>NC_072411.2:100985000-102235000 GCF_028858775.2 Pan troglodytes | reverse complement strand
CTTCCACTGGATGCAAAGAAGTCAATCTCCAGTAGGGATTTAGGGTGTCAAGGAGTAAAGGGAGGAAATGGGGGCAGTGGTCCTTCCTGACTGTCTTGCTGCCTCACCAGTAAGATAGATGTGGTGCCAACCAGCACCACTCATGTTCATGGGTGGTGGTGACAATGGGGTAAGGTGAATGCTGCTGCCAGTGTCATATATGCTAGTTTTTAAAAAAGAATGCTTCCAGATCTGCCTGGGATGGAACACCAAGTCTTATAGCTCACATAGGTGTTTTAGAAGAAAGAAAAATGGAGTTGAAAACATCCCAACTTTGCTTCCTGTATCTTGGCTACCTCTGCGTGTGTGTATATCACCATGCAGCAAGTCTGGCTCATTTGTTTCTCCCATTGAGTAGAAAGGAATGTCTGTCCCTGGATGTCAGAGAAGGAGATGCCAAGAGACAAAAGATGGAGACAGATCACATATAGTTATGAACATGGGCTCTAGAGCCAGACTGCATGGGTTCAAATCTTGACTCTTTAGGTTTGTGACTTTGGACAAGTTAGTTAACTTTTCTGTGCTTTGGCTTCATAACCTACAAAATGAAGAAAATACTAGTACTGGCCTCATATGTGTGTTGAGAATTATTTACATGAAGTGCTTAGAATATTGCCTAGGACATAGGAAGTGTTGTGTATTAATAATAATTTTTAAATGATTATAATGTTGTTCTTAATGGGGACCTCTGAGATTCCATAGCCCACTATTTTAACGGCTCTTTCTCTAGGACCCGTACCCCCAGCCCCAGTCTCCCTTAGGCTGTATTCTCCTGGCAATACTCCAGCGCTGATCCCAGAGCTCATAATTTGAGCTACTGAGTGAATTCTGCTAAATAAAACATCACAGTGCAGCAGATTTGTGTCACCATACATTTGTGAGCACCAGTTTCAACAGGGCTCCTAACACCACCAGAAATTCTGTTTCTCTGCCTCATTCTCCATAAAAACTAGTATTTCTTTTTTTTTCCTTTTAGAAGAAGCCAATTTTGTCAAACATTTCAAATAAATTTGTGTTGTGGTTAAATTCCAAGGTCAAGTCAATAATACAGAGTGACTTAGAGAAAATATTCTAGACTAGAATTCATGATTTCTTTAAGTGATCAAAAGTTGATGTGTTAAACAAAAAATAGCTAAATATAATTATATGTAGGCTGGGCACAGTGGCTCAGGTCTGTAGTCCCAGCACTTCGGGAGGCCAAGGTGGGTAGATAGTTTGAGTCCAGGAGTTTGAAACCAGCCTGGGCAACATGGAAAATCCCTGTCTCTACAAATCATACAAAAGTTAGTTGGGCATTGTGGTGTGCACCTGTAGTCCCAGCTACTCAGGAGGCTGAGGCGGGAGGATCACCTGAGCCCAGGAGGTCGAGGCTGCAGTGAGCTGTGATTGCAACACTGTACTCCAGCCTGGGTGTCAGAGTGAGACCCTGTCTCAAAAAATAAATAAATAAATAAATAAATATGATTATATGCAAATTACATACATGCTTATACTATAATCTATTGTGGCCAAGCAATAATAGGCTTCAAAGGTTTAACAAAAATTAGTAGATGGAGATTGAAATTGGCAATGAAGAACTAGTATTTCCAGCCTTGCCTGGTCCCTTCCAGTCTTTAGCTTCCCATCTTCTTCCCTTATTCTCAGTGGATAATCTTGCTTCCCACCTCATAAGAAAAGAGATGGGAGAATGGAATTATAATTATGCTGCTTCCAAATCCACAAACGCCTGTTCTCCCTTTAGAATGCTGGGAAGGATTCCCTTCTCTCCCACTGCTGCGGGGATCCCTCCATCGGTTATTCTCCTTCTTTCTTATATTTTCAGTATGTCCTTCTCAAGTGGTTTCTTTTCCCATCTCCATCTAGATAAGCTGGAGTCTCACTACATACACACACAAACACACACACGCACACACACGCACACACATACACACATATACACACATACACATACACAGACACATATACACACACGTGCACACACACATACGTGCACACACACAGATACACACGCGTGCATGCAGACACACATACGCGCAAGCATGCAGACATGCACACACATACACACACGCACACAGACGTGCACATACACACATACGGGCATGCACACAGACACACGCATACACACACATATACACACATACACAGACACATATACACATACACACATATACACACATGCACACACACGTGCACATACACATACGTGCACAGACAGACACACGTGCACACACAGATACAGACACACGTGTGCACACAGACACACACATACGCACAAGCACACAGACACGCACACACATAGGCACACGCACACAGACATGCACACACACACTGGCTTGCACACGGACACACATGCACACACATACATGCATGCACACATACACACACGTGCACACACACATACACACACACACACATACACACACACATACACACACACACACACGCCTTTCCTTAATACCAGGGCCCCTTGCAGCCAACGACCAAGCAATCTCCCCCTTTCTATTCATAACCAAACTTTTTTTCAAGTCTACTTTTGTATTCTTTAATGCAATTTAAAAAATTTATTATTAATATTATTTTTGTTTGACAAGTCATAATTGTAGACATGTATAGCATACAACATGATGTTTTGATATATGTATACAAGGTGACATGATTAAATCTAGCGAATTAACATATCCATCACCTTGCTTCCCTACTATTTCTTATGGTGAGACATTTGAAATTTACTCTCTTAATCTCTTAGTTACTTTGAAATATAAACTACATTATTATTGATAATAGTTGTGCAGTAGATCTCAAAACCTTTTTCTCCTGTCTTTGTGAAACTTTGTATCCTTTGATCCACAATTCATTCCCTCCCTCTCCATGCCCAACTCCAGTCTCTGGTAACTGCTGTTCTACTCTCTGCTTCTATGAGTTCACCCTTATTAGATTCCAAATGTAAGTGAGATCATGTGTTATTTTTCTGGACCTGGCTTATTTCATTTAGCATAATTTCTTCCAGATTCATCCATGTTGTCACAATTGACAGGATCTCCTCCTTTTTAAAGGCTAAATAGTATTCCATTGTGTATACTTACCACATTTTTTTAAATTTACTTTTTATTTCACTAGGTTTGGGGGTTACGGGTGGTGTTTTGTTACATGAATAAGTTCTTTAGTGGTGATTTCTGAGATTTTGGTGTGCTCATCGCTTGAGCAGTGTACATAGTACCCAATGTGTAGTCTTTTAGAAAAAATTATTTTGGGAGGCTGAGGTGGGCTGATCAGGAGTTCAGGAGTTCAAGACCAGCCTGGTCAACATGGCGAAACCCCGTCTCTACTAAAGATACAAAAAATTAACCTGGTGTGGTGGTGCATGCCTGTAATCCCAGCTACTTGGGAGGCTGAGGCAGGAGAATTGCTTGAACCCGGGAGGCAGAGGTTGCAGTGAGCCGAGGTCACGCCATTGCACTCCAGCCTGGGTGACAGGGTGAAACTCCATCTCAAAAAATATATATTATATTACTTTTTTTTTTATTTCCATAGGTTTTTGTGGAACAGGTGGTATTTGGTTACTTGAGTAAGTTATTTAGTGGTGATTTCTGAGATTTTGGTGTGCCCATCACCCAAGCAGTGTACACAGTACCCAATGTGTAGTCTTTTTTAAAAAATTATAATTATTAATTTTTAATTTCCATAGGTTTTTGGGGGAACAGGTCATATTTGGTTACATGAGTAAGTTCTTTAGTGGTGATTTCTGAGATTTTGGTGCACCCATCACCTGAGCAGTATACACGGAACCCAATTTGAAGTCTTTTATCCTTTACCCCTTTCTGACCCTTTCCCCTGAGTGTCCAAAGTCCAATGCATCATTCTTATGCCTTTGCATCCTCATAACTTAGCTCCCACATATGAGTGAGAACATACAATGTTTGGTTTTCCATTTCTCAGTTACATCACTTAGAATAATAGTCCAATTTCATCCAGGTTGCTGTGAATGTCATTATTAATATTTCATTTCTTTTTCATGGCTGAGTGGTATTCCATGGTGCATATACATATATATAATCACATTTTCATTTTTTTTGACTTTCCAATTGTATATCAATCAGGCACTTTCAATAGATTTTTATCATTTATTAAAAATTTTTTTGACTTTCCAATTGTATATCAATCAGGCACTTTCAATAGATTTTTATCATTTATTAAACTTTTTTTGACTTTCCAATTGTATATCAATTAGGCACTTTCAATAGATTTTTTATCATTTATTAAAATGTTTTTGACTTTCCAATTGTATATCAATCAGGCACTTTCAATAGATTTTTATCATTTATTAAAATTTGGCTCTATGTTATAATGTCTGGTGGCTTTTTTTGTTATACTTTAAGTTCTGGGATACATATGCAGAACATGCAGGTTTGTTACATAGGTATACACGTGCCATGGTGGTTTGCTGCACCCATCAACCCATCATCTACATTAGGTATTTCTCCTAATGCTATCCCTCCCCTAGACCCCCACCACCCAACAGGCCGTAGTGTGTGATGTTCCCCTCCCTGTGTCCATGTGTTCTCATTGTTCAACTCCCATTACAAATAAGGACATGCAGGGTTTGGTTTTCTGTTCCTGTGTTAGTTCGCTGAGAATGATGGTTTCCAGCTTCATTCATGTCCCTGCAAAGGACATGAACTCATCCTTTTTTATTGCTGCGTAGTATTCCATGGTGTATATGTGCCACCTTTTCTTTATCCAGTCTATCATTGATGGGCATTTGGGTTGGTTCCAAGTCTTTGCTATTGTGTGCTATTGTGACTAGTGTCACAATAAACATACGTGTGCATGAGTCTTTATAGTAGGATGATTTATAATCCTTTGGGTATATACACAGTAATGGGATTGCTGGGTCAACTGGTATTTCTAGTTGCAGATCCTTGAGGAATCGCCATAGTTTTCCACAATGGTTGAACTAATCTATACTCCCACCAACACTGTAAAAGTGTTCCTGTTTCTCCACATCCTCTCCAGCATCTGTTGTTTCCCTACTTTTTAATGATCACCATTCTAAATGGCATGATCTCGTATTTCACTGTGGTTTTGATTTGCTTTTCTCTAATGACCACTGATGATGAGATTTTTTTCATATGTTTGTTGGCTGCATAAATGTCTTCTTTTGAGAAGTATCTGTTCATATCCTTTGCCCGCTTTTTGATGGGGTTGTTTTTTTCTTGTAAATTTGTTTAAGTTCCTTGTAGATTCTGGATTTAGTCCTTTGTTAGATAGATAGATGGCAAAAATGTTCTCCCATTCTGTAGGTTGCCTGTCCACTCTGAGGATAGTTTCGTTTGCTGTGTGGAAGCTCCTTAGTTTAATTAGATCCCATTTGTCAATTTTGGCTTTTGTTGCCATTGCATTTGTTGTTTTAGTCATGAAATCTTTGCTCATGTCTATGTCCTAAATGGTATTGCCTAGGTTTTCTTCTAGGGTTTTTATGGTTTTAGGCCTTACATTTAAGTCTTTAATCCATCTTGAGTTAATTTTTGTATAAGGTGTAAGGAAGGGGTGCAATTTCAGTTTTCTGCATATGGCCAGCCAGTTTTCCCAACACCATTTATTAAATAGGGAATCCTTTTCCTATTGCTTGTTTTTGTCAGGTTTGTCAAAGATCAGATGGTTGTAGATGTGTGACATTATTTCTGAGGACTCTGTTCTGTTCCATTGGTCTATATATCTGTTTTGGTACCAGTACCATGCTGTTTTGGTTATTGTAGCCTTGTAGTATAGTTTGAAGTCAAGTAGCATGATGCCTCCAGCTTTGTTCTTTTTGCTTAAGATTGTCTTGGCTATACAGGCTCTTTCTTGGTTCCACATGAAATTTAAAGTTGTTTTTTCTAATTCTGTGAACAAAGTCAATGGTATCTTAATGGGGATAGCATTGAATCTATAAATTACTTTAGGCAGTATGGCCATTTTCACAATATTGATTCTTCCTATCCATGAGCATGGAATGTTTTTCCATTTGTTTGTGTCCTCTCTTATTTCCTTGAGCAGTAGTTTGTAGTTCTCCTTGAAGAGGTCCTTCACATTCCTTGTACGTTGTATTCCTAGGTATTTTATTCTCTTTGTAGCAATTATGAATGGGAGTTCACTCATAATTTGGCTCTCTGTCAATTATTGGTGTATAGGAATGCTTGTGATTTTTGCACATTGATTTTGTATCCTGAGACTTTGCTGAAGTTGCTTATCAGCTTAAGGAGATTTGGGGATGAGATATATATATTTCTAAATATACAATCACGTCATCAGCAAACAGAGACAATTTGACTTCCTCTCTCCCTATTTGAATACCTTTTATTTCTTTCTCTTGCCTGATTGCCCTGGCCAGAACTTCCAATACTATGTTGAATAGGAGTGGTGAGAGAGGGCATCCTTGTCTGTGCTGGTTTTCAAAGGGAATGCTTCCAGCTTTTGTCCATTCAGTATGATATTGGCTGTGGGTTTGTCATAAATAGCTCTTATTATTTTGAGATACGTTCCATCAATGGCCAGTTTATTGAGAGTTTTTAGCATAAAAGGTTGTCGAATTTTATCAAAGGTCTTTTCTGCGTCTACTGAGATAATCATGTGGTTTTGTCATTGGTTCTGTTTATATGATGGATTATGTTTATTGATTTGTGTATGTTGAACCAGTCTTGAAGCCCAGGGATGAAGCCAACTTGATTGTGGTGGAAAAGCTTTTTGATATGCTGCTGGATTTGGTTTGCCAGTAATTATTTGAGGATTTTTGTGTTGATGTTCATCAGTGATATTGGCCTGAAATTTTCTTTTTTCTTGTGTCTCTGCCAGGTTTTGTTATCAGGATGATGCTGGCCTTATAAAATGAGTTAGGGAGGATTCCTTCTTTTTCTATTGTTTGGAATAATTTCAGAAGGAATGGTACCAGCTCCTCTTTGTACCTCTGGTAGAATTTGGCTGTGAATCCATCTGGTTCTGGGCTTTTTTTTTTTTTGGTTGGTAAGCTATTAATTACTGCCTCAATTTCAGAACTTGTTATTAGTCTATTCAGGAATTTGACTTCTTCCTGGTTTAGTCTTGAGAGGGTGTATATGTCCTGGAATTTATCCATTTCTTCTAAATTTTCTAGTTTATTTGCATAGAGGTGTTTATAGTATTCTCTGATGGTAGTTTGTATTTCTGTGGGATCAGTGCTGATATCCCCTTTATCATTTTTTATTGTGTCTATTTGATTCATCTCTCTTTTCTTCTTTATTAGTCTGGCTAATTCACTTAAAAATTTTTTTTTTCAATTTCATGTAGTTCTGCCCTGATCTTTGTTCTTTTTTTCTGGTTGGTTTGGTTTTGGATTGTTCTTGTGTCTCCAGTTCTGTGAGGTGTTGTTACCAGTGGAAGGTGTCCAGGTTCTCGGCATCTTGAACAAAGAACTGGACAAAATGCACAAACAAAGTGAGGAAAGCAAAAGCAGAAATTTGTTGAAAATGAAAATACACTCCACAATATGGGAGCTGGCCCGAGCATAGGGGCTCAAAAGCCCCGGTTACAGAATTTTCCAGGGTTTCAGTACTCTAGAGGTTTCCCATTGGTTACTTGGTGTATGCTCTATGTAAATAAAGAGAATGAAGTGAAGTTACAAAGTCATTTACTTGGAATGTGCCCTATGTAAATGGAGAGGATGTTACTTGGTGTGTGTGATCCATGTAAATGGAGAGGATGAATGTGAAGTTACAAAGTGTAAATGGAGAAGATGTTACTTGGTGTGTGTGATCCATGTAAATGGAGAGGATGAATGTGAAGTTACAAAGTGTAAATGGAGAAGATGTTACTTGGTGTGTGTGGTCTATGTAAATGGAGAGGGTGAATGTAAAGTTACAAAGTGTAAATGGTGTAAATGGAGAGAATGAAGTGAAGTTACAAAGCCATTCACATTCCTGTCATTGCTGAAGTGCTTCCATTTGATTTAGTTCTAGGAAGTCAGCATGGATCAACCTTATGTTCCCTGTCTCCAGGCCTTACTCTCCTGCCTCAATGTGACCTTAGATTGTCTGTTTGTGCTCTTTCAGACTTTTTGGTGTAGGCATTTAATGCTATAATTTTTCCTCTTAGCACCACTTTTGCTGTATTCCAGAGGTTTTGATAGGTTGTGTCACTATCATCATTGAGTTCAAAGTTCAAACTTTTAAATTTCCATCTTGATTTTATTGTTGACGCAATGATCATTCTGGAGCAGGTTATTTAATTTGCACGTATGTGCATGGTTTCGAGGGTTCCTTTTTGAGTTAATTTCTAATTTTATTCCACTGTGGTCTGAGAGAGTACTTGATATAATTTCAACTTCCTTAAATTTACTGAGACTTGTTTTGTGCCCTATTATATGGTCTGTCTTGGAGAAGGCTGCCTGTGTTGATGAATAGAGTATATATTCTGCAGTTGTTGTGTAGAATGTTCTGTAAATATCTGTTAAGTCCATTTGTTGGAGGGTACAGTTTAGGTCCGTTGTTTCTTTGTTGACTTGCTCTCTCAATGACCTGTCTAGTGCTGTCAGTGGGGTATTCAAGTCACCCACTATTACTGTGCTGCCATCTATTTCATTTTTTGGTCTAGTAATAATTGTTCTATAAATTTGGGATCTCCAATATTAGGTGCATATATATTTAGGATAGTGATATTTTCCTGTTGGACTAGTCCTTTTATTGCTATATAATATTCCTCTTCATCTTTTTTAAACTGCTGTTGCTTTAATGTTTGTTTTGTCTGATATAAGAACAGCTATTCCTGCTCACTTTTCATGTCCATTTGCATGGAATATGTCAAGGATGAGCCCAAAAGCTCACCAACCAAGCAAGTAATTACTCTGAACCCCCTTGGGCACTCTCTAATTGGATGTCCTGAGTCCTCCCAATTCTTAGTCCTTTAATACCTGTTTTTCTCCTTCTCTTATTCAGACCTTGTGTCTTCATTTTAGTTTCTCAATTCATACAACACCGCATCCAGGCAATCACCAATCATTCTATATGACAAATGCTCCTTTTAACAACCCCACAATATTGCCCCTTACCACAAAATCTTCCTTCAGCTTAATCTCTCCCACTCTAGGTTCCCACACTGCCCTAATCCCGCTTGAAGCAGCCCTGAGAAACATCGCCCACTATCTCTCCATACCACTCCCCAAAAATTTTCGCCACCCCAACACTTCAACACTATTTTGTTTTATTTTTCTTAGTAATATAAGAAGGCAGGAATGTCAGGCCTCTGAGCCCAAGCTAAGCCATCATATCTCCCATGACCTGCAGTTATATACCCAGATGGCCTGAATTAACTGAAGAATCACAAAAGAAGCGAAAGTGGCTGGTTCCTGCCTTAACTGATGACATTACCTTGTGAAATTCCTTCTCCTGGCTCAGAAGCTCCCCCACTGAGCACTTTGTGACCGCTGCCCCTGCCTGCCGGAGAACTCCCCCCTTTGACTGTAATTTTCCACTACCTAACCAAATCCTATAAAACGGCCCCACCCCTATCTCCTTTCACTGACTCTATTTTTGGACACAGCCTGTCTGCACCCAGGTGAAATAAACAGCCTTGTTGCTCACACAAAGCCTGTTTGGTGGTCTCTTCACATGGACTCGTGTGATACAATATCCTTTTCCACCCCTTTACTTTAAGTTTATGTGAGTCCTTATGTGTTAGGTGACTCTCCTGAAGACAGCAGAAACTTGGTTGGTGAATATTTATCCATTCTGCCATTCTGTATCTTTTAAGTGGAGCATTTAGGCCATTTACATCCAACATTAATATTGAGATGTGAGGTACTATTCTACTCATCATGCCATTTATTTCCTGAATACCTTGTTTTTATTTTTTTCATTGTGTTATATAGGTCCTGTGAGATTTATGCTTTAAGGAGGTTCCATTTTGATGTATTTTGAGGATTTGTTTCAAGATTTAGAGCTCCTTTTAGCAGTTCTTGTAGTGCCAGTTTGGTGGTGGTGAATTGTCTCAGAATTTGTTTGTCTGGAAAAAACTGTATCTTTCCTTCATTTTTGAGGCTTAGTTTCACTGGATACAAAATTCTTGGCTGATAATTGTTTTGTTTAAGGAGGTTAAAACTAGAACCTCAAACCCTCCTAGCTTGTAGGGTTTCTGCTGAGAAATCTGTTGTTAATCTGATAGGTTTTCATTTATAGGTTACATGATGCTTTTGCCTCACAGCTCTTAAGATTCTTTCCTTTATCTTGACTTTAGATAACCTGAGGACTATGTGCCTAGGCAATGATCTTTTTGTGATGAATTTCTTTGAGCTTCTTGTATTCTGATTTCTAGATCCCAGCAAGGCTGTGGAAGGTTTCTGTTATTATTCCCTCAATATGTTTTCCAGAATTTAGATTTCTCTTCTTCCTTGGGAACACCAATTATTCTTAGGTTTGAACACTTAACATAGTCCCAAACTTAACTTCTTGGAGGCTTTGTTCATTTGTTTTTGTTTTTGCTTTTGTTTTTGAGATGGGGTTTTGCTCTTGCCACCCAGGCTGGAGTGCAATGGCACGATTTTGGCTCACTGAAACCTCCACCTCTCGGGTTCAAGCAATTCTCTTGCCTCAGCCTCCCAAGTAGCTGGGATTACAGGTGCCTACCACTGCGCCCAGCTAATTTTTGTATTTTTAGTAGAGATAGGGTTTCACCATGTTAGCCAGGCTCATCTTGAACTCCTGACCTCAGGTGACCCATCCACTTTGGCCTCCCAAAGTGTCAGGATTACAGGTGTGAGCGACTGCACCTGGCCTGTTTATTTTTTTTTTTAATTCTTTTTTCTTTGTCCTTGATGGATTGAGTTAATTCAAAAGCCTTGTCTTCAAGCTTGAAAGTTCTTTCTTCTGCTTGTTGGATTCTATCACTGAGATTTTCCAGTGCATTTTGCATTTCTCTAAGTGTGTCCTTGATTTCCAGAAGTTGCAAAGTTTTTTTATTTATGCTATCTACTTCACTGAAGGTTTTTCATTTCATATCCTGTATCATGTTTTTTATTTCAAGTTGTACTTCATCTTTCTCTGGTGCCTCCTTGATTAGCTTAATAATTGATCTTCTGAATTATTTTTCTGCCAATTCAGAGATTTTGACTTGGTTTAGGTCCATTGCTGGTTTAGGTCCATTGCTGGTGAGCTGGTGTGATCTTTTGTAGGTGTTAAAGAACCTTGTTTTGTCATATTACCAGAATTGTTTCTCCAATTCCTTCTCATTTAGGTGGACTATGTCAGAGGGAAGATCTGGGACCCAAGGGCTGCTGTTCAGATTCTTTTTTTCCACAAGGTACTCCCTTGATGTGGTGTTCTCCCTCTTCTCCTAGGGATGGGGCTTCCTGAGAGCCGAACTGCTGTGATTGGTTTTGCTCTTCCGGGTCTGGCCCCAGCACAGCTACCGGGCTCCTGGCTGGTACTGGTGAGTGTCTGCAAAGAGTCCTGTGGTGTGATCCATCTTCAGGTCTTTCAGCTGTGGATACCAGCACCTGCTCCAGTGGAGGAAGCAGGGAAGTGAAGTGGACTCTGTGAGAGTCTTTGGTTTTGTGCAAACCAGTGCACTGGTTTTGTGTTGGTTGGCCTCCAGCCAGGAGGTGGCGCTTTCAAGAGTGCATCAACTGTGGTACTACAGGCAGGAAGCAAAGTTGTCCTAGGGTGGCCTGGTTACATATTCAGGTTTCTCAGGCGGTGGGCAGGGCCATAGAGCTCCCAAGAGATTATGTCCTTTGTCTTCAACAACCAGGGTGGGTAGAGAAAGACCACCAGGCTGGAGCAGGGATACATGTGTCTGAGCTCAGACTCTCCTTGGGTGGGGCATGCTGCAGCTGCTGTAGGGGCTGGGGGCGTGGCTCCCAGGCCAATGGAGTTTTGTTCCCAGGGGGATTATGGCTGCCTCTGCTGAGTCACACAGGTTGCCAGGGAAGTGGGGTAAAGCTGGCAGTCACCGGCCTCACCCTGCTGCCACACAGCCTGTAGTCCTAAGGGCTGGTCTCACTCCCACTGTGCTCCTCCAACTGCATCAAGTCCAGGCAGCCAGTGACCAGGCCTGAGAACTTGCCCCAGACCATGAACCTCCCTGCTGAGAAATCAAGCAGACTCACAGCTTTTTGGCATCTGGGGAGCCTGCAGAAGTGATCCAATTCCTTCAAAGGGTCTGTGGATTCTCTTGGCTTTCCAGGTATGTTGCTGTGGTAGTTCATGGAGCAAAAGTTCACAGTATGAGTCTCCACATGCTGCTCTGTCTGTCCAAGAGGGAGCTGCAAGCTAGTCCTGCCTCCTATCTGCCATCTTAATCCTGTACCATATTTTCTTTATCCATTCATCTACTTACAGACCTTTAGGTTGGTTTCATATCTTGGCTATTGTGAACAATGCTGCAATGTTCACAGGAGTGCAGAGAGTCCTTTGACACATTGATTTCAGTTCCTTTGGGTATATATCCAAAAGTGGGATTACTGCATTGCATAGTAGTTCTGCTTTTAGTTTTCTGAGGAACCTCCATACTGCTTACCAAAGTGGCTGTACCAATTTACATTCCCACCAACAGTATATAAGGGTTCCCTTTTTGTACTTCCTTTTCAATACTTATCTCGAGCTTTTTGGTAAAAGCCATTCGAAAAGCTGTGATGTCTCATTGTGGTTTTAACTTGCATTTCCCTAATGATTAGTGGTGCTGAGAATTTTTCATATACCTATTACCATTTGTATGTCTTCTTTTGAAAATTGGTCAGTCAGGTCCTTTAGCCAATTTTCAGCTGGCTTATTTATTTTCTTGCTGTTGAGTTGTTTGGCTTCCTTATATATTTTGGGTATTAACTTCTTCTTAGATGTATGGTTTGTAAATATTTTCCCTCATTCTGTGGGTTGTCTCTTCACTCTTTTAATTGTTCTCTTTGCTGTGCGGGAACTTGTTAGCTTGACGCCATCAATGTGTCTACTTTTACTTTTGTTCCCTGTACATTTGGAATCCTATCCAAAAAATCACTGCCCAGACCAATGTAGTGGAGCTTTCCCCCTGGGTTTTCTTCTGGAAGTTTTAAAGTTTCAGGTCTTAGATTTAAGTCTTTAATCCATATTGAGCTGACTTTTGTATATGGTGTAAGGTTCTAATATCAAGATAAAGGTCTAATATTCTTCTGTATGTGGATATCTAGTTTTTCAACAACATTTATTGAAGATATTTTCCTTGTGCCATTGTGTTTTTTTGGCACTTTTGTCAAAAATCAGGCTGGGCGTGCTGGCTCACACCTGCAATCTCAGCACTTTGGGAGGCCAAGGCTAGCGGATCACCTGAGTTCAGGAGTTCGAGACCAGCCTGGCCAACATGGTGAAAACCAGTCTCTACTAAAAATACAAAATTAGCCAGGCATGGTGGTGCATGCCTATAATCCCAGCTAATTGGGAGGCTGAGGCAGAATTGCTTGAACCCGGGAGGTGGAGGTTGCACTGAGCCGAAATCATGCCACTGTACTCCAGCCTGGGTGACAAGAGTGAAACTGTCAAAAAAAAAAAAAGCCAAAAGAAAAAAAAATCGACTGTAAATTTTTGGGTTTATTTCTGGGCTTTCTATCCTGATCAATGTGTCTGTTCTTACAGTTTCATGCTGTTTTGATTATAATCCCTTTATAGGATATTTTGAAATCAAGGAATGTAATGCCTCCAGCTTCGTTCTTTTTGCTCAAGGTTATTTTGGCTATTTGGCATCTCACAATCAAACTTTTTAAAGAATTGTATACATTTGCTGTTACCATTTCTACACTAAGGATAAGAATATGCGATATCCTTGAACCTCCAGGCTACTGAAAATTATCTTGCCCAAATTCTTGTTGTGAAATCTTAAGGACATTTTTCAGTTGTGGCTTTGCTCTATTTTTTCAAAACTGTTTTTCTCTTTTCTTTTAGCTACACAGTTACCTGATTTTTCTTTTATATCTTTGACTGCTTCTTCTCACACATCATTATAATCTTTCCTTTTCTACTCATTCCTTAAATATTAGTAGTCCTAAGAAATCTTTTCTTGGCAGTCTGATATTCTTCCTCTAAACTCTATAGACAATGTCCCCTACTTTCAACTATATGCTGATGGCACCAAAAGCTAAATCTCTAATGCAACCCTCCTCCTAAGTTCATTGCCCATATAGCAATTGCCTGTTACACGTCTCCACTTGGATGTCTTTCTGGCACCATAAATTTAGCATATCAAGGCAAAACAAATGAGCATTTCCCCTAAACCACTACACACACACACACACACACACACACACAGAGTACCAGAGTTGACTTTCTCAGGGAATGGAACCATCATTCACCCAGTGCCCAAACCAGAACCCTGGGGATGTTATCTTTAAATCCTCCATCTCCTTTGTTCTCTACTTCATATCAATTACTTTTGATCTTTCTTCCATCTCCAAAATGTCTCTTAAATCCATTCCCTTGTTTCACTTCTTTCTGTTCTATCTGGCCTTTATTTCTCACCTGAATTACAGCCACTGCTTCACAATTGGTCTCCCATTTTATGTTCTATATGCTAACCTTGGAACATCTTTAAATATTACAACCTCCTTGAGTCTCTTGCTTAAAATCCTTGACGAATTTTCCATTGCCTCTAGGGTTAGTACAAAAAGGGCTTTGCTTGGGGTTTTCCAGGCTCTGGCCCCTGCCAGTGTCTCTAGCCTCCTCTCACCACTTCCCCTTGAGCTCTGTCCTGTAGGCATAAGAACTTCCTTGGGCTTTGCAGACACAGCTTGCCATGCTCATATGTGGCCTTCCCAGGTGCTGTTCCTCCTGCTTTGAACACTGTCTCTTAGCCTGTGAATTTTTTTCTGGCATATTTTTTAATCTTTCAGGTGTCTAACCACTAGACTAAACGTTTTTTTGAGTACAGGGACCATTCCCCTCCTCTGCTACCCACATCTGCACCACCTTTAGCATAATGCCTGACATATAGGAGGTACTCAGTGCATATTGGTTGAAGAAGAAATGGATAAACAAATGTAAGAATTGTGGGAATTCATCTTTTCAATTGTCTCTGATATCTCAGATCTTATCAGGAGTCCCATCCATGCCTCTATCCCATCTCAAAATTCAACTTCTCTACCCATTTCCTATGACTTCCCATATTTTTTATTTTATCTTTTTATTTCTTATAGTCCAGAGACTGCAAATGACTTGTCTATGGAACAAATACAGCAGGTGAATTTTGTTTCACCTGCATAATATTTTAAATTTTGAATTAGTTGCCAACATTGAAAATGCAGGAGGTTTTCACTTTTCACAGAAGTAGGACAAAAATTCTAAACTTTAAATAGAACCACAAAAGATCCTGAATAGCTAAAGCAATCTTAAGCAAAAAGAACAAAGCTGAAGACATCACACTACCTGGCTTCAAAATTTACTACAAAGTTATAGTAACCACATCAGCATTGTTCTGGCATAAAACAGACAGACACACAGACCAATGGAACTGAATATAGAACCAGATATAAACCCAACCATTCATAGCCAACTCATCTTCAGTAAGGACACCCAGAACGTACAATGGGAAAAAGATAGTCTTTTCACTAAATGGTGCTGGGTGAGGCCGGACAAGGTGGCTCATGCATGTAATCCCAGCATTTTGGGAGGCTGAGGCTGGTGGATTACCTGAGGTCAGGAGTTAGAGACCAGCATGGCCAACATGGTGAAACTTCATCTCTGCTAAAAATACAAAAATTAGCCACACGTGGTGGTGCACGCCTGTAATCCCAACTACCTGGGAGGCTGAGACAGGAAAATAGCTTGAAGCTGGGAGGCGGAGGTTGCAGTGAGCCGAGATCGCACCACTGCACTCCAGCCTGGGCAACAGAGTGAGAATCTGTGTCAAAAAAAAAAAAAAGAAAGAAAGGAATGTTTTTAAAAATTCAGGAAGTTTTTTACATAAATATCCAGCTTCTCTTGAACGAATAAGAAAAACATCAAAGATCTCACTACACTTACCAGCATTCCATAAGCAGTTGGAGTTGAGTAAAAGACAGGTAGTTTCCAGTTTACCTCATCACACCAGACACCCTTCATCACTAGATTTCTTTGTAGTGCTTGCTGTACTTGTAGGCATCTAATTTGCAACACCTGGTACAGATTTGCTCCTCAACCATCAATTCATCAGGCAGTAAATTCAATCTAAGAAACATTTATGGAGCTCCCAAACATGCACAGAATTGCATAGCATTTCTGTGCTGGCTCCCAGACAATGGGGTCAATATTGATATCATCACGCTGCCCAGTGTGGATCCTCTGCTGTCTATGTGCATTGCCTACTGTAGGGCAGGAGTGAGCTCAGAGATGTGCTTCACAGGTGTCTCCTCCATGGACTACAGACAGCGAGAGAGACCCTAGCTACAGCACTTAAATGTCCAGCTTCCATAAGCGTCCCACAGCCATCCCACCATCCAGACCATCAGCCCATCCTGGGTCCTGCATATAAGTAGTGCGCATCTCTGCCTCTTCTGAGAACCTCCAAACCACCATCCTCTTTCAGTGTGCGGGAAGCTGCTGCCTGGACTTGAGCCAGACGCCCAATTTAACCCAGGACACTAGCCCTGGTTCCTCCAGTGCTGGCATAATCTGGGTGGCCAGGAACAAAGGAAGGGAAATCCAAACCTTTCAGAGACATGATCCTGGCATCCTGCTAGTATACATTTTACTCCTCCCTGGTTAACTCATTGTAGCAAAACAGTAACAAAATTGATTATTTCAGTTTCTTTGTATTATCTTCCTCAGTGGTCTTCGAGTTTCCCGAGGATAAGCCATCTTTTACTCATGATATCTACCCCCAGTACCTAGCATAGGTTCTTCCATATCACATTTGCTAAGTAAATATTACTTCAATAAATGAATATATTATAGGTCAATGTTCTGATGTTCTGAGTCTCTTACAAGTAAGTGGTTAAGACTTAGGAGAACACAAACCCTAATGCAGCTATTTTCAAAGACCCCTTTTCAAGAATAGTACAACACTGTAGAAATCCAAGGAACTCCAGAGACAAGCGGTTCAATTTATTCTGTTCAACGTAAATCCCCCTTCCAACGTATTAGTGATAACTGGAGATGACATTTCTGAGTAATCATTTCTTTTTCAGTGAGTCAGGGCCGGGATAGTTTCAAAGCTATAATCCTTACTTAGCTGCACTGATTTCTGTCATTAAAGATTATCCTTGAAATAGTGAATGAATGCACATTTCTTAACCTGGGGCTAAAATGCGTCTGAAAGTCCAGCCATTCTTTGTTCGCTGTGGATGAAAGTTCACATTTCTCTGTAACACAAATTACATGAACAGGTAAATTAAAACAAGTTTTGCACTGTGATTTTCCATTAATCACGATTATCAATTCATGAATTCCTGATAAGCCTGTTTGGTTAAATCTGATCTTTCACCTCCATGTTTAGAAGTTGAATTAAGGATAATTGCATGCATTATACCACTTGTGACAGTATTTGAGCTGATTAGCTTGTAGAGACTGATTAGGTGAAGGCTATAGTCGTATAAAAGTGTGCATTATAATAGGCTATGTAGATGAGCTTGTAGTGATATCGTATATGACATGAAACTGAAAGAACAGATTTTTATTCAAATTAGAGACTCTCTTAATTGTACTCCACAAGCGTCACGGTACATGACAGTCACTGAATGACTATGTAAATTTAGCCCCATATTTTTATCAACTACTCATCATGGCTTTCCTGCTCTCTGCTGAAGAAAAAGAAAAAGCATAAATAGAAAGCCCTGGCAGGTGGGATAAAAATGCAAAACAAAGAACACAGCACAAAACATACTAAAGTGTGAATCCCTACAACATGACACGCACTGTAGCATTTCATTCCATCTATTGCCAAGCCTTATGAGACATTACTGATTTTGATAAAGGTCTTAGAGAGACTCCAGACTGTCCCACAATACATAAAGACTCTTGCCTCATCCTCACACCTCCTATTCCCATGCGCTTTCCTTCTTAGTATCTTTCGATTCTGTGGTGATATCTTGCTTGGCTTTGGTGCTCCAGTTTGCTTTATGTTTTTCCTGTTGACCTGTTTATCGTTGATAATTTCATCATACTTGCTGCTGGCAGCCTCCAGGTTTGTGTATCCTGCTTGGTTTCTGCGTGTAGCAATTACCTGATATAATCTGGGCTTCTAATATTCCTGGAGAGCATAATGCATCAGCAATAGCTATTCTGAAAAGTAATAACATAAACAGGAATGTTTTCTACCCCCATCTTTTCTAGACAAGCCTTCCATTTAGTGGAATATTTTAAAATATCCCATCTTTAGCAGACAAGATAAAGCAAAATGTGATATTCTGGTGTGATGGTGACAGAGGACTCTTGAATTATCTCAATCTAGCCAATTCAGGGCATTTAGAGAGGTTGTTGTAGGAAATGTGATTTTCTTGGAGAAGCATTGTGAAGACAGCTTGCAGAAAAATAAATAAATAGATAAATAAAAAACACAAAACAAAAAACCACCAAATTTTACAGAAAGATGGCCTAATAAAAACATAAACCTAGCTTTCTTTTTTGATCCCAGATACTTATTATTGAGTTGTTTTTTCTAAGAACGTACATTTTCTGACTTGTATCTTTTCTAGTACGACTTAATTGAAAACATTCTAAATATATGCAGCTTAATAAAAACATTTGGTGGGCAGGTCAAAAAGCTTGGTTATCATATGACCTTCCTACATATTTGATCTTTCTACAGGAATCATCTATGGGCTGGGTATATAGACTAGGTCAAGAGGAGTATAATTTTAGGTTTAACTTGACCCTTGGTTTAGCCTGTATTATGGAAGGACCTCCAGTTCAATATGATGCCGTCATCTCCCCCGACACCCGCCTTCCCATTTATGAAACAACAATGAAATTTACCACATGTGTTAGGCAGAATAATGCCCCCCTCAAGATATGTATGGAGTAATCCCAGGACCTGCAGATATGTTACTTTACATGACAAAGGAGACTTTGCAGATGTGATGAAGAGTATGGATCTGGAGATGAGGAGATTATTGGGGTGAGCCTTTCCAAATGGCGTAAAGAGGAAAAATTTAAAGCTTGAGAGGGACTCCACCTGCCAGTTGCTGGCTTTAAAGATGGAAGAAAGGGGCCATGAGCCCAGAAATGTGGCAGTCTCCAGAATGGCCCTTGGCTGGGAGCCCACAAATAAACCAGGACTTCAGTCCTACAACTGCAATGAACTGAGTTTTGCGTGTAACACCAATAAGCAAGGAAGTAGATTCTTCCCCACAGCCTTCAGAAAGCAAAGCGGCATATTGACACTGTGGGTTTTAGCCCAGTGAAACCCATACAGGTCTTCTGACCTACAGAGCTACAAGATAATATGTTTGTGTTGTTTAAACTACTAAATTGGAATTATTTATCGCAGCAGCAGTAAGAAACTAACACAGCATGTGATGGGCAGATAGCATCATTATGGGGGATTAGGAAGGGGTCAGCCTTTTTTGTTTTCTTCCCTAAACTCTGCCAGATATAGAGTATTCTGGAGTTGCTCACTCAGCTACCCCTACCTTTCTGAAGAGAGTTCTGGGTCAGCTCCATCTTTTGAAACTTTGTGAGGTGGAATGAAATAAGAGAAGAGGGAAAAAGGAGAGTTAGAATAGACCAAAGCCTCAGAGGAGGCTCTTGCACAAAGCTGTTAATGAAGAGAGGTACTAAATTCCCTATGGGGCTGAGTAGGCTAAGGGTCGGCAAGTGCTCAGGGAGCTGTATGGAAATGTGGAGGTAGGAGAGGCTGTCTAGAGAGTGGCAGGATGCAAATCTAATGGGCTGAAAGGAGTTGGTGTGGAGGGAGGGGAGATAGGAGAGAAGGAGAGGGAAGAGGGCCCAGGAGATACAGAATTTTTAAGAGTTTTTAAGGATTCTGTGTTCATATTCCGTAACTATATTTTTCAGAGATATAGGCAAAGATTGGATTTTTTTATTTAGACTATACTTCTTCAAAAACAATTCCATTCTGGACCGAGCCAAGGGTCTACGATGAACACATGATAAGGACAAGAGAAATAACTGAACTGAAAATGAATTAAATATTCAGACAAAAGAAAATATGTAAAATCTAGATCAAGCTGGCACTTTCTTGTCACTTTTCTCAAGAGTCTATGTATAGATTTAGATAGATTGGTAGGTGGATAGGATAACTAAGACTAACTACTTTATAATAAGGTTCTTTTTCTATGCCAGTAGCTAAGCCTCCTTGGACAGAACATTTTTATTTCACTAACTAAACCTCCAGCTTAAACTGATGTTTGCTCAACATTAAATAGGGTTATAGTTAGACCTGGGTTCAAATTATAGCTCCCTCTGTTACTAACTATCTGACATTAAGGATGAAATTACCCAGTCTTTCTGGGTTCCGGTTTCCTCACCTCTAAAATGGGGGTAATAACATTCATCTTTCAATGTCATTGTGAGAATTAGATACACTGTCTAAAAAGTGTCTTGCAGAGTCCTTGTTACATGGTAAGCATTTAATAAAAAGCAGCTAGTGTTATGATCAGGAGCCTGGAGGATATTATTGTCATAATTTAATCCAAGATATGAAAGAGGACAAGTGGATGACAGTTGGTAAAACTTAGTAGCAATTTTCCTTGGAATTGTTGACATAAATAAATGCATGAGTCCTTGATTATACATTTTCCAACAACTTCAATTAATTGTGGTTTCATTTCTGAAACTCTCTCTTCAACTCCAGGACTTGCACAAGTGAAAAACACTTAGCATCAAATTTAGAGTTAAAAAAAAAAAAGCAATATAGAATCCAAGTGTTTGCTCCTCAGCATGTTATAATCATAACTAACCCCATGCCCTTACTTGTAATCAAACTTTCTTTCCTTGATTTCCCCTTTATTTATAAGAATGTAGATTAAAGCTCAGGCTGCAACACAGACCTTGGCCAAAATTGGGAAGTGTTAAAAATTGATATTTGTCAGTTTTCCCTTTAGTTTGATACTCAATCAAATCTCCAAGGCCAGTCTTCAAGCTGTTGTTTAATGCTTGGGGTATCTGCCACTACCTCTGCACTCTGCCCATCTGTCTCTCCTCCTTTCAGAGTCCAGGAAATTCTTCTGTTGAAGTCCATTTCTTTTGAATGTTGGTGAACAGACACCATCTACTCTTGTTTTAGTTGCTTTCCCTAGTTCAATGCATAGATGACATATTAGTTAGCTATAACCTACCATCTACTAACAACTTCAAAATCTCAAGGGCTTACAACTGAAATAACTGTCTTCATATTCACCAGTCTGCAAGTAGACTGAAGTGCAGTTTTTATGGGCTGGGAGGTTTTTTTAAGGCTGCAGGTCTGTTGGGCTTAGCTGCAGGCTGTTGACTAACTCCATGTCTGCTCCCAATGTATTTTCATCCTCCTTGGACTCGTGACCACCCAGGGAATGTCCTCGTGGTGAAGGATTGGTGCACAAGCCAAAACACAAAAGCACGTTTCAAGTCTCTGCTCACAACATTTACTAGCATTCCATTTACCAAGTCAAGTCACACGGTCAAGCCCAACATCAATGGCATAAGGAAGAATGCAAAGTTACATGGCAAAAGGCATGGGAGTATAAGGTGAAACCACAGGGAATTGCTGATATTTGACCATTTTTACTTAATCAAAAATGGAAATTTTATATAGCCTGACCTTATATTCCTATTACCCAAGGAAATGAAGAACTAGATAATCTTCATGTAATCCAATCTACCACAGATGGCTTCCATTTAACACACTGACTTTCACAACCAATATATTAATTTTTTAAATGTTAAAACCTTAATATCTTTGATTGGATTATAATATATCTAGCTGTGACTTTGTGGACTCTATCTTTTTAAAAAATATACAATTTAGTAGTTGTTAGTATATTCATGTAGTTGTGCAATCATCACCAAATCTAATTTCAGAACAATTTTATCATTCCAAAAAGAAACCTGTACCTGTTAGCAGTCATTCTATGTTTCCCCTCACCCTAGTCCCTGGAAACCAATAATCTTTTTCTGTCTGTAAGCACTTGCCTGTTCTGGACATTTCATACAAATAAAATCATACAAAATGACATTTTGTGACAGGTTTCTTTCACTTAGCATAAGGCTTCCAGGTTCATTTATGTTATAGCACGATCAGTACTTCAATCCTTTTTATGGTCATATAATAGCCCATTGTATGCATACACCACATGGTTTTTGTTTTTGTTTTTGTTTTTTTACCATTTGATGGATGTTTGTGTTGATTCCACTTTTTTGGCTATTATGAATAATGCTGCCATAAACGTGTGTGTACATGTTTTTGTGGGTACATACGTTTTCAATTCTCTTGAACATATACATAGCGGAATTTCTGGGTTGTGTGGTAATTCTATGTTTAACATCTTGAGGAGCTGCCAAACTCTTTTCCAAAGTGGCTGCAGCATTTTACAATCCCACCTGCTATGTATGAGTTTTCCAATTTCTCCACATCCTTACCAACATGTGTTATTGTCTGTCTTTTTAATTCAGCCAACCTAATGGGTGTGAAGTGGTTGTGTCTCATAGTGGTTTTAACTCACATTTCCCTAATGACTAACGACTTAGAGCTTTTTTTCTTGTGGTTTTTGGCCATTTGTATATCTTCTTTGGAGAAATGTCTATTCAAGTCCTTTGCCTATTTTTTAACTGGTTGTCTTTTTGTTGGTGAGTTGTTAAGAACCGGATACTAGATTTTTATTGGATATATGATTTGCAAATATTTTCACCCATTCTATGGGTTTTCTTTTGACTTTCCTGATAGAGTCCTTTAATGCAAAAATGTTTTTAATTGTGATAAAACAGAAATGTTTTATGTGAAGTTCAATTCACATACTTTTTTGTTGCTCTTTCTGCCTGTGCTTTTGTTGTCATATCTAAGAAACCATTGCCTAACCAAGGTTATGAAGATTTCTACCTTTCTTTTTCCTAAGAGTTTTAGCTTTAGCTCTTACATTTAGGTCTATGATTCATTTCGAGTTAATTTTTGTATATGATGTGAGGTATGGTTTCAACTTCATTCTTTGCATGTGGATATCCAGTTGTCCACAGGCCATTTGTTGAAAAGACTATTCTTTTCCCCATTGAATTGTCTTGGCATGCTTGTTGAAAATCAATTGACTATAAATGTAAGAATTTATTTCTGAATTTTCAGTTCTATTGCATTGATCTATGTGCTTACTGTTATGCCAATGTCACACTATATTTTTTATTGAAACTTTATTGTAGTTATTTTTTTGAGATAGGGTCTTGCTCTGTTGCCCGGGCTGGAGTGCTGTGGTGTGATTACAGCTCACTACAGCCTTGACCTCCCAAGCTGAAATGATCCTCCTGCCTCAGCCTCTCAAGTAGCTGGGACTACAGGCATAAGCAACCATGCTCAGCTACTTTATTTTTAACATTTTTTTGTAGAGATGGGGTAACACTGTGTTACCCAGGCTGGTCTTAAACTCCTGGGCTCAAGTGATCCTCCTGCCTCAGCCTCCCAAAGTGCTGGGATTACAAGGGTGAGTCACTATACCTGGCCTATAGTAAGTTTCGAAATAAGGAAGTGCAAGACTTCAAACTTTGTTTTTCCCTTTCAAGGTTGTTTTGGCTATTCTGTGTCCTTTTCATTTTCATATTAATTTTAGAATCAACTTGTCAGTTTCTGCCAAAAAAAAAAGCTAAACTTGGATTTTGATAGAGATTGTGTTGAATCTAAAGATCAGTTTGGAGCATACTGCCATTTTAAGAATATTATGCTTTCTGATCCATGAACATGGGATGTAGTTCTAAATATTTAGGTCTTGTTTTGTAGTTCTAAGAGTACAAGCATTGCAGTACTTTTCTTAAGTTTATTTCTAAACATTTTGTTCTTTTTGATGCTATTATAAGTGGAATTGTTTTCTTAATTGCATTTTTGGCATGTTCATTGCTACTTAAAGAAATATAATTAATTTTTCTGTATTGATTTTGTACCGTGCAACCTTGCTGAACTCATTTATTAGCTCCAATAGTTTTTTTAAATACAAATTAATTAGGATTTTCTACATACAAGATTCTATGTGAATAGAGATATCTTTATGTCTTCCTTTCTAATGTGGATGGTTTTTTATTTCTTCTTCTGACTAAATGGTCCTGGATAGAACCTCCAGTGCAATGTTAAATAGAAGTGGCAAGAGTAACCTTCCTTGTCTTGTTCTTATGGAGAACATTTTTCATGTTTCAGACTAAATATTGGTTTTTACAGATGTCCTTTATCACATTGTGAAAGTCCTCCCTATTTCTAGGTTGTTGAGTGTTTTGATCATAAAGGGCTGTTTTTAGTCTCTTTGTGCTTATTTCACATACCTCCACAATGAGGAATCAATGTTAGGGTTTAGTTCTTGATGAAAGAAAGACCGTGTTCCCTTTAATCTCAATACTTAAGAGTATATTCCTTGACCCAACAACAGCTTTTATATTTATTGTAACTAATATACTCAATTCTAAAATATACCCATTAATCCTTATTTGTTTAACTTTTAGAAAACATTCATGTTAAGATGAATGCACACAGATTAAAAATTTCAATGACTGCAAGGCAGCCTGCTTAGAGCAAGCTGTGTTAATAATTTTTTCCATCAAAATCTTCTGACCTGAAACAAATGTGCAACTCTATAATTTTCCCATTTTAATTAACTTTAAAAAACTAACACCAACTGAAGAAATTTTAAATGAGTTCATTAGTCCAAATATGCGCATTTTTCTCTTAACAATCGAAATAAGAAGAATTTAAAAAGAAAATTCCTAAAAAGCTTTAAAAACAACCCCAAAATCCATATACTGTGCATTTTAAGTTTTGTCTGAGTCTGTACTTATTAAATAAGCAAAAAAAATAAATCTAATATACTTCACCCTATCCTCTTTTGTCTTGTAGTTCAGCATCTCTTTTCTAGTTTACTTGGGTTTTCTTGTTTTTCTCTTGGCCCAAGTAAGTATTTCATAGATATAATTTGTCTCCAAACCCTTAATCCAAAATGACAGCAAATATACCCTCTGCAATTGAGGAAATAAACATAAAATAAGTAGTACATACCTTATTGCAGTCTTTTTTAACTTTGTGGGTCATAAACTATTTTTAAAAACTGATGCTCACTGTGGGTCCTCTCCTGAGAAAAATGCACACATGCATAGATAAATAAAATTCTGTATACAATTTTAGGAAGTCCTCATATGTGCACAGAGAATATGAAAAAAATTCAATATGTGTTTGAGCCTATATGTGCATTTAATTAAGCAAGTATACTAGGAAAATTCCAAAGACATAGGAATTACAAGTATTTTTTCACATTTTGCCCGTCAATTTTGTGTCCAGTTTAGACTCTTGCATTCCAGACTATCACCCTGGACATCTCTGATGTTTCAAATGCTTCGGTCATTTGCAGACAAATACTAGAAATGTTCCTGCCTCACGGTGCAGCAGACAACTGGTTAATGCTCTGTGGACTGGAAAGAAAAAGAGCAATACAGAGAAACAATATTTCATTTTGCCTAGGATCTCTTTTTTATTGAATTCCTTGCCCCTTTGTTCCCTTCTCTCCCGGCTAAGAGCTTCCCGTATTGTCTCGAGGATGGGAAAATACAAGTTGGGGGAAGGAGGAGGCTAATTTTTCAGTGAGACTCTTCAATGCCAATGACATGACAGATGGATTTGGAGGTTCACACAATCACTTTTTCTTTAATCATGCTGGCTACCACATGGTGCAGAGACACAATTGAAAATGAAGGCTCATCCAGGAGGGATGTTTTAAAGTACATTACCTATGCATAAACTATGTACAGGCAGTTTGCAGAGCATGGAGCAGCCTCGCATTCTAGGTATAGAGCCCTGCTCTGAAATGCTGCAGTGTGCATGTGTGTGTGAGTGAGCATGCACGTGCACATACACACACACCCTCCTAGTTGAGCAATTGTCTTATAAAGATCCTCTCTGAAAGAAAACACATTTTATCTGAAGTGCCACAAAGAGAAGAAGATTCATGCCATCCATCAATCTCTAGTAACTGGCATTCAGCTCACAGATAGACTCCCCTCTTTTAATTTTTAAATCACCATATCAATCAAAGCACTGTATTGTTCTCAGTCTCATTTCAGCTGTTCTGAGTAGATCCTATCTCCTTGTCTCCTACTTGCTTCTTGGAGTTTCTCCTACTGTCTGTGTCTTATAGAAAGCATTCATGGGCTTCCGAGACACATGGTTAAAAAAAAGGTATTCATTTTTCTCCAGTTAATAAATACACGAGTTTTCTTAGGAAACTGTTTGTGTTGGCTCAGTGAGGTTCAGGCTATCAATTTCCAACTTTGGGTCATTGTGACATGAGAGCGAGGTACTGGCAGTGAACCTATGGCTGAGGAAGAGAGTTCAAGTTGAAGCTGCAACAAACGAATCCTAGAGGCAATTCCTTTAGCCCTGGTGCCTGGTGTTTTCAGAGAATGCCCTGGGAAATAAAACTTTATGGTGGCTTTGCCTTCATAAATCCTGGAGGAAATTAAAAGGAAGAATACTTAACTTTTAGTAAACCATCTTAGCCCCACTTCTGATCCCAGGCGATCCCTTTCTGTGCTGTTCATTTCAGAGTTTTCCAGGGTTGAGCTGCAGAGCTCTAGTATCAGTTTATCCTAAAGAAAAACAAGGTGGCAGAGTATAATTACTCTCTTTTGTGACATCAGATGGTAAACCCTACACTACTGGCAGAATGGAGCATTGTTTCTAATGGTAAAATGTTAGAGTCTGTAATTGTCTATCTGACAGTTATGAGGACAAAGAAGAAAAGTTAGTGGTTCTTTCCTTTTTCATCTAAAACTGTTTCATTTGAAGCAATATTTTGATCACCTTTTATGAGCTGCGTTGTCCTTTTTTTCTTTTTTGAGATGGAGTCTCACTCTGTCGCCAGGCTGGAGTGCAGTGGCACGATCTCATCTCACTGCAACCTCCGCTTTCTGGGTTCGAGTGATTCTCGTGCCTCAGCCTCCCGAGCAGCTGGGATTACAGGTATGCGCCACCATACCCATCTAATTTTTGTATTTTTAGTGGAGACGGAGTTTTACCATGTTGGCCAGGATGGTCTTGATCTCCTGACCTCATGATCCACCCACCTCAGCCTCCCAAAGTGCTGGGATTACAGGTGTGAGTCACCCCACTCGGCCACACTGTCATTTCTAAAAGAGAAACCAGACATCTACTCAACAGTAAAATTCTCGCCATATTTAGGAAAGCAAGAGACAGGCAGAGGAAGTGGGCAGTGCCAAGCAGAGCAGGGCTGAAATATTGGATACAGTGTTGGGAACTTCTAAGCTCTCCCACAACACCCAAAACAGTTCTCTAGCAACCCAAATCCATCAACCTGCCTCTTTGGTTGTGTCAAACTCACTCTCAAGAAGCACCATAGAGGAAGGATAATATCTATTATTTAGAAATTACATGTAGCAAAAACCCATGTGTATTATCACATCTCATTTTCTTTTAAACAATGCAGAAAAATAAGGAAAATAATTTGGCATCTATTATACTTAAAAGCTTATTTAAATTTATTTATATTAATTGAATATGTTTTGAGATTCTACCAGGACATTGTAAGCAGATGCTAAAGAGGATGCAATGGCTAAAAAAATATAATTCCTGCTTTCGGGGAACTTAAAATCTTGTATATAATTTAAATAATATTTGTAACCAAGTCATTTGCAAGTCCTTTATTTGCATATGCAAATTAAGAAGTGAAAAAATTCGAATGGCAATTTGAAGATAGGTGATTACATCTTGAAATACATCTTAGGATTCATCATGTTCAATTGTACTTTGATACAAGAACCATGACAACTTGTTAGAGAAATGTGCTGCTGTCATGCTATCTAGTCATTTTCTCTCTGTTCACTGTCCAAACTTCCAACTGTAAAAAGGTTGACTTGTAAACAAATGGTTGCAGCAAACTTTCAGACAGGCAACAATTATTCCTTCAGATCTTGTCTTATCTGGTATTCTTGTCACTTGGGTTATATAGCATGTATCCCACAGCTTGCATTACACATTTTGCTCTAGGCATAATTGATATACACACTTGACTATTAAATGAAAAAATGCTAACATGTCACATCACCATGTTCATACTGGAATGAATAGTTTCTTACATTGTGTAGCTACTGGCTAACTGCACATGGCTACAGGAATAGACTTCCCTCCCAAGGACCTCATCATCCATTTGTCCTTAAATCTTGAGTGTACTTGTTCTAATCTTATGCTCTTAGTTCCTGGCTTAAGAGAAAGGCCTTAGAAATGTTTTTAATTTTTTTCTCCCACTCTTTTTAACACTCAGCCTTGGTGCCTCTGTAATTCAACACTGGTAGTTGTGTCGGGTTCACAGAGACAAGCCTATACCAGGGAGAGAACTCCAGCAACAGGAAATCAGACTTCCCCAGCATCCCCTGGCCCCTGAGGGTTTGGTAACATTACCAGGGGATGACCTGCTGACTACTTCAAAAAACATATATCAAGCACCCAGTTGAATGTCTATTGTTCTTCAGATTTCTATGCACTTTGTCCTGTTTAATTCTTATTTCAATCCAAGGATGTAGATATTCTAATATCCCCAATTTATAGATGGAGATGAGGAAATTGAGTTTCAGGGAAGTTAGATGTCTTGACCATATTGACGCTTAAATCTTGGTCTTCAGAGCCAGTTCCTTTTTAATATAACTCAACTTTCTCCCTCATTTGTAACCTAAGAAGAAAGTTGAGCCTGAAATGAGAAAATCCGTCAACTACACGCCACATTTTAAGCTATAATAGAAAGTGAGGCCGGGTCGTACTTTTCTAAGTTTTCTAAACAATGTAAAATAAACCCTCATTTATTTCAGCCTGAACATTGTAATATAACATTTTAGCATTTTCCATTAAAAACAAGAAATTAACACATATCCGAGTAAACTAAAGAAAACTGTTAAGTGTTCATGTTTCAGAAATGTCATTGGATGTGTTAGCAGAGAGGATTGTTACTATGTATTGCTTCTGTGGATAAAATAGATGGTTTTACATTTCTAACCAGTGTTTTCAAGCCCTTGTATAGGCACTTCATGATCGCTGCTTCACTGGGCATCTTGATTGTACCCTCCAACCATCCAGGAAACTAGCACATATATGTTTCTCAGTGGACACACCACCAGCTTTCTGGGCCTCAGAGACCCTGGTTTCTCGATGTGTTTTCACATCATGTACAGACATGTCCTTGGCTTCAAGATTCCAAAAGGGGCTTCCTCTAGGTAACACTTCAAGTCTCTTCCCTGTGCCCTTTCTTACTTCTCCACATGAGAGGAGGGGTTGATATGGGATCAATTGGATTTGCAAGAAATTAACATCGTTTGGTCTATGCTTTGTGAATGCTTTGTGAATTAAAGCTCTTAAAATGCTGCAAACACGAAAGGCTCCCTTATTTCTTTTCTCTCTGCCATGAAGCAATTTTGAATGAATGGTTTGCTCTGGAGACTCAAACTCTTCCTATGGAAGACAGTATTTGAAAGACCGACTTAGCTACCAAATTAAAGTCATGTTCTCCAATTGATTTTAACTGTGATGAAACTAACATTTTAATCCTTGTGTTCTTGCTCTTGTATCTCAGCTCTCAGTTGACTGAAAGATGTTATTTGTTGTCTCCCAAACTCAATAGGAACAAATATTTCAACGCTTACACCTGCCAATGCCAACCATCAACAACCTGGAACACCTGGAAGGCTGAAAACAGAACTTGGTATTTTCACTGGTTATTTGCTGCTAAGTCCCATAGGGAAATCTACACTAGATGAAGAAGGTCTTGGTAGACCTACCATTGTTTTTCCATATTCAGCCATTCATTTAATTTATGTTATCATCTACAGAGTGAGCACTGTGCAAAGTGATAAGGATACAAAGATGGTTAGGACATGCCGTGTGCCCTGAGGAATTTGCAGAATGGTAGAGAAGACAGGCAGATAGGCCAGAGGTGACACAGCAATATGATCAGTGACATAACACAGTATATTTAGTGACAACAGAAGCACAAAGCAGGGACTGCTAACTTAGATCCTGCAGTGAGGGGATGGGACTGGGACTACCAGACCTAGTCCCAGTCTGGTAGTCCCAGTACTAGGTCTGGTAGTCCCAGTTCCATCCCCTCACCGCAGAACATCCAGTAGTGGAGGATTCATGAATTGAGTCTTGAGGATTAGAAATAAATGGACAAAAAGAGAAGCTGGAGGAAGGATGTTCCAGGAAAGGAGTAAAGGATGTGCTCAGGAAAATGCTTAGAATGCAACAAGCCTGAGAGGAGAAAGCCTGGGAGATCTTGATAAGGTTGAAGAGCAGATGCAGGGGACATATTCCTTTGTATCATACCTAGTGTGGAAAGGAGAGAGTATTTTCCAGCAAATCTCACTATCCCTGCCCTTGCCTGAACTGTGTCCTGGGGAATGGGATGTGCTTATAAGCTGAAGCTGAGATCACAAGGACAGAACTCCACCAAAGCACATTCATTGAGAGTGGGGTGGCTGGTCCCCAGAGGGGAGGTGAAGGTGCAGTCGCTGGTTGATTAGATGCAGGACAGCAGAGAGAACACATGTTCATTGGAGACGGATGAATTTCTACAAGGCCCCAATAGCTGGGAGATGGTCAGGGTCAATCTGGTAGGAAATTTCTAGGTGTGAATCCCAGCTCTGTTACAGACTCACAGACCTCTCTTTGCATCAGTTTCCTCTTCTGTAACATGGAGATAATAAAGCATTCTTTTCAGAGTTGCAATGAGGTAATATATGTAAGCCTAATACCAGGCATACAAGAGGCATTTATTTGGTGGAAGTTGTTATATGACCTATGTTTAGTGCTATCTGACTTCTTTTTTTCTTTTTTGGTGTTTTTCCCATTCTGCGACCTTTCACTCATTGGTAAGCAAAGGTTTTAGAACCGTGTTTCAGTGATCTTCTGTTGTGTAACAACCACCACAGAATTTAGTGACTGAAACTCACAGTGATTTATGACTTCTCACCTTTCTGTGCCTTGACAGGGTTCAGCTGCATGGTTCCTATGCTGGTCTCATTTGGGGTCTCTCATGCCACTTGTAGTCTGATGGCAGGAGCTGGAACATCTAAGGTGGCCTTAAGTCTGGCTCCTGTGTGGGATGGCCAGAAGGATGGACTCAGAGAGAACACTGGCATGGCTAGGCCTCTCCTCCTCACATCATCTTGGGACCTCTTCCTGCCCACTTAGCTTCTCCGTGTGGTCTGTCCAGATTTCTTGGTGGATAAGATCATCTAAAAGCATAAAAGTAGAAGCTAAACTTTCTTAGAACATATGTTCAGAACTGGCACAGCATCATTTCTGCCATATTCTACAGGTAAAGCACCCAGACTCAAGGTGAGAAGACCACACAAGGGCATGAGGACTTGTGTTATGGCATCTTTGGGGTGTCGATTTTCTGGCTGGAAACCTCTGTGGCTAGTGGTGCCTTTGCCCAAGTTCTTGTCCTGCATCCAGGAAGAATGAGGTACGCAGACTAGTAAAGGGTGAAGAAGATGAAGAGGAGCTTTATTAAGTGTACGACAGCTCAGAGGAGACCTGCAGTGGGTGGCTCCTCTCTGTAGGCAGGTCGTCCCATCAAGTATCAAGCTCTCACCAGAGAGGAGGCCCTGGAGAGGGTTGTTCCTCTCTGCAGCTGGTAGTACCGACATCTCTGCAGGTCTCTGAAGCTCTTAGCAGAGAGGGTAGTTCCTCTCTGCAGCTGGTTTTCCCATTGTCTCTCTGTCCTCTCCATCCTCTGCTTGCTCTGGCTGAGCTGGGGGCTTTTATGGACCTCAGAGGGGAGGAAATTTGTGCCCATTGGCCCATGGGCAGCCATGGGAGCTGGAAAAGGCACCGCAAGTCCCCACTCTGGTCTGTGGGACTGGCAGCCCAGCCCCCAGCCTTCAGGCCCTTTTGGGCCTGAAGGTGGGACCTTACCGGTCCCAAGAAACTGTCTGCCTCCTGCTGCCGTTCATGGAACTCAGGCTTGGCCCTGACTTCTCCCAGATTGGAATGAGTGTCAACAGCAGAGAAGGAGGAGGAAGAACAGGCACTTCCGAGCCTGCAAGGGCAAAAGGGCCTTCCCTGGGCCCCCAAGAGTGCAGGGATGCCTGAGTCTGCAGCTACATTTTGGGAGGGGCTCTTGCCTGCTCAGTGGAGTGGGAGCCTGAGTGTACAACCCCTGTTTGGGCAGCTGCAGTGGCATGTAGGGAGCTCCCCAAGAGCACAGGGAGGCTTGGATCCACAGTGATGGTTTGGGAAGCTGCAGCCCCACCCTGGAGTAGGGGGATCCCGCCTGCTCCATAGAGCAGGAGGTCTGGGTCTACAGCTGCAGTTTGGGCAGCTGCAGCAGCACCCAGGGAGCTCCTACCCCATCTTGGAAGGGGGAAGGGGCAGGGCTCTTGCTTGTCCCAGCTCCCACCAGGTCCACTGAGCGTGCAGTCCCAGCTGTGCTTCCTGGCTGCAGCTAGCATGATGGTAGTGGCAGGCTGTCTGGAGCAGCCGCTGCCATCACTGGGAGGCGTGGTTCAACGGGCTCTCCTTTGGAGATAAGCTGCTTCATAGACTTCAATTTGTGTATAGTACTGGTCTACAACCCCTTCTTCAAAACTCTTAGATATTTTTCATAATTCAGATGTTTTTAGATATTAGAGAGTTCATCTAATACATATACTGCATATGACATGCCCATCAGTTAGAAGCAGCATCCCATAACCAAGCACATTCATATTTCTGTAATAAATGTATTTAATATAAATATGTTATTTATAATTTATGAAGTAGAATAATTGCAGATTTGAATAGCCTCATATACGGTCAGATCAAGTTTTGGTGTTTTCGAGATTTTTGAGTTTTAAATTATGGGTAAAACATTATGGAGCTGTATTTTGAGTCAAAATAACCTCTTAAAGTTAAAATACATTTCTCCTATCTTGAGCCTATAGCTGGTGTCAGCTCAGGTCCTCTGGGAGGCAGACACCAAAATAATCAGAAGTGTGAGTGATTTGGGAGGAGGGAAATGACTGTGAAAGGGGAGGGAAAATAGGAGCAGGCAGGGAAGGGCTTTAGGTCATGTAGTAGGTCTGATGCCTGTGAAAGGGGATGAGGAAGCAGGGAGGGTGGAGCAGGGAGAGCCTCTGCTGCAGTGTGATGCTGAGAAAGTCCAGCCAGCCCCATCCGGAGCTCCATGCAGAGCCAGGCTGTCCTGCTGGAGGAGTACCATGTTGGGCAGAAATGGCCAGACCCGAGTACCCCTGCTGTTCTCAGTCACTGGCTGGAGTCGCCTGGGAAGAGGTGCTGCTCTGAGGCCAGGAACTCACCACACAAAGTTCTCATGAAAGGAGACCTGAGCTCATGCCTCAGTGGCTGCCTTGCCTTCAGCCCTCAGCCCACAGACTTCCTCTGGTCCTACATTTGTAGTTAACACAGTGTGTTTCAGGAATGTGTCCTCTATGTAACTGGGTGGGGTCGGGGGGGTTCGATCCTATGTCGGGACTGTCTAATCCATCAGCTGCACTAGGTTGCAAAAAAAAAAAAGAGATATCTCTGAGAGAAGACTCAGAAAGCCTAGAAGGACTGAGGCAGGCAGGGAGACTATGCTGTGCTTGGCAAACGTGGGGAGGGTGACTGTTAGTTGGGTGAATCTTCTCCATGGTATTTAGGATCCTGTCCCGTCTCTCCCTCCCTCAGCAAACCTCTGACCCACATGTAGCTGTGGAATGGGCTACACCTGGGCACTAATTAAATAGTGGCCCCTCTGACCCTCCCAACAGAACTTAGCTCATGACATTCACCTCCATGGTCCCTTTTGTCGCTCTCCATGAATTCAGAAGACCAGCAGCTTAAGGCTTAAATGAAGTGCATCCAGGAGCCCAGTGGGCAAACGTCCCAAACCCCCAGTTAATGACAGAACTGGGGCTGCCTCCCATCCCAGATCTTTCCATGACCCCCCTCTTCCCCTTCCCTCTCCATATTAGGAAGTTTGTTCCAGGTGAAATTTGCTTCTACCCTAGGGCTAAGGTGCTAATGGCAGAAGTGTTATTTTAGCAGTATCTGGAAAGTCCAAAGGTAACAGTCCAAAGGTAACAATTAAAATCACATTTCCCTTAAATAATTATTCAAAGGCTCCTTTATAAATGTGTCAGTCTTCCTGCCAGATGAGAAGTCCTGGGGAGTCTTCCAACAGCTTCTTGGCCACTGAGCGTTCTGCAGGCTCTTAATGTATTCCGGTGAGCTCCACGTTCTCTCAATAAGTAGACTATCTTTGCAGATGTTTATGAAGTCTTCCAACATGGCCACAAAGCATGGGGGCAGGTGTTGCAAAGGGTGCAGAAGAGGTATCAAAAATTACTCTCACCAAAGCTCTGACCAGTTTTTCTAAAGTATGAGCAGATAACTATCCTCTAGGAGTGATCAGCCATGCAGAGTGGACAAACTTGCTGAAGTCTGAGTGTGCTTTTGTAAGTTTAATGTGATAATCCGGTAAAACATATAATCCAGTAAAACATAAAGTTAATCTCACACATGCAGTGGTGTACATAACAGTTTTCATACTACACAGTGATTAGGCATCAGTGAAAGCCGTTCCCATAAATGCCTATAATTAGATCTGGAATTCCTCCATGGGTGAAGGAAAATGGATAGAGAATCTAGGAAATGCTATTGCATGTTTAAAATATTATGGAGTTTTTAAATTTTTTTTTTTTTTGAGACGGAATTTCGCTCTATTGCCCAGGTTGGAATGCAATGGTGCGATCTCGGCTCACTGCAACATCCACCTCCCGGGTTCAAGTGATTCTCCTGACTCAGCTTCCCAAGTAGCTGGGATTACAGGTGCCCGCCACAATGCCCGGCTAATTTTTGTATTTTTTTTCTTTTAGTAGAGACCAGGTTACACCGTGTTGGTCAGGCTGGTCTTGAGCTCCTGACCTCAGATGATCCACTCGCCTCGGCCCTGCAAAGTGCTGGGATTACAGGCATGAGCCACCCTGCCTGGCCTTGGAGTTTTTCTTAAAGAAAAATTCCCCTTGGCTAGCAGTTCTGATGTTCACTTTGTGACAGAGTTCTGAGTACATCTGAGTGTGTGATTTTTTTTCTCCTTCCAGCTGCTTCTCTAGGATTATTTAAAAAAACAGGAAGGGGGTGACTTGCACTGTAAGGTTCCTTGGCATCTGAGGATGAAATTCTGCTATTACAATAGAAGGATTTTTACAATGGCTAAGAAAAAAAATATTTTGAATATGGAAGAAAGTGCCTAAAGTGAGTATTCTTTTTAAACAGTTGAGTTGTGTTTCTAGTTTGTATCTTTGGTTAATCCTCCAAGAATCTCTGATCAGGGCCAGCACTGATTAGGATCTTGGTCCTGGGAGCATCTTGGTTCATTTGGCTGTGCTCATGGCCCCACGGTGGGAAGACCAAGTTCTCTTTTTCTATTCTTCTGCAACTGGGGCTCAACATCCATTTAAGAGACGTTCATTGAGTACCTATCCTATGCCAAGTGCAGGCTGGGCGCTGCAGTTCAGGGTGAATCAAGCAAGGTCCCTGTTCTCAAGTATCTTCCACCTAGTGGAGGAGCAAACCATGCAAACAGATGGCTATGAGGAGGTAGTGAAGATTGCCATGGAGGTATGAATGCTGCAGAGGCTCAGGGCAGAGAGGCAAGGCCTAGGCAAAGAAGGCAAGCCTGAGATGGGTCTTAGAGACTGTGTCAGAGTTTTCAATACAGAGTAGGATGGAAGGACCTTTCAGATTGAGAGGAGCATGATCACATGGAGGCTGCTCAGGAGATGATGAGAAGCTGACCTGGGGGAAGTGGCAGCAGCCATGGGCAGCAACATGGGCAGCAGCTATGTTGGGAAGAGCTCAGGATACCATGCAAAGGGGTTTGGACTGCCTGCCATGGGCCACAGGCAGCAGCAGGGTGTGAGTCCCTGCCAGTGACCCGGGCTGAGTTCCCTGGATTGGTCCCAAGTACTCAGATCTTGGAATAGCCTTTTCTGAGGGAGCCTTGCAAGAATCCAGCTGCTCCTGGCTCTTCCCTCTCTTCTCTCCACCTGTTCCTCACCCAGACCTCTGTAGCCAGCTGGAAGGGGTGGGGAAATCAGTGCAAACAACCCTCGATGCCAGCACCTCATCCTCCACACTCCCAGTTCCCAGGCAAGAACCTCCAGCAGCTGCCACCGCTTCCCAGGGGAGCCCAGACAGTTGTCTTTTTTGGCATATGCTGCAGGGAGCTGGTGGAGATTTGCCATTTCTTCCCACTCAGGCTTTTCTGACTCACTGGCTTCCTAGAAAAAACTCGAGTAGACTTAGGCACTGACTTTGAGGAAGTTTGAGCTTAAAATCAGGAGAGATGCTCCAGCTTAGCAAAAGAACTCTTCTTGCCACCTGCGCCCCACATGCTTGGGATTCTTTGTAGAATAGTCAAAGCCTTCCACAGTCAAAGATGAAAGCTGGACCCCACAGAAGCCTGGGGAACCATCACACAATCCAAATGAGTTTTAGTCTCACCACGCCATTTCCTTTCCTTTAATGTGAAGGAAGAATTAGAATTTTAAAAGCACGAGGCAATAAAGTCAAAAGGAAGAGAAAATTGCCAATATATGCCAGGCACTGTGCTAGTAAGTTGTACACATTATAAAAACTAATTCTCACTGCAAGCCCAGTAAGATGGATATTGTAATCTTCAGTTTATGAAAGAAGAAATTAATGCTTGGATAATGTAGATAACTTGTCCAAGTGAGGCTTAGGATTCCACAGTTGTCTACCTGGATAATCCTAGGGGAGAGAAGGAGAGGCTGGGATCATTGGAGACCAACTTCACTGGTTTTGCTTTGTGTAGGCAGTGAAAGATGGGTTGCCCCAGGAGCTTGGGGAGTACTTGTGCCCTAGCCTAGAGGAGTTTATATTCTAGTTGGCTATAAAATCTTAGGAACAAATGACTCCTGGCATTTAGTTAGGTACAAAACTGTCAAAGAGTAACCATAGAAACTTAGAACTAGAGGATTTGTCTTACAAATTATCTTAACCAATTCCTATTTTACCAATGGGGAAACTGAGGCCAAACGAATGGAAGCACTTGCCAAGGTTAGCTCATTTGCAGAAGGGTGGGTCAAGAGCCTCAGTTTTTAATTACCAGCTGAGTGAAAGCTTCACTTCCTCTCAACAGATAATCTCCTCGTTGTACCATGCAGTTTTTGTGTGATCTTTCTGCTTCCTTCATGAAAGCTTCCTTCATGGCAGACCCAAGCCTGGCTGAGGTGCCTTGTGGAAGGGATGTATGGGTCTTGGGTGCCCTGGCAAGGTCAGGGGAGGGGGAGAAACAGGAGCAAGGAATAATAGCTGTATTTTTTTCATGAACTTTAGTTCCAGCCATGAAAACTACAAAAAGTAAATGCCCTCCAAAAACAGTAATAACTCTCATTTGACAAGTATTTAAAACTACCAAAATAATTTTGATGTCCAATGAGGGTCAATTAAGAGGATTTTTGACTATATTTGTAAAACTTGTAAGACTTAATCACTCAATTGGGGCATTAGAAGGGAAATGTGGGATATACACTGAAACCATTCTGTATGTCATTGAATTTGATATTCACATAAGTTATTTATAATCGTGGAGCAGGTGAAGTTGTTTTCCTTGATGCCAATTGTCTCATGTTGTTTTCCTCTACCTCTGGGGAAATTTCTCAGAACAAGATATAAAACTCACTCATTCTGAAATGTAAATAGCTAACGATGCTTAAAGTAATATTTCTCCTAGGAGTATTTTCATTGTAACATTTTAAGTCAGATAAGTGAAGCTTTGTTGGAGAAACAGCAGGCTTTACTTCAAGGTAGAAGAGAAACTCCTAAGGGTAAACAGAACATTCTTAGGCCTCTGAAATCACACTATGTAAGTTCTTCTTTAGTTTTTCAGCTAGAGGAGTCCTTTCTCCTTTTAAAAATAATAGCTATGGAAGCAACCAAGATGTCCTTCAGTAAGTAACTGGATAAACTGTGGTACATCCAGACAATGAAGTATTATTCAGCACTAAAAAGAGATGAGCTATCAAACTACGAAAAAATATGGAGGAAATTTAAATGCAGATTACTAAGTGAAAGAAGCCAATCTGAAAAGGCAACCTACTGTATGATTCCAACTATATGACATTCCGGAAAAGGCAAAACTATAGATCAATAAAAAGATAAGTGGTCACCAAGAATTAGGCGTGGGGGAGCTGTGTGGAGGAGCACACAAAACATTTAGGCCAGAGAAACTACTCTGAATGATGCTGCAATGGATAGATACATGTCAGTATATATCGATCCAGGCCCATAGAACATACAAGCCCAAGAGCCAAACCTAATGCAAACTATAGACTTTGAGTGATTGATATAGTTTGGATACCTGTCCCCCCCAACTCTCTTATTGAAATGTAATCCCCACTGTTGGAGGTGGGGCCTGGTGTGACGTGACTGGATCATGTGGGTGGATTTCTCATGAATGGCTCAGCACTGTGTCTGTAATTGGTGGGTTCCTGGTCTCACTGACTTCAAGAACGAAGCTGTGGACCCTTGCGGTGAGTGTTACAGTTCTTAAAACGCGGCATCTCCAGAGTTTGTTTTTTCTGATGTTCAGATGTGTTCACAGTTTCTTTCTTCTGGTGGGTTTGTGGTCTTGCTGACTCATGAGTGAAGCTGCAGACCTTTGCAGTGAATGTTACAGCTCTTAAGGTGGTACGTCTCGAGTTGTTTCTTCCTCTCAGCAGGTTCCTCGTCTACACTGGCTTCAGGAGTGAAGCTGCAGACCTTCATGGTGAGTGTTACAGCTCATAAAGCAGTGTGGCCGCAAACAGTGAGCAGCTGCAAGATCTATTGCAAAAACCAATAGAACAAAGCTTCCACAGTATGGACTGGGACTGCTGGTTGGGGCAGCCTGCTTTTATTCCCTTATCTGGCCCCACCCACATCCTGCTGATTGGTCCATTTTACAGAGAGCCGATTGGTCTGTTTTACAGAGAGCTGATTGGTCCATTTTTGACAGGGTGCTGATTGGTGCGTTTACAATCCCTGAGCTAGACACAAAAGTTCTCCATGTCCCCACTAGATTAGGTAGATACAGAATGCCGATTGGTGCATCCACAAACCCTGAGCTAGACACAGGGTGCTGATTGGTGTGTTTACAATCCCTTAGCTAGACATAAAGATACTTCAAGTCCCCACCAGACTCAGGAGCCCAGCTGGCTTCACCCAGTGGATCCCGCACGGGGGTCACAGGTGGAGCTGCCTGCCAGCCCTGCGCCGTGCGCCCGGCACTCCTCAGCCCTTGGGCGGTGGATGGGACTGGGCGCCCTGGAGCAGGGGGTGGCGCTTCCTGGGGAGGCTCGCCGTGCGCAGGAGCCCACAGCGGGTTGGCGGGGGAGTCTCAGGCATGGCGGGCTGCAGGTCCCGAGCCCTGCCCTGCCGGGAGGCAGCTAAGGCTCGGCGAGAATTCGAGCACAGCAGTTGGCCCAGGTGCTAAGCCCCTCACTGCCCGGGCTTGCCGGCCGGCCGGCTGCTCCGAGTGCGGGCCCGCCGAGCCCACGCCCACCCGGAACTGGCGCTGGCCCGCAAGCGCGGCGCGCAGCCCGCAGCCCCGGTTCCCGCCCGCGCCTCTCCCTCCACACGTCCCGGGAAGCTGAGGGAGCCGCCTCCGGCCTTGGCCAGCCCAGAAAGGGGCTCCCACAGTGCAGCCGGGGGCTGAAGGACTCTTCGAGCGCGGCCAGAGTGGGCGCCGAGGCCCAGGAGGCGCCAAGAGCGAGCCAGGGCTGCGACCACAGCCAGGACGCTGTCACCTCTCAGCACCATCCCCCATCATACTGTCTTCACCATAGTAAGTGAATTCTCCTGAGGTCTTTCTTTGAAAGTGTGTAGCTCCTCCCCCTCACTGTCTTGCTCATGCTTTCACCATGTGATATGCAAGCTCCTGCTTTGCTTTCTGCTATGATTGTAAGCTTTCAGATCTTCCTGTACAGCCTGCAGAACTGTGAGCCAATGAAAACTCTTTTATTTATAAATGACACAATCTCAGATATTTCTTTATAGCCATGCAAGAACGGCCCAATACAGTGATGATGTGTCAATGTAGGCTTATCAATTGAAACAAATGTGCCACTCTGGTGGGGGATGTGGATAATGAGGGAGCCTATGCATGTGTGGGGGAAGAGGGGACATGGGACATCTTTGTACTTTCTATTCTGCTGTGAACCTAAAACTGCTCTAAGAAATTGTTTTTTAAAAATAGCTATCAATTAGTTAATATAAGTCACATGTCTAGAATTTACCTAATTCTATGAGTGAATAATAGTGGATTCAACACATTGAACGTTTACTAAGCGCCAGCCATTTAAATAAGTAATTTGCATCTGAAACTAATTTCATCTTTCAGCTCCTCTCCTAGGTAGGTATTATTATTACCATATCAGTTTTATGGATAAAGGAGTCAAGTGTATAAAGGCCAAGTAAGTTGCCAAGAAAGATTTTAATGTGCCCACTTCACAGCTGAGAAAACTGAGCTTAAAGAGAAATAGAAGCTCTTAACTACTCTGTTTCCTTCCCCTGTATTCTCTAACTCTAGTTAACACAGAAAACTGTATTTGCTTCTGTTTTTTGCTTTGAGATTCTGCTTTTTATGTGATGTTTAGTAACAGGCTAAGTTATTACATCTGAAGTGAATAGAAATAAGTCCAATTTGGCTCATGTTCCAAAACAAAATTGATAAGGGCAGATTCTATGCAGGTCATTTATGGACATATGCGACTACATTGTTTTCTGAATGGACATGGAAACCATGATGATTATGATCTTTTGAAAAATTCATGATTGAAACAGATCCAAGTTAATTATGAGATGTGCCTTATGAGGTTGTGTGTACGAATCATCAAGGAAAAGAAAGAACAGAAGGTCACAGAATTCGTATCCGTGCAAGCATATGGATCAGTGTCTAAACACACACACACACACACACACACACACACACACACACACACAGAGAGAGAGAGAGAGACATTTCCACACATCTGGCTTGATTCACAAAGAATCAGGAAATTCAGTTGAAACACAAACCATTTTTATTTGTGTACTGTCTGGAGAAATAGCATGGAATGTTATGGAAACAAAACCCCAAGCAGGGCCATAGGGCCGCTCAATTAAGAGTCAAATAAGTAGCAGTGCCCAACCCCTGTGTAGGTAATTAAGACCCAGGGTCCGAATCCTCTGCCATCCCCATGTCTTCCCTTTTCATTTAGGACGAGTAACTGGGATAGGAAGATGACAGATTCAGACTGTGCTGTTGTTATGACAGAGACAATAACTTTTTGTACAATGTCCAAAAAGAAATGGAAAAGATTTTTTTTTATTGTGGTTATGGGCTAGACCCTTGACTTTTTATTTCGATGAATCACACATGTGGTTTTCTCTATGGGTACAGAGTGTTTAGAACACTCTGGAAAATCAGTTTTAACAAGACTTCAGTGTAGCTACATTATCCTGCACATAGTAGGCACTCAATAATATTTATGGGATCACTTATTTGACAAGAAAATAATTCTTCAACAAATATATATTGAGTTTTTAACAGATGCCAGGGACTTTACTAGGCTCATGGGACACAACAACAACAAAGAGAGCACTCTTTTCTCTGATGAAGACTATGTTCTACTAAACAGGACATAAATATGTAAAATATGTAATGTGTCAAATGGTGATTAACTGCTCTGGTAGGCTGAATAATGGGCCCCAAAGATGTCCACTTCCTAATCCCTGAACCTATAAATATGTTCCCTTATTTGCCACAAGAGACTTTACAGATGTAAAAGAATTTTGAGGTGGAGAGTTTACCTGGATTATCCAGGTGGGCCCAACATAATCTAAAGGGTCCTTATAAGAAGGAGAGGTGATGATGGAAGCAGAAGTAAGAGTGATGTAAGCCCACCAGCCAAGGGATGCAGGAAGCCAATGGAAGCTGGGAAAGGCTGGAATCAAATTCTCCCCTATGGCGCCCAGAAGGGATGCAGCCCTGTTTACACCTTGATTTTAGCCTAGTGAAACGGATTTCAGATTTCAAACTTACAGAACTGTAAGGAAATAAATTTGTGTTGTTGGAAGTCACTAAGTTTGTGATAATTTGTTACAGCAGCAACAGGAGACTAATACAAATGCTCTGGGGAAAATAAAGGAAAGGGAGTAGACGGTGTTGAGGTGGAAGAGGCTGAGGGCTGAGAGTGGTTGCAACTTAAAATAAAATGAGTAGGGAAGGTGTGCCAGATTGTAATGTCTAAAGATGGCAACATGATATCACCCATCCCACATGCTTTCCTCACAGTGTGACTTTGAAACTTCTCCCATTAGATGGTGGGTTGGGGGAGGAGTGGGGTTCTCTGTTCCTCTCCTTCCATCTGTGTGAGTTTATGGCTCTGGTGAAAGAGATACTGTGTCACTTCTGAGGCTGGGTCATAAAAGGTGATACAGCATCTGCCTGCTGCTCTTTGAGACATACTCTTGGAACTCAGCCACCATGCAGCCAGGAAGCCCACAGAGCTATGGAGAGGCCACATATAGGTGTTCTGGTTGAGGTATCCACTGACACAATTGCTAGACTTGTGAGTGAGTCAGTTTTCAACTCCCAGCTGTGATGTCACCCTCAGCTATTCTCACTGTGCCCTTGCTGAGTTCCTAACCCACAGAATCCTTGAACATATAAGAATGATTGTTTTTTTAACAACTGAGTTTTGAGGACATTTGTTATGGCACAAAAGTAACTGGAACAGAAGGCCATATTGAGAGGGCGACATTTAAGCAAAACCCTAAAGGTAGTAAGGGAGCCATCACAATGTCTAGTGAAAGATTATTCAAGGTAGGAGAAAATGTAACTGCAAAAGCCCTAATGGGAAGGAAGGCCTTGTGTACCTGGTATGAATCAGGAACAGTTAGGGGGCTGTTGCAGAAATATAGATTGTGTAGGGGCTTGTAGACCATGGGAAGAATTTGGGCCTTTCCTCTGAGTGAAATTGAAAAGTTCTGAGTGGGATGGGGGATGATCTGACTCAGATTTATGGAACATCAATTCAACTGCTACATTCAGAATGGACTGTAGTGGGGCAAGGGTGGGAGCATGGAGACCAAGAAGGAGGATATTTTTCTAATCAAAGAGAGAAACTTGGACTAGGATGGTAACAATATGAATGGTAAAACATTTGGGAATATTTTGAAATAGAGTCAACAGGTAGTTAGGATATGTATTTTTAAGAGTGCGATATTGTGATAGATTGGATGTGAGTGAGAGAAAGAGAATGATTGTAAAATTGGCTTAAACAGCTGAAAGAATAGACTTGCCACTTACGAGATGGAGGACTGCTAATGGACAGACTCAGAGAAAATCACAAGTTCAGTTTTGGGCCTAATAAGCTTGAGACGCCCATTAGACATCTAAGAGCAGGCTGTTGGATGCACAAGTTTGACACTCAAGAAGGTGTATAGGCTGGAGACATACATTTATACAATAAGACTCAGCTTTGAGATTGGTCGAGATCACCAAGGACATGATTGAAAAGAGAGGAGGTTCAAGCACTCTGATGTTTAAAGGTCAGGGAGATGAAAGGAGCAAGCAGCAGAGACTGAAACATTATATAGCCCAAAAGGTAGGAGGAAGACCGGGAAGGTGTGGTTTCCTGGAAGGCTATTAAGGACAGTATTTCAAGGAGGAGGGAGTGACCAGCAATGTCAAGTGATGAGGTTAAACAAGGTGAGAACCGAGAAGTGGCCGTTGTCTTTAGCAATGTTGGAGTCGCAAGTATCCTTCATAAACCCAATCTCATTGGTTGTGGTGGTAGAGAATGAATGAATGAATGTTAATCAGATTTCATGAGGGTATTTTTTCTTTGAAAGAATATGGAACATTTTCCTGTTACAGCACAAGACAAAGGATGGGAAAGTATGCTGAGATGTCCAAAGCATTAGATGGAGTACATTCAGATGTTGTTAAGCTCAGTGCTCTGGACACAATGTTACTGGAAGGGTTCAGAGCTTCCAGGGCTGGACTGTGGTGAAAATTATAAAGTTCTAAGCAAGCATAAGGCATATCCTTTGTTTGTTGCCAATTAAATACATCTCAAACTTCCTTCCAAGATGAAGATAATTCACTTCCTGGTTAGAAATGCAGCCTCTGAATTCGTCTGTCTATATGTGAATCTTGATTCTGTTAGCCGAGTGCGTGGCTTATTTAAATCTCAAATTCCTCGTCGGTAAAACGAGGCTAATAATGGTATACACCACATAGGATGATGTAAGGATTGGATTATATTTAACATGAACAGTGTCTGATGTGTGGTAAACTTTCAGTGACTGTTAGCTCTTATTACTATTAATTACATAAAATGGGGGGAGAAGAGAAGTCTTTTGTTTTGGCTCAAGGTAAATCAGTGCTACACAAATAAATATTTAATAAGCCGATCTTCATAAGGGTAACTCTGTCTGTTTAGCTGGTTTAGCTGTAATGGGGATTGTCTGTAGTTGCAAGAGTTTATAGTCTCAGGTAACTCCATGCATCCTTCATTATGTTAGAATCAAACTAGTAAAGAGGGGTTGCCATTTTTAACCTTAGTATTTTATTGTCAGGATCAAAACACATAATAAAAGAACTTTATAAACTTTATAAAGTATTATGAGGTTGTAAGTCCGTGTTGGTTTATGACCACGACATTGCAACTTTGATGTGGACCCTCTGGAGTCCAACTGTCCCAGGCTTTGACCACTACTGCCCTCCCCCAAAACCTACCACTAATACACATGCACACTTAGAATGGGCTATTTTGGTGCTGGGAATTCATACATGATCACACTCCAAAAGGAGCAGATGAAAAATGCTTGAGAAGGCTAAAAAGGAACACTCAGAACTGAAAAACCATTCCTTAAAAATCTCAAAAGTCTGAGTTATTGTCAAATTTGGTATCCCTAACACGTCCATGTGATGTGATCTGGACCTATATGAAAGTATACATTTCCCTAATGAAATAATGAAAAGGGAATGATAAATGCAGCAAATAGAGAATCCTAACTCAACTTCCACACATGGAAACAATTGTCTAAATTATGGCAAAACGTGGCAATCCCACACCGGCCTCATTATTTACTTGAGAACAAAATCATAGAACACAGCAAAATCATCCTCATGTGCAAGTTTTGCTGCTCACTTTTCTAAATTACTATGTGCATGCTATAGTATTTGGGATTAAAAGCTTCACTCTCCTCTCCTCCCACCCTGCAAAAAATCAGGTCCTTGACACCAAAGTAAAGCACAAGACTATTATCTCAGTGATTCAAATAAATTCTTTGAATTCTTGCCTTAGTATCTTTGCTTTTTACAGAAAAACCTTCTGTGGTTGACAGAAAAAAATATGAATGAATACGAAGGATGAATCTAAAAAGCATCTACCAGCTTGGCAGGAGACTGGCAGAAACCCCAGTATCCCAGTCCTTGCTGCCATATGTGCAAAGAAACTTGGGAAACATTCTCCTCTAAGCCTTTGTTACTCAAAGTGTAGGTAATGGACTGGAAGCACTAGCATCAGCTGGAGGCCTGCTAGAAACGCCTAACTTCAGGTCCTACCCCAGGCCTTCTGAGTTGGAATCTGCATTTTAACAACATCCCTGGGTAATTCGTATGCATACTGAAGTTTGAGAAGCAATTTCTAAGAAACTCTCAGCAGTTCAGGTGGAGGGGAGCTTCCAAACTGCTTGTTCAGCTTAGTGTGAGCCTACATTTTTAAAACTCATCTTAGATCCATGCAGGTGACTGACAGCATTGAGGACAAGTGTACAATGAGCCTCATACCATTATGCAGAAATGTTCCTCCTTACCCATTAAAAAGGTTCAAAAGATACTGTGCTGCAGATATTCCACATAATGACCTTCCAAATTTCTTGGCACCAGTCACCTTCTAAGAGACTCTGGTGCCTGCACATATTAAATTAAACCTCCTCTCTTTGCAAACTGTCAGTTCTCTGCTACTGACTTTTGAGCTATGCCCCATAAATGAGGTTATTGGAGAAAATACATCAGGTATAACATGGACAAACTATAGACAGATGCTTAAGGAAATAAGAAGATTAAGGTACCTTCGAGAAACTGGCCTAATTATCAACTGTGGTATAGTTTCTGAGTCATTGAAATTCTGTTTTTCATATGTTCTGATAGTGTAGGGGAGAAAAACAGAAATCTGCTTTAAGATGTGATTCACAAACACACAGCTGTTGCCTTAACTATAGGGTCATGCACATATTTTTCTTGTCTTTCAGGTGTTTTCTGAGGATGCATTAAGTAGAATTTCAATGAGTTGGAGAGCTCTATCCAATGTATAAATTAAACTTAAAGCTTCTCAAAGCAAGTTCAAGCCAAATTGCCCTCCTCCGCTTATTTGAGGCAGTTACTAAGGAAGCAATGGAAATTACCCTTTTTAAGCCAGACTTTTATAAATCAGGTGTTGCCACACTTCTTGAAGTGAAATAGAAAGCCAATTGGAAAACATAATAGCAAAAGACACTGCTCCCAAACTGTTGGCAGACTTTAGAGTGAGTATAATGTTTGACAGGAAAGATTGTGTGTGAACATTGTTCATTGCACCAAGAACCACCCAAAGGCACCTTCCGAGCAAAGATTAATGAAAGAGCATTCTCAGGAAGTAACATAATACAGAATCTCTTCCTCTTCTCCACCCACTTCTCCTTTGGGGAGATCCAGATTTAGTTTGGGATAAAATTTAGAATTCTGAAGGTGTGATGAAAGGCAAGTCGTAGTCTACAAGGCTATTACAGCGTGAGGGTCTCACCTCTGGACATATGGTATGGCATTGCTTAACCCAATTCAGGTATCCCTTAGGAGACTGAGAAGATTGCATTGATGAGGAGCTAGATATTCAGTGTCCCATCCACACGGAAAACTAATACCCCAACATTAATGGGATTAATGATGCTCAGTTTGATTTTAGTTTGTTGTTCTCCTGGTGCCACTCTGAATTCATCAAATTTTCAAACGTCAGACCCACCTTCTTGACACTCTTATTAATATTCTTTGCCTGTCAGAATTGATCATGGGCTCTTTGAAGAGTCAGTGCAGAGTTATTCCTTAAGATAAAAACATAGAAGAAAGACTGATTTCATTTGTCAGTCTACACTTACAAGCAGCTGAGATTTTCCTTTGAAATGTGGAACTTTAAAAATCTTTCTAAGTTCTGTGGCTGAGGGATCATGTCCCTAGGCATTCTAGAAACTCACCTCCTTGAAGAAGTGGCTTGGTGATCTAAGAATGGGAGGCTCCAAGTTTTCAGAACTGAATGCTCTCTGGCTGCCAGCTAAATAGTGAGGGTCATTTTCCAGTCAACAATGAAGTTTGTAAACTTGTAGACACTTTTTAGAATTGAAGTGTACATTTACTGTGATTCAGCCTAAAGAAGGCTTCCCCTGGAAGTATGTTAACTACTTGCACTTTGAACTTGGTGATTCTCAATTTTGTTGAGCATTAGGATTCCATTTTAAAGTATTTTTAGAAAAGATTTTTTATGTGGAAATAATTTTAAACTTACAGAAAATTTGCAAGAATGAGAAAATAAAGAACTATACTTACCTGGATTCATTTATCGTGAACATTTTATCTCATTTACTTTATCATTTATGTCCTGCTTCACTCTCTTTCCCAATATAATATTTTTATGAACCATTTAAAGATGTTACATACATCATGACCTTAATCTTTAAATGTTTCAGTGTATATTTCCTAAGAATAGGGGATATTCTTATGTAAAACCACTGATACAGTGATACATTGATACAATGCCTTTTAGTTAATCTATGTCATACTTAATGGATCCAGCAATGCCTTTTGTAGCACATTTCTCCCTTCTAGTACAGAATCCAGGCTAGGCTAAGGTATCGCATTTAGTTGTCATCTCTCCTTTAACTTGGAACATTTTTACAGCCTTTGTTAGTATTGTATAATATTAACATTTTTGGAGAATATAGTCCCCACCCCTATTTTTAATAGAATGTTCCATATTTTTAGTTTTGCTGTTTGCATTCATGATTAGATTCAGGTTTTGCATTGTTGGCTTGACTGGAGCACTACATAGATCATGTGTCAGTCAGGATTTCTCTGTCTAAGTAAAAAGATAATTTGCTAGCTATCATGTGATCTGAATTTTTCTTTTATTTATTTGATTCATAGACAGTGCTTCAAGCAGTTCTTGGTGCACTGATATCAATACCAAGGGAGGACTCTAAATGCCTGTCCACTGCACCTTGAGCTGCGCCAATTTTATCACTTGAGTGAGTCCAGTGAGATAGAACGCTTGCACACAGGTTAAGGGAAGCAACTTTATTGTCTATAGATAGGCAGTGAGGGACAGTAGAAGCCTAGGATTCATGGTGAGCCAGTCCCTTGAGGCTCAGAAAAGCTGTGCAGGGCAACTGGAATCTCATCTGCATGTGCACTACTTGGACCACAGTGGAGGAATGTGGAAAGCATCCAGCCTTGGGTTTTATACCCCAGGGTGATTAGACTTGCTGGGCTCAAGTGTTGTAGGACACCCTGTTCTAGAAGGGACAGAAACAGAGCCCAAGCTCTTCCAGCCAATTCATCCTTATCTCAGGTTGTTGCATTCCCTGCACATTCTACAGTTATTTTTGAGAACAAGTGAGAAAGGGGAAGGTTTGAGGCCACCCAGAGAGCTGTCCTGCAAGTGTTTAGTGTGCCTGTGGATATGTGACTACTTTGAAAATTCCATGTGTTAGTGGCCCATTGAATGCTGTGTTTTCTGCATTTAATCTTGCTTTTTTTTTTGAGAAGAAGTCTCGCCCTGTTGCCAGGTTGGAGTGCAGTGGCACAATCTCGGCTCTCTGCAACCTCCACCTCCTGAGTTCAAGTGATTTCTCTTGCCTCAGCCTCCCGAATAGCTGTGATTACAGGTGTGTGCCACCACGCCTGGCTAATTTTTGTATTTTTAGTGGAGATGGGGTTTCACCATGTTGTCCAGGCTGTTCTCAAACTCCTGACCTCAAGTGATCCACCTGTTTCAGCCTCCCAAAGTGCTGGGATTACAGGCTTGAGCTGCTGGTGCCTGGCCCTGCATTTAATCTTGTTATTAATTCAGAAAATTAGAAAGGAATATGTCCAGATGTTATCTTTGTTCCTTATGTTGACTTTTTAGAAGGTAGATGCAGGAAATGTTCATTTGTATATTTTGTAACCAATAACACTATACATTATATTTCTCAAAGCCCCCTTTAGTAAAATCCAGTGATACTTATTTCCAGTATAGCTTGCTTCTAGAAAATAACTTAAAGATTTCCTTTTATTGAATAATTAGGAGGTGAAGGTTTCAATGAGATTTTTCTTTCCTCTTGGTTTTCAGAAAGTTTGGGGGCAAAGTTATGTGCCTAATTATTCTAATTCAACTAGAATATATGTAATCTTTCTCTAAAGTGTTTTCTGAATTTAAAAACTTTAATGTTAAATTGCTCTGCCATATTTCAATATCATAAGACTCATGGCTTGGAAGGCAGAGTATGGGTTGGATTGGGTTGGATTTCAGTCTCACTTGTGCGTCTCCTCTGACACCTTTGTGTAGACACAATGAAGCTTAGCCCTGGCCAATATCCCCATCTCCTGTTTTTTATTTAGAGAAAGGGTCTCATTCTGTTGTCCAAGCTGGGGTGCAGTGGTGTGATCATAGCTCATTGCAGCCTTGAACTCCTGGGCTCAAGCGAGCCTCCAGCCTCAGCCTCCCAGGCAGCAAGAAGTACAGGCCTGAGATATGACACCTGGCTAGTTTTTAAAATTTTTGTAGAGATGGGGATCTCACTATGTTGCCCAGGCTGGCCTCAAACACCTGGCTTCAAGTGATCCTCTTGCCTCTGCCTCCCAAAAGGGTGGGATTACCAGTGTGAGCCACAGTGCCCAGCCTCAATTCTCCTTTTAATCTCTGTGGCCATTTGCCATATTGCATATCTTCAGTCTTAGGGCAAGTCTTGGTATTGGTCTACACAAGGTGCTTGCTGGCCCCTTTCCAACCATTGGGCCAGAGATGTGGATTTAGGTTGGCCTGATGATCTTCAAATGTCACTCATTTCCCAGCAGGTGAGCTGTCTCCTTTACACTGTCAGGGACGGGTGCTCCCGGGTGATTTTGTCCCTCCCTGCTTCACCTTTGGTTGCCTTCTGTTCCTTGGTTAATTCACATAAACTTACACGTACACACGCACATTATGTGCACAATGCTTTTTGTTTTCTTTTTTTGAGACAGAGTCTCTCACTCTGTTGCCCAGACTGGAGTGCAGTGGCACAATCTCAGCTCCCGGATTCAAGCAATTCTCCTGTCTCAGCCTCCTGAGTAGCTGGGATTACAGGTGTCTGCCACCACACCCAGCTAATTTTTTTAGTTTTGGTAGAGAGGGGGTTTTGCCATGTTGGCCAAGCTGGTCTCAAACTCCTGACCTCAGGTGATCCACCTGCATTGGCCTTGCAAAGTGCTGGGATTACAGGCATGAGCCACCATGCCCAGCTGGGTTGTGAACAATGCTTTCACAATGCTTTTCATGGATAAGTAACATTTGTGTTTTATTCTCTTTATTTCCTCCTTTCTCTTTCCTAGAAGAGGTCACAGCCTTTGTACTTCTTGCTTCAGGGTTATTTGAAGAGCTGAAAGCAGAAACTGCTTGAAACAACTTCTCTTTCTGGCTTTCCTGAAAGTCTGTGAAAACTAAGCAAGTGTGTCCCCTGACAAGGAAGAGACTGGAGAAGAGTAGGCCAAAGACTGTCAGAGAGGGTGAACATTCTGTAAAGCGGGGCAAGGTCCACAGTCTCTCTTGTTCCCCTCTGGGAAGTAGCAAGGGTTTTGTTTTGTTTTGTTTTGTTTAAGGGAAATGCCCTCTGTGCCTAGGGAGACTGACCCCAGGCACTGGAGCCCCAGAACCTGTAGTTTTGCACCCAAATATGGCATAGAAGGAACATGCCCTTGGATAGGTTTTGTTTTTACGTTTTATTAAAAAATTATCATATAAAAATCTTTTTAAATAATAAAAAAGAAAAATTATTTTATAGTAAAATCAACTGTTTTGTTCAGATCTATAAATTTTAACATAGATTAATGTGTCCTAGAGATTCATGTAATCAAGATACAGAACAGTTCCGTCACCCTCTCAAAGCCCCCTTTTGCCCCTTTACAGTCACAGCCTGCCCCCACCCATAACCCCTAGAAACCATTGATTCGTTTTCCATCACTATAGTTCTGTCTTACAGAGAATATCAAATAAATGGAATAATACAGTGTGTATCCTTTTGAGACTGACTCCTCTCACTTAGCATGTCTTTGAGATTCATCCATGTTGTGTGCATCGCTAGCTATTTCTTTTTATGGCTGAGTAGTATTCCATAGTATGGATGCACCACAGTCTGTTTATCCCCTCCCCCTTTGAAGGGCATTTGGGTTGTTTCCAGCTTTTGATGAGCACACATAAAGTTGCTATAAACATTCATCCACAGATTTTGGTGTGAACATAAGATTTTATTTCATGGTAATTATCCAGGATTAGAATTTCTGGTCATATGCCCTCCTGTTTAAGTTTATAAAAAATTGCCACACTTTTCCAGAGCTGCTGCACCATGTTACGTTTCCACCAGCAACGTATGAGGGTTCCAGTTGTTCTGCAGCCTCAACTGTACTTGGTATCATCAGTAATTTCCTATTATTGCCATTGTAATAGGCGTGTAGTGTTATCTCTTAGTGGTTTTAATTTGTATTTCCTTAATAAAGCCCCTGGATTTAAGGACTCATGTGGTCTCTGACAGTGAATTTATTAGTAGTTGCTAGTATGGGGCAGATATGGGGATGGCCTCACAGATATTTTGTTGTAATGACTCTGAGGGTGGGGAGTGAAGAAAAAGGTCTGATAATAAGCAAGAATTAAATTCTCTACAATGGGGTCAGTGGATGGGGTTTCTAAGTCAGATTTAAATAAAATAAAATAATATGACAGCTCTTGCAAGCCCAATTGTGATGAAAAGTCATGCCCATTTCATGTGCCTTATAGATATTTCAAATCTATGTAGTCATAACTTAGTACATCCTATGTTGTGGTACATCATATGCTTGATTGCATTTGTATCACTTGATTATGAAAACCTTAGTGAAGTATTTTAAAAGGATTGCTAAGAGAATTGCCAACACAAGTATGTACCAGAATTCTGGCTGGACATATAATATTTCTGTGGATTTAGCACAACGGAGAAAAACTGCAAACTAAGTATAATAGAAACGGTGAGCATATAGGCCCTACTGTTGGTTTGTCAGTGTTGAAATAATTAAAGAAGGCTACCCGTCAATACCTAACTGATACAGACAACCCAGTCTCAAAGGTGCTAGAACTAAGAAATGGTCAAATGTGAGTATTTTAGTAAGTAAGCCAAATGTCTCTCTTCTCCTGGCCCCTAACCATTAATGGTCTCTAACACTCTACTTTCAAGTATTCATTCTCTACATTCTCTTCCTTGGGGCTCTGTGAACCTCCATTGTGGGAATATCTGCTGTTTCATGATTCAGGAGCCTCTTATTGTGTAAGGAAGAACGTGTCCGGTCTTCGTCCCAGGTTCCTGGCACAGAGCTTCTAAAACCCTTGGAATTTGCCAAGTGGTAGAACAGTCTTTGTTATTCATGAATCCCCTGGATCCCACCTGAGTTTATGCTAATGAGATGACTCAAAGTGAGCCCCTAGGTAGCTTCAGGATGGGGACTAGTCATTGGAAAGACCAGCCAGCCATGTGATGAGAGGGTTGGAACGTTGAGCCATTTCAACCTCTGAGAAGAGGAGAGCCAGAGATTGAGTTACATCCTTGGCCAGTGATTTAATCACTCATGCCTATGTAATGCTATACCAATTAAAAAAACAACTCTGGACACTGAAGCTCAGCGGAGCTTCCTGATTGGTGAATACATTTTCATTTTATCTTATTTTATTTTATTTTATTTTTGAGACGAGGTCTCACTGTTGCTCAGGCTAGAATGAAATGGTGCCTTCATAGCTCACTGCAGCCTCAAACTCTTGGGCTCAAGGCATCCTCCCACCTCAGCCTCCCACATAGCTAGGACTACAGGCTTGAGTCACTGTGCTCCAGGCCATGATTGGTGAACACACTGATATCTCAGGAGAGTGATACATCCTGATTCCATGAGGAGCGGACGTAGAAGCTCCGTGTTTAGGACCCTCCCAGACCTCTCCCTATATGTTTCTTAATTTGGCTAGTCTGATTTATATATTTTTAAATAAAACTGTTACAACAGGTAGCTAGTCGGGAAGACATAAGCGGGGCAAGAGAGCCCTCCACCGACCCCCCATCCAGGAATGTCAGGTGACCATCAGGTGATGGTCAGGGAGTTAACTGTCTCTCTAAAATAATAATAGGTCACAACCAGCACCAGGGAAAGGCAGTTTCCTAATAGATAGAAACACCTGAAACTGATCATCAGCTTCCCAATAAGATCTCAGGAGTTGGGCAAGTGGGCTCAAAATGGTGGAGTTTAACTGGTATATGACCTTCTGGAGCCATTCCACCAGAAAAGGGAATGCCTTAGGTGAGCATGCGTACAACTCCGGTAAACACACTGCACATGCTTACTTCCCAAATGCTATCAGGCCACTGTGTGTGCACACAGCCCACTCCAAGGGAAGAATCAGTAGAGAAGGGATGCAAGACCCTGGAGGTATGCCAACATATAAAACCCCAAGCAGAAAGGTCAAAGCTCACACTTGACCTCCAAGTTTCCCCACTGGCACTCTTCCAAGTGTACTTTACTTTCTTTTCATTTCTTATGCTAAAGCTTTTTAGTAAACGTCCACTCCTGCTCTAAAACTTGCCTCGGTCTCTTCCTCTGCCTCATGCCTCTCAGTCGAATTATTTCTTCCGAGGAGTCAAGAATTGAGGTTGCTGCAGACCCGTGTGGATTCACCACCAGTAACAAAACCATAATTGTAAGTGCAGTGCTTTCCTAAGTTCTGTGAGTCATTTTAGTGAGTTGTTGAGCCAAAGCAGTGTTAGGAGACTCCTCTGGAGTTGTAGCTGGTTGGTCAGAAGTGTGGGTGGCCTGGGGACTCCACTTGTGGCTGGCTCCATCTGAAATGGAGACAATCTTGTAGAGGACTGAGTCCCTAACTTGTGGGGTCTACACTAACTCTGCGTGGTTAGTACCAGAACTGATTGCAGTATACCCATTTGGGGTAAAACAGAATATGCGATGAATCAGTGGGCAGGACCTGTGGGTAGAACTGTCGCTATTGCTCCAGACCCCACCTCTCATGTCCCTCCTCCCCTGCCACAATAGACACAGGCAGGCTGTCAGCACAGAATCCTGCAATCCACTGAAGACCTGGGCCAGATGGTGTTTGCCTGATGTTCTAATAAGAGAAAAAAGCCCCAGCTACTTCTCTGGTCCTTTAGGGAAATGCAAATGTGACACCCCTCTATTTTTTCTCTTTCCATGGCCCCTTATTTCATACACAGGGGAGGGCTTCCTCTGTCAGGCTGGTGATATGCTCCTTCTACAGCAGAAATATGCTGTGGCTTTTTTCTTATTCTTTTGGCCTTCAGAAGAAAGACTGCTGAATGCCAGTGTCTTCAAGTGGATGCTTGTGAGGCTCTTCAGAAAGAGCAAGAATGGATCCAGAGAGCCACTTGGCCTCAGGATGCTCCTTTGGTCCATCTGTATTCACCAGGGACATTCTAGTGTTGTGGCTTTTAAAGGGTGAGTTCACTAACCCCGCATTCTCTCCTCCATGTCTCAATTGGTGCTTTCCCTTGCCCTTGGGCAGTTTTTCCAGGCAGTGTGACACAAACACTACATTCCTTACGAGAAGGAGGTGGGGTGATCAATGAAAACTCCCTGATAAGTTACATGTACTCTGAGCAGTGCTGTCAGGCTTAAAGGTCACATATTTCTGCAGTATGAAAATCACAGAGCACAGTGGAAACCTCATGCATAAGCAAAGCTTCTCATTGCATTCAAAAGTAATTTAAATGGCTGAGAGCTTATCTCTATGATAAAGGCTGCACCTTTTTATGTATGTTAAAGCTAAGAAAGTGCTTAAAATCCTCCCTGGCATTTGCCTTGCAGAGCTCTTGTGGGAGTAATGGGCCATGACATGCTTGGAGCTCCTAGAAGGAAAAGTGTGATGCAAGTGTAAATGTATTATTATTGCCATTAGGAATGGTGATCTGGGGGGAAGATTAAATGCTAAAGAAAAAAATCACCAAAATCTCTGAGAAATGCAAAACTGGGCCCATGAAGTTCCATACTTCAATTAAATTAAATGACCACATAATGCTACATTCTAATCCTGTGAGCATAAATTAACATAAAAACAAAATGACAGAAAATTGCCAGCATCAGCAGGAAATAGAGGGGCCATTAGTCATCACCCTCTGAAGCCCCCTCTCATTATTATTCAGTGCCTAGGAACTTGACAACCGCAAGGTGCTTAGCAGTCGTTTGTTGGTAAATGTGCTTCCTCAAAGCTGGTTCTCTCCCAGGCACTCTGTCTAGCCATTGGCCCAGATTTTCCTCTTAATGCATGGCCTGAACTGGGGCACTGGTCTTCATGGCCTGTTCCCTTAAGCAGCTGCAAATACTCCCCAGTGCTTTGGGTTCTCTAGGATTCTGCAGAGCTCTAGTAATTAGCTGATACTTGATTGATAAAGGGGGCCAGTCCTGATTCATGCCTGTTCCACTGCCACCTGGTTCCTAGTATGAGGTGACAGAGGGTTAACCCTATGGTTCCTGGTGCCAGACTTGTATAGGAGCAATTTTTGCTTTGTCTATAAACTTTCCTAGAAGGAACTCTAGAACTAGAGCAGTCTGGCAGTTCCTTGAGTCCTGTGATCAGTGTGAATAGACATGTTTTGGATTTCTTGTTGTGCTGTGCTCTGTCCTCTCATATAGGTTCCTAAAAGGAAACCTTAGGTTTCCCATAAGACACTTTTAGTAATGTTGAAAGAAAACAATAAGTGAACTTTTTTTTTTCCGGAAGTATGGGTTGTGACCATTGCAGAGTAAGGTGTTATGTTGATTTTCAAACCAGCATTTAGCTACATAGCAGGACTTGGGCCTTGACCCATTATTGTGTCCAATTACAGGAGTTCAGAAGTGTCCTAGCATGTCTCATGAGCCACCAGGGCAGTCCTGAGCAATACCTATTTTCAAGAGGAGCTGAGCTGCTTCCTGAAAGTAATTCATCCTACAGAGGAAGAAACCAGGCTCTAGACCTGATGCACAGAGCCTCAGCCAGAGAAGGGAGCTGATTTCGAATATGGCATGGTGCTGTCTCTCTACTCCTTCCTGAGCGTACACCCAGTGCCTCATGCTGGTGCCAGTAACATTGATTCCCAAGCAGCACTACTTTGGAGCCCTTCTGTTTTTTTTTTTGTTTTTGTTTTTTTTTGAGATGGAGTCTCACTCTGTCGCCCAGGCTGGAGGGCAGTGGCGCGATCTTGGCTCACTGCAACCTCCGCCCCTCCAGGTTTAAGCAGTTCTCTTCCCCAGCCTCCGGAGCAGCTGGGATTACAGGCGCATGCCACCATGCCCAGCTAATTTTTTGTATTTTTAGTAGAGACGGGGTTTCACCATCTTGGCCAGGCTGGTCTTGAACTCCTGACCTCGTGATCCACCTACCTAGGAGCCCTTCTAATGGAAACAATACTTAATGGAGAGAGACACCCCAACACCACTCTGCATCAACTGCTGTGGAGCTTGGTACCTTCAGGGCTTTGGTACATTGGCTGATGACAATGGAGGAGGAACCCTGCAAAATGAAGCTTCTTTCTATGCACATATGAGATAACCCTGGAGACACACAGAAATGTTCAATAAGCATATTTTAGGAGACTAGAGAGCTGTATGAACAGGTGTGTAAAAGTCAGTAAATCTTGATTATTTTGTATCCATAGGCTGGCGGGGCTTGAGGAATCTGGAGTTCACAGATGCATAGTGCATATGCCAAATTTTATGTATGAATTATTTTAATAAATAATTATTCGGTGCCTAGTATGTCTGGCATTATGCTAAGTCCTGAATTTATAGGTCTCTAAATCTAGTGGTAATGAAGAGGTATCAATAAGTAACTTCAATGATGATGATGAGGAAGAAGACAATGATGACAACTGTCATTTGTTGAGTATTAATTATATGCATGCATTGTGCTATGTAATTTACATATATTATTACTAATCTTTGCTACAGCCATACAAGATAGTGCTTAATAAGTCCATTTTAAAGGAAGAAAATTGAGGCACAGATGTGTCATATGGTTGGTAGATGTCAGAGATGAAATTCAAATACAGATTTGTATGACCACAATCTGACGTCTATTACATGATAGACTACTAAACAATGGCATAAGAGGGAAAAGAGAAATTAATGTGACTCTTGACTACTGAGAACTGAACATCTGGTTTCAGATAAGCACTTTCAGTGCTTGATCATACAAAATGTGATAGCAGTGACTGTAAGACTTTTTACATATATGTGTACCATATAGTAGTCCCTCATCATTTTACCAGAAAGACAAGAAGGAGAATACTAAAAGTATCAGAATATTGACCTTTTCCTGGCACCTTGAAGGAGCAGCTTGTTCCAAAGTGATGGTGATTGAGAAATGCCTGTGACATCATCTTGTTCTCTTAGGATCCAATGGGAGTCCCCAATGACTCAGCCACAGCCAGCACAGAGAATACGGCACATTCACTCCCCATTCACTTGATTTACTTTCTCCAATAAAAACCAAATGTGTTTATTATTTATAGGAACACCCTCCATCCAAAAAAAAAAAAAAGAGCAATATTTGTCTGAATAAAAGGATGCTCCAAGTTGTGAAGTTTCCTGGCTATTTTTGTGTTTTTAAGATCACCAAGATTAATATGAAAACCCTTTGGAAAGATTTCAGGAGTAAAGAGAAACTGAAAGTTAAAGTGTGAGAAGTGAATTAAAGTTCAACCTGGAAGGAAGACATAACATCTTTGACAAGATAATATAAGCCAATAGGAAAATGACTCAATTTATACGTAACCTTTCAGGAACACGTTTATTTTAGCACGTGAAGCACACCTGTGCGTGCAGACTAGCACTGACTCAATTTTGTCAGAAGAATATAGTGTTCTTTTACTAATAGGAGCTACTTCATTATTTCCACAAAGATAAACGCCGTCGATGACCCAAAAGTAAGATGTATAGATGCTCCACTTAAGATTTGAGAATTGTGAGGAAAATATACCATCACCCTAAGTAAGCTACTCAGTGACATCTAATCCTGAAGAAAGACAAGATGTTTCCTGACACTTGTTTATTGCTACAATGATATACTGGGCATGAAGTATGCCTTCAAATTATTTGCTTTCCAAGAAACAGAAACCTATCCCTCTAATGCTATTACCATAATAGTCTAGACAAATACATGCAATTTCATGTCATTTTGTCTTGGCATATCAGCTGGATTTTATGCTGTCATTTCTCCCAGGCGAAGCTGATATCATTACCATATGACTACAGCCAGCAAACAGTTCTGCTGTTATCTCATATCCTCAGAATCTTTTCCCCCAAATGTCAATTTCATTCAAATGCATTCCATATGAACAACATTCAAAGGAACAGTTCTCTAATTCTGCCACCTACCCATTCTCCCTTCCAAAAATCAGCCTTTCAAGAGAAATTCGGGGTTTTTCTGGCAAGAACTTAAAGATACCCGATTTAAGTGCTTAATTCTAGGATGTCGAGTGGAGCAGAGCACTAGCTGTGAAAGACACGTGTTTTTATTGTAGGCCCCACTCTGCTACACTGTTCACACTTGATTATGCATCATACCTAAAATTCCATTTCTCAGCACAACTGTAGTCCCCAACAAAAGCTCAGTGAGGGATCCATTCCTTTCTCCTCAACATGTACCCTTGGCTCATATTAATTTTAATGTAACTTACATGATAGTAACAATATTCATAAATTCAGAAGATAGCCACTGCCACTTTTGGAGCTTTTCCATTTCAAAACATTAATTTCATACCAAGTATGATTATTTGGGCAAAAGAAAAAAATGTTTCTTTCTATAACTTTCCTCCTAAACAGACAAGCAAGAATGTACTGTATTGTAAGTATAATTTCAATCATTTTGAAGCCCAGCTGCCTCCACAGATTACTTTTCATATGTGTATCTATGAAGTGACATGATCGGCTTACTTAAATACTTCTTGTCTTAGTTTTTTAGGGCTACTACAACAAAATACCATAGACTGGATGGCTTATCAACAACACAAACTTAATTCTCGCAGTTCTGGAAGGTGGAAGTCCAAGATCAGGGTGCTAGCATGATCACTGGTGCAGGCCTTCTGGATTGCAGACTGCCAACATCTTGTATCCCCATGTGGCAGAAAGAAGGAGAACTAGATCCCTGGCCTCTTCTTATAAGGGCATTAATCCCTTTCAGGAGGGTTCCACCCTCATGGCCTAATCACTTCCCAAAGGCCCTACCTCCAAATACCATCACATTGGATTAGATTTCAACATACCAATGTGTGGGGAATGAGGGGGGCACATAACACTTCTCTAGAGAGCAAAGGCCCCCAGGGAACCCAATGTCTTACAGGGCTGTTAAGCTTCACCTGGTCAATCTATTAGACTGTAAGCTCAACGAAGGCACAAAGCTAGTCTGTCTCATCTACCACTAGCTATTTAGTAGACCCTCTGGGAAGGCCCTGTCTGTCTGCCCCCAAATCCATTCTCTGCTCTGTGTGTGTGTGTGTGTGTGTGTGTGTGTGTGTGTGTGTGTAGGAAGGGTCTGAGGTGGGTACAGAGAAATGAGGGGGTTCTCTCTCTCATTTTCTGCCAGCCCAGGGCAGCATCCTTTGTGGAGACTGCATCTCCTGTGTGGCTCCAGTTCCATCAGACAGGCCCCACTGCGGTTCTGGCTTCCCCAGGGCCCCTTTCCTGAATTCCAGCAACACTCCCTCCTCCTACTGTCCTGGAGTTCTAGGATTGCTAATTTCTTCCTGTTGCTATTTTCTGGGATGCCTCACCATCCTGTTTGGCTACAGCCCCTCTATCACCTGTATCACTGATTCCTGGTAATTAAATTACCCTGTTCTGTTTTCCGAGTTGGACCTTCAAAAAATTTTTGTTGAATAAATGAACCTTATAGGAGTTTCTGTTGCTGGACACTATAACTGGGGTGACCCTGCAGCTCTCAGAGGACCAGCTCACTGCTGCTCACCCCCAGGCTTTTCTGTGTTCTCAGAGTGTGGCCCCAAACCAGCAGCAGCACATGGGGCTGTAATCCCAGCATCATCCAGAAATTTGTTAGAAATGTAAAAATGGAAATCTTTAGACCCTACACCAGACATTCATTCAGAATCAGAAACTCTGGAACAATCTGAGTTTTTAAGCTCCCCATGGGATTGTGATACAAGCTAAGTTTGAGCACTACTGCCCTACAGGCTGTGGTACCTCACCCCGGGACCGGAGAATCCTTAGCCCCAGACCTATCAGTGCACCTGCAGGAGGCTTAAATGTTCTGTAAGTGAGACCATCCCAACTTCTAAGCTACATCAATTAATAAGATAAGGAAAACACTACATCATATTGATGAAACTCATTAAGAATTCTTTGCTAACTCCATTTAACTCTTCCTATGATCAGTTGAATGTCAATTGAATAGCTTTTCATTTTAACCGGAAATTATCGTTTTCAGACAGGCTAATTTAGCAAGGTTGACAATATTCAGACTTTAAGAACCTTCACCTAGTTTAGTATACATTCCACATCCTAAATTTATTATTAAAAGTGGAAATGGTAGAGTTGTTTTCCATAGTGATATCATAAATAATAAACAGAAAGATGGTTTGAAAATTATCTAGGACAGCTATGTAGAAGTTTTAATATTAATGGCACTTATTGTATCCCATTCAAGGTGCCAGGTACTGTGTTTTCTCTCTTCTTCATACCTATATTCTTACCTATGTTATGTAATTTATCCCTCGCAACAAAACTAGGAGGTAGCCAGTTGTATTCCTGTTTTACAGATGAGGAAATGGAGATTTAGAGAAGTTAAGTGGTAACCTGAGGTCACAGAGCTTAGGATGTAGTGCGGTAATCCTCTGTACTACACCGCTTGAATGTTCGTTTATTCACCAGGATCTAGGATGTGCTATGCTCTCTGATGGGTGCTGGGGATAACAGTTACCTAGACAGATACAGTCTCTTACCCTCCCTTCTTCCCCATGAAGTCTTTAGCAAGGGGGATACATAGACACAAAACAAGTTAACAAAAACATAAATGCAATTATTGTGAGTGCAGTGGCCACCAAGGAGGAAGCAAGCATGGGGTTGAGATATAGCCAATGGGAAGAGTAACCCACCCCAGATAGGTGGGCAGGAAAGGTTTCCATGAGGAGGACAGATGCAAGCTGATCGCAGAATGAGCAGTAGCCAGCCATGCGGAGCAAAGGGAAGATCAGCAGGAAGAGAGGAACATGTGCAAGGAGCTGTAAAGAGAGAAAGAGCTTGGGGCATTGGAGATACGGAAAGGAGGCCAGCTGAGCTGGGAGGTCAGGAAGAGAGGGCGAGAGTGAGACAGAGGATCAGGGAATGATGTGAGAAACAAACGCACAGAGCCTGATGACAAGTCCAGGTACAGAGATTGAGTTGTTTTTCCAGTGCAATGAGTATTCATTTTACACAGGGTGTGGCAGCCTGTGTGTGTTTTAAGAAGCTCTCTCTTGTTGTCTATGGAGCATGGAGTAGATGGGGATGACACAGGAAGCAGAGCAATCATTTGGAAGGTTATGCCAGACCAGCTCAGTCAGGGAGACCCTAACCCAGTGGCGCTAGAGGAATTAAGGACACACACACACACAAATATAGAGGTGTGAAGTGGGAAATCAGGGGTCTCACAGCCTTCAGAGCTGAGAGCCCCGAACAGAGATTTACCCACATATTTATTAACAGCAAACCAGTCATTAGCATTGTTTCTATAGATATTAAATTAGCTAAAAGTATCCCTTATGGGAAACGAAGGGATGGGCTGAATTAAAGGAATAGGTTGGGCTAGTTAACTGCAGCAGGAACAGGCCTTTAAGGCACAGATCACTCATGCTATTGTTTGTGGCTGAAGAATGCCTTTAAGCAGTTTTCCACCCTGGACGGGCCAGGTGTTTCTTGCGTTCATTCCTGTAAATCCACAACCTTCCAGTTTGGGCGTTAGGGCCATTATAAACATGTTACAGTGCTGCACAGATTTTGTTTATGGCCAGTTTTGGGGCCAGTTTATGGCCAGATTTTGGGGGGCTTGCTCCCAACAGGTTATTATAAAACAAAAGATGACAGTGACTCAGTCTAGGGAGATGGCTGTGGAGGTGTAGATAAATGGATGAAATTGGAATTTGAATTCAAGGAAGAGCCAACAAAATTTCCTGATAAATCATTCATGGAAGGTGGGTAAAATGATGACTTCGAGGTGTTTTTATTTAGCAGCTTTATTGAGGTATAATTTATACCACAAAATTCACCTATTATATATGTGCAGTTCAAAAGTTTTTAGTAAATTTATAGAGTTGTGCAGTCATACCCACAGTCCAGTTTTGGAACATTTCCATCATCGGAGAAAGCTCCCTCAGGCCCCTTTGTGGTCAATCCCTACCCCCATCTCCAGCCAAGGCAACAAGTTTTCTACCTTCTCTTTCTAGATTTACCTTTGTGGAAATTTTATATACATGAAATCATGCAATATGAAGTCTTGTGCCTGGCTTTTATCACTTAACATAATGTTTTTAGAGGTTATACATGTTGTTGCATGTATTAGTAGTTTGTTGCCTTTTTTGATGAATATTCATTGTTATGAATATAACACATTTTATTTTTTCTTTCACCAGTTGATGAATACTTGGATTTTTTCTAATTTGAGGTTACTACTAATACTACTACTAGACATAATCTGGTTCCCTTTATCTTCATAGCAATGAAATTATATCACAATCTTTAATGAAATCAATATTCAGCATTTACATTACTATAAATTATAACTATCCATATTAAGCAGGATTTATCTTCTTATTCAACTTTCTGGTTCCTCCGAGTTAATAATTGCCTTGACTTTTACATCTATTTGTCACTAAGTGCTTCCCAAACTCTCTAATGAGGAACTGTAAACCTCCATTAGCTTATTTAGAGATACTGCTCTTGGAACCCTTTATCCTCCTGTCCTGATCTTAACTGGTTACTCTCTAAGCCTGCTGCACAGTTGTTGTCCTGGGACTTAGCCCGTTCTCTCTTGTGCTGGATTGTAATTGCTGGATCCCATGATTTCCTTCATTATGGTGAAGCCAATAGTTTTTTGAGAAAGAGTGAATGAGAGATAAAACTTTGTAAGCTTGCATATGTGAAAATGTCTCTATTCTGACTTCATGATTTCCTGATGTATAGTTTAGCTGGATATAGAATTCTAAGTTGGAAATATTTTTATTTATCAGAATTTCAAGTCCATTGTTTTCAGTGCCTTCTCACTTCAGTGTTGCTCTTCAGCAACTGAACATCAATGTTATTTATGATTTGCCTCTTTGTTTTTTTATTTTTATCTCAAGTGGCTTTTAGGATCTTCATTCCTATCCTTGATATTTTGAAATTTCATAGCTATAAGTTTTAGAGTGATTATTTTATCTTTAATTATGCTGCATATTCAATAAGTCTTTTCAATTTGCAAACTCATCACTTTCATTTCTGAGAAATGTTCTTGAATTATTTTATTAGTAACTCTCTCCCCTCTCTTTTCTCTGTTCTTTCTATTTCTATTTCTCTGTTCTATTTCTTTCTATCCATTAATTGGATATTAGACTTCTTGGATTGTACTCTAATTTTCATTTCATTTCTTATTCATTTTGTTTCCTTTTTGATTCTGCTGTCTTTTAGATTTCCTCAGTTTTACAAACTTTTCTGTTGTCTTTAAAAAAATTCTTCTTTCTTTTCTGTAGCACCTGTCCTTGTTTCATGGTTCAATATCTTCTCTTATCAGATGATAATATTTCTATTATTACCTAATTTTTATTTTGTTTCCTATATGTCATGTATTCTTCCATTTTCATTGTTTCTGATTCTCATTTGTTTGTTTTGCACTTCGTCTTTTCATGTTGGTGGCTTTCCTCTAATGTCTGGTGGTCCTTAGTTATCTCATATTTTAGAGTGAGTCACTTATCTTTTGAAATTTGATGTGTGTGGTGAAACTTTCCAATTGCTGAGCTTCATTGTCAGTTGATATATTGGAGAAAAAGAGTGTATCATTGGTATTTCACCAGTGAGTCACTTATCTTTTGAAATTTGATGTGTGTGGTGAAACTTTCCAATTGCTGAGCTTCATTGTCAGTTGATATATTGGAGAAAAAGAGTGTATCATTGGTATTTCACCAATATCAGCATCTGTAGGAACTTTCTCTTTAGGATGATTCCTGCAAAGAAGAAATCCATTATCCTGACAGGAGGTATGAGCCTAAAGTCTAGCAACGGAGCAGGTGAAAGGGGCAGACTGTCTGGCTTATTAGTATGTAGATTTTCTTGCAGTGCCCCAGGTATCTGAAAGGTGTCCCTCATCCACTCTCAGCTGTGCCGTGTCTTCAGGTCTTCATTTTATCCAGAGGATAAATTTTCTCTTTTCTGAAACATTAAAGGAGTCACATGAAAAAATTTTAGAAGCTCCTACCAAGTTTTTATTCGTTTAATGTGTATTGATTGAGCTCCTTACTCTAGTCTAAGCCATGTCTATACAGTGGTAAACAAAAAGATGTGATCCCTGCCTGCATGGCATTTATCTACACTCTTTGTCTTGTTAGGCTTCATGAGGTTACAAGGAACCAAGATAGGTTTCTTCAGATTGCCAAAAAAAGGTCCCCCCACCCTGATACTGTGGTTTATTATAAATATGCAGAAAATGTTTAGAAAATGTAGGAAAACAAATAGCCATGGTGCCATGTCTTAATTGAGAAATTGAACAATGGTATCTCATCATTCAGAATCCAGCCATTCTAATTTCCACCCCCAATGCAGAGGTTGTAGAAAGATGCCCAAAATAACAGCTCTTCCAGATTTAAAAAATTTGAGATTGTCTTCTTCGCCAGGCCCCCATTATTGATGGATGATTTTGGGTTGGTTGCTGGCCCCTGGCCCAATCAGCTTTAGCCAAGAAGTCAGGGTCAGATATAGCTCATAATGGCAACTCAGGGGGAAGGTATTGCCTTGGAGCTAATGATGGGACAGGCACAATACATTTCCTATTGCAAGTATTATCATGATACAACATATGCTCTAAAACCAGGAGATTCTTCTTGAAACTTTTTGTTTGGATTTATCAAAACTTGCCTGATACGGAGAACACATCTATGCACAGTTTGGGATTTAGGCACCAGAGCTCAGGATGGCCAAGGGTGAAGGGTAAAGAATGGCTGGAATGTCATTTAAGGAAAGAAAAATGTAGAAATGTTAGGGTTTGTCCAGTGTAAATAGTTTCATTAGACAGAACTTTTCACATGCTATAATCGACAAGTTACTCTCTTTGCACTTGTAACACTGGCCCAATCTAGAGCTGCCTTGTAGATCAGCCTAAAGGGCCCATCAACCCAGAAAAACCTATTACAAATCTTATGTCCATTCAAATGAAAGAACATAGAAATAAACTTTCACTGCACAGAAAGAAAGGTAATTCTGAATGTTCTCATTTCAATTATATAACAGTGCTTGCTCCAGGGGAAAGAGGGAATCTTTTAGAGATATAACAAGCTAGGGGAGATTTTGGTGAAGAATTTCCTTAGTCACAGCAGGAGAATGCAGAAGCCTATTTGGAGGCATTACTAGACAGCTGCTTCTTATTCCATAGCTCAACACAATGCTCTCTTTGCCATGAATTTCATGGGGCTTTAGGAAAAATCCTACAGCAATTACAGTCTGTGCACAGGAGGTTACTGTGACATGCTCCCTCTCACACCCAGACCCCGGAGTTCCAGCCCTGGGGTTCTCTAATTTTGATACACCAAATCACTGTTATTAGGTAAATGAGTAGCAGCCATGGTAATCAGACCTTAATTAAAACAAAGTGTATAAAGCTAGCTAACATGCACCACCACTCTAATTTTGGTTCATTGCATAAAACTGATTTATCTCAGGATCATTCACTTACCATAATCATTTCCTGTTTTGAGATGAAATTTTCATTCAGAGAAATTTACAATGATGTTCTCTCTCACACCATCTAGTCAATATCACAGTCTGATGATATTTCCAGAAACAAGCATTCACCAAAGGAAAATATTTTACATATTTCCAGAAATGTCTTAAGGGCATTTTTCAGGTATTGTCCATTAATACCTCTGAGCCTATTCTACACAATCCTGAGAACAGAGGGCCAAGTATAGAATCACTACTATTGCTACAATTTTTGCCCTAGTGTTCAGAGCTTCTGGTAGACAGAATGTATGCCATTGTTCCAGTATGAAGAAAAAAATATCTAAGTGCCTCAAGACCCAATTTCAGCAAATTCCAATTTTCACTTTCCAAAGTGAAGGAAAACATCTCTATTGATTTCTGACATAAACAACTGGATCAAAAGAGCTTACTGTTTTTTGTTCAAAGTCCTCCTCCTCTCTCTCTCTTTTATGAGTATGTCCTCCTTTGCTTTACTTGTCTGTGACTGGCTTGTTATAGAATGAACTCACACATACATCTTTTGTTCTGAGTGAATTTTTCCTCTATAGAATTTTCGGGCTATAAAGAACTGCAGTGGAGTGATGTGTGGGTGCTGTCTGAACCAGCTATAGCATCATCCAGATGTTCTCAGGAATTCTCAGCCCTGGATGCTGACTTGGTGGCCAGAGCCTTGGTGTGGGCTCACTGCTTCTATTATTGATGGGCTGGATACTGTCATCAGTGATGGTGCAGCTGGCTACCTCTTGACTAAGTGCAGGAAAAACTGTGGGAACTAAATAGTAGTATTTTGCCATTTCACGGTGGATATAGCATTCTGGGAATTCATATTTGTTGTATTTTCACAAAGTCTTAGTTTTCTAAGTTTTCTTACTTATTTATGTACTCATTCATTTTTTAAAATTAAGATATAATTCACATATGAAAAAATCTACTCTTTTATGGTGTAAAATTATGTGATTTTGAGTTCTTCACAAAGTCTAACCATCACAGGTATCTAATCCAGAATATTTTCATCATTCCAATAAGAAGCCCATACCCATTGACATTCATTCCCCATCCCTCCACCTCCAGATTCCTGGTAACTATTTGTCTACTTTCTGTCTCTATGGATTTGCCTATTCTGCACACTTCTTATAAGTGGAATTAAACAATATGTGACCTTTTGCATCTGGCTTCTTTCACATACCATAATGTTTTCAAGGCTCATCCATGTTGTAACATGCATCAGCACTTCACTTATTTTTGTGGCTGAATAACATTTAATTGTATGGATATACCAGATTTTCTATTTATTTATCAATTAATAGTTGAGTTGTTTTCACTTTTCAGCTATCGTGAATAATGTTGCTGTGAATATTCACATACAAGTTTTGGATGGTTATGTTTTCAGTTTTCTTAGGAGTGGAGTTGTTTGATCACATAGCAATTCCATATTTAACTTTTTGAGGAAATATTAAACTATTTTCCACAATGGCTGCACGATTTTACGTTCCCACTCAGCAATGTGCTCTAATTTCTTTACGTCCTTGCCAGCACCTGTTTTTGTCGGTCTTTTTGATTGTAGCCATTCTAGCAAATGTGAAATGCTATTTCATTATGGTTTATATTTGCATTTCTCTAAGAACTATTGATCTTGAGCATCTTTTCATGTGCCCATTGGCCGTTTGTGTATCTTTTTTGGAGCAATGCCTATTCATGTCTTTTTTCCATTTTTATTTGGCTTATTTGTCTTATTGCTAAGTTGTAGGAATTCTTTGGGTATCTTAGATATATAAATATGTTTTAGGTACCTTATCAGATAAATGACTTGCAACTATTTTTTTGTTCATTTTGTATGTTTCCTTTTCACTTTCTGATAATGTCCTTTGAAACACAAAAGTTTCAAATTTTGATGAAGTTCAATTTATTTATATTTTCACTTGTTGCTTGTGTCATTCATTTATTTTTACAAACTTTTTTCAGTCCCTACAATGATCCAAAATACAAAGATGAATTAAGACACCATTTCTGCCTACAAGTCAATCAGACTCCTGCATAAAAAAAAAATAGACATGTGAATAGATGCAATGCAGAGTCTCATTCCTAGATAGACCCATCACCTGCTTCATCCAGGTCTTTGCTGAAATGTCACCTCCTCTGAGAGATCCTTATGGACTAGCTGATCTAAAAAGCACTCACTGCTGTCACTATCTTTTGATCCCACTCTTTATGGCTTTGTTACTTCCTGGCTTTATCGCTCTCCCACCTGAGTGTGAGTTCCACAGAGACAGGAACTTTATGTATCATTACTGCTGAATCCCAAACATCTACAACAGCATTTGGCACCTGGTAGATGCCCAATAAATATTGATAAAAGTAATAGTTGTTATATCACAGATATTGATAAGGTTTGGGTCTGTGTCCCTGCCCAAATCTCATGTCAAATTGTAATCCCCAATGTTGAAGGTGGGGCCTGGTGGGAGGTGGACTGGATCATGGGGGTGGATTTCCACTTTGGTGCTGTTCTCATGATACTGAGTTATTGTGAGATCTGGTTGTTTAAAAGTATGTAGCACCATCCCCTGCCTCCTTCCTGCTTTGGCCATGTGAAGACATGCCTGCTTCTCCTTCACCTTCTGCCATGATTTTAAGTTTCCTGAGGCCTCCCTAGCCATGTTTCCTGTACAGCCTGCAGAACTGTGAGCCAATTAAACATCTTTTCTTTATAAAGTACCCAGTCTCAGGTATTCATTTTATAGCAATGCAAAAACAGACTAATACAGAAAATTGGTACTTAGGAGTGGGGCATTGTTATAAAGATACCTGCAAATATGGAAGCAGCTTTGGAATTGAGTAACAGGCAGAGGTTGGAAGAGTGTGGAGCACTCAGAAGAAGACAGGAAGATGAGGGAAAGTTTGGAACTTCTTAGAGACTTGTTGAATGGTTATGACCAAAATGCTGATGGTGGTATGGACAGTGAAGTCCAGGCTGAGGTGGTCTCAGATGGAAATGAGAAACTTATTGGGAACTGGAATAAGGGTCACTTTTGTTATCAGTTAGCAAGGAGCTTGGTTGGAATGTACCCCTGCCCTAGGGATCTGTGGAACTTTGAACTTGAGAGTGATGATTTAGGGTATCTGGCAGAAGAAATTTCTAAGCAGGAAAGCTTTCAAGTTATGGCCTGGCTGCTTCTAGCATCCTGTGCTCATATTTGTGAGCAAATAAATAATGTAAAACTGGAACTTATATTTAAAAGGAAAGCAGAGTGTAAAAATTTGGAAAAGTTGCAGCCTGGCCACATAGTAGAAGAGAAAAACCCATTTTCAGGGGAGGAATTCAAGCAGGGTGCAGAAATTTACATAACTAAAAGGAAGGCAAATGTTGATAGCCAAGACAATGGGAGAAACATCTTGAAGATATTTCAGAGACCTTTGCAGCAGCCTCCACCCCAAATCACAGGCCTAGAGGCTTAAGAGGGAAGAATGGTTTCATGTGCCAGGCCTAGGGCCCTCACTGCTCTGTGCAGCCTCAGAACATGGTGCCCTACATCCTGGCCACTCTTGCTCCAGCCATGGCTAAAAGGGGCCAAGGTACAGTTTTGGCTGCAGCTTCAGAGGGTGCGAACCATAAGCCTTGGAGGCTTCCACATGTTGTTAAGCCTGCAAGTGCACACAGTGCAAGAGTTGAGGCTTGGGAACCCCCACCTAGACTTCAGAAGATGTTTCCAGGAAAAGCCTGGATGTCCAGGCAGAAATCTGTTGCAGAGGCAGAGCCCTCATGGAGAACCTCTACTAAGGTAGTGTGGAGGGAAAATGTGAGGTTGGAACTCCTACACAGAGCCCTCACTGCGGTACTGCCTAGTGAAGCTGTGAGAAGAGAGTGACTATCCTCCAGACCCCAGAATGGTAGATCCACTGATAGCTTGCACAATGCACCTTGAAGAGCTATAGGCACTCAGCATCAGCCCTTGAGACCAGCTGTTGGGGCTGAGCCCTGCAGTGCCACAGAGGCAGAGCTGCCCAAGGCCTTGGGAACCCACCCATTGCATCAGTGTGCCCTGGATGTGAGACATGGAATCAAAGGAAATTATTTCAAAGGAAATTATTTTAGAGCTTTAAGATTTAATGACTGCGCTGCTGGGTTTTGAACTCACACAGGGCCTGTCACCCCTTTATTTTGGCCAATTTTCTCTTGGCAGACAGCCGAGTAATACAAGAGGGTATCTACCCAGTGTCTATACCCCCATTATATCTTGGAAGTAACGTAACTTGTTTTTTATTTTACAGGCTCATAGGCACAAGGGACTTGCCTTGTCTCAGATGTGACTTTGGACTTTTGAGTTAATGTTGGAATTAGTTAAGACTTTGGGATACTGTTGGGAAAGCATGATTGTATTTTGAAATGTGAGAAGGACGTGAGATTTGAGAGAGCCAAGGAGCAGAATGATATGGTTTGGGTCTGTGTCCCTGCCCAAATCTCATGTCAAATTGTAATCCCCATATTGAGGTGGGGACTGGTGGGAGTTGATTGGATCTTGGGGGTGGATTTCCCCTTTGGTGGTGTTCTTATGGTACTGAGTGAGTTATCATGAGATCTGCTTGTTTAAAAGTGTGTAGCACCTTCCCCACCCACCTCCTGCTCTGACCATGTGAAGATTATTATATCGTAATTCAGTACCTGCTTCCCCTTTGCCTTCCACTATGATTGTAACTTTCCTGAGACCTCCCCAGCCATGCTTCCTTTACAGCCTGTGAAACTGTGAGCCAATTAAACCTCTTTTCTTTATAAATTACCCAGTCTTAGGTATTTCTTTATAGTAGCATGAGAATGGACTAATACAGATATAGAGATGAATCAATTACACTGAAGAAAGGATAAAGAAAGCCCACTAAAAATGGGGAGATGTAAGCAGAGTCTTGAAAAATAAGTTGGTGATAGGAATGTGGTAGGTGAAACAAACTAGGAGAGAATTCCAGCAGAGGGGAGACATGAGCAAAGTTCCATAGGCCTCTTACTAGAATGTAGTAATTGACTGAAGAGCCCACTTTGGTGTCAGCATCATTCTCAGGGGTACTTTAGGGAAGTGGAGTGAGGGAGAAGAAAGGGCAGGGTCATCAGAAGTCCTGGTGTCTGATCTTAACTTTGAGCCTAATTTGTTATTAGCTTTGAACAAGACCCTGTAAACTCCGGGCCTTGGGTTCAGCCATAAAATGAAATGGCTTATCTTTAAAGTAGCCTCCAACACTACAATTCTATTTCAAAAAGGAGATCAACTTTTAATATCTTTAAGGTGAACAGCAATTTATTCCATTTCCTTCTTTGTTTTTAAAATTAAATATAATTTACATGCAGTTATGAAACACAAATGTCAAGTATATGGTCAATGAATTTTTATGTATGTGTGTAACCTTGTAATAGCCTCTCAGATCAAAATGTAGAATATTTCCTTCATCCTAGAAAGTTCCCTCATGCGCCTTCCCATGAATAGCTCCCCAGAAGTAAACCACTATTCCAATTCCTACTTCTATAAACACAGATTAGCTTTGTTAGTTCTTGAAATTCATTTAAATGAACCCATCCAGTATGTACTATGCCTATTTTTTTTTCTCAACATAATGTCTGTGAGATTCCTTTCTGTTGTTGCATGTATTGGTAATTTTATTATATGATTATATCATGTTTCAGTTACCCATTCTACTATTGAAGAACACTTTGATGTTTAGGGTTTTTTAGCTATTATGAATAATACATGTCTCTTGGCAGACATATTCACACACTTTTCCTTGGGTTTGCATCTAGCAGTGGAATTGCTGAATCAATAGGGTAGACATATGTTTAGCTTTAGTAGATATTGCCAAATATTTACCAAACTGGTTCTACTAATTTACATTCCCACAAGTAATATAGGAGAGTTCCAATTGTTCCACATCCTTTTCAACAATTGTTATTGTCAGTCTTTTTAAATTTTACTAATTCTGGAGTATGTGTTATGGTATTCCATTATAGTTTTGATTTGTAATTCTCTGATACAAATTATATTGATCTTTTCTTATGCTCATTGGTTATTTGGACATTCTTTTGTGAGGAGTGGCAAGAAATGCCTATTCAAGTCTTTTTCCTATTTTAAATTGGGTTTTTTTTTTTTTACTATGGATTTGTAGAAGCCTTTATATATTATTAGTATGATTATTATTATTATCATCATCATTTTTTGAGACAGAATCTTACTCTGTCACCCAGGCTGGAGTGCAATGATGTGATCTTGGCTCACTGCAACCTCTGCCTCCTGGGTTCAAGTGATTCTACTGCCTCAGCCTCCTGAGTAGCTGGGACTACAGGCATGCACCACCATGCCCGGCTAATTTTTATATTTTTAGTAGAGACGGGGTTTCACCATGTTCGTCATGCTGATATCAAACTCCTGACCTCATGTGATCCGCCCACCTTGGTCTCCCAAAGTTCTGGGATTACAGGCATGAGTCACTGTGCTAGGCCTATGTAACTTGATGTTAGGTCTTTGTTTTATATATAAATTTATATTAATTATATATAATTGTATGCATCTACATATATAATTGTATGCAATTAATTATATATAATTGTATGCATATTAATTATATGTAATTGTATGCATAATTATATATAATTGTATGCATAATGGCATGTAGATATGTATGAAATCGGTATGTAGATATGTATGCAATTGTATGAATATATATAAAATAACATGTATAATTATTATATGTATATTAATATAGATATTACAAATATCACCTCTCAGTCTGTGCCTTGACTATTTGTTAATGATTATGAATAGGACTGAAACCCAATTTATCATTTAAAAAAAAAAGCATTAGTGCTTTTTATGTTCTGTTTGAGAAATCTTTGCCTGTCCCAAGTTCACGAAGCTATTCCTCCTGTTTTCTTCTAAAAGTGTGATTATTTTAGTTTTCACATTTAGGCTTATGGTCCATCCTGAACTAGTTTTAGCGCACAGTGTGAGATAAAGGTCAAAGTTCACTTTTTTCCATATGGATATCCAGTTTCTCCAGCACCATTTGTTCAAATGACCACTTTTTCTTCACTGAAATGCAGTGTTGCCTTTGTCATTAATGAAGTGATTGTACTCGTGAGGGTTCATTTCTCTCTATTTTGTTCCATTGGTCTGTTTGTCTATCTTTGCACCAGTACCACCATGTGTTAATTACTGTAGCTTTAGAATAAGTCTTGAAATCTGGGAGTGTTGTTTTTCAACATTTTCTTCTTCAAATTTTCTTGTCTCCTCCCTTCTCTTTGCATTTCCATATACCTTTCAGAATCAACTTGTCAATTTACACACACGTACAGGCGCACACATAAACATGACAGGATTTTGATTGTGATTGCATTGATTCTATAGATCAGTTTGAGAAGAACTGGCATCTTAACAGTCTTGAGTTTTCCAAACCTTACATTTGGAATATGTCTCTGTTTATTTAAGACTTCTTTAGTTTATCTTCTCAGTGTATGATAGTTTTTAGCAACAATAAAAAAAAAATGCAATTTATGATAGTATCAGAAAATGAAATACCTGTAGTTTACTGTGAGTCATCTCAGCAGCTGCTGCTTTTCCAACACACTTCTGTTTTGGGAGGATTTGTGGATTTTACTTGCCAGTACATGATGTATAAATGTGAATTTTGATGATTTTATTGATAAACATTAAATTTGATTCATATTTATTTGCTTTTCCTCAGGGGAATTGACACCATGTGAAAATGTATTTGAAAGCTACATGTCTTTTTAGAAAAATCTAAAGAGGATAAGGAAATAATGAAATTGTTGCTCTGCTTGTAATTTTTTTCTACTACAATTTTTAAACTTTCCCTCTGAGCCTTCTTACTCTTCTACATAGCGACTTTAATATTGACAGACATCTGAGTTATTGTTATTTATTATTATTCACTTATTACTTGTTGTCATGTTTTTAATAAATATTATTTCTCAAAACACTCTTACCATTATTATTCTACTCAATTTTTAAGACAATCTGGTGAATGTAACAGAGCAAATAGTACCTCTACTTTACAGAAGATAAAATTGAGGGCAGAGATTAAATACTTGTCCAAGTATGTCCAGCTGATTAGTGAAATATCTAGAACTCATAGCCAGTATTCTTGGTGGGAGTAGTATTATTACTGCTTCTAGCAACAGTGGTTTTTTGTTGTTGTTGTTCCAAAATACAGCAGAGAGTGGAAGGATAATTGCCTCAATACTATGCTTCATTTTTAAATCCGTAGCCTAATTTGGTACTGACTACACAAGTACCGAAAATTAGATCTTGAGAAGAAGATATGCTGTTATGAAGGAGTCCAATTTCCTATTGGTATAAATTAATGAGATAAAACTACTTTGAAACTACTTTAAGTTGCAGTGGAAGTAGAGTGACTTTGAAATTCCTTTTTGTGCTCATTTTAAAGTGAAACAAAAATCCACTGCTGACAAAGCCCAAGAGAAATTGGTACACTCACACCCAGCAGCCAGCACGGCTCATCACTGTTGTCTTCATGGGATGCAGCTTGGCAATAGGAACCAAACGAAGCATAAAGGCATTTATACCTTTTAGTTCAACTATCTCATTCCAGAGAATTTATCTTGAAGATATGATTCAGTTATTATTGATTTTTAAAAGGCAAAACAGAATTCTTTATGAAAATATTCTGTCTACAATAGCTGGACGTCAACAAATGTGTATTCAGATTCACAGAATAATAAATGTATAGATTCGAATGCCTTCCTTCTGTAGACTTCAAAAATGATCAGTCTGTCTATAACCAATACTGACTTTACTTCCTAAGCTCACAGTTGAGTGGTGAAATAGGGCTTCCCCTGAGTCTGGTACTCTTGAGCTATGCACATAAAGATGGGGCTTTAGTAGCTCAAGGTGGCTGGGAAGCCCGCTGTTTGGACATACTGCTTCTCCTCTTCACAGATCAAAAATATTTAATCTGCTACTTCCTCTAGTCTACTACCCTCTCTACCCAAATTATAAGTAACACCAAAGGAATTAACTAGACTATATAAAGCTAGCATTCCAAATCCAAATCTATAAAGCAACAATAAATATCACCACAGCACTGGCTCTTGTACATTGTATGTTGTTTATTCTTCCATTGTATGATTTCCAGCCAGGTTTCCAGTGTCCTAGCCTGCAGTGAGAGACAGAAAAACCTTGATGTTTTGGCCAGAGCCTATTGAGAACCCACTAACTAAACAGCCTGTGCAGCTGACCATGAACTTTCAGCACCACAGGGAAAAAGGAAAAAAGAATTATTTCAAGGCCCTTCCCTAGGACAGGTTTGGCTTGACTTATAGAAATGTCTTCCAGGAAAGAAAATAGCATTAATGAGTAAGTTAGAAAAAAACAGAGCTGATTCAAGTCTCAGATATTTTCCTACGTTGGATTAGGGGCACCACATTAGTATTTTCCTCCTGGATCTATAAGCCAAGTACACTTCCATGAATTTAAACAAATACCTAGATTTCCCTAACTTCTCAGGACTGGAAAAATGGATGCAAACAGCTTGGGGAGGAGACATCCCTTGCCTTCAGGTTCTTTATTACTGACAGGCATGTTTTTGTGATTGTTCACGCTTGAGGTTGTATTGTAGTTTTCACTTCCAAGGCCTGCTAGTATTTCTCAGCTGTCTACCTCCCTTTTTCAATCCCACTCTTGGAATTTAGTCTTACTGGGAGGAGTAAGAAAAGAAAAACATAACTCTGTGCTGAGCTCATTTTACCATATGTGACATTATAGCTAGGAGTCAGGGAGTTTTTGAAAGACTCAACCTGTATTCTATTGGCCTACAGAATATGTCAGAAAGAGCCAGAGGTTAGAGACCCAAACACCACAGTTTCTAATCCTTAATCAATCATTTTTTTTGCTCTCTGGAGTAACCAGTTTATTTCATTCCAATTCAAGATGACTCTTAGGGGGCACAATTGTTCCTTATACTTGAAGAGAAGCCCATCATTTCCCAAGAGCTTAATAACCACACCATGGCAATAGCCTTTCAAAGTATTAGATGACCCTTCTTAAAGCATTTGCCTCCATTTCTGAGGTAATGAAAGACATCTGAAAAGAATTTTTCTCAGGCTAACAAGAAATAGGTAACTCTGTTTAGTCTTTGTGTTTTACTCCTTTCTGTAGACATAGGATGTTCTTGGTACATTCTGAGCCCCATGTTGTAACTACATGTTACTTGTAGTTTGTGGATGATCTAGGAGGAAAAAAAGAGACAGCTTTAAGGAATTGTTCTGCATCAATTAGGCTTTGAATAGAAAGCAAAAGGAGGAAAAGGAATTCAGCACTTTGGAACACATCTTATTTGCTATAGACTTATGAGGCAATAGGATTGTACTGTTTGCTCAGAGAACCAAGAAAAGTCTAGAAGCCATTTAAATGGGAACTTGTACTGGTACACTTTTTCATCATCATGGCTTAAATGTCTGCAAAGAGCTGAGCACTGAACAGAACATATAAAGCATGTCATCTCTGTCTTAAAACACAAAGAGAGCCAGCTTCACAGAGAGCTGCAAAGAATGTGTGCATGGTTCATGTAAAATATGCACTCAAAGTGGTAGTCTCAGGAAATGGTGTGCATGTGTGTGAAGGGGTTACATACGTGTTTGTGGAGGTGGAAAGTAAGGGAACGGGGCAGCTTAGATGTTAGAGACTAAAACTGCCTCCACAAGGTTGTCAAGAATTGCATGCAAGGTTCTGGACAGAAATGTAGACATAACTAAGCACTAACCAGGCTGCACTTTGGCCTACTTCCTTATTGTTAGAAGTCATATATCAGTAGATACTGACCATTTTCATCTCCACTGTTCCTATAGATTGGATTTCTGACATGAAAAGCTAAGACTATTTAAGAATTGATTTGCAGCCAGACATGGCAGCTTATGCCTATAATCCCAACACTTTGGGAGGCTGAGGTGGGAAGACAGCTTGAGCCCAGAAGTTTGAGACCAGCCTGCTTGAGCCCAGAAGTTTGAGACCAGCCTGGGTAACACAGTAAGACCCCATCCCTATAAAAATTTTTTAAAAAAATAGCTAGGCATGGTGGCATGCATCTGTAGTCCTAGCTACTTGAGAGGCTGAGGCAGGAGGATTGCTGGAGCTGGAGAGGTTGAGACTGCAATGAGCTATGATTACACCACTGCACTCTAGCCTGGGTGACGGAGCAAGACCCCTGTGTCCAAAAAAAAAAAAAAATGTATATATATAGAGAGAGATAGAAAGAGAGACAGACAGACAGAATCTCTGACGTTAGAACCATACAGCTTTTATTTAAGTATTGCTTAAGATGTTTTTCAGACCCTGAATTCCAGCAACCAGTTTGAAGCCCCCCCGCAGAGGAACAGAATTAGCATGAGAATACAGCTTCTTCATCTCTCTGTCCCATGACTTCACCCTGCACTCTTTGATTAATCAATGATCTCCACACTGTGGCCCACTCCAAAACTCTTAAAAACCCTAACTTCAAATTCCTCAGGGAGATTGATTTGAGGTTTTCTCCCATCTTTTAATTCAGTGACCCTACAATTAAACCTCTTTCTCTTCTGCAACCCGAAGTCTTGGCATATTGACCTGCTGTGTGCGTCAGGCCATGAGTCTATTGTGGTTACAAGACAATGTCAAAAATCATTCACTCCTTTGGTTGACCCACTGTTCATTTACCTGGGATAGATTTTAGGAAAAGGAAGAGTATGGAAAACAAGAGTAAGAAAATGCCACAGCTGAAAAGAATATTAGCATAGTCACAAGATGTTGCAAATTGTCAAATCATTTACAGAATGAGACCTGTATTTATGTGGTCTGGCAGCCTCGGTGTGCTTAACACCTTTAGAATCTGAATGCTTTTAGGTTGGGAAGAACTCTCAAGTTTATGAAAGCTTCCAAGCCTTTCTGTTCTCTTAAACCTGGCATACTTCATGTGTATTCCTTGCCTTATCTCTGAGGGCCTTGAGTTAGTGTGATATTGTGATATAATAAAAGATATATATTTTGTCTTTGTCACCAGTTCCTGTCACAGAGCTCTTAAAATCTTTATAATTTCCTGAGTAATAGGGGTAAGTGGAGCATCTTTTGTTATTCATAATGAGCCTATTTCAACCACACCTGAGTTTATGCTAATGAGGTGACTCTTGGTAGGCCCTGAGATAGCTTCAGGATGGGGTATGGTTGCCAGAGGAATAAGCCATGTGATTAGAGGGTTGGAACATTCAGCCCCACACCCCAAACCTCCTGGGAGGGGAGAGGGGCTGGAGATTGAGTAAAGTCATCAATAGCCAATGATTTAATCAACCATGCCAATGTATTGGAACCTCCATAAAGCCCCCAAATGATGGGGTATGGGGAGCTTCTGGGCCAGTGAACACATAGAGGTGCTAGGAGAGTGGTGGGCCTGGAGAGGGCCTAAATGCTCCACGCCCCTCCCCTATACCATGGCCTATGCAGCTCTTCCACCTGGCTGTTCTTGAGTTTTATCCTTCATAATAAATTGGTAATAGTAAGTGAAGTGTCTTCCTGAGTTCTGTGGGCCATTCTAGCAAATTATCAAATTTGAGAAGGGAGTCATGAGATTTATAGCAGAAATTGTCTTTTCAAAAATTACAACAGTGAGAGAAATGTAACCTAACTGTCTCTATCTTGATTCTAAACTCACAAGCTAACTGCCTTTGTTAACTTTAAAAAAACGTTGATAACAGTCCCTTCCTACAACTAACCAATCCTTGCTTGGGGACAAAGACCACCTTTTTAGGACTAAGGAAAGCTCAAAAGATTGGGATTGTGCAACGGGCCTGAATTCTGCTAAGATAACATTACTATTGTCAAAACCTAAGATTGGTCTTTGAAATATTTTTCAGACGTTTGCATTCTGGTAACCAGCTGACCCCAGGACCCATGACCCATACTAAGAAACTGATTCAACTGGTCCTATGACTCTATCTAGGAACTGACTCAGTGCAAGAAGACAGCTTCAACTCTCTATGATTTCATTTCTGACCCAACCAATCAGCATTCCTCACTCCCTAGCCCCCTGCCCACCAAACTATCTTTGAAAAACCACAGTCTCTGAATATTTGGAGAGGATGACTTGAATAATTACTCCCATCCTTTCTCTTGGCTAGCCCTCTGATTATTAAATCCTTTATTTGCTGCAATACTGCTGTCTCAGTGAATTGGTTTTATCTATGCAGCTAGCAAGATGAACCCATTGGGTAATAACATAGAGAGTCAGTCAGAAGTACAGGAGGCTGGGGACTTGCCATTGGTGTCTGAAGTGGGGGCAGACTTATGGGCCTGAGTCCTTACCTTGTGGGGTCTGCACTAATTCTGGATAGTGTCTGAACTGAACTGGATTGTAGGACATCTAGTTGGCTTCTGGAGGGTTGGAGAACTGGTTGTTGGTGTGGAAAAACACTGACACATTTAGTGTCAGAGTTGTAAATGAAAACAGCAGAGTTAGTGACCCCAAAAGATCTCCATATTTCAATGAGGAGATAAAGGCCTGCGGGAGTTGAGAGTCAATCTTTCCAACACCATGTAGCTAGTTGTGGCAGTTAGTGGTAGAACCTATATTCCCTAATTCCTAGCTCAAAGAACAACAGCTGCTGTTCATTTTTTTTTCTAGACAATATTCTAAATCCTATCTGTGTATTATTTTAATTCTTAGAACAACCTTAGGAGGCAAGTCCTGATTATTATCTCTATTTTATGGGCAGGGATATGGAAACTTAGAGAAGTGAAGGAAGTTGCCTAGGGTCACTCCGTGATGAAACCTGTTGGAAAAATGCTCATGTTTCCTAAACAGGGTGTTTTGGAGCAGACACTGGGTGGCTTTATTCCTGTTTTTTGGAGGATTGTTTTGAAGAGGCCAGATTCAGCAAAATAGCAGGTTTTCTGCTCATGTGGAAAACTAGGTGGAAGCGTTGCTCAAATTGAAAAATTCAGTAAGGCTGCTATCTTTGTTCAAATTGACTGTGAGAGCTGTATAATGCTTCAAATCTGCCTGATATTTTAAGTAGATCATAAACTTTAATGGGTATATTTACTAGAATTTGAAAAATTATCCTTTAAATTTATTATTGTAGATCCTTTAAATCTGTTATTATGATTATTTTAATTGTAATTAAAAATTCTAGTTTGATTTTTGCATCTTGAGGTGGCTTGGGACATTTACTTTACCATTGGGTTTGCCATATTCTCATTTCTTTTTCTTCAGTGACAGCCTAGGCTGATTTTAGATTTTAAATAGAAGTGATGGAATAATTTCTGGAATATTTTTAAAAAGGACTTTGTTGAATTTGTAACTCAGATGAATATATAAATGGTCCTCACTTTATATAATAGATGAATCTTAAGAGGCTGTAATTATATCTTTTTCAGGGGGGCACTGAATCTAATTTCACAATGTTAGTATGAGACCTATGAGAAAGATTGGGATCAATGAATACTTTTGTAAAACAAAGAATCATTTTGAAATACCAAAGTCACCCACCAGCACATCTATTTTACCAGTAACAATTTTTAGCACAGTACATTAAAAAAAAAAATCACACCACAAAGAAGTTTTTAAACATTAAAATTTTTCCTAGACAACGCTATAATATACAACCAAAACATCCTAAATGTTGATATTAGTGTGTAATATTTATAGTAACTGAAGCAGCAAAAGAAATGTACATTTGGGATTGTTTTCCCTGGACTGATAGATAATAGTGAAGAAGTATTGATTTTTCACTTGTCCATTTCTTTTTCATTCTTCACCACATGCTTCAAAGAGGTCAGCTCTGAGCCACTTACTCTTTCACACCAAAAATTAGATCTTTGAAACACAGGAGAAGCTCTCACTTTCTCCCCTTTTCTCTGAGATAAAACAATGAAGGGCTAAAAGCTTTGGCGAGTCGTAGAATCCTTTGTTTCTTCCATGCTTTGTGAAATGAAGAAAGTATGTATAGTTCATAGCAGAGAAAGCAAGCTCTGCAGAGATGTTTAGACTCCACTGAAACGTTAAGGAGATCGGAATTTGATACGAATGCCATCTTCTTGTCACCTAGTACTTTGACATGTGGTTAACACAACTTCCTCCATAGCATCTCTGGGCTTTCAATGGCCCTCTCAAATGTACAGAGCCACTTAAACTTGGGGTGTGGGTTGTGGATGCTACACTTTGGTGATATGTGGGGCTTGGAGGATGGCTTATTGAAGTAGATTCAGATATGGGGGCCTGCATTCTCATCCAAGCTGAGTGACCCTGAATGACTCATTCGCGGCTCCAATTTTCCATGAATATTAACAATACCTGCTCTACCCATGTCTGGAGGCTCTTTGAGGCATCAAATGAGAAAACACATGAAATGGCTTTCAGCAATACAGACAATACAGCAGAAGAAGTGGAAAATGTGAGTAAATGGTATTGGGCCCCATGGTTGGGCTACCTCAGGTGCTGGAAATCTGAGTGCAAAGGTTGAGAATTTCCTCCTTGCCACAGTCTTCAGAGCCTTGCACTCCCACAGCAGGGTGAGGGGACACAGAAACAGCGATGGGGTTCCCAGGAGAAGGGAAGGGAGCCCTGAAGGCAAAAGTGATAGGGCAGGAGGCTGTCTCTGTCTGCCATTCTTTCTCCTTCCTTAGCTAGTCTTCAAGGAGAAAGACCTCACTTAATACTTAGAACTGGAGGATGAGAGAATGAGCCATTCTTTACATGGACACAACCATTTCTCCCAAATGTCTTTTGGCCATGGCATTCTTGCCATAGCCCCAAATTAATTAGGGCTACCAAGTATACATATTAATCTTCTCTCCCCTCTTTCTTTCCTTTCTTCTCTGCCTCTTTCTTTTTTTAAAAAAAATAGCAATGACAACAAATCATTCTTTGTATTGATTAGTTTTTTAAGAAATTTTTTCTTTTTAAATACTTATGGGAGACAAGTATGAGTGTGTAATGATCAAATCAACATAACTGGGGCATCTGTCACCTCAAGCATTTATCATTCCTTTGTGTTTGGAATATTCCACTTCCACTCTTTTAGTTATTTTGAAATACATAATAAATTATTGTTAACTATAGTTGCCCTATTGTGCTACTCAGCACTAGATCTTATTCCTTCTCTTTAACTGTATTTTTATACCTATTAACCATCTCCCTCCTTTCCCCTGATTATTCTTCCCAGTGTCTAGTAACCATTATTCTCTCTGTCTCCATGAATTGCAACTGCCTCTTTCTTTGTCATATCTGGTTCTAATGTTTTCTTCCTTATTTAAGATTTTTATTGTGCAATATAATGTGCAGTGAGAAAAAGAAAACTCTCCCTTAAACCAGCTAAGTGGATATACTACTGCTACACGCCAGGACTCCCAATCTGCCCCTTCCAAAGCACAGGCCCCTTTTCTTCCCTAGAAGTAAACTTATCCTATCCTTTATCATAATATTATTTTAAAAAATGTATTTCCCACTTTTATTATGCATCCCTAAAGAGTAAAGTTTAATTTCCCCTGTTTTTCAATTTTATGTAAATGGACTATTACTGTATGTATTTTGTGTCTTTTTCCTCCTCAACATTAAGCTTGTGGTCTGTAATCCTATTGTCGTATGTGGTTACCGCTGATTTATTTTATTACTATATAGTAGTCATTGTATGACTATACCACAATGCACATAGCTATCCTACTATTAAAGGACATTTGAGTTGTTTTCTGGCTCTGAATATTAAAAACAATGTTGTGATGAATGGACCAGAATTGCTGGGTCATAGGAGATTATGTCAAAACTGTTTTACAAAGTGGTTGTGCCAGTTTATATTCTCACCACACATGACATACAGAAGATTCTATAAAACCACTTTCTTGACAATACTTGGTATGGTCAGACTTAAAAATTGTTGCCGAGGTATTGACTGTAGAATAATATGTTACAGTGGTTTAATTTGCATTTTGTGATTTCTGGCTCATTGTATTAAATAGTAACTATCCCAAACCTTTTCAGCCTTATCACTCTCCAGTCCTCTTCTCAATTCCTGGGTTCCAGCCTGCTTACAGCCCCCACACTGCCTGGGCCTGTGCACATACCGCTCCCTGTCTCTGTCTCCCTCCTGTCTGGCTCACTTCCTCTCTGTCAGGTCTGCCCTCAGATGTTGTGATTTGGCCCTTCCAACCCCCACATGTGTCCCCACAGCATGACTGTTGACCCCCATCACGATGTACTGCAATTGCCAGCTGGTCCAGCTTTATTTCACACTAGGCTGTGAGGTCTCTGAGGGAGAGGTCATACCTCATTCTTCATTTATCTCCAACTCATAGCATATGACCCAGCTCACAGTGGGTGCCGAATAAATATTTGTATAATGTCACAACTTGAATGACCCATTAAAGTGATGACACATTAAATTCTAAGTGGAGCTGGATTCCAACCGAAATGAAAATGTGCTATAAATGGTTGAATTGAAGAACCTAACCTGAGTATAACTTTTTATGACAGTATGGCCCTCCTAAACTATTAGTGACTTTAAGTCTCCCTTCATATTGACTTTTGAGCTGAAAAGGAACCTAGAGATTGCATGATATAATACCTGTCCTTTGTCATCTTACACATAAGGAACTAGAAGACCAGAGAGGTTGACATGACTGTGGTCACACAGAGGGGTGGAGCTGAGATTCCCACTCTCATCCCCTAAGTGCATCTCTTTCATCTAATTAGAAATGACTTGTTGTCAGTTATGGGAAAAATGGTTTTGAATCTTAAATAATATAGTGTACATGCAAAGGAATTCATAAGGTATTGCAAACTTTTAATATCTGGATGTGACTACTAATGATAAGCTATATGAGAATAGGAGCCACAAATTGTAAGGCTTTAAACACCCTCTGAAGTATCCAGGTTCACTATGAACAGACATGGTTGTTGCAAAATCATTTGTCTGAAGGGCTGGGCTGTGAGCTCTAGACCAGGCTGCAATAGCTCCTGAAAGTGGCTCTTGGGTCACTGGGCCATTATTAAGGTTTCTGTCCATCTCCAGAGTACACTGCTGCCACTACTGGCTGCTGGAGTGAGGTGTGGTGGCCTGGGGAGGAGCCATCGTAAGCCCCCCTGACTATGGTGGCCCCTGAGCTGGGGCTTCCTGCTATAACTCTACCTTGCAGGTGACCTCATTTCTCACTCTCAAAACACACACAAAAAAATTGTGATGATATGAAAAGAAAAATGCACCTCAGTTGGACACTGGGATCAGGGGTGGGTGACTCAGAATGATGCCTGTCAGCTCCTATGACAAGTTCATTCTTGTCATTCAATTAGGGAGATTTCAAGCAGAAAGAAGGAGTGTTCTAAATTATTAACTGAAAACTCAAGCACAGCTGAGCCCCTCAAACATGTTCCTTTACAGTCTTATTGAAATTCATATTTCTTTCCAACGAGATATTGTCCAGCCATCTTAACCCCAGGGAAAATGACTGAACAAGAATCTAAGGGGGAAGCTGACTTAGAAAATGCCAAGGGGTCTTTAGTTGTAGTAGAATATTATGTTAGGAGTGCATTGAAACAGTGCAATAATCAAGATGTGGCTTTAGTTACCTGCTGGCACTTCGACATTAGACACACTATTCTGCTAATTACTTAATTGAGCACTACCTACTTGACTTTTTGACTTCCTTGACTTAGAATGTTTGAGATGGAGTGTTTTCCCTTCTAGTATCTACCTGTATCCTACAGCAAGCAGAGAAAGACACCGTAACCCAGAAACAATGCAAGGAGATATACTTTTTTCCCCAAGGGCAACAAAAAATTGGTGTGGATATAGTTTTGTTTTTTTTAAAACAAACCATTATACTGTTTCATCCTTTGATTCAAGGCATTCTTGTTCTTGGAGATGGTCAGTAAAAACTCACAAGTACCACATCAATGTAGTAATAATATAATATTAAGTAATAATGATTATTATGATATATAATAGAGATTGGATACACAAATTGCATTAAATGAAAAGAGTTTTTTTTTTTTTTTTTTGGGGACGGAGTCTCGCTCTGTCGCCCAGGCTGGAGTGCAGTAGTGCAATCTTGGCTCACTGCAAGCTCTGCCTCCCGGGTTCATGCCATTCTCCTGCCTCAGCCTCCTGAGTAGCTGGGACTACAGGTGCCCGCCACCAGGCCCGGCTAATTGTTTGTATTTTTAGTAGAGACGGGGTTTCACCGTGTTAGCCAGGATGGTCTCAATCTCCTGACCTCGTGATCCGCCCGCCTCGGCCTCCCAAAGTGCTGGGATTACAGGCGTGAGCCACTGCGCCTGGCCGAAAAGAGTTTTAAAATAATTCCACCTCCTAGGTTGCATTTTGTTCAGGGCTTTAGAGTTTTATATTAAATCCAAATGATTGAGTTCCTCTCTACCTTCCTTGGATACCGCTTCTTGTGACTTAATGGGAACACCACACCATGTAGTCATTGGCATGATAGCCTTTGCCAGTGTTATCCAATGGTTCTTTCTAAGAGAGTAAATATACAGCAGAAGAACTGAGGTCTTTTTTTTTTCATTTTAGGGCACCCTTTTGATATTACTGTTACACCGAAACCCTTCTTCCTCTCTCGACCTGACCCTCGATGTTCGGTCTTGCTTTTCAGCATGCATATCCCTTTGCAAACCAGTTGGAATTTGGCCTGGAAAAAAGACATATGGGCCTGCATGAGGTTATAAAACCTGGCTTGGAAATCCGCAGCTTCTTATAAAAACACTATTTTTTTAAAAAACAAATGTACCATTTTAAGGAAGATGGTTACCAAGCAACCTGATTTAAATTATTATGAGAGACGGAGGAAATTCTTCCATTAGGTCTGTTTTTACTTAGGTCAAAAAGTTTTTTTGCCTGTCTTGGTTTGAATCTATTTTTCTGTCTTTCTTTTTAAAACACATGATCCTGTGTGGCCAGCTAAATATTGGATACTAGACTAGGAGGGTCCTGTGAACACAAATGGAGAATTATCCTACACACCATGCCCTTAAGAAGCTAAGGCAGAGAATCTTAGGGCTCTTTGGGGCTGTAACAGAAACCCACTAAACTGCTGAATTGCAAAGAGGGAATTTAATAAGAGTGTAGAAATCTAAGGCTGGGAATGCATTTGAGCCTCATGGGGGCAGAGTCCAGATCTTGAGGGATAGGAGAAACCAGGGCAGCCCTGTTCTCAGGCTTCATATTTCTCTCTACTCAATTGCTTCATCATTCATTCTTTGTGAATTGGCTGTTCTGATTCCCCATGAATGTGATGAAAAAAGCCACCCAAGCTGTCTGTAGTGAATTCTTATAATTTTATGTTGCCTCAGCATCCATTTTGAATATGTTTACCCTTCTTATGCCAGAAGCAGGGCTCGGTCACCCTTGACACAGCTTCCAGTTCTCCACTACATCCAAATGGCTTAAGCGGGTGGCCAGATTCAAGAACTTAGAGGCATCTCTCCTGCCTAGAAGGCTGGGCTCCTTGTTTTACTGCTGCTTCCTTAAAAAGACCATTCAGGCATTTGCATGCAAACTTAAGGCTATCCTCACCCTATTATTCCCTTACATACATTGCTTGTTGTTCTGTGCTTCCCTCTCTCTGCCTTTTTATTCCTGTCTCACAGGACCCTGGGGACCAAGGACTGCCCTCCCGACTTATTATACCCTACCTTCCCAGGATGAGCACATACAAATCCTTGACCTTATTTCCTATTGTAGTGGTGGAGTGAATGGTTGCCTTCCATCTGAAGAACCAGGGGCTGTCCCTGGCCAGTTTCCTCAAGGCTCTGGGCTGAACACAAGGTCAGGCTCCCAGGGTCAGAGAGAGAGTCAGGCAGGCATAAAATGGACACAGCTCAGGTAAGAGCCACGAGGGAGCCTTGCCGGTATAAACAAGTTTCCCATGTGAAGGACTCCCTGGTTGCAGGTCAGACAACTAGGCATTAGGTCATCTGCCAGGTAAAAGAAGCATCCCACGAAGGCATGCTATAAACACTGACATCCCATTAGGGCAGAGTTGCTAGCTGCTCTGGTACTGAAACCCCAATTTAGCTGGGGGCTCTTAAAATACCCTTTAAATATCTTTTAAAAAATTATTGTGGCCAGATGCAGTGGCTCACGTCTGTAATCCTAACACTTTGGGAGGCTGAGGCAGAGGATTGCTTACCCAGGAGTTCAAGACCAGCCTGGGCAACATAGCCATCTGCCATCTCTGTTGAAAAAAAAAGAAAAATATTAAAATTCTTCGTGATAAAAAAAATAGCATAGCTCTTGCCTGCCACCATGTAAGACATGCTTTTGCTTCTCCTTTGCCTTCTGCCATGATTGTGAGACTTCCCCAGCCATGTGGAACTGTAAGTCAATTAAACCTCTTTCCTTTATAAATTACCCAGTCTTGGGTATGTCTTTATTAGCAGCATGAGAATAGACTAATACAGTAAGTTGGTACTGGGTAGTGGGGTACTGCTGTAAAAATACCTGAAAATGTGGAAGCGACTTTGGAACTGGGTAACAGGCAGAGGTTGGAACAGTTTAGAGGACTCAGAAGAAGACAGGAAAATGTGGGAAAGTTTAGAACTTCCTAGAGACTTGGAGGGCTCAGAAGACAGGAAGATGTGGGGAAGTTTGGAACTTGCTAGAGACTTACTGAATAGCTTTGACCAAAATGCTGATAGTGATTCGACAATAAAGTCCAGGCTAAGGTGGTTTCAGATGGAGATGAGGAAGTTGTTGGGAACTGGAGTAAAGGTCACTCTTGCTATGCAAAGAGACTGGTAGCATTTATCCCTGCTCTAGAGATCTGTGGAACTTTGAACTTAAGAGAGATGATTTAGGGTATCTGGCAGAAGAAATTTCTAAACAGCAAAGCGTTCAAGAGGAAGCAGAGCATAAAAGTTTGAAAAATTTGCAGCCCGATGATGCAGTAGAAAAGGAAAACCCATTTCCTGGGGAGAAATTCAAGCTGGCAGCAGAAATCTGTGTAAGTAATGAGGAGCCAAATGCTAATTTCCAGGACAATGGTGACAATGTCTCCAGGGCATGTCAGAGATCTTCAAGGCAGCCCCTCCTATCATAGGTCCAGAAGCCTAGGTGGGAAAAATGGTTTCCTGGGCTGGGTCCAGGACCCGCCTTCTGTGTACAGCCTTGGGAATTGATGCCCTGAATCCCAGCTGCTTCAGCTCCAGCTCCAGCTGTGGCTAAAAGGGGCTAAGGTACAGCTTAGGCCATGGCTTTAGAGGGTACAAGCCCTGAGCCTTGGCAGTTTCCACGGGGTGTTGAGCCTGCAGGTGCACAGAAATCAAGAATTGAGTTTGGGTTTGATATGCAAATGCCAGCCATTAGAAACCGGGTCCACCCAAACATGGTGATTACCGCTGCCTTCTTGCCCTTGCCCCACATGTGCCTGGCAACATGGCCTCCCCCACATATCCCCATGTGTATAGAACATCATGGCACCCTGTATTTGCATATTAAAAGGCTAGGGTGGGAGGGCCAGCTTTTTTGTGGGCTATGTGAATGACATGCCTGGTCAAACCAATCCCTTGAGCCCTGTGAAATCAGACACCACCTCCTGCAGCCTCTACATATACCAGGCTGGTTTCTGCCCCACTTGGGGTTTCCTCTTTTGGCTTTGGAGCCCCCCCCTCCTCTGTCTCTGTATGGGGGAGCCTATTCCTTCTGTCTTCTCTTTTCTTTCTTGCCTGTTAAACTCTCTGCTCCTTAAAACCACAAAAAAAGAAAAAAAAAAAAAAGAATTGAGGTTTGGGAACCTCTGCCTAGATTTCAGAGTATGTATGAAAACACCTAGATGTCCAGGCAGAAGTCTTCTGGATAGGCCTAAGAGAGGAGACCACCCCTCATATTGTCTTATGCTGCTCAATTTCTGCCTCCAGAGAAAGAAGAAGTAAAAACTAAAAGGCAGAAATGGAATCTGCAGGCAGATAGCCCAGCACCACGCCCTGGGCCTGGTAGTTAAAAATCAACCCCTGACCCAACTGCTTGTGTTATCTATAGATTCCAGACATTGTATGGAAAAGCACTGTGAAAAGCCCTGTCCTGTTCAGTTCCGTTCTGATTACCGGTGCATGCAGCCCTCAGTCACGTACCCCCTGCTTGCTCAATCACGACCCTCTCACTTGGACCCCCTTAGAGTTGTAAGCCCTTAAAAGGGACAGGAATTGCTCATTCGGGGAGCTCGGTTTTTGGAGATGTGAGTCTGCCAATGCTCCCAGCTGAATAAAGCCCTTTCCTTCTACAACTTGGTGTGTGAGTGGTTCTTGTCTGCAGCTCATTCTGCTACAGGCCGAGCTCTCATAGAGAACTGCTACAAGAGCAGTGCGGAAGGGAAATGTGGAGTCAGAGCCCCCACACAGAGCCCCCACTGGGGCACTGCCTAGTGGAGCTGTGAGAAGAGGCCACCATCCTCCAGACCCCAGAATGGCAGATCCACCAACAGCTTGCACGGTGCACCTGGACAAGCTGCAGACACTCAACACCAGCCCATGAAAGCAGCCAGGAGGAGGGCCATACCCTGCAAAGCCACAGGGACAGAAATGCTGAAGGCCCTGGATGCCCACCTCTTCCATCAGCATGAACCGGATGTGAGACATGGAGTCAAAGGAGGTCATTTTGGAGCTTTAAGGTTTAATGACTGCCCTACTGGATTTTGGACTTGCGTGGGGCCTGTAGCCCCTTTGTTTTGGCCAATTTCTCCCATATGGAGTGGGTGTATGTACCCAATCCCTGTACTCCTGTTGTATCTTGGAAGTAACTAACTTGCTTTTGATTTTACAGGCTCATAGGTGGAAGGAAATTGCCTTGTCTCAGATGAGACTTTGGACTGTGGACTTTTGAGCTAACGCTGCAATGAGTTAAGACTTTGGGGGACTGTTGGGAAGGCATGATTGGTTTTGAAATGTGAGAACATGAGATTTGGGAGGAGCCAGGGGTGGAATGATATGGTTTGGCTGTGTCCCCACCCAAATCTCACCTTTAATTGTAATAATCCCCATGTGTTGAGAGCAAGGTTAGGTGGAGATAACTGAATCATGGGGTGGTTTCCCCCATACTGTTCTTGTGGTAGTGAATAAGTCTCATGAGATCTGACGGTTTTATAAATGTGAGATCCCCTGCACAAGTCCTCTTGCCTGCCACCATGTAAGACATGCCTTTGTGTCTCCTTTGCCTTCCACCATGATTCTGAGGCCTCCCCAGCCATGTGGATCTGTGAGTCAATGAAACCTCTTTCCTTTATAAATTAAAAGAAAAATACACAGCATAAAATTATCACTTTAGTATCTACAATTTAGAGGCATTAAATACATTCACAGTATTGTACAACTATCACCATTATCTAATTCCAGAACTTTATTTTCACCCAAATCAGAAACCCTATAACTATTAAATAACAGTCACTCCCCTTTCCCATCTCCCCTCAGCCCCTGGTAACCAGAAATCTATTTTTTGTCTCTACAGATTTGTGTAGATTGGATATTTTATGTAAATGGTACCATATAATATGTTGCCTTTTGTGTCTGACTTCTTTCACTTAGCATAATGTTTTTGATGTTCATCCATATTGTAGTGTGTATCAGCACTTTATTCCTCTTTATGGCTGAATTATTTTCCATCTCGTGGGTATACCATATTTTGTTTATTTTTCCATTGACGGACATTGGGTTGGTTATACTTTTTGGCTATTATAAATAGAGTTGCTATGAATATTCGTGTACATGTTTTTATTTAAACACCTGTTTTCAGTTCTTTTGGATATGTATCAAGGAATAGAATTGCAGGATTGTATAGTAATTCTATGTTTAACTTCTTGAGGAACTACAAAATTGTTTTCCAGTAGTGCACCATTTTACATTGCCATTGGCAACATAAGAGGGTATTAATTTATGTACCATTTTTACAACAATTATTATTTTCCTTTTTTTATTATGGCCATTCTAGTGATTGTGAAGTAGTATCTTATTGTGGTTTTGATTTGTATTTCCCTGTTGACTAATGATGTTGAGCCTCTTTTCATGTACTTTGTATATCCTCTTTGGGGAAATATCTAGTCAAATCCTTTGTTCATTTCTTACTTGAATTGTTTGTCTTTTGTTGTTGAGTTGTAGTAGTTCTTTGTATATTCTGCATACTGGGCCCTTATAAGATATATGGCTTGAAGCTATTTGCTTTCATACTGTGGGTTGTCTTTTCAGTCTTGATAGTGTCTTTTGATTCTAAATACCTTTTAAGTTTGAGAACCAACAGAAACTCATTTGCTTTTCCAGGTCCCGATTCTGATTGTGAAAGAGAAAACTGGCATTGCCTAACTGGAGGCAGATGTCCAGTCATGGCCAAGTTATCTATGGTCAAGAGTATGGGATTATGCAGCACAAATAAGGCTTCTGGGCCCACCTCTGCTGGTGGCAGAGCTGGTTCTCAGAGAATGGACAAAAATGCACCAACACCTACAGGAGAAAGTATGATGGCAAGGAACCATGCATGGTTCAGGGTTTTAGCAAATGAAAAGGGTTGTTCATGGTAGAGGTAAGAAAAGGTGATACAGAACTTCAAAGAAAAGATGCTTGACTTTCAACTGAAGGATCAAGAAAAATTTCCCTGGAGTTGGCATCTAACTGGCTGACATGGATTGAAAAGATTTGTTCATACCAGGATAGAAAGAAGGGTATTAGTCCAGACAGGAGGCAAGGCAGGATTCAAGGTCCAAGTGGAAGCCACATTTGCTGGAGGCTCAGATTTAAGAGTGTACCTGAGAGATAGGATAATTGCAACCATGAGTGTTAGTGATTTTGCAGAGAGGAAACAGAATCAAAAAATGGAATGAGGCCACACAAGACAAGTCTCAGTGAGGTGTGAAAAGATTTGAATAAAAATGAGAGATGGAATCATGCAGAATGCCTACTTTTCAAGTTCAACTTTTCACCTATGGCCATGGGGTCTTTCCTCTTATATTTACTTTTGTTTATATCTTTTCTGCCTGGAAACTCTTCCTAGACTTATCAAGCTCTGTGTTCTCTCTTCTCTCTGAGCTCATAGAATGCCTTTCCTTAAGATTCATGTGGTCATTAGCCTTGTATTACTAATGCAACTCTTCATGTTATTACTCATTCTTCCATGTTGATTCTTTTATTCTTGACTCCTTAGCTAGAAGATGAGTTCTTAGAGGGTTAAATGACATCTGTGTTCTCTGACATAGTGTTTTTCATAAAATAATGCTCAATAATATTTTTTGATGTGTTGTGAATAAAAAGTTCTAATAAAAATTGGAATAACTTCATAAGCTCCTTATAAGTAGGCTTCTTTAAGCTTTTTTGTTCTGTACTATTAATTTTGTCTCTTTTTTTTTTGAGACAGAGTCTCGCTTTGTTGCCTAGCCTGGAGTGCAGTGGCACGATCTCAGCTCACTGCAGCCTCTGCCTCCCAGGTTCAAGTGATTCTCCCACCTCTGCCTCTTGAGTAGCTGGGATTACAGGCACGTGCCACCATGCCCAGCTAATTTTTGTATTTTTAGTAGAAACTGGGCTTCACCACACTGGCCAGGCTGGTCTCGAACTCCTGACCTCAAGTGATCCATCTGCCTCTGCCTCTGCCTCCTAAAGTTCTGGGATTACAGGTGTGAGCCACCGTGCCTGGCTAATTTTGTCTCTTTATGTCTTACATGAAACAGTTCTTGTGTCGACATAGATGGGGTCAAATTATCTATGGCATAATCTTTTCTATAAGCCCATTCATTCATTACCATTAATGATTTTTCTCCTAAGATTATGAAGAGACTAGAGAGATATGACAAAAAGTGTCAAGGCTTTCTCAAAAAGAAAACAGCATTTTCAATCTGAAAGATCATTAGCAATACAATGATTAAAAGTAAAACTTGAAACTTGAGATAATGTATCATTACTGCTCTGAGAGGTCTAAGATAACAAATTTAAAAATTTGTCTAAAATAATTGCAGGAGTACGATTCTTATTATCTGCTTTTATGAGAGAAACAAAGGAAATTGGTATTCTTCTTGAGGTAGATATAATTTGTGTGTATCTGGAAATTAATGATATTACAAGATATAATTGCAGAATGTCTTAATTTCATCACGTAATTATCTTCTTCCAGCAATATAGTATATTAGCGCAGTAAAAAATTGAATCTGTGAAGTTCAACACAGACAAAAGATTTACTAAGATTGTTTTTCCCTTATGAGAAGGTGAACAATCAAAGACAGCAAAATACAAAGATGATCTTGTTACCAAGCCAAAAACTCAAGCAAACAAAAATCTATCATAAAATGTCAAAAAGCTTACTGTTTTGCTTCAGCATTTCTCTCTCTTAGTCGTTTACCATTTATATGGTCATTTGGGTTCAGTTGCTAAACTCCTAGAGAAATTGTGAGAGAAGCAAAAGACAGGAAATAGTGACAAAAAGAGAATTATGCTGAAGTTTTTTATGTCACCTGAAGTGGTTATTCCTAATGGTAAACCTGTTCACGAATAGTGAGTTATTCTGGTGTTCTATTTCCTCTATTTTGGGATGGATGCTAGATAGCATTTCCTAAGGCATCGCATGCATCATAAATGCTGGGGAGGCTCTTAGGCCTCCAAGATGACATTATTGAAAATGGACATTTCAAGGTTCAGAGACAGTTTACTAGAAAAAGCAGGGGGTAAAGAGTCCAAAGATCCAAGTTACACTTTGAGTTATTTTACTAAATAACTGTGTGGCATGGGAAATTCAATAAACTTCATTGAGTTACCTGTCTCCTCACCTTTGAAATGAGGGAGGCATGTTACATCAAGGATGGTGTTCTGCGTGAACAGTTCACGCAAACCTACTCCCAAAGGCCAAGGAAGCTGAGAGGCCGAAGAAAGAGGCTGACAAATTCAGTTTCTCAGAAAGAAACATTTTATAGGAATTTATAAACAGAAGCCATGTCTTGGGCAGGCACGAGGTGAGATGGTGGATCCCTTCCCTTTTACCCACCAGACCCAAAGCTTACATATCATAGGGAATTTGCTTAAGGACAGGGTTTATGGTAAGCGTGTGTTTATGATAAAATCAAGATTGTTTTGACTTAAAGGCAAAATTTACAGTAAGTACATGACAATAGAACTCTTAGAGGCTTTCCTAGAACTGGGGTTAATCAGAAGTCAACATAGTAGGTTAGCATCCAAGATGGAGTTGCTTTAGCCTCCTCAGATGGCAAGTAAGTTTCATCTCAAATGCCAACTTTTTGACATGTAGTAGCTTTCTGGAGCACTGTGTTGAGAAGGATTCTGAAACTGTTTCTGGGCTCACTGGAAAAGCCTTGTGCTTGGTCAGCAACATTGGCCATTAAGCATAGGGGATGCAGAATGGCTACCTCCCTGCTATGAGCTCGTCAGTTCTGAGACTATGACTGGAAGACGTGCCTGAAAAGACCTACTTTATGGCTGCAGAGGCTTGTTTGTTACTCACAGGTCTGTAGTTTAAAGGACGTATATGTAGCTTTGTTTTGTGACCTCCAGGTCTGCCCAACATCTTATTTTCTTTTCTGATTATGAGGCTGAGGTGTTGGCTGCTGCTGTTTGCTGGAAGCCTACAGTGGCAGCACCTCATGGGAACATATGCTCCAGGGTGTTTTCAATGTAATCCTTCTGCCTGCCTTTTATTAGTAATTTAATTCAACAAATATTGTATGTGCTAGGCAGTCTGCTAAAAGGCTGTGGTTGCCCTGCAGCTGTTTGGGGATCCATCCTCCACAAACCTACTGCCCACAAGAGCTGTAGCAATGGTTCTGGGGCTGAGAGGTGAAGGACTCTTCAGGGCAGTTTACAAGTCATTGGTTTGGCCAGTTCTTTTGTTAGTGAGGAACTAAGGGTCAGTCAAGGCCACTCTCTGGGAAGGGGGCAGGGATTAAAAGGCATGGAATAAAGAATCTAACAGAGCTCAAGTCAAAACTTAAAAGCAGGCTGGACTTCTCAGAGTCTAGAATTTAAGGGATGACAAAGTCCTCAGATTCTCTTGCCCACAATTCTCAGCGCCTTTCCTTGCCCCAGATCTGTGTTGGTGAATAAGCCAGCCAAACAGAGCCACCCCGACTTTTATCCTGAGATGAGTTGGTCAGCAGTGATTTTGTTAGCTGTGGTGAATCTGTAGTGGTCTGCAGCAACTTGATTCTTGCCTCCTTGGAGGAAAAAATTCAGCAGAGAGGCATAAGGCAGAGTGAGAGGACAAGGCAAGTTTTAGAGCATGAGGAAAAGTTTATTAAAAAGGTTTAGAGGGTCCATTCCAAGATGGCCAAATAGGAACAGCTCCAGTGTGCAGCTCCCAGCATGATCAACGCGGGAAGATGGGTGATTTCTGCATTTCCAACTGAGCCTCTACTGGTGATACCCAGGCAAACAGGGTCTGGCGTGGACCTCCAGCAAACTCCAACAGACCTGCAGCTAAAGGACCTGACTGTTAGAAGGAAAACTAAGAAACAGAAAGGAATAGCATTAACATCAACAAAAAGGACATCCACAACAAAACCCCATCTGTAGGTCACCATCATCAAAGACCAAAGGTAGATAAAACCACAAAGATGGGAAGAAACCAGAGCAGAAAAGCTGAAAATTCTAAAAACTGAGTGCCTCTTCTCCAAAGGATCACAGCTCCTCACCAGCAATGGAACAAAGCTGGACAGAGAATGACTTTGACAAGTTGACAGAAGTAGGCTTCAGAAAGTCAGTAATAACAAATTTCCCTGAGCTAAAGGAGGATGTTCGAACCCATCGCAAGGAAGCTAAAAACCTTGAAAAAAGATTAGACGAATGGCTAACTAGAATAAACAGTGTAGAGAAGACCTTAAATGACCTGATGGAGCTGAAAACCATGGCACGAGAACTACGTGACACATGCACAAGCTTCAGTAGCTGATTCAATCAAGTGGAAGAAAGGGTATCAGTGATTGAAGATCAAATTAATGAAATGAAGTGAGAAGAGAAGTTTAGAGAAAAAAGAGTAAAAAAACAAACAAAACCTCCAAGAAACTACGTGACTCCAAGGGACTATGTGAAAAGACCAAATCTACACTTGAATGGTGTACCTGAAAGTGACGGGGAGAATGGAACCAAGCTGGAAAACACTCTTCAGGATATTATCTAGGAGAATTTCCCCAATCTAGCAAGGCAGGCCAACATTCAAATTCAGGAAATACAGAGGACACCACAAAGATACTCCTCGAGAAGAGCAACCCCAAGACATATAATTGTCAGATTCACCAAGGTTGAAATGAAGGAAAAAATGTTAAGGGCAGCCAGAGAGAAAGGTCGGGTCACCCACAAAGGGAAGCCCATCAGACTAACAGCGGATCTCTTGGCAGAAACTCTACAAGCCAGAAGAGAGTGGGGGCCAATATTCAACATTCTTAAAGAAAAGAATTTTCAACCCAGAATTTCATATCCAGCCAAACTAAGCTTCATAAGTGAAGGAAAAATAAAATCCTTTACAGACAAGCGAATGCTGAGAGATTTTGTCATCACCAGGCCTGCCTTACAAGAGCTTCTGAAGGAAGCACTAAACATGGAAAGGAACAACTGGTACCAGCCACTGCAAAAACATGCCAAATTGTAAAGACCATCAATGCTAGGAAGAAACTGCATCAGCTAACAGGCAAAATAACCAGCTAACATCATGACAGGGTCAATTTCACACATAGCAATATTAACCTTAAATGTAAATAGGCTAAACACCCCAGTTAAAAGACACAGACTGGCAAATTGGATAAAGAGTCAAGACCCATCAGTGTGCTGTATTCAGGAGACCCATCTCACGTGCAGAGACACACATAGCCTCTAAATAAAGGGATGGAGGAAGATCTACCAAGCAAATGGAAAGCAAAAAAAAACAGGTGTTGTAATCCTAGTCTCTTATAAAATAGATTTTAAACCAGCAAAGATCAAAAGAGACAAAGAAGGCCATTACATAATGGCAAAGGGATCAATTCAACAAGAAGAGATAACTATCCTAAATTTAAATGCACCCAATACAGGAGCACCCAGATTCATAAAGCAAGTCCTTAGAGACCTACAAAGAAACTTAGACTCCCACACAATAATAATGGGAGACTTTAACACCCCACTGTCAATATTAGACAGATCAATGAGACAGAAGGTTAACAAGGATATCTAGGACTTGAACTCAGCTCTGCACCAAGCAGACCTAATAGACATCTGCAGAACTCTCCACCCCAAATCAACAGAAGATACATTCTTCTTAGCACAACACTGCACTTATTCCAAAATTGACCACATAGTTGGAAGCAAAGCACTCCTCAGCAAACGTAAAAGAACAGAAATCACGACAAACTGTCTGCCAGACCACAGTGCAATCAAATTAGAACTCAGGATTAAGAAACTCCCTCAAAACTGCACAACTACATGGAAACGGAACAACCTGCTTCTGAATGACTACTGGGTAAATAACGAAATGAAGGCAGAAATAAAGATGTTCTTTGAAACCAATGAGAACAAAGATACAATGTACCAGAATCTCTGGGACACATTTAAAGCAGTGTGTAGAGGGAAATTTATAGCACTAAATGCCTGCAAGAGAAAGCAGGAAAGATCTAAAATTGACACCCTAACATTACAATTAAAAGAACTAGAGAAGCAAGAGCAAACACATTCAAAAGCTAGCAGAAGGCAAGAAATAACTAAGATCAGAGCAGAACTGAAGGAGATAGAGACACAAAAAAACCCTTCAAAAAATCAATGAATCCAGGAGCTGGTTTTTCGAAACAATCAAGAAAATTGATAGACTGCTAGAAAGACTAATAAAGAAGAAAAGAGAGAAGAATCAAATAGACACAATAAAAAATGATAAAGGGGATATCACCACCAATCCCACAGAAATACAAACTACCATCAGAGAATACTATAAACACCTCTATGCAAATAAACTAGAAAATCTAGAAGAAATGGATAAATTCCTGGACACATACACCCTCCCAAGACTAATCCAGGAAGAAGTTGAATCTCTGAATAGACCAATAACAGGCTCTGAAATTGAGGCAATAATTAATAGCCTACCAACCAAAAAAAGTCCAGGACCAGATGGATTCACAGCTGAATTCTACCAGAGGTACAAAGAGGAGATGGTACCATTCCTTCTGAAACTATTCGAATCAATAGAAAAAGAAGGAATCCTCCCTAACTCATTTTATGAGGCCAGCATCATCCTGATACCAAAGCCTGACAGACACACAACAAAAAGAGAGAATTTTAGACTAATATCCCTGATGAATATCAATGCGAAAATCCTCAATAAAATACTGGAAAACCAAATCCAGCAGCACATCAAAAAGCTTATCCAACAAGATCAAGTTGGCTTCATCCCTGGGATGCAAGGCTGGTTCAACATACACAAATCAATAAACATAATCCATCACATAAACAGAACCAAAGACAAAAACCACATGATTATCTCAATAGATGCAGAAAAGGCCTTTGACAAAATTCAACAGCCCTTCATGCTAAAAACTCTTGATAAACTAGGTATCGATGGAACGTATCTCAAAATAATAAGAGCCATTTATGACAAACATACAGTTTGTATATATCGTACATACACAGCCAGTATCATACTGAATGGGCAAAAACCGGAAGCATTCCCTTTGAAAACTGGCACAAGACAGGGATGCCCTCTCTTACCACTCCTATTCAACATAGTGTTGGAAGTTCTGGCCAGCGCAATCAGGCAGGAGAAAGAAATAAATGGTATCACTTAGGAAAAGAGGAAGTCAAATTGTCCTTGTGTGCAGATAACATGATTGTATATTTAGAAAACTCCATCATCTCAGCCCAAAATCTCCTTAAGCTGATAAGCAACTTCAGCAAAGTCTCAGGATACAAAATCAATGTGCAAAAATCACAAGCATTCCTATACACCATTAACAGACAAACAGAGAGCCAAATCATGAGTGAACTCCCATTAACAATTGCTGCAAAGAGAATAAAATACCTAGGAATCCAACTTACAAGGGATGTGAAGGACCTCTTCAAGGAGAACTACAAACCACTGCTCAACTAAATAAAAGAGGACACAAACAAATGGAAGAACAGGCCGGGCACAGTGACTCACACCTGTAATCCCAGCTCTCAGGGAGGCAAGAGGCGGGAGGATAGCTTGAGCCCAGGAGTTCGAGACCTGCCTGGGCAATATAGCGAGACCCCATTCTCCAGAAAAAGGAAAAAAAAAAAAAAAAAAAAGACAAAAAAAAAATAAGCAAAACAAATGGAAGAACATTCCATGCTCATGGATAGAAAGAATCAATATCGCAAAAATGGCCATACTGCCCAAGGAAATTTATAGATTCAATGCCATCCCCATCAAGCTACCAATGACTTTCTTCACAGAATTGGAAAAAACTAAAGTTCATATGGAACCAAAAAAGAGCCCGCATTGCCAAGGCAATCCTAAGCAAAAAGAACAAAGCAAAAGGCATCACGCTACCTGACTTCAAACTATGCTACAAGGCTACAGTAACAAAAACAGCATGGTACTGGTACCAAAACAGAGATATAGACCAATGGAACAGAAGAGAGGCCTCAGAAATAACACCACACATCTACAACCATTGGATGTTTGACAAACCTGACAAAAACAAGAAATGGGGAAAGGATTCCCTATTCAATAAATGGTACTGGGAAACCTGGCTAGCCATATGTAGAAAGCTGAAACTGGATCTCTTCCTTACACTTTATACAAAAATTAATTCAAGATGGATTAAAGACTTAAATGTTAGACCTAAAACCATAAAAAACCTGAGAAGAAAACCTAGGCAATACCATTCAGGACACAGGCGTGAGCAAGGACTTCATGACTAAAACACCAAAAGCAATGGAAACAAAAGCCAAAATAGACAAATGGGATCGAATTAAACTCAAGAGCTTCTGCACAGCAAAAGAAACTACCATCAGAGTGAACAGGCAACCTATAGAATGGGAGAAAATGTTTGCGATCTACCTGTCTGACAAAGGGCTAATATCCACAATCTATAAAGAACTTAAACAAATTTACAAGAAAAAATCAAACAACCCCATCAAAAACTGGGCAAAGGATATGAACAAACACTTTTCAAAAGAAGACATGCAGCCAACAGACACATGAAAAAATGCTTATCATCACAGGTCATCAGAGAAATGCAAATCAAAACCACAATGAGATACCATCTCACACCAGTTAGAATGGCGATAATTAAAAAGTCAGGAAACAACAGATGCTGGAGAGGATGTGGAGACATAGGAAAGCTTTTACACTGTTGGTGGCAGTGTAAACTAGTTCAACCATTGTGGAAGACAGTGTGGCGATTCCTCAAGGATCTAGAACTAGAAATACCATTTGACCCAGCCATCCCATTACTGGGTATATACCCAAAGGATTATAAATCGTGCTACTATAAAAACACATGCACACGTATGTTTATTGTGGCACTATTCACAATAGCAGACTTGGAACCAACCTAAATGTCCATCAATGATGGACTGGATTAAGAAAATGTGGCACATATACACCATGGAATACTATGCAGCCATAAAAAAGGATGAGTTCATGTCCTTTGTAGCAACATGGATGAAGCTGGAAACCATCATTCTGAGCAAACTATTCCCAGGACAGAAAACCAAACACTGCATGTTCTCACTCATAGGTAGGAATTGAACAATGGGAACACTTGGACACAGGGTGGGGAACATCATACACTGGGGCCTGTCATGGGTCAGGGGATGGGGGAGGGATAGCATTAGGAGAAATATCTAATGTAAATTATGAGTTAATAGGTGCAGCAAACCAATATGGCACATGTATACATATGTAGCAAACCACACATTGTGCACATGTACCCTAGAACTTAAAGTATTACAAAAAAAAAAGTTTTGGAGCAGGAACAAAACGAAGTAAAGTATACTTGGAAGAAGGCCAATCGTGTGACTTGAGAGATGCAAGTGCCCCGTCTGACCCTTGATTTGGAGTTTTATCATTGGCATGCTTCCAGGGTTTGCATCTCTCCTCCCTTGATTTTTCCTTGGGGCAGGCTCTTTGCATGTGCAGTGGCCTGCCAACACTTGGAAGGGGCTGCAGGCGGTGGTGTGTTTACTGAAGTTGTGTGCATGCTCGTTTGAGGCATTTTTCCCTTAACAATCGAGTATTGCTAGAGGAAGGTCATATAACAGTTAAACTCTTCTATTTTGCCTCTAGTGCACGTGCTTAAGCCTGCTCACCCAACTCCTGAGATCTTATTGGGAAGATGCTGATCACCAGCCTTAGGTATTTTCTGTCTTCTAGGAGACAGCCTTTCCCTGGCACCAGCTGCAATGAATTATCATTTTAGAGAGACAGTTTGATAACCATCTGACCATCACCTGATAGTTGTCTCACATGCCTGGAGGGGAAGCCCTCTCCTGCCCTACTCATGTCTGCCTAGCTATCTTCTCTAACAATATCAGACTTAGAAAAGGGCAACTTGACCCTCCCAGCACATTTCTCTCTGCACTCTGGAAAGGGCATAGCATCGTTTTCTCAGTTTCTGAAGCTGTCCTGCAGTTTCAATGGCCCTGGAAAACTCCCTTTGTCCATGGTCAAGGTGATAAGGTTGCTTGCATCATTGACATCCTGGACTTCTTGCCTTTTGCAAGGAGGAACCAACCCTCATACAGTCAAAAGCCTGCATACAGCCTAATGTCTCTCCTCACATTTATGGGGGTTCCTAGGACTTCAGGTCCCTGGAAACCCGTCTCTTGCTCCTGACCTGGTTCTTACTGTCCCATGTGATGTGACTGAATCAGACTCTGGCCAGCTGGAAGGAGAGAGAAGGACTTAAGATGCTGCTGTGGGGGACATGTGAGGTAGACCGGCCTGTCTGAGGAGTGGCAGTAAAATTTTGAAGGAAGAAACAGGTTTAGAGGGATTTTTAAAGAAAAACTACTAAATTTGATGATTGATAACATCTATGCAGTGGGCTGGGCTTGCAGGGAAGGTGATGAGACATGGTGAGGCCAGAGTGGTCAATTGACTGAATATTGTTGAGAGTGAGAAGTGAAAAGGGCAGGAGACCAGAACTGAGGCTGAGAGTGCAGCTAAAATGATAAAGACAGGCCAGGCACAGTGGCTTACACCTGTAATCGCACTCTGGGAGGCCGAGGTGGGAGAATTGCTTGAGTCCAGTAATTCAGGACCAGCCTGGGCAATATAGTGAGACCCCATCTCTACAAAAAGTTTAAAAATTAGCCAGGCATGGTGACACACGCCTGTGTTCCTAGCTACTCAGGAGGCTGAGTCGGGAGGATTGCTTGAGGCTGGGAAGGGGAGGTTGCAGTGAGCCAAGAATGCAGCACTGCACTCCTGCTTGGGTGACAGAGCAAGACCCTGTCTTAAAAAAAAAAAAAAGACAAAGACTTGATTTGCTGTTTTTTACACCAGATACACACATAGGTGATATTTAATGGGATTGCATTATTGTTACTATTATTAAGAAAGCTTTTTGCAAAGTGAGGTGGCTCATGCCTATAATTGCAACATTTTGGGAGGCCAAGGTGGGAGGATTGCTTGAGGGGGGGAATTTGAGACCATCCTGGACCACACAGCAAGACCCCATCTCTACAAAAAAGTAAATTAAAAAATTAGCCAGACGTGGTGGCACACATCTGTTGTTCCAGCTACTTGGAAGACTGAGGGAGGAGGATCGCTGGAACCCAGGAGTTGGAGGCTGAAGTGAGCCATGATTGCACCATTGTACTCTAGCCTGGTAGACAGTGTGAGACCCCATCTCTAAATAAATAAATAAATAAATAAATAAATAAATAAATTTAAAGCTTTTTATTTGAAAGTCAATTGTTAGCACATCTAAACATGCTCTCTCATCAAGACGACAGTAGAAAATTTCCCAGGCTAGTCCACAAAAGCCTGTTTAAAATCATAAAGATGGAAGAGAGCTTAGAGATGATCACGAACAGTACACTAAGGCAGAAAGCATAGTAATTTAGAAACAGATTCTGAAATCAGATCACATTTACTAACTAGGTAACCTTGTATCTTACTCAATCTCTCTGGGCCTCATTCTCCTTATATGTAAAACAGAACAATACCAACCTCACAGACTTGTCATGAGGATTCCATGAGATGATGGTGGGTAATGTGTAAAAGCTGAACTGCTTTTTGCTGCCATCACCACACCATGTTATGTTAAAGAAATCTGGGTCTTGCATGAGAAAGTAATTGAGGCTTTGCTGGGTCACCCCGAGAGCCGAGAGCTAAGGGTTTTGATGCATTAGTATTTCTGTACCCCTAGAAAACCCTAGGGTTGAGACTGTGAATGTACACATGCCACTATTTTGCCCCCATCATGTGTAAAAAGATCAGCATAGGATCTGGAACAAGATGAATGCTCAACCAGGAGGATTATTAGTCTGACCTCTTCTTTTTGCATATTCAGAAACTGAGGCACAGAGAAGTGAAATGACTAGGCCTAAGGCCCCACCTAGACTGTGGCAGGATGGAAACTAGAAATCAGGCATCCTGAGTTCATAGTCAAGATTTCTTCCTACTGTATCAACTTGCTTATCACAAAGGAGCTCAAAGATCAGTGAGCTCAACCTCCCCACCATTTGTGGGTAGATGACGGTGGGAAATTGCTCCAGCTCTAACTAAAAATGCCAGAAGATATCCAGTCCCAGCCCAGAGACAAGGGAACAAGGCTTCTAGATGGAGCAACTTTTAGAGGGCATGGGGTGGAGTAGCACCAGGGGGAGGTAGGGGCCTCTGGCAATATTGACTGGCAGAAGGTTTGGTGGATGGTAGTGCTGGGAGACAGCTAAAAGGTGGCATGTCTGTAGTGCCCTTTGCAATGGGAGCATTGGTTGGGGCAGGGAGGAGGTTCCCATAGGAGTAGCAACAGAGGTTTGGTGGCAGATGTGGGGGAGGGGTTGACCAGGCTGCCCATTGTCATCTCTGTGGACAGGCTGTTCTGAAGTAGGATTTTAATATGTAGGGAACTACAATAGAGTTTACTGTGAAAAAGAACATGATACCTCAGTTAGTCTCTGTTATTGGGGCATTCTGTTACAAAATGAGGAGGGATCACATATTTATTGAGCATATACTATGTGTCAGACATTGTACTAGGCGCTGGACACACATATTCACCGTGTCTCACAAACCAATTAGAATGGAAGATGTCACTGAGACTCAGGAGAGTCCAGTGGCCAAGAACAAGAAAACAATGGGTGTCAGAGTCAAGTCCAGTGAGCCCAGGCTCCGTCTGATGAAAGCCCAGCTCCTCCCACTGCTCCGTGAGGGTTCACAGATAACTAAGCCCCTGCTAATTTATTAGACCCTCATTCTGAAATTTTGAAATTCATTAGTCTAATTTTCTGCCATACAGAAGTGAACATACTTGCCTTCTTTTTCAATATATCCTCTCTTATAGAATAACAAGTCCTATTGGCTGTGGGTCTCAGTGGGGGAGAAGTTTATAACACAGGCATTTCAGCAACTGTGTAGCATTGGAGATTTTTCTTTTGGAGAGGTGCCACATCTTTTTGAGTGATGAGATGGTAGGGTGTAGTTTGAAAAAAAACAGGAATTTTTACTCTTCCCTTTTCTCTCTAGTATCAACTGCTGTCACCAGTGAAAACCAGCTGTCCGGAACCTTCACTCCCTTCCTCCCCACAAAAAGCTACCAGTTATCATTCATTCAATCAAATGTCAATTCAAAGGTTTACTATACCCTTATGAGAGATGATAAGTATCAAAAAAGTTTTAAAAATGAGCATTTCTTTTGAGCCAATATTTTATTTCTATGATTTTTACTAGGAAATGGTCATAAATTTACTTATAAGGACAGTCAGTTGCAATATAAAACATTTAAAAACTTAAGTTAAAAAGTATCAGACCAGGTGCAGTGGCTTATGCCTATAATCCCAGCACTTTGGGAGGCCAAGGCAGGTGGATCACCTGAGGCCAGGAATTTGAAACCAGCCTGACCAACGTGATGAAACTCCATCTCTAGTAAAAATACAAAAAATTACCTGGGCATGGTGGTGCATGCCTATAATCCCAACTACTTGGGAGGGTGAGGCATGAGAATTGTTTGAACCTGGGAGACAGAGGTTGCAGTGAGCCGAGATTGCTCCACTGCACTCCAGCCTGGGAGATAGATCGAGACTCTGTCTCAAAAAATATATATATCAATAAAATATACCATATAATATATAGTATTTTTAAATAAAAATAGCAGATAACTCATATATATATGTGTGTATATATATATGTGTGTGTATATATATGTGTGTGTGTGTGTATATATATATATATATATATATATATATATATATATATACAGTTGACCCTTGAACAACACTGGGGTTAGAGGAACCAGCCCTCATACAGTCAAAAACCTGTGTATAACCTTTGACTCCCCCAATATGTAACTATTAACCACCTACTCTTGACCAGAAGCCTTACTGATAACATAAAGAGTCGATTAATACATATTTGTATGTTATATATATTAAATACTGTATTCTTACAATAAAATAAGCTGGAGAAAAGAGAATGTTCTTAAGAAAATCATAGGGAAGAGAAAACATATTTAGTATTCACTAAGTGGAAGTGGGTCATCATAAAAGCCTTCATCCTCATTGTCTTCACGTTGAGTAGGCTGTGGAGAAGGAGGACAAGAAGGGTTGGTCTTGCTGTCTCAGGAGTGGCAGAGGCAGAAGAGGTGGAAGAGGTGAAAGGGGAGGCAGGAAAGGCAGGCATACTTGATGTAACTGTTACTGAAAAATCTCAGCATATAAGTGGACCCTCACAATTCAAACCTGTGTTGTTCCAGGGTCAACAGTAATTTTAATTTAATAGACTTTATTTTTTAGACCAATTTTAGTTTCACAGCAAAATTGAGCAGAAAGGACAGAGATTTCCCTTGTATCTCTTGCTCTCCAACTTACAGCCAACGCCACTATCAACATCCCACACAGCAGTGGTACATTTCTTACAACACAGGAACCTACATTGATGCACAATTATCAACCCAAATCCATAGCTTGCATTAGGATGCACTTTTAGCATTATACATTCTATGGATTTGACAAATGTATATCCTGTGTATCTGTCAGAAATGTTAGAACCAGAGCGACTCCATCTTGAATAGGGGCTGGGTAAAATGAGGATGAGACCTGCTGAGCTTCATTCCCAGAAGGTTAGGCTTTCTTAGTCACCAGATAAGACAGGAGGTTGGCAGGACTAGTTTCACAAGATACAGGTCACAAAGGCCCTGCTGATAAAATGGAATATGCTAAAGAAGCTGGCAAAGCCCACCAGAACCAGGATGGCAACTAAAGCAAACTCTAGTTGTCCTCATTGCTCGTTATAACCCATTAGCATGCTAAAGTCACTCCCGTCAGCACCATTGACAGTTTAATGCCACGGCAACGTCAGAAGTTATCCTATATGGTCTGAAAAGGGGAGGAACCCCTCAGTTCTGGGAACTCCCTACCCCTTTCCTGGAAAACTGAGGAATAATCCATCCCTTGTTTAGCATTTAATTAGGAAATAACGCTAAGTATATTCAGCCCATGTTGCTGCTCTATGGAGTAGCCATTCTTTTCATTCTTTTATTCTTTTTTCTTCTTCCTCATCCTCTTCCTCTCCTCCTCCTCCTCCTCCTTCTCCTCCTCCTTCTCCTCCTCCTCCTTCTTCTCCTCCTTCTTCTTCTTTTTTTTTTTTTTGAGACAGAGTCTCACTCTGTTTCCCAGGCTGGAGTGCAGTAGCGCAATCTCGGCTCACTGCAGCCTCCACCTCCCAGGTTCAAGTGATTCTCTTGCCTCAGCCTCCCTAGTAGCTGAGATTACAGGCATCTACCACTGTGCCTGGCTAATTTTTGTATTTTTAGTAGAGACGGGGTTTCACCATATTGGCCAGGCTGGTCTCAAACTGCTGACCTCAGGTGATCTGCCCGCCTCCGCCTCCCAAAGTGCTGGGATTACAGGTGTAAGCCGTTGCGCCCGGCCCCTTTACCTTCTTAATAAACTTGCTTTCACTTTACTCTGTGGACTTATCCTAAATTCTTTCTTGCACAAGATCTAAGAACCTTCTCTTCGGGTCTGGATCAGGACCCCTTTCTGGTAGCAAATCCACCATTGCAAAACAGTATATTTTTAAAATAGGAAAATATTATGTTAAATGTTAATATTTGTATTTGGATGATGAAATTACAGAATAATAGACATGACATTCTCACTGTATTTCTCACTATTGGTATACTTTACTTCACAATAAAACAATAGTTTTCAAGCATCTCTGCTTAGGTAGGGGAACTGAAAGCTAATGGGAAATCTTGCCTTGACTGTTACTGGTAGATAGCGAAAGAGAGTCCAGCTAAAGAATTAGAAGCAGTTAGTTAGTAGTATAATTGATATTTTGAGGGGATAGCATATTTTTGCTGCCCTATCCTCTGTCTTCTAGTAGAAAGAAGAAATAGAAGAAGGCTTAGAGAGAGAGGATGCACTAGTACATGTGAATCATTTAATAGAAAAAAGATGTGATTATCCACACTAGTAGTTTGTGATAATCTGTTTATATCTTAATGGAGAGGATTGCCCCAGAAACCTTTCAGGTGTAAAAGAAAATGCAGTTATTCTTCAACTTGTGAAAATTCTAACTCTTGCAACACTTGGACTTATCTGCATTATTTTTAATATTCTTAGAGTCATTTCCTACTTGCTAGTCTGCCTTTGCTACAAGATCACATAAGAGATCACCTCATGGGGGTACTGTCTGCTGTCCAATACTAGCATTTTAACTATATTTGCTCTTTGTCTACTTAGCAGTGATCGTGGTTTTGCTGGCATAGTTTCCCAATTTTGCACTTATTTTTTTTTTAAATGAGAGAAAATATAGGCATAAAAGTGTTGATATAATAAAATCAGGTCTGTATTCTATCTAATTGAAATAAAGATAGATATTTGTAATCAAAATCTATAACCTTATTTGAAAACTCATTGGACAAATCATTCAACTCAGCAATCATAGGTAAAGGAAAAGAATAAAATTAAAGAATGTGTATAAACAATTCAGCGAGACAAGCAAAGCTATTAATGGCATAAGAATTAGAAAGGTTGAGGTAAAACTATTTGTTGACAATATGATTCTCTCTCTAGAAAACTCAAAAGAATCAATGGAAAAACTATTACAAACAATAAAAGAATTTAGTAAAGTAACAAATTATGAAAACCAACAATCATAAATTGATAACCTTCATATATATAAACAACCAGTTAGAGGATATAATGGGAAAGAGGATTCCATTTTGCAATAGCAAAGGAAAATAAAACAAAAACAATGATAAGCATAGATAACAAGAAATATCCAAACCACACATGAGAAAAACTATAAAATTTTTCTTAGGGATCAAAATATAGACATAAGCAAATAGAAAAACATGTCATGTTTTTGGATAGGAAGATTCAACATCAGAAAATGTAAATTTTTCTTTAATTTATAAATTCAATACAGTTCACATAAAATTACTGATACCATGAGTATTTTTTGTCTGGAGCTGCTTCCAGTTGATTATAATGTACATTTGGAATAAGAAGAAAGAACAGCCAGAAAAACATTCAGAATGAAAGACCATGATGGGGGAGGGGCATCCCTACTAAATATAATACTTGCATAACATTACAATAGATTGGAATGATCCTGTGCTTAACATTGTGAGGTGGTGGCTCATGAGTAGATAGGCACATCAATGAACAGATAGAAAATCCAATAATAGACTCAAATACATATAAAAATTAGTATATGACAAAAAACATGTAAAATTAGTGAAAAAAGATAAAATTTTAAATAAGAGGAGTTGTGATAACTAAACTGAAAAAGGTAAAATTGGATCAATTTTTCACACTGAAGCTAGAATAAATTCCAAATGGGTCAGAGATTTGTCTAAACAATAAAACTGTAAAAGTACTAGAATAAAACATGCATAAATGCTTTTATAGCTTGGAAATGGAGAAAACTCTTTCTAAGTATGATTTGAAAACAAGCATCAACAAGGGGAAAAGACTAATAAATTTGATTACATATAGATAAAAGGTAAAAATACTTCGCATGACAAAGTAAAATAACTAATAAAAAATCCACTAAAAACATACATCACAAGCAAAGTCAATGACAAATGATAAATCTGGAAAAACATTAGCAATTTATATCCCAAAAATGGTTGGCACGAGTTGCAGTAAGCTGAGATTGTGCCACTGCACTCCAGCCTGGGTGACAGTATGAGTGAGACCCTGTCTGGGAAAAAAAAAAAGTTTGAAAAGCTGCAATATAGAGGAAGCCCTCAATAGCATATCTGCCTCAGTCAGAACCATAACAACTTTAATTGGAATATATATATATGTTCTTAAAAAGAGAAAAGTAATTAAAACTATTTAAAGCATCGTATTTTGACGGTAGAGGGATATATCTTATGGTCAAAAAATACTGCAAAGTAATCATCACATCCTTAATAATAATATTGTTTGGTTGTTTTAAAATATACACACGCTTATACTTTGTCTGGTTTCTTTTTTAAATTCACCCACAAAAATGTCACATACAGTGTTACAGGTAAGTTTTTTTGATATTCAAAGAACAGATAATTCTAATCTTACATAAGATCTAAAAAGAAGAAAATTGAGAAATGCTCTCCCCTTTTATGCTAGACAGAATAATGGCCTCGCAAAGATATCTACATCCTAATTCCTGGAACCTGTGAATATCTGCCTTAGCAAAAGGACTTCACAGATATAATTAAATTATCCTGGGTGATATCCAGGATAATTATCCTGAATTATTTAGGTGGATCCAGTGTAATCACACATGTCTTTCTAAGTGAAGGGAAAGTAGGAGAGTCAGAGAGAAGGGGATGTGACCACAGAAACAGAGCTCTGAGTCAATGCAATTGCTGTCTGGAAGGGGACCATGAACCAAGGAATGCAGACAGCATCTAGAAGATAAAAAAGGCAACAGAAACAGATTCTCTCTGAGAGCCTCTGGAATGAACACAGCACTGATGACCCCTTAATCTCAGCCAGTGAAATTAATTTTGTACTTCTGACTATGAGAACTACAAGATAATTAATCTGTGTTGCTTTAAGGCATTAAGTTTGTGGTAAATTACTACAGAAGCAATAGGAAACTAACACATTCCCTGTATCTTATAAAATATTAGCATAGCACTATTCACAATGGCCAAGACATGGAATCAACTGTGTACATCAACAGATGAATGGATAAAGAAAATGTGGTATATTCAACTCAGCAATCCTATTAATGGGTATATAGCCAAAAGAAAACAAATCATTCTGCCAAAAAGACACATGCACTCACATGTTCATTGCAGTTCTGTTCATAATAGCAAAGACATGGAATCAACCTAGGTGCCCATCAACAGTCGACTGGATAAAGAAAATATGGTGTATGTATACCATGAAATACTTCACAGCCATAAAAAAGAATGAAATCATGTCATTTGCAGCAACATGAGTGCGGCTGGAGGCCATTATCCTAAGCCAGTTAGCGCAGGAAAAGAAAACCAAATACTGCATGTTCCCACTTATAAATGAGAGCTAAACATTGGGTACTCGTGCACATAAAGATGGCAACAATAGAAACTGGGGACTACTAGAAGGGGGGGCAGGGGTTGAAAAACTAACAGTTGGGTACTATGCACAGTACCTGGGTGGTAGGATCATTCGTGCCCAATACCTTAGCATCATGCAATATACCCAGGGGGGGGAAAAAACGTACACATGTAACCTATAAATCTAAAATAAAAGTTGCAAAAAAGAAGAAAATGTGGTGTATATATATACAACAGAATACTATTCACCCATAAAAAAGAATGAAATCCTGTCATTTGTGACAACATGGATGAGCCTGGAGAACATTATGTAAGTGAAATAAGCCAGGGACAGAAAGACAAATACCAAATGTTCTCACTTGTATGTGGAAACTAAAAAAATCGATATCATAGAAGTAGAGATTAGAATAGTGGTTACTAGAGGCTGGGAATGGTTGGGGGTTGCAGAAAAAGTGGGTTACTCAGAGGTTGGTTAACAGACACAAAATTACAGCTAGATAGAAGGAATAAGTTCTAGTGCTGTATAGCATTGCAGGGGGACTATAATTTACAACAATTTATTGTTGAATGTTCCCAACATAAAGAAATGATAAATGCTTGGGGTGATAGATATGCTAATTATCCTGATTCAATAATTATATATTGTATACATGTATAAAAATATCACATTGTGTGCCATAGTATGTACAACTATTATGTGTCAATTAAAAGTAGTAATAAAAGCAAAAAAAAAGAGGTTAGTGTAATTTTGATACCAAAATAAAAAACAGCATGAGAAAGAAAATAGATAAGCTGATTTCATTCTTAAGTATGTGAACACCCTAAATAAAACATTGGCAAAACAATGCCAGCAAGTATTTTTTTAATCATTATCAAGTTGGGTTTATCCCAGGCATATGAGGACATTTTATCATTAGAAAAGTTATTAAAGTTAAACAAAGTTATTAAAGTAATTAATTCATCACCATAACAAATTGAAGAAAGGTCACAAGATAACCTTTACAGGTAAAAAAGAATGCATTCAATAAAACTTAAAACACATTTATGATTAAAAACGAAAAACTCTTAAGCCACAATGGAATAATTAGCATCAGATTAGCTCTTTCATTTCAAACAACTATAAAACAGGGTGAATATATTAATTACTGTTTTCAGATGTTGGACCAAAGTGACAAATGACTGTGATCCCTGAGAAAAGAGAATGAAATTAGGCGAGCCCTACAATCACCTGCCTGAAGGCGCTTTGCGGATTGTGGCATAGGTAGAGTGCGCTCGCACAGAGCACGGCAGTCTTGCTGAATTGGAGAGACAGATATTGGAGTTCAGGACCCTTGGAGTGGCTGGAATTTACAGAGCAGAATGCCAAAAAGGAGGGAGCTACAGCAAAAGGCCTAAATATTTACTTAGAGGATTCTCTGAGTTTTTGGCAGATATTAAGCTGCACATATGCAGAGACTCTACAAGCCTGAGCAAAAAAGAATGACCAGGGAAGAAATACTAGTGGAGCTACTAGTGAGCTGAACAGTGGAGCTCACAAAGGCCAGGAGGCATTTGAGTTCCAATCAGACAGAGTGACAAGGCTTCACTGAACCCATAGGGCATTTGGTAGAGACCCCCAAAGGAGCACAACTGACCCTAGCATAAAGGCTACACTATACTTATCCTAACAAAACTTAAGGACAATTCCTAAAAATATCAAGTGAATTTATAAGAAACTAAATGCCCCCACAAAAACTCAACACTCTAAAAAGGACAACTATACTTAACAATGTAACATTCAAAATGTCCAGTATCTAATAAAATTAGTAAACGTGAAAAAGCAAGAAAATAGTACCCTTAACCAGGAGGAAATTCAGTTGACAGAAACAGACCCAGAAGTCATAGGATGATAGGAGTAATAGAAAAAGACTGTATAAATTGTTCAAGTATTTGAAGAAAAACATAAACATATTGAAGGAACAAATAGGGAGTCTCCATAGAGAAGGGGAAACTATTTTAAAAGGAAAAAAAGATTCCATCACAACTTGGCAAAGAAAACGAAAAATAGAGAATAAAAAAATTTAAAAAGACTTGTTACAAATTATGAAGCTGAAAGATAAAATAGCCAAACCAAAATATTGATTGGACAGGACTATTAGCAGATGAAATCGTGCTGAAAAAAAAAAATCAGACTTAAAGACAGGCAGTGTAATCTATCCAAACTGAAGCCCAGAAAGAAAAACAAAGGGCTTATGGGAATAAACCAAACTTCGTGTCATATGGAACAATATTAGATAGAGAAAAGAGACAAATTGGAGGAGGAAAAATGTGAAAGAAAATTAGGAAAATATCTTGAACTGAAAATAAAAAGACAACATATGAGAGTCTGTAGGTTGTAAGTATAATAATGTTAAGAGGAAAATCTATAGCTCATGTTCTTATTTGAAAAAGACTAATATTTAAAAATAATGAACCAAGTTACCAACTTAAAAAAGCTAAAAAAGAAAAGCAAATTAAACCCAGTATCATTAGAAGAAATGAATTCCTAAAGTTAAGAGAAAAGATATATAAAATAAAAAGCTGACAAACAGAGAGAAATCAATAAGCGAAAAAGTTCAATCAGGGCATGGTGGCTCATGCCTGCAATCCCAGTGCTTTGGGAGGCTGAGGTAGGAGGATTGCTTGAGCCCAGGAATTCAAGACAAGCCTAGGCAATGTAGTGAGACCACATCTCTACAAAAATAAACATAAAAGTTGATTCATTGAAAGATTAATAAAAATAAACTCATAGGCTAAAAGAAAAAGCCAGCAAATAACCAATATCAAGAATAAAAGAGGAATAATTACTATCCATATCGTCTACATTAAAATTACAATAAGGAAATATTATGAAACATTTTATGCCAACAAATTTGGCAACTTATATAATATAGAAAATTTCTTGAAAGACAGTAAATACTGAAATGGACACGAAGAAATAGAATATTTGGGTAGCCCTATATCCATTAGATTTAATATGTAATTAAAATACAGTAACAAATTTATATTAAATTAATAAATTAAAAGCAAAGCAAATGCATGCTAGACCCAGATTGCTTCACTGTTGAATTTTATCAAACATTAAGATACAAATAATAACTTTACATTTTTATAATATAGAGAGGAAGAAACAATTTCAACTTACTTCATGGGGCTAGCATAACTCTGATACTGAAACCAGAAAAAGACATTAAAATAAAATACAATATTTCTCATAAATATTAATTCAAATCTCCCTATGAAAATATTAACAAATTTAATTCTGCAATATATGAAAAGGATAATACTTCATGACCAAATTGGCTTTATGCCAGGAATTCATGGGTGGTTTAACATTATAAAATTAATTAATGTAAATCATCAAAGTAATATAATCATGTTAAAAATAGAGAAAACATTTTAAAACAATTCAACTTCCATTCCTGATTTGAAAAAAAAAAAAACCTCAGGAAACTAGAATCAAAAGAGAATTTCCTTACCCTGATGGAAGACATCTACAAAGAACTACAGCTAACATTATACTCTTTGCTGAAAAATTGAACACATTCTTCCTAAGGAGAACAAGGAAAGGATAGGCAATATCATTACTTTTATTCAACATTGTATTCCTGTTCCTAGTCAGTGCAATAAAACAAAACAAGCAAATGAAAAGGAATACGGATGGGAAGTAAACAGTAAAACTGGTTTTTATTTGTAGACAACATAATTGTATAGGTAGAAAATCTTAGGGTCGATGAAATAATAATTAGAACTAATAAGTGAATTTAGTTTATTTGTTGTCTATTGTTGCATAACATTACCTCAAAAAGTAACAACTTAAAACAACAGACATTTATTATATCATGATTCCTAGGGATCACAAATCCAGGTGATGTTTAGCTGACTGCCTCTGCCCCAGGTTCTCTCACAAGGCTGCAATCAAAGTGTCAACTGGGGCTACAGACTCATCTGAAGGCTTGGTAAAGGAGGATTCTCTTACTCATGTGGTTGTTGGCAGGATTCAGTTCCTGATGGCTGTTGGACTGAAGGCTTTAATTTTTCACTGTACTGTGTTTTTGAAGACTTCCCTCAATTTCTTGCCATATGGTCCTTCTCCACTGGACATATCCCAACATGTCAGTTGATATCCATCAGAGCAAGCAAGCAAATGAAAGCAAGTTAGTGTTAGCAGAAGTCAGTATTTTTGTAACCTAACATGAAGTGATATCGCATTTCTTTTTCCATTTTCTGTTTGTTAGAAGAAAGTCACTAGGTCTAGCCCACACACAAGGGAAGGGGATTATACAAGGATATGAATATCAAAAGAAGGGATTGGGCCAGGTGCGGTGGCTCATGCCTATAATCCCAGCACTTTGGGAGGCCGAGGCGGGCAGATCACGAGGTCAGGAGTTCAAGACTAGCCTGGCCATCATGGTGAAACCCTGTCCCTACTAAAAATACAAAAATTAGCCGGGCGTGGTGGCAGGCGCCTGTAATCCCAGCTACTCAGGAAGCTGAGGCAGGAGAGTTGCTTGAAACCTGAAGGCAGAGGTTGTAGTGAGCCAAGATCGTGCCACTGCACTCCAGCCTGGGCAACAAGAGCGAAACTCTGTCTCAAAAAAAAAAGAGAAGGGATCACTGGAGGCCATCAAAAGCTGTCTACTACATGCAAGATTTGTGGTCACTGCATAAAAAACTATTGCATTTCTATAATTCAGCAACAAAAAAATGAAAAATTAAATTTTAAAAATACCATTTAAAATATTATCAGAAATACAATACAGTGAAAAACACATTTTATGAAATATATGTAATGAAAACTCTATAATGAAAACTATAAACCGGTACTGAAATAAATGAAAGGAGACATAAACAGATGGAGAAATATACCATGTTCATGCATTGGAAAACTCTATACTGTTATGATGTCTGTTTTTTGCCAAGTTAATCTGTAGGTTTAATGCACTTTATCTAAGTTGATCTGTGGATTTAATGCTATAGCAATCAACATCCCAGCAGGATTTTTGTAGAACTTGTAAATCGATTCAAATTTATATGGAAATGCAAAGGACCTAGAATAGCCAAAGCAATCTTGAAAAAGCAAAACAAAAGTGGAAGACTTAAACTATCTAATTTTAAGATTAAACGCAAGTTCCAGTAATTAAGATAGTTTAGTATTGCTGAAAAGGTAGACAAAGAGATTAGTGGAAACAAATAAAGAGACCAGAAGTAAACCTACACTTATATGACTAGTTGATTTTGACCAAGGTGACAAAGCACCTAAACATCTCTAGGAAAGAAATATCTTTTCAACAAATGAAAAAGAATAACTGGATGTATGGAAGAAAAAAAATTGACATACTTCACATTCACAAAAAAATTAATTTGAGATAGATCATATAACCTAAACATTATGGCTGAAACTTTAGTGTTTCTGGATAAATACATAAGAGAACATATGTACAAATTTGAAATAGGCAAAGATTACTTAGACAGAATCCCTAGAAATTACTGATGCACACAACACTGATAAAATAGAGTAACTGGAAGTATTCCACATTTCAAAAGACATTGTTAAAAAGTAAATAGGCAAGCTACATACTGGGATAAAAGATTCCCAATATATGTTATCTATATACACACACTACAATTCCTGCAACTCAATAATAAAAAGGCAAATAACCTAGGCTGGGTGCAGTGGCTCATGCCTGTAATCCCAGCACTTTGGGAGGCTGAGACGGGCGGAACACGAGGTCAGAAGATCGAGACCATCCTGGCTAACACGGTGAAACCCCTTCTCTACTAAAAATACAAAAAATTAGCCGGGCATGGTGGCACGTGCCTGTAGTCCCAGCTACTCGGGAGGCTGAGGCAGGAGAATTGCTTGAACCTTGGAGGCGGAGGTTGCAGTGATCTGAGATGGTGACACTGCACTCCAGCCTGGGTGACAGAGCGAGACTTCATCTCAAAAAAAAAAAAAAAAAAAGGCAAGCAACCTAATTTTTCAAAGTGGGCAAAACATCTAACAGACATTTCACAAGGAAGATATACAAGTGGCCAAGAAGCAAAGGAAAAATGCACATCATAAATCATCAGGGAAATTCAGATTGAAACAAGGAGATATCAGTACACACCCACTAGAATGGCTAACATTAAAAAGACTGACCACACCAAATATCAGTAAGAATATGGAGCAACTAGGTGGGAGCTTAAAGTATTACAACCAATTTAGAAATCTATCTGGAAGTTTCCTACAAAGTTAAACATAAATTTATGATTCTGAAAGTCTACTTCTGGATATGTATTGGCCTTTTTGAGTAGTCTTCAGAACCCAAGTCCATTATATTTATTACAAGAACACTTTGGAAGAAAATATTTCTAATGAATATAACGGATATGGGTTATTAGGCAGAATACACGAAGAACTCTTATAAATTAATTTTAAAAGACAACTCAATAGAAAAAAGGTAAAAATTGTGACCAAGCAGTGTTCAGAAGAGCGCACTTAAAAGACTCTTCTACCTAACTGGTAATCAAGAAAACGCAAATTAAAAACAAGATGACAGAATTATAAAAGTCTAACAATACCTAGTTTTGCAAATAATGTAGAAAAATGGAAATTCATCTGCTGGAAGAGTGTGAATTAGTACAACCTCTTTGGAGAATAATTTGGTGATATGTGATATGCTTAAAGATAAACACACCCTTTGATCCAGCAATTCTACACCTGCAAATACCCTTGAGAAAAAAAAAAATGCATGTGTGCACAGGAACCATGGACAGGAATGTTCATAACAACAATGTTTGTAATAGGAAAACATTCTGGAGGCCCATAAGTGTTCATCGACATTAAAATGGATAATTCTGTATGTTCACACTGGGGTGTAATAATCTGCAATGAAATGAATGAGTGAGAACTACCTGCAGCAACGTGGATTAGTCTCATAAATATAACATTAAGAGGAAAAGAGCAAGTTGCAGAAGAATATATACTGTGTGATTATGGCATCATGATGATGCTGAAATGGTAATGTGTTTTGTTTAAGGATGGATAAATAAGCGAATAGGAAGAAAGGAAAGAAGGAAGGAAGGAAAAAAGGAAGGAAGGAAGGAAGGAAAAAAGGAAAGGAAGGAAGGAAGGAATTGGGTAGCACAGTGTACTAGCAGCACAGACTCAGGATCCAGACTTCTATATTTGTATTCCAGCTCCGTAATTTGCTAACTGTGTGACTTTAGGCAAGTTGCTTAACTTCTCTGTGTCATAGTTTTGTCCTTTGTTAAACAAGGATAACTGTACTCTCCAACTCACTGGGTTATTAGAAGGATTGGTTATTATAAGGATTGTTAGTATTTGTAAAGATTTTATAAATGACATACAACAGCACCTGTCAGAATGCCTGTATCTGTCAAATAAAAGCGAGCAATAAACATTGAATTCTGGAGAGTGGTCACTGGTGTGGGAGGAAAAAGGAATATTGGGGGCTTCCACTAAATTTCAAATATCTTATTTCTTAAGCTGGATGGTGGACACACAGATGTTTTTATATTATTATTTCTGATGGGTCAAAATATTTGAAAATTTAAAAGGGGATGCATAAACTATTTCAAATAAATTGTCAAACTTGTTGGGGGAAAAGTTATAATTAAAGATTGATATTGTAGTATCTTTCAGAAATCTGGTGTATTAGTCCATTCTCACGCTGCTAATAAAGACATACCCAGGATTGGGTAATTTGTAAAGGAAAGAAGCTTAATTGACTCACAGTTCCACAGGCCTGGGGAGGCCTCAGGAAACTAACAATCATGGCAGAAGTGGAAGCAAAACATGTCCTTCTTCACATGGTGGCAGCAAGGAGAAGTGCAGAGTGAAGAGGGGAAAAGGCCCCTATCAAACCATCAGACCTCAGAGAACTCACTCACTATCACAAGAACAGCATGGAGGCAACTGCTCCCATGATTCAATTACCTCCCACCGAGTGCCTCCCACAACACATGGGGATTATGGGAACTACAATTCAACATGAGATCTGGGTGGGAGCACAGCCAAACCATGTCATCTGGGAAGAGAAGCTCTCTTAAAATATATTAGTCTAGTTTTTGAACCTTCAATTTTGGTAACATTTTCTGGAATATGTTGTACATAAAGTAGGAAACTGCTTATACCTGGCCTCAAACTTGGAAGCATCCCTAAACCTAGGGTACAAAACACTAGCCTTGGAATCAGAAAACCGAAATTCTGTCCGTGCTTCTGCTGTTGATTTATTTTGAGTCGCTGTGCCAGTCTATCTCCAATGACATCCTCGTGTTTCATTTTATCTGTCTTTAGGATGGATGTGTCGTCTTCCACCTCTTTTAAAAGGCAGGAATGGAACCATCTTTCCTTATCTTCAGCACAGAAGGGAGAGTTAGAGTTTCCTTTCCCACCCTCCCCGACTGCCTTTCACTAACTAGCAAAGACGTTTATTTTATTTTAATGAAGTCTGTGAAAAATGATTCATGCTTGAAAGCAGCCTTTTCCCTTTACTTAATGACAGCTTCAGCTTCTGAAAGTAAGCTAAAATGTAGAAAAAAAAATCCCATGTGGCTTTCAGAATGTACAGATGAGCATATGTGCTGTGCTTTCAAAATTTTCTTTGTTAGTGGATCTATTGTACACATAAGCAAGAGCAGTCTAGACCTTCAGAAGGGAGAATCGCAAAAAAGCCATCTTCTAATTTCCCAATTGTTTGTTTCCCAATTGTTCACTTTAGGGAAGACGGCGACATTGTAGCGGTGACAGCCAGTCACTTCGATATGCGTGTACTGTTGCATTTCGGAGAAAACACATGCAGTTGTTTTCTCCCTGCTGTGTCTGATTTCAGACTCCCAAACTATCATTCATTTAAAAATAAAACAACAAAAAACCCTGCTTACCCCTTTCCATGTCAATAGGAATTATATACTGATAATAAGAGGGCCTGGCTTTTAAGCCTATTTATTTGAAAAAATAAGAATGGGTGCCCAGCCCAGCTGATGTGCTAATGACATCTACTCAAGCTTTTTCCTCTTATTGTGTAGAAGATGAAAGCATTTGGCTTGAAGTGTTGTTCTGGCTCATCTCCTTCCGTGCATTTCCTCCCTCTTTCTCTGATTTCTTGCAGTTGGCATAGGGGGCCCTTGATGCATCTCTGGTTGACTGGGGGTCTTGAGCTTCCATCTAAACAGAGGTGGAATAAAGCTCAGAGCTTATTTTGTCAAGCATGGTTGCTTTCTTTTTAAGCCCACATATGCTAGAAGGGGAATTTAGTGCTTGCATTTCTGATTTGTTTATACTAAAGAGTTGTGTTGTGAGAGAGATATGATGTCTGTGAGACTGTTTGAACATTTTAATAAAGCTTTGTGAAAAACATTTTCTCTGAAAACAGGAAACCAGATTTTGCCATGTGTAAATAAATATAAAATACCAATGGGCTCAAAGCTCCCAACCTGAAGGTTCTGAATGGAGCCCATGCTTAAACAATTAATGTGATTTTCATCTTTATCTTGGAATGAGTGTAAAGTCTCCCCATATGAATGTTATTTCTCCTTTTGCACATGATTATTACATCTCTGCGTTAAAGTTGGTTCTACACAGAAACAGTGCTACATCAGGCAATTACCAGGATTCATTCATTCTTCAAACATACATTGAGCTCTATAAGTGACTGTTGGACACAGTGATACAAATATGAAGAAGATTCAGTTTTACGTTCAAGGAGCCCATGGCCCATGGTCTGGTTCAGAAAACTGACTTATAAACAGATTATGATGATACAAGTTAATAAGTGCAATTGTAGCCATATGTTACGGGTATTGCAGGAGCCTGGAAATTAGGCATTTGAGTCAGCCAGAATAAAGTCAGGGAAGGCTTCCTATACCTTAAAAGATGAGAAAGATTTGCCATTCTAAGTGAGGGAATGGGCGCTTCGGCAAGAAATGTCTGTGTGTGTGTGTGTGTGTGTTCGTGTGTTCGTGCATATACTCGTGCACGTGTTATGGAGATGAGGAGGAACGATAAAAAAATCAAGCAGTTCAGCATGGCTAGAAAATATATGTAGGGCAGATGAGCCCAAAAGGTAAATGGGAATCAAACCAGGTTAGTTAGCATGGAGAGATTCTATTCTGGGGTGATGAATAATGTTTGCTTTTTAGATTGATCACCCTGGCAGCTTCATGGGTGAGGAACTGGGGAGGGCTGGAAAGCACTGGAGTCACATTGAAGCTCTTCTTGTTCTTCAGGGTCACTTCAATCTCTGTTCTTATATAAACAAATCACCAAAAGTCTGTGGTGTATCCAGAAGTAAGGTAATCAAACAAAACCCAAACCCTCAGGAAGACACAGACTGGCAGGAGACTCTCTGGGCCAGAAGTAATAGCTGTTTAGGCCCACCCTGACTCTTCCCTAAATCCTCACTGGTCTTCCTACCTGCTCCCACCCCATTTCCAAGTCCACCTTTAAAATTTGGATCCAAGTGGGAAAAAATCCTTCATTTTTGTATTTGCTTTCAGCATAGCTGAGACAGGCAGTAATTTTCAGAAGGACCTTCATTTTTAAAAACACCACCGAAGAAAGCACAAATGGAAAACAATGAAGAAAATACAGAAAGCTGTCAAACAATTATGCTTACAATATACAGATTTTGTGTCCTATGATAACCAATGGTCTTGCCAGACCCAAGGGGTACATTCTGCTATGCTCTCCCAGAAATCATTTCTTAAGCTCTTTGCTCACCCATTCTTTTTCCTACCCATTGGGATTCCAGGCTCACAGATGTGGGAAAAACAGTGCACAGTCAATATTGCAGATGGGCCATCCCCAGGTGGGGAGCAGGGCTTCTAGCTCTCTAGGGGGCTCAACATTTTTGGAAGACATAGTCTCTCCCAGAGACACTTCCTGGCTTCCTGTGGGGATACTGGCTCTGGGGTAAAGACCCTGGGGCAGAGTGAATAGGAGCATGGTATGAGTCTTTTCCGCAGAGGCTGGAACATAAAATCCAGTGTTTCAGATGTGTCTCCTGCATGAGCCTTCCCTCCATCCTCCCTATCCCCACCCACATTCAGACCTTTTGTTACCTCTTGTGCAAACGATTGCCTTGGTCTTGTCCACAAATGCTGCAGTATTTTCTTTTCCAAAGTTTATCTCTGACCTTATGATCTCTCTCCTATTGTCTACCAGATGAATTGAGAACTTTTCTAACTGGTGATTAATGCCAGTCAAACTCCCCAGCCAAATCTCCCCTGCACACAACCTATGTGTAGGTCAAACCACAATAACAAGATATGCTGATTCCCAGACATGCCCCTGTCTTTATTCACATGGGTCCTTCCATGGGGAATGCCCTGTTTTGCCAATTCAATGGGCTGAAAATCCAAACTATCCTTAAAAATCCATCTCTGAGCCACTGACTTGATGAACTCTTCATCTTCCTTTTGACATTTATTTTACTCTGACTTGTTTTGGAGGAGATATATATATATATTTAATATATATAATATATAATATATATATTAAATATATGTATATATTTAATAATTCTCATTTACCACATTCTGTTTCCTATGCCAAATTAAAGAGTCATGGAAGACAGGAATAAAGTATCTTACAAATAAGTGTAGAGGCCAAAGAAGAGACTATGAAAATTGCTAGCCTGAGGATTAGCACATTGTAACCACTCCAGAAATGTCACCAAAGTTTGCAGCAATGATTCTAGGGTCAGATAGAACTAGATTTGAACCCTGACTCCACCATTGGCTAGCTTGGTGACTCTGAGAATTATTTAATCTCATGGAGCCTCAGTTTTCTCTTCTGTAAAAAAAGTTACCTAGCTTGCTTTCTTCCTCAAGGTGGTGTCAGAATAAATTTGATAGTCGATTAAATTATATCATAGACATAAACATGCTTTGTCCCGTGCATAGCTCTTAGCAATCTCTTAATAAACTTGTGCTATCATTATGGGGCCTAGAACAGTGCTTTGTATGACAAAGAGAAACAAAAACATAGGAAAAGCTTGTTAAAATAAATTTCGAGTGGAGGCTTCATGCCTCAGATGCAACTACCTCCCACAATATGTGAATCTGGATTCTAGTCAGGGGTCTCAATTCTCCTGCCCATTCTCTTCTTTAAGGGGAGCATCTCCTATTCCAGCCTTTGCTCTCTGTGACTTTGCCCTGGCTAGATCCCTACTGGTACACCCTGCTGGGGCTGAGAGTTAGCCAATTGTAAGACACCATGCTGGAAGCCCCTCCACTGATGTGCCCCCTGTGGATTTCTGTGGAGTGTGAGATAGAAGAGTATTCCATTTTTCTGACTCCTCTGAGTTTCCACCATTTCTAAGACAACACTAGAGGAGCTATGCTTAGGTACTCTGCATGTGAGGATGTTTGTGCACGTAGCTATATTAAATTGATTAGGGCTGAAATGAAAGTCTGGACAACAGTGCTAATACTAATAAGGGCAGGAAAAGGCCGTTTCCATTGTCATTCTGACAGGATCTATGTAATGCAAGACAACCAGGAGGACTCCAGAAAGTGCCCTGTCCAGCTGTTTTGTAGGCTGGCCCTGATTTCTGTTCCTCATACACTGAATGCACATTGCCTGTGGATATTAACCAGCCATCCAATTGATGGTCTCAGTTTTCATCTCTGTCATGGGGCGAGAGCAAGCAATGCATTGCAGGAAGCCGATCAATTATTTTCAAGCGGGATATGCGATACCATCTCCAGCACTCCAACCACAGCTGAAATCCAATTCCCTCAGCTGGCTTGGATTTGGAGGGGAAATGAAAGTCACATTTTGGAAAAGTGGGATTGATTCTGCGTGTTACACCTGATGCTTATGCAAAAAACCAGCTGTGGAGACGTCCTCCCATGATCAATCTCCAATTATCAGTTTCAAGGAGTGACAGTTGAACCACACTGGTCTAGTACATTTTCAGTAATTTTAAGTAAATTTTGATGACTCGCATAGGGCCTCAGTTTTCTTATCTGGTAATAGATATAATCACGTACCTGTGGTACTGTTTAAAGATTAGATTAGATAGCAGATGCGGAAGCAAATTACCATGAAGCTACTGATGCTTAAGCCCCTCATTTGCATGTGTCCCTTTCAAGACCTTGTGCCTAACTTTATACTCATAATGTTCTATCCTTTTTCTTAAAGAGGGTCCAGAATCATCTAAGCTTCAAACCCCACAAGCCCGGGTCTATTCCGAGGTGGGTGCTCAGATGGCAGGAAACAGCTGACACATCAGCAGGCCGGGAGATGTGGAAGGAAGGTGGGAATGTCTCTAGAGATTGGAAACTTTATTAAGCATTTTCTAATTGCCAGAGCACTTGTCCTTCAACTAATTGCCAGGGCTTCAGAGGGATCTGAGCAGAATATCCTCCAAATATGTGAGTTGATCATGGCTTAAGCTGTTAACTCACTAGTGGTACCTGTGTCATGACTGAAAACAATTCATAAGGGTATTTACCACTTATGGTGGGATTTCAGTCTCGGCAACTGGTGCGTGGGGGATATGATCTTGGGCAAGCACATATCAAATCACATCAGGGTAGCAGCCTGCCTGGATGGCCTCAGCTCTAGTTTTACAGAGTCTTTGTGAGACCTGGAAGAGACGCAGTGTGGCCTGTAGTAAGGGATGCAGTGCACTTCAACCGACAGGCTCCGCTCGGACAGTTTCTTCAGGCAGACACATGGGGTATCATTTTCAGCTCCTACCTCTTCCCTTCTTTCCGCTTCTTTCCTTCTCCCTCCTCTCATCCTTCTTAGCCTCCTGCTTTCTTCCTCTACTTTCTCTCTTCCATTTCGTGAATCATAATACAAATTTCAATCCAAGATAAAAATGTACTTTATTTCAGCCTTTTGGATGTGATTAAGTTCTGTCCACAGTGAGGACATTGCTGTTTCCATGGTAACCAGTATACTCTAAAGCCAAGGAGGATGACAGTGTAGAAAAGTATAAAGAAGCCAAAGAGGTTTGCTACGGTTGCTTTTCATCCACCACAGAGGAAACAGTATTATGGAATCCAGGAGCTGGAGAGGAATTTACGAGGTCACTAAATCATATGCCCACCTTCATTAGAGCTGTAGTGAAACAACTGTGGAGATAAGCAAATGTCCTTCATTTAAAGCCACCCAGAACAGACTTCACGATCTTTTTTGAAAAGGTATTCAACTGTTATTTTTTAAAGGCAATTATTCAGCATCCGATTCAAGCAATTCCTGTGTGCCTGAGACCGCTCCTCTGGCCCAGTCAGAACCCCCAGGAGAGGATGCACATAATGCTAACGAGAGCTCTGGCTCTCCCAGGGCAAAGGCCTAGCCTCCTTCACCTTCTTATCCCCAAAAGCTATTGTGCTCAGGCTTTGTTGTCTTTATTCTACTAAGCATGCTGTTGAAGTACCCAGGATCCACAAAAATAAAATAAAAAAAAAGTATCTTTTTAAAAAATGTTCTCTAAGAAGAGCATTTATAATTCCAGGCCCCCTATTATTATAAACAACATTTATACTTGTTTTAAGCATATAAAATATTATAGAGGTACTGTTGGGAGTGAATATTAATGCTGTGGCTTTAATAGGAAGACAGAATGAGTCTCTGGTAGTTGACAATGGATGTGGGAATCAAGGGAGAGTTCAAGATGTCATCCCTGTGGCCTGATAGCACTTAATACATCTCGGAGCCCTTGATGCTTGTTCACAAGAAATGAAGAGGAGCTGGTGGTCAGGACACACTTAGGGTAATCATTCAGATGATAAGGAAAAGGGAAAAGCATTCTGTTTCTAAACCGTGCAGAGACCTTCCCGTATACAGCTACTGAGCTGTGAGCGCAGGATGCTAAGGGGAAAGTTATTGTCAGGAAAGATCCTGTTCTGATTGGTAGTATTTTTCCCAACCTTAAAACTTCAGCTTATGATGGACTTTATTTTATTTTATTTTTTGAGATAGGATCTTGCTCTGTTGCCCAAGCTAGAGTGCAGTGGTGCGATCTCAGCTCACTGCAACCTCTGCCTCCTAGGCTTGAAGTTAGCCTCTCACCTCAGCCTACTGAATAGATGGAACTGCAGGTGTGCCACTATGCCCGGTTAATTTTTGTATTTTTTGTACATACAGGGTCTCACTATGTTGCCCAGGCTGGTCTTGAACTCCTAGGCTCAAGCAATCCCCCTTCCTTGACCTCCCGAAGTACTGGGATTACAGGTATGAGCCTCTGTGCCCAGCCATAATGGACTTTAGGGTTTTGGTTCTCCTGGGCCAAGATTGTACCCAGCAGCACCAAGGCAGCTGAGCATGTTTGTGGCCTCAGAGTTGTCCTGCCTTAGTTCAACTCCTGGCTTGCCACTTGCTAGCTGGGTTGTCTTGGGCAGTGGAAGCACCCTGAGCTTCAATTTCTTTTATTCAAAATATGGTGATGCTATCTACCTCAAATCTGAGATTAGTGGAGTAAAAGCATGTAAGCCATGAAGAGTGTGGCCTGACACATAGCAAATGGAAACTGCTTAATAAATAGTAGCCACTTTGCTCCCCTTATAAAGGTCCCCGAGGAAGCAGACTCAGCTTCCTTGCTTATAGCTTCTGTTGCTTAAACTAGGGGCAAGGCCCCTTTCATAAACACCCTTCTCATACATACATGCCTCTTGTTCTTGCTCTTCCGATTTCTAGAGGTTGCAAACTACCAGCAAGGCACCAACAAAGCCTGGACAAGTTCAACTTGAGTCTCCAGTGGTGGGGATGTGTTTCATTATCCTCCTGGTGCCCTCTGATAAGGCTTAGACTGTTTCCTGCTCCTTTTCTTTTCTTGATCAAGACAGAAGACAGCGGACAGTTGGGATGGAAAGAAAACTGGGACAGATACTGCCTGTGCTGCCTCTTCCCCTTTCTTCTTGCCTTGAATGTTGGCATGATGTCCAGAGCAGAAACCCGGATAGTGTTGTGACTCTCAACCAATGTCAGCAGCCTGTAGTTCCAGAATCTTTACTGGAGAGGAAAAACTCCACTATTAGTTGAGTTTTCTTGCAGCCCAAACATTTCTAACAGAGAAGCCATCCTGACTCTTGCCTTTATCTTGAGTGATTACTATCTACACGTGGATTTTCCAATCATTAACCTGCCTTTTTCTTACCGAGGGCTGCAACCTTAGATTCTCAATCCCCTCTGGACTGTGTACCAATACATCCTCCTAACTTTCCCCTGCGCTCAATCTCTCCCCAAATTATAATCTATACTTCTTAGAGACTTACATTTCTAAAACAAAATAAGATCATGTGCCTCATAACATAATACCATCAGCGCTTCTCCACCATCCACAGTCTAAAGCCCAGATTCCTGAGCAGAGCACATTAAGCCTTCTGTAATCTTGGTCCTTCCCTCCTCTCCAGCCTCCTCCTTTGCCGAGCCCCTCCCTACACCCCAGCCACACAGAACCTACTTACAGTTTCCCTGGTGTGTCATATGCTTCGCATCCGGTCCATCTGCTCACCTCCGCCCAGCAGCTCGATTGCCCGTTCCCTCCCTCCCATCCCATCTGGCCCGGTGAATCCCCAAGTTGTCTTTCAAAGCTTAGTTTAAAGAGACTTCTATGAAGCTCCTCAAGCCTTTCTCTGTGTAGGACCCCCGATCCTCTTGCTAGACTTCGTCTACACTCTGCATATGTCTGCTGATAGCGCCTATTCATTGGTGCCCTGTTTATTGACATCTTCCTACTATAGTGTGAGCTCTTGGAGGGTGCAGACCAAGTCTTATTCATCTTTGTAAGCCCTGTGCCAATTACATTGCTTGGTACATAGCAAGAACTGAACTGAATAAATGTCTTTGCTGAATGAAATATTAAATAATTTTAAAATCCCCAAAGCCCAAATCCAGTCCATATAATGAGATGCAAGCATCAAATCCTGTGAGGATGGTAGCAGGTCTATTCTCTGGGGACAGAAGAAAGGAGAATGGGGAACCTGCTGTCCTAGAAGGGCAGGCGCTTTATCACCATCTTCAAGGGACCCTAAGGAGTGTCCTGAGAATCAGAATATTGAGCAAAATCTTGGAGATTAAAGTCAAACATATTCCCCCAGCTGCATAAGTCAGAGACAGGGCTGCTCTAAGACTATGTGGGCAATCCAGGTAAATATTTTTTGTGAGACCCTTGTCTATATAAACATTTTGATTATAATAATATATTATGAAGCTCACAGGCACATGTGAAGTATCATAATTTAGTGAGGAGAATTTTGAATAGTGGATAGAGAAGAGGTACTTACATATTTCTTCACAGTCCAATGAGTGCACATGAAGATTCTTCATGGCGTCCTGACACTACATTTTCCATTTAAGTCCACAAGCCATCTTGTTATTTTCTTTCTTGTCAAATGTGCTGGTCTTGGCTAATTTTTTTTACATCACTCTCCACAAGTAAAAGGTAGCAATGTTGTTATTACTCACAAAGAAGCAATTTGCATTGAAACGATACATATCTTTTGCCTCTGCAGTTCTCCAACTCCAATTATTTAGTGTCGGTCACAGTGGTACTCATGACATGCACCATGCAACCCGCAGCCCATGAATACTTGCTCCAGTGGCTCTCTCAAAGGTTGTTACTGTGCTTTGTTGATGGTGATCAAAAATCAAATGTATACAATAATTTTGTAAATGATGTAAAATTTTCCTTTTGGAATTTTATAGGACAGGCGTAAGACAATATTTCTCTTTACACCACAATCAGTGAATTTCTAGACTGTGGTCTGTCTCAATATTGCCTGCAGGCCTGTACACCAGCACCACAGGGGCAGAGAGGCAGAGGGCCTCTAGGCTGAGCAGGCAAAGCAATCCTAGTCCTTGGAGAGATGTTAGTCCCTCGTTAGGACTGGTCCTAACAAGGAGTAAGAGTAAGATGATAACATATTGATTGGAAGCAAGAGGGCGCATCAATTGGAAGGGGCTGTTGGAGTTATGAAGCAACAGTCTCAAAAGCTCTTGGAGCACAAGAGCAGTCACCCTTTGGGACCAGCCCAAAAGATGGCATGGAGCCTGTAAAGAGGGTAGGGAGATTGTGTGGGACATACAGGGTGAAGGATGTTTGCACCACCTTCCCATGCTTGGATACTGTAGACCTGGTACGATAATCAGAACACAAATGGGTGAGAGCCAACAAAGGCCAACAAATGCAATTCAAGCTCCAGGGTGGGACGATCCAGAGCTCAGAGCCCTGACCTTATCTTATGTCCAGCATCAGTGAGAGTCACCCCAAATCCATATATCAGCACCATTCTGGTGGCCCAATCTTGCATGATCCTATGAAGGAAAAAGCTTACAGATTAGTGACTCTCGTCTGCTGGCCAGATGGCCATTCAAGACCCTACTGGCCATGGGCTGGGACAAATCCATAGACAAGAATCATGAAACTCCTCAGGGCATCTGCTTGATCCCACCACTATGGGGAACAATGGAGATGGGGGCCACAGGGTTCCATTTGGCCTCATGGTTCTCCATTCAGGTGGTACTACCCATCCCAGCCAGTTTCATGCACCTGTGTAGGACCTCCTTGGAGGAAGGTGCATGAAAGTACATGGTGCTCTGAGGCTTGGGGCGGAGTATGCTACTTTCCTGGGTCAAAGTATGACACTGGCCAGTGGCACGGCAGCTCCAACAATCCTAAGGAAGAATGAGACAGACCCTTGTCCCCTTCACAGAAATGTAGTTAGAGCTTCTGTGCATAAATTTCTAGGGTCTTACCTAGAAAAGATAGAAGGGGACAAGGTATGTTCCTCTGTAACTCCCATTAGGGAGAATAATGGATTTTAAAGAAACTAAATCCACTACTCAGGGCAGTAGTACTAAACATAACAGACTGGATGGAACCCCCCCACCACAAAGACACCCAATAAACCCCATCACAAAACCGTATAGTTTTAAGAAAAGAGATGTGATTTCTTTCAAAGACTTGAGTTTTGGTTTCTCTACTAAGTCACATTGGAAATCAGTGAGCAATGAACTAAGCATTCAATAGCACTTAGGGAAATGCAAGAGACATATAAAGAAAAATCAGTGAGACAACAGTCAGGGGACACAAAGACTCCATTCTGGGTTGGACCTTCTGAGAGAGCAGCAGGCCACTTTCCCAGTGATCCAGCACTGCTCTGGGAGATGGATTGAGCAGTAATGGTGGACCAGACCCATGAACACCTGTCTGGAGTCCTATCTTCAGGGGAATGTTCTCAATCTACTGGGTTATAGTTGTCCAAATCTGATCCCACCTATTTCTGTAGAGTAGATGCAAAACATTGCATGCCTCCAGACACAGGATTTGCCTTCCAGATAACATTTCAATGATAAATGGAAACCATTTAGACAGAGTGATAAATGACAGTCAAAATCAAGCAGCACCCTCTGGACTTACCATTTTGATTACAGTGATTCTTTGCTAACATTTGGGCTCCATTCTTGAAACAGATATGGATGGCAAGCTGGAGGGTTTGTAATATCTCCTAGAAAATAGATAAATTTGTAGAAAAAAAAGAAAAGACTGATGCTAAATATTTTTAAAGCACTGAAAAAAAAAAAAGTCCTGAAACACTGATTTGATGATATTTAAAACTTTTTCCAGGAAAGTGTCCTTATCTTGGCTCTTCTTCAATTGTTCAGGAAGCATTGGTATAAAAACATGTCTCCTGATAGATAGTTTGCCACAAGATTTATTCCCAAAAGACTATCCTTTTTTAACGTTCTTTAGCCTGCCTCTATTGACTTAAAATGTAATGTGTTTGAACTTGCTTTAGCTTTGTTTCCTTTTTAAAAGACTCAGCAAATTGCCCTTGTCACCTCACCAGCTGGCTTTTTCTTCTTCTTCTTCTTCTTTTTTTTTTTTTTGAGACAGAGTCTCGCTCTGTCGCCCAGGCTGGAGTGCGGTGGCGCGATCTTGGCTCACTGCAAGCTCCGCCTCCCGGGTTCACGCCATTCTCCTGCCTCAGCCTCCTGAGTAGCTGGGACTACAAGCGCCCACCGCCACGCCCGGCTAATTTTTTAATTTTTTTGTATTTTTTAGTAGAGAAGGGGTTTCACCGTGTTAGCCAGGATGGTCTCGATCTCCTGAACTTGTGATCTGCCCGCCTCAGCCTCCCAAAGTGCTGGGATTACAGGCGTGAGCCAACGTGCCCGGCCCCAGCTGGCTTTTTCTCATGCTTTTGGAGGGTGGGGGGATAGAGGTGTTGCTCTTCCAGGTCCATGCAGTATTAAAAGAGTGGAACAAATACAATTTCCTCTTTGTGTACTAACTTAATCATTCCATAGACCTGTCTACAAACTCTATTAGAGTTGTATGCTTTCATTTCCAGGATATTGAACTGAGCAAGCATAATATAAAAATGTGAAGCTTTAAAAATGTTAGTATAGAAATATGAAATGGAATTACCTAAAAACTGTGGTTAGTTAAGGATATATGCATCCTGACTGGTTCACTGCTAACACGTATAATGCCTTTGTGAGATGTAAGAAAAGGTTCCCTTCTTCCATTTGGAGACATATTCAGACTGGTGCAAAGCCCCTCCATCAGTTGCATCTTGGGCAACACAATTGTACATGGAGACTCTGATCCTGACAGTTGTCTCTGACCTCCCCTGTGCAGCTGGCTCCAGCCCTGCTTGGACTCTCTCTTTCTAAATGCTGCTGCTTGCCAACCTCACTGCAAATGCAGGGATGGTGTCTTAGTCTCCATTCTCTCTGTGGAACCTGACACAGAGGAGACACTCAACAAATAGTTGTTGGTTGAATGAACAAGTAAATTAAAAACTACTAATTGCAATTTTAAAAAATTGAAAGAGAAGGGCTATGGAAGATATATTACTGGCTGTCCAAAACATTTTGCATCATGTCCAAATACCAGAAAACTTTTTCTATTCTTGGGATCAATTACCGTACATGACAATTCACTGCTAAATATTGAAATGGTCAAACTTAGAAAAGGGCATATAGCAACCGTGATGGCAGTGGCAGATAGTTAAGTGTTCATTTCTAAGCATTTGGAGTGGGGAAGTCCAGAAATCAAGGAGACCAAGACAGGAAATCTGCTTTGCTGATTTTCTTCTTCTCATCTTATGAGTGGTTAGTATTATGCTTTGATAGAGGGTAATTTAGGCATGGCAGCAATCAGTTTCTGAGCACCATTACACTAACACTTTCACAGAAAAAAAGTTCTAGGAACTTGCTCTTTAAAATACTCAAAAGTCAGTTGAAGCCTACATGGATTTAAAGCAAGTCTAGTTGGTATCATCTTTTCCTTCCTTTTCTAATTCTGTCCCCAAAAGCGAGCATCCTGAGATGTTAAGAACAGAGAACTTGGAATGGGCACTGACAAATAGGCTGTAAACAGGAGCTGGTAGAAAGATAAATCAGATGGCCTAGAGATTCTTGCATTTCTTATTTCTATGACAACATCTAGTAGCCTGTTCCTGTTTGTAAAAAAAGGCAGTTTTAGTTTTGTTGGAAGAGCAGCAAATGCTGTCCATTTCAACCAGTGGGAGTCCAGCTTGAGTCTATTCTAGCAACACTCCGCCTCTGAGACCAGCTGAGGCCTTTACTGCCAACCCAGGACTGGAAGCAGCCCTGATGGCTGGCCACTTAAGCTAAAAACCTCACAGAATACTTCTCTATGAACAAAATGGCAATCCGGTTTAGATGGAGTAAAGTGCTATTAAACTTAGAGCCATCAAAACCAAAACATGCAGTTCCTTCACAGATTGACCACAATTTCACTTTCTGAAACTAAAGATTCATGTTCATTCAACTCATGGATTCAACATGCAATGTGTTGAAATAGTGACTTTAGAAAAGCAATCGTGAAAGAACCAGATTTTTAAAAAAACTGTCAGCCTATTTCCCCTTGAGAGGCAGAAGGTGCATTTCTCTGCTTTAAACCGGACACATGTTAAACTAGGTTCCTGAAAGAATGAAATATCATTAACAAGATTTACCCAAGAGCTACCCAAATAGGAAAACGACGTGTGCAATGATCTGTTTCGCAGGAACGAGGCTGAATCAAACATCTGTTAGGCCTTCCTTGACTCCTTTTCCCCTCCCCAATGGTTAATGACATCTGAAGCGCTTAAGCTTTGCACATTCCTTCACTAATTAAATTCCCGCAAAGCTGTCTCATGAATCAGGTGCTTTGTGGAGCAGGAACACAGGCCCAGCTTTTGTGTCGCTGCTGCCTGCTGAAGTATAAGTAGGAGCTAAATGTACACTTGGCCTGCTCAGGAGTCTTTCAAAAGGTTTTTAAGAGTCTCATTTTTCCCAGAGATCTTCCTTTGCATTTTACTACCTGTTCTGTCCAAACTAGATAGACAAAAATAAGGAAATGAGGAGTTAAGTTGCATAGATAAAGTTTCAAGCACCCAAGTCCTAATTTTTGCAAGGACAGGGATATTTTGACCCAAGTGGAAATCAAGGGAAAGAGAACTGCTTTCTCCCAAAAAGAAGTTCTTTTTTTATTCGTTAATTATTTCATTCTTCATTCTTTCATTCATTCATGAAATAAGGATGCATTGGGTGCTCCCTGCATGTTCCTCACTGTGCCAGGCCCTACCTATATTGAGACTCAGCCCCTGCTCAAAACCAGAGTGAACTGTGAGATCCTTCTATCACCAAGAGGTGATAGGGTCATTGAGGCAGCAAAGGGGCTGTGGACAGAAGTTTCCAACTGATGGACAACTTGGTCTAGGATTACAATGTATAGAGACCCTGGGGTCTGGATCTGCCTCAACTGAGAGTGATTATTAAGTGTATCGTACGTATTGTAGAAATAATGCCAAAAGCCACCTCCAGTTAAATGCCTGTTATGCAGCCAGCACAGTGCTAAGCACTTTACATGCCTACTCTGAATCTTCATAACAACTCTTCAAGACAGTGACATTCCCTCATTGTGCAGTTGAGGAAAATGATGCTTAGAGAGATTGAATATCCAAGGTCATAGGTTTGCGTCATTTTAAAACTCTTTCTGTTTTTTTTTTTTTCTTTTTCTTTTTTTTCATCACCATGATTGAAGGTAGGGTCATGGACAACCACAGATACAACACAAAGCAAAGCTCTCTATGATGACTAGGCAATACAGGGTAAAAGAGTTCAGAGGAAGGAGAGCTTGTCCCAGCAGCCAAGGAAGTCTTCACAGTGGAGATTCGATAAGAGGGAATCAAAACAAATTCTTGATCAGGTAGACAGGAGCTGGAGGAGAACCATGAAATCATTTTAATTGGGGAATACTTGATACACAAGGACACAAAGGCATAAATGAGCAGCAGCTGTTCAAACTTCCTCTGCTCTCCTCAAACCCCATCTCTTCCAGGCTCTCTCTTTCACAGGGAAAACAAACAATATCAACCTACAGATGCAGAAGCTTCTAAACATACACCTCTCCTGGCATCTCCTCCCTCCTCATCCTCTTTCCCTCCTATTACTGTGCAGGTAGTCTCTCTCTAGCTCATTAAGACAAATGCTCTCACCTGTGTCCTGGATCCAGTAAGTATGTGGCAGTCCTCAGGTGCGGCCACATATTAATTCCTAAAGACCTAGATGTAGTAGTAGAGGTAGTTTGCCTGCAAGAGAGTAGCTGCTCTATTTCCCAACCTCATTGCTAAGCAGAACCATCTTCAAGTCCTTGAGTACTGCATATGCCTTCATGCTCCTGGGGTTTTGCTAAAGCTTTTCCCTTCTGCCTTTTGTCCACCTTGTCGATTCTAACTAATCTCTCAAAACTTAGCTCAATGAGCACAATATAGGTTAGCATTAAGGAGGCCCAAAAGAATAATAGCTAAGGTATATGAGTTTATTTATTTATTTAGTTTTATGTAAAAGGAGTTGAGAGGCAATCTAGAACTGTATTATGGGCACCATGATCATTAGGAAGTCAGATTCCTTATGTTTTCCTGCTTTGCCATCCTTAGTCCTTGGATCCTATTCTCAAGCTCACCTATCATCCAACACGGCTGCTGGAGCTCCAGCTATCACACCCATATTCCAGGTAGGAAGGAAGAAGAAAGGAAAGGGAAAAGAAAGAGTTCTGTCTGTTTCTCCCTGTAAGGAGCCTTCATGGAAAACTCATCAAAATGCCCATTTACCTCTCACTAGTCAAAACGTAGTCATATGTTCATTAGTCTGAAAAATATAATCTCTCAGCTGAGCATATTGCCACACTGAATAAAAATTGCCATCATGTTAATAAGGAAAAGATTAAATATTAAATACACAACTAACAGTCTTTGCCTAACTACCACCTCTTATAAACCTTTCTGGGTCATTTTCATCTTTCAGTCCTTTCAGCGATTAGGCAAACTCCCTCTGTGTTTCTGTTGCATCCCAGGCATATATATTGCTCCGCAGGAATACATACTGCATCATGTAGTCATCATCTGGTTTGCTTGCTTCTCTTCTCCGGTGGCTATAGGCTCTTTGATGCATGTGCCATCTTTATCATAGATGAATTTTCTAAAACAGGGTCTGGGGAATTGGTCCCTAAATAATTGGTCATATTGAATGCATCTCTGAGCATCTCCTGGGTCTGGGTTTTCCACTCGTCTCCCTTTTTTGGAACATTCATATTTTCAGAGAGAAAACACTAAAAATATTTGGAAAGTTATTCCAAAGTACTACAAGCTACCACTGTGCTTGGTGCCAGTTGTAGAGGAAGGAGCACATGGCTTTGAAACCAAACCAAAAATAGTATCGAAATGCTGATTTCAATTTCCACTCAAATGGGTCATCTCTTCAGTATCTGTTACTAGGGAACGGCCCAGAATGTGTTGGGTGGCAAGGACATTTTGACCAGGCTGACACAGTTTTAAAAGGCCAGATACATGAATTTGAACCAATCTTCTTTTAAAATGCACTTCTGATTTTGACAAATGCAGAGTATTGGGGGTGGGGGTAGGGAGGGAATGAGATGGCTGCTAAGAACAAGATGGAAACATGGTCACATAGCTCAATTGAAGTCACATTTTAATTATACTTATAAGTCTGGCTATGTCTTTTTGTGGGAACAGGAAATAAAGAGAGAACATTTTAAATGAAATATTGAAGGCCAGCATGTAAGAAAATCATAATAATGTGACATAAAACCTTTAAGAATTGAGGCATAAGATGCCATCTAATACCACAGCATCGTTGGTGACTTCTTCCCCTTCCTTGTTCTTTATGTCCTTTCTCTCAAGTCTTTTTCTTTCTTAATTAACCATTTTCACTGTCGTCAAGCTCACTCAAGTCCTTAAAACTTTAATTTGGATACAGCAATAACCTCCTACATAATCTGCCACCTTCATCTTTTTCACCCTTCACCTTCACCCCTGTCTATCCTTCCCATCTACCCCGTAATTTCCAGTGTCTCGTATCAATCTTTAGCTCCTTATCCCTCTCTGAATGAAAGTTTCCTCAATTCAGCTGCATTTTATGTTACATCTTACACTTCTTTGCATTGCCCCTGGGCCTAGTCCAGACCTCTGCTCACCATATGGGCTATTTGCGTACTGGCTGATTCAGGGCTGATGTATCCATCAGGCACAGCAGACACAGATTTATAGCCCACAACATTTCTAGGGGCCCATGAAAATGGTTTTATTTTCATTTCTTTGAAAATCAGGAGAAACTATTGAATTGAATAATAGTGAATATATAAGAATAAAACCACCCTGGATTATATTCATCTCTATACCAATGCAGTCATAGAATATAATTTTTAATATTTTTTAAATGAAGAATGGGATCCATCAAAGTAAAGGTGCCTAAGGCCCCCAAAAGTCATGTTGCTACCCTAGACTAACTTTTCAAAACCTAAGTCAATAAAAGTAAAAGTATGTGCAAAAAAAAAAGGATTTTTTGGTACTTATTTTTAATGTGTATTTTCCTTGAAAACTCTCCATTTCTCAGCTTTTCATACTGGCCTAGTGCTGATCACTAGTCCGGAAAGTGCGAAGGCTTCTTCCTGGATTTGATAAATCGATGTAAATGGAATGTGACATGTTACTGTGTTATTTCGTTCACACAATTGCCTCTTTGATGGCTCAGTAAAAGGTGGAGGAGAGAAACTTCTCATGATATCTGTGAAATATACACCACGTTCAGTCTGTTATGTTAAAACACATAAAGTTCCCTTTCCAGTTTCTCAAACTAATTTCTGTGTGTCCCAGCCAAATGGAATGTGTTTTAGTCAGCTCTTGGGTAAACACAGAAACGTAATCTTTCCCCTCTTAAAGCAGAGCCTGCTTCACACACTGCATCTGTGTGTGCAATGTTTATTTAAGCATACAAGGATTAGGACTTAAAACTGGTTTGAAAGCACTGGTGAGTGTTTTTCTTAAGATATCTAAGTCTAATTATTTGAGAATTTATAACATTTTACATCTGCACAGATAATTTTTCCTTCCAGATAATTTATATTAACTTGGGTTTGAAATGAAGGAAATAATAATTGTGCTTTCTTCTCTTTCTCTATCTATCTCTTTTAGGTTGGGCACAAAATGTTCTCTAAAGAGCTGACATTATCTTGCAATTAGGATTTTCATTTCTTTTTACTTAAACATAATTATCATTAACCCAAATAAAATTCAGGAGATGAGTTGACCTTTTTCTTTGTACTACAAATTATAATCAATGCCATCAATTGCTGTTTTATTCCATTAGTTAATTTGTTTTTCTGTTAGAATGTCACATACCCCTTTCCAACATTATAGCCAATTTATGTAATTTTAAGCTATTTATGCAGTTACCTAAGTGGTCAGTTTTCTATCTTCACAAACTCTCTGTGATTTACTTTTCAATCCTTTAAGTTTTCCTTCCCATGATCCTAGAATTACAGCGTGAGAATGATTTTGAACTGTCACCTGGCCTAGTCCTATGCTTCTAGGTGGTAAATGCCCCACAAATACTGATCTGGAATGAAGGGATGACCCTTCTCTTTCTCAAGGTCGGCGGTCCCAATTGGGTTTCTTGGTTTAACTGCCCAGATCATCAGGAACTTCTCCCTTATGCTCAGTCAAGAATCTCTTCTGCCCTCCATGGATTTCCTTTCATTTTGTTCTCCACAGACATGGAGAATAACTCCTCAGTATCTTCCTGAAACAAACTTCTTGAGTTGGAAGGTCCAAGTGAAGGCAAGCTTGAGTGAACTTCCTCTTCCTTGGGCAAACCTCTCTTCGTACTAGGACCTGTTTCTCCCCTTAGAAAATGATTCGGTGGAATATCCACCCAATGGACTTTATTCAGCCATGAAAATAAAAGAAATACTGAAATATGTCACAGCACAGATGAACCGCAAAAGTATTATGCTAAGTTAAAGAAGCCAGACACAAAAAGCCACATATTGTGTGAGTCTATTTATATGAACTATCTGGAAGAGGCAAATCCATAGAGACAGAAAGCAGTATAGTGGTTGCCAGAGACTGAGGGGATGGGGAGTTGGGAAGTGACTGCTTAATGGGCATGGGTTTCCTTTCGGGGGTGATGCATATGTTCTAGAATTAGATCATGGTGATGGTTGCATAACATTGTGAATTTACTAAGTGCCCTTGACTTGTACAGTATAGTTAATTTTATTATGTATATTTTACTACACACACACACAAATGCTAAAATGCCTCTCTGCAACTCCTCCATTTTTGTGTGTAATCCCTTTTAAGGGTGGTGTCTAAGAAAACAAACTTTTTAAAGTCCTAACTGGAGAGTACAAATAAAAAGATTACATTTTAGCTGGCCAGAGTTAGAGGTCAATGGGTAGAAGACATGACCAAGAGTAAGGCACTGGATTTCATTCTTTCAGATTTTGTTTAGCACCTACTATGTGGTAAGTTCTGTGCTATGGGCTGGAGATGTAGCTGCAAGGGCATTTCAGATGCAGCCCCAGTCCCTAGGAAGCTTGAAGTCAAGCTAGTTTTTTTCATGATTTTATGAGAGCGGAGAGTGAATTGATTCTTTCATCTTCATTTGACAAACAAAAGGGGTGATAATAATACCTCATTATATGTACCTTTCTAATCCACAGAGATTGGAAAGACTCAATGAGAAATGCATGTGAACATAATTTGTATTTTATAAAGCAATATACAAAATATTAGGCAATAATATTATCATAGTTTAATGTTGACTTTTAAAAAATAATAGCCCTGCATTTTCAATCAGTTAAGAAACTGGTGTGATTGTCTCTTTATAAAATTTATTGGTGGGAGGGGGAAGCAGGCTTCCTATTACAAATGTCATATGTGTTCATTGGAGAAAATTCAACAAATCCAGAAAAGCATATTTTAATCAAATGTTATCTTCCCCCCAGATATAGCCACTGTTAACATTTTAGTATATGTTCTTCAGCAGTGATAATCATTGGGTTAAGAGCAAGGACACTACTAGAGACAGGTTCTGTCATTTCCTAATTATTTACCTTGGGAAAGGCATCTCACAACTTTAAGTCTCAATTCCTTATCTGTAAAGTGGAGGAAATAACAATAGCTAACTCCTAATTATGAGGATTAGATAAGGAACTCAATGGATATTACTCAGCAAAGTGCTTACTAATACATACTATTAATAGAATACATATATTATATACACAAATACTAGTATACATAATGTATACATGCACAGTATCTACATAACATATATATTATATACATAATATACATGCATGCTACTTAAATACATATATACTATGTACTTAATGTATACATACTAGCAGTATACGTAACATATACATACATACTGATTAAATATCTACATGATAATTATATACATATATATCATAAGTATGTCATACACACACACACACACACGGTATAAAATTTTGTTTCTTATTAGTGAGGCAGCAATAAACACATCTATCTCAATCAGTGCCTTAGCTCATTAACTACTTAAATGAGCCTCCCAAGTGTATTATAATGAAACTTAATTGAAATAAAAGTGTTCAACCCGTTCAAAGAGTAGACTTCATAATCTATGTACAGACGTTTCTGATTTTTGTGCTATTTATCATTCTTTGCCTTGTAGTAGGGTGAAACAACTAATATTAATATTTTGACAGATGGCCCCTGGGTTCCTCTGGGAGAGAACTATTTTTGTGGAATAGAACTCTTTGCTACACATAGAAGATGACCTCTCAAGGGCTGGATATGAAAGGACAGTGAAACAAACTGAACAAACCTCACAAGAATAATCAGAGTCGGGGGAGGTGGGTAGGGGGCAGGCAGAAGGGAGGAGCCAGGAAGAAAAGATAGCAGGGTAGGTAGAAAGACGGAGAAAGGGGACAGGAATAAAACAGCGTTCTGGGTTCTGATGAGTTTGAGAATGAAAAATTTCCAGAAGCGAGCTCACCAAGTGGCACTTTTTTTTTTTTTAACTTTTTTTTCCTCTTTTTTTGAGACGGTGTCTCACTCACTCTGTTGCCCAGGCTGGAGTGCAGTGGTGTGATCTCAGCTCACTGCAACCTCTGCCTCATGCATTCAAGTGATTCTCATGCCTCAGCCTTCCGAGTAGCTAGGCCTACAGGTGTGTACCACCACACCTGGCTAATTTTTATATTTTTAGTAGAGACGGGGTTTCATCACATTGGCCAGGCTGGTCACCTCAGGTGATCCACCCACCTCAGCCTCCCGAAGTGTTGGAATTACAGGCATGAGCCACCTCGCCCAGCCTAGCAAGGGGCACTTAAGAACACAAATTCCTCATCTTCCAAGTTAATGTGTGTGTTGCTGAAATGTGTGCATCATCCATTTCTCTATAAGTTCTGTGCTCATAAACAACTTAGTGAACAGATTTCGGGCACATCAAGGAAAAGGACTGAGTTCTACATCTTGGCTGGTATCTAGCAAAGAAAATAATATATCCATGGAAAATGAGATGTGAGATTAAGATTTTTAAATTTTATTTTTAATTGATACATAATAATTGTACATATATGGGAAACAGTGATATTTCGGTACATGTATACAAGATACATGTATACAACGTGTAATGATCAAATCAGGGTAATTAGCTCATCCATCACCTCAAACTTTTATCATTTATTGGTTGGAAACATTCAAAATCCTCTCTTCTAGCTACTTGAAATATGTAATAAATTATTGTTACCTATAAGTCACTCTTCAGGGCTAGAGAATATTAAAACTTATTCCTTCTATGTAGCTGTAATTTTGTGTCCATTAATCCACCTTTCCCTATCTCCACTCCACTTTTCTCAGCCTCTAGTCACCACAATTCTCCTCTTTACTTCTATGAGCTCCACATTTTTAATTCCTGTGTATAAGAACATGTGATATTTGAGATTAAGGTTTTATTATGAGCAGAAACTTAGAGCCAAACTAACCATGAGACTAGGAGCTCTTCCAGTAGCATGAATAGTGTCCCTCAAAAATTCATGTCCACCTGGTACCTCAGAATGTGACCCTATTGGGAAACAGGGTATTTTGTAGATATAATTAAGGATCTCAAGAAGAAATCATCCTAAATTTAGGATGATGTCCTAAATCTAGCAGCTGTTCTCCCTATAAAAAGAGAAGAAGACGAAGTCAAAGAGACACAGACAGAAGAAGGCCCTGCATAGATGGAGATAGAAAGTGGAGTTATGCCACTACAAATCAAGTGGCTTGGCCATCAGAAGCTGGAGAGGTAAGGAAGGACTCTTTCCTGGAGCCTTCGGAGGGACTGTGGCCCTGCTGACACCTTGAATTCAGACTTCCAGCCTCCAGAACTGTTGGACTATAAATTACTATTGTTTTAAGACGCTCAGTTTGTTGAAACTTTGTTATTGCAGCCATCGAAAACTAATACAGCCCCTGAAAAGTCACCAGAATCTTAGGGTGGGCATCAAACTTTCCATAGGACAGACAACCCAAAGAAGAAGCTGAACTCCTTTAATTTTCAAAGGACAAAATTTCATTCTCTTTAATTTTCATCCTTCAAAGGATGATGTGACCTCAGCTGTCATCTAGGTTACTTTATATAGAGACAGAAGCAGAATCATCTTTTAACTAAAAACCTTACTATGAGCTTTCCAATCACCTTCCCTGACCAAATTGAAATTCCCTGATCAAACAGGCTTCTTTTTTTGTTTGTGTCCCATCAACTACAGTACATATGCAGCCTCCCTGTCCAGCTTCAATTTTTGGTAGTCCAATTATTCATTTTGATATGGTTTGGCTGTGACCCTGCCCAAATCTTATCTTGAACTGTAGCTCCCATAATCCCCATGTGTCCTGAGAGGGACCTGATGGGAGGTAATTAAATCATAGGGGTGATTTTGCCCCTTGCTAGTCTCGTGATAGTGAGTAAGCTTTATACAGTGCTTCCCCCTTCACTCAGCTCTCATTCTTCTCTTTCCTGCTGCCATGTGAAGAAGGACATGTTTACTTCCCCTTCTGCCATGATTGTAAGTTTCCTGAGGCCTCCCCAGTCCTGTGGAACTGTGAGTCAATTAAACCTCTTTCCTTTATAATTTACCCAGTCTCGGGCAGTTCTTTATAGCAGCATGAGAACAAACTAATACACATCTCTTGTATTTTAAGCTTTAATAAAGTAATATCGAATTCTGAAAATGTCATATTGTTTGCACCTCCATGCCTTTGATTATACTGGGCACTCCTTACTCACCATCAGTCAAGTCTACCTGGTAAATGCCTACTCACTCCTACTCACTCTTCAAATGCTACTTTGGGAGGCTTTACTCCTCCAGTCTGACATCTCCATCTACCACAATGTGAGAGATATATATATCTCCAAAGCAAGTATTTTATTTGCTTATTATTATAACTGTTTTCTGTCTTCTCAGAGAATATTCTTGAGGTCATGGAATATGGCTTTTCATCCTTGTAGCCCAATGCTAGCACAGTGCCATCGTGCTAGGCTGGTTTTATGTAGTGGCAAGTAGACTAGAATTGAAGTCATAAAACCCAGTTTGAATCCAGGCATCTCCATGATCGTCTGCGTGGTTGTGGTGGATACTGGTAATGAAGTTAGTCCTGTTTTCCCTACTAGCAAAATCCCAATTTTATTCAAGTGTGTGATGAGATGAAAGAGATTCCTCCATCTCAAGGAGAGTGGACCCAGCCACTAACCCAGGGATGGAAATTATAACTCACCTCTAGACAGTGAGAAGTAAGAGGAAGTCTGTGGGGTTACCAGAAAAGATATCTCTTCCATGATGAGAGAAAGATGTGAAGAAAAGCCCTCTGGGCTGAACTTCCTCTGAGTGGGTGTATGGAGATGCAGTAGCCTTCTCACATCCCTAAGAGGAAAGTCAAAACAATCAAAATCCGGGTACCTTGAGCCATGATTTGAAAACTGACTTGACTGTGTAGCCACTGAGCCAACACCAGCAATGCCCTCCACCCAATTTTATGTTACTTGAGAGAAATTAACTCATATTTGTTAAAGGTTTCTGTTACCCAAGAGAAGCTAACAAACTTGAAGCTAAATTCACTTTTGTCTAATATGGTAACTTTGAATAACTTAAGTCATTAACCTCTCTGAACTTCAGTTTCTTATTTTATAGAAATGTGGCTAATAATCCCTTCCTATCACCTTTGGTCATTATAAGGTTCAAATTTAAAAATATTCAAAACCTAAAAGTAATGCATGCATTTAACAATAAGAGATTACATTTATTGCATATTCCATGGGTATTCTCCTAAGAGCTTTCCTCTTATTATTTTATTTAATCATTACAATAATCTATCAGGTGTTATACGGAAGAAATCTTTACCCAACCCAAACACACAAAGATTTTCTCCTATGTTTTCTGCTAAAAGTTGTATACTCTTCAGTTTTACATTTACATATGTGATTCATTTTCAGGTAAGTTTTGTATATGGTGCAAGTTATGTATCAAAGTTCATATTTTTGCATATGGATAGCCCAATTGTTCCAGTACCTTGTTGAATAGACCATCCTTTCTTCACCCTTGTTAAAAAGGGTAGGAAAAAACACACATTTTCTCCATACTTACACATTTCTTGGAATATAATAGTCTTTATATGCATGGGTCTATTTAAGGGGTCTTTTCCGTTCCATTGATCTGTTATCTTTACCACCCATCTTGCTCACTATAGATTTATAGTAAGTCTTGAAGCCAGGAAGTGTAAGTACTTTAACTTTATTTTTTTTTTACAAAGTTGTTTTAGTTATTCTAGTATATTTGCATGAATTTTAGAAATAGCTTATCAATTTATACAAAAAATTCTGTTGGGATTTTTTAGCAGGATTGTATTGAATCCATAGATAAACTTGGAAAGAATTAATATCTTAACAATATTGATGCTTCCCATTCATGAACATGGTATATAGCTTCATTTATTTAGGTCTTCTTTGGTTTTTCTCAGAAATGTTTTATAGTTTTCAGTTTATAGATATTGTACATCTTTTGTGAGATTTATCCATAAGTCATATTTTAATGCTTATATAATTGATAATTTAAAAAAAATTTTAATTTCCCATTGTTCACTGCTAGTATTTACAAACACAATTAATTTTATATATTGACTTTATATCCTGAAACTTATTAGTTCTGGTACCAGTTTTTGTAGATTCTTTCAGATTTTCTTTGAAGATGATAATAGTCACCTGTGAATTAGGATAACTTTGGTTCTTTTTCTCTTCCAAAATATATGTCTTCTATTTCTTTTTCTCACTGATTGCCCTGGCTAGAACCTTCAGTACAATGTTGAAGAGAAATGAGAATGGACATCCTTGCCTTATTCCTAGTATGGGGGCAAAACATTCAGTTTTTCACCATTAAGTATGATGTCAGCCACATAATTTCTTTCAGATTTCCTCTAGTTCTAGTTTTTATTATGAATGGATGTTGGATTTCATCAGATACTTTTTCTGCATCTATTGAAATGATCATATGACTATTCTTTAGTCTATTCATATGCTAAAAATACATTGAATAATTGTCAACTATTAAATCAAATTTGCAGTCCTCATCTAAACCCCACTTGGCATGATATTTTTGTTTTGTATGGTTGAATTGAAATTGTTAAAATATTATTAAGAATTTTTTCATCTATGTTCATGAGGGATTTGGCCTTTTTTTTTTTTTTAGATAGAGTTTCGCTCTTGTCACCCAGGCTGGAGTGCAATGGCACAATCTCAGCTCACTGTAACCTCTGCCTCCCGAGTTCAAGCGATTTTCCTGCCTCAGCCTCCTGAGTAGCTAGGATTACAAGGGCCTGCCACCATGCCTGGCTAATTTTTTGTATTTATAGTAGAGATGAGGTTTCACCATGTTGGGCAGGCCGGTCTTGAACTCCTGACCTCAGATAATCCACCTGCCTCGGCCTCCCAAATTTCTGGGATTACAGGTGTGAGCCACCATGCCCGGCCAGTTTTCTTTTTTTAATAATATCTTTGCCTATCTTTTGTATCATAATTCTGGCCTCATAGCGGGAGAAGGAAATTATCCCTCCTCCTTTAGTTTTCTGGAATATTTTATGTGAAATTGGTATTATTTCTTCCTTAAATGTTTAGTAGAATTTGCCAACAAAGCCATCTGGGCTTGAAGTCTTCTTTATGATGATTCAAATTTATTAAAATTGTATTTCTTTAATAGATATAAGGTAATTTTGTTATTTGTGTCTTCTCTCTTATTTTCTGTATTGGTCTAGTTAAACATTTATCAGTGTTATTGATATTTTCAAAGAACAGGTTTTTTCCTGTTTGCTCTTTGTTGTTTATTTTTTTCTGTTTGCTATTTCATTGATTTCTGTTCTGATATTTATAATTTCCTGTCTTCTAATACTTTTTACTTGTTCATTACTTCTACTACAGACTTTCTTATGCTACTTATATTTTTGTCTCCTCTTGTTTTTCCAGTTTCTTAACATGGAAACCAAGGTCACTGATTTGAGACCTTCTTTTCTTTAATATAGGCAATTAGCACTATAAATTTCCCTCTAAGTACTGCTTTCACTGCCCCTACAAATTTTGATATGCTGTTTTGATCATTCAGTGCAAAATACATTATAATTTTCCTTTTTATTTATTCTTTGACCCCCTAAGTTTTTTTTAGAGGTGTGTTACTTAGTATTCAAATACTTGGGTTTTTTTCCAGTGTACTTTCTGTTATTGATCTCAAATTTAATTTCACTGTAGTCAGAGAACATGATTTAAGTCCTTTAAATCTACTGAGATGTATTTTATAATTCAGAATGCCTATCTTACTAAATGTTCTGTGTGTACTTGAAGAGAATGTATATTCTGCTGTTGGTGGCATGTTCTATACATATCAATTAAGTCAGGTTGGCTAGGCACAGTGCTTCATACCTATTATCCCAGCACTTTGGGAGACCAATGCAGGAGGATCACTTGAGCCCAGGAGTTTGAAACTAACCTGGGTAACATAGTGGGAGCCAGTCTCCACAAAAAATTAAAAAGCTAGGTGGGCATGTTGGTGCATGCCTGTACTCTCAGCTATTTGGGAGGCTGAAGTGGGAAAACCACTTGAACCTGAGAGGTTGAAGCTGCAGTGAGCCATGATCATGCCACTGTACTCCACTCTGGGTAACAAAATGAGACCCTGTCTCAAAAAACAAAAAAATTAGGTCAGGTTGGTCGATAGTATTGTTCAAGCCTTTTATAACTTTACTAATTTTTTAACTATTCTATCAACTATTGCTAAAGGGGTGTTGAAATCTTCTAGTATAATTGTGATGTATCTGGTTCTGTATGTTTTTGCTTCATATATTTTGAAGCTCCGTTATGGGTGCATAAACATTTAGGATTATTATGTCTTCTTGGTGAATTGACTCCTTCATCATTATGAAATGATCATATGTTTCCCTGGTTATATTTTTGCTCTGAAATCTACTTTATTTATTACTAATAGAGCCACTCCAGCTGTCTTTCATTATTGTTAACCTGATACATCTTTTTCCACATTTTTACTTTTAAACTATTTATGTCTTTATAGAGTATGTTTCTTGTAGGCAGCATATAGTTGAGTCTTACTTTTATATTCAGTTGGAATATCCCTGTTTTTTAATTGGAGTGTTTATTAGTTGTCAATTGCTCTTAAACATAGTATATTAAAACAGCAAATATTTATTCTCTCACAGTTTCCGTGGGTCAAGAATGCAGGTACAACTTGGATGGATACCTTGGTGTTGGGGTTTCTGATGTGGAATGAAATTTTTAATTCAATCAAGTTTACTAACTGGGAATGTTTACTAACAGTGGAAATGGCAAGATACTCTAACACCCTTAGAAAGCTGCAGTGTGAGGATGTAACCTTGACTCAGTCAATTAGATGCACCCACTGGATCTTTTACTTGGGACAGTAAAAATTTCTGTTTTGGTGGAACAGGCAGCAACCATATCCATTATTCAGAGGCAGTAATGCCATGGGGACAGCAGTGATATCCAGAGTTCAGGGCTGCTGCACCAGTTGGTGAAGATTGGTACCAGCAGTGCTCTCCTCTCCCTGGACTGAGTCTGTGGCATGATTTTGGCTGTGATTCTTGCTAGCTATCCTCCCATTGTTGCTTACTAACAGTGAGCTGTTGTTTTCTCTATTTTTATAATGTTCCCTATCTTTATCCTTAACATCACATCTGGTTGTAAGCTCTTTCATAATAAGGATTCTTTGGTTCCAAGCACCAAAATTTATTCTGGTTTATCAAGCAGAAAAAAATATATACATTAAAAAGGTATTAGTTGCATACAGAATTGAAGGAAAGTCTGCAAACCCAGGCTGGGAAGGGAACAGCATTCAGGGTAGTTCCAGAGAACTAGATAGCAGAAACCAATCTATGGCCCCTAATTAGATACTAACTCATCAGGGTTCCAGCCCTGAAAGGGGTCAGTGTCAACTATTTTCTTTTCCTATCAATTAACTCAAAATTGCTCTAGTCTTGCTCACTGGCCTGCCCTTTGACTAGAGGAGAGAAGCATGCCTTGATTAATGGCTGCACCAAGGGCCCACAAAGTGGGGAGACATAATTCACTAAAAGGACAGCATGGTGCTGTTGTCTAAAAAGGCAGGGGGAGAATAGAGATTCGAGATTTAAAACACACACACACACACACACACACACACACACACACATACATTTTAAACCATACCAATACAATAAATGATTAAATGTACAGATACAATGTTTTAAATAAATATATAATCCTTGGTATCTATTATTTTGTTCTTAATGATCAGACTCTCAGAAACAAGTCGGTGTTCATTCTGGTTAAGAAAAAAGTTGCAGAATGACCTTCTTAACAAGATAAATGGGCTCTTAAAGGGTGAACCATGAGTCTTTCTATCTATGGCCCAAGAGGGACAAAAGTCAATGCTACAGGTGCCTGGAGTCACTGCAAGACAATAGGCATCCTTGATTGTTTTACAAGAGTATGGCACACTCTGAAGTGTGGGTCAGAGAGGAGAATGCAGCAGGCAGGTAAGTATCACACGTTTATTTTTCTGTTTGCAATCTCAGGTAGGTTAGCAGAAATTAAATTTTGCAGTAACTTACCTAAGGCTATTAAGGGATCATTTGGTTTTCAAGGATTCAGTAAATTTTCTTAAAGCACTTTGGTTCCATTTGGGAGGAAAAAGTAGCATGGGAATATTTTAATCACAGTTCTGGAGCATGAAATCTGATTTAATACCCAAAGGTCACTGCACTGTTTTATTGTAGGGAACATTTCACTCCATGTTAAGAAGAAGTTACAGGGTAAAATGAACTGCAATTGAGGCGGCTCTGTATTGTGGTCTGCTATTTAGACTGTCTGTCCTCCATTACGTTGTTTGTACTGTACTAAAGAGTTCTGGAATGAAACTGCATGACAGCTGTTTCCCCTGAGACTGCTCTGGAAATAAGATATACATCTCATGTGTCTCTCCCAGCAAAAAAGCATTTGAAATAAATAAATATTCCATCTGTTGCCATCCATCTGAATTTTCTAATCTCTTCTGCTTTCTCTGTGCTGGTCCCACATTGTGTACTTGGTGTCAGGTGGTTGAAGGGCTGTCAGAGTGTCCTGGCAGGGCTCTGACATTGTAGACTTTTCAAATCTTCTTTGTTGGATGTTATGGCAATGCATCTTTTTTGTGTACTGCTTTGAAGGAACCTGTGAAAGCCGTTGTCTGAAGGAAGTTATCAGTCCAGGATTTGGAGAGAAAGCTTCTGGGAGGAAGTTACATTTAAGTTGGATCATATAGGACAGGCAGGGTTCTCTGGGAAAAGTGAGGGCAATGGGGGTGGAAAAGAGGAGGACTCTGTAAATAGGGGTTCAGCTTGTGCTTGGGACTGGCAATGAGAGGCCTCTTCTGAAATCTTCAACGGCCCAGTGTGTGTGTATGTGAGTGTATGCATCTGTATGAATGTGTGTTAGTGTGTGTGTATGTATGAATGTGTGTCTGTATGAATGTATGCATGTGACTGTGTTTTTGTATGTGTATGTGTGAGTTTATGTGTGAATGTATATGTGTATGTACATGCATTTGTGTATTGTGTGGTTATGTGTGAATGTATGTGTATATATTAGTGTGTGTGAGCATGTTTAGTGTGTGTGAGCATGTTTGATGTGTGTGTGAGTAGTGTGTGTGTGAGTAGTGTGTATGTGAGTGTGTGGATGTAAATACATGTTTGGGATTGTGTCTAGTGTCATGGAGGCTGGCAAAATATGAGGCTAAAAAGGTAAGGCAGAACTTATCTGGATCTTACACGGTGATGTCTGTGGTTTTAGTTCTTTGCCCATAGAATAAAACCTTTTCCGCCCACCACCACCCCTACCCAGTGGACAAATGAGGCATTGGAACTGGCTTCAAATAGCAACCCTTTTAGGCATCACTTTCAGGCATATCTTGCCAGCACTTGTTTTAAAATCAGACTTTAAAATCAGGTTGCCTTGTTTTAAAATCAGACCAGCCCACTCATTCATTTTGAAGTTCAAAACTTTGAGCTTCCTTGCTCCTCAGAGCAATAGTTGTGTGCTCCTTCTCTTTGTGACAGTGTGTTCCAGCCCCTGTGGGTCTCACTTAGTGGAATTCTGCCCCTTTGGTTAAAGAACTGACTATACTATGGAACTGTAATAGGTTGATTTCTATATGCTCTAATTTATTGAATGTTTTTGTATTCTATATATAATGTGTCCACTTTTAATTTATAGAATAATCATATATATACATATCTTAATTTATAGAGCTATTCTATCTATCTATCTATCTATCTATCTATCTATCTATCTATCTATCTATCAATGTCCATCTCCAAATGACAACAACAAAAACTCACAATAAGTTGTCTTGTACTTACACAAAATCTTTGATTAAATTTTTGGCAGGTCAGTGGTGCTTAGAAACAAAAAGGTTTTTCCACACCTGCTACAGATGCTATTACTGATTGCCTTGCTCATAAGGAGAGTTATGTTCCTTTCCTTTCATTTGCCTTATTGGGTTGCAAAAGCAATCTGCAACATTTTCCTGAAGCAAAAGGGCAAGACTTCAAGGGATGCCTGGAAGTTCTAACTACAGCCTCGTTCCATTTTATGCCCCGTCTTTGTTTTCCCCTTTTGTTCTTCACGTATTTCTAATGTATGCTATCTTGTTATTTTACGTACCCTTGTAACACCCCTGAAATCCTTTCTGAGACAAGGTAGAATATAAATTTTAAATAATAAATTGTGTGAAAAAATATGAAATAAACCATGTACCACATATTTAAGAAAAACATACTGTTTTTCAGCATTATGAGGTATTTTAGCTGATTTTATAGTTAAGGGCTTGAGGCTGAGAAAGGGGGCACACTACCAGGTCCCCAGGATGCCATTCCTGTATTTCCATCACAGTCTTCTATGTAGATGATTTTCCTTTAGAATTAGGAAAAATGTCTGCAAACATCCCAAAGTAAATATCATAGAAAGAAAAGTCAGCCCTTCACACCATTCCAATTCCTTAGGGAATCAATGCTTTGCAGTCAACTCCAACCCCAGACAAGAAGCGGGGCCAGCATGATGCTAAGACCTCCAAGGAGAGCAAGACCCCAGTTCTGTTGTGGTGGGCAGCCGCCAGGCAGCCAATCGACTCCTCAGTCTGGGCTGCTTCTCTGTTTACCACCAGGTGACAGGAGGAAAATAATCTCCTTGCCCTCCTGTCAAGCAGGTTCAGAGAGGGACAGAAAGAGAGGGAGTTTGAGGTCGGCTCTCTGAGCCTGGGAGATGAAGCAGTCTCTTACAGGGCTGCAGGGTGGCCAGGGAGCAGCCATTAGGAGATGGGTGTTCATTCAGATTATGAGATAGGGCAGAGCTTAGGGGATGAAGCTGTAATGTAATCATCAAAATATTGCTGTTGTGAGACAGGCTGGTTTGAAAAATTACAGGGCAATTAGGAAAAGGGTTCTATTCCTTCCTAAGGATTAAGACCAGTGCTTCTAAATGTAAACACTCTTTTGTTTTTAAAGGCAAAAAATGTTATCTTGGAAAGGAAAAAATACATTCCTAGATCTTAGGTTGAAAAACACTGATTTCGATTGTACTTTCTCTAAAAACCAATGTGTGTCCTTGGGAGAGGAGTATGTATATATGCATGTGTATGTGTGTGTGTGGTGCAGTGTATGAATGTGTGTGGTGTATGTGTGTGTATCTGGATGTGTGTGTAGTGTGTGTGTGCACGTGCACGTGCATGCTTGTGCATCCTACCACAACTGATTCCCTTGTTGGCAATAATTTCTTCTCTATCAGAAGTGGCGGTAGTGATGCCTCTCACTCATATGCTCCACGAAGGCTGTCACAGAGGATACCCTAGCACATGCAGATGACTACCCCTCCCAAGCCCTGGTTCCATCCAGAAGTGAGGTGAGCCATCAATGAGACAGGACCATCCACTGGGCAGGAGTGATAAGCAGGTGGAGGGCTCCAAAGCCAAGAGCAGTCTGTATGTTATTGGAGAAAGAGTTGGCCATAAAAGAGAGAAGAAAACTGATGTTGGAGCTGCAGAAACACATCTCCTTTTAGGTACAAAGCAAGGAAGGCAAAGACAGTGTGTCTGGGCATTTGGGGAGGCAGGTCTGCCTCTTGGTCAACAGGTGGGAAGACATTTTGGCCTTCACTCTGATGACAGAGATGAGGGGTAGGGATGCAAACTAAGGTGTTTCTGCTCTTTCTGCTCTATTTCTATATTGCTCTTCTACAAAGTGTGCCCTAGACAGTCATGATAAATAGAGCTTTTCAAAGTGGAATTTTTATAGGAAATATAAAAGAAAATTAGGTATATCAATATTCCATTCAATGACATAGCCTGAAGATAAAAACCTGTTGAAAAAAACTTATCTCCTAAAAAAGTTACATCTAAAAAACATAAAACAGTAGTGTACGCTAATGTACTTAGAAACCACCTAGGCATCTTGTCAAGACAACTGGTTGGGTAGGTCTGGGCTGGGGCCTGAGAGTCTGCATTGCTAATGAGCTCCTGGCTGATGTCAATGTTGCTGGTCTATGGACCACACACTTTGAAGAGCAAAATTTTAGTATGTTTTCCAGTCTCAGGTTTTTAAAAAACTTTACTCTTCAAATTGATTATCTAGTGGATTCAGAGTACATACCTTCTTCAGAAGTCTTTGTCTTTCTCTGTTGTTGTAGAATGTTCTTTATTTTATATTTGCAATTATTAATAATATAATATCCAACATGAATTAAGTACTTAGCACATGCCAGGGACTGTTTTAAGTACTTTATTTGTATTAGCTAATTTAATCCTCAGAACTTTATGAGGAAGCTATTATTACCCTGTTTTACAGATAGGAAAATGGAAACAGAAAGTATATTTCTTGTTCAGAGCTACATGTACAGTTTTATTATATAGGTAAATTGTATGTCACAGGGGTTTGGTGTACAGATTATTTCACCACTCAAATAATAAGCATAATACCTGATAGGAAGTTTTTCAATCCTCTCCTTCTTCTCACTCTCCACCTTCAAGTAGGCCCTGGTGTCTGTTCCCTTCTTTGTGTTTATGTGTTCTCAGTCTTTAGCTCCCACTTATTATTTGTGGTATTTGATTTTCTGTTCCTGGGTTGTCTTGCTAGGGATAATGGCTAAAAAGGATGTGATTTTGTTCTTTTTATGGCTGTATAGTATTCCATGCTGTATGTGTACCACATTTTCTTTATCCAGTCTGCTCTTGATGGGCATTTAAGTTGGTTCCATGTCTTTGCTACAGTGAATATTGCTGTGATGAACCTATACATGCATATGTCTTTATGGTAGAACAATTTATATTCCTTTTGATATATATCCAATAATGGAATTGCTGGGTCAAATGGTAATTCTGTTTTGTTATTTGAGAAATCACCACACTGCTTTCCACAACAGCTGAACTAATTTACATTCCCACCAGCAGTGTATAAGCATTCCTTTTTCTCTGCAACCTCACCAACATCTGTTATTTTTTGACTTTTTAATAATAGCCATTCTGATTTTTGTGAGATGGTATCTCATTATGCTTTTGATTTGCCTTTCTCTAATGATCCATGATGTTGAACATTTTTTCATGTGCTTGTTGGTCATGTGTATGTCTTCTTTTGAAAAGCATCTGTTCATGTCCTTTGCCTACTTTTTAATGGGGTTATTTGTTTTTTGCTTCTTACTTTGTTTAAGCTATTTATAAATTCTGGATATTAGAATCTATAAGAATATAGATGCTTAGAATCAGATGCATAGTTTGCAAACATTTTCTCCCATTCTATGCCTTGTCTGTTTACTTTGTTGATAGTTTCTTTTGCTATGCAGAAGCTCTTTAGTTTAATTAGGTCCCATTTGTCAATTTTTATTTTTGTTGAAATTGCTTTTGGCATCTTCATCATGAAATGTTTGCCAGGGTCTATGTCCAGAAGAGTATTTCCTAGGTTATCTTCCAGAGTCTTTATAGTTTTAAGTTTTACATTTAAGTCTTTAATCCATCATGAATAGATTTTCGTATATAGTGTAAGGAAGGGATCAATCCTTTGCATATGGGTAGCCAGTTACCCCAGCACCATTTATTGAATAGGAGGTCCTTTCCCCATTGCTTGTTTTTGTCAACTTTGTCAAAGATCAGATGGTTGTAGATGTGTAGCATTATTTCTGGGCCCTCTAGTCTGCTCTATTGGTCTATGTGCCTGGTTTTGCACCAGTTTCATGTTTTTTTGGTTACTGTAGCCTTTAGTATAGTTCGAAGTCAGGTAACATGATGCCTCCAGCTTTATTCTTTTTGTTAAGGATACCCTTGGCTATTCAGGCTCTTTTTTGGTTCCATATGAATTTTAAAATAGATTTTTCTAATTCTGAAAAGAATGTCATTGGTAGTTTGATATGAATAACATTGAATCTGTAAATTGCATTGGCAGTATGGCTATTTTAACAATATTGAATCTTCCTATCCATGAGCACAGAATATTTTTCCATGTGTTTGTGTCATCTCTGATTTCTTTAAGCAGTGTTTTGTATTCTCATTGTAAAGATCTTTCACCTTCCTGGCTAGCTGTTTTCCTAGATATTTTATTCTTTTTGTGGCTATTATGAATGGGATTGTATTATTGATTTGGCTCTCAGTTTGGATGTTGTTGGTGTATAGGAATGCTACTAATTTTTGTACATTGATTTTGTATCTTGAGACTTTCCTGAGGTTGTTTATCTGATCAATGAGCTTTTGGGTAGAGGCTATAGGATTTTCTAGGTATAGAATTATATCATCTATAAACAGGGATAGTTTGACCTCCTCTCTTCCTATTTTGGATGTCTTTTATTTCTTTCTCTTGCCTTGTTGCTCTGGCTAGGACTTCCAGTACTATGCTGAATAGGAGTGGTAAAAGTGGGAATCCTTGTCTTGTTCCAGTTCTCAAGGGGAATGCTTCCAGCTTTTGCCTGTTCAGTATAATACTGGCTGTGAGTCTGTCATTAGATGACTCTTATTATTTTGAGATATGTTCCTTCGATGTCTAGTTTTTTGATGGTTTTAACATAAAGGGATGTTGAATGTTATTGAAAGCCTTTTCTGCATCTATTGAGATAATTATGTGATTTTTTGTTTTTAGTTCTGTTAACGTGATGAATCACATTTATCGATTTGCCTATATTGAACCAACCTTGCATCTCAGGGATAAAGCCTGCCTGATCATGATGGACTAGCTTTTTGATGTGCTGCTGCATTCAGTTTCCTAGTATTTTGTTGAGAATTTTTGCATCTATGTTCATAAAAGATATTGGTCTGAAATTTTGTTTTTTATTGTTGTTGTGTCTCTGCCAGATTTTGGCATCAGAATGATGTTGGCCTCATAGAAGGCCCTAGGGAGGAGTCCTTCCTCCTCAATATTTTGGAATAGTTTTAGTATGAGTGGTACCAGCTCTTCTTTATACATCTGGTAGCATTCAGCTCTGAATCTGTTGGGTCCTGGGCTTTTTCTTGTTGGTAGGCTTTTTATTACTGATTTAATTTTGGAACTCATTATTGGTCTGTTCAGGCATTCAATTTCTTTCTGGTTCAGTCTTGGGTGGTTGTATTTTCCCAGAATTTATCCATTTCTGCTGGGTTTTCTAGCTTGTGTGCATAGAGGTGTTTGCAGTAGTCTTTGAGGGGTTTTGTATTGCTGTGGGGTCAGTGGTGACATCCCCTTTGTTATTTCCAAATATGTTTATTTGGATCTTCTCTCTCTTTTTTCTTTATTAGCCTAGCTAGTGGTTTATCTGTATATAATGCTAATTCTTTTCAAAAACCCAATTCCTGGATTCGTTGATTTTTTTTTTTTTTGCATCTCAATTTCCTTGAGTTCAGCTCTGATTTTGATGGTTTCTTGTCTTCTATGAGCTTTGGGGTTGGTGTGCTCTTGTTTCTCTAGTTCCTTTTGGTGTGCTGTTAGGTTGTTAATTTGAGATCTTTCTAACTTTTTGATGTGGGTGTTTAATGTTATAAACTGCCCTCTTAACACTGCTGTAGCTATGTCCCAGAGATTCTGGTATGTTGTAACTTTATTCTCATTAGTTAAAAAAAGATTTCTGCCTTAATTTCATTGTTTACCCAAAGTTCATTTAAGAGTAGGTTGTTTAATTTCCATGTAATTTTATGGTTTTGAGCAATTTTCTTAGAATTGATTTCTATTTTTATTGTGTTGTGGTCTGACAGGGGTTTTTTTGAATTTGCTGAGGATTGTTTTATGTCCTACTGTGTAGTTGATTTTAGAGTATGTGCCATGTGCAAATGAGGGAAATGTATATTCTGTTGTTTTGGGGCAGAGAGTTCTGTAGGTGTCTATTAGGTATACTTGGTCAAGTGTCAAGTTTAGGTCCTGAATATCTTTTTTAGATTTCTGCCTCAATAATCTGTCTATTACTGTCAGTGACGGTGCTGAAGTCTACCAGCATTATTGTGTCCCTTCATAAATCCCTTGGATAATACCAGCATTATCCAAGTTCCTTCATAGATGTCAAAGAACTTGCTTTATGAATCTGGGTGCTCCTGTGTTAGGGGCATATATATTTAGGATAGTTAAGTCTTCCTGTTTAATTGAACCTTTTACCATTATCTAATTCCCTTCTTTGTCTTTTTTGATCTTTGTTGATTTAAAGTCTGTTTTGTCTGAAATTAGAATAGTAACCCCTACTTTTTTCTCTTTTCCATTTGCTTGGTAGATTTTTCTCCATTTCTTTATTTTGAGGCTATGAGTATCATTGCATGTGAGATAGGTCTCTTGAAGAGAGCGTACTGTTGGGTCTTGCTTCTTTATCCAACTTGACACTCTATGCCTTTTAAGTGGAGAATTTAGCCCATTTACATTCAAGGCTAGTATTGATATGTGTGGATTTGATCCTATCATCATGTTGTTAGCTACTTATTATGAAGACTTGTTTGTGTGGTTGCTTTGTAGTGTCAATGGTCTATGTAGTTAAGTATGTTTTTGTAGTGGCCAGTAACAGTCTTTCCTTTCCATATTTAGCATTCCCTACAGGACCTCTTGTAAGGCAGGTCTGCTGGTAACAAACTCCCTTAGCATTTGCTTGTCTGAAAAGGATCTTATTTCTTGTTTGCTTATGAAGCTTAGTTTGGCTGGATATGAGATTCTTGGTTGGAATTTCTTTCCTTCAAGAATGCTGAATATAGGCCCCTAATCTCTTCTGGCTTGTAGGGTTTCTACTGAAAGGTTTGCTGTTAGCTTGATGGGGTTCCCTTTGTAGATGAAATGTCCCTTCTCTCCAGCTGCCTTTAACATTTTTTCCTTTGTTTTGACTTTGGATAATCTGATGACTGTGTGTCTTAGGGATGGTCTTCTTGAGCAGTATCTTGCAGGGGTTCTTTACATTTCTTGAATTTGAATGCCAGCCTCTCTAATGAGTTTGGGGGAATTTTGAATGATATCCTGAGATATCTTTTCCAAGTTGCTTGCTTTCTCCCTCTCTCTTTCAGAGACGCCAATGAGTTGTACATTTTGTCTCTTTACATAATCCCATATGTCTCGGAGGCTTTGTTCATTCTTTTTTATTATTTTTTTCTTTATTTTTGTCTTATTGAGTTAGTTCAGAGATCCAGTCTTTGAACTCTGAGAGTCTTTCCTCAGCTTGGTCTATTCTGTCATTAATACTTGTGATTGTATTATGAAATTCTTGTAGTGTTTTTTCCAGCTCTATCAGATCAGTTTGGGTCTTCTTATGATGGTCATTTTGCCTTGTGACTCCTGTATCATTGTATTGTAAGCCTTAGATTACTTGGGTGGGGTTTTGACTTTCTTCTGAAACTCAGTGATCTTTGTTCCTGTCCATATTCTGAATTATATTTGTCATTTCAGCCATTTCATCCTGGTTAAGAATGCTTGCTGGGGAACTGGTATGGTCCTTTGGAGGAAAGAAGACACTCTGTTTTTTTTTGAGTTGCCAGAGTTCTCGCACTGATTCTTTCTCATCTGTGTGGGCTGATGTTCCTTTAACTGTGGAATAATTTGAGAATAGTCAGTTGGCTTCTTTTTGGGATGTTTTCAGAGAGCTGCGGCTTTGTGTGGGGTCTTTATTTGCAGCTGAATTATTGTCCTTAGTTTCACAGGGGAGTATGTTAGCAAAGTATTTTTGGTGTTGAAGTTTGAGCTATAATCTAGTAAATGGCACTTATGTGTAATGGCTAATACGTACTTTCTTGCCCAGCCACGTGTCTTCTCTGTATTTCCTCACAATTGCAGCCACACTTCCTCTCAGTGGTCTGAAAGTGTGAGCTTTCCCCACTAGAATGCTGGCTGCAGATCTTGGCTTAGCAGTCCCAGGCTGCACACCGCTGTCCTGCAGTGAACTCAGGCTTTATGTTCCCTCCCAACCTTGGAAGCATCAGGGGAAGAGACCTTGGCAGTGGCTATGGCAGAGGGCCTTTCACTTGTCTCTTCACCCCAGAGATATGCAGAGCTGCTGCCAATCAGTGTGATATTCCTGGGGGCTGGGGAGTCTGTTGTGGGCCCAAGCTGGGGGACTCTGCCTGTTGACAGGCAGAGGATGTGGGGGACTCATGGGGAAGACAGACTAGCCTCTTCTCCTTAGGGAGGGTGTGACTTGCTGGAGGTGTGAGTAAAGCATTTAGGGTCTTTGTTCCTTCCCCAGTTTGAGGGCAGCAAGGGCAGTACCACTGCAGCAGCAGTGGCAGAGGGGCTTTCAGTTGCCTCTGGGAACTCCACCTCAATGGAGAATGCTGAATATAGGCCCCCAATCTCTTCTAGCTTATAGGGTTTCTGTTGAAAGGTTTGCTGTTAGCTTGACGGGGTTCCCTTTGTAGATGAACTATCCCTTCTCTCTAGCTGCCTTTAACATTTTTTCCATGGTGTTGACTTTGGATAATCTGATGACTGTGTGTCTTGGGGATGGTCTTCTTGTTCAGTATCTTGCAGGGGTTCTACTGCTACTGGGAGGGTTCAGCCAGTGGATGGGGTGGCTGCACTGCTGGCAGGGGCTGGGGCCCCACCGCTTAGTGAAGAGCAGGAGGTCAAGCGCTCACAAGGAGTAGAGACGAGGCTCCTCTCGGTATGGAGACTGTGGTATGCCGGAAGTGCGAGTAAATCCCTCAGGCCCTTTGTTCCCTCGGTAGCCCAAGGGCATTAAGAGTGGTACCACTGCAGCTGCAATGGCAGAGGGGCTGTGGGTTCTCTCTGGGATTTTCTCCCCAAGGAAAGGCAGAGTCACCACCAACTGAAGTATTCAGGTGGAGGCAGGGTGGTTGTGCTGAAGTCCCAGGTCTAGAGGCACTGCCCAGTGAGGAGTGGTGGGGGCGGGGACCTGTGTGGAGAACACTCTGACTCCTTTTCTGTAAGGCAGCTGCACTGTGCTGGGGGCACATGTTAGTTCCTAATCAGTGTGCTCCCTCCCTAGACCGAAGGCAACAGGAGCGAGGGATGAGGGATGCCAAACAACAAAAATGTTGGCCTATATGCTCCCTCCGGGAGCTCCGTCCCAGGGAAGTAGCCACTACCCGAGAGCCCAGACTACGAGTGCCTGGAGTCTCAGGTCGTGAGGAGTATCGGGGGTGGGAACCCACCTGGAAAATAGTCTGGCCGCTTTCCTCCAAGTCTGCTGCCCTCTTCTGGGGGTCCACGTTGTCCCTAATCACTGTGCTCCCTCCCTGGCCCAAGGGCAACAGGAATGAGGGCTGCAAAGCAGCAAAAATGGCGGCCTGCCTGCTCCCTCCAGGAGCTCCATGCCAGGGAAGTGCAGAGCTACTCCTGGCCCGACAGCCCAGGCGGGGCTGGGGTGGCTGCACTAGGTTCCTAGGCCAGTGGGCCCCACCAAGCAAGGTGCAGCACAGATGAGGCCCGCAGACCATCTGCTGCTCAGCCCCATGGATTCGATCCCTGTCCTGGGGGCATGCAAGGCAGCCTGGCCTCCCCCATTGCTAGAGATGCAGTCACTGGTGCCAGGATGCCTGGGGATTCAAGGCTCCCAGAACTCTGCATGTGTCTGAGCAAGTGGCTCTGCCCAAACTCCACGGAGCTCTCTGTGTCAGTGTAGTGGAGGCTCTGTGCCACTCCCAGGTGGGCGGTTGTCCTCTCTTGCTCCTCTCCATTCTCTGTGGGTTGAGTTGTTTCCTTTATGAATCCCAAAGTGTCCACCTGGATGGTCCAGTTGGAGAGAGTGATGTTCCCTTGCCACTCCTTCTCTCCATGAGAGGGGTGCTCCTATAAAGTGAGCCTTATTTTAATCTGCATTTACAATTCAAACATGACAGGTAAGTCTATTGATAATCATTTTGAAAATAAAATCTAGAACTTTTCTCCTACTGAGACAGTCTATTAAGCCATAATTATCTCTATTTTGGAGGTTAAGTACCAACAACTTTGACTGACTGAACCAGATAATTTAGGAAAAGTGTCTAACCTTATTTCAGCCCACACATTTATGGGATAAGCCATAAAGTTTCTAAATGATCTCCGGTTGTCACTCTTTCTTGGTAGGGAAAAAGAATGCAGATTCAAGAGATATTTTCCAGCATTAAGCTCACGTATCTAGTGTTTATATGTTGAGTGAAACCAGCCCTGCCATTCAGACCACAACAATGCAACCAAAAGTTAGTGGATAAACCAAAAGCATACACTCATCAGCTCCACTGAGAGAGAACAACCACCTCTCAAACAGCCTGACCTGGGAAGTTTGTCCAAAGGGTGGTTCTACGTGAGACAAGGTAAAGGATCCCTATCAAGTCTTTTCTTTGGGGACTATAAATACTAATTATGAAGTGAAGTTAGGTCTCATAATGCCAGGCAGCATTATGTGGTATATTTTTCCATTTTGGAAGGTCTAGAACAAGGAGTATTATGGCTTGCTAAAAAAGATCATATTCCCTTGTATCCTTATCATGAATCCTCATTACTGAGAGTAACTGAGTCAAACTAATACTCTGTACTAACAGAATTAGTTGGGTTATATTCTGTCCCTCGCTTCCTGCTACCCTTTGTACTCAAGTAAACTAGAATAACATACTATTCAATTAATATAATTCTGTTTAGAATTGCTTCATGCACTAAATTTCCCCTATATTTGTGCAAGATAAGTGGGAATTTTCTCCTATTAATGTGCTAAATTTGGTGGAAAATGTAAGGTGTTTGTAAGGTCACTTAGCCTCTCAGTGATGTAGCCAGCAAAATGTGAAAGACAATGTTTTTAATTGCCCAGAAATACATTCTGGCTCTGGCAACTTAATTCAGAAAAGTCCTCTAATGATTATGAAACAATAGTACACATTGCAATACATCAGCTTAAAAAGACGGTACGAAGGAAAGACAATTTACAATTTCCAGATCTTTTCTAATTCAATGTCTACAAGCTTCTAAAAGTCTCTAATAGGGTCTCTATAGGACAAACTATTAAGTGCATTTTTTGTTTGGTTGTTTTTTTTTCCTAGTTCCCTGAGGGAAAACACTATCATCCCTTTGTCGTCATTAAAGGATATAAGGTCACTGGGTAGCATCATATTTGCAATAAAATGAAGTTATTATGTTAAATGATTTAAGCATAGTAATATAAATCTAGGTTTTATTTTTTAACAACTCAGTCATGACTGTCTTGTTTTTTAAGCTATGACCTCCTCCTTTTCTTTTTGTTCATTCTTTCTGAGTTAAAGGTAGATCCAACTAGGAAGAGTTTGTCATTGCCTGGTTACTAGTCAGCAAGATCACCAAGATGCAGGCTTAAAGTTACCTAAAAGACCAACTTTCAAGTGCCTTTATGTAGATAGATTTTCAACATTGACATTGACTGCGTCATGCTAATCAGAAGCTTTGATAGGCAGTTATATAAACTTTGATGAATTTTTAAAGGGGCAGGAGGAAGTCATGAATGTTTACTTAAGTGAAACTTAATAGACAAAAATCTCTTTGAACATGGTATTCAGGAAGGGCAATAATTTTTTAAGGTCTTTGTAGGTAGAAAACAATAAATAAACACCACTGACTGAAAATTACACAGATAAAGCAAATACAAGTTCTTTTAAAAAATATATTTTAAAAAAGAAAGAAGGAAACTGAGAGGAGAAAAGAAGGCCAGGGAAAGAAAAGCTGAAAAAGAGATAATAATGGAAACAAGTAAAGGATGGGGAGGAAAATTAAAATGTGGTAAGACTATAATAAAATGTGGGAAGGGTCAAGCATGTCACCTTCTCTTCCAAATTGCCTTTGTAGAGATGAGTTCTTACTTTGACGTCTTTATCTGAAACCTCTTTATAGTTGGGAAGACCTATGTTAACCAGCACAGAATCAAATGCTGCTCAATTCTTTATCATTGGATTTTGGAGTCATAGTGAAAAGAGTACAACCCTGAACATGTAAAGTCTAACTGGAAACCAGCAGACATGATAATAATCCTTACCTCAACTGCAGAAAACAAAGGATTCTTGATGCCATGTGCCCCTGCCTTCCCGCTTTGATTTTATGGAATAGCAGAGCAATGTAACAATGCAAAAATCCTTTGGTTACTTTAGAAGAACCACAAAGATGGGTTCACATATGGATTATTGGACTTTATCATGCAGTTTGGCTTTGCCAAATTTGGATATGATATTCCTATATAGATGGATCTGTTTTGCTTGGATAATGAACTATCATTTTATCACTCCAAAGCTTTGAAAAACATTTATGTTAGCCTCTCCTCTTCACACATGATCATGATAAAGAATATAAGTGATCATGTTTAGTGCTTTATAGTCAATGTCTCAAGTTTAGCCAAATAATTGTCATTCAGTCATCCATTCATTCAGCAAATATTTATTAAATGCCTGCAATGTGCCAGCTGCCATCTTAGGAGGCAGTGATTCACTCATCAACAAGACAGACAAGGTCTCTGACTATGAAGTGTTTGCTGCACAGAAAACCAATGAGATAATTGTCTTTTTACTCTGATCCAGAACTAATTGATTTACCCTTACAGTTAACCATAAAGCATTTTCACTTTTTGCAAAGTTTTAAAAACTCTTAAATAGGGAGGACTGGTAGGTGAGGAGAAATCATCATGGGATAGGGCTCAAAAAAAAAAATACCATGATCCAATGGGCCAACTGCAGCTAGGAGCATAATTCCTTTCATGCAAGACCATATGGCTTTCAACATGGGCACTTCCCTCGCTAATCGAAATTTCAAAGAACACAGAAGACCATTTAATAGGATTATTGCTAAACCTGTTATAGATTAAATTCTCTGGCTGTCTGACACCATAGTAACTAGCCCAGATTTGTATTTACAAAGAAGAGGTGAGAAAAATTCCTTCCTGATAGGAACAAGAGAGCAGAATATCCTACCTCTTCCCTTGCCTCAAAAATAAATAAATAAAATAAAACTAAACTAAAAAGGAATAGGAACATATGCCAGGAAACAGAAACCCCACCTCCAGTTTACTGTTGGCAGAGTTCAAATGCACCAGGGAAGCTCACCAAGCAATTTCCCCCGGTGCCCTCTGAAGCAAAACCCCACTGGCTGTTGTTTCCAAAGGCTCACGGCCAAGATCTTAACATTTCTCCCTGAACGGCAGGAACAATAAATATCTGTCTCTTGGTGACACAAATGGTTAAGCATTGACAGAATTTGATATAGAAAGTACTAAAAGCCCTCCTCTGGGTTGTAACCACTAATCTGACTGTACCTTCAGAGATTGAGGATGGCAGCTACTGACAATGGCAGCCCACCAGCAGCAAAATTATGTGAAGAGAAAAAATTACAAACTTGTATTTCCACCCTAAAATAGGTGGTATTGGGAGGAAATACAGATCAGCTAAAATGACAGCAAGTAAGCCATATTCTTTTAAAACATGATGGGTGATACCTTTACATAGACATGTGTGCACCCCCAAGCTAACTAACGTTCAGATGAAGCTGTCATTCTAACATCAGTACAAGAGACAAAGATGTTCGTAAATAGAAAACTATGTAAGTAAGGGTTTAAGCAAACAGCTTTTCCTGACACCTATGAAAAGTGTTAAAACTTATTTCTGTATTGACTTACCATCTGGGAGGATATTCTGTAGCTTTCCAAATGGGTTTCTAATAAGGTCAAGTCCATTTTCAGGGCTTAAGACAGACTGTCTGCTAGAGGGTTGGAGAGAAGAAGTCTTAAGAGTTAATTCACTTTTAGCTAAGATTGCTGATTCATTCCAGATGGTTTATATTCGTACAGGTTCAGTAGCTGATTCTCATTTGCAGCATTTTTTGAATTTGATTTAATACTCCTTATTAGGCAGCTCTTCGAAGTTTACTTATTTACTACTAAATTGATTCCATGAGCTAGTGCTGTAGAGTATAGATTTTTAAATACAGTAGAACCACCATCAAAATGCAAGATGGCAACTTGTGTTTAGGCTCTCTGTGCTAGAGACAGTGGGGAGAACTATGCTTTGCCGTTGTCACAGGGACATGACTTGACAAGATCTGTCACATCCGAGGGCTTTGTCACAGCTTTATATGTTGGTGCATACACAGCTTTGCAAACACATCTCCCCTTGCACAACAAATATTTACCACATTTGACATGTAATTTTTATAATAGACATTCACATTTATTATTTGTAGACATGAGATACATGCTCACACTTATTTAATTTGCCCTTATCATAATTTCAACAGGATAGACACTAAAATACATTATTGTGTATTCTAGAAAGTGTTTCTCCAATCCACTGCCCTGCATGTGTCCTAAGAAATTGCTGTTGCTGCTTCCTTCAAACATTGATTAACAGCACAGGCTCTGATTCACTGAAAAATGCTGGTTCTGTCAGTAACTAACTTCTCTAAGTCTCTATTTCATTGTCTGTAAATGAGGATAATCATAGTCTACCTATAGAGTTGTTATAACAATTAAGTGAGATAATGCATGTAAAGTGCTTTGTATAATGCCTCAGAAAAAAAATAAGGCTTAATATGTGTTAGGTGTTACTGTTACCATATTTTCATGAAATCTGCCAGTGATTGCAAATGCACCATTATTGAATATACCGCCATGAAAAAAAAAGATAAAACAAACTACTGCCAGTTCAACTATGCAACTATGATGTAAGACTTTTGCTTTCTCATTAACTAGAATTTTTATTTTTATATTCATTGAGAAGCTTGTTCAGATGGAAACATAGATTTTTATTATATAGCACTCTTATGCACGTATAAAAATGCAAGTAAAAATGGGTTAATATATTTCAAAACTTCTTTACATTCAAAGTCTGACTCCCTTAATCGCTTTTTGACTCATAATTGCTGATGGCTGTGTTTTTCCACACACCATTCTCTAGGCATCAAGAATGCTGGTAATGCGGGATCATCTTTTAAGCCACTGACACACTTTCTGCAAGTTTTCATGCTGATGCTTCCCAAATCTTATCAAATGATAAGGAGATAAGGTTTCCATTTGACATCAGGGTGAGATAGTTCTATTCTCAAATGATCATTGAATCATTCATTCATTGAAACATCAAGGAACTACCTTTGTTTGTCACACCTTTAATAATAATAATACAGTTTACATATGCACAGCAATGACACCAAAAAGTAGTATATTAGAATTGACTAAATACAGAATGTTCACTCTTACTTTTCCCCCTCTCTCACATGAGTAAGATTGTATGTATCAGTGTCTGCAGCCCAAATGAAATAGAAAGTTGGGCACTTTGCTATAGAATCTATGTATTGATTCCAACAGTGCCCATGGAAATCCAACATTTATGTGTTATTCATTTACCATTTATTGAAATGTATCTATTCTACAGACACATTTTAGACAAAATATACGAATTTAAAGAGATAAGTTTTGGTCACTGAGACAAAGTGGACGACCCAGCCCTTGGTTAGTGAGGGAAAGCAAACCTGTAAGCAAACACTGAAGACAATGAACTAAGGTGCCATAAGTGATGCGCGTGTAAGGTATCTTGGCCACACAAAGGAGACCTCTGTGGATTATTCTTGGGCCTGAGATGGAGAAGTAGATATGAGTGCTTCAGGCAACAAAAGAGGAAAGGGTATTGCAGGAAAAGGCTGCATTTCTCAAAGGAATGCTTTTTAAACCTGCTTGTGTTCCTTGCACTGATAGATTAAAATCAGTCATTTCTTTTTTCTTCTTGAAACTACCTATTTATAAATATTGTCTGTTTTCTATGGAGTTATATTCACTTGTTGGCTTGTAGGGACTTTTTTACTTTATGGATATTAATCCATTATGAATTATGTATTTTACGAACACATTCTTCCATTCTGTCACTTGTCCTTTAATTTTGTTAATAGCAACTTTTATATTCCAACAGCTTTAAGTATTTTCCCAGTCAAATCTGTTGATATTTTTCTTTATGGCTTCTGGGTTTTAGATTTACTTACGAAGGCCTTTCCTACCCTAAGATTATCTTCTAAAACTTACTGTATATTCTAAGTTTTTTAAATATAATTATTTAGTATGGTACCTGTCACCTAATTTTTAAACTTTATTTTTAGTTTATTGTAAATTGATAATTTATGATTGTATATATTTATGGGAAACAAAGCAATATTATGATTTATTGATATAATGAGGAATAATTAAGTAAAGCTAATTCACATATCCATCACCTGAAATACTTACCATTTTTTAATGAGAACATTTGATATTTACTCTCTTAGAAATTTTGAAATGTAGAGTATACTATTAACTATATTCACCAAGCCATGCAATAGATCTCAAAAAAAAAAAAAAAAAACTACGCCACTTATTCTTCCTGTCTGAGACTTTATACCCTTTGACCAGCATCTCTCCAATCCCCCTAGCCCCCAGCCCTGGCAACCAGTATTCTACTCTGCTTCTATGAGTTTGTTTTAGATTCCACTTATATGTGAAAACATGCAGTATTTGTCTTTCTGCCTGGCTTATTTCACTTAGCATAATGTTCCCCAGTTCCACCCATGTTGTCACAAATGACAGAATTCCTTTCTTTTGTTAAGGCTGAATAGTATTCCATTGTATGTATATGCAGTGTATTTTCTTTCTCTATGCATCTGTTGATGAACACAAGTTGATTCCATAACTTGGCTATTGTAAATAGTGCTGCAATGGACATGGAGGTGCAGATTGATTTTAAACTGATTTCAGATCTTTGGGGGAAATACCCAGAAGTGGGATTGCTGGATTATATGGTAATTCTACTTTTTGCTTTTTGAGAAACCTCCATATTGTTTTCCATAATGGCTGTACTAATTTATATTCTTATCAACAGTGTACGAAGGTTCCCTTTTCTCCACATCCTTATGAACACATATCTTTCATCTTTTTGATAATAGCCCTTCTGGCAGGATTGAAATAAAATCTCATTGTGATTTTAATTTGCATTTCCCTAATGATTAGTGATATTGACATTTTTTTCATCTATCTGTTTGGCCATTTCTAGGTCTTCTTTTGAAAAATATTTGTTCCGCCTGATATGATCTGGCTCTGTGTCCCCACAAAAATTTGAATTGTAAATTCTTGAATTGTAATCCCTACATGTTGAGGGAGGGACCTGGTGGGAGATGATTGAATCATAACTCAGACTTACCCTTGCTGTTCTTGTGATAGTGAGTGAGTTCTCATGAGATCTGGTTGTTTGAAAGTATGTGGCACTTCTCCCTTGGCTCTCTGTCTCTCTCTCTTGCTCTGCCAAAGTAAGATGTGCTTGCTTCCTTCTTGCCTTCCACCATGATTGTAAGTTTCCTGAGGCCTCGCAGTTATGCTTCCTGTTAAGCCTGCAGAACTGTGAGTCAATTAAACCTCTTTTCTTCATAAACTACCCAGCCTCAGGTAGTTCTTTATAGCAGTGTGAAACGAACTAATACAGAAAATTGGTACTGGGAGTGGAGCACTGCTAAAAAGATACCTGAAAATCTGGAAGCAACTTTAGAACTGGGTAATGGGCAAAGGTTGGAACAGTTTGCAGGGCTTAGAAGACAAGAAGATGTGGGAAAGTTTGGAACCATATAGAAAGTTGTTAAATGTTTTTGACCAATATGCTGATAGTGATATGGATAATGAAGTCCAGGCTGAGGTGGTCTCAGATAGAAATGAGGAACTTATTGGGAACTAGAGTAAAGGTCACTCTTGCTATGCTTTAGCAAAGAGACTGGTGGCATTTTGCCCCTGCCCTAGAGATCTGTGGAACTTTGAACTTCAGAGAGATGATTTAGGGTGTCTGGCAGAAAGAAGTTGTAAGCAGCAAAGCATTCAAGAAATAGCCTGGCTGCTGCTAACAACATACAGTCCTATATGTTCACAAAGAGATGGTCTGAAGTTGGAACTTACATTTAAAAGGAAAACAAAGCATCAAAGTTTTGAAAATTTGCAGCCTGACCATGCAGTAAGAAAAACCCAATTTCTGGGAAGAAATTCAAGCCAGCTGCAGAAATTTGCATAAGTAACAAGGAAGTGAATGTTAATAGCCAAGACAATGGGGAAAATGTCTCCAGGGCATTTCAGAGATCTTCAAGGCAACCCCTCTCATCACAGGCCTGAAGGCCTAGAAGGGAAAAATGGTGGCCAGGGCCTCACTGCTTTGTGCAGATTTGGGATATGGCACCCTGCATACCAGCCACTCCAGCTCCAGCCACGGCTAAAAGGGGCCAAGGTAGAGCTCAAGCCATGGCTTCAGAGGGTGCAAGCCCCAAGCCTTGGTGGCTTTCACATGATGTTGGGTCTGTGGATGTTTAGAAGGCAAGAATTGAGGTTTTGGAACCTCTACCTAGATTTCAGAGGATGTGTGAAAATGCCTGGATGTCCAGGCAGAAGTCTTCTGGAGCCTTAATGGAGAACCCCCTACTAGGGCAGTGTGGATGGGGAAATGTGATTTTGGAGCTCCCACACAGAGTCCCCACTGGGGCACTGCCTAGTGGAACTGTGAGAAGAGGGCCACCATCCTCCAAACCCCAGAATAGTAGATGCATCTACAGCCACAGGCACTCAACACTAGCCTATGAAGGCAGTTGCAGGGGCTGTACCCTGCAGAGCCACAGGGGCAGAGCTGCCCAAGGTCATGGGAGCCACCCCTTGCATCAGCATGCCCTGGATGTGAGACAATGGAGTCAAGGGAGATTATTTTGAAGCTTTAAGATTTAATGACTGCCCTGCTGGGCTTTGGACTTGGATGGGGCCTGTAGCTTTTTTGTTTTGGCAAATTTATCCCTTTTGGAATGGGAGCATTTACCCAATGCCTGTACCCCCATTGTATCTTGTAACTAACTTGTTTTTTGTTTTACAGGCTCATAGGCAGAAGGGGCTTACCTTATCTCAGATGAGACTTTAAACTGTGGACTTTTGAGTTAATGCTGGAATGAGTTAAGACTTTGGGAGACTGTCTGGGGACTGTTGGGAAGGCATGATTCATTTTGAAATGTGGGAAGAACTTGAGATTTGGGAGGGTACAGGGGCAGAATAATATAGTTTAGCCCTGTGTCTCCACCCAAATCTCATCGCAAATTGTAATCCACATATATTGTGGGAGGGGCCTGGTGGAAGGTGACTGAATCATGGGGGTGGACTTCCCCTTTGCTGTTCTCATGATAGTGAGTGAATTCTCTTGAGATCTGGTTGTTTGGCAGTGTGTGGCACTTCCCCCTTCGATCTGTCTCTCTTTCCTGCTCTGCCATGGTAAGATATGCTTGCTTCCCTTTCACCTTCTGCCATGATTGTAAGTTTCCTGAGGCCTCCCAGTCATGCTTCCTGTTAAGCCCGTGGAATTGTAAGTCAATTAAACCTCTTTATAAAGTACCCACTCTCAGGTAGTTCTTCGTAACAGTGTGAAAACAAACTAATGCACAGCTTCCTTGCCCATTTCTTAATTGGGTTTTTGTTTTCTTGCTGTTGAGTTGTCTCTGAGTTCCTTATATATTTTGGATATTAACCCCTTATCAGATGTGTGGCTTGCAAATATTTTCTCCTAACCATAGGTTGTTGCATCACACTGTTAATTATTTGCTTTGCTGTGTAGAAGCTTCTTAGTTTGATGAAATCTCATATGTCTATTTTTGGCTTTTGCTGCCTGTACTTTTAAGGTGAAATCCAAAAAATCATTGACCAGACCAATATTGAGACATTTTCCCCCTATATTTTCTCCTATTTGTTTTATAGTTTCTAGTCTTAAGTGCAAGGTAATTCATTTTGAGTTGATTTTTGTATATAGTGTGAGGCAAGGGTCCAGTTTCATTTTTCTGCATGTGGATATCCAGTTTTTTCAACACCACTTATGGAAAAGACTATCCTTTCCTATTGTGTATTCATGGCACCTTTGTCAAAAATCAATTGATTTCAGCATGTGTAGGCATATGAAAATTTTTTTAGAAAATCAATTGACATACATGCATGGGTTCATTTCTGGGATCTCTATTCTGTTCCATTAGTCAATGTGTTTATTTTATGCCAGTACCATATTACTTTATTTACTATAGCTTTGTAGTCTAGTTTAAAATATGGTAGTGTGATACCTTCAGCTTATTCTTCTTGCTTATGATTGCCTTGGCGATTCATGGGTTTTTGTAGTTTCATAAGAATTTTGGAATTGCTTTTTCTATTTCTGTGAAAAATGACATTGGAATTTTGATAGGGATTGCATTGGATCTGTAGCTTGCTTTGGGTAGTGTGGATGTTTTAACAATATTTATTCTTCTAATCCATGAACACAGGATGTCTTTCCATTTGTTTACATCTTCTTCAATTTCTTTCACCAATTTTTATTCGGTATCCAAGGCTTTCACCTCCTTGGTTAAATTTATTCTTAAGTATTTTATTGTTTTTTGTAGCCATTGTAAATGGAATTAAAGACTTTTTTTTACATTAAAGTCTGTAGTCAAAATTTATTTTTGGATACTATGTGAGGTTGATATAATTTTCTCCCTAAATGCAAATTGAATTTAGATTTTCTGTCAGCTTTTACCAGATTGTTATTAACTTAGACAAGTATAAGCAGGCAAATTTCAATGATCTGTGCCAACAAAGAAAAGTAGTGTCACAAATAAAATCAGACTATTCTTTTAGTTTTAAGTGTCAGAAACCTGCACCAAAATAACTTTGGTAAAACAAGAATTTTTTAAGTTCTCATACAGGGCAAAAGGGGAGAGATGAATCTATGCTTGGAAATAGGTGGATTTGGGGATGTGAAAGTCATAAAGACCAAGTCTTTCACTTGTTTCTGCTTCTCTTTTTATGTTTTTTTTTTCCCTCCAACTGAAGACAAATTTTCTTTCTCTCATATGGTAAGAGAAATGGGCTCAGAGCATTCCAGGTGCACATCCTCCCAGTTTAGTAACTAGGGAGGAAAACATGTTCCCCATCTCATCTAATAAAAAGAAAATCTCAGGAAAGGAGAGTAATTATACTGCCCTTTAGTCATTGGTTCATTCTGAGGCAATGACCCACCCATTTCTGGACTGATCTCTGTGGTCAGGAAGATAGAGTTTCTATGACTGACCAAGCTGGGTCATGTTCTCAGCCCAGTCACCAAAGAAGCAGGGTCTGGTAGAAGAAATCAGATGATCACAGACATAACTGCCAAGAGAATGACTAAGAGACAATCAATCCTTCCACTCTGTGATTTGCTACAATCAATAATCATAAAAGCAATATAAGCATTTACATTTCCCTATTGACCACATTTGATTTTTAGGCATAAAAGTTGTCTTTCTCATTTTTTATTATTTTAAGAGCATATTAAATTAATTTTCATAACCTCAATAATAATTGATTCAAAACCTGGGTTTTAGCCATATGAGCTAAGACAAGTTGTTTAACTTCTTGTTTATGATTTTTCATCTGTAAAATGAAGGCCTTTGATTGTATGATCTAAGGAACTGGAAAGAAGACAATCCAAAAACAGAGAAAAAGAAGGCTGGGATTCAATGTTTGCCATAAATGACTTTTAAATCTGCCAGTGGATAGTAGGGGTAGACTGTGCTCACAGCATCAAGCCACTGTCTCCTGCGTACTCTCCCTAATCCACCATGTTACTTAAGAAAAAGATGAAGCCTGGAACCAGAATTCCCTCTATATGAGTCAGGAGCTCTTTCAGGATCAAGTAACAGAAATCTAAGTCAGATTAGATTAATGGGGCAAAAGGAATTTACCAGTTCCTATAACTGTGAAGGGGTGCACACTGCACTAGAGGAAAAGCTTCAGGAACCAGGGTCTCAGAAACTCTAACTGGGGACTCAAAGCTACAGAGAACTGTGTCTGTTTTGTTCACTGCTATCTCAGCTTCTCTTTGCTTTTTTGGTCTCAGGATTTTATAACAAAGAGTGTGGCTGCCACAAACCTCATGTTAGAAACCACAGCCCAAAGGGCATATTTCCACCCCAAGAAATGACTCTGGCCCTGGTTGGGTTGTATGATGTGGACCAGTCTCTATTAGAATGAGAATTGGTCACATATTTAGTCCTGTGGCCAGGGAGATGGTATCTGTTAGCCAAAAAAAAAAAAAAAAAAAAAAAAAAAAAGGAAGTAGATGAGGAATAGGGTTGCCAGACTTAATAAAAAAAAAAATACATCGTACATTTAACCTGGCGACTCTAGGTAGGAGAGCTTTCTACACAGGTAAACCTAATAACCACCACAGTTTCTACATTGTTTCCGCAAGAACTTGCCCATGGGTTATTCACCATTTTGCTCATATAGTGGGCAGATTCATGAGCAGACAGACAATGAATTTGGCTTAGCATTAAAGGTGGGGAGTATTTACTAAGTCTTTTTTAATCCTCCTTGAAAAATTCCTTCTTAGCTTTTCTTAAAGCTACATGCCTCTTCCATAAGCTTATGGGATTTGAGAGTTTGAAGCATCTTAGTGGCTGTAAGGTTTGGATTCTATTAGTCACAGAATCAGAAGCTGGCAGGAGACCTGGAGGTCCTGTCCAATCTTCTCATGTAATTTGTAACTTTGGGGTGCAGGGGGTAAACTGCCCAAGAATTTTATGCATGGCCATTTCTAGGTGACAGTCCTTAAGGACAATAAGTGTTACTGGAACGTAAGGCGAGAGGGAGGAGAGGAAAGAAATAAGGTTGGGGGGAGCAGTACCAAAGAGCTTTGACTAGTGGGGAGCCAGCAGTGGTCTTCAGTGGAGGAGTAAACATGATGAGGCTGAGTTTTAGACAAATCACTGTGGTGGTAATTTGGGAGGAGAAACCATGAGAAACGGGACTAGAGGAAAGGAGTTTGATGGGGAAGTAGTAGCATTGTTCCCACTGAAGGGCATTGAGGGCTTCAGTTGGAATAGTGGAGGTAGGGCGGGAAGGAATGGAGGGAAAAAAAGATTCATTTCAATAGTTCAGAGTGATAAGTGAGCAAGAATTGGTGACTGATACTATCCATGTTTAACTTCACTCCTGCTTTTAGCCTTAACCAGTGACATATCTTCAGTTTCTCCCACTATTCAAGGACCTAGAGACAGCACACACATCAATTTTTTAAAGGCCATATTCAAGTATTTGCTGAAGATATTGCAAGATTGGCAAGTTCATCATGTTCTCACCATTTTAATGATATTTTCCAGTGAAAGTACTTCTCATACATCTGTTCTGTTAATGTTTATTTTTACTGTGGGAGTTACGTATGCAAGGATCATTCTACCATGGTGTCAGTTTAAGTGATCTTTAGAAACAATGAAACTATCCAAATTCATTACTTTAGGTTATATGATTCCTACTTTCACTGTATCTCCAGCATGATGAGGTGGGGAAAGTACTGGATCAAATGTTAGCTGACATGTGCCTGGCTTGCATCTTATTTCCATGGGTCAGCTGAATGACCAGACACGGGACAGAACCTCAGATTCCCCACCTGCAAAATGAGGGAGCATGCGCCAGCTGATCTTTCAGAAGTCTTCCAAATCTATTATCATCAGATTCATTGGCCAGGAAAATTATAATTGAGATCATGAAAAAATGGTGACCTTTCACTGAATGTGACCTCTTGTGAAGTAAGCAGCAATCTCAAATGCAGGTTAAAATCCTAGGCTTTGGAATCCAGCAGACTTGCATTTGAATCCTGGTCCTGTCATTTTGCATCTTCCTCCCTAACCTTTGGTCTTCACCAAAGAAAAGACATACCTACTTCATAGTGTCATTGTGAGGTAGGTATTTCCCCATGCATGGGGAGCTTTCTACCGAGGGCTGAGCAGCTAATAAATACTCCATACATGGGAGCTTGCACTGCTTTTGGGAGCATGGGAGCATAGCTAACATGCTGCATCATAAACTGGGTCAATGCAGAACTAAAAAAATTGTCCTAATCATTCATTCATTTGTATATTCATTAAATTATTCATTCAATACAAACTACATTTGCCCAATAAATATTTGCGTGGGCATACAAATAAGCATGGCCTCTGGCTACAGACTTCCATCAGGCATTTTTTATATTCTCACTTTCTGGCTTCCCCTAAAGTGCTGGGGTTGCAAGAATGAGGAACATTTCAGAATGGTTATCATTATGCTATCTTTAAAAGTAACAAGCTCCTGGTTTTAATTAATCTTGGTCCCTGACTTTTTCATGAAAAGAAAAGTCAGTGAGCTCATGCTGTGGTGTCTCTTTCCAGAGCTGATGTGGTTAGTCGTTCTCGTGTGAAACTGCCAAAGGCAGACTGGGTTACTGTCCTATGGAACATCTGCACAGTGTTTATCATTTTGGCATTTGAGAACTATGTAAATACGTGCAGACCCGTGACAACCTCAGGATTTTGTTTCCAAATGTGCCATCAATGAATAACGGCCCAAATGAGCAAAATCATCTGGGCAACAATTTGGGTGAAGAGTAAGCCTGGGAATTGCAATGTGCTTCCAAGTGCTCTGGGGGTAAAAATCTTTTCCTATCATTGCATAACAATAAAGTCTTTGGGAGCACAATAATGTGTAGAATGGCTTTAGAATCAGACAACTTGCATTTGTTCTGGAAGCACATATTTAAATCTGGCCTAGGATCATTACTGACAGAAGCAACTTTCTTGATTAAGTCAGTCCCATGAAGGAACAAACATCTTTATTACAGAGAGCACCTTCTCCTACTAATTTTCACCTTAGCAGCAAAGGCCAAGTTCCCTCAGCTGAGCCACAGCTCTCAACTCAGAACTCAGTGCCTCCATCTCAGCCGCTGGTAATTGAAGATAAATTCAACTCGTGCTGCCTCTGTTAGTGCCCGAGTGGTTCTGTCTTTTCACATAACTCAATCATTTGTCTTCAACTGGTATCTTAGAGATGTGCAAAGGCACTAAGGCGATTATTTTTGACAGTCTCCTAGAACTCAAGAAACTCCTTTGTAGAAGGTTGAAACCATGCCTGGTCATTTAGTCTGCCTAGACTTAAAAAGACATCAAATACAAATAAATTCTGGGAAATAAATCAACTTTAGGCCTTTTTTTTTTTACTGCTGAAGGCTTAAATTAATTCCCAAAAAGGCTAATTACGTCTTTCTTTGCTCAGTAGTTGGGCTTAATAATAAGCACCAAACATATGGCAGAGATTGGGCTGCAGAATCCATCATGGCCTTCTGTTCAGCAGCAAGGGGAGGTCTTAAAGGAAATTACATACAGAAAGCTTGTACGTGTTAAACATTGTAGTACCCATTATTGCTGGAAACAATAACTGCTAACCTGGCTTCTAAATTTCTTTCAATTCACTAGTAATCAAAGAAGTGTAATGTGAAATATAAGTTGAGCATCCCTAATCTGAAAACCCACAATTCTGTATGCTCCAAAATCGAAAGCTTTTTGAGTGCTGGCAGGACGCCGCAAGTGGAAAATTTCACACCTGACCTCATGTGGTGGGTCCCAGAAAACACTGTCAAAAGTTCGTTTCATGCACAAAATTATTTAAAATATTGTACAAAATTATGCTCAGGCTCTGTGTACAAGGTGTGTATGAAACACAAATGAATTTCATGTGTAGACTTGGGTTCCGTCCCCAAGATATCTCATTATGTATATGTAAATATTCCAAAATCCAAAACAATCCAAAATCCAGAATATTTCCGGTCCCAAGCATTTCAGATAAAAGATACTCAACCTGTACACCAATAATCTATTTTTTTGTGTGTGTTATTTTGTTGTGTTTTTTGAGACTGGGTCTTGCTCTTTCGTCCAGGCTGGAGTGCAGTGGTGTGATCATAGCTCACTGCAGCCTTGAATTCTTGGGCTCAAGCGAGTCCCCCACCTCAGCCTCCCATGTAGCTAGGACTACAGGCACACACCACCATGCCTAGCTAATAATAATAATAATAATAATAATAATAACACTTTTGTAGAGATGAGGTCTCCCTATGTTGCTATGTTGCCCAGGCTGTTTTGAACTCCTGGCCTCAAGTGATCCTCCTGACTTGGTCTCCCAAAAGACAGGGATTATAGGCAGGACTGACCTCTGAACCCAGGCACTAAGGCTCCCAAGCACACCCACCCATTCCCAGCCTCTATTTTTCAACTATCAGATTAATAGTGATTTTTAAATAATGATAATACTGGGGATAATTTGATAAAATAAGTATATTTATACCTTATGTTGAGAGTCTAAATTTGGACAATCTTTCTGAACAGCAATTTTAAAACGAAAGGTAAAAAGGTTACAAGTATTTACTCAGATGTTTGGATCCAGTCACTTTATTCCTAGAAATCTCTCTGAAGGAAATAGTATAAACCACAGACAGAATGTTAATTGTAACATTATTTATAACACCAAAATATGCAATGAGAGAATGATTTTTTAAACTGTATACATCTACCATATTCTATGGCACATTATGCAGCCATTAAAATTATGTTGACAAATATTTTCAAAGGCAGAGGGGAAGTGAAAATAGGATACAGAACAATGGATAATACACCATGACTTTGACTGTGTAAAATAATATATCACACACATATTGGAGATAAAAACATATTACTTTTAAAACTGCAGCAGTCAACCAGGTGTGGTGGCTCACGCCTGTAATACCAGCACTTTTGAAGGCCGAGGCCGGAGAATTGCTTGAGCCCAGGAGTTTGAGACCAACCTGAGCAACATAGCGAGACCCCTTTTCTACAAAAATATTTAAAAATTAACCAAGTGTGGAAGCATGTGCTTGTGGTCGCAGCTACTTGGGAGGCTGAGATGGGAGGTTGTTTGAGCCCAGGAGTTCAAGGTGCAGTGAGCTGTGTTCATACCAATGCACTTCAGCCTGGGTGACAGAGCAAGACCTTGTCTCAAACACACACACACACACACACACACACACACACACACACACACACACACCAGCAGCAGTTTCTGTATTCCAGGGAAAAAGTGGAAACTTGTGTGTCTTAGGGGTTTGGGGGAGAGAAAATGCCTAGACAGCTGGCGTGCGCACACACACACACACCAGCAGCAGTTTCTGTATTCCAGGGAAAAAGTGGAAACTTGTGTGTCTTAGGAGCTTGGAGGAGGAGAAAATGCCTAGGCAGCTGCCCTTGGGGAAGCTCTGAAGTAGCAGAATAATCCAAAGCCAATTGTCAAAAGTATTCTGTTGAATATTACTAAAGTCAACCTGTATTGGGGGCAGTGTCAACCTCTGCAAGCTCCTCCATGCATTGACATTACAGTATTTATGGAGCCCTCATTATGGGCCAAAGCACTGGGCCAGGAGAAGGGAGACTGTAACAAGCAACATAGACACAATTCCTGCCTTCACAGAGCTTATAGTCTGACTCGGTTGTCATCATCATGCTGTCTACTGATACTATTTCCTTGGTAGTAGCAACCAGTCGAGATTTCAGAAAAGAGATGTCCAGTAAGATATGTGTGGCTGATGAACACCAGACACAGCAATGTCGGATACCCAGTTGTAGTTTCCTTTCCCACACTGAAATTCTCTCGTATGACCCTCAAGACATTTAAGGCCTGTTAAACAGGGCCGGGCACATTAGCTGACACCTGTAATCCCAGCACTTTGGAAGGCTGAGGTGGGAGAATTGCTTGAGCCCAGAAGTTTGAGATCAGCCTAGGCAACATAGTGAGACCCTGTCTCCAAAAAAATTAAAAAATTAGCCGGGCATGGTGGCTTGCACCTGTGTTCTCAGCTACTTGGGAAGCTGAGGTGGGAGGATCACTTGAGCCCAGGAGTTTGAGGTTGCAATGAGCTATGATCTTCCACTGCACTCCAGCCTGGGTGACAGAGTGAGAACCTGTCTCTAAAGTAAAATAAATAAGTTTGTTAAACAGGACTGCCTGTGCTAGCTGAGCTATGGGGAATAATAGGAGGGCAAGTCCCCACACTCTTCAGCAGAGCAGGTGTAAGGAAGCAGCAGGACCCTGGAGAAGACCCTCAAGAGGTGCTGAGTCAGAAGACAGGGCAGTCCAGAGCAAGGGGGGAGGACAGGAGCCAAGATGGGCTGGTGCGATGTGCAGCCTTACCCCAAGGACTCTCAGAAATAGATAAGGGACTGGCCCTCCTTCATTCACCATGAGTGGAGTACATGTCATTATTGTTGTAACATTAAAGGAACGGCTGGAAAACATATGAAGGATCTCTAGAGCACACAGAAAGGGAAAGAGATAGCTATAAAATCATGGAAAGAAATATACCAAATATGCCCAGGGGTAAGTGGGTCCTAGATGGATTCATTCTTTCATCATTTTACATATATTATTATCACGTGCACGAAATGTCGTTTCAAATGCACCTGCTCTCACCACACTCATGTCACACATGGATTTTTCTCCTACTCTGTATCTTCCTTCTTCTTTCTCATTGTTTTTTTCTTTTTCTTCCCTTCCTTCCTTTCCTCCTTTCCCTGCTTGCTCTCATCTCAGGTGTTGTCTTTCAGCTGCAGGTATAGCAACCTCTTTCTGTCATGGCCTATCTTTGGGGTTAAAATAATAACATTGATCTTGCACTGTTCTAATCATTTCATGTGTATCAACTCCTTGAATCTATATAACAATCCTACTTGGTAGTAAGGTCACTATCCCCATTTAGCAAATTAGGAAACTGAAATCCAGAGATGTTAACCAACCTGCCCGGACACACTGGTAAAAAGCAGGACTGAGCTCTGAACCTGGACACGAGGCTCCCAAGCACACCTATCCAAGCCACCTCGCTGCACAGCTCTGGGAAAGCATAGAGGCCACCAACTACAACTCCTGCCCCAAGACTGCTCAGCATCTCAGCTTTTATATGAAATTGAGGGCACAATGGCTGGGGTCCTGAGCCCAGTTATTTCACAAGTGGTGCGACACAAATACAGCTTAGTGCCTTAGAGTCCTATCAGGTAGCCATCATGCCACACCCTCACGGACGGAAAGGCAGGTCACAGGATTTCACTACTTAGCCGTGTGATCCTGGATATGTTCCTAAAGCTTTCTGAGCCTTGTTTTTCAATCTACAAAACGGGTATCCAATCGCTACCTCATTAGACAGTATTGTATATTCTTACCACAATACCTAGCACATAGTAAGTTCTTAATAGCGGTAGCTATTTTTCCCACCAATCATTGGCAAACTGCTTGTTAGAGGATTCATTTGTCCTTATGTAGTTTATACTCTAAATGGTACACACCAGGGGCTTAGCAAACTACAGCCCACAGGTTAAATTTGGTTGACTGTTTTTGTAAATAAAGTTTTATTGAAACACAACCATACACATTTGTTTACATATTTATTATCTTTTCATGTTATAATAGCAGAATTGGCTAGTTACAACAGAAACCATTTTCTTTAGGTCTGCAAAGCTTAAAATATTTATTCTTTGGTTCTTTACTGAAAAAGTTGGTCAACTCCTGCTATAGACAGATGTACTTACTAGATGAAGTATCAAAACAAATACACAATCCAGTAGTTTGTCAGATTTTAGATAGATACTTCTGTTTGCTATTTTATTTTATTGGGAGCTAAAGTGAGAAGGTTTATTTTCTAGGCAAACACAGTAAACACCTAACATAGAAATTAAAAAGTCATAATCTTTTAAAAAATTGCAAATATACAAAGTCATTTGGCAAGATGTAAAATAGGTTTCAAATTCCCCACATCATTTGTCCTTTCATGTGTCATTTCAGCTCTGCTACTGAAGGCTTCTTTCCTAGGCGCTGATACTCTTATTAGGAAGGCAATAATATATGGTTCAGCTCTTTTGTTCATATGTTTAGGGTATCATCTGCCTTTCCCTGAGATGAATCAAAATGAAACATTACAGGAGCTAGAATGGTGGAAGTTATGGCTTCCAGAATAAAACAGCAGCCTAGTGATCTATAGAGTGTCTCCAAAAGATATTAAATTAATCAGCCAAGGATTATTGTGTATTTTTCCGGAACATCTGTGGGCTCTTTCTTTAGGGTGTTTTGAATGGGGTTTCTATTATGAGATTGTGGCAGGGAGAGCACTGTTACTGTCATACAGATGGCATGTGGAGAGAGACTCTGGATGGGCAACAGGGACTCAACATTCAGAAATACAGTGGATCCTCTGGGAATATGAATACATGCTCGCTCAGAGAAGGGCTCTCTGCTTTGTTTAGAGAAGGCTTAAGTTGGTAGGAATGGAAAATTTGTTTTCCCTAGTGTGCTCTCTCAGAATCAAACAGCAGCCAAAAATCCCAGAAGGAAAAAATGAGATTTCTCTTCAGAAAGATAATTGACTAGGAGGAGGGTTAGACCAGAAATTGATGGCAATTGTACATAGTTACCAAGAAAGTGAGAGATTCCTCCCAAATCAAAGTTCACATGGGGCAACAAAGATCAAAGATCCTAACCAACCAGGGACTCGGGGGAGTGCAGTTTGGAGGCAAAGAAATGACTATGGAGAAGTGGAAACAATTTAGTTTAATGTAAAAAACTGTCGTGTCTCTCGTATCCATCAAATTAGTTGTGACAAAAATTACTTTTCAAGGAGGGTACTTAACTAGAAAGGCATAATATCAGAATTTGATTCGACAATACTGCGCATAGAAACAGCAGCGAATGCTGACACTGGAGTCAGAGAAAGAACAGGGAGTTTGGATGGAGACAGACCTGAATGTGATGCTCAGATCTACCACTCAACATTACAGAAGCTCAAACAAATTGGCCAGGTGCGGTGGCTCACACCTGTAATCCTAGCACTTTGGGAGGCCGAGGCGGGCGGATCATGAGGTCAGGAGATCGAGACCGTCCTGGCTAACACGGTGAAACCCCGTCTCTACTAAAAATACAAAAAATTAACCAGACATGGTGGTGGGTGCCTGTAGTCCCAGCTACTCGGGAGGCTGAGGCAGGAGAATGGCGTGAACTCAGGAGGCGGAGTTTGCAGTGAGCCGAGATGTTGCTACTGCACTCCAGCCTGGGTGACAGAGCAAGACTCTGTCTCAAAATAAATAAATAAATAAATATATAAATTACTTCCCCCTCCCCCAAAAAACCTCCCTCTCCTCACTTTCTGCATCAGTCAGGCCTTATAGTCTACTCTGTTGAGAAAATGGCAACCGTTAGACATGACCTCATGCTGTCTGGGTCTCCCTCCAACTTCAAGCTTATCTACATCCACACCTTTGCATGCCTGTGTTCTTCCAGATGGAGTGCCCCTCCTCTTGCTCTCTTCAAGGCCACCTGTGTTCCTTGACCTTCTTTCCTGCCACCTCCTCTAAAATCCCTGGCTCTCCAATCTCTTCCTCCCTACCCCACTCCCCATTAACATTGAACAAATATTCCCCATCTCTCCCCTAAAATTTCCTGACCCTGCATTTACCTCCTAATTCCAGAGAAACTTTTCTGAATATTCTCTGGATGTTGTCTTAATTTCAATAATCTATTATTTTTAATATATTTCCAGGTTATTCACTGTATTTTTGTATTTATGCTATAAAGTCTTAAAAATTAGGGAGTAGTGTGTGTTCAATTCCCAGTTCTACCACTTACTGGCTGGGTAAACATTAACACCTACTTTTCCTCCTGTGTCTGTTGGTTTCCTTGTCTGTACATTTGAGATAATAGTACCTACTTTGACTTCAGGACTGAGAAAATACAGACCAGTGAACAGTCACTATAAACTCAACCAATATATTGCACACACACACAAAAAAAAAGAGAGAGAGAGAGAGACAGAAAACTATTTCTGGTGTATATATTTGTGTAGGAAGATACTTTTTGGAGATTGCATTTAAAAAATACAATAAACTTTCTCCCTTTGTTGACATGATTTGACTTTTTTCTTGTGAATTCATTCTCTCCCTTCCTCTCCTCTTGAAACCACTTCTCCTTGGATAACGGCATATTTTTAATAAAGCTAGTTCTCCACCAGGGTAAGGAAAGGAGGTAAGTTGGGCCTGTTAAAATGATCTGAGGTCTCACACTCTTTCTCAATTTCATTACCAGAAATTCTAAGGTGTGGCATGGTGGCTCATATCTCTAATCTTGGCACTTTGGGAGGCCTAGTTGGGAGGATCACTAGTGGCCAGGAGCTTGAGACCTGCCTGGGCAACATAGCAAGACTCCCAAGTCTATAAAAAATAAAAATTTTAAAATTTTAAATTAAAAAGAAAAGAAATTCTAATTCAGTAAATCCAGAGCGAGCCCTGAGGAATTTGTGATTTGAAAAGATTCTTTAGGTGATTCAAATATTTACTTTTTTCATGTCACTCTGACTCCCAAATGAAAGTCTGTGTTTGAACGTAGGCAGGTACTTCAGGCCAGGTCTGGAATCATTCACAAGACTCCTGGCGCCACATCCACAGGCCTCTTCACTTGTATTAGCTGTGTGCCTCTGGGAAACTAGATGCATCGATGACAGCCTGACTCTATCAGGCGCCTTCTAGTCTTTCTAAGGAGTCAACGCAGTGTTTTTGGCTGGGTCAGGTGTGAAATTGGAAACATTCTTTGAGAGATCCTGTTCAGATTTCTATGTTAATTCAGTGTTTTCATGTCTAATTTCCCACTCTGATGCAATTATACATATGTAATCCATGTTGACAAGTTCTGACCCTCAGATTCCAGCAAAATCTCCACCATGTATTTCTGAGAGTTCTTAGAGAGGACTCATTAGTGATTCTGATATTTTAATTCTCTCTATCTGCCCCATCTTCCCTCCCCTGGGTGCTGCCATGTTCACCAAACTCTCCTGAACCTGTTGGGCCTGCTGAGGTTTCCCCAGGACACTCTTGTCTCTGTCCCCTCTGCTGGGTGCCTGAGCTGAACACCACGACCGCTTTGGCCATACCACCAGCCCAACAGGCTTTGCTGTCCCCACTCCTTGCCCCTAACCTAGCAAATCTCAGGCTTCCAGTGTTGATTCAAGGGGACCCTGACTGCCAGACTGCTGTTGGGAAATGGGAGAAAATGTCTCTCTCCCCTTTTTAGTGTGAGACACTCTTAAAGGAACTGATCAATGTGACCTTGTTAATCCACATACAAGATATTAGAAATAATTTTTCAGTAGTGAAATTAGTGGTATTCAAGATATGTGCTTGGCTAGATTTTGATGAGGATATTTGAAATACTTTCTCAGCCATTTCTGGAGTATGGATTGAAGATTAGGGAATTTCAAATGTTAATTGACCAATACGCTACACTGTAAATACAGGTTAAAATTAACTTAAATACACATATATCACATTGTTCATTCTGAACTGTTTCAAAGTAAAATCCCACATAGACGATATAGCAAGCTCAGACATATTTCTGGTAGAGACCTGGATGAGAAGATAAATTCAATAGATAAACACTAACCAGAATTGCCCTTTGCATCCATATTTAAGAATTAGTAACTTGGCATGGTGGCTTATGCCTGTAATCCCCGCACTTTGGGAGGCCGAGGGAGGTGGATAACTTGAGGCCAGGAGTTCGAGACCAGCCTGGCAAACATGGTGAAACCCCGTCTCTACTAAAAATACAAAAATTAGCCAGGCGTGGTGGCACATCCCTGTAACCTCAGCTACTCAGGAGGCTGAGGCGCAAGAATGGCTTAAACTTGGGAGGCAGAGGTTGCAGTGAGCCAAGATCATGCCACTGCACTCCAGCCTGGGTGACAGAGTGAGACTCTGTCTCGATAATAATAATAATAATTAGTAAGTTGGTCTAGAGTATACAGCCTGACTCTTTCTTCTAAAATGAATTTGTTTTCTCTCAGGAATGTCCTTAGACTCATTTAACTGGACTCTGGGTGGTCCATTCAACATCTTCCCAGATAGACCCAGACCCAGCATTCCATCTACATGTAGCCCTTGAAATTTTGCTACTGTGCTACTCCTTTCTTTTCAGTCAGATTTCTTTTCACTCAGTAATTGGACTGACCCCTTCTCTTTCTCTTTTAAGAGTTGTTGATCACATTTGGAGTTCAATGACACTACTGTTTTGCTTTACTGTTGGAAGTTGGGAGAGACTAATTACTCATTCCTCCTTATTTATCAGTTCCAACCAATTTATAAATAGACTCAAGGAGTCAAGTTAGGAACAAAGTGCAGTACTGGCAAAGTTGATTTGGGTAGCGTGCAGAGATACTCTACCTTTTACTCCAGGTTGAACTTACCCACCACTGAGATTAAAAAGCTGGAAAAACGTAGACCTTCTCAGCAGCTGAAAATCTAAGGCAACTATAAAATATCAGGCTGTATAGAGCCGTTCCATCTGAAGTCAAGCAAGTCCAAGAGAAGAAAAACAAGCGAGGCATTTAGCACAAGCCATTGGCACGTTAGACCCATCCAGTAGTGACCCAATGAACATCTGCTTCTCACCAATATCCTACTTCAGAATGTTGAGGTATAACCAAGGGGATATGAGGAGTAGGATCCCCCTCTCCACGTACTCTAGAGCATGTTCATCACCTCCCTTTCTTCCATACCCACTGTCCTTGGCTCAAGGACAAAATCGAGTTTTCAAGAAGACCTAAGGGGTCTTCTGTTCTAAAGGAATAGAAATTTCAGGAGCAGCAATATGGAATTAAACTCCTTCTTTTTTGTTCTCTCCATCTTTCTTTCTTCCTAGGCAGCTGGAGGGTATTTGGGGTTAAGTAAGGGGCTCCTGCTTGAGAAGTTCTTCTCTTGAAGGTCTAATAGACAATGGGGTGGGGCCCAGGAGAAAAAGGGCCTGGAGCTAGGCTTCAGGCCTGCCTATCTGGACCTTAAGTTAATGGGGGTAAACAGAGTCTGTAAATTTTCCATGTCTGTCCACTCTACCAGGATTAGAAATTAAAGAGACTTGGACCTAAAACATAAGTGAATATTTAAAAGTTAGCATTTGCCAGTAATGATAACTTAGACGGACATGCCTACAGAACCACGTGGAAGCATCCCAGGTAGGCATTCAGAGTAGGAGGATCTCAGTCATCAACCTGCTTTTCTTGGAGACCAGCATTCGACCACAGATGAGCCTTGTCTAAAGCACATGCGTAAGTTTCCAAATATATCCAGCATTAGCATTAACCCCAACTGTATTATCATAGGATGATGACTTGTTCTTCAGCCAAGATTGTGGGCCATTTTCATCTCTGCACACTCATGTAAAAACAATGGGGTTTGGACACATGCTTGACTGCTCCTAACACAAATACTAGCCACTATTTTGGAAACCTGACAGTTGCTTTTCAGATTCTTTTCCAGTGGCCTAATGTTACAGTCTTAGAGAAACTTATTAAGGAATGATTACCTCATTTGAGTCTTTAATAGTCTTCAACCTCTTTTTATAGATATTAACTTGCAACTCCCTCACAGAACTATCATAATATGATTATGTTCCTTAAGTCCAACAGCTGCCCTTTACCATCGAGAAAACTGAGGCCTAGAACATTGGTGCATTACCTTCTTAAAGATCTCAGTTGACTTATCTGATTTATTTCAAATTTCCCCAAGCTATGAAGTTTGGTTCTATTGTGACATTGTTATCTTGGAGTCTACACAAATTTTCATTTTGGATGTGTGAAATTCTGCCTATTAGTCACTTCTTTTGAAAGGTGGAGAGTAGAAAGAAAGGGAGAAGCAGCAAATTTATTGCTGATTATAAATTGAGTCCTGCTTAATAAAATCCATATTCTGGCTTGATAAACTTTCTGCTAAAAGTCCTAATTAGCAGCAGATGGTTTTGAGGTTCAGGAGACAAATTTACTTTCCAAATTCCCATTAGAAATTAGTTGGAATCCTTGATTTTTATCTTTTTCTTTTGCTTGTTTGAATTTCTAACTTTTCCATAGAGAACATGAATTACATGAATAATTTAAACTGTTGTATAAAAGCTACTAATACTGTGAACAAGTTCAAACATTTGAAAATGTTAACCCCATAAGAGGACTGTCTGTATAGAAGAGATGCCCCGCACTGAATCTGAATACAGCCTTGGAATTATTTTTTAAAGTTCTATCATTTGCAGAACTATCATACTGCAGTTATATACTATATACATACAGCTTTAAAGCTAGGTCTGTTGGGCTAATATGGCAGTGTGAATTCATTTTTGAAAAGTCACTGTGCTCCAAACAAATGCAATGGTACAATAATGGATAAAATACAGAAACATACAAAAAGAGTACCAAGAAGTTCAACTGGCCTGAAAGGTGATATTAGTATCTTATCATGGAAGATACTAATTTAGCCATGGCCTAGTCATGGAAGAATTTTTGTTTTACTATCTGTATTTTTTAAATTAATGTTCCCAATTTGAGATAATTATAAATTCACATGCAATTGTAATAAATAATACAGAGAGAGCTTGTGTAGTCCTTATCCAGTTTCCCACAATATAATACCTTGCGTAACTATAGTGCAATGTCACAAGCAGGCAATTGGCATTGATACAATCCACCGATCTTATTCATGTCATGAGTTTTACATGCACTGATCTGTGTATGTATTGAATTCTGTGCAATTTTGTATTGCACGTATAGGTTCACAGAGTCACCACTACCTCAAGTTACGGAAAAGATCCATGCCCTTAAGGATTCCCTGTGCTGCTGCTCTTTTTTTTTTTTTTTTTTTTTTTTTGAGGCAGAGTCTCACTCCGTCACCCAGGCTAGAGTGCAGTGGCGCGATCTCGGCTTACTGCAAGCTCCGCCTCGTGGGTTCATGCCATTCTCCTGCCTCAGCCTCTCGAGAAGCTGGGACTACAGGTGCTCGCCACCACACCCCAAAAATACTAATTTTTTGTATTTTTAGTAGAGACGGGGTTTCACCATGTTAGCCAGGATGGTCTCGATCTCCCGACCTCTTGTTCCACCCGCCTTGGCCTCCCAGAGTGCTGGGATTACAGGCGTGAGCCACCGTGCCTGGCCTGCTGCTGCTCTTTTATAACCATAACTCCTGCCTGCCTCCCCTATCCCTATTCTCTGGCAACCACTGATCTGTTCTCCATCTCTAAAATTTGGTCGCTTCAAGACTGTTAAAAAAATAGAAGAATCATGCAGTTTGTAAACTTCTGGGGTTAGCTTTTTAAACTCAGCACAATTCACTTGAGATCCATCCAAGTTGCATGGATCAGTTTCTCTTTATTGCTGAGTAGTATTTCATGGTATGGATATACCACAGTGTATTCACTCACTCACTAAAGAATATCTGAGTTGCTTCTAGTGTTTGGCTATTACTAATAAGCTGCTATGAACATCTGTGTACATGTTTTCTGTGGATGTAAGTTTTATTTCTCTGGGATAAATGCCCAAGTTTTTTTTAATCTCCAAAAATAAAAGCGTAATAAGATGAAATCATGTACGTCATACGGTTTTCACATCTGGCCTGTGAGTCTGGCTCAAACAAATGTACTCACGCTAGAGATGAAGAAACTGGAATTGTCAAAATGATTTGCCAGAGTTATTCTGAATGTAAACTTAAAGCTGGAATTCTTTCTCAGTGAAAGCCTTGTTTATTCTTTAAGGCAGCCCTTTTAGAAGGGAAAGTCACTTTGTACCTTGAAACATAATATCTGCTACCTCTGAGGTCTACCCAGATGTTTGGCATCCAGGATTTTTCATGTTAGTTAAGGTACTTATGTCTAAAATAGCCAAATTCTGTGCACGTTTAAATGTCTATGATTCTGAAAATTGATCCCTATGTCTATTCTCTTAATGAAGAGAGCAGTTTGGTGACCGCAGACAATCAGGAATGCATTAGCACCAACTGGGGAAGAGCAGGAAGTCTACAACCCTCTCAGCTGAAGCTAACTAGCAGCCAGAAATTCTTTCTCCCCATAAGCTGGAAAACAGCTGTCCCAGAAAACTGTTCCTCCAAAGGAGGAATTACTTACACCCTTTTTTTTTTTTAATGGAAGAGATCATGGCCTGGCCAAATGCAAGGCCATGTCAAGCGTCTGTTCATTCACAAAGGGCGAACTGAATATCCTCAACATCCAACTGGCAATAGCTTGAAAAAACAAAACCGGAAACCAAGAACCAACAAACCCTAAGCTTCATTATAGCCTTTTTTGACTTTCATTTTATTCAAACAGGTCACTGACTGTTTATATTTTAGCAATGTTTATCCATGGAAGAGGAGATGAAAAGACTTAAGAACTTAAACCTAGGACGAACAAAACTTAAAAACCAAAAAACTCTAAATCCATCAATCCCAAAATGTGTATTTCAAAAGATAGGGAGCCAGCCTAATTTAACAATATGCTAAACAGGTAAAATATTTCATCTTAGAATTTAACTCCGCAGCAGTGAAACAGGGAGCTTCTCCACTGTGTCTGGAAAAGACAACGCTTTGGTTCTATTGTAAGAACTGTGAATTCAGCCCAGGGCAGGCAGGGATCCAAATGACCTGAATATGCCACTTCCTACGATTAATTCAGAGGAAATGAATCTTCTACCTTTCCTGGATACTGGGCTGACTTTACATATGAATAGAACTGATCAAGGCCAATGAGATGGGATTTCACATAAGTAATAAAAACAATCATGGCAATAACAACTAACATTTATTGAGAGCAGCATTTATAAACACCAGCAGTGGGCCAGAAGTTTCATGGAGATCATTTCCCTGACTCTTCATGATAATCCTATAAGGTGGGTGTTATTATATCTACTATTTTATAGATAAGAAAACTGGTTCTTAGAGAGGAGAAGTATAATAACTTGCCTAAGATTTTGTAGCTGTTAAGTGATGGATCCAGGACTCTAATTATAAAGTCCAAGTTCTAAACTATATGCTCAGCCTTCACTCAGAAATTGCACCATTAGAAAGCCATTTCTCCAGCCTACGCAACATGGCAAAACCCCATCTCTACAAAAAATACAAAAAATAGCGGGGCATGGTGGCACATGCCTGTGGTACCAGTTACTCGGGGGGCTGAGGTGGGAGGATCCACAAAGAATGCAATTTTTCTGGAATAAGATATGGTCCCTTGTTAAATGCCATCCACCTTTGGAAGGGATTACATGGTATCATGTTCTCAGTCATCAACTCCAGTGTCAATGAGTTCTTCAGGCCCTTTATCACTTGATAACAAACTGAGAGGAAGTGTTTCCAGGAATCAGAGGAGACTGCACATAGGAAGTCTAAAGGGGGCAGTGAGGTTGTAGAGAAGCTACAAGAAAGCTATAACCAGAGTCTCTATGACTGCTGACATGCCTGCCTCAAGAGATTTAGAGCAAGCCCACTTTTATCCTTCCATCTGTAGAAGGCATTCTCTCCCACAGAGGACTGGCCCTACTCACTGTCCCATTCTTTTATGTGGTAATTAACTTTACCACTACTTCTAGGGGACAAGAATGTACATCCCCTGGAGACTCCCAGATGCTTTCGTCTACTTCTGTGGGTCTCACGCTCCACATAGATCCAACCTTCTTGTCTCTTTCTATATCTAGTAATTCTTGATGAGGAAGAAACCCATTTACAAATTTTTTTCTGAGACAGGGTCTTGCTCTTTCACCCAGGCTGAAGTGCAGTGGCATGATCACAGCTCACTGCAACCTCAGCCTCCCAGGCCAAAAGGACTTATAACTTAAAAGGATGGATGGGGTGGAGATGAACACAAGCTGAGGCACATTAAGCACCAGACTCTGATCCAGGGCTTGATATCCATGATGATCTCATTAAATATTCACAGCAGCTCTCCCAGGGAGATGTGATATCCCCATTTTACAGGAGAGTACACCAGCATCCAGTACCTCCTCACAGTTTCAAAGCTTATTAAGAGACCAATCCAGATTCAAACACATGTCCCCAGACTCCAATCTCCATTTCCCAGCCCTAAAAGAAAGAGTAAATTGGCTACAAAATAAATATCTTAGAACAGAACCTCTTATTGAAATTAAAACAATATTCAAAGGGGAGCAAAAAGGGAGCTGATGCTTCTTATGTATCTTAGCCATCAAATGTAAAAGAAGGTTGAGTTGGCCTTTATGAGGGGGGAAAAGTAGTGAAAGTGATGGGCCACAGAAATCAGCCAACTAAATTCCTTTACAGCCCCTCACTTATTTGGTGAATGGCATGTGCTGCTCACGATAAACAGAAAAATGGCTTGGATTTCTCATCCTCAAATTCTTACCTGAGAGATGGTAACATTCTAAATAAAGGTACATTTCTTATTACAACCTGAGTTTGAGCCCCAAAGCCCAACATAATCTCCTGGTGAGGTGGGGTGTGCCATTGTGAGCCCTGGTTCCCATGTGGTTTCTAAGAGCAGCCAAGCAGCAGATAGTCCTGGGCCTTCTCATCACCCTGATACTCATGAGGCACTCTCAGTCTCTGTTGAGAGTAAGAGCTTTTAGCTTTTGCATCTCCTAGAGGAGCTTTTGCTCCAGTCCCTAGCATTATTTCCTAGAAAAGAGATGTGGCTAAGTTGTGTCCTTGGCTTTCATACCCAAGTACATTCCTCTTGGCCTAAGGGAGAAAGCCTTGAGCTCCTCTTGTGATAGGTGCTTTGATCATGTCCTATTCACCCCATTGGTGAAGGAGGTATTTCAGGACACTGGACACCACACAGATAAGATTGACAGCAGTTTATTCGTCACTGATACTGATAGTCTGGGAGAGGACATTGCGCAACACACAGGGCCACACAGGGACTGCACTTGGGACCAAGGTGAACAACCAGGGGCCATGGGAGGCAAGCTTGGCAGTATCAAGAGGGTGACATGCCCCTTGGTTCCTGTGGGAAAACGTGATTGGCCTCTTTGAATGATTCCACATGCTGGCAGGGACTGAAGCTTGCTCCTTAGGGATAAATAGGAACTGCACTTGGTCCCCATGATAAGAAGAGTTATTAGCTAGGGAACCTTTTCCACACTAGCAGAGTAGGGAGGGGAACTTGTGTTAGGCCATCTGAGGCCTGTCCTGTTTTCTTCAGATGTCAAAGCAAGCATGCTATGGGACCTTAGTTCTAGTCCTTGTACCATCGTAGTACATGTCACTAAAGGATCAAACAAAAATAGAGAAGGAACTCAACAAGTTTTGATTTGTATATGCCCCGTTCCTCCTTCAACATACATGCTCTAGAGGTAAAGAAACATGCGAGTCCCTCCCTTTTACGTTCCTTCATGAAGCCTTGGATAATACCAAGTCCTTTTTGATGGAATACCACAATAACCAGTGACTTAATAAATGTTATTGTTTGAGGAAGCCAATCTTTATTTGAGTAGCTATTGCCAGCCAAATTCTTTATTAATTTATCAAATATTTATAGAAAATCTAAACAGACTATTTGTATAGGAGCTGTATCTGTCAGAGTTCTTTGGTTGCAGGCCACAGAAACTGAGTCTGGTTGACTTTAACAAAAAAAGGGAACTTACTAGACTGGATTTCAGTAGCTCAGAAAACTGGATTAAAAAAAAGAATGTAAAGAACCCAGGTTCAGAAAGGACAATAATCAGGACAGCTCTGATTAGGATCTTGGTAGCAGAAACTGATGAATACTCTATTGAGGGCAGCATGGGAGAAATGAATTAACTCTAATCCTTCCGTTAGTTGGCCTAGCATTCAAACTGCAGGAGGAGTCTGACTGGCATGGCTGGAGTCTTGGCCCAGGGAAGGAGGACATGTTGATCGAAAATACAACCAAATCTGCAATAGACAGCAGATGGTTGCTCAAAGGAAAACCAAATGACTATTTACCCAAAGAAAGAGGAAGGGATTCTAGGCAGGCAAAAACAAAAACAAAAACAGGCATACATTTCTAGAGCTATGTCATTATCTTATATGAATTGGAAAATCAATGATTATTAAACAAAACAGGTAAATCATATCTTAACCCACTTTCTTGGTTGTGCTTTCTACAGTGTGTATTTGTGTACTTTTTTGTTTCATTAAAATAAAACATGTTCAGTGCCTCAATACCTGGTTGTAAGGTAGATTTGTTGTGGATTTAACCCTCAGACAGGCCAATCTGCCTTTAAGCCTTATCTCTTACTCTAACCACATATCTTACAGAAATAGATCTTTTTTCACAAAGAAGAAGTAGAGATATGAATGAATCAGCAAAAAATATTTTAAGTGATTTTAAAATTATTTAATGAAAGCATTTTATGTAGGCACTGCCCTGCTAGACTCATGGGCAGCAAAAAGATAGATGCACACCACAAAAAGTACTTCCCACACCTAAGTTTATAATGAACATGTGCACACGCAAGCAATTAAATGACAGTTCAATAAGAAATATGTAACCCAGATGTCAGTGGAAACTCTACATTCTTTTCCTTCCCAATATTTACGTCCTGAAGAGTCCCAGAAGTTCCCATACTCAATGTCATTTTTGAATCTTAGTTTCTGTTACCCCTGAAATCTTATTTTCACTTTTATTTTTGCCCCACAATTGTTGCCTTTTCTGTGTTCCATACGAAACCAGAAATACCCCCACTAAAAAAAAGGGGCGTGTTGAGTACAGCAAACTCCACTCAAACATTGGTGAGAAGAAGGGGACCCACATGAAAGAAGAGCTAATAGGTAAAAAGTGTTTGATTTCTATATTTTTAAAAGTCTTTTAACTATTTCCAACAATTCAGGCCACAGCATTCTGTCATGTATTTCAGCCCTCTATTTTTTTCACTGCTTATCAGTAATCTACCCCATGTTACTATGCAAAGCAATCTAGGCTTCCTCAATGCAGCTGCAGCACTCCCTTGGTAGAACCAAACACTCACTAGCTGTTGGACAATTGATCACCTACTTCCTCATCAGTCTCTACAAGAGAACTGGATCAGATTTTTTCCCAGGGGTATGAATCCTGCCACCCATCCTTAGGGGCGTCAAGGGGGGCAGAAATGGCTATAGTAAACCTACATTTTAAATAAGAGTTTGCCCTCTGTCACAACTGCTCTGAGTGGGCCCATGAGGGAGGGAAGGTTGTGGGTCTTAACAGTGTGGAAGAGATTTTAGGGAAGGACTCTAACTTGAACTCATGACTGTGACTTAAAAATGCAGGGATCAAATTTAAACTGAAAACTTCAGACTAAAATTTTGTAACCAAATATATACATTTTGGTGTGTGTGTGTATATATATATATATATATATATATATATACACACACACACATACACACACACACATATATATTTCTCTCACTTTCTTTTCCAAATCCCATCAAAATATCATAAGTAATATCAAAATAAGAACAAACCTATTGCACTACTGAAAACCAAGAGGGCATCTTCAGGCAAGTAAAAAATTTCTGGAATATATAAAGCAAATGACATATTTCCCCGAAGCTGAAGAATCTGCAACCCATGTAGTTGAATAGAAAAAAAGAAAAAAAAAGAGAGAGAGAGAAAATAAAAGATTAAAAGGAAGAAAATAAGGAAGGAAGAAAGTTAGTTTTCCAGATGAACTTTGAAATCCTAAAACCAACAATAGTTGGAATTAAAAGGAGCTGGAAATGGGGTGACAGGCTGGGTGAATAATTAAAGACCTGTGGAACAGCTGCACGAGTCCCCTGCTCTCAGAATTGCTGGTTCTGTTGTTTGCCTGCAGGATACAATTTTCCATTTGTGAAATAATTTTTAAACCCTGATACAGAGTATTCCCAGGATGGTTGTTGGGACCAGAAAAGCAGGGCACTCCCTAGGTAATATATGATCACTACGAGATTCGCAATGAAAAAACAGGTGACTCAGATAACTATTGGTTCTACATCTTTCTCTCTGCTTCCTTTATCAACTGCCAAAAGAAAGCTTGCTATATTCAAAAACTGTCACTGCCAGAGAAACAGAGATTTTTCACTTGGGCTGAGGAAATGGACCCTAGCTACCAATCCAGGTCAATACATACCATTGATAAACGTGAGTATAAAACAAACAATCACCAATCATCTGAAGAAAATGAATAGCATAAAAGAGAGGGAACAAACCAAAAGAGTAGAAGAACTAATTCCTGAAGAAACAGAGTTAGTAGAAAAAAACAAAAGAGAGTTAAGAGCATGCCATATCCTAAAGAAGAGCAGATGTGTGTGAAAAAGAATCTATCAGGACCTTGGAAATTAAAAACATGATCACCAAAATAAATAACAGATGGCTCAAATAACAGAATTTACGTAACAGAAAGCAGAGTTAGTAAATTAAAATATGTGGCCAAGGAAATCTCCTAGGGTATAGTAAAAAATAATGAGATGAAAATAAGTACAAAGTTGAGAGATAGGAAAGACAGATGCAGGAGATCCAACATTCATCTAATTGGAGTTCTAAAAAGGGAGAACATCAGGAGGAAATTATCAAATAAGTAATTATGTAGGCATATGAAAAAGTGGTCAGCATCACTAATCATTAGGGAAATGCAAATCAAAATCACAATGAGAAAAAATCACCATTTTACATACATTAGGATGGTTATTACAAAAAAAAAAAAAAAACCCAAAATAGAAAATAACAAGTGGTGGCAAGGATGTGGAGAAATTGGAACACTTGGGCTTTGCTAGTGGGAATGTAAAATAATGCAGCCACTATGGAACACAGTATGGTGGTTCCTCAAATAATTGAATGTAGAATTATCATATGACCCAGCGATTCTAACTCTAGCTGTATACCAAAAAGAATTAAAAGCAAGGACTCAAACAGATACTTGTATACTGATATTCATAGAGCATTATTCACAGTGGCCAAAAGGTGGAAACACCCATGTCTATGAATGGATGAATGGATAAACAAAATGTGGTATAACCGTAAAATGGAATATTATTCAGCATTAAAAACGAAAGAAATTCTGATACATGATATAACATGGCTGAACTTTGAAAACATGCTTAAATGAAATAAGCCAGATCTGAAAGGACAAATATCGTATGATTCCACTTATATGAGATACTTAGAGTAGTCAAATTCATAGAGACAGAAAGTAGAACAGTGGTTATCAGGAGCTGGGGGAAATGGGGAGTTACCATTTAATGGTTATAGTTCCAGCTTCAGTTGAAAAATTTCTGAAGATGAATGGTGATAATGGTTATGTCACAATGTGAACATACTTAATGCCACTGGGTTACATACTTAAAAATAGTTAAATGGCAAATTTTATGTTTGTATATTTTACCACAATCAAAAGCCCTTAAAGCAAAGCAAAACATATTACAGTATTGCTTTTGCATTTAAATAAATTAGACATTTTTGTAAAGAAAGAACTATGGAAAGTTTCACTGAGCTGGAGTCTTCACATGGAACGAACTCACTGAGTGATGAGCAGAAGTAACTGTAAAAGAAATAAGCCTAGACACATCATGATGAATTTTCTGAACTCTAAAATTAAAGAGAGAATCCTAAAAACCACAGACCAGAAAAAAGATTACCTATTGCTATGGACTAAATATTTGTATACCCCCAAAATTTATATGTTGAAATCCTAACCCCCAAGGTGCTGGTAATAGGAGATGGGGCCTTTGGGTGGCAATTAGGTCATGAGGGCTGAGCCCACTTGAATGGGATTAGTGCTTTTATTAAAGAAATCCCAGAGAGCTCCCTTATCCCTTCTGCCATGTGAGGACACAGCAAGAACCAGAAAGCATCAGATCCTGATATGGTTTGGCTGTATCCCCACCCAAATCTCATCTTGAATTACCATGTGTTGTGGGAGGTACCTGGTGGGAGGTAACTGAATCACGGAGGCAAGTCTTTCCTGTGCTGTTCTCATGACAATGAATAAGTCTCACCAGATCTGATAGTTTTAAAAAGAGGAGTTCCCCTGCACAAGCTTTCTTCCTTTGCCTGCTGCCATCCATGTAAGATGTGACTTGCTAGTCCTTGCTTTCCACCATGATTGTGAGGCTTCCCCAGCCACATGGAACTGTAAGTCCAATTAAACCTCTTTCTTTTGTAAATTGCCCAGTCTTGGGTATGTCTTTATCAGCAGCATGAAAACTAACTAATACAGTAAATTGGTACCAGTAGAGTGGGGTACCTGAAAATGTGGAAGCAACTTCGGAACTGGGTAACAAACAGACGTCGGAACAGTTTGGAAGGCTCAGAAGAAGACAGGAAAATGTGGGAAAGTTTGAAACTCCCAGAGATGTGTTGAATGGCTTTGACCAAAATGCTGATAATGATATGGACAATGAAAAGCAGGCTGACGTGGTCTCAGATGGAGATGAGGAACTTGTTGGGAACTGGAGCAAAGGTGACTGTTATGTTTTAGCAAAGAGACTGGTGGCATTTTTCCCTAGAGATTTGTGGAACTTCGAACCTCAGAGAGACGATTTAAGGTTCTGGTGGAAGAAATTTCTACACAGCAAAGCATTCAAGAGGTGATTTGGGTGCTGTTAAACGCATTCATTTGTAAAAGGAAAACAGAGCATAAAAGTTTGGAAAATTTGCAGCCTGACAATGCAGTAGAAAAGAAAATCCCATTTTCTGAGGAGAAATTCAAGCTGGCTGCAGAAATTTGCATAAGTAATGAGGAAGCAAATGTTAATCCCCAAGACAATGAGGAAAGTGTCTCCAGGGCATGTCAGAGGTCTTCACAGCAGCCGCTCTCATCACAGGCTCAAAGGCCTAGGAGGAAAAAGTGGTTTTGTGGGCCAGACCCAAGGTTCCTGTGCTGTTTGTAGCCTAAGGACTTGGTACCTGCATCCCAGCGGCTGCAGCTGTGACTAAAAGGGGCCAAGGTACAGCTCAGGCCATGGCTTCAGAGGGTGCAATCCCCAAGCCTTGGCATCTTCCAAGTGGTGTTGAGCCTGCAAGTGCACAGAAGTCAAGAATTGAGGTTTGGAAACCTCTGCCTAGATTTCAGAGGTTTTGAAATGTGAGGACATGAGATTTGGGAGGGGCCAGGGGCAGAATGATATGGTTTGGCTGTGTCCCCACTCAAATCTCATCTTGAATTCCCACATGTTGTAAGAGGGACCTAGCAGGAGGTAGTTGAATCACAGAGGCAAGTCTTTGCCATGCTGTTCTCCTGATAGTGAATAAGTCTCACCAGATCTGATGGTTTTAAAAAGAGGAGTTCTGGCTGGGTACGGTGGCTCACGCCTGTAATCCCAGCACTTTGGGAGGCCGAGGCAGGTGGACTACGAGGTCAGGAGATGGAGACCAGCCTGGCCAACATGGTGAAACCCTGTCTCTACTAAAAACACAAAAAATCAGCTGGGCATGGTGGCACGTGCCTGTAGTCCCAGCTACTCAGCAGGTTGAAGCAGGAGAATTGCTTAAACCTGGGAGGCGGAGGTTGCAGTGAGCCAAGATTGCACCACTGCACTCCAGCCTGGGCAACAGAGCAAGGCTCTGTCTCAAAAAAAAAAAAAAAAAAAACCAAAGAGGAGTTCCTCTTCATGAGCTCTCTCTCTTTGCCTGCTGCCATCCATGTAAGATGTGACTTGCTTCTCCTTGCCTTCCACCATGATTGTGAGGCTTCCCCAGCCACATGGAACCATAAGTCCAATTAAACCTCTTTCTTTTGTAAATTACCCAGTCTTGGGTAAGTCTTATCTGTAGCATGAAAGCAAACTAATACAGACCCCAAATTTGTTGGCACCTTGATCTTGGACTTCCAGCCTCCAGAAATGTGAGAAATAAATTTCTGTTGTTTATAAGCACCCAGTCTACTGCATTTGTTATAGCAGCCCAAAATAACTAAGACATCTACCAAAGAGAAAAAAAGCATATTGGCATCTTATTTATAATACATGACACTAGAAAACAATGGAGTGATTTCTTCTAAATTCTGAAGGAAATTATTTTGAGCCTAGAATTCCTGCTTCAGCAAAACTGGTATTCACATGTGTGTGGGGAAAGGAAATTTTTGAACACATAAGATCTCAGTTTACGACTTATGAATTCTTTCTAAATTAATTATTGAAAGCTATAGTAAGCTGAGAAATTGGTTTTAAAAAAGAAGTGTAATTCAAGGAAAAAATAGATACTAATAGGAATTTTAATTAAAATTAAATAATTATTGATAATATGGCTATATGACTCTATAATTTTTAAAAAAGATAAGTGTGCCATGAAATATTTCATAATAATTAGAACTTAAAATTCAAAGCAATTTCAACGAAACTAGGAAAAGAGAAAGAGAAAGTAAGTGAGAGGATTTTCCCTTATTCTAGGGGGAGTGAGATTTTAAATACAGAATAAATATCAATTCTGAGAAAAATGTAAGTTTAAATATATTTATTAAAAACCTAACAATAACTACTGGAACAGTAAAAATAAGATTTGTAACTTTCAAATACCAGGTGAAAAAAGAAAACCTTATCATCAAAAGAGAAGAACAGCTACCCAAAACAACACAAAATAGAAAACAAGCAAAACCAAACCAAGACAAAAAAGCCTTACAAAGAGAAAACACAAAATGAGAAAGCAAAAATAAGATTGATTGATATAACAAATACAGCACTTTCAAGTCCTAGGGACTGTTCAAAGTGCTTTACAAATATTAGCTGATTTAATCAAACATACAATTACCTCAATAAATGTGAATAGGTTAAATTCCTCAATTAAGAAAACCAGATTCTGATGTCTTAAGTTGTGTTAAAACAAGACAAGAGAGAAAGCAAGAGAAATAATGTCTTTAAACAAAATGACTAAAGTTTGTTAAAACAAAAAGCCAGGAAAATTACACCAAAATAAAACAAAACAAAGTAGCAGGGATGGCAGTATTACTATTGAACAAACTAAAATTCAAATCAAACAGGATTAAATGGAATTTTTAAAAATTACATGTATGTAAATATATGTCACTATAATATATGTCATTATATTTCATATTTTTAAAATATAAAAATTTAAATATAACATTTTAATTTTTAAAATACAAAATATAATAATAAATCTGTAAATTTGTAAAAAGCTTTAAGAGCACTAACCTATGAGCCTTAGGATAATATCAAACATGTTTATTCAAAACTATTAGAAATGTCAGGATTTGAATTGATTCATGGAGTTGCAAAGGGAAGGAGACATTTTTGGCAAAAAGAAATTACCCTACCTGGTCAGCGAAGCCACTAGTGAGGCCACTTTGACTAACACTGAGGGTCTGTGGAGGAGGCTAAGGAAGAAATAAGATTAGAAAGGTGGAGCAGGTCTAGCTTTTACTTCCAGGAAAGGTGATGAGGATCAAGGGAGAGATGTGATTACAGGTGTCCTTTAGAAAGGTAAATCAGGGCTGGGCACAGTGGCTCACTGTGAAACCAAGATGGTGAAACCCGGTCTCTACTAAAAATACAAAAATTAGCCTGGCGTCGGGGTGGGTGCCTGCAATCCCAGCTACTAGGAAGGCTGAGGCAGAGAATTGCTTGGACCCTGGAGGCAGAAGTTGCAGTGAGCTGAGATCACGCCACTGCACTCCAGCCTGGGCGACAAAGTGAGACTTCATCTCAAAGTGAGACGTGAGACTCACTTCACAAAGTGAGACTTCATCTCAGAAAAAAAAAAAAGAAAAGAAAAGAAAGATAAATCAGGCAGCAGCATGCAAAACTGGCTGGAGAAGAAATGGAGTATTGGCAACACAGGCAGAAGTGCATATTCACTATTAGTAAATCAGTAGTACATTTCCACATTACCCTTATGCTCTTAGTCTATCAGAAAGAAGTATTTGGAAGTTGAGTTCAATAATATGAAAGTCTTCTGAAAATTGAGGTGCTTTAAATATGTAATATTAATATTAATTATTCTCATTCATTCTATAGTATTATATTTAAATACTTAAAGTCTCTAAATCATGATCATAAATTGGTATCTACAATCCTTATCCTGTAGGTAATTGAAAGCTTTGAAGAACTTGATCAAAGTGAATTCTTTCACCAAAGATCTAAGAATAGCCAGAAGATGTTCAATTACAGAGGCAGTCCAGGCATATCTGCTTTTCCTCCCCTTTCTCTCTTTGCACTGTATCCCGCTCTACCCTATGCGGAGAGTTTGGATATGGAAATTTTGGAAGGGTCCTATTAGCTACAAGGACATAGCCTCCTATGGGAGAATCTGTCTTTTTCAGGATATGAAATCAGTTTTATAATTTTAAGGAAATTTTTGATACCTACATTTTTAAGGAAATGTCATTCTTGACTCTGCTTAGGCTATGCACAGGAGCAGGCCGGCGGAGAACAGATTTTCCTCGTTTTAGGAACTGTTGTTAGTAATGCACTCTCCCAATCACCTGCATCAATGAAGGGGAGCCAAAATGGAAATAATCCCAATGGTAGATCATCCAAAAACACATGGCTCTTTAGTTTGGAAGTACATTCAATTACTTTTTCTTGCAGCTAGGTCTTTCTAAATCTGTATTCCCTGGTTATTGCTAAAGTAATTTGCTATCCCTAACCACACACTAATTCATAATGGGAAGAATGGCCCAGGTGGGCTGGTTGGCAATGGTGCATCAGCCTGAGATTAACCATTTGCCACAGATAATTACAAATGAGTAATTCAGAGCCAGATAATTGAGAATTCTTATATACCATATATTTTGTCTCAGGAGGCCAACTGTAAAATTCCTGTGATTTCTATGATTCTATGTGCATGTGTGTGTGTATAAGAGAGAGAAAGAGAGAAATTAAGAAGAATTTATGATAATTTTATGGTAATCCTTTAGCACTAAAAGAGAATTACTAAGGCCTTGCTTTTAGGAATTGAAGTAACATCTTTAGCTGCTTTCTAACTTTGAAAATGTGAGGATTTTGATTTTTTTAAAAAAAAAATCAACCATAATCTTTAAGTAAATGACTTTAATGTCACATACCAGAAAGGGAACATATAAAGATGAAGCTTATCATTTCTCAACTAGTTTCATCAAGAATTATAATTTTCAATGGGTAAACTTTGAGAGAAACTATACTATTAATCGTTAAACTCAAGAGTTTTATCAAAGCCTCAAACATTATCACTGGCAACAAAAGACTGAATGTAAACATAGTTAATTATTTCTCTGGCTTTACCAAATACCATTCTGAGGTACTGAAGATACCTATTAAGATAGACATAATTATTATTGAAGGATATTATTTATTTATATATTTTCCATAATACCTATAAAATAAATAAGTTAGAGGAAATCATAATCAAAATGTGTATTAAAATAACATTGTCAATAGCTATTGATATTTGTCAATAGCAGTCAATAAATTAAATAATTACAAACTTGTCAAAATTTGGTATTGGAGATGATTGTCCTTTACCCAACTATCATTTCCTTGATGCCCATACCCCTTCTTAGAGAGCGTACCTGGCACTGCCTGGAAAGAGCACTAGAACACTGTGTCCTTGCCTATCTGAGAGTGTGAGCCCATCACACTGAAGCTGAGCCCATCACATTCTCTCTCCTGGTTTTGGATGTGCAGACTAGAAACACCATTTGTAATCAGAGGTGGGTGCTGCTCTTTTAGGAGCACTGGTAATGGGAGTTTTTCCAAAGACAAAAGAATGAAACAGGTGCAGCAGAGACAAGGAACCAGGGGCCAGAGGGACAGGAAGAAGAAGAAAGTGAGAGTAAAAGAATTTTACTGATAACCTTCTGGTTCTATAAAATTTTTTAGTTCTTGCTAAAACTGGACACCTTGAGATGCTGTATCCTTACAATAAACTTCTCTGTAATTAGCCGAGCTTAAGTGGATTTCTTCTGGCAACTATGCATATGAAACTGCTCTACCACTATGTTAATTTTCAAGTCTTCTAAAGATGGCAACAACTTAAATTTCCCTGCCAGAATTTTGGAGAGAGGCAAGCAAATCTGACATCAGAAATGTAGTTGTCTCACTTATGGTTTAAATCCTGAATCAGTTTAGGGAAGCAGTGGGTGAAGATTATTTTTAAACAGCCCACAGTCAACTTATCCTACTCAAAAGTATGACCAAAACACTGAGGAGGCAGAAGAGATAAAGAATTTTTATTTTCTGATAAGTAGTGGTTATTTTGACATAAAATAATTATTATATGAAAGTCCTTTGAACCACTGTGACTTGGATTGACAATTAGAGAAAGAGAGAGAGTGAGAGAGAGAATAGAGTGAGTGTACATGTGGCCTACTGCATGAAAGGTAAATCAGCAGATTCTTGAATCAACCGTCTATTCTATTTCTATGATTATGTATTGGTTTAAAAAAGACTCCTTCTTAGTAAAGGCAAGTGTTGACTAAGTTATGTGTGTCACAATAAAAGCCATACACCTTCTTTTTGGCCTGTTAAAACAAGGTTTAAGGAAAATGAGGAATAGTTCAAGCCAAGAACATCTGAGCAAATAATCAAATAAGAAAAACAATTAAAAGTTTGGGATGATATTAACAAACTGAGAAAAAAACACTGAGATAAGAATCTTGGGGGGAAATAGAAAGCACAGTAAAAAAATAAATAAATGGGGCGAGAGTTAAGATGTGAAAAGACTCAGAAGACCTTCATTCTTACAGTAACACAAGAAAAGTCATAATATAAAATTATACTTACATATGAGACAATAGAAAAGTGGTAGACCAAAGAAAACCTTGACAATCTAATTTTTAATAGATCAAAACCTTTCATGGGTCAGCAGAAAGTGACAACATCCTCTAGGGTAAGTTCTGTGTCTAGATATAGGCAGGCAGATGAGAAGACGTGCCATAAACTTGATAAGTGTATCAGGTAAGAAGAGGCCAGCTGATCTATTGGCAATGGTGAAGGAAGGCAGGATGGACTGAGGTATGGAAGACCCCTTAAATGCAGCATTTTTTCTTGGCATAATAATTCTCCCCATTCTCTTCCACAATTTGTTGAGAAAAGCTGGGCATGCTGTACTAGATAATAAGAACTCGGGTAAATAGTTTGTTAATTTTAGAGTTTATGGTAATCTAGCTAGAAATTAGACTTTTTAATGTTTGCTGTAGCTATAGATGCCAGAAGCTTCAAATTCCTCTGGCATCTTTGTTTTCATCTCCCTTTTTGACTTTCAGCTTCCCTAGGTATTCCTCCTCAAAAAGAGTTGTGTTGTACAGCTCTTTCAGCTGTAATCCACTGTTATAATACTGGAGCCCCGCTGGTGTGGTGGTAAGCCATGGCGGATAAGGAGCATTCTATACTCTTCTAATTAAATCTCTGTGTTTTATTGGGCCTGTGTCTTCTACAAGTTTTTCTCCGGTGGTAAAGACCTTTTTCCCTCTCTTGCCTCCACTCCTATCCCTGACTGCTCCAATCCCAATCTATTTTCTTAAAGCCTTGACCCTTGTTGACTATGTCTTTCCTCCTTACATGAGACAGGAAGACTGGAGGGAGCTTCAGTGGGAAGAATATCCTTCCCCCAATTGGGATAAAGTTCTGAAAGATTCTTTCCCCATGGAGCATAGGCCATTGTTAGGGAGAGGTCTCTGGGTATATTTCCTATTGGGATATTTCTGGGTATATTTCTCACTCTTCCTCTTCTCTTCCAGAGCTACCAGGGGATCTTCCTTCGCCCTTCACTGTGAGAACCTGCTGAGGTCCCTGAAAATACAGTCCGTGAAAGTGCAGGAGCCACCTAAGACTGTGATTCCCAGGAGTTTCTCATTCAAGTCCATACTCAGCCTCCAACAAAATTTATCAAATTTACTGTGTAAAGGTTCTGTCTACTTTATGGCTTGAGTACCTTCTGCTTCAGGTAAGAAGCTCTTGGCTATGTTTCTCTGGATGTCTCCCAGATTTTGGGGAGAAGGGTTGCCTATAACCTCAGTTCTCTGATGTGTCCAATAAGAGTCATTGATTTTCAGTTTTCCAGCTTCTTCTTCTTGTAAGGATGAGAGTGATGATTCAGGCTGTTAACACGTCAGAACTAAAACTGGAAATCACATTTATATATTTTCATCCAACAACTACAAAATACACTTTCATTTCTAGTACACATGGAAGATAGACCATGGCAGTACATTTAAAGGATTGAAATAATACAGAGTATTTTCTATGATCAAAATAGAATTAAGTTAGAAATCAATAATAAAAATTGATACATGAAAAATCTACAGTATTTGGAAACTAACATTAACTTCTGAATAACCCATAAGTCAAAGAAGAATCAAAGGGAAATGAGAAAATGTTCAAATTAAATTAAAATGACACAACATATCAAAATGCATGGAATAAAACAAAAGTAGGGCTAAGGGAGTGTATTAGTTAACTACTATTGTATAATAACTTTGCCAAAAATATAGCTATTTAAAACAATATATAGTTATTATCTCACAGTTTCTGTGGGTCAGCAGTGTGGGCATGACATAGCTGGCCTCTGCTCCAGGGTGTCACAAAGCAGCAATTAAGGTGTTAGCCATGGCTGCTGTCTCAGCTAAAGACTTGACTGGAGAATAATTTACTTCCAAACTCATGCAGTTTTTAGCAGGATTCAGGTCCTTCCCATAAAGAAAACTCAAGGCCCAGATGGCTTAACTGGTAAATTATATCTTTAAAGGGGAAATAATGCCAATCTTACATAAGTCCTTTCAGAAAATAGATGAGAAAACAATACTTCCCAACTTCGTTGTGAAGCCAGAATAACCCTAAAACCAAAACTGGCAAGTACATTACAAGAAAAGAAGTAACAGAGAAGTAAGTTTTAACAAAATATTAACAATATAACTCTAGCAATGTGCACATAGGGTAATACAGCACAACCAAGTGGGGTTTATCCCAGGGATTCAAGGTCAATTTAATGTAAAAGTGTAACTCATCGTGAGGTGCGGTGGTTCATGCCTGTACTCCCAGCACTTTTGGAGGCCAAGGCAGGAGGGTTGCTTGAGCCCAGGAGTTTGAGATCAGCTTGGGCAACATAGGGAGATCCTATCTCTACAAATAATTTAAAAATTAGCTGAGCATGGTGGCACACACCTGTAGTCTCAGCTACTCAGGAGGCTGAGGCAGGAGGAACACTTGAGCCCAGGAGTTCAAGGCTGCAGTGAGCCGTGATCTCACTACTGCACTCCAGCCTGGGCGACAGACCAAGACTCTGTCTCAAAAAAAAAAAAAAAAAAAGTTCATCACATTAACAGAATAAAGGAGAATCACCATGTAACCTTCTTCATAGATATAGAACAATAATTTAACAAAATTCAACTCCTTTGTAGTAAAATCTCTCAGGAAATATAAATAGAAGGAAACTTTAATAATCTGACATGAAAACTCTATGGCTACAAAAGACTTAATAGTGAAATTTTGGATACTATCCTTCTAAGTTCAGAAATAACAAAAAACAGTTTGTTCTTATCACTTGCATTCAGCATTGCACTGGAAGTCCCAGCCAATACTACAACATGGCAAGAGAATAAAATAAAATGCATAAATATTGGGAACAAATAAGTAAAACTCTTTATTCACAAATGATATGATTATATACCTAGAAAATGCAAAAGAATCTACAAAACTCTGCTAGGTCTCACAAGCGAAGTCAGCAGCAAACAACTGGAAGAGAACATTTTTTAAATGATGGATAGTAGCATCAAGAAACATAAAATACCTAGGAATAAATTTAATGACAGATATACATGTTTGCTAGACTGACGACTATAAAACATTGGTGAGAGAAAGAAAATCTAAATAAATGGAGAGCCATACCATTTTCACAGATTGAAAGATTCAATATTGTGAAGATATCAATTATCCCTTGTAGTAGTTTCTTATGGTTGTTTAATAATTTACCAAAAGTTTAGTCAGTTGAAATAATACAAACTCCTTATTTTACAGCTCGGTAGATCAAGGAGTCAGATGTGGGTCTCACTGGGCTAACATAAAGGTGTCAAGACTCTATTCCTTCTGGAGGCTCTGGGGAAGAATCCATTTCCTTGTCTTTTCCATCTTCTAGAGGCCACCCACTCTCCTTGGCTCATGGCCTCTTCCTCCGTTTTGAAACGTCAATAACAGCATGTCAAGTTTTTTTTGTATTGCATCATTCTGACTTCTTTTTCTGCACCCCTTTTCCATAGCTAAGGACTGCTGTGATCACATTGGCCCCATCCAGATAAGCCGGGATAGCCTCCCTATTTTAAGGTTAATTGGCTGGCAAACTTAACTACATCTGCAACCTTAATTTCCCTTTGCCACATAGCCTAACTTATTTACAAGTTCCAAGGATTAGAATATGAACGTCTTTGGCAGGGGGTGAGGGGAAGGGAAAAATTATTCTGCCTGCCATTTTCCTCAAATGATCTGTAAATTCAATACAATTCCAACAAAATACTGGCATACCCTTTTGTAGAAATTGACATGCTGATACTAAAATGTATGATGAATACTAAACAACTTAGAACACTTGACCCTTGTGCAACATGAGGGTTAGGGGCACCAACCCCCATGCACTTAAAAATTTGCATATAACTTTTGACTCTCAAAAAATTTAACTACTAACTGGAAGCCTTACTGATAATAGTCAATTAACACTTATTTTGTTTGTTATATGTACTATAAGAAACTGTATTCTTACAATAAAGTAAGCTAGAGAAAAAATGCTATTAAGAAAATCATAAGGAAGAGGTAATACATTTACAGTACACATGGTATTTATTGATACTGTAAGTTTGCATTGTCTGTTTACAGGATTGATTGTCTGTCTGAAATAGTGGGTGACCATAGCTGCAGACCTCAATCTATGGTACATATCAAGCAATTCGACTTTTTCTCGTAGTGTGATAATTTTTCTCTGCTTCTTGGGAGTGCTTCCAGCATCACTAGTGGCACTTTGTATGGGTCCCATGGTGTTACTCAAGGTCTATGCTGTTGCACTAAACTCATTGAAAAATATGCAAGAACTGAGAGAAATCACTTTCCACTGCAATTTGCAATATACTGAAGAGACAAACTGCTCATGTGGAGATGATTAGCATCACATGGCATTTTAAGCAGATACTTGCAACATTTGAGCTCATGGAAATAGCAACAGGAGGTAGCTATGAAATTATGACAGTAGTACAATATGTACAACAGTGAATTTTATGTAGTTGTGATTCAATACTGCATCTTTACATTTGTGTACATTTCTCCGGACTGTGAGTGGCACCATCTATGATCTGTAAATGCTTATATGCATAAGTTTTGATAAATTCTAACTTTCTATAAAAGATCTATGTGTATTTTATGGTAGTAAAGGATAAAATAGGTTAGTATCTATGTATGTTCTATGCCTTCATGACATATCTAACTTTTTCTTAATTTGGGGGGTATTTCTAGGCTACGTGGTTCTTCTGTAAGTTTTTTCAAATTGTCACAAATCTCCAAAAGAATTTTCAATATATTTATTGAAAACAAATTCATGTTTAGGTGTACCTGTGCAGTTTAAATCCATGTTGTTCAAGCATCAAAGGTACTAAACAATCTTGAAAAGGGTAACCAAATCTGGCAGGCATACACTACCTAATTGCAATATTGTCAGTAAAGCCACAGTGATTAAGAGAATGTAATACTGGTATCAGAATAGACTAATAGATCAATAACAAATGGTGCTGGAACATTTGGATATCCGTATGGGAAAAAGAAGGACCATGATGAATACCTTACATTCCCAAAAATTAACTCAAGATAGATTGCACACTTAAACTTAAAAGCTATACTATAAAGTCCCTAAAAGAAGACACAGGAAAATATCTTTGTGACCTTGTGATAGGCAAAGTTGTCTTAAAATGTGAAAAGACCTAATTCTAAAGGAAAAAAATTGATAAACTAATAAACTGGATACAATTTTTAAATTCTGCTTATCAAAAGACACTATAAAGAAAATGAAATCTGAATAATAAACTTGGAGGAATATTTGCAATACATGTATCTAACCATCATGAGTGCATGTTGCATCACCAAGACCCCTCTCTGAGACTAGAGGATTATGTAATGAGCTCCTTAGAAAATTGTTGGCTGACAGCTCTCAGTTGACAACTCTCTTCAAGAATTGCCTAGGCTGAAGATGTCACACCTCCTTTTGGGGGTAGTCCACGTCTAATATCTTATTGACTCAGGAGTGTAAATGTTTGGTCCTGCACTGCAACTTAGGAAAATTCTGAAGGCCCACCAGGTTCAGAATTTCCTATGTTGTGACTACACAGGTGGCCAATTTCTCCCTTTAACAATCTTCCTTTTTCCTACGGATGTTGATCCCAAGAGCACTCCCTAATACTTCTCATACATTTGCCTCTCCATCTGCTTCCTAAGAAACCCATTCTGAGAAGCATTGACAAAAAACATGTGTCCCTGATAGATAAGTTACTCCTACAAATCAATAATTTTAAAGTAAAACAACTAAAGTTTTAAAATGGGCAAAATACTTAAATAAATACTTCACAATAAGGGATACACAAATGGTTAATAAACTCATGAAAAGATTGTCAAGATTATTAATCAACAAGGAAATGCAAATCAAAACTACAATGAGAATACCCACACACCCATTAGAATAACTGAAAAATAAAAGTATTAACAATACCAAGTGTGGGAGATAACATGGAGCAACTGCATCTTTCATACATGGCTAATGGGATTGTGAATTGAGGCAATAACTTTGGAAAACTACTTGAATGTTTTACAATGTTTACAATATACCTACCTCATAATCCAGCAATTCCACACTTAGATATTTACCTACAAGAAATGAAAACATTTATCCATGAAAAGATTTAAACGAGAATGTTCATTACTGCTTCACTTATTAATTTAAAAATAACCAAATTAACCATCAACAAAAGAATAGATAAAGAAGTTGTGGCATTTTCATGCAATGGAATACCACATAGCAATAAAAAGAAGGAACTACTGATAGATGCAACAACATGAATGAATCTCAAAAACACTCTGTTAAGTGAAAGATGCTAGACTCCCCAGAATGACATACTGTGTGTTCAGTAACAGGCGAAATTAACATATGAAGGTAGAAATCAGAGCAGTGATTGCCTGAAGAGGAGGGGCTATAGACCTTGAAGAGAACTTTCCAGAGTAAGAATTTTCTAGGGTGATGGCAATGTTCTATAACTTAATTGGAATATTGATTTACAGGGTCATATATTTGTCAAAATTCATCAAACCATACACTTGAGATCTGTGCAGTTTACTATGAGAGGGAAGATACTGTTTGACAAAAGAATGTAAACAGAAAACTGCTAATAAAACATCAGTAAGACAGGAGAATAGTGGTGGGAGACATTCAGAGAAACATGCTCTGTTTCTTGGCCAGTTCCAAGGCTCCTAACATATCTGCTTTCCCTGGAGAGCCTGATAATAGATACTTGCTATGAAATTCAAGCACACATGAAAATTCAGAACGTGTTCATCTTTATCAACGGTAATAGTTTTGAGGGCAAAACATGCAGTCAAGTGTAGTGCTGCACTTAGAAGTGCCTACCCAGCCACAAAATGCAGGGTTGAAGCCCAGCTCTGCCTCTGTTTATGAGATCTAGACCAGTTAGTTATCCTCTCAGCTGTAAAATGGGGATAATGATAATAATTGCATCCACTTAGTGGGGCCACATTGAGGATTAAATGACTTAACACATGCAAGCCTCCTAAAAAGTGTTTGCCATATAATAAGTGCTTGATAACTGTTAATATCGTATGAATTCTAAAGTGCATCCTCCTGCATGGATTTGCTATTGTGCAAGTTTAAAGATATCCAAGCAGAAAAGGATATATAGATCTTTGAAAACTTGAATCTGCTTGTATATTTCTCTGAAAATGTCACTGGCACCATTGTGGCAACCCAGCAGTGATGGTTTCTATTCAGGGAAGAGGCGGTTCTGAATTCAATAAGGTTTTTTGCAGAGAATCAAGAGGCTGTGGGTTCTGGTCAAGGTTTCACTGTAGTGTCTACCAAAGTGGGGTGGTAAAGGACCTATTGTGTCTAAAATCATTTCTTCCCACACCAATGATTACAAAGTTAACAGCTACAGTTAACTGGCTGTAGCTGCAACTGTGGCTGCTTGCTTTCTTCAAATTATGTAAACTACAACCAGCCAGAATACTAGTGAAATATTGAATAGTACTTTTGCTTTTATTGGTTTATCCTTTATTCAATCAAAGTCTGTGAACATCTTCATTTCACTTCAGATTTTAGCAAAGATATCCATTAATTAGACCTCAAAATAACTACATTTCTACAAACTAAATTGCATTAGCCAGCTTATATTACCGGCAATAGTTTTTTAGTCTGAAATAAATATATGGTACCATCCCAAAAATCTGATGTAGTTTTCTTGAAAAAATTTCAATTTCCTAGTAGTATACAGCAATCCAGAGATGTTACTTACTGATATAGAGCTGCTGTATAATGTATCTTATTGAATCAGAATTATTTCCCAGTTGATTATTGGATGCATAAATCCAACCAAAATTATCACCTATCAACCTGAAAACATTAAACTTACAGAGCCAAATGGATCATCTGGCAAATCATAAATATGGCCATGGCATCCAAGTACACATCAGCACTCTGTTGTCTTGAGTCTAGACTTGGGGGAAACGTTAACTCTTTCAGGTGGCCAATAGAGTAGGGCAGCTGCATTCTCCTAGAAACAACTCCATGTAATTAGGTTTAGGAAGCCAAACTGCCCTTCACATCTGAAAAGGCACCCTTCCAAGCAGTACATGGCAAAAAGTCTCCTTCAATTTTCCTATCCTCTCTCCCCAGGAGCCAGTGACCTCCAGAACTGTAGACAAAGCAGCTTTTGCTGCATTTAAAACAAACAAATAGCACAGGAAGGTGACTCAGTGTGATCAAGAGAATATTAGGCTGTTCTCACTGATCATAAGAATGTAAAGTTGAAACCTCATTAATATGCTGTTCCTGCTTTCCTCCTGAGAGAAAGTTGAATTTGGGGTTACCAGAAGGCAGAGCCATTTCAGGGTGAAGCAAAGTGGGCTTTTGTTTCATTTTGTTTTTGTTTTAGAGTGGCTTGTTGAGTCCTCTATCATTCCTCTCCTCTCTATGCCCTATTGTGATTTTCTGTCCTGTACATACACTTACATAGAGAGTAACCAAACATCTTATGTATTTCTAGACACTTCTTTCAAATATGTTATTTCCTCCATAAGCATACTCATATCTATCAGATCATGTTGCCTACTTTTTAATTTGAAAACCAAGGTCACCAAGATGCCCATGATGAAAACACTGCCCCATTCTATACTGAGTGTCTGTCTTCATTCCCTTATCATTAAGCGTGGCAGACATTTTGCTACATTGGTATTCTCTGCCATTGTCTGCATGTTAGTTAACATTCTTTTGGTTCCAAGTGTTAGAAACAGTCTGGCTAAGTTAAGTTAAAAAGGTAACTTATTGAAAGGATGCAGAGGCAGCTCCCAAATCTGGGGATGAGGGGAACAGCCAAGTCTGCTGGCTGAAACCTCAGCAGCAGGAATCCGTGGACTTTCTCTCTAGAGTGCTGCCTTTGATGTGCTTCAGCTCTGAGTAATCCCATCTTTGTGAGTCTTGGTTCAAAATTCCAAACTGGAGATTCCAGAGAGAATCTGATTTGCTCAGCTCAGAACAGGTGTTCACCACTGTGTCAATCGGCTAGTGACAGAGGTGAAACCCCCTCAGTAAGATATGGCTGCTGAGGATCTCTCCTTTGCCTGTCTGGGGCAGGTCCCCTTCAAGCAAAGTGACACCAACAGGCATTTAAGCTCAGGAACCCCTCTTTGTATATTGCTTTGAATAGAACCATGCCTCGAAGCATTTCTTTAATACTTTGCCATAATACTTCCAACAATGGTTAGGAGTATTGTCTCTTCATCCCAAGAGAAAGGCATGTTTTTAAGTCTAAATATTCCCTTGGCTTTGAAAACATCATTTGGCTCATCTTGAAGTGGTAGAGAGAGTGCTGGGCTAACAATGGGTTACAATAGACCTACTGAGCATGCCTGACCAAGTTTTGAAAAAGAAAACTTCCATAATCAAGTAAGATACATCCATCTACCAAAAGACATAATTTAGGGTGGAAGAAAGAAGGGCTCTTTTAAAATGCCAACCGGTTAGTTTATGGCCTGTATCAGTGCTGCAGTGGTGGAAAAGGAAGGTGTCAAAAAAGTAAAATAGCTGATTTACTGTCTACAAAAGATTAACAGCTTGCTAGGCCTGGGTGAGTATGGAAGTAGAGGCGAGTGAAATGTTCCCATTGGAGACACACTGATGAAAAGGAGCTGGGTGAGCAGATTGACCAGCTTCTTTTTGTTGTGAGGAAAAAGTTGCCATCCATCATGATTGAACTCTTCATTCTAGGGAAGTGTTTGGAAATCCAGATTGTTTAAGGTTCATTTCCACAAACTGAGATAAACAAATTATTCTGGGACTAAATAATAAGCAAATTCCTACTTTCTGTCTAAAAGAGGGATATCACTGACCATCAGTCTCCTTTGAGGATTTATTCAAGTCGCCCTTTTTGGAGTAGGTGACACCAACATGCCCAGGAGGCTATAGTTTGGTAAAGGCAAGCCTCAGTAGAGTTGATATGGCCAAACTGTGGGTCAAACCAAGGAAACAAGATGTTGGCTGGGACTGGAGGAAAGCCAGTTTCAGAGCCAGAGTTACCTTTTCTGGGCCATCTGTCCGAATGCTGGGAGAGGCCATCTGGGAATTGCAGCTTCTTCTGGTTGGAAGCAAGAGGTTGAGAATCGGCATCTGGGACAAGACCACCATTCAACCCTCCCAACCAAGCCTAAGCCCAGAGCTGGAGCATGAGGCACTGAGCATAGGACAGTGTTTCCATATGTTCGGAACCCAAGGCCATTGACTGGAATAATCTGAGGAAGTCATAAATACGTAGATAAATTCTAGCACATGTCAAAATAAAAGCTAATAAGCAAATGTTTTTCTAAAGTCATGAAAAAGAAAATCACATTCTTTATTAGTGTGCTGTCAAAACCTGTCAGTCTCATCTGGTTTTTAAGCATATAAGATACAGAATCTATTTTCCAATATCGAATCCATCTTTCTTTTACCAATGACCCTGGGCATGAGTTCATGTAATGGTTTAGTCTTGCTCATGTTTAACCTGCACTCCTCTGGCCTCTGAAAAAATTCTATCCTGATAAGCTTGTATTAGGGCAGTGCTTCTAAACCCTATCAGACCTAATGTCCCCTTTTAGAGCACATATTGTACGATACCTTCTTTATTAACTTGAGATTAAAATCACAGATGATATATCTTACCTTCAAACATAATGTTTTAAAAATCAATATAATGCCATAACTGTAATTTAAATAAGAAATAAAAGGAACATAATGTATAATAAAATAACATATCAATATGGAGAAGCTCAGACATGGCTTCATTAGAAGACAGAATGAAGAAGTCAGATGTTTGTGCCTCTATGTAGAGTTACTATGATTGCAACAGCTAAAAATGCCAACAGACAGAGGTGCAGTGTTGGCAGCTCAAGTGCCCCAAGCAATATCGTTGCCAGTGATACAATTTTCTGAAGTGGCTAACAACACTTGGTTAAGTTCCCAACAAAGCAAAGTATAATCTTCCCTCCACTCACATGGTAGTTGCACTCATGGAAAATTCAGTATATATTTAAACTGTACCCAAGATAGTCTGTGTTTATATAAAAATCGAGTTAGGCTTTAAGCTTAGATAATTGCAAACAGGTTTTTCACCTACATTGCTGTCTTCTGGGACATCTAAAAGTCATGGCAATCATGCATCAATTATTCACTGTGCAAGATCATCCAGCACATTGCGGTACATAGAGAATCCTTGACACTTACCTAACTAATGGCAATTACAGCCCTCAAACACTGTGAAAATCAAAATGTCTCCCCCATATTTCCAAGTGGCCCTTAAGGGAAGGTGTATCCCTGACAGCCACTGTATTAGGGCATCTTACTACAACTGAAAATATAAGGATCATTTAATTAGCCCTTTTTGCAGTATGAAGATACTATATTGTTGAAAACCAAAGTCATGCACCAAACTATACAGGCCAAACCTACCAGGTTGTAATCAAAAGCTCAGGATGGAAAGTGTTCACACATTTTAGGTTGCCTCATCCACTGGAGAGATTACAAACATGGTTTCAAATCCTAATCTGCCCTATACCTGTAACCTTCTAGAATACTATGTGTCTGCAGAATAAGCATTTAATATTAACTATCTGTGACTTATGTATTATCTAAGTGTTAAGCCCTTTTCTAATGTATCTTGTATTTTGTCACAGGAACTCATATAAGACAATGGACTGTGAACTACTCCCAGGCAGTAGAACCATATCCTAATCAAGAACATTTGCTGCCTCCAGGCAAGGGGGTCTTGGCAACATGTGCCTAGTTAAATTTCAGAATTGCCATGACCCAGTGACTTCTCTTTGCCTCCTCTCTATAAATGAGAGTGTTGGTTTGGCTCATCCTTTCCCTGTATCACATTGAAGGAAGGTATTTATAAGTGGGGAGAGGGGATGGCGATAACTTGTCTTTTTAGTTTATAGGTTTCCAGATCAAGAGGAGTTGCACTTGAAGAGTGAAACCTCATCTGCAGTTGGACCTGATTTGGAGAATGAAATCATGGCCATCAAGTCTGCTGCCATAATAAGATGAGATTTTTGATGGACCTGAAAAGACTGCAGTAGATTTGCAAGGGGGGGAAAAAAAAGAAAAGAAAAGCCACAATTTCTTTGAATTTCCTCCCATTGCCATTTGGTCCTGTGACCTGCATTTGTCAATGGGACATTAGCAAATGTGATGCAAAGAGACATTTGAAACACGTGCACATTGGGATTCAGAATTGCTGCTTGGAAACTATGCAAGCAATCTTGAACTAGCCTCTTAGAAGAAAAGAAGATGTGGAAGCAGGCCATGGCCACCCATCCTGCCCTCAAGTGGATTGCAACCACATGAGTAAGCCTGGGTCAGACCAGCAGAACTGCCCATATGAGTACAGCCCAAAGGGCCAACTTACAGAATCATGAGCCAATCAATGATTATTTTAATCAGTACATTTTGGGGATTGGTTTGTTACACAGTATAAATTAACTGCTACCGTAACTCTACAGCACTTTAGGGATAGCAACCTCAGCACCATGAAGAGTCAGAGGGAAGTTCCTGGTGAGTCCTACAAAGACTTCATTATCTGACTCACTGGAGATATCAAAGATACCAGCTTATGAGAAGGAACACTGGCGACTCTGATTACTGACTTATTTTATACATCCAACATTTGCACATAAAGTTTCCAATCTTGCTAAGTTATCAGTTTCTGAAACTGCCTGAGAAAAAAGTAACTGCATGGTCCACTACACCTACCTGACATTTTTAGGCAGTTTTTCTCACTTTAATTTTACCTTTGGCTTATGAAATCTTATATAATGGATCAGTTGTGCTCCATAAAAGCCTTGGAATTTTATCAAATTGCATGTTGTTAGTTGACCCCTGTGCATCTCTCTCCATTATCCTGGCCCACTGCAAGGAACGTGCGATTAAATGTCATTAACCAACCAGAACTAAAGAAGCTTCATAAATAGACATGCTAACCTTTGACCAAACGCAGTTCATAAACTCTTTCAGGAAAGAAATGCTGGAGATTTCTTATAGCATTTCTGGTTCTGAGTTAAATTGGGACTATGTGGAGTGGAAAGGGTACTAAACTCGGAGTTAAAAGGCCTAGCTTCTTGTTTAGATCCTTCCTTCTCTTTACTGGGAGATCTTGGAGTTATTTAACCTCACTAAGCCTTGGTTTTCTCATCTGCTAATGGAAATGATGAAGCCTTCCCTGCCCACCCTCACAGGGTAGATGTGATGAATACATAAAGTAAATCCTTTGTTTGCACATATCAGCATCAGGTGCTGACTGGCCCACAGAGACTTTGCTTTTAAATATTTTTAATGATACTATTTCACCTATACACAGTACTGTAGGAGGAAGGTCATAGTGGCAGTGCTTACTGGAGAGAAGAGAACCCAGTCTGAAATGCTGTCAATGCAAAGCCCTCCAGTCCTTGGTGCTGACTGTTAAAAAGAGGCCTGGACCCTCCTGGTGTCTGGCCTCTGACCATGCTGTGGAAGGCCTTTCTGGCATGCGTGGCATTGACTCATTAGATCAGGACTGAAATCCCCATTGCTATGTCTGCAAAATGCACCTCTGCCAGAACGATCCCTGTGCTTCTTGCATACACACCCTAACATTTGTGGGAGCCAGAGGACAAATGAAAATCCATATGCCTGATACCTAAATATTTAAAAGGATCAAGGAATCTAACAGAGCACTTAAATAAAATATATTATATCCTCATATCTTGACAAATACACTTCACACTGACCTTGAAGGCTAGTTTTGAATTTAGAACTCCTCAGACTTCTCAGAGTCCCTTTCCAGGATATGGTGGGCCTTTCTTTTCCATCCCACAGTATGAGGGCCTCAAGATCTCACGTGTGGACACCCCTGTCTCCATGTCCAAGCTCCATCCACACTCCCTACAAGTGTCTGTTGTTTTGGCCACCGATCAGATTGAGGAGTACATTGGGGGAGCCTGTCCACACTCAGAAGGACAGACCTGTGCAGAGGCTCATGCAAGCCCTGAAAATTGGCTCAGGACATTTGGGCAGAGACTTCCGGGGTCTTGGCTACTGAGGCATGGTCTGGAAGGGGAGGCGTCCAGTGGCCAGGTTCCCTTGGTCCTGCAGATTCCTCAGCTATTACTGGAAATCCAGAGGCCTCTAGTTTTCAGGTCCACTACTCCTCTCTGTCCAACTTCAAAAGCAAGCCATGACCCGAGAAGAGAATGGGCTGGCAACCAAGGGTGACATTAAAAGATATTTTTAACCAGCATGGCATGAGTACCATCCAATCATCTAACCATTACACCAGCAAAAATAGACACGGATGATGAGAAATTGCTATGGCCATAGTTCTACTTAGAACTGGCATTGCTCTATATCTGACATTTATCCTTGGCCTTCTCCCTCTCCCTGCTACCTTGGCAAGGCCCACACAACTGATATTCTGCTTCGGTTGATTTCCTGGGCTGGAACCCTTTCCTGATCCTTAGTGTCTTTGACTGGGGCAGGCTCTGATACTCTTCCAAGTTCTTCCCATCTCCTTTCCCCAGGATGCTAAATCAAGAAGATGATCTTGATGCATAGTGTCATTACCTGCCTATGATAAAACTGCTGCCTGGATCCCACCGCTACCACCTACCCACTAGCAGGGGGACCATGGAATGCTGTGGTTATTCCTCCCCTTCACCCTATGGGCATTGGACAGCTGTTGAGACATACAGATTGAGTTTGACAAGATGCAAACACAGAACAATAGGGAACAAGGGTGTGGCTTAAGCAGGATCCTGTACTTCTGGTATCTGCCCTATTTCCAGCCTTGCTGATTCCTGGCTTCAGGTTCTGTGACCAGAGGCTCTTCTTCATCCCATGCCTCCAGCCTGGAATTTCTGCATCTGGCATCTCCTGCTCCACTCTCTTTCCACCCTAGTTGTCTCACCTGGTTTGCTCTTTCCACTCTTCACTTCTAGCAGAAGCTCTTTCCTGACTTCCTTTTGGCCTGTGCTCCAGCACTGTCTCTCTCTGAGTACCCGGCTAGTCGTCTCCCATCCCAAGCTCAGCTGGCATTCCTGATACCCTCCATGGGGCAAACAGGCCCTTTTGTCCCAGGAAGTGTCACATAGACACCCTGGCCCTCGGTAGAAGTACAAACAGAGGCCCACATACCATATGTCTAAATATTTTTAAGTTATACATTAAGCCAACCAACTGTTAAATAAAACATGTCCTATTCTCCTACTTTGACAAATATACCTTCACAGTGTCCTTGAGGTCCAGATGGAAATTTTAATTTCTGGGACTCCTCAGAGTTTTACGCCAGAACATAGAGACAGTGAGAACCAGCCCCCAGTCTTTGGCCCCACCCTGCTGCACAACTTCCTTTTCTTTCTGACCTGGATTTGCCCCACATGGTGAGGGGCCTTGCAAGGACAAGTGTGCACTTCCCAGCCTTCACAGCCAAACTCCACCCACATTCCCTGAAGAGAGCTGCTCCTGGCCCACCCTGTCCTCAGAGTGACCAGCCCTAGAAGTGGGCCTGAGACTATCAGGACAGGGAATTCTGGGGTCTTGGGTACCTGGAATATGGTCTCAAAAGGAGGATGTGGGCTTTGGGGTGGGGATGCTCCCTCAAGCTTCAGGCCTATGGCAGGAGCTCCTCTTTCCCTGGCCTAAGGGCTGTTCTGAGAGAGAGAATGAAGAAATTTGGGTTTAGATAAGTCAAGTTGGAGGAGCTGGTGAGAAACCTGTGTGGAGATGTCCTGCAGGCCTTTGGAAATGTCCATGTAAAGTTTGACCAAAGAACTACGCACAGTAGAAACCTGAACATCACTGAGCTGGAGAAATGGGATTGCGTGGGCTTTCCCACACCAGCTGATGATGGAATAGAGTTGTTTAAAGGCAGCACAGCTTCTCAGTGCCCGAAATCACTGCTCCTCACAATGCAAAGGTTGTTGCCTCTCCCTGTCTTGGTAAGGATGTTTTAGTGAGACATGTGGCTTTCCAGGGGTCATTAGGGACATGTGGAGGTGCCTAAGGTAGAGGTTGTATATAAGATAGATTAGAGTTGACAGTGAGTGCCAAAAGATATAAATGGCTTATAGTGGCAGTTCAGGCTGCAATCATGATGCTACAATCTCTAAGGATCCAGGCTCCCTGTATCTGAATAGTATTTTCCATCTATTCTGAATAATAATTTCCACCTCACTGTTCAAGGTAGTTGCTGAAGCTCCAGTCATCACTTCCACATTCCAGCCAGTGGGAAAGAAGAGCGAAATATACACCTCTCCCTTGTTAAAAGAAAAACTTTAGCCAAATGAAATTTAAAAGAATTTAATTGAGCAAAGAACAGTTCCTGAATTGGGCAGACTCCTGAGCCAGAGTAGGCTCAGAGACTCCAGTGCAGTGCAGCCACATGGTGGAGAAGATTTATGGACAGAAAAAGGAAAGTGATTTACAGAAAATAGAAGTACAGAAACAGCCAGATTGGTTACAGCTCAGAGTTTGCCTTATTTGAACATGGTTTGAACAGCTGACCACCTTTGATTGGCCAAAACTTGGTGATTGGCACAAGAGTAGGTTACATTCTGTTTACAACTTCATTTAGAGTACAGTTCACGATGTACAGAGAAACTTTTAGGCTGAACTTAAAATATGTAAGGAGGCACCCTTAGGCTAACCTTGATTTAATACCTCTTAAGGCCATTTCTCAGAAATTTTACATGGCAGTTCTATTTTCATCTCATTGTCTAGAACTTAGATACATGACTACATCCAACTGGAAGAGGCTGGGAAATACAGAGTTTATTTCAGCCAACGAGAATCCACCCCCCACCCCGGACATTCCTAGCTAAAAATTAGGGTTTCTATTACTAAAGAAGTAGATAATGGGAACTTAGGGACAATTATCTGGTTTTGCCACAGGTTGGAAGAGCAGAGATGACAGAAAGAATTGCCTTAGCAACATGCTGTTTCGCTTCTGATGCTCTGAAATCCTTGGTGGTATGGTCATCTTTAGGTCCTGGTCCTTCCACTGCTATTAGGAGGGTGTGGTCGAAGCCTCCCAGCTCCCTTAGTCCCATTTCTTTTTGGGTAAAGCCTGGAACAGCAGGCTACTATCTAGATGCTGGGTGAGAGTCACGTCTTAATTTGTCCTTGCACAGCTCATCAAAGGCTATTTCTCTCTTTGAATAAGCTGTAGCTGTAGCCATTATTATGCCCGGAAAGGCTGTGAAGTTCCACGGATCAGCAGTTTTGGTAGTTGACTCTGCCTGATCAGATGTAGAGCAAATCATAAACTATTCAACATGTAAACACTGGAGGATGTGCTCTGCATGGGTAATGCACATGAAGTTTGGTTTGGCTCAGTGGCTCCTGTGAGGGCTTTAACCCAGCCCAGCTGGGTGGAAGTGTGGTTTTAAAGCCTCTCAGCCCAATATGGCAAAGTTGGGGAGGGAGAGGATGTTGAAATGATGGGGGAAAGCAGACAAATAAATAGAAAGGGGTCTGTTTTTCATAGAGGAGTCTTCCCTTTGAGATTCTGTTCTCTTCCTTCCTGAAGCCCCTCAAACTCAAGGACTTCTGTGGAGTCCATTGAGGAAAGTCTTTGGAATGCTGTCACACAACAGTCTAGGGAAGAAAAGATGGCATTATGAATTCCTTGAAGAGGCAGCAAAGCCATCACTCCAGCCAAATCCTAGCACTAACTTGCCTCACCCACTATTTTACCAGAAGAACTTTCTAGTTGATCTGTTTTTTGACCTGTTACCACTCACCGGAGGCCCAGGAAGGGAGAACACCATTCTGGCCAATCCATGGGATTTGGAGTCAGGCAGATCCAGGCTAAAATTCTGCATCTGCTATTTACTAGTTATGTAGTTTTAAGCACATTAACTTTCTGAGCCTCCATTTGCCTACCTGTAAAATTAAAGGGGGAGAAAACTACCTCACAGGATTTCTGTGAGGCTTAAGTAATATCATATGCATAAAATCCTAGTTCAGTTCCAGCCCTTCAGGCACACAAGCTATAATTTCCTTCCATCTCCTCTGCTGGGAACACTGAATCACAAGTAGGACGTGCCATTAAAACCTTATATCTAAGAATCCTTGCCCACCCCCAGTCCCCTTCTCTACTTTCCCTTCTCTTGCTGTTCCTGACTCTCTGGTAGAACCCTACCCTTATCCAATTCTGTTCTCAGCAGTTACAGGATGTCCTTTAACAGCTGCCTGACCCTCGTCAATTTCCCCCTTCCACAGAGAGACTTATGGAGGAAGTCTTTAATTTCTCTTACCACAAAAAATTGCTTGCTAGCTAAATGCTACCTCAGCCCAGACAACCTGGGCTTGGCCAGTCCAGGGTGTCAGTCTATCCACAGTTGTAGATACATGCTGTCCTCAAGCCTCATTGTCCTCTGAGCCTGAGGGCCCTCTGGACCACTCCATGAAAGTCTAAACTACTGAATTGAAAATGACCAAAATCTTCTCCTGGATCAGAACAGGATGGTTAAATGGAGAGACCCGAACTTTCCTTCTTGGCTGTGGCTTCTGTTTACAGCTGAAACCCTCTCATTCCCTTCTCATCAGTCTCGGCCAATCACATCAGCAGGCACAGAGCAGCCCGGCTGCGCCGAGTTCAGTTAACATTGGAAGCCTTGCAGTGGCGGAAAGAAATCTTGCTTCCTCAGTAAGACAAATGTGGTAAGACCTACATCTGCCTATCTTCTTCTTCCTCCCACCGGAGCAGGAGGTGCCCCCAAAGGCAACTCTGCTTGGGCTCAAGTCTCAGTCCTTCATGCTGTCTCCCTAGTTATACCTTCTCCTTTTTCATTGCTTCCCTCTGGACTGAATCACTCCTGACATCATAGGTAAACATACTGTATTATTTCCCATTTAGGAAAACACCAAAACAAAAATAAAGACCCTCTCCTGACCCCACATTACCCTCCAACCGCTCTCCCATTTCTCAAAACCTCTTAGAAGGATTGTGAGCACACTGTCTCCACCTTCTCACTCCTGTTCACTCCACAGCACAATCCAATCCAGTTTCCATTCCCTTTGCTCTGCTGAAACTGTTCTAGTCAAGACCTCCAACCATCTCCATACTGACAATCCAGGGAATTCTTTGGACCAGATGATGTCATTGGTTTGCTTAAAATTCTTTAGTCTTCCCATTGGGCTTAAAAGGACATCCAAACTTCATTTCTTGGCCTTCAGAGCCTTTACTGGCCATGGTCTAACCCTTAAACCTCATCTCATGACCCTTCCCAACCTTCTCGTGAAGTTTTAGTCTTTAGTCATTGGCCTTCCATGGATTCCAGAGATTTTCCAGTCTCTTTCTGCCTCAGGGCCTTTGTGCCTGCTACGGCTTCTGCCGGGAGTGTTTTTCCCTTTGCTTGCTGTGTGGAGGATTCTTTCTAAGTCTTTAGGCCTTAAGAGTCACTTCCTCAAGAGACCTCAGTGACTACTCTACCTAAAATGACCCACTTTGGTATTTTTTATTACATCACCCCATTTTTAATATTGCATAAAATCTATCATTATTCTGACCATTTATGTATTTAAATGTTTATCATCTCTCCCCATTTTTCTCCCTACTCCCCCCTCACTAATGTAAACTCCATGAAGTCAGGGACTGTGGCCGTCTTGTTTGCCATCATATCTTGCTAGATCTGGTATGTAGAAGTGGCTCTATACTTATTGAATAATGAATGAATGGCTCAAATGTTCTCCACATATGAAGTAGCATGTGGATTCTTGAGATGTCTGGGCCTACTTTCACAGTCATTTGAATGTTAAGCAACTCAGATTATCAGCAGAGGTACCCGTTCTTTGCTATTTACATATAGTTGAGAAGAACTCCCTTTCCTGCAAAAGTGCAATACCCTCCTCAGGATGTTTGTGAATGCCTGGTGTCTTAAACTCTCATGAGCACTTGTGGTTTTAATTTGCTGCCCCTGTAAATTTTCAATCTCATTCACATCTCATCTCATCTCATGCAGCTGTTCTTAGCTTTCTGCTCCAACATGACCCAGATGAGTCTTTCTCTTTTTTATTGGCCCCAGATATCACCGATCAGACATTTGAGTATAGACCAGTCTTTCTTCAAGTGTTGGAGCATTGCTGGGGACAAAGAGGCAGCCAGGGGCCATAGTGTCTATACCACAACACTAGGAAATAAACAACTTTAAATTTTAATATTAAATATCTTAACAGTCCTTTTGGGCTGGGCTCAGTGGCTCACACCTGTAATCCCAACACTTTGGGAGGCCAAGGCAGGGGGATCACTTGAGGCTGGAATTTGAAACCAGCCTGGGCAACAAAGTGAGACCCCATCTCTACAAACAATTTTTTAAGAAATGAAGTGGGCATGGTGTCATGCACCTGTGGTCCCAGCTACTTGGGAGGCTGAAGCAGGAGGATCTCTGGAGCCCAGGAGTTTGAGGCTGCAGTGAGCTATGATCACAACACTGCACTCCAGCCTGGGTGACAGTGTGAGACCCTGTCTCAAAAAAAAAAAAAAAAAATTCCTTTAGTTACCACCCCCACTGCCCTCCCTCTGGTGACTTTTTGCTGGTGACATTTCTCAGCCCCTCTTCTCCTTCTCACTTGCTCTTCATCATTTCTTTTGGAGAGCAGTTTAGTTCTATGTTCCTGTTCTTTCAAATGAGAGAGGGTGATGAGATGGGAACAGGGAATAAGAGAAGAAAAGGAATATTTGCCTTTCGAATAATAGAAGGCAATCTACTCCTAGAGAAATAGTCCAGTCCCTTAGAAACAGAGCAGCTTCAGGCTGTTGTGATTTTAAAGAGCACTTTTTAAAACTCCACTTTACCAACACATTTTATGCCCCAAGTGAGGGAAGTATATTTATTGCTATATGTTGCTATATGTTCCTACGTTACAAGTCACACACACATACACACACAGAGATGCACAATCATGTGTTGCTTAATGTTGGGGATAGTATCTGAGGAATGTGTTGGTAGGTGATTTTGTCATCATGTGGACATGATAGAGTGTACTTATACAAACCTAGATGATATAGCCTACTACACACCTGGGCTATATGGGACAACAGCCTATTGCTCTTAAGCCACACACCTGTACAGCATGTTACTGTACTGAATACTGTAGGCAGTTATAGCACAATGGTGAGTATTTGTGTATCTAAACCTATCTAAACAGGAAAGGTATGTTAAGACAGTATTAGAATCCTATGGACCGCCATCATATCTGTGGTCCATCTGAAATGACTGAAAGGTCATTATGCAGCACACGACTGTGTGTGTGTGTGTGTCTGTGTGTGTGTGTGTTTATGTGTGTCTGTGTGTATGTGTGTGTTTATGTGTGTGTGTAATTTTGGTTGTTTTCCAAAAAAGCTCCTGTATAGGCCAGAACCTAGTGAACCCAATTCTCAGTCAGTCATACCTTCAGAGTCTGAGTAAAAATTCTTGATTGGGTCTGCCAGCCTCCCCACCCTCACCCCTTCATGCTGAGACCTGTTACACCTTGACTCAGGTAGACCAAGTAAAAAGCCTAGTAGGATGATCAGGGGAAAGGATTTAAAGACATCAACACATGTTCCAGTTAAGATCAGCCACAGAAGGTAAGAACATTTTTGTTTGGATTTAACGTGTGGAACACCAATAAGAATGGTCTGACTTGATTTCCAAAGAACAACTTTGAGCACCTAGAAAACCTCACACATCTTAGAAACAATAAAGACAATAATAAAAGGACTGTGCTACTCTGGTGAAAGAGATTGAAACCACTCTCTCTAGATAAAAGCATTTGGGAAAGTCATGTTTAGATTACCCAAGGGCCATAATAGCTGACTCGCCAGGGCTCAGAGCAAAGTACACTCTCAGACTCCAAGATTCTCTTTTGCTCTAAGTACAAGTTGATATGTTCTAGACCTTTCAGGCCAAAAAAACTTGGTCTCTGAATACCGATGAATTGATGCTTTAGAGAGAGCTCTGACCCATGCCAGCTTGCTTAACTTATCGAGAATGGAGTATAAATGGAAGCACCTAGCAGTCCCCAGCACCTAACTTAATGCCTGTTGTTAACAAACATTCACAAAATAAATGAATAAATGAGTTAAATATACACTGTCTGGCTAGAGTCTTTGTTTTCTGGTCGAAAGAAGTAGGTATAAGTAAATTAAGAAGGTAGCAAGGATTAATAGCAAATTTGGGCTCTGCACATGCAAACTCAGCCATTCAGATGCATAATCCTAAGGAAAGAGAGTTGAAAATATAGCTGTGTTCTCAAAAGATAATCTTTGATCATGGCCTGGACCCAGAGAAGAGATATCAGGGATCTGAGGATATAGATGTATTCTTACCACATTTAAGTACATCTAGAATCATTTGGTGGAGTACAAGGAGTTCTCAACTTTGGCACTACTGAAATTTTGGGCTGAATTTTTTTTGGTTGTGAGAGACAGTCATGTGCATTGTAGAATGTTTAACAGCATCTCTGGCCTCTTCCTACTAAATGCCAGTAGCACTCCTCCCCCAGCTGTAAACAACCAAAAATGTCTCCAGAAATTGCCACATTTCCCCTGGGGGCAAAATAGTCCCAGTTGAGAACCACTGGTCCATGTTCAGATGGATCGTATGATCTGAAAAGTCTTAGATGCCACAAAAGAAAGAAAGAAAGAAAACTACATTGGTAATAGGTTGCTTTATATTCCTGGCATGAGGACCAGCACAAAGTATTCAAAGGCCAGAATGTGTAATCAATCTAGCTTTAGCTTCAGAAATAGACAAAAGATCTACAGGATGAAGCCTGAAGCTCACTAGAGATTTCCAAAGGAAGAAGGAGGTGAATTAAATATGATTAGATAAAATAATTCATGCAACTGTGACAGGATTTAATTATGGGTGACTGCAGTCTATGCATGTGAATCAAGAAAGTGCCAAAAGCACATCGCGCAATGATGACTGAAATGATGCTCATCATAAATGACTGGCTCGTAAACTAGGGCTTGCTGGTTGGAGCATGTGGACCAAGCTGCATCTGGTAGCAGCCTTAATCAATAGGCAGCTCTAGGTAAGCAGTTCAGGAGTTGCTAAACTGATGGTGTCACTGGCCCATGGCACTGGGATGAGAGTGCTTTATAAATCATCTTGACATCCATCCAAGCACTAGAAAACCCAAACTGAGGTTTCGGATCTTAGGTTTAAAAGAATGTGGCAAGTGCTTAGATAAATGGAGTGAAGAGAAATGATAGGGATGAGACAGCAGTGGAATGTGCTCTGCCCATGTGAAATAAACTCCAACATTGTATTGCCAACATGCAAATTTAGACACCGTGAAGGAGTCAAAACAGTTAAGGAAATCAGCCTAGAAGGATCTTGGAGTGGGAAAATGATTACAATGCAGAGCCCTCCCAAGGAAAACAGGAAACACACTGCACTGCGGAAATAGCACAAAACCTTTCTCAGACAATCTTACATGCAAGTGGAAACTTGAAAGGAGACACAGAGCCACACACTCTCACACAAACACTCGGTAACCACATAACAGCTGTCTGATGCAGAGCAGGGTTTGTGAATATGTCTTTGAAATTATCAGTGGCAACAGCTGAAGAAGACAGATGCTGCGAAGGCTTCTTCTCTGTTAAGAGAGACTTTTAGAAAAGATCTGGGAGACCACGGACCTCATGATTTCAACAGCAGGGGGAAAGTGTTTTGAAGCTGTAAGCCACAGCTTGAACGTAAGAATCCTTAAAAAAAGTTATGTTTAATGACAAAGAAATCAGCACAAATTTTCAGTGGTGAAACTGTCCTGCAAACCTGTGAGGTTAAACTGCAAAAGAAAACATTAATGGATGAAGCAGCCTATCCAAATAATTTAAACACCCTTCCGGAAAGCATTTGACACCATTTTTCATAAAAAATCTAATCTGCAAAAATATATTCTGGCATTTACAAGGCAAGCTATTTTAACCACAATGAGAAAAAGAATCCCCCAAACCAATTTTGAGATAGGCTATCGTATTACAGTCAATACTGTGGCCTGGCAGGAAGAACACTGAAGCTCATTTGAAATACTGTGTGCAGCTCTGATAAGGACATAAATATGGAGAAGGTGGAGCAGAGAGCAACCAAGTGATAAAGAGACTCAAAGGAGACATACTTTACATTAGCACATATCTTGCAAAATCAGCAACTGCACAGCACTTGGTCAGCAAAGAAGGGGATTTATGAGAGAATTTCATTGAGATGTTAAGAAAAAATCTGAAAGGATTACAAATGATAAAGCAACAGGGCTGCTTGACTTTGAATATAAAATCAGGGTCTGCAAATTCAGGTGAATTGAAAAAAGGTTTTTAATGTTTTTTGTTTGTTTGTTGAGGAAGAGCTTGGAGTTGTTGACATGGGGAAAGGAGCCTTGAGCAGTGCTGAATGGGAAAGAGGGACAGCAGAATAATTGTCAGAACTGTGGAAAGGTTAAAGGAAGAAGAAAATAAATGTTATAGCATCTTTGACATGGCAGCATAGAATCGTCCCATCTTAGACTGGAGAAACAGATGCTTTCCTTCACAGATCCACCTCTGAGTTTTATAGAGAGAGATGTTGCTCTTCTTGGGTCCACCTCATACTGGTTTTGCGTAATTCTGATCTATGATGCAGAAAGTAACTTGTTTCATTGTGATGGAAAATCTAGATCCCATAGATCAACTTCTTAATGCTCTTTCTGGCTTTTCTCTTCCATTATTTCAAGTCCAAGCCACCATTCAAGGTTCAGTTCAAATTCCATCTCCTCTGTGACATCTTTGCCGATCTCCCCGGTGGAAGTGAACTCTTCCAGCATGTACACCTTTCATATTCATTTGGCACTTTTTAACTGCCAGGGAGGGGCCCCCACCCAGATTATAAGAAATTTAAGGGCAGGGACAATATCTTATTTGTTTGTATGTTTTCCCTTCATACTTCTCACGCACTTTTTGGTAAGGGGCTCAAAAATGAGTTAGGGCTTGGTTAGTAAAGGACATAGAAGCATCTTATTACTTATTAATAAGCATGCTTATTACTTATTAGTTCATTACACCTTATTATCCTAGGTCTTGGTTTTCAAAGACAGCCAGGCAGTGAGGATCGGTGTGATAATAATAGTGGCTACCATTTATTGTGCACCTACTGTGTACCTAGCATCAGTTATATCGAGAGAGAGAGAAAAAAAACAAGAATTGCAGGGAAAACATGCCCTTTTGAGTGGTGAAAAGAAGCAAGAATAGAGAGCTGAGATCCAATCTAAGATGTGAAAATGGAAGAAATCGGTTTTCTTAGAAAAGAGAAAAATATTTTAAAGTGCTAAAGTATAGTTACATTTATTTTAAATTATTTCATTATGTTTGTATTATGTGATCATACTCTACCATATATATATGTGTGTGTGTGTGTATATATGTGTGTGTGTATATATACATATATATCCATGTAAACATGTTTTTTAAAGTTCTAGAGGGACAGACACCTGCTGATAGCTGTGGTTTCCTCTAGGGAGTGGAGTAACTAAGTGACAGATACTCAAAGGAGACATAACTTACATGATCACGTTCAGTGTGCAGCAAGAAAAGGGGGTGATATCATTGAGGACTTTCTGTTGGCCTCTATTTATGTATTATTTTTATAAATGCATATTCATGTGTATACCAGTAAGAAGAAATACAGCACTTCGATTATTTTATCAGTGAGAATTAGAATTCAATATAAAGAATTTTTAGCTAGAGATTAAAGAATTGACAAGGCAAAAAAGGGGCCACTGAAATGTAGCAGAAATAGTAACTGCAGAAAGTAGTCACCACTTCAGGCTGGGGAACAAAGGGAGAAGGTTGGGCTTGTTAGGATCTCAGAGGACAGATTCTGATCTTTGATAAGCGGGTGTCCGCAGAGGCTGGGAAAACTGCGCACTGGAATCAACTGCCTTTGCTGGGGTGAAGGGCTATGGCTGGGAAACCCTAACAGGAACAGGAAGCAACTGGTTCTTTCTCTTCCTTCCACCATGCTGTCTCCCCTTGGCGCCCTCTAATGGAGACAAATGGCTGAGCTTCCTTCTAAGTCCCACGGGCATGTGTGTGGCTTATTGATGAACCTCCCAATTAAGCTGTGCTGCAAACTCTACCGATCTAGGTGGATGACATTAACAATTCAGCTCTATCATAGTCATAGGAGTCAGAAGTAGCCCTAAAGAAGTTAGAAATGAACCCGGCGCTTATGTATATAACTAGGTACGTTGGTTTGGTAGAGAATACACAGAAGACCCCAATTTTTTTTAATTCTATTTGTGGCCCTCTCCACTAATTAACTGGACAATTCTATATAAACCACATAATGTCTTTCAAAATAACCATAGTAAGAATTAATTCCAGTATAGCACTTAACGATGTGACAGACACTAAGTGTTTTATGTATGTTAACTAATTTAATCCTTGTGACAACTCTACAAGGAGCAGGACTGTTAAGTAACTCATCCAAGGTCACTAATAGTAAGGGGCAGTCCGGGAAGTGGGCCCGACCATCTGATATAGAGATTATCTCTTTATTATCAAGCTTTGCTGCCTCTCACTTACATTGGGCTTATCATATGCCAGGTATGGCTCTACTCCCTTAAAATATAGAACAATCCTCTAAGGTAGGAACCATCATCCCCATTTTACAGATGAGGGAAACAAAGCCTGAAGGGCTATGAAACCCTCTGGCCTCCATTTCTCTGGCTGTCAAGTAAGGAGGCTGGACCAGCAGAAGTAAAAAGCTGGTTCTGTTAGACACTAGGAAAGAGCCCAAGTGTCCTGGCTCAAACACAACTAGAAAGAAAGACTCCCTTTATGTCTTTATAGACCCCCTGACCTCAGAGGATTGATGATAAAACAGTCTTGTATATGAGTACTAAAATGGCCAACTCAACAGAGGTTTTTATTCCCCGCTGTCTATTCTCCTGCCAGGAATTAGATGGGAAATAAAAAAAAGGGAATTAACAGCTTTAAAAAAAATCATTTAGGAAAATCTGTTTCTTGCTGTTGGCAAGTAGCTCTCTGGTCATAGCTGCATCTGAGTATATTCAGACTCCCTTAACATTAAACGGGAGTGTGGGGGTGAGGGATAACACACCCTTTTTATTGCTTTGCTTTTTCCCATTTTTATTTTCTGCTTGACTTTAATAGTTTCAGTCTAACACCAGCCTTTGAAATGGGTTAGTATTGTCACAGTGGAAAGGCCCAGAGCCCAGGGAAGCTGAAGACCTTGCCTGAGGACACCCACCTGGTGAGAACTGAGCTGGGATTTGAACTTGTGATTTTTACCTAAAGTGACAGTATCAGGACTGCCAAGACAAAAATTGATCTTGTGTTAGAAATTCTGTTTTTTAAATAAAAACTTTCCTATCACTGTGTAAGCTTATAACTCCTGACAAGCCAAGGATAGGGACATTGTTAAACTGCCAGCCCCTCAGCCAAGTGAGCTGACATCATTGCATCCCTGACAGACTCATGATAGCAAGTCACAGGCCATCCACGCACCATGCTGATGCCATTTGAGGTCCATAGGTGTTTAACATCCCCAGGACATACACACCACATGAGGGAACGGGCATGTGGAATATGGCAGTACCTGCAAGAGCCACAGGAATGGAGTGATTTTATAAGGATGGACACCTGTTTTCTTCGAAATGTTCCTATGCAGCGGGGGAAGAAAGTCCTCCTGGGCAAAAGCAAGTCCTCTCTGTTCTCCACCAACAGATAACTTTACCACACTTTTATAATGCCATTTTGGGCTTATAAAAATGTTCCTAATATAATCTGCTGGGAAATTGATGGCTTATGGCAATGACAAGAAGCCTGCCTCAGAATGATCTTAATTCATCATTTTGAACATCTGTAGAACCCCCTAAATTAGCCTGGAGAGGAATGAAAGTGAAGGGAGGAGAGCAAACCTTCCCAGGGAATGGGACTGGTATGATGCAGATTCCTGCTAATTTACTCTAAGAGTTGTTAAGCAGAAACAGCGGAGAGAGCTGCTCCTATTTCAACCCTTCCCTTCTTCAGATAAGCCAGAAGGTCTTAGAGAATTCTACACTCCTCTACAACACAGCTACCAAGGGTATTATTCAATACCCCCTCAAACTTGAATATGAATTACTTTAATCAACAAAGTCAACAGTTAATTGAATCCAGCACTGTTGAAGGGAGATTGGAAGGAGGTGGGGTTACTTAGATCAGGGTTACAATCCCACAGCCCTCACTGGATATGCAAATCTTTGCAGGTATTACACATTTTGTCTGGGTTTCTTCATTGAACAAACAGGGGTAATAATGCCCATCTTATTGGCTGATGAAACTATTAGCCATGATGCTTGGCAGTGTGCAATTTACAACATCTGGATAAAATTTTAGTGTATTCAGAATTATGTTGACTGACTAAATTTTAGTGCATCTAGAAGGCATGGCTATTGGTTTCTTATGGATGTCTTAACAAAGTACCACAAACGTAAAACAATAAAAGTTCTAAAGCAACAGGAACTTTTTCTCTCATAGTTCTGGAGGCCGGAAGTCTGAAATCAAAGTATCAGCATGGCCATGTTCCCCCTAAAGGATCTAAGGAAGAATCCTTCTTTGTCTGTTACAAGGAGGCTCCAGGCACTCCTTGGCTTATGGGTGCTTAACGCCAATCTCTGCCTCTGTCTTCACATGGTCTTCTCTCTGTGTCTCTGTGCTCTATCCTCTTCTTAAAACATCACCAGTCATTGGATTTAGGGCCCACCCTACTCCACAGTGATTTCTTCTTGATCCTTAAGTAATTACTTCTGCAAAGGCCCAAATAAGGTCAAATTCTGAGTTGCCAGGTGAACATGAATCTTGGCAGACACCATCAACCCACAAGAGCTGATTAAAGGGGTTAAATGAGAAGGTGCAGTTGAAGTGCCACACATATTACCTGCACATTAGGGTTTTTAATAAATAAAGGGAGTGGCTTTTGTTTTGTTATTATTGCTGCTGCAGGGATCATGATTGTTTTTCCAGGGAATGGAAGGAAAAGGTTGGATTTGGGAGTGGAAAGGCAGGCCTGAGGAGTAGATGAGGAGGGAGCAGCATAAAGACCCAGCGGAGAGAAAGGAGGAGCCTGAGAAAGGGGGGAAGAAAGGGCTAAGGGGACAGTCCTTGCCTGGGCTTGCCCGGCTCCTGTGCCCTCAGATGCCAAGGCCTGGATAAGCAAGCAGGGTTGGTCAGGAAACCTGGACACCTCACCCTGGCGCAGTCTGGCACAGTCTGGTCCTGTCCCCATAGGGTGGTCCCACTTCCCTAAGAGAAAAGAAATAGGAATATGCAGAAAGAAACTATGTGTAAGTTTCCAATTCTTCCTCTCTGTCTGTAGATATTTCAGAGTTTTTCTTGAGGGAGTGGGAGAAGAGTAGATTCTAGAAGGAACACTCTCAGAATGCTAGACCTTCTTGCTGAAAAGCAATGAATCTCAGTGCTGAGCCTGCACAGAAACTCCTAGGCTTTCAGAAGATTCCCGAGCCCTGGAAGTCAATCAAGCATAACAAAAATTGTAAAAGCAGCTGGAAACGCTGGGCCTTTCCTTCCCAAGGCCAGGATGACAGGCATCCTGGATGTGCTAAAATTTAGTCAGTCAACATAATTCTGAATACACCAAAATTCTACCCTGATGTTGTAAATTGCACACTGCCAAGCATCATGGCTAATAGCTTTTGAAAATTTTTTATTTTTTGATTTCAGTAGGTTTAGGGGGAACAGGGAGTATTTGGTTCCATGAATAAATTATTTAGTGGTGATTTCTGAGCTTTTGGTGCACCCATCACCCCAGCAGTGTACACTGTATCCAGTGTGTAGTCTTTTATTCTTCAACATCCCTCATCCTTTCCCCAGAGTCCCCAAAGTCCAAGGTATCATTCTTATGCCTTTGAGTCCTCATAGCTTAGCTCCCACATATGAGTGAGAACATAACGATGTTTGGTTTTCCATTCCTGAGTTACTTCACTTAGAATATTAGTCTCCAATTCCATCCAGGTTGCTGCAAATGCCATTATTTCATTCCTTTTTATGGCTGAGTAGTATTCCATCATATATATATGTTGATATTTACTCGTTGATACATATGTGTGTGTGTATATATATATATATGTACATATATATATATATATATCAACGAGTACATAAAGACACTCTGGTATATACCAGAGTGTCTTTATGTACTCGTTGATTGATGGGCACTTGGGCTGGTTCCATATTTTGCAATTGCAAATTGTACTGCTGTAAACGTGTGTGCAAGTATCTTTTTATATAATGACTTATTTTCCTCTGGGTAGATACCTAGTAGTGGGATTGCTGAATTAAACGGTAGATCCACTTTTAGTTCTTTACAGAATCTCCACACTGTTTTCCATGGTGGTTGTACTAGTTTACAATCCCACCAACAGTGTAAAACTGTTCCCTTTTCACCACATCCACGCTAACATCTATTATTTTTTAATTATGGCCATTCTTGCAGAAGTAAAGTGGTATCACATTGTAGTTTCAATTTACATTTCCCTGATAATTAGTGATGTTGAGCATTTTTCCATATGCTTGTCGGCCATTTGTGTATCTTCTTTTGAGAATTGTCTATTTATGTCTTTATCCCACTTTTTGATGGGATTGTTTGGCTTTTTTCTTGCTGATTTGTTTGAATTATTTGTAGATTCTGGATACTAGTCCTTTGTCAGATATATAGATTGTGAGTATTTTCTCCCACTCTGTGGGTTGTCTGTGAACTCTGCTGTTTATTTATTTTGCTGTGCGGAAGGCTTTTTGCTTAATTAAGTTCCATTTATCTTTGTTTTTGTTACATTTGCTTTTGGGCTCTTGGTTGTGAAGTCTTTGTCTAAGCCAAAGTCTACGAGGGGTTAATAGTTTTAATATAAGTGTGGGACATGTTTATGTCACTGGAAAAGATGGAAGGGCAAGAATTGAGTCATGACTAAAATTATTGAGCACAAAGATTCCCTTTAAGACTGACTTCTTTTCTCCAGAATCCATCCTATTGGCCTCTCAGCCAGGTGTTAATTTTTTTTTTTTTTTTTTTTTTTTTGGTACCATGAGCCCTTTTGCCAGTCTGCGGAAATCCATGGGCTCCTTCTCAAAATAATGTCTTAAACTTAATAAAACTAAATACATAAGATTACAAGGCAAACCAATGATATCAAAAGACAGTTATTAAAATATCAACAACAAAAACAAATTTGTGATATAATTCTGTATGTGCTTTTTTATTAATACATTAAATGACAAGATCCAGCAGTAGTCCTATAGCTACTGTAATTTTGAAGTCATGAGATATAAATGGTATTTCAAGGTATCTGCAACAACCGTAGTGGAATCTGTAAATATCTGTAATTTGTTGCCTATATTCATAATTGAAGAAAATGCTAAATTTCAGTTGGAGCTTAGTGAAAATAAACATATAGCGTTTTTCCCATCCAAGTTCACAGAATTTTATCCATGGAGATTTGTGCGCACCAAATTTAGAACCCCTGCTCTAAGCAAACTTTTCAAAGGCATCCAATTTTTGATGGGGCTCTACCAGCTAGCCTGAGCACCAACAGATTTATGTTTGCAAAGGACGCCCCCTGCAGGCCAAAAGGCTTGGGCTATTCACCCGAAAATTCATTTAATTTGCCGCGTTAGAAAACAATAGGTCAGGCAATTAATTCACTGACTCACATCAAGAAATGGAGAAAGGAAGACTACTTGTCAGCGAGGCCCAGGGGCATCTAATCAGCATAGATTTAAAAGCCCCTTTTGGCTTAACGGGAAAGTGCTGATGACTTGTGCTGTTGGTTATTAGCACAGGAGAACAAGATTGCTAACCCGGCAGGCTATTGCTAAGGGGGCTGCTTTCCCTGCTTCTGGTCAACAGCAGGGCGGCTCCGCAGATTGCTGAAAGGTTAGATTTCCCAATGCGCTGTCTGACCAAGGTCTTTAGGATCTGCTTTCAGTGCTTGGAGCTTGGAGCCAAGAGGAAAGGAAGGAGAGAGGAAATGAATTCAGAACTTACTATGTGCCAGAAACCTGCTATTTTCGCTTAGGCTATTGCACTGAGTTCCTAAAGCAACTCTATATGGAATTTATTATTATTGTTACTACTATTTACAGAGGTAACTGAGGCTCAGAGAGGAAAGTCGTCACTTGCCCATGGTCACTCTGAGTAAACAACTGTGTGGGTTTGAGTGGGTAGGGAGCCCATTTGCTGTCCAGTCTCTGCCACCAGGGACACGGCAGTGAGAATCCCACAGCACTGCCCACTCCTGTTAGCATAGAGTTCTGGAGCCTGGTTTGAATTCCGGACTTCCCCACTTACTAACGGTGTGAACTTAAGCAAGTAATCATGTGCCTCAGTTTCCCAATCTGTAAAATGAGGATAATAGTAAAGACTAAATGTTTACTATTATTTTACTAAAGTTACTATTACTTTATTAAATAGTAAATACTAAATGTTAAGCCTGTAGAACAGTGCTCAATACCTGTAGGCATTCAACAAATGATAGCTATTACTGCTCTAAGACAATGTTGTCTCCTGACAACCATAGCAGCTACACAGCAGCTAACAGCCTAAACCAGTACCTCTCAACCACATGAAATTTTGTCTCCTAGGGAACTTTGACAGTATCTGGAGACATTTTGGTTGTCACCACCAAAAATGCATCTAATGAATAGAGGCCAGAGATATTGTTAAACATCCTAGAATGCACAGCATAGCCCCCCCACAGTGAAGATTTGTGTGGTCCCAAATGTCAGTAATCCAAGACAGAGAAAGCCTGCCCAAAACTGAACACCAGTGAAGTAGAGACTATTTTGCCAGACATAAGGAGGTGCTAAATTGAAACTCTAATTGAGGAGAAGGTGCAGACAATAAAAAATAAAAAATGAACTATTAGATGATAATAAATGCTGTAGTAAAAATAAAACAGGGTGGCAGGAGAGAGTAATGGATGTGGTTTCTTTGGATGGAATGGTCAGGAAAGTCTTCTTAGAGGAGGTGGCATTTAAACTATAACCTGACTGTCAGAAAGTGATCAGCCATTGAAGATCTGAGCAAAGAGCACAGCTGGCAGAGGGAGCAGTTCCTGCAAAAGTGTCAGGGGAAGGGCAACTTTGATATGACTGAGGAACAGAAAGAATAGGAAATTAGAGTAGTGGGAGGGAGGGAGAGAGTCAAATAAAATTCCGATAAGGCCTCAAAGAATGGCTTCCTTTGGACGAGGCTACTTCTTGGTGTATTCCCTCAGGAAAAAAAATGTCTCAAAGTAATTGACTATAACTAAAATATGTGATTTTTTAAATGTGGTATAATTTTACATTGGTTTTAAAGTTGTTTACTTTTTGTTTCTGTTTTGCTTTAAGGAGTAATAACAAGAAGTCTCTTTCCCAGCACTGAGTTAGTTAATATGGTCAATTATTGATTTGCTTACTTCTGGTTTGAGATAAAACCACATTATGTCTTTCTTTTCTCTGGAGTATAGGGGATTATTCAGATGTGGTATCATAAGAAAGGAGACAGAGCAGTTTCATTTTGCACTGTTGAAGCATTTCAGCTGCCCTGAGTCAGATGTAAGACTGCAATGCACATTTTGAAAACCAGTAATGCCAGGATGGGGGTGGTGGGAAGGGCAGGCAGGGTGTTCTCTTAAACCCATGAACTTTGTCCATAGCTACTCTGCACTTAAAAAGTCAGAAGCTAGGGGATGAGTCATAAAAGGAAATCACCATCTAATTCTTGCACTGGTCTTGGTGAATTTCTTTACATGAAGGTAAAAAGTACCACAGGATTCTTTGCCTACATCTCATCTAAGGTATTACTAGTAAGAGAGTAGAATAATAGTCACAGGATAACCATGCCTACATCTCACATAAAAGTGAGCCAGAGTTGCAATTTACTAAGCAAGTAAATTTTGATAGAATGTCCAATAAACTGATAGGTTTATAATAGGGAAGGAAGCGGGGAGGAGGTTACTTTTGAAGATGGGATAAACTGTATCCAGGGTCCTCTAGACAGGAACCTGTATGTGGTATAAACAACACGATGTGAGGGTCAGAGATCTGGACCTATCATTTGGAGCAACCCTTCAATGGCTCTAAAATCAAAAAGTTTTCTCTGGGTGCTCTACTTCATTTAAGTGTTTTAAATTACCTGGGAACAGACACATAGAGCAGTGAAACAGAATAGAGAACCCAGAGGTACGTCCACACATCTACAGTGAACTCATTTTTTGACAAAGGTGCCACGAACATACATTGAAGAAATGATAATTTCTTCAATAAATGGTGCTGGGAAAGGAGATACCCATATGCAAAAGAGTGAAACCAGACCCCTATCTCTCGCCACATACAAAAATCAAATCAAAATCAACTAAAGACTTAAACCCAAGACCTCGAACTATGAAACTACTACAATAAAACATTGGGGAAGCTCTCCAGGATATTGGTCTGGGCAATGATTTCTTATGTAATACCCCACAAGCACAGACAACCAAAGCGAACATGGACAAATGGGATCATTTCAAGTTAAATAACTTTTGCACAGCAAAGGATACAATCAACAAAGCAAAGAACAACCCACAGAATGGGAGAAAATGTCTGCAAACTACCTATCTAACAAGGAATTAATAACCAGAATATATTATATAAGGAGCCCAAACAACTCTGTAGGAAAAAAAAAAAAAACTAATAATCTGATTAAAAATGGGCAAAAGACCTGAATAGACATTTCTCAAAAGAAGACACACAAATGGCCAACAGGCATATGAAAAGGTGCTCAACATCATTAATCATCAGAGAAATGCAAATCAAAACTACAATTAGATACCATCTCACCCCAGTTAAAATGGCGTTTATCCAAAAGTCAGGCAATAACAAATGCTAGCAAGGATGTGGAGAAAAGAGAAGCCTTATACACTGTTGGTGGGACTGTATATTAGTACAACCACTATGGAGAACAGTTTGGAAGTTTTTCAAAAAACTAAAAATCCTACCATAGGATCCAGCAATCCCACCCATAGGTATATACCCAAAAGAAAGGAAATCAGTATATCAAAGAGATATCTGCACTTCCATATTTATTGCAGCAGTATTCACAATAGCCAAGATTTGGAAGCAACCTGTATCCACCAGCAGATGAACAGATAAAGAAAATATGGTACATATATACAATGGAGTACTATTCAGCCATAAAAAAGAATGAGATCCTGTCATTGGTAACAAGATGGATGGAACTAGAGGTCATTATGTTAAGTGAAATAAGCCAGGAACAGAGAAGTAAGTTTTGCATGTTCTCACTTATTTGTGGGAGCTAAAAATTAAAATAATTGAACTCATGGAGATAGAGAGTAGAAGGATGGTTACCAGAGTCTATGAAGGCGGAGATAGGAAAGTGGGGATGTGATAGGAAAGTGGGGATGGTTGGTGGGCACAAAAAAAATAGTTAGAAAGAATGAATAAGATCTAGTATTTGCTAGCACAACAAAATGACTAAAGTAAAAAATAATTTAATTGTACATTTTGAAAACACTAAAAGAGTATAATTGGATTATTTGTAACACAAAGGATAAATGCTTGAAATGATTGATACCTCATTTACCCTGATGTGATTATTATGCATTGCATGCCTGTGTCAAAATGTCTCATGTAATCCATATATTCACCTGCTATGTACCCACAAAAATTAAAAATAAATTAAAAACTTTATTTAAGAATTAGCTTAGCAAGGCCAGGCATGTTGGCTCACACCTGTAATCCCAGCATTTTGGGAGGCCAAGGTGGGCAGATTGCTTCAGTCCAGGAGTTACAGATTAGCCTGGGCAAAATGGTGAAATCCCATCTCTACAAAACAAAACAAAACAAAACAAAATGCAAACAATTAGCCAGGTGTGGTGGTGTGTGCCTGTGGTCCCAGCTACTCAGGAGGCTGAGGTGGGAGGATCACCTGAGCCTGGGAGATCACCTGAGCCTTGGTGAGCTGTGATTGCACCACTGTACTCCAGCCTCGGTGACAGAGTGAGACCCTATCTCAAAGAAAAAAAAAATAGCTAGGCAATATTTAGGGCTATTTCCAGACCGCAGTTAGAAGCCACCATGGTCTGTCAGTGAAGCTGGGGAAAGCAAGTCTGTCAGCTATTTGGCAGGGTCTGTGTGGCTTCATGACTCAAGTAACCCAATTAGGGCAAATTGCTAGAAGCCTACAGCCAATATTCATTCTCCCCCTCCTCCTCAGTTTTAGGACCTCTAGTTTTATTTGAGGCAACAAAATGTACCCAGCTAAACAACTGTATTTCTCAGCCTCACCTTCCCAATTACATGTGACCATATGACTAATTCCTGGCTGATGAAATTAAGTGGAAATGTTTTTTGTGCCTTCTGGGAAAGCATCTTAAAAGACAGCTGATGTATATACCCCTTGCCTGTTCTTTTCTTTCCTCCGTTCTGCTCCATGGAATATGGATATGAGAGCTGGAGCTCTACAAGCCATTTTTTAATAGAAGGACACATATCATGCCCTAAAGAAGATAGTTGTGACTAGAAGGAGCCTAGATCTCTGAGGACTCTGTGGAGTTGGCATACAAGCCCCAAAGCATCATATCTCTGAATCTCTATTAGTGTAAGAGGAAACAACTACTTCTATATTATTTAAGCCATAATATTTAAAAGTTTTTGTTTCGTGCAATTATTTAATAGAAGTAATCCTAAACAGTATGCCAATCATTTGCATAATCTGCCCACATTGTGAAATTAAAATGGCCAATATCAAGTACTCTTATAAGGTCTTATGTAAGTTTCTTAAAATTTATTTTGAGATAATGAACAATTTATAATAATATTGACATGACCAATTTTGTTGTTGTTGTTGTTTTAGAAACAAGGTCTCACTATGTTGCCCAGACTACTGCTAACCTCAAACTCCCACACTCAAGCAATCCTCCTGCCTCAGCCTTCAGAGTAGCTGGGATTACAGGCGTAAGCCACTGCTTCCTCCTAGGTGATCCCATTAATCTAATGAGTGTGTTAGCACACCTTAGCAGATCTCATCAAATGGAGATAATAGATTCAAGGGCTCTATAGCCTTTCTCACTTAAACTGGTTTAGACATCTGCAATCATTGTTACACTGAACGAGTGATTCTCATCTCCAGACCCCCATAGCAGAGTAGTCAATAATGCTCAGTTAATAATGTGTAACTAAAACACCTGGAAAGTCTCTCTCTTGCTCTCTGTGATGTAATACTGTGTGCTTTTTCTGCATGTGGTAATCATTATTGCATCTCACCAAATACTTCTTACCCTCTGCCTTCCAGGAACATGGCAGATTTGTACTTCCTGGGTCCCTATGGTTGAGTGAGACCATGTTCTGGCGAAATAATTGTATCACTTCCAGGTTCACCCTTCAGAGTTGTCTTTTCCATTTGCTATCATAGCCGGTAGTGGCTTCCCATCAGCCTGTGTCCGGGGAAGAAGATGAGCTGGCACTGAGCAGAGTCCCCAGGTGTCTCTTACTGAACATACAGTGTGAACAAGAAACAAACCTTTTTGTTTTGTTTTGTTTTGTTTCAATCCACTGAGATTGAGAAGCTGTTTGTTAATGCAGCATAATCTACATTATCCTGACTGATACACCACACAGTCTTCCCAGGATGGGCATAATTACAGAGGCACTGAATGATATAATCTGTGGTTCCAGCAGGGATATGGGTAAAATTTCCCTCCAATTTGACCCATGCAATTAACCACTTTTACATCAACAAATTATATTCATAAAATATTTTTGTGGAGCAATTTCCTAAAACACATCTATGTAGAAAAATCTGTCAATAAGCAAAGCAATCTTCCCCTTCCTTAGCGGCTTCAAATCCTACCAAACTACAGCCAATCCTGGCATTTAGATTTCATATACAGTTAGCTCCATCGTGTGGAATTTAGAAAGAATGACATTTGTTACAGGACCATGAAAGTGAGGTCAAACATCCAATAATACCATATACTCCTTGAGAGGGGTACTGTACATGATTTTAAAAATCACATCCAGCTTGCTAGGGTATCAAATCAAAAGCAAGAGGGAAAAAGTTCCTGCCATGTGAACTAGGAAGTTCAACAGAAGTGAGGCTCACTCTTATTTATCTGGTCAACTAATATTTACTGAGCTCCACTTTGTATGAGATATTGTTTCAGGGCCTGAAACAATATCTTTGTATGAGATATTGTTTCAGTAGTGAACAAGATAGGTAAAGTTCTTCCCTTAGTTCCAAAGACAATGGGAGAAATAAACAAACACATCCTACAATGTCTGATCGTGATAAGTGCTATAAGCCAAAATAAATCAGGGTTAGGGCATAGAGAGTGATGGGGAAAGAATTATTTTAAATAAGGTTGACAGAAATAAAGGCAAACAATCCACATTTAGCTTTCCCAAAGTTATTGTAGGTAAATGATCCAAAATCTCAAACATGTATAAACATTCTCTTACAGACATAAAATGAGAAAACACCTCAAAATGCTCAAATCTTGGTTTTCAAATTCATTGCCCTAAAAAAAAAAAAAAAAAGACTCCTTGGAGAAATGGCTGATTCCAGCTCTGAGGCAGGAAATGGACAAGAAGATCCTGAAATGTATTGTTACATTGGAAAACACAGGCGCACTCAAAGACTAACAACAGAGTCATGTTCATCTTTAATCTGTCACACAGACAGATTACAAGGACTCCTGCTGGCAAAACTGGGGCATATTTAGGCATCAACAAGAATAATAACTATAATTGATACTACATTGGATGAATAAAAATCCATGAGTTTAGGCTGGGTGTGGTGGCTCATGTCTGTAATACCAGCACTTTGGAAGACTGAGGTGGAAAGATCATTTGAGCACAGGGGTTCAAGGCTGCAGTGAATATGATCCTGCCACTGCACTCCAGCCTAGGTGACAGAATGAGACTTCATCTAAAAAATGAAAGAATTCATGAGTTTCTAGTGATATTTAAGAAAAATGAAGGGATAGGGCTCTGTTGTATCAAAGAATGCCAATAGGTATTATAGAATTAAAGAATAATCATTTGGCAAATTATAAGGTAACACTGATTCATATAAGGATCATCTTCTGTATTAATTTCTTGTTGCTTATGTAACAAACTACCACAATGTAGTGGCTTAAAACAACACAGATTTATTATTTTGCAGTTCTGGAGATCAAATGTCTAAAATGGGTCAGTGTGGCTGCGTTCCTTCTAGAGGCTCTGGGGAGAATCTGTTTCTTGCCATTTCTTGACTCTAGATGCTGTCCACATTCTATGGCTGTCATGGCCCCTCATAGTTCCAACCTCTGCTTCCATCATCACATGTCCTTCTCTCTGACGCTGACCCGCCTGCCTCCCTTTTATAAGGACATCTGTGATAATATTGGGTCCGCCCACATAATCCAGCATAACCTCCCATCACAAAATCCTGAATTTAATCATACCTGCAAAGTCCTATTTTGCCAACTAACCCCTGGAACACATGTTCACGTGTTCCAGGGGTTAGTATGTGGGCATCTTGTGAGCAGAATATTTACCAGGTATCAAAGTATCATCTCACAGATTACTTATTAACTATAAAGAGAAAAAAATGACTTTTACAACTGAGGGTTCTCATAATCACCACTCTAAACAATGGGACAATAAGAAATTAGGTACTGCCTGATGTTATATAATAGGAGGTCCGCAAATCACTTATATATTCTTGCCAAAAATGTTTCACCTGAATCTAATCAACTCTTTCGCCCTAATTTCCAGCTTACAGAAATGATGCCATAGAAAAACAAGCACATTCAAGATATGGGACATGCTGTGTGTCTACCATTCTAGACTTCTCCAAATTGCAGTGCCATAAATGAGGATGGGGATATTCTAAATTTTGAAACAAGGACTAAAGAGACATAACCAAATGCAATGGGTAAACCTTGACTGGATCTTGAATTAAAAAGTCATTTTAAAGACAACTGGTGAAATTTTAAATTTAAGTATTAGCTGATACTATGGAATTATTGCTAATGTACATGTGGTTATATAGGATAGTGTCCCTTATCCTTTGGAAACACATATTGAAATATTAGGGTTGAAATATTAATACATGATGTCTGAAGCTTACTTTCAAATGCTTTCAATGAAAATATTTGGTCAAACACTATTCTAGATGTTTCTGTGAAAGTAGTTTTTGATGAGATTAACATTTAAACCACCATACGAATGTTAAATTTCTCTATATATGTTTCCATAGATATCTATGTTTCTCTCTCTCTCCATAGATATGAGATAGATAAATATAAGTTTTGTTTCTCTGGGGAACTCTAATACAATACCCTTCTTTCAACTTTTCAGTATGTTTGAAATTTTTTCTAATGAAAAGTTAGGGAAAAAATGTAATTCAGATAATTTTTTAAAAACATTCAGGAGTTTTTAAAAACATTTTCCTGATCTAGCCAATGCTGACATTCAGGAGTTAAGTACGTTATTTTGTAGCTCATAGCTATTCTTCTAGGAGAGAAAATTAGTCTTAATGAAGAATAGTCTGAGGAGCCTAGCCAACTAAAAATAAACATCACCTGTTAGTTTGCAAATATTTTTGAGAATTTATTGTCTTAGTGGCTATGCTCAGTCCTGGGAAAAGAATGGTAAGCCACCCAGAAGTAGTCCTTTCTAACTTCTTCCTGTGTCACTATGTGTCCCATACTTGGCAAGCCAAGTTCATTTGGGTCAAAGTAGAATACATCTAACTAGTTCTTGATTTTAAGAGAATCTACAGGTTTTCTGATCAGGGAGCCTGTATTGATGATATAGCCACTTCAGTGAAAGCCAACAGTGACAGCTTCATATTTCAAAAGTCAGACAACTCCAGTGAACATGATATAAACTCTTTTCTTCCTCTGTAACCAACACAAAACACATTTAGAAAGCGTATTTAAAAACATGTCAAGTTCTCAGAGAGAGAAGAAGAATGGTTACCAGAGGCTGGGAAGGGAAATGGAGGTGGGGTGGGGGAGTGGGGATGGGGATGGTTAATGAGTACAAAAAAACTAGTTGGAAAGAATTAATAAGACTTACTATTTGATAGCACAACAGGGTGACTATAGTCAATAATAATTGTACATTTTAAATAACAAAAAGCACATGATTGGATTGTTTGTAACACAAAGAATAAATGCTTGAGGGGATGGGTACCCCATTCTCCATGATGTGATTATTACACATTGCATACTTATTTCAAAACATCCCATGTACGTGCACCCCATAAATATATAACCCTACTATGTACCCACAAAAATTAAAAATAAAAAAATTAAAAATAAGAAAATAAGTTCTGCTTTGGCCATAATAAACATTTATCCTGATGCCTTAAACACTAGACAACTCAGCAGATTACATGAAACTACTGTGCTCAAACACTGGACAGTAGGAAGCACAGTATTTTTATCTGTGAAAGAAGAGAAACGAACAAGGCAGGTCCTATGATAACCCAAATTTCTGTGTGGGGCACTTTCTAGACCACCCAGCCAGGGAAAAAAATCCCCAGCAGAACATGATAAACTTGCTGAATTGAGGAGACAGACATGGAAGGCTATGGAGTCTGAAGAGGCCAGAGGTGTAAGGCAAATGTTCAGACAGGAGCAAGCTATGCGGAACAAAACTTCAGAAGTTTGTATAGTAATTTCCTTGAGTTTTTAGTGAACTCTAAGCTATGAACAAAAGCTATAGAGTGAGACTCTATAAAGTCAAGCAAAGAGTGACTAGAAGCTGTGAAGTGAACAGTTCTCAGAGAGCCTATAGTGCTGGGAATTCATTTGGGTTCCCTAAGCCAGCATGGAGAGTGCTGTCCTGTTTGATAACTCAGGGCATCCAGTAGAGACCCCATAAATTACTCCATACAAATGGGGCTACACTCTTGGTAGAGTAAAAACTAGTCTAGATAAACCCTAACAAAGCTTAACAATAGCCTCAAAAAAATCAACCTGAACCCCAAATAACCTAACTGGCTACCTAAGAGAACACAGTTCAACATTCTTCTCAAGGCAAATACTACCCAATGATACCCAGATATTCCATGACAGAAAATTCATAAATTCAGCGTCCAATAAAAAATTACTAGACCAGGCCAGGCCTGGTGGCTCACACCTGTAATCCCAGCACTTTGGGAGGCCAAGGCAGGAGGATTGCTCGGTCCAAGAGTTCAAGACCAGTCTGGGCAAAATAGTGAGACCTTGTCCCTATTTATTTTTTAAAAATTACTAGACCAGCCAAAAGCAGGAAAATGTGGCCCATAACCAAAAGAAAAATCACTTACTAGAAAGAGATTTTAAAGAAAGACAACTTTAAAACAACTGTTGGGCCAGGCAGAGTGACTCACACCTGTAATCCCAGCACTTTGGGAGGCAGAGGCAGGCAGATCACTTTAGCTAGAAGTTTGAGGCCAGCCTGGGCAATATAAGGAGACCCCATCTCTACAAAATCTACAATAATTAGCTGGACATGGTGGCATGCACCTTAGTCCCAGCTACTTGGGAGGCTGAGGTCGGAGGATCACTTGAGCCTGGGAAGCAGAGGTTGCAGTGAGCCAAGATCACACCACTGCACTCCAGCCTAGGCAACAGAATGAAACCCTATCTCAAAACAAACAAACAAACAAAAAGCTGTTATAACTATGCCCAGCAAGTTAAAGGAAAACATGAACATAGAGAAGCTATGAGAAAGAATCAAATGGAACATGTAGACATGAAAACTAACACATCTGAAATAAAGCTGACACAATTCCACTCCCACCTTTCACTAACACAACACACTCTTCCTCAAAAATCCCTGTAAGATCAATGGTTTGCTCTGCTTGACAAGACTCCTCCCTTACTAAGGTAATAAATCAATTCAAATTTGGGGTTTTATATTGATTTTCAGTGGTGGTCTCATATTTTGACAATTATGAGGTTCCACCAAGGTTATTTTGATGACTCTAACTTAAAAATAAATAAAGGTGTCCTCATCAGGTCCCTTTGTGTCCAGATTTCATTTATCCTTTGGATTTGTTCCAAGTATATTTGTCTCAATATTGATCTGTACTCTGACTCTCAGTGAGCATGTATTGTTGAGTTTATTTTGTTAAATGAGGATTCCTATCAAAATAGTTCTTTGTAGATGGCATTGTCAATATTTTGGCCATTAATTTCATTATTCTTCAAGCGTGTGCTTGTTTTGCTTTAGTGCATCTACTAGTACAAAGTCTTGGCTCAGGACTTTTTTTTTTTCCTGTTTCTTTGTCTTTCATAGTCATTTTATTTCTTGGATATATAAGGGGGTTCTACATAGGGAATGAACAAAGGAATAAGTCCATTCAGCCTCCAATTCATTCCAAGTTGAGTCCAAGGACTATGAATTAGAGGTCCAGTAGACAATGACAAATTCATGATCAAACTTTGCCTTTTGTCCCCTAAACACCTTCATAGGGACACTTCCTCTTTTATCAATTAATGAAAGGCCATTTTGTTTAGTCCATATGCCAGGGTAAAAAATTGTCATGTCATTCATTGCATAGTCCCTTCTTAGCCCCAGTTGGTAGGTAACCCGAGAGGCTATTCTTTAGCATATATTTTTGTTTGACTATAATGGCTTCTTTCTTGTTTGTCATGAATTTTTCTAAATTAAAGTCATAACTTCTTACTGGCAGAACTACTTTTTATATGAATTCTCACTAAAATACTAACTCATGTGCTCACCCTAGTACAGCAAAAATATTTTTAACTCAAAGTAGCAATGATTATCTTGGGGGACATTCTGATAGTCAAAATTAATACATTTAAGCAGAGCTCTAGAAAAATGAGGAAAACTAATAATATTCACAATTCAGTAGTCAACTTCTTTGGTGTGTCGAGATCTCAAAACAAACAGTTGATGAGAAGATAGTCTCTTTCAAAGACTCTCTAATTTCCTATCATTCAAGCCTTCTGAAACTATGCTCCGTATATAGATGATATCGAATTCTCATCACTCAGTCATATTCTTTCAATTCCTTCTACTCCTGGCCTCCTAAATGTCTAAATGTGATACCCTTTCCTCAGGACTTTTCTCAGAAAAGGTCATTGTATAGTATTCTCCTTAGACTTGCTAGAACAGAAAGCAGGATCAATAGAAGCTGAATTTAAACCTTGGTCTAGAGCATCAGTAAGACTAACACAAATTCGCTGCAGAATTTGGAATTTTGTTAGATAGACATTATTTTGGACTATTTAATTTATATAGCTTGCTTAATTGCTAGTCTCTCAAACGGGAAAAATGGTTAAAAGCAGCAGGATGGGAAACACCAGGAGGAGATTTTCATCACTTAGCTGTGTATAAGTGAAGAAAATGGCTTTGAGAGGGAAAATAGATGTATATATAGTACACTATATAGGGACATGCAGTTTTTCCTTTACGGATAAGAACAGATTCAACATTGTAAGCAAAGTGAAGACAAATTAATACAAGACTTTAAAGATGGATTTTAGGAAAGTTTCAGTTTGAGTAGACAGTTGGAATAGCCCCAATATATGAAATGAAGGGAACCTTATCTGTCATTGTAATGGGCTGAGACTCAAAACAGGGGTCTTAAACAGCAATTGCACAATGGAATGGAAAATTGCCAGTTTAGGAGAGTTCCAACATGTAGCTGAACATTTTCAATGAGCTTTAAAAAGGAAACTAGCTGAAAATTAAACCAAACTTATCACCCTTCAGATAAAGTAACTGGCTCCAAGTTAAAAATAATACCAAAAGTCCTCTGTTCTTTAAAAATAAAGAGCCTATGGCTAGGAACACCTGTAGATGTTGTAAGCAGAAAAGCCAGTGAAGGAAACAATGGGCGATATTTTGAACAAAATATGAAAGAAACAGAGTTATCCAAGATTTGTCCAATTATGCTGCTGTAAGAGAAAACTCAGCACCCAGCAATTTTCTGTCATTCCTCTAAAGTCCCAAGGGGAATTGTCTATAAATACAGATGGACAACAATGCAGCTTTTATGTTACTAAACATGCCGCCTATCTATCATTAATTCTACTTCCGTAGAATATCAGATTGCTCAGAAAAACATTTTAAAGTTGAAGAGCCAGAGGAAAGATGAATTGACTTGTACTACAAGTTCAGAAGAGGGGAAAGGGAGTTTTGTCTTAAAGTGAAAATGTTTGGTTGTGCAATAATGTGAAAGAAAATAGTAACAAGCAAACTTGAGGGTGTATGTAAGTTGTAGAAGGCTTGATGAAAAGTGGACTTTACTTGGCCTTGTTTTACTAAAGCAATTCAGAAGTGGGACTTTCTATCAATCCCAAATCTTTTCACCAGACTCAATATTTAAATGTTACTTTGGGACTACTATGAGAACATTCCTTTCTTCTTTGTGACGTAAGTCCTATCTTACATGGAATTTCCAGATAAAATAAAGCAGAAGGGTTATTTTTAAGGCTCCCTAAAATTTTCCCTCATGTATACACTTACTAACTGGTCTATGCATTGGAAAACTTTCACTATATAAAATTCAAGAAATAACTACAGAATTATCTATGGTCCACAGATGAGGTCAGAATATTTGCAATAAAGGCCATAAGAATCCATTGACTCATTCAAGGTTATCATAAAAGTTCAGTTATATAGGTGTGTGAAAAGATAAAGCTCTTCTCCCTAGGGGCCATAACTCAACAGCATGAAAATTGTCAAAGAGCCATTGCATGTTCTCCTTGTTTCAAAGATATTGTAGTCTCAGCTAATTTTGTTAAAACCTTTTCAGATCATCTTTCCCAATCTGTGAACTGCCTTTTAATTATCTTACTGATGTCTTTCAAAAAGTTTTAATTTTAATAAATTCCAAGTTATAAATTTTTTTTGTTTCATGGTTCATGCATTCTATATCCTAAGAAAATCTTTGCTAATCTCAAGACAGCAAATGTCTATTTGTTTTTTTTTTCTAGAATTTCTAGGTTTAGCTTTTGCTTAGGTCTATCATCCATTTTAAAATCTAAATTTTGCACTAAAATTATGTATGTGATGTAAAAGTTGAGGTTCATTTCTCATATGAATATATACTTATTCCATTTGTTGAAAAGATGCTTTTCCTCTTTGCTTTGGTGCCTTTTTGTTTTCTTTTTAGACAGGGTCTCACCCTTTTGCCCAGACTGGAGTGCAATCACAGCTCAGTGCAGCCTCAACCTCTCCAGGCTCAGGTGATCCTCCCATCTCAGTCTCCCAAGCACGTGGGACTACAGGCACACACCACCACACACAGCTAATTGTGCCTTTGTCAAAAATCAATTGTCCATATATGCATGGGTCCATTTTTGAACTCTATTCTGTCCATTGGTCCTTAACATTTCTTATAAAACATGTCCATTGGCAATAAATTCTCTCATCTTTTCTCTGAGTCTTCTCACTTTTTGAAGATTTCTGCTGAATATCATCAAATTCTAGGTAAACCGGTTATTTTTTCAGCACTTTTAAGATGGCATGCCAAGGTCTCTAACTTGCTGTTTAAGAAAAATAGGTAGTTATTCTTATCTTGGTTTCTCTGCATGAATGTACCTTTATTTTTTTCCTCCAGCTGCTTTTACAACTTTCTCTGGTTTTCAACAATTTCATTATGATGTACCTTGATCAGACTGTTTTCTCTGTGTTACCTTGTTTGTTGAATTTCTTGTAATCTGTGGGCTTATAGTTTTCATCAACTAGGACACTTTTCAGCCATTATTTCTTAACATACTATTTTTGTTTCCACTACTCCAACTTCTAGGACACAAAATACAAGTATATTAGAATAGTTGATATTATCCCATAGGTGGCTAAGACACTGTCCTATTTTTTTCTCTCTCTTTGTATCTTAGCATGCTTTTAAATTCACTGATTTTCAGTTTTGTAGAGACCTATCTGCTATAATTTCATCTATTCCTTCTTACCTAGCTAGTGACCAAAGAGGCCAAATAGCAGCAGTGATTAAAAAATAAATGAATAAATCTTACACATACTTAAAATAAAGGTATAAGGCCAGGCACAGTGGCTCACGCCTGTAATCTCGGCACTTTGGGAGGCCGAGACAGGCGGATTGCCTGAGGTCAGGAGTTCGAGACCAGCCTGGCTAACATGGTGAAACCCTGTCTCTACTAAAAATACAAAAAAAAATTAGCTGGGCATGGTGGTGCACACCTGTAGTCCCAGCTACAAGGGAGGCTGAGGCAGGAGAATTGCTTCAACCCAGGAGGTGGAGGTTGCAGTGAACTGAGATCATACCACTATACTCCAGCCTGGGCAACAGAGGGAGACTCCGTCAAAAGAAAAAGTGTAAATGTATTAGCCACAAATAAAATATTTAAGAACTATTAATTTAGAAATGTGTAAGTAGGCTGGGTGCAGTGGCTCATGCCTATAATCCTAGCTCTTTGGGAGGCCGAGGCAGAACCACTTGAGGAGTTCAAGACCAGCTGGGCAACATAGTGAAATCTCTATAAAATTTTTTTAAAATTAGCCAGCCATGCTGGTGGATGCCTGTAGTCCCAGCTACTCTGAAGGCTGAGGCAGGGGGATCGCTCAAGCCCAGGAGCTCGACGTTACAGTGAACTATGATCATGCCACTGGACTTCATCCAGGGAGACAGAGCAAGACCCTGTTTCTCAAACAATTTAAAAAATATATAAAGAAATTTGTAAGTAGTTTTTTCAATACCTTCTTTATTATGTCTATAAAATTATATGTAGCATTGGAAATGTTATTGAATATGACACCAACAACGTGCTATTGTATTTTTTTAATTTTGACTTCTTTTAAAGAAGGTGATAACAATCTGTGGAAAATGCTTTTACTGTATCATGCCAATATACTGCAAGGAGTATTTCAAAATAATATAAAAGTAATTCACAGACTTAGATTAAGTGAAGATCAAATGACCCCAAAATTTTTCTTCCTTAGTTTTTCACAGCAACTGCTAAAGTCCATAAGCTGATTTTTCCAAGAAAATTATTCTAATAATTTTGAGTGTTCAATCCGTGCAATGGTCCAGTCAGGCTTTACTCCTTGTGTGAACTCCCTCTGAAACCTAGGAAAGACATTGCAAATAATGTAAATCTTACATCAGTCCAAGTATGTGTTAGATAACTATGTAATTTGCAAGTGTATATTTAGAAGAATTTTTGGCAACAAGCTAATGGTTAATATTAAATCAAAATCAAAACAAAAAAAAGTTTAACCTACCCATTCAATCACAATAAATATACCCACAAAATTGAAGTACATTCTCAAGTAATGTAAGTATTTTTAATGGACTAATCTATATTCAACGTCTACCAGCCCCTAAGAGAAACTTGGATATATGTGTTATATAAATAACACATATAGCTAGTATGTGTTAAATACTAGCTATAACACATGCCTAATATGAGGACAGATAAACTGGACTCTGGTGATGCAAACAGCACTTTAAATACATAACCTAGGATACAGGAAAAAAGCTATTTTTCAAATAGCACTGTTACCAATTTAGGAATAAATAGTGGAATTTAGTTTACATACATTAAATCAATCTTGAAAATAACAATGTTTATGAAGTACCCATAGTCTTAGTAAGAAACATCAGAAAAGATAAAGTTTAGTATTGACGACAGTGCTCTTTAAAAATTATTTCTTAACAGGCAATTCAGTAGATTTAAATTAAGTATTTAAATATATAGAATATTTTGGGTAATTACAAATAAAGCAAAATTTAAAAAAACACATTTAAGAAGAGCAAAAAAAAAAATGAGGATATAATTCTCTTTTACCTTAGTAAAACAGCATACATTTTATTTCTTAGGTCATTTTTGGGGTTTGTTATTTTGAAGCAGATTTGTGTAACTCTGGCAACATATCTTTTTAATAAATGTTAAATTATATCTTCACTGACTTGCTCCAGCAGTTCACTGTTCTAGATTTTATTCGCATAAAAATACAATATAATGTCTCTTTTACGTAAGTTGCTAACTTCCTACTATACAGTATGTGCTTAAGGGCAGTATCCCTTCAACTTTGTATCTGAACCTCTATCAGAGCATGTGGGCACACAGATGACCAACAGATGTCTAGTGAATAAATGGTTCATGTACCAATTATGGCAGATTTTATTTTCCAAAAATGGCCACAACCATATCTCCCCTCCCATGTGCTCTTCTGCTATGTGGCCTTGCTGGTTTTTGCCCCCAAAAATGGGGGAGTCTTTCTATACCCTTTAAACTATACAGATCCTTTGACTGCTTTGACAGGTAGACTATGGCAGAACTGATGTTCTAATTCTGGGCATAGCCCTTTACTGGTTTAGCAGCTTCCATTTTCTGCCTCCTAGAATTCAACCACTATGTGAAAGATATGACTAGTCTGAAACTACCACAAGTCCAAGCCACAAAGAGTGGCCCTGGAGAATACAGAGTCATGCAGAAGCCAAGGAGTACCAAGGTGCCACCCATGCGAGTTAAGAAGTCACTGTGGAAATGAATCCTCCAGCTCCTGCCACTCGTGTTGATGCCAGGTGAAGCAGAGAAAACCCCCTAACTGAGCCTATCCAAAATTTCTGAGCAGTGAAATAGCAGGCAAAGTCAATGGCTGTTTGAAGCCAATGAATTTGGGGGTAGTTTATTAAGCAGCAATAGACAGCTAAAACATCATTTAATTAAATTCAGCAACATTACCTCTTTCTAATTTCTTAACTCTCCTGTTTCATATCCAGTGTGTCTTTCTGACCTTTTCTCTTCATAAATAACTTGTCAAATTTCAATTCTTTTCTTCCTAAAGATCTCTTAGTTCTCATACCTTCACACTACCTTCCATTTTCTGAAGAAACAATGAAATCTGATTAAACTTACTCATAGCTTGCACTAAGAAGTTGTTTAGTTTCCACATTCTGATTCCCCAACTTAACCTGGAATACACTGGCTCCTCTTAAAGTTTCACTGGGGATGTTGGCACTGGTTAGATACCAAAAGCACATCAGGATGTTAACAAACTTCCTTCCTTAGAGAAAAAACATATACACACATACGAATACAAATCAAAATAATCTATCATCCATATAAACAAAATGAAATCAGAAATTGGCAGCAGTTATACAGTTGTTACAGGTCAAATTTTGTGCTTATTCTGATGTGACTTAAAATACTTGTATTGATACTATTTTATTTTTAGAAAACTGTCTTAGGGTTTATGGCATACTTGCCCTCTTCTCTGTATCTCAGTAATAAAACTACTACTTAACTGAGCACGTACTTTACTAAGTATACTACATGGATTATTTTCAATTAGTGGCATTTTCTTTTTCTTTCTCTTTTTTTGACAGAGTCTCACTCTGTCACCCAGGCTGGGGTGCAGTGGCGCAGTATCGGCTCACTGCAACTTCCGCCTCCCAGGCTCAAGCGATCCTCCCACCTCAGCCTCCTGAGTAGCTGGGACCACAGGCATGCACCACCATGCCCGGCTATTTTTTCATATTTTCAGTAGAGACTGGGTCTTGCCATGTTGCCCAGGCTGGTCTTGAACTCTTGAGCTCAAGTGATCCACCTGCCTCAGCCTCCCAAAGTGCTAGGATTACAAGTGTGAGCCACCGCATCTGGCCAGGCATTTTCTAAGATTATAATAATCTCCTGACAGATACCTGTTGTCAAACCAAAAATGAGGAGAAAAAAAAATATTTTTTGCTGCTCAGTAACTATCTTAACTTCAACTGCCAGAAAGAGTAAAGGCTTCCTATTCTACCCAATTCACCTTACTGTGCCTGGTGATTCTGACAAACTCCTGATGCAAAAATTAGTTAGTGACCATGGTGCTGAGATGCAATTTGAAATATTAGGGAAGAGGAAAATATTTATCACTAAAAATATCTTTACAAATATTTCAAAATAATGTGTGCATGAAAAATTTTATCATCACTAAGAGTCTTTTTCTTCCATCTTGGGAAGTGTATAAGCAGAGGCTACATTTCCTGTGTGGCTGGCACATAATACATATGCAAATAGAGTCATCCCTCGAAATCCACGGAGGATTGGTTCCAGGACCCCCCTGTGGATACCAAAATCCACAGATGCTCAAGTCCTTTATATAAAATGGTGTAGTATTTGCATAACACACATCCTCCAGTATACTTTAAATCATCTCTAGATTATTTATAATACCTAACACAATGTAAATGCTAATGTAAATAGTTGTTATACTGTATTATTGAGGAATAATGACAAGAAAAAAACTGCACATGTTCAAGTACAGATGCAACTATTTTTTTAAAATATTTTTTACCCTAGATTGGTTAAATCTGTGGATGCGAAACCCCCAGATACAGAGGGCCAACTTTGTATGTATCAGGAACAAACAGTGAATTATCAGGAATGCTATAGGGAAAATGTATGCCTCAGAGAAGAAGAACCAGATAACCACTAAATTTCCTACCAACTTTTTTCATTATTCTCAAATAGATCCAATTTGGGAGTTCTGCAGTTAATCTTTTCAAATCGTCTTTAGCTGACAGTATCTAATTTGATTTTCTTTTACCCCTCATTCCTTCCATATAAAGTGCAGCTTTAAAATACTCAATTGTTTCCTTCAAGTTAGGAAATCTGAAACATAAATATTTTCTATTTGAGACGTGGGAGCCGCTCAAACTATTTTCATCAATGTAAGTGATGATGTTCTCTACTGTGAATAAAATAGTAGCAGAAAAAAGTTCTAGATAGAAAGGCTTAAGAAATGATGACCATATCTCAACTCTTTCAGAAGTAGGTCTTTAAAGAATGGATATAACATTTTCTTTGAAGTTCTATAAATACTTGTCCTGACAAAACTCTACTATTTTGTGATTATCCACTAGTTTAGCTTATCTGGACAATTATGGATCATTTCAAGTTGACTATGCTCTGGCATTACCTTTCTCATCATAGTAAATGGAGATGTCTCCTGTTGATGTAAATACAATTTCATCTATGTTAGCAGCAAGGGCATTTTTATGGTTGTCAGGTAGTGAAGTAACCTTTTCTTTCAATGCATGTAGCACCTAAGTTTGAAAAAAGCAAGCCATTAGTTCACTGATACAATTTTTGAAAACTTTCAAAAAGTGATCTTTATCATGGAATACATTTTTCCAAACCTATTTTTAAATTTACTACCATATTTACTCATCCTCAAAAGCAAGGCTGAAATGTATCTCATTATTCAACTAGGTAATTCCTAACAGAACATTCCATATAAGAGCAATTGGAAGACATCATGATTACTTCATTATGCCTTAAGTAGCAGGAGTTATTCCATGCTTTTATATGACCCAAAGTACCCATAAGAACAGATACACAGACTCTACTTTGGATGCTGGCACACACACTATTTTTAAGCATAAATAAGGAAAATGTGCATCATTCTATTGCAAGAGAATAGCATTTATTTTTAAAGCAAAATGTAAAATATACTTTACCTCTTTGGCCACAAGTTCTTCCAACAGATCAAATTTACACTGTGACAGCAACTTGGATACATGAGCAAAAGCCTTGAAAAAAATATTAAGGGAAGTGTGGGGATTATTATTTCAAAATACCATACCATGTTCATATTTAAATGGCTAAGTGTAATACAGACTATTTTATGGTAATAGTGATAAACAACATCAAATATTAATTTATCAAGGCATGACTCTTGGTTGACTTTTCATATATGGCCTTCCCACATATATAGCAGTAAGTGACTTGACCTTTAATTCTGGATCCACTCTCAGGACCGGGAAATGATAGTGTGTGGTGTACAATCTAGATGTCTCAATAAAAATCCTCCTTTATATTTCTTTTTAAAATGATGAAGTAAACAATCATTTGGCAGTTATATGACCTACCTCTTAATCATGCATAGATAGCAGTTGGAAAGGAGAACAGTCGAGACTGCATTGGGAGTCTGGAAATCTGGGCTGTAGTCTGAATCTCAGTATGGGAGATAATGTAGGTTTGGGAAAGTGGGAGAGAAGGTCATTAGTTTATATGGTCTAAAACAGTAGATCCTAACTTTGAAGTATGAAATTCCATTTTCAAAGAGGGAAAAACCCAACTGCAATTCTCCTCACTGCTAGCAATGAGAAAGCAAACTGTGAGTTAAGATCCTACCTGTCTTCAGGGAACTTTCAGTCTACTTGGGAAAGGACAAGTAAACTGACAAGTTTAAGAATTTTGACAGGGATAAGAACAGGATGACTTGGGAGCATACAGAAGAGCCTTCTAACCCAATCTGGGAGGATCAGACGGCTTCCTAAAGGAAGAAACATCTAAGCTGAAATCTAGGCTGCCAGAGGATGCACAGGCATGTCAGATATGGCATGTCAGAGAATACTGCCTAACTGTTATAGGATGAATTGTGCTCTCCTTCCCCCAAAATTTATGTTGAAGCTCTAACCCCCAGAACCTTGAAATGTGACTATATTTGGAGATAAAGCCTTAAAGAGGTGATTAAGTTAAATGAGACCATCAGGGTGGGCCAAAATCCAATCTGACTGGCATCCTTATAAGAGGAGCAAATGTGGAGTAAGAGCCACCAGGAGCACGCATGCACAGGGAGGACCATGCAAGGACCCAGCAAGAAGACGGCCATCTGTAAGCTGAGAGAGGCCTCAGGAGAAAACAACCCCTCCGACACCTTGATACTGAAATTCTGGTTGTTTGCTTTATATAAGCAACAATGCATACAGGCTGGCTGATGAATGGGGTGGAAATACTGCTTAATAGCAAGGAAGGAGGTGAAAATAGCTAACAGCTGGAGGACCACTAGGACTGGAGTGACCCCAAAAATGCTGCATGCTCCTCCGTGTGTTCAGAGGAAACAAGTACTGAGGCCTGATGCCTGCCCATGGTGGGGAGATGATTTCCATTCCTTACTGAAACATAAATGAACTGGTACCATCATATGTGTTATGAGGTGGACAAGCTCATATATCATCAGTGGGCATTGTAAAGAACAGTAGGATCAATACAACTTGCCACTGCATGGACAAAAGATGTTGAGAACTGACAAGAGCAGAGGTTTATCAATTATAATGCTGAGTTAAGCATCTTAATCAAGTTTGTTCTTTGACTTTTTTTATATAAATATATATAGTAGTCAAGAGTTGACTCAGAGAAGCAGGCAGCAGGAGTTAATACTGACACTTATTACACAAAGTTGAAAACATTTGATTTACAACTGATTGGTCTTATAAATACCAATGGCCATGATTATGGAAAGAATCTGAAATAAATTTGGAGTAAAATATCAATACCAGTATACAACCAATACTGTAAAATGATTACACCAATAGCATGGTTTTAAGGCATATGGAGGTATGAAGCAGGAAATAAACTTTCTGACTTCTATTGTGGTTTTTTTGTTTGTTTTTGTTTTTTGAGACGGAGTCTCGCTCTGTCACCCAGACTGGAGTGCAGTGGCGCAATCTTGGTTCACTGCAACCTCCACCTCCCGGGTTCATGCAATTCTCCTGCCTCAGCCTCCAGAGTAGGTGGGACTACAGGGGCTCGCCACACCTAATTTTTGTATTTTTAGAAGAGACACTGTTTCACCATATTGGCCAGGCTGGTCTCGAACTCCTGACCTTGTGATCCACCTGCCTCGGCCTCCCAAAGTACTGGGATTACAGGCGTGAGCCGCCATGCCTGGCCGACTTCTATTGTTATCAGCAGTTCTGCAATGTTTGGGAACGATACAATCTGTAAAGGAGTCCAAAAAAAAAAAAAAAAAAAAAAAAGCATGTACCCACAAAATCTACAAATAATTTCAGGACCCAAGTGAACATATGTCACAAGGGTAAGGCAAGGTATAATCAGCCATTCAGAAACAGGTACGTAACTAACAAAGTCAGGGATAAGAATCTCTAAAGGCTAAATATTTTCTGTGTGCAGGGTGCTGTGCACTTAGCCACCAGGCAGTCTCAGCAAATCCTTTGAAAGGGTAAAATTGCTCATCTCCAGTTTAATCTTTACGGAGTATGGGGTGGTGTATTGGTCGGCTCTGTCTAATAGCTGGCAGGAAGTTCTGCTCTTCTACCCAAGGTGACGTTACAGCACTTTGGAAATGTTATCTCAATTATTCTTCAATCTTACCCATTTATTAATGTATTCAGCAAACATTCATGGAGTGCCTACTATGTGCCAGGCATTGTCTTGCCCACTTTGTAAATTTGAAAATTATGTTCAGACAAGATGAGCCATATAGCTTTTTCTTTCTGAGACAGGGCCTGGCTCTGTATCCCAGGCTGGAGTGCAATGGCACGATCACAGCTCACTACAACGTCCAACTCCTGGGTTCAAGCGATCCTCCCCTTCAGCCTCCCAAGTAGCTGAGACTACAGGCGTGTACCACCATTCCCGGCCCAGAAGCTTACTTTAAGTCAAGCAATGGCTGGAAGGCTCTATGTCTGGGCCACTAATCACGTTTGATCACTTGTATCCCAGTGAAGAAAACTCACTGCTAAGCACTTCTGCGAGCAATAGTTGAACTCATTAGAGACGGATAGGTCAATCAGGGAAATAAACAAACCTGCTTCGCTCCCTCGGAGAACTCTGTGATGCTGAACTCTTTGTCGAAATAGGCCCAGATAAGGAAGGCCTTAATTCGAGTCCTAACCCAGTTGATGGGGTTGGAGAATCCCAGGACGATCATCTTGGTTTTCTGGTGCTGCTGGGGCTTCTCCTCCGTGCTGTAGCTGCGCTGAGGGCAGGCAGGGAAAGAAGCGAAGGCTGCGGGGAGTCCCGGGCTGCTGAGCACTGGCCACCGGGAGCCCTGGGCAGGTAGCGCCGAGGCTGCCAAGGCCCTAGCGCTTCGTGGAAATAACGCCGCTCCCGAGCCGAGGCGACAGCGGCAGAAGTAGCAAAGTGTGGCCGACGGCAGCCTCACCTCGGCCACAGCGGGAGTCCGGAGTCGGACGGCCCCGCAGGGCAGCGACCGAGAGTGCAGGAACTGGGGTAGCAAACGAGCGGCCAGCGCCATTTTTATGACCCTTCACCCCGGTGCCTGCCGGTGCTGTATGGAAAGGAAGTCGGTGGGACACCGCCTCAGCGGTGTCGGAGAAAAAGACTGGAGAGCAAAGTGGACCTGTTGCTGCAGCCTCTGGTGAGTCGGCCCCGTTCCCGCTCTCCAGCACGCAGCCCAGGCCGAGGCCCTTCGGCAACTCGCCCCGCGCTCGGACCCAGCCACTCTGGAGTCTGTCGGCCTCGCGGACCTTTTCTCTGCCGCTCGTGTTTCCGGGCGGATGGCGCTGAGGAACGCTTTAGAACCGAAGTTCCGAAGACCTGGAAGAGGGCAGGCGTGAGCAACCATGGCCGGGCAGCACCTCCCGGTACCCCGGCTGGAGGGCGTTTCTCGGGAGCAGTTCATGCAGCACCTCTACCCACAGGTGAGGCCCTCGCGCGGGGCAGAACCCCGAGAAACCAGCGAGAGACACGTCTTTACCTTTCGGACAGCTGGGAACTGATTTTTAGAGACCCAGGGTGTGGGAAAGAGGCGCAGGACGGCAGATCACTGGTTGGCCCTTAGACCAAGGGAAAGGTGCACGGGGGACGCCGACTGGCTCCTCTATTGAAATTTCCGGATAAAGTCCCATGTTTCTGGGGAGCAAGATGATGGCGGAGAGCTGAGTGCGAGAGGTATTTTGCCTAAACTCTTTACTCCGCATCTGTCAGTCTGCTCCGAATAAATGGATTTGAAGGCACAACTTTTCACTCCACTGAGCCGAAAAGGAAAGCAATGGGATTCCGCCGGAAAACTACTCGTCTTGAATTCTAACTTACTTAGGTTCTGGTTCCGACATTGGAGTCTTTTATACCTGTAGTTAGAACCTTAGGTCTTTAAAAGAAAACTCAGAGAGAAATATTAGGGAAACAAAAAGTGCTTTTACTTGCAGTGCTTTACAAGGGAGTCCAGACTTAAGAAAAACAGAAGGTATTAAAAGGAAAAACCCACAGGATTACAGTAAGTCAGTTTATGGTAGGAAAAATACCCAGCAATTTTCTTACCTGATATTTACATTTATAAGGGTGGTGATAGAATTACAGTTCTGGGGCCGGGCGCGGTGGCTCACACCTGTAATCCCAGCACTTTGGGAGGCCGAGGCGGACGGATCACTGGAGGTCAGGAGTTCAAGACCAGCCAGTAGAAATCCCATCTCTACTAAAAATACAAAATTAGCAGGGCGTGGTGGTGGCCCATACCTGTAATCCCAGCTACTCGGGAGGCTGAGGCAGGAGAATCGCTTGAACCCGGGAGGCGGAGGTTGCAGTGAGCCGAGATCGCGCCACTGCACTCCAGCCTGGGCAACAAGAGCTAAACTCTGTCTCAAACAAACAAACTACAATTCTGAGTGTTACAAAAGTCGGATGGGCCGGGCGCCGTGGTTCATGCCAGTAATCCTAACATTTTGGGAGGCTCAGGTCGGTGGATCACTTGAGGTCAGGAGTTCAAGACCAGCCTGGCCAATATGGTGAATCCCCGTCTGTACAAAAAATACAAAAATTAGCCGGGCGTGGTGGCGCACGCCTGTATTCCCAGCTACTCTGGAGGCTGAGGTCGGAGGATCTGCTTGAGCCCGGGAGGTCGAGGCTGCAGTGATCCATGATCCTGCCACTGCTCCAGCATGGGCGAGAGGGTGAGACCCTAGCTTAAAAAAAAAAAAAAGGCGGGGGTGGGGGGATGCGGGAGGAATGAAGTTTTTCTTTTGATAGCAACCTACGGGAGAGGATTCAAGCCTTTATTAGTTTGGAGACTTGTACTAGATGGGTTGTTCTTGCTCTCCCTGTCCTTAGACACCCCCCATCTCAGAATGTGCTAGAGGTAAGTTGCCTAAAGGGCAGTGTTGTGAAGATTAGGGTATGTGGAAGTGCTTTGTAAGAGTCATAGCAAAAGGTATTTTGTAATTTAATCTCTTCAGACAAGACATACAGCACAAAGCATCATTACATTTTAAAAAGTCGAAAATTACAAACAACTTTCTCTGGCCATGGGCAGTAAAACTAGAAATTAATAACAAAATTGGAAAAAAAGACCTTTCTATCTGGAAACACTAAAAAGTATGAGGGGGCATAGTGCTATGAGTTTTTTGTTAAACATTTTCTAATAACTCCATAATTAACACTGTATATTGTACAGGTACATGAATAGATAGACCAAGGGAGTAGAATAGAAAGTGCAGAAATACCTATTCCTATGGAAATTTAGTGTATAATAAGCATGACATTTCAAAAATCAATAGGGCACAAAATGACTTTTTAAAAAATTGACTGTTTTTTCGAGGCTTTATAGGTTCACAGCACAATTGACTAAAGGTACAGAGATTTCTCATGTCCTTTCTGCCCTGACGCATGGATAGCCTCCTCCATGATCAACATCCCCTCATTAGAGTGGTATATTTGCTACAATTGATAAACCTACATTGGCACATCATTTTCTTTTTCTTTTTTTTTGAAATGGAGTTTTGCTCTTATCGCCCAGGCTGGAGTACAGTGGCACAGTCTCGGCTCACGTTAACCTCTGCCTTCAGGGTTCAAGCGATTCTCCTGCCTCAGCCTCCTGAGTAGCCAGGACTACAGGCACCCGCCCCGATGTCCGGCTAATTTTTGTATTTTTTAGTAGAGGCGGGTTTCGCCATGTTGGCCAGGCTGGTCTCAAACTCCTGACCTCAGGTGATCCGCCCATCTCAGCTTCCCAAAGTGCTGGGATTACAGGCGTGAGCCACCGCGCCCAGCCTGGCACATCATTTTCACCCAAAATTCATAGTTTATATTAGGGTATACTATTGATATTGTACATTCTATGGGTTTGGGCAAATTTATAATGAAATGAATCCACCATTATGGTATTATACAGAGGAGTTTCACTTAGAAAATGATAAAATTCGGTTTATATCTCACACTGTACACAAGAATAAACTCCAAGTGGATCAGAAAAATGTAAAGAAATGAAACTACACAAGTTGTGAGTACACTCGGCAATACAAAAAAAAAATGAAGCTACACAAGTGCTAGAAGAAAATATGGGTAAATTCCCCTATAATCTAGGTCTATGGAAGGCATTTCTAGCTATGACTCAAAATTCAGGTGTAATATTAGATTAAAATTTGACTGCATGAAACATTTGTATGCCAGAAACACTGTAAGCAAATTTGAAAGACAAATACAAAGTGGGAGAAAATATTTGCAACATTTATCTCATATAAAGGACAGTAAAAGCCCTTGTATGGAAAGAACTTTCTAAAGAGGGTAAAAGGCTGAAAATCTGGTAGAAAAATGAGCAAACGATTGAGGGGGGAAAACAACATTAAAATGGCCTTTAAACTAGGACGTTTAAGTTTACTCATAAGAGAAATAAAGCTACACTGAGATACAACTTCTTATATATCACATTGGCAAAAATTTAAAAAGCTCTGGTAATACTCTCTTGGTGATGCCCTGAAGAAACTGGCACACTCAAATTTTATACCAAATGGTACAACTCTGTTGGCATATCTAACTATGTTCACTTTATGACCCAGTAATTCCTCATTTAGGAATTTATTCTGGAGATATACCTCCAAAAATGTGTAAATATTTACGTAGTGTTACTGTACTTGCAAATTATTGGAAATAACCTAAATGCTTATGCAGGCGAGAATAATTGAATAAATTATGGCCCATTTACACTGAGGTATACTAAGATGTAAAAAAGAATAAAGGCGATATCTGAACTGATAAGTGGTGATTTCTAGGATATATTTATGATTTTTTTTTTTTTTTTTGAGACGGAGTCTTGCTCTGTCACCCAGGCTGGAGTGCAGTGGCACGATCTCAGCTCACTGCAGCTCCGTCTCCCGGGTTCACGCCATTCTCCTGCCTCAGCCTCCTGAGTAGCTGGGACTACAGGTGCCCGCCACCACACCCGGCTAATTTTTTTGTATTTTTAGTAGAGATGGGGTTTCACTGTGTTAGCCAGGATGGTCTCGATCTCCTGACTTTGTGATCCACCTGCCTCAGCCTCCCAAAGTGCTGGGATTACAGGCGTGAGCCACTGCACCCAGCCATATATTTATGAATTTTTTAAAAGCACACAACAGAAGAAAATATATGGTAAGCTACTATTTATGTAAAAAACAAAGGGAAGAGATAATGAAATATATGTTTTTGATCACTTTGCAAAAAAGAAAGGAATAAGCCAAAAATTAATGAGATCAGTTATGCATAGGGGATGTGTGAGTATGAAATGGAAGAATGTGGATGGGGTGACTTTTGTATAGTTTTGATTTGGGGAATCACATGGATGTTTTACATTCTAAAGTCATAATAATAAAATCAACAAGGATGAAAAATTATTTTTTAAAAGACCCTAATATAGAATATAAAAAGTAACACATGAATCTGTTTAAGTGGGAGAGGGAGAAGTTACCCAAGTCACTTTTTTTAAACACAATAATTATATGTCCTCAATCTAAGACACAAAAAACTGAAAACAAACTGAATTCTAGTTAGTACAGTAAGTCCTCATTTAACGTTCTCAGTAGGTTCTTGGAAGCTGCAACTTTAAGGGAAATGACCTATAATGAAACCAGTTTTACCACAGGCTAATTGATACAAACAAGAGTTAAGTTCCAGTGGCATATTTCTGGTCACAAAAATATCACCAAACTTGTAAATAAAGACCCAAAACATTTCTAATCTTAAACATTGAAATAAACGTGAGCTACATGTACATTTAAGAAGGATTAATAAAAGTAAATAATTACTCAATTTTTGGTGAATTGTTATGTGACAGTGGTCATAGTAGTGGTGGGTTAAATCAAGGAATAAATGTTTAGAAATGGAAAATTGTAAGGAGCGCCTCCTACCACTGCACAGTTCAAAACAAGTGTGACAGGTTTGCTGATTGCTTTCATACCGCCTTGTTTATTGTGCACTTGTATGATTATCATATGCTTTACAAATTTTTGTTTTACATACTTTGTATTCACTCCTTTCTTCATTTTCCAACCTGCTTATTTCAGTTCAGGGTCACAGGTGGCCAGAGTCTCTCCTGGCAGCTCAGGGCACAAGGTAGGAACCAACCCTGGACAAGATACCATCCCATCTCAGGGCATGCGCACGTGCACATACACACACACATACACACACACACACCCACATGCACTCACTCATACTGGGACCATTTAGACATGCCAGCGTACCTAATGTGCACATCTGGGGGTTGTGGGAGGAAACCAGAGTACCCGGGGAAGACCCACGGAGATGTGAGGAGAATGCAAAAACTCTACTCGGACAGGGGCCCTGGGCAGGAATTGATTTTTTTTTTCTCATCTGTGTTATAACTTTATTTGAGGACCTGTTGTAGACATGTTTTTTACAGTGGTGTGACCTAACAGTGGCAAAAGCAAATTCTGTGAATACTTCTTGTGAATTCTGGGATTTTGCGAGTGATTAAACATTGAGGATAATGGGAACTAGGTTTCCCACTGCTGAAAATGGGAATTACAAATTCAGTAGATTATAATGAACCTTGAAATGTTTATGGTTCATACGTACACCTGTTAGGTATATGTGTGTGTGCATGTATTATATATATGGACATATATGGAGAGAGAGCTGAATAGAATAGGTATATGCATATATGGGGTGTACGTGTATATATATTTGTGCGATATACATAGACCCTCACATATATCCTAACTCTGTCCACTGAGAAGAAACCAGAACTACTTTAAGAAATGACTGGTCACAGGGCTGGGCAGAGAAAGTATAAAAGATGTCGGGTTCTGTTATTTTGCCATAATGTAAGGAAGTGCCCCAGTTAAAAAGTCACAAGAAGCATCTTGAAGGGGTTTACTGGCCAAATCTGGGATAATTTGGGTATCAAAATTATACCACTAGATACCACTAGATTATTACCCAGTAAATAAAATAATTCAATGGAGAATTTAGAGCTCATTTCGATATTAGGATGCCAACTAATAAATGTAGAAGAAATGATGGAGTTTAGAAAAATCACTGTTTTTTGCACTCATCATAGCAAAACATCGTGTGCTACCTGATGTGGCATGCTGAGAAGGTGACACCATTCCTTTTGTGGTACATTCCTTCTCCAAAATGTGTAACTTGAGTCTAATTATGAAGAAACTTAAGATAAACCCAAATTGAAAAGTTTTCTACAAAATAGCTGGCCTATACTCTTCCAAAATGTCAAAGTCATAGAAGATAAAGAGGCTGATGATTAAACATTTCAGATTAAAAGAGACATAGCAACTGAATGCAGTGTGACATCTCAGATTGAATTCTGGGTTAGGAAAAAATAAAGCTAAAGGAAATCATTGGGACAATTAGCAAAATTTGAGTATGGACTGTAGATTAGATAATAGTATTATGTCAGTGTTTTGTTTTTTGTTTTTTTGTGTGTGATGGCGTTTCACTCTGTCGCCCAGGCTGGAGTACAGTGGCGCGATCTCAGCTCACTGCAACCTCCGCCTCCTAGGTTCAAGCAATTCTTCCATCTCAGCCTCCCGAGTAACTGGGATTACAGACATGCACCACACTTCAAATTTTCTTTTTCTAATTTTTTTTTTAATTTTTAGTAGAGATGGGGTTTCGCCATGTTACCCAAGCTGGTCTCCAACTCCTGACCTCAAGTGATCCACCCTTGGCCTCCCAAAGTGTTGGGATTACAAGCGTGAGCCACTGTGCCCAGCCTACATCAGTGTTAAATATAATTTTGGTAATTATTCTGTGGTTATATAAGAGAATGTCTTTGTTCTCAGAAAATACACTTAAGTTTTTAGAGATAGGGATCATGGTGTCAGCAATTTAACCTTGAAATGGTTCCAAAAAAAATAAATTATGCTTAATTTAATTTCAATTAACAATAATATGTCCTTCTCTTGAAAGTAAGAACAAATCATAAAGCAAATGTGCAAAATGTTAACAGTTGGTGAATTGGGGTAAAGCATTTACGGAAATTCTTTGTAGTGCTCTTAAAACTTTTTTATGTTTGAAATGACATCAAAATTAAAAGTTACAAAAATATTTGACTATAAAGTACAAATTTTAGTCATTATATATTGATGGTCTTGCAGTTTTGTTTTGTTTTTCTAATCTTAAATTTTGTTCTAGATATTTCACATGGCCCCTCTTCTTGTTTTAGTGACAGCATGAACTGTCAGAAGCTTTGAGTTCAAGCATCTTGGGAGCAAGAGTCAGATCTTACTTGTTTTTGTCTCCCTGTTGCCAAATACAGCTCTTGATGTGTTGTTGGTTTTCATGAATTTTGTTGTATATCTTTCCCCACTTACAGAGAAAACCTCTTGTGTTGGAAGGGATTGATTTGGGGCCATGTACAAGCAAATGGACAGTGGATTACCTAAGCCAAGTTGGAGGGAAGAAAGAAGTAAAGATTCATGTTGCTGCAGTTGCACAGATGGACTTCATTAGTAAGAACTTTGTATATAGGTATTTTCTTCTGAGGTTTACTCTGGGGATACAAATAACTTTTTAAAAACTTTTAAAATATTTTTGCATTATTATACAAAGACCATATGGCATTTCATCTTTTGGCTGGTTTGATGTAATCATGGAATAGCTTACTGATTTTTAAAGAGTGGTTTTTAAAAGACAAGAGTTCTGAGTTTACATAATTATACAATGACAATTTTTTATTTTATTTTTTATTTTTTTTGAGACAGAGTTTTACTGCGTCACCCAGGCTGGAGTGCAGGTGTGTGATTTCGGCTCACTGCAACCTCTGCCTCCTGGGTTCAAGTGATACTCCTGCCTCAGCCTCCCGAGTAGCTGGGATTACAGTCACGTGCCACTATGCCTAGCTAACTTTTGTATTTTTAGTAGAGACGGGGTTTCACCATGTTGGCCGGGCTGGTCTCAAACTCTTGGCCTCAAGTCATCCACCTGCCTCAGCCTCCCAAAGTGCTGGGATTACAGGCATGAGCCACCATGCCTGGCCAACAATTTTTTAAATAGGGTATATACCCAATACCTTCTGGAGTCATGGAAGGAAGATAAAATTTCTGTAACTAGGGTTAGATTTCATACGAAGTTGGATGTGCCATACTCATTCAATGCTTGATTAATTAGTTGATCCTACCACATTAGTAACTGTTATCTAGAATAGGAAATTCTAAAAGGCTCATGTTTTCTTTTTCTGTCCTCTCCAGAAAACCAGGACAAGCTATGTTTGGTATAATCTTTCATCATCTTAGATAACTTTTAAAAATCATACTTAATTTTCCCTTTTGATAAAATAGTCTTAAATACCTTTAATTTCTCCCATGACTGTTATTTTATGCTGTGGAATTTCTTAAAAGTAAATAAGAAATAGTCAAAAGCTGCTGATTGTCTAAAGATGAAAGTTTTAAATGCTGTCATCTTGCAGATTTCATTTGCTATTTATTCCCATGAGTTTCATTTAAATTGTTAAATTAAAAACAAACAGCTTTCAAACTCTGAGCATGTGAAGTTCCCAGCAAATTCAGTCTATTGAAAAACCATGTAGTTCACAAGACTTCAATTTAGAGATGAGTTAAATAGAGCTTCTAATGTCCACAGCCATTCCTTTCTCATTAGAGTTTTCCAAGTTCATATAGCAGCTGCCAAAGCATTGCTCAGTTTTTAATCCTTTGAATATTCACCATAATGGTTTTAGTTATTAATAGTCCATGAATTGAATTTAATTGACTTAAGTTTTTCCAAGTGTAGGAACTTTTCATTTTTTATCAAATTAAAAATGCCAGAATGATGAGTGTTTTTCAGCTGGCAGTTAATGATGTTTATTTTCCAGGGAGTCCAATGCCATAACAAATGAGTACTGAAACTTCATCTTGAATTGCCTTGATGTTTTGTCATGTCTTTTTAAACTTTTCAAAAGTTGTTTTTGAAGCACATACATTATGTAATAGTTCCTATCGCAGCTTCCTCCAAGCCTTTCACTAGAGCTACTAAAAAGTTGCAAGATTATTTTTTTTAGTGCAACCAAAAAAATAGGTTTAGTCATTTTTAGCATTTACCAGGCAGTAAGAAAGAAGGAATGCATCCAGGCCAAAGAGAGACTAGAAAGTAAGAAACCCTGCAGACACATGTATATTATTATTATCACTTCAAATTGAGGTTGCTTTTATGCCTTATCAAACATTGGAAGATTGATACGTTAACAGGTATGAACTTTTACTTCTTTCTTATTGGTAGCGCTCATTGTTCAGAGTCAGGAGAGTCTGGACAAAAGAACCTTGTGTGGTGAAAGGATATTGTTGGCATTCTTCTGATCATAGATTTTTAAAAAAAGTCTCATCATGTAAGGTTTGCCACATCTTCCTGTCACATCCTGTAATTCCTGTCATCATCGTGCTCTTGTTTATTGTACTCTCATCAGTTCTGATCTTGATTTTATAAAGCAGCCTTTTCCAAATGGGGAATAAGACAGTGAAGGGCTTTCTTCTTCTTTTTCAAAATGTTGATGACTACTTGCGTGCTGCAAAAGGGTACATTATCATTGTTGTTAACCCCACCATCTGTCCTTTACTGAGTACTTATTATATATCAGCTACTGTGCCAAGCAATCTAGGTTATATTACTCATTTAAACTTCAGAACAATCTGTGAGGTAGATATTTTTAATAATAATTTCACACATGAGGAAAGAGAGGTTTAAAAATATTAAGTAACTTCTCCAGGATCACATAGCTTGAAGTGATGGAACCCAAGGTGTTTACTCTAATTTCCCTGACTCCACGGAGCCCATGATTAAGCCTTCTTTGACATTACCCTCCTTACTGGTGCTGCCAGTCCAGACAAATGGCACTTTAATAACCAATGCCCTTGTTTTTGAAACATGGATAGGATAGATTTTTAAAAAGCCAAAGAACTTCCCAATTTACATACCTAATTTCTCCCTCATCTGGGCTTAGTAGAAGCTATGACAGGTACCATTACCTAGGAGAAAAGGTTGCTGGTGACACCCCAGTTCTGCTTATCTGGGCTGAGCTACTCTGTCTGCTCTTTCAGGGTCACTGTTCTGTTCTGTTTTTCTAAAGGTCTTGAAACACTTTTGTGTTATCCCTGGTAAGAAAGCTAAGCCTGGTTAAATGCAGCAATTACAGTAGTGGCTATGGTCCAGATAAACTTCCCCACTGGCCCAGACTCTTCAAAGATGCTTTGAAGAATGAAAGCAAGAAGGAATGAAGGGTGTATGGTGAGGTCAGAGATGGGAAACATTGAGTAGGAGAATGCCAAGTAAATTTGTTGATATTAGTTAGTCAGACACTATTTATAGTCAAAGAAATAGTACTCTGCATTGGTCTGAGTAGATGGCAGACCCCTTTTCTCTCCTGCAGTGCTCACTCTACATAATTACCAGCAGTGGCCTCAAGTTCAGACTGACATACAGAGCACCCACCAATCCATAACCTGGCTTCAGATTCCCTTAGCTTTTTGCGGGAGGATATAAGGCAGGAAACGGCATTCTAGCAGGATAGTATCAGTGGAGTCTTTATACAAATCCAGGGAATATTTTTTTTACTCATCAAGTTACAGCTTAGTTGTAAGGGAATGAGACAATGGAGGTAGTATAGAAACACCTGAGCTTAGGTAAGACATATGGTCCATAGAAACCGGTAGCTTGAAACACCCCATGAACTAAGCTTCTGCGTTCCTCCAAGGGCCATACTCAGTTAGGAGAGTTGCACTACACACAGGAAAGCCAAATCATCTGCTTCTGAACAAGTATTTGTAGTCCACTTATAGGCCACCTGGTGCAAACATAATTCATCTATCGGGTTATTTTTACGATAAACAGTGTTACCTGATATCACAACTGACATTCCACATTTATCTTTAATTTTTTTTATTTAACATAATTCATGGGTTCACACCATGTTTGTGTTTACCCAGTATATTTCTGGGAAAACAGTGCAAGGAGAAAGTAAGCTGGCCCAAGGTCATCTTCTCATAGAGAAGGAGAAAGTATTTAACCTTTTCTTTCGACTTTCTCAGTACAGAGTTCAAGTGGGAAGATATTTAGTAGTAAGACTGAAAAGATTACAGCTTTTAATCAGAAGTTTGGAGGCAGGAGTGTAGTAGGGGTAGCAGAGGAGAGGATTTTGACCTAGAGGCTTTTGAGGACTTCATTGTCTTGTTACTTATACAGTATCACCATCATTTATAGAGCAGTACTTTTGATTCTAGACAGTAAAGGAATAGATGCAATCTGGAGTAAGAATATCCTTCTAGCTCAAGAGTGTGATGTAAAGGAAACAAATTTTGCTTCCACAGTGTTCAGCCCTGTTCATCAGGATGGAAGGAGACAGGCATTTGGGCAGAAATTTTGAAGAATAAAAATTGGTCACTTCACTGGAATTCTCCTTGAGCTATTCCTCAGAAGCCTTAAAATGATAGAGGGTGGTGCAGCAGGATGAGAGCAGTGTTACTGGCTTCTGTGTTCTGTGATATGCCAAAAGGGAGGAATATGGGGGGTGGTTATCTTCATGGGACCATTTGTGTACTGTGTCTTCCAAAGTAGCACTAGTAGTTTGCCCCAGTCTTCACAAGATTTGTTTTGCCATGACACTTAAAAACAGGTAGCAATCACCTGAAAGTCTGTGTATTTACAAAGGTAATCAGATACCATAGTAACATTTTTCTATCATAACTTGGAATAGAATATTGATCTATTGAAAGATCCATCTGTATCATAGATTTTGAAATCTTTAATTCCAAAATTTCAGACAACTTAGATCAAGTAAACATACTGCTCAGTAAGTTTTGAAAAGTTAGAATTTCACATAATAGGTTATAATAAAAATTACAGATATTATAAAACAGGAGATTATATCCAACTCCAGCAAGCCTTTATGTATAGAGATTAGATTCTTACTAGTTGATCTGTTATTATTAAGTCCAAGGATTCCTTTGTGTTTATTTCAGAACTTTACCTTTTGACCAGTTGGTCCAGAGGGCAGCTGAAGAGAAGCATAAAGAATTCTTTGTTTCAGAGGTAATTGCTTTTAACATTTTTAAAAGAAGGCATTAATATCTATATACTACATGGATTTTCTTATGAAAGAATAGTAGATACACAAGAGCAATAGCCGTCTCTGATAGACATTCATAAGATTTGGTTGGATGCACCAGAGACTGTAGCTCTGCTATTTATTAGCTCTCAAACTTTGGCCAAATTATTTTTCTGTACTTCAGTATACTCATCTGTGAAATGGGGGTGATAATAGTACCTATTTTATAAAGTGTTTGTGAGGATTAACTAAATAAAATAGTAAAATACTTAGCAGTGTGCCTGATGTATAGAAATTACGCATTAAATGTTAGCTATTAATGTTACGTCCTTTTAAAATGCTTTGGTCTGATATGCCAACTTCAAATGCTAATGGAAAACTTCATTTTCATATCTATTGACTATTAGACTGTTTCTGTATTCTTGTTATCAATGTGATTTCTATTGTGTATATTTGCTGTAATATTTGTTCAGGATTAAATGCGGAAGAATTCTACTTAATTATAGTCTAGCTTTAAATAATTCAATTTAAATACCTTGAGATAAGGCATCAAGGCCTTGTATATAAATATGTTTTTAAAAATTTCCTGTGTTGGTCGAGCGCAATGGCTCACGCCTGTAATCCCAGCACTTTGGGAGACCAAGGCGGGTGGATCACCTGAGATGGGGAGTTCGAGACCAGCCTGACCAACATGGAGAAACCCAGTCTCTACTAAAAATACAAAATTAGCTGGCATGGTGGCGCATGCCTGTAATCCCAGCTACTCAGGAGGCTGAGGCAGGCGAATCACTTGAACCCGGGTCGCAGAGGTTGCAGTGAGCTAGATTGCGCCATTGCACTCTAGCCTAGGCAACAAGAGCATAACTGTCCAAAAAAAAAAAAAAAATTCACTGTGTTATTCAAAAGCACATTTTAAAAACAAATTGCTTTTTAATCTTTGAATGAAGCTGTTTTCTGCATTTGAGCCAGCTGGGCTGGGGAGTTTGGTTCTAAAAGGTGCTGCATTTTTACAGTCCTCTTGTCAGGTGATAGTTGTACTAGATTACTGCCACAATCCCCACAAACTCTGTAGGTCTGTGATTCTGTAGTATAACCAAAATGTCTTTTTAAATGGATTCCATTAGCTGCACCTGAGAACTGTTTTATAACTTTATAGCCATGCTTTGAACATGTATATTCAGTTGCCCTTTGGTACTTTCATGTCTAAGGGTAATCAGTGGTATATATTTAAATAGCCATGAAATGTGAAGTAAAAGAAATAGACACGTGGTAAAAGATTAAAGTCTAAAAATCATGGAAACTATGTAAACAAGATCAACTTGAACTGTCAGTTTGGTCCTCTAGGAAGCAGATGCTGAGATGGAATTAGGAGTACAAAAGGCTGGCCGGGCGCGGTAGCTCACTCCTGTAATCCCAGCACATTGGGAGGCGGAGGCGGGCGGATCAGGAGGTCAGGAGATTGAGACCATCCTGGCTAACGCGGTGAAACCCCGTCTCTACTAAAAATACAAAAAAATTAGCCAGGCATGGTGGCATACGCCTGTAGTCCCAGCTACTTGGGAGGCTGAGGCAGGAGAATGGCGTGAACCCGGGAGGCGGAGCTTGCAGTGAGCCGAGATTGCACCACTGCACTCCAGCCTGGGCTACAGAGCAAGACTCCGTCTCAAAAAAAAAAAAAAAAAAAAGAAATGAAAAGAAAAACAAGGAGTGCAAAAGTCTTGTTAAATAGGAGAAATAACTGTGAAAGGAAAGGGGAGGAAGCAGGATTGGATAGGGGAAGCCATGTAGATACAGATCTGACAGTCTCTGCCAACTCATCCTGGAACTCCTGAGCAGACTGCCTATGAGTAAAGTCCTGCATTGGGTGGCAATGTCTAGGTCTTTTACCAGCTTAAGTCACTGGTTGTGACTACCCCAAGAAGAGCATGACCTAGGTTCCAATCCTGAGGTGGACCTGAAGAAGTTAACAGCTGGTAGCTCTAAGCTAATCACACTCCTTACAATTAAGCAGTGAGTTCTTTCTTGAAGGAATTTCTGAGCAGTGCACTTCTGTGTCTGGTGCATTAATTTTATTTTTTAAATCTTGAAATGTTAGAACTAGTAGAAAACCCTTAGACTTTCGAAGAACATTTTGAAACTTATTAGCCAGTAATTTATAGAATCTATGTGATGTGGTGCTAGCTAAAAACAGAAAAGCACTGAGAGTTCAATTAAAACCTCAATCATCAATTTATGTCTTAAGATAAATATTATTATCTTTTGAAGTTTATGTTATAATTCTCAGTGTTGGGTGAAAGAGGCAGAATTCTGAGTTTGGATTGCCCAAGTGCTTGACTTGGTATATCTCACTTCTCTAACAGTGAATGTTTTATAATTCAAACAGTTCTCTAGTTAGTTGGTGAAGGATAAATAATAATTTTTGGCCTCGCACAGTGGCTCATGCTTATAATCCCAGCACTCTGGGAGGCCAACACAGGAGGATCACTTGAGTCCAGGAGTTCGAGACCAACTTGGACAACATAGCGAGTCTCCTTCTCTACAAATAGTAAAAATAATTAGCTGAATGTCCCAGCTACTCGGGAGGCTGAGGCAGGAGGATTGCCTGAGACCAGGAGGTTGAGGCTGCAGTGGGCGTGATCGCATCACTGCACTCCAGCCTGGGTGACAGAATGAGTCCCTGTCTCAAAACAATTAATTAATTTAAAAAATGTAAATAATTTTTTTAAATGATCAGTTTACGTTTACTACAATGAAATTATATTTTTCTAATTCATACATGAGCTGAATCTTAAGCATTTGGCTTGAGAATTTATAGACAGGGATAGGCTTAGCTTGATAAAATGCAGTGTTCTCAAGTTTAAAAAAATATATTATTAAAAGCATAAGGTATTTATCTGTTACTATATATTTGTATTATATTTACTAAGTATTAAGACACTATTAAAATAAGAGTCTAAATAATTTGGAATATAAAGACTAAATCATTGTAGCTTTAGAGATGGTATGTATATGTTGCCTTTAGAATTTATTTTACTTATTGTTTTATGGATCCAGTCACTATCATGAGCAACATATTAAAGACATTTCTTCATATGGCCACCAGAGAGCATTAGTAGAAAGGGTAAGAGAACTGAACTTTTTTTTTTTTTCTTTTTTGAAAAGGTCTTGCTCTGTCACCCAAGCTGGAGTGTAGTGTCACGATCATAGCTCACTGCAGCCTCAGCCTCCCAAGTAGCTGGGACTACAGGCACGTACCACCATGCCCAGCTAATTTTTTGTAGATGGTGTCTCACTCTGTTGCCCATGCTGGTCTTGAGCTCTTGGACTTAAGCAGTCTTCCTGCCCTGGCCTCCCAGAGTACTAGGATTACAGTTGTGACCCACCACGCCCAGCGATAATTGAACTTTTTAGAAAACTACTTAACTGGGTCAGATTTTAAGACTTGTTTCCTAACTTTACTTCCTAATATTTTTGAAGTGAAGGTGTTTTATTTTTTTCCGTAGTTCTCAGTACATAATTCTTTTTTTACTTTTAATTATTATGAATACATGATAGCTATACAAATCCTAGTATTTTTACATTTGAAAAAGTAAAATATTGCTGATGTTATTTTTCTTTGGGGTGTTTAAGGATGAGAAATACTACTTACGGTCACTTGGAGAAGACCCTAGAAAGGTAAGAATTCTAAATGTAAAACAATTCCCTAAAATCTAAATGGATGTATGTATGTTAACTGGCAACACTGTAATTTTTATACTTACTGCCTGACATATTCCCTGTTCTATCCTTTTCCATTCTTTTCTCAGTGATTTGTGCCCCTGAATAAGAAGTAAGATGATTAAAAAGTGATTACTTAGTATTCAGGTAGGCCTGTAGAATCTTAGTGTTTATAGTCATCTAATCCCTATACAATAAGAAATCTCTTCTACTGTATATTTTATAGGTGGCAACTCAGTTAACAAAATATTAATTTGAAATAATTATTAGAATCCTGAATAGTTCATTGTATAAGTTTTGACATGTATTCAGAGTCAAATTAGTATGGCTGCGATATTAAGGAGTAGTCCCTAAAATGATCAAATAAGGTTATTTTTTCCATTTATGTCACCATTTAGTTGTTTACCCTCTCTTTTAGTCCCCTCCCTCAGTAGAATTCACAGGTTTTATGTAGGTGATAGCTAGTAATGTTAGTTCAAGGTGTTGACTCCTGAATATTAGAGTGGATGACAATTGTGTAATTCTTGCTTAAAGTAGAAAGAACCTTTCTATTAATGAAGCATATTGAGCTTAACAGTAGTGATACTATTAAATCTGCAGTCTTGTTACACAGCCTGGTATTTCTTCATTTGAAAGATCATGTATCGGCCAGGCAAGGTGGCCCCATGCCTGTAATCCCAGCACTTTGGGAGGCTGAGGTGGGTGGATCACCTGAGGTCAGGAGTTCAAGACCAGCCTGGCCAACATGGGGAATCCCGTCTCCACTAAAAATACAAAAATTAGCTGGGCGTGGTGGGAGGTGCCTATAATCTCAGCTACTTGGGGGAGAGAGAGAGAGAAAGATAGAGAGAGAGAGATCATGTATTGGCACATGGTCACATCTTAGTATTTTAAAGCAGTGAACAAAGTTTTGCCCCAGTCTTCCTTAATATCATAGAGTCTAATCTAATTTTTTCTTTTTTATGTTTCTGTAAATGCAGGATGTTGCAGATATCAGAAAGCAGTTTCCTTTGTTGAAAGGAGATATTAAGTTTCCAGAATTCTTCAAAGAGGAACAATTCTTTTCCAGTGTTTTTCGAATTAGTTCACCAGGATTACAACTATGGACTCATTATGATGTATGCTACATAAATGAGAAATTTAAAGCTACAATAGATCTTTAGCATTATAGATTTAACAGTCACAGTTTCAACTTCCTATAGGTTACCCTAAACATCTGTGTAATTTGCTGAAACATGACTTTTGAAAATAGGTGCTGTGCAAAGCAGTGATACAGGAATGAATTATTTTGCTAATGGCAAAGCCTAGTTGGTTCCTCACATTTGTATTTCCCTGTGGTCCTATTCTTGATTCATCATCATATATATACCAAGTTTGGTGAAGTGATTTTTTTTTTCCATGTGAAAAATGGCCACCAGATAATGGGGGAAATTGTATTGGAAAAAGCGATAAGCCTTTAGTATGAGGAGGTATAAATGATACACATGACTCTGGCTACCCAGAGATCCATAACTCTCTGGGTCATGCAGAGTTATGTTATTCAGGAAAAAGGCTGAAGCTTGTTGAGTCATTACCAATTGTAAGAATTTGGGGATATCTGAAGATCTTAGGATATATATGCTTTGAGAATGTCAAATATCTGCTGTATTTGTAGGGCAGCAAAAATGTGTACAATATTGATCTTGATCTGCTGGGCGCAGTGGCTCACACCTGTAATCCCAGCACTTTGGGAGGCCGAGGCGGGCGGATCACGAGGTCAGGAGATCGAGACCATCCTGGCTAACACGGTGAAACCCCGTCCCTACTAAAAATACAAAAAATTAGCTGGGCATGGTGGCGGGTGCCTGTAGTCCCAGCTACTCCAGAGGCTTAGGCAGGAGAATGGCGTGAATCCAGGAGGCGGAGCTTGCAGTGAGCCGAGATTGCACCGTTGCACTCCAGCCTGGGCAACAGAACGAGACTCTGTCTCAAAAAAAAAAAAAAAAAATTGATCTTGATTATTTATGGTGTTATTTTGTTTGCTTAAATTTATGTACACATCTATAAGCGTTTTAAAAACATTAAAAATACTAGTATGGTATATGGTTTGGTGTTGGGAAGTAGAGAAACTTAAGGAAGGTAAAGGAATATCTAACAAGTTTCCAAAGAAAAAAAAATTTTAAGTTCTAAATCACAGTATAACGTTTTATACATGTGTTTTGTAATTCAGTTGAGACCCTCTTGGGAGGATTTTACCATAGTCAGTAAATCTGTAATTATGAAATAGACATGAACTCTTAGCATATTTTACAGTTTTATATGAATAACATGGTGAGAAAATCATGTGGTAATACATTTTAACTATAGTCTATGATGATGATGATGATGATTGTTGTTGTTGTTTTTTGAGACAGAGTCTTGCTCTTTCACCCAGGCTGGAGTGCAGTGGCACGATCCTGGCCCACTGCAACCAGTCCCTCCCAGGTTCAAGTGATTCTCGTATCTCAGCTACCCAGATAGCTAGGATTACAGGCATGCACAACCACACCCGGCTAATTTTTTTTTAATTATTTTTAGTATACATGGGGTTTTGTGACGTTGGCCAGGCTGGTCTCAAACTCCTGGCTTCAAGTGATCCGCCCACCTTGACCTCCCAAAGTACTAGGATTACAGGCATGAGCCACCATGCCTGGCCTCTATGATTATGTTTTAAATTTTGAGTAGTATCCCCTTTGCCTTGAATTATAATAGAATGTAATATATAAAGCTTTTATTATAAATTAAGTCAGAGGAACGCTAGTTTGAATTGTATAGTTATGGTTTACATAAGTAAAGGGTTAGTACTAAAAGGAAGAATGCTTAGGTAGAAGTAAAAAATCGCGAATATATCTTACTTAGTGCTTATTTTAAATCCTTAGCTGAGAATTATGTGACTCTGCCTTTAACATTTTTTCACAATCTATACCAAGAAAGTATACCATTATGTTCATGGGAAACGATTGCTCCAATAATAAATATATATTAAGAAAATCTGTCATAAATCACCATACTGTTTGCAGAAAAGGAAAAAAAAATCTGTGAGATTATATTCCTATAGAAATAATTTGAAAATCAAGATACCTATAATGAAATTATGGTTGAACATATATTAAGAGTGTAGCAGCAGTTGCAACAGTACCTTGTATTTTCCTAGCATCTGATTTTTCTAAGTGCTTTTACTCTGTTGTCTAATTTTGGGCTTATAGCATTCCTTAACAGATAGTAAATATTAACCAAGGGGAGCCTTAAATAGGCTTAACTATGCTGTCAGTTAATGGTGAGGCAAAGGCAAATAGTTTTCTGACTCCACATTTTCTAATTTGCCAAGTCTTCCCATTTTAGGGCAGTACTGCAGAAATGTCTTGAAGGCCCAGTTGTATATGGAATACAAATGTTTTTATTGTTAGGTAACTGTAAGAGTCTTAAGTAAGTCAAGTCTCATTAAAGGATCGGGTTTGCAGTTAAAGTTTAGAATGCCATTGGTTCTATTTATTTGAATTTTAGATAATGATTACCCATATGCTTTTATTGGTCTTCAGGTAATGGATAATTTGTTAATACAAGTGACAGGAAAAAAGCGTGTTGTACTCTTCAGTCCTCGAGATGCCCAGTATTTATATTTAAAAGGTATGGGATTTTTTTAAGTTTATATTTCAAAAGTCTATTCAGTTACTCTTTTTGAGAAATCTCTTGATTCTTATAGGAAAAGAACACTTCAGTACTTAATCCTAATTGTATTTGTGTATATATGTAATAACACGTTCAAATTTGAAATTATCTTATTACGTGGGTATCAGTCATCAGAATTAAAGAGTGAGTCATTGAAAATTGTCTTAGGTGTCAGTAGCATAGTAATTCTCACAGTGTTGGTACAGTAAGTAACTGGATAGAAAAGAATAAATTTTCAAATTTATATTTGTGATTACTTTTTTTAAAATGCTAACTTTGCTGAATCTATATTATCCCTTTTTGGAACTTTTTAGGTACTAAATCAGAAGTACTGAATATAGATAACCCAGACTTGGCTAAATATCCACTTTTTTCCAAGGCTAGAAGATATGAATGTTCCCTTGAAGCTGGTGATGTATTATTCATTCCTGGTAAGATTTCTAGACCTCACTAATGTGCTATTTATAAAATGTGTACTCTGTCACTCATCCTTCATGTGATTTTTTTTTTTTTAGTACAAATATATATTTGTTATATGTATCCGGTCCTATACAAGATGATTTTTAGACAAAACTCTGTGTGTGTGTGTGTGTGTGTGTGTGTGTGTGTGTGTGTGTGTGTGTGTTTAAAGCAGGCCTAGGCAAACTTATTTTAAGTTAACAGCCCTTGTAGTTTTGGCCTATAAGTTAACAGGTCTTGCACTTTTGGCCTCAAGCAATCCTCCCAACTTGAACTTTGGGAGGCCAAGGTGGGAGGATTGCTTGAGGCCAAAAGTGCAAGACCAGCATGGGCAACATAGCGAGACCCTGTCTCGACAAAAATAAATAAATTTAGTCAGGCATGGTGGTGTGCATCTGTACGTCCCAGCTGCTCGGGAGGCTGAGGCAGAAGGATCTCTTGGGCCCACGAGGTTGAGGTTGAGGTTGAGGAGGTTGATGCCATGGCATCATGGAATCACTGTACTCCACTGTGAGCAACAGAGTAAGACCCTGTCTCTGAATAAACTAAATTAACAGTCTTGCTTTCAAGGGCAACCTATAAAAATAATATTATACTCTATTTTACTAAGTGACATCAAGTAAGACACATTTTTTATAGCTTTTATTTATTTATTATTATTTTCAAAGTGGGACACTTTATATCTGGGAAAAGATTATACTTGTTGGTTTTCTAAATTATTTTTTAAAAATAATATTATACTCTATTTTATTAAATGACATCAAATAAGACACTTTATATCTGGGAAAAGATTATACTGATTGGTTTTGTAAATTATTTTATTTTAAAAATATTTCTGTATTTTAGAACTGTGTCACTTAAATATTTACCAAAAAAAAAAAGAAAAGTATCTTTCAAGGCCAAAACAGATGAAAGATTTCATATTAAAATGTTATAATCTCAACACCTGTAGTATCATTTGTGTACATTATTTTTCTATACAGTCTGGATTTGTGTCACTTAATTTCTTTGTTCAATTAATAGGCATTAGTTTGAAAGTCCATAAAGTTCAACACAGCAAGGTAATTAACATCTGTAATTAATACTTAAAAGTGAACTCTTGAAGATTATAAAAATCATAATTAAAATTAAAGGGATGTATTAACAAATTCTATTTACAGTTGTAGTTCCATATTTAAATTAATCTATTAAGAATCATTAATACTTTTCACTGATAAAAATAAGTAAATATTAATAAAGATCCATATTTGATGACTTCTTTTGGGACTAGATTATAAATTCCTTGAAGACAACTATGTTTTGTTCATCTTTGTCTTCCCCAAAAGGGCCAGATATGATATAATGGCTTTCATATAATTGATAATTTATAAAAAGTTGACTTTTTATTCTTATTTTCATTGAAAGCAACCAATGTATTAGTCTTCAAATCTATTGCCATCTTTTAAATTTACACTTTTGGTTTTTGTATCTTGGGAGCATGATTAAGGTCTATGTAGTTTTCCCTTATTCTTCATACAATTGTTTTAAGAAAAAAAAAAAGAAATACTGAACATTTGCATATATTTTTAAACAAAAGCAAAATTCCTGTCTTTGGGTTTAAATTCAGCTGAATGGTTAGCATTTTCTTCCTATTATATTGAATAAGGGAAAAAAAGATTCTGAAAGAAAGTGTAGTTAAGATTAAAACCATGTTTGAAAATTAGTTTTCCAAATCAAAATGTTAAGCTTTTGTTTTTCCTTAAACACTCTTAGAATAAGTTTCTAAAATTTAAATCTCCCTTTCACAGGATTAAAAGGGTTTTTCCTGTGATTAGTGTTCCATCTTTGTTATATTGTGGTATTGCTTTAGTATTCCTCTAGCACCTATATTCTGAAAATGTTTAGATTCAATTGAAATAAAGTAAATTTCCCAATAAAAGGAAAAAAATTAATTAGGTATATAATAAAGTTTACTCATCATTTCCACCACCAAAATATTTGCTGTAGTTTTGTATACTATTTATAAAGGAGCTGAAAGAAATATAAGATGATTATAATTGCATTCAAAATATAAAACGAGGAGGCTATAATGAATACGAATTTAAGCAAGTTAGAAAACCAAATTGCAGCTTGAACAGGAAGTCTTTAGGGACAAAAGTATTATAATGAATCAGAAAAGGTCAAAGATACTCCTCAAGTAATTGAAATGTTCTGTGTACCAAAAAATAAACACTTTGATGTGGTTGTATGACTCAGGAAGTATAAACAAGTAACACAAAACACAGCCCTAGATTAGAGAACTGCAAAACAAATATATCTTTATTATGTCTTTCAAGTTTAAAGGAAAAATTGCTATTTCTAAAGGTTTTAAAAGTAAGGGTTGTGCTATTGACACTTTAAATTTGTTGGCAATTCATAAAAGTTAAAATGATTCTGTTAAAAGCCTGGAGTGTGCTAACGAAGGGATCTGGTTACAAGAATTATTTCTTGCATTGGCTATATGCAATTCGTGATATTTCACTGACATTTTGGGTTTTTTTTTAACTGTAGGTTTTATTTTTAACTTGTTTTTTAAACTTTCTCCAGCTTTATGGTTCCATAATGTAATTTCTGAAGAGTTTGGAGTGGGAGTGAATATCTTTTGGAAGCACCTTCCATCTGAATGCTATGATAAAACAGATACCTATGGAAACAAAGATCCTACAGCAGCATCAAGAGCTGCACAAATTCTGGACAGAGCCTTGAAAACACTGGCCGAGTTACCAGAGGAATATAGGGACTTCTATGCACGACGAATGGTCCTACACATTCAAGACAAAGCCTACAGCAAGAACTCTGAGTAAATAATGAAGTGAATGCAATGCACATCAACACTTTAGTAAGGTATAACGATATAAAGATTTTGTTAAAATAGTAAAGATACATCAGATTTACAGATTATGTAAGTACGAAGGGGTGTTTATGTGGATTCTACTGGATACAGATTGTTATAATTAAAGAATGCTGTGCTGGGACCACTCTTTAACATTCAGATGCTGACCGCTAAAAGTCCAACTTAAAATGACTTAAAAACAGTAAGAAAATATATTGATTCACGATACATGAAATCTATTGACAGAATGTGCTGCAGTGTTTCTGATCCAGTGATTCAGTAATGTCATCAAGAACCTTGGGAACCCGCCTCCACACCCCACCCCCTTTTCAACCACAACATTGGCATCATCCTAAGGCTGGCTACCCTCATGGTCATGGGATGATTGCCAGTAGCAGTTGGAGCCTTGTGCATCTTCATTTACATGCAGCGGAAGAGTCAGGCTGGATTCTAGGGGCCCTGTCCTAATATGAGAAAGCTTTCCCAGAATTCACTTTCCATATCCTTAGGTCTCATTGCTCTAAAGTAACTTAGACCTGTCCATCCCTGAGCCAGTCACTGGCAAAGGGTCTAGAATAACCTTTAGGGCAGTCAGGTCCACTGGAGCTGAGAGTAGAAGTGGAGGCAACATGAGGGATATATGGGGACAGAAAGGATAGTTTTTTTTAAAATCATGGTTCTGATAGGAAAAACATGAGCAACCCACAATATCTATTACATTTGCCTAGAAGCAGAATTTTTTGAGGAACTTTAAAAAATGTACAGATACTTAGGTCCCAACTTTGTAGACTGATTCAAGAGTGTTTGGGATTTGGTATAGGAACTTAACAGACCTCACAGGGTGTTCTGATGCATAATCAGAGCTGAGATCAACTGGAGTTGATGATAGTGACTTGGATTATTAGTTTTGTGATTAGTGCAAAACAAATGTTTAATCTGATCTTGACTTTTCTTGCCACCCAGTATGTCAGGTCTGTCTTTTTGGTTTTTGAATGTTAGAAAATAAATATTTTAATTTATACCTATGTCTAAACCTTAGCCTAGTTAAAGATTTCCCAACTATTTTTTCCACCTATCCCTTTTTTAAAAGAAAAATTACTTAAAGAATGAATAAATGAGATCCTAAAAGTGTTGTCATCGAAGACAGTGAGCCATTGTGTGTGGATCTCTGCTTTTCTTTGTTTTGTACCTAGTAATTATATTGCAGTGTCATTGAAGACCAGATAATCTTCACTGAACATAAATGTGTTCATCTAAAGGAATCTCTTAGTACATCAATTTGGTGCATTTTAATTAGAGAAAATCATTTTCTCTATTGAAGAGAATCCATCCACTCATGTCCTATAAATTATAGTAAATAAGGAAAAGCATATATAACATTCTGAATTTCCTAGGTGTCTTTGGAAACAGGTAAGTTACTCAGGTGAATAAAGGTGAAAAAAGTCTTGTCAGAAAAGGAATGATTATATTAGCCAGATTTAATTACCAGATTTTGATCTTCATTAAGCAAAGAACTTCTTTACTGATTCCTTGTCCTTCAGTAAGGAAAAAGACAAAACTCTCCTTAGTTTACACAATATTTATGGTCAGTTTTTAATAAATCTTGTTTTTTTTCTTAACCAGCAAGAGAATTGATACAAAGTATAAATCCAGAGTCATGTAGAAAACTTGGAAGTATTAATAAAACAGATTAGTTTGTGCACTGAATAGTCATCTTAATTGATTGTTTAATGGAGAAGCAAACTGGATGACCTTAGACAAAATAACATTTATCTATGAAGCTTATTTTCCTCATCTTTAAAACAGAACTACAAAAATGCAGAGAGTTCAAGGGCAGGCACATAGTTGATAACTGGTGCTAGTTCTTCTATTTAATTATATTCCGTCTTTGTTGAGAGATTTGAGGTAGCTCCTGTTGCAGTATTAATTTATAATATTTAAAAAGTTAGAGAACTTTCCTTTGGGATGTTTTAAAATTATTTCCCTGGTCATAATTAATATTAGGGTCTGTTTATTTCAAATACAAAATATTTTAATCTTTTCTTCCTACTGGGTTAAGACCAAATGAGATGTTTGTTTTTAATGTATAAAATATTATACAGTGTATGTTAGCTGCAACTTCTCAGGAATTCTGAATCTTAGAACTTTTTTATTGAAAGAGATCTTAGAAGCCATCTAACCAACCCTGATTGCTTAATGATTGTCTGGGTTCACATAGCTATGGGTGATAGAAACCAGGATTAGTTGTGACCAGTAATTCTTCATTCTTTCTCCCTAATGTGCAGCACATCTCCAGTACTTCTGAATAGATTACACAGCTTTTCTTTGGCTAGTTTGGGGGCTTGACCTGATGCAAAAAGGAATTTTTTTCCTCTGCCAACAAAATTTCTCACTGCACTGCTTGCTACACAGACAAGATTCAAAATAAAAGTAATGGTGGGTCAGGTGCCGTGGCTCATGCCTGTAATCCCAGCACTTTGGGAGGCCGAGGTGGGCAGATCACGACGTCAGATCAAGACCATTCTGGCCAACATGGTAAAACTGCGTCTCTACTAAAAATATAAAAATTAAATGTTACATGAAAAACATATTTGAAACTGTACTGCCATTTGTGTAAAACAAGGTATGTGGTGTGTGAACATCTTATTTGCATATGCATATAATTATCTCTAAGGATGCACGAGAAACCAGTGATAGTTATGCCTCCAAGAAGAGGTTCAATTAGGTGGGCTGATTAGAATCTACAGTTTTGTATTATTTGGACTTTTGTTCACATTATCCTTTCAAAATACATTTTAAAAATACTATATGCACTGAGGTGGGTGGATCATCTGAACTCAGGAGTTCGAGACCAGCCTGGGCAACATGGCAAAACCTTGTCTCTACCAAAACCACAAAAAATTAGCTGGCTGTGGTGGTGTGTGCCTGTAGTCCCAGCTACTCAGGAGGCTAAGATAGGAGGATCACTTGAGCCTGGGAGGTGCAGGTTGCAGTGAGCTGGAATTGTGCAACTGCACTCCAGCCTGGGTGACAGAGTGAGACCCTGTCTCAAAAAAAAAAAAAAAAATTATATGCAGAGCTGGGGAGTGGTGGTCCACACCTGTAGTCCCAGCATCTTGGGAGGCTGAGGCAGGAGGAGTGCTTGAAGCCAGGAGTTCAAGTTCAGCCTGGGCAACATGGGGAGACCTGTCTCAAAAAAAAAAAAACTAAACAGAGTGTAATTATTAGCATTTCATAACATTATTTGTCTTGGTATTTGAATACATTAGAATTCTATTTGTCCTGTAATTAATTTCTAACTCACTTTGATAAAATACCAAAACAAAGGAAACAAAGTCAACAAAACTTAATTTGTATCCTTCATCCTTTTGAACAGCAGCTATGTGAACATTTGGAAAGAACCTTAGTAAGGCGGCTTTTCTATCACCTATAAAAAGTTGCCAACAGACATCAAAGGAGTTGACAAAAAAAAAAAAAAAAAATGCAGGAAGCTGGAAGGCAGGCCTGGATGGAATTGGAACTGTGCTGCTGTGACTCCTTTCCCCAGTGCTAAAAAATAGATGTAGTCAGGAGGAACTAACATAGATTGGCAGTCACCCACACATCTCTGGTGTTACCTTAGTCTTGTTTCAAGCATACAAGCCACAAGTTTTTGGGTGTCTTAAATATACCTAAGTTGTAGTCACTATTTATTTTTTTATTATACTTTTAAGTTCTAGGGTACATGTGCACAACGTGCAGGTTTGTTACATATGTATACATGTGCCATGTTGGTGTGCTGCACCCGTTAACTCGTCATTTACATTAGGTATATCTCCTAATGCTATCCCTCCCCCTCCCCCAACCCCACGATGTAGTCTCTTTCTAAGTTCCATTAAACAGAATACTAAAATGACCTTTTTTGGTGACTCTTGCCTGTCTCTACCACTAACTGGCTTAAAAGCTGCTGGGTCTCTTCCTTTGTAAAGAGCAACATGAGTTTACAGATGAGGTCTGTCTATATCTCCTCTTATGTTTTTCTCTTAAAGAAAGAACTTCAAGTGAAATAAAACAAAATAGCTCTTTTATGAATACTACCTTTTGTATTTTACCTCATAAGATTTAATGTATTAAACATTTCTATACCAACATGCTGGGACTTTGTATTGTCTGTCCTATATCCTCATTGCCTAGACCCTCCTTGACTTTGGTGGTTACTTAGATAGTACATGAATGAAATGAAAAATAGATTACACCATACCCTAACCAAGTCTTGTAAGAAGCTAAAGGACTACAAATCCCTGAGATGATTAGCACAGAAAAGAGAAAAGGATGAACTTGTTAGAGGTTTTGTTCTCTATGAAATCCAATAAAAGAAGTGGATATAGTGCAAATTTTTATGGAGCAATTTTAAAGGGAGAAGATATGTATTTGTACAAAAAAGGTTCAAAGTTGCTCATTTGAAAAGACATGGAGGATAATGAAAAGATGTACAGTAAGTCCTCACTTAATGTGCATAGGTTCTTTTAGAATCTGTGACTTTAAACAAAAAAGGACAAACAGCAGGTCCTCAACGTTTTGTTCGTTGTCATCTAGTTAAAACAATGATGAGAAAAAAATTGGTTTTGTTATATCGGTTTGCTTCAAGTCCCAGTTTCCAAGAACCTACTGATATGTTAAGTGAGGACTTACTGTATACAAACCCAACTTAGCAGGGTGGAGAAATGGCTTCCTTTATAAATAATCTGAAGTTTTAACAATGCTAATAAATATAAAGCACATCCAAACAAACTTCTGTGGATGATCAATTTTAATACAATTATACATTCATGCTGTGGTGGTAACAACTTTCACATTATTTGTAGGACTACTTTTCTCAACTCATGACAAAGGCACAATCCAAAAGTATAAATTAACATTACAATAAGTTTTAAACAAATGTGGACAAAGGACCAATCTGAAGTATTAAACAGAAAACATCTGAATATGGATCAACTTGAATATATTTTCATTCCAGAAAATATTTTTTCTTTTCAACACTGTCTCATTTTGCTATGATGGCAGTTTTGTGTACCTGGTGAGTTACTCTTAATACCCATTCAACATGTAACAATTATAATTAAGCATTCACATACTGGATAGACAACCTAGATTTTTAAATATGTCTGATTTTTTAAAATTATTTTTAAATGAATTATTCTGCTAAATGTCTTACTTTTCCATTTCAGTTAATCGTGAAAATAAATGCTTTTTCTTCCCCTTATAGAATTCAGTAACTCAGCTATTTTACTTTAGATACATGTGAATTTAACCAAGGATTATTAAACAAATAGAAAAAAAGCCATCCAATCATAGTGCTTAAAGGCAATGTAATATGTAAAATGTTAAACTCAGGCTGATTTATTTCCTTGATGGGAATTTTTGGTCTCAAAAGAAACAGGAGGTATTTAAAGAAACTGAAGCAACATAATACTACTTTGTCTTTAAAAAAAAAAAAAAAGCCATTTAGAGATGCTGTTCTGCAGTTTATAAAATTAAGTGTTAAAACACCAAAAAGAGATGTTATTTTTAAACATTTGTTAAGAATCCTTTCTCATGAGTCTCTGAATATTTGGAATGTATTTATGGAGTCATTAAAATATAATTCTGGGAAGAAACCAAGAAATTAACATTTTTATTCTATATGGCTTTATAAATCTAGGTCTTCTGGGTCATTAAGGTATTAAGCTTCAGTGTCTTTTTTTTTTTTTTTTTTTTTAGTCCTAAAACAGCATGTTACTTCCCTGCTATTTCATTACCTGCAAAAGCTAATTATTAATAAACAACAAACTGCTCACCTTTTATTGTAATCACCCAATTACAATGTCAATGTTGGTTGACATTCATTAGATCTGGATTTCTCAAAGTGTATTTATCTAGGTCAAGAAAAACGGGCAGAAGGAAACTTCACCCAAATTATGTAGCAGTGTTAAGCAAATTCAGTTTTTGAGCCAAAATTAAATCATTTGTGTCTTCAAACTTTCCCTTGTAACTTTTCTTATAGCAATGTAATTTTGCATTTTGGCCAAAGAGAGCTATTTTCTTTTGGCAGACAAAATCATGCTTCTGGAGAAACATTGACTTAGATCTATGGAATCTGTTTCCTTTTTAATAGAGCTCTAACAAATAGAGCATTATATATTTATTTTATCCAAGTTGATCCTTTCAAAAAGACTGATATAATGAAAATTTTGAAATTTGCTCTGTAGTACATTTTTATCCAATATACATAAATATGCTCAATTTAAAGCAATTTTCCAAAACAACTGGTTTTTGGACAAGATTCAAGAAACCCCAGAATGTCTTATCCAAAATAATGATAAACTGACAATTAAAAATTAAACAATAGTGCTTAAGTGTAATTTTGGTTTTTTTTTGTTTTAGAGATGAAGTCTCACTATGTTGCCCAGGTTGGAGTGCAGTAGCTAGTCACAAACACAATCATGGTGAACCACACAGCCTGGGCTCAAGCAATCCTCCTGCCTTAGCCTCCCAAGTAGCTGGAACTAAAGGCACGTGCCACCACACCTGGCTATGTTTTTAAAAACCACCTTTACACTATTGTACACTTGTGGACATTTGGAAACAAATATATGTTGACTCTCATGAGAAAAGTACTTGGTGACACATTAAAGAATGAGTCAAGGAGTTTACAAAAACACAAGAGGCAGGGTGCAGTTATTCCAAAATGATAGAAAACAGCATCGTACCTTTGCTTTTGTTTGAAGAGAAATGAAAATATTTCCACTCAAAATAGCTAATTACTGTTAAAATGTCACCAAATTAGTTTAAAACATTACTCAGAAAATCAGTTATTTCCAACAGTAACAATTTTAGTTACCTTTTATAAGAACAATGTTGTAACTTTCATTTTAAGGGTCTTATATCTCCTCAGCATTATTACAAACCACCTTGTTAGATTTCAAATTAACTAATTCTAACTCAATCCAAATTAATAACTGCTCACATTCACAAGCAAAAAATACTATTGCACATTACACTCACATTTTAGGAATGTGTGCCTCCCCCCATACCCCAAAACTGACAACGCAGCTATGAATTACATCCCATTATCTGAATTTATAACACTCAAAAGTGCTTATGTTCTTCCACTGAACAAGTTCATTAATATACCTGTAATCTCAAAATACTTCATGAACCCTGAAGTGATTCTCTATGGAAGGAGCTTCCTTTGTAAAATGAATTTGGCTAGTCACCTGCATACCAAGATCCCCAAGTATCTGAACAAATTTCTTGTGCTCCTTTCCAATCCAAGATCTCATTGGATCACGTACTTGGTAAGGTGTTACATGAGTGTGAACGATAATTCCTGTTTGTGCAAATTCTTTCAAGACTTCTGGATAAGTAACCCAAGTATTGCTTCCTCCAGAATGACCACCATCCAGCCAATACATTGTTCTTATGCTTTTGATAAAAGCATCTATGTTCTTGTCTTTCTTGGCTTCTTTCAATTCAAAAAGCAACTGATTCAAAACAACACAACCTTTACTGAATCCAATCAAAGTAAAAGATGCGTCATTTAGTGATGGTGGATAAAAACTCATGGCAGACTCATCAGATTTTTCACAGGTCCTCACTTTTTCTCCCTGGCAACCATTCGTAGTATGAGAAGGACTGGATCTACAGTTAGATGCTATGGAGTCCTTATTCCAAACATTCAAACTTTTCTTTGATAAACTATTCTGACTTAAATTAAAAGCATTAACTAATAACATATAAAGGTGCTTAAAAGCTCCAAAGTCAGTATTGTGTTCTGGGGCACCAAACATGTTACTTTTCACAAAATTGTCATAGCAGCTGAATTTGTGCAAATGCATTCGGGAACATTTTATCACCCAAATATAACTATTGGGGAACCGGTGGGCTAAAATGGTAGCAACATTTTCTAGACTCCAGTTTTCCCATTGATAATTCTCAGGATGACGAGTCATAATTTCATGGTAATTCTGAAAGGTAAGAAAGATGAAATAAGTATTAAATACATATTTACATAAAATGATTTCCACAAAATAGTTTCCATTTTTATTGTGGAGAAAGGATGTTACAATGACCTATGGTTAATGTACACTAGAAATGAAAACTATAAATTTGTCATTACTTTCTAGTAATAAGATTTTTGAACCAATTACTTCTTCAGTTTAAGCCTGAAATCTATCAAGAGACAAGGAAGTAAGTTATACCTACATGAAACAGTAAAAAGTTTTTAGAAATTTAATTTTGAAAGGTTATAGGTATGTTTAACAAATTTTATTTAGCATATACATATAATCAATTTTCCTAACACATCAACTGAAAATATAAATTTGGTTCACTAGATAGACTTTTTGACCAACATAGAATCTTAAAATATTTCCCTAAGTTGCCATTCTATACCCCTCCCTCTTTGGATTTCTCTAGCAACCTGAACACTATGTTCAATTTCAGATTTAGTATTATACACAAGGCTGCAATAAACATTATAGAAAACTCTTTGTACACATCTGTGATTATAGCCTTAAATTCCTAGATATGGAAAAACTGGGTCAAAGAATATTTGTAATTTAAGTCTGGATTTCTATTCTTGCCTATTCATATCCTTTGCCCCTCATTCCCCATTTTCTGTGTGAGACAGGATCTCTGTCATCCAGGCTGGAGTGCAGTGGCATGATTATGGCTCACTGCAGCCTTGACCTATCAGGCTCAAGCAATCCTCCCTCCTCAGCCTCCGGAGTAGCTGGGACCACAGGTGCATATCATCACATGTGGCTAACGTTTTTATTCTTTGTAGAGAGAAGGTCTCACTTTGTTGCACAGGCTGGTCTCAAACTCCTGGGCTAAACCATCCTACCTCATTCTCCCAAAGTATTGGTATTACAGGCATGAGTCACCATACCCAGCCTCCTTTGCCCTTTTGTATTTACACCTTATTTATAAGCATTCTATATATACTAACCACAACTTTTTGTTTAGGTCCTAGGATGTGCATATAAATTGTTTTCCTTTTAATTTTACTCATACTGACTTTTTTTTAAAAGGGAGGTGATTCATTCAAATTTATTCATTTGTTCTATAAAATTTACTGGATACCTACCAGTTGGCCAGGGAGCAAAACAGACTAAACCCTTGTTCACATGGAGCTCACATTCTACTGCAGAGATACACAATAAACAACTCCACAAATAAATAGAGCAGCACTGTCCAACAGAAATAAAACATGAGCCACATTTAAAATTTTCAAGTGCCAGATTTTAAAAAGTAAAAAGTTAACAGGTGAAACTAATTTTAATCATTTCTTTTTTGAGCTAAATATATCCAAAATATCACAATCTCAACATGTAACCAATATTAAAAATTACTGGAGGATTCTTAACATTCTTTTTTCCTTCCTAAGTCTTTGAAATCCAGTGTGTATTTCGTACTTATAGTACATCTCAATTTGGATGCTAAATTTTCATCAGAAATACTTGATCTGAATTTGAATCTCATAAAATTTACAGCTGAAAAAGTAAACTCACATACCCAACTTGTTCCAAATATACTTAAAAGTTTTTCCATTAACTGAACTGGGTATCCGTTATTTAATATACATTTAAATTAACCGAAATTACAGTTACAAATTTAGTTCCTCTATTAAATTTAGTACCTCAAGTAGACTAACAACATTTTAAGTAGTCAATAGCCACAAGTGATTAGTGGCTACGATATTGGACAGTTCAAAACATATTAGACTTATAGCTTGGAAACATTTCAAAAAATATATATATTAGATGTTGGTAAGTACAACGGAACATAATAAAGCAGGAGAAAAGGAATACAGGTGGAAAATTATTGCTTAACACAGAATGGTCAGGAAAGGCTTCTCCAATAAAGTGATAGTTTGAAAGGACCTGAAGGAACTCAGAGAGTGAACCATGTGGGTATTTCAGGCAGAAGGAACTGCAACTGCAAAACGCCCTGAGGTGGGAGCTTGCTGGACATAACCCAGACACAGCAATGAGGTCAGTGTGGCTCCAGAGGAGTCAACAGTAGCAAATGTGATCACAAAGGAGGGCAGAGAGATGGTTTGGGGAAAAGGAGAGGTGCTGATCAGGCTTTTTAAGACACCACAAAGACTTCGGCTTTTGCTCTGAAAGGATCTGGAGCCAAGGGCTGATATATGCTTTGAAAATATTACTCTGGCTCCTAATAATGAAGGGGCAATAGCTGATGCAAGGAGACCGTTAAAAGGCTACTGAAATATAATCCTGATAAGAGAAGGTGGGTTGAACCAGAGTAGAAGTGGTCAAGTCCTGAATTTATTTTGGAGGTACAGTCAACAGGATTTGCAAATGGATTGGATATAGAAGGTGAGAGAAAAATAAGATAAATGGTGTGAGTTTTCCTTATTGCTAATGGTGATATACAGTATCTATCAGTTTTAAATACACCTTCCTTTTGACCTAGTAATTCTTCGAGAAATTTATCTCATTGATATACTTACATATATGCATAAATAAATATGTATAAGGATATTTATTTCTGCTTCAAAAGAATGAGGCAGCTCTATGAGTACTCCTATGGGTTGTAAAATAAGGACTAAAAAATCCAGTACACTATGCAACCATTTGTATTTTTAAAAAAAGCCTGAGGCTGGGGGCGGCGGTTCACGCCTATAATCTCAGCACTTTGGGCGGCAGAGGCAGGCAAACCGCTTGAGTTTGAGACCAGCATGAGCAACATGTGAAATCCTGTCTCTACAAAAAACAACAACAACAAAAATTGGCAGGGTGTGGTGGTGTGCCCCTGTAGTCCCAGCTACTCAGGAGGCTGAAGTGGGAAGATGGCTTGAGCCCAGGAGGTGGAGGTTGCTGTGAGCTGAGATTTTGCCACTGCACTGCAGCCTTGACAATAGAGTCAGACCTTGCCTCAAAAAAAAAAGAAAAAGAATAAGGAAAAAAACACATAAGTATAGAATGTCTCTGGAAGCATATATATATATATATAAAAGCATATATATATATATATATATATATATATATATATATATATATATATAAAAATAACAGTGGCAGCCTTGGGGAAGGGAAATGGGCAACTGGAGGGAATGGGGTGAAAGAATTACTTTTCAATGTAAAACCGTAAATAATCTGAACTTTTAGCAACATGCACATTTTCTCTATTTAAAAATAAAAACTAGTAAATACTACAAAAATTCTATATACAAAGGTACAGGTAAGATAGAAAAATCATCCATATAACCAATTAAAAATAATCATTAAAATTCTGATGTCTAGCAGTCCAGTTTTCTCTAGCATACACATATACAAGTATGTATACAAGGAAGCATTCTTCTCCCCCAACAAGCAATAAGCTTATACATAGTTTTCACTTAAAAATATATTATAGGCATGGTTCCATATCAATACAGATTTGCATCATAATTGTTAGACATCTAAGGTTAATACCAATTTACACTTTCACTGGAAACATAAAAGAGTGCTTATTTTCCCACATCTTTACCCATCCTTAATGCTAATGGCTATTAGCATCAATTTTTTAAAATCCTTGCTACTATGATAAAATGATATCTTACTTTTGATTTAATTTGCATGTTTTGATTCCCAATCAGGTTAAACATTGTTAACTGGCAGTTTTCATTTTTCTTTTGTTAATTTTCTGTTCATGTCCTGTGATAATTTTCCCACTATGATGTTCAATTCCTTCCTAAGTTATATTTCACTAATATTAGTAGTTTGCCATATATGTTAAAAATACTAATTCCCAGGCCGGGCACAGTAGCTCACGTCTGTAATCCCAGCACTTTGGGAGGCCGAGCCAGGCAGATCACGAGGTCAGGAGATGGGAGACCATCCTGGCCAACATGGTGAAACCCCGTCTCTACTAAAAATACAAAAATTAGCCAGGCATGGTGGCGCGTGCCTATAGTCACAGCTACTCGGGAGGCTGAGGCAGAAGAATCGCTTGAACCCAGGAGGTGGAGGTTGCAGTGAGCCAAGACCGCGCCACTGCACTCCATCCTGGGTAACAGAGCAAGACTCCACCTCAAAAAAAAAAAAAAAAAAAAAAAAAAAAAAAAAAAAAACTAATTCCTAGAAGGCCATCATTTGACTTTTTTTTTTTTTTTTTTTGAGAGGGAGTCTCAGGCTCTGTCCCCCAGGCTGGAGTGCAGTGGCAAGATCTCGGCTCACTGCAACCTCTGCCTCCCGGGTTCACGCCATTCTCCTGCCTCAGCCTCCCGAGTAGCTGGGACTGCAGGCACGCGCCACCATGCCTGGCTAATTTTTTGTATTTTTAGTAGAGATGGGGTTTCACCATGTTAGCCAGGATGGTCTCCATCTCCTGACCTCGTGATCCACCCGCCTCGGCCTCCCAAAGTGCTGGGATTACAGGCGTGAGCCACCACGCCCGGCCCATCATTTGACTTTTTATGGATTCTGCTATTGCTTTCTGTGCAATTATTTTATAATTAATGATATATCCAATTATCATGAAATCATAGGCACTTACATCTCGAAGGGCTCATCTAAATCCTTTTTATAGTTAAGGAAGCTGAGGTCCTGGAAACTACAGTTATTTATATATTTATTTAGTTAATGAGCCAAAATGAACCTAGATTTTATGACTCTCAGTTTAGTTCTACCACATAGAAGGTGCTCTAAATCTAGAAACATGATATTTTCCTTGATTAGCCCCAGGTTCCACGATTAGAGGAAGGAGAATCCTTATTCTAAGGAACTGTATGCAGTAAAATGTAAAGATGGAATCATTACTGTGTGTCAAAGCCCAGATCTGAGAACAATGGAAACACACTTTCATATTCTAAAAAGAGGCACCAGACACCCCTCTAGGAGTTACTAAGAGGTAGCCCAAACTGGTTCTGCAACCGAGGCTGTTACCCACGGCCAATCTACAGAAAAGGTTAAAGACTAAGGAAAGAGAGAGATTTCTTTCAAGAGAGTTTTCATCCTAGTTGGGAATGCAATGCACTACTATCCCCATAAGAGGTAAGGGGTGAAAGGCCATGCTTCTCATCCCCAGTGAGGCAGGCCACAAGAGAATCTCTTGAGAGTTTAAAGAATGCCTACTACTCCAGTTAGATGCTTGCTGACCTGCAAAAACTCAGAGACCCACTCCAAACTGCTATTGAAGTAACGAACAATGGATTTTTAGGAAATCTTGACATGTGTCTCTAAGAGTTGGTAGACAAATGATATTCAAACTAAGTGTTCTGCCCTTAGAGCAGAGTGAACTTCTGCTATGGTTTGAATGTGTCCGCCAAAGTTCATGTTTTGTAAACTTAATCCCTAAAGCAACTATGACTAGAGGTGGGATCTTTAAGAGGTGATTAGGTCACAAGGGCTCTGCCCTCATGAATGGATTAATGGTTCTTGATAAAAGGATGAATTTGGCTTCTCCTTCCCCTCGTCCACTCCCTAGTGCTCTCTTGCCCTTCTGCCTTCCACCATGAGATGACAGGGCAAGAAGGCCCTCACCAGATGTAGGCCCCTCCTAACCTCCAGAATCATGAGCTAAATAAATTTCTGTTTATTATAAACATAAAGTGCACATCTGAAGTAAGCAGGCTAGAATGACCAGAACAGGGTCCAGCCTAAGAGAGCTGCCTGATAAAGCACAGGAAGCTCCAAGGTACATGACCAGGAGACACCACTTAGGGCATGATCGTCTATAGATCCTAACCTTTAGGAAAGCAAAACTTTTAAAGAGTTAAAACTGGAAATAACTCAAATGTTTATGAACTGCTGAATGGATAAACAAAGTATATATCCATACATAGAATACTACTCTGTAAATAAAAGGAACAGACTACTGGCTGGGCACAGTGGCTCACGCCTGCAATCCCAGCTCTTTGGGAGGCCAAGGCAGGAGGATCACTTAAACCCCGGGGTTTGAGACCAGCCTAGGCAACCTAATGAGACCCTCGTTTCTACGAAAAATTTTAAAAATTAGCCAGGTGTGATTGTGCATGCCTGTAAGTCCCAGCTACTTGAGAGGCTAAGGTAGGAGGATCGCTTGAGCCTGGGAGGTTGAGGCTGCAGTGAGCCATGATCATGCCACTGCATTTCAGCCTAGGTGACAGAGCAAGACCCTGTCTCAAAAAAAAAGAAAAATGAAAAAAACTACAGATACAGGTAACAATATGGATGAATTTCAAAAGTATTAAATAGTGAAACAGTCACACACAAAAGACTACACACTATATGACAAATTAACAAAATTCTAGAAAAAGCAAAAACCATAGTGAAAGAAAGCAGGTTAGTGGTTGGGAAAAGAAAACTGACCATGAAGGAGCACGGAGGTACTTTTTAGGATAATGGAGATACTCTACAACATGATTTTGGTGGTTACATAATTCCAACACTTGTCAAAATTCACAAAATTGTACTCTTACTTAAAATACAAGGGCCGGGCACAGTGGCTCACACCTGTAATCCCAGCACTTTGGGAGGCCCAGGCGGGCAGATCACTTGAGGTCAGGAGTTCGAGAGCAGCCTGACCAACATGGTGAAACCCCGTCTCTACTAAAAATACAAAAATTAGCCAGGCGTGGTGGCACACACCTGTAATCCCAGCTACTCAGGAGGCTGAGGCACAAGAATTGCTTGAACCCGGGAGACGGAGGTTGCAGTGAGCCGAGATTGTACCACTGCACTTCAGCCTGGGCAACAGAGGAAGCCTCCGTCTGAAAATATAATGATAATAAATAAATTAAAATACAATAAAATAAAGCGGATACATATAATTATATACCCAAGGCTTTAAAAAGATAACTCAAAATGGAAAGCACCTACTTTAAAAAAATCCTGATCACCCTTCAAAATCATTATTGCTAGATAAGAAAAACATAGGTACCTAAAGAAATACAAAATACTATGGATATATGGTTTGGTTGTGTCCCCACCAAAATCTCATCTTGAATTGTAGTTCCCATAATCCCCACATGGGAGGGACCTGATGGAAGGTAATTGAATCATGGGGCGGTTACCTTCCTGCTGTTCTGGTGACAGTGAGTTTTTACAAGATGGTTTTATAAGGGGCTCATCCCCCTCTTTGCTCTCATTCTCTTTCCTACCACCATATGAAGAAGGGCATGTTTGCTTCCCCTTCCACCATGACTGTAAGTTTTCAGAGGCACCCCCAGCCCTGTGGAACTGTGAGCCAATTAAACCTCTTTGCTTTATAAATTACCTAGTCTTGGGTATGTCTCTATTAGCAGCATGAGAATGGACTAATACAGTAAATTGGTACTGCAGAGAGTGGGGTGCTGCTATAAGGATACCCAAAAATGTGGAAGCAACTTTGGAGCTGGGTAACAGGCAGAGGTTGGAACCGTCTGTAGGGCTCAGAAGAAAACAGGAAAATGTGGGAAAGTTTGGAACTTCCTAGAGACTTGTTGAATGGCTTTGACCAAAATGCTGATTGTGATTTGGATAATGAAGTCTAGGCTGCATTGGTCTCAGACAGAGATAATAAACTTTTTAGAACTGAAGCAAAGGTCACTCTTGTTATGGTTTAGCAAAGACACTGGCAACATTCTGCCCCTGCCCCAGAGATCTGTGGAACTTTGACCTTGAGAGGGATGGTTTGAAATTGGAACTTATATGTAAATGGGAAGTAGCACATAAAAGTTTGGAAAATTTGCAGCCTGACAATGCTATAAAAAAGAAAAACCCATTTTCTGAGGAGAATTTCAAGCAGCCTGCAGAAACTTGCATAAGTAACGAGGAGCCAAATGTTCATCACCAAGATAATGGGAAAAATGTCTCCAGGGCATGTCACAGATATTCAGGGCAGCCCCTACCATCACAGGCCCAGAGGCCTAAGAGGAAAAAATGGTTTTGTGGGCTGGGCCCAGGCCCTCGCTGCTTTGTGCAGTCTTGAAACTTGGTGCCCTGTGTCCCACCGTGGCTAAAATGGGCCAACGGATAGCTCAGGCTGTTGCTTCAGAGTGTGCAAGCCCAAGCCTTGGCAGCTTACATGTGATGTTGGGCCTGTGGGTGCATAAAAGTAAGGAATTGAGGTTGGGGAACCTCTGCCTGGATTTCAGAGGATGTATGAAAACACCTGGATGTCCAGGCAGAAGTTTGCTGCCAGGGCAGTATGGAAAAGAAATGTGGGGCTCTACACTTCCCTACTGGGGCACTGCCTAGTGGAGCTGTGAGAAAAGGGCCACCATCAACCAGACCCCACAATAGTAGATAAACCAACAGCTTGCACCGTGTGCCTAGAAAAGCTACAGACACTCAACACCAGCCATGAAGGCAGCCTGGAGGGGGGCTGTACCCTGCAAAGCCACAGGGGTGGAGCTGCCCAAGGCCATGGGAGTCCACCTCTTGCATCAGTGTGACCTAGATATGAGACATGGAGTTAAAGGAGATCATTTTGGAACTTTAAGGTTTAATGACTGTCCTATTGGATTTCGGACCTGCATGGGGCCTGTAGCCCCTTTGTTTTGGTCCATTTCTCCCATTTGGAATGGCTGTATTTACCCAATGCCTGTATCCCCATTGTATCTAGGAAGTAACTAACTTGCTTTTGATTTTACAGGTTCATAGGTGGAAGGGACTTGCCTTGTCTCAGATGAAACTTGGACTTAAGACTTTTGAGTTAATGCTACAATGAGTTAAGACTTTGGGGAACTGTTGGAAGGGCATGGTTATGTTTTGAAATGTAAGGACATGAAATTTGGGAGGGGCTAGGGGTGGAATGATATGGTTTGGCTGTGTCCCCATCCAAATCTCATCTTGAATTGTAGTTCCCATAATCCCCATGTGTTGTGAGAGGGACCCAGTGGGAGGTAACTGAATCATGGGGCAGGTTACCTTCATGCTGTTCTCATAATACTGAGTGAGTTCTCATGAGATGGTTTTATAAGGGGCTTCCCCACCTTCGGTCTCATTCTTCTCCCTCCTCTTGCCATGTGAAGAAGGACACATTTGCTTCCCCTTCTGCCATGATTGTAAGTCTCCTGAGGCCTCCCAGCCCTGTGGAACTGATTCAATTAAACCTCTTTCCTTTATAAATTACCCAGCCTCGGGTATGTCTTTATTAGCAGTGTGAGAATGGACTAATATATATGGCCTTAGCTTTCTTGTAATTCAAATGATAAAGGACAAGTACAGAATTTTTAAAAAGGACATACAACAAAACATGACTGCAAAAGGAACATCAAGAAGTTAATAGGAATTAAGAGGACTTAAAATCATATGAAAAACCAGTTCCAATTAACAAACACCAAATAATGAAACAGTATCAAGATAGGTGAAGCTTCAGGCCAGGTGCGGTGGCTCACATCTATAATCCCAGCACTTTGGGAGGCTGAGGTGGGAGGATCACCTGAGGTCAGGAGTTTGAGACCAGCCTGGTCAACATGGTGAAACCCCATCTCTATTAAAAATACAAAAAAAAGAAAAATTAGCCAGGCGTGGTGGCACGCTCCTGTAGTCCCAGCTACTCAGGAGGCTGAGGCAGGAGAATCGCTTGAGCCTGGGAGGTGGAGGTTGCAGTAAGCCAAGATCACGCCACTGCACTCCAGCCTGGGCAACAGAGCAAGACTCCATCTCAAGGGAAAAAAAAAAAAAAAAAGATAGGCAAAGCTTCTAATACTATCTTACAAAATTCTGTTTAGCCCTATTCTGTTCAATATTTATTCAAATTAAGAATAAAGCTATAACAAGAATGCTCAGCGAGGTGTGGTGGCTCATGCTTGTAATCCCAACACTTTAAAAGGCTGAGGCAGGAGGATCACTTGAACACAGGAGTGGGCAACATAGTGAGACCCTGTCTCTGTAAAAAATAGTAATAAAAGAAAATAAATAAAGAAAATAGAATGTCTATAGGCATTCTAAAAGCATCAACACAATAAAAAGATGGGCTGTACTCAGCAGCAAAAAGTTCATAAGGATAGATATTAGGCTCAAAAGAATCAAGTACAAAAATACAGATGAAGAAATCAGCCTAACAGCATTTTATAAAATAGCCAACACATTTCAAGTATTTCATGCATTGTTCAAAGCAACTAAAAAATACTCATTTATACAAGTCATCTACTGCACACCTACAACATGCAACTCTCAAGCATCACAGATTGTACTGGTGAACAGACGTAAGCTTATATTTTAGTGGCAGAAGGCAAACAAAACTCAAAACGAAAACTAGTATAGTAAATGCAATGGGTAAAAATAAAGAAAAAAAGTTGATAGGAAGCCTATATATACTATGATTATTAAACAGGATGGTCAGAAAAGGCCTCAGAGAGGCAGAGTCTTGAGCAGACCTGGAAGAGGTGAGGTAATAAACCTACAAGTCATCTACTTGGAAGGCTGTTCCAGGCAGTTTACAGAAAGCTTTTTAGGTATAGTGTGCCTGACATGTTTGAGCAACACCAAGAAAGCCAGAGAGGCTGGAGAAGAGTAAACAGAAAAAGGAGACCAAGTCAGATAGGTAACAGGGTGGGAAAAGATAGAAATAATGAAAAGGCTTGCAGGACAGGATATTAACAGGAAGGACTCTGGCTCTTACTCTGAGTGACATGGGAAGTGACTGCACAGTTTTGAGCAGACGTGGAATGATTTGACTTACATTTTTCAATGGTTATTCTGATTACTTTAGATACACTGAAAAGGTAAAGCCACTAGATTTGATGAAATGAGGTATGAAAGACAGTTCTAATGGATGACTTCAAGATTTCTATCTTGAGCAACTAAGAAGGTAAAGTTTCCATTAATGACATGAGGAAGACTGCATAGGGGTAAAGATACAGAGATTTTAGGTTTAGGATATCTATTAAATATCCAAAAGGAAATAATCGTGCATATAATTGGTTGGCCTAAAGTTTGGGGAATATGTGTAGGCTAGATACATAAATGTTGAGGGGTGTCAGTGTACAGGTAGTGAGTAAAGCCATGAGACTGAAGAGAGTGAACACAGACAGAGGAAACATGGAAGAACAGACGACTGGGATACTCCAATAATTTTTAAAGTCACCAGAGAGATAAGAAGGGACCAGAACTCATTTAGTATCCACACATTTAATCTCCATTGACACCTTATAAACTATTATTCTTATTTTGTAGTTGAAGTAGCTGAAACACAGAGAGATGTAACAATTGTCCAGGGACTTTATACCTAAAAAGTTCTAAAGCAGGGTTCAAAGTCAGGCAATCTGGCCTCAAACTGTATGTAAGACTTTTTAGACTTCCTCTGAAGACTTGTACTATATATCCTGGCTGGCACACTTTAAAAACACTTAGGAGGTGCTCAATAAATGTAATCATTATCATCATCATTATTTTAGGAATGCATGCAGTAATTGTTCCACAAAATTATTCTGGCAGTCATAGTCGGAAATGTCACGTTATTTTCCCAATCTGAGCCACAAGGGCACCAAGTAAGTAAGTGACTTTTTTTTCTCTTAAATCTAAGTACTAGTTGTTTTTTTTCTTTATTCTCTTTTTTTTCCTCCAGTTTTTATTAGCAGTCAACTAAACCAGTCAATTGTTTTGAGGGCAAAAGAAAATAATATATATTATAAAAATATATATTATATTTTATATATAATATATTATTTATTTAATATATTATATATATTTTATATATATAAAAATTATAATATATATTTTATATATATATAAATATATATAATATATATTTTATATATAATATAATATATAATATATAATATAATTATATATAATATATATTTTATATATAATATAATATATAATATATAATATAATATATATAATATATAAAATATATATATAAAATAATATATATTATTTTCTTTTGCCCTCTAATTGACTGGTTTAGTTGACTGCTAATAAAAACTGGAAAAAAAAAGAGAATATATATATATCTATATCTCTATATATATCTCTATATCTATATCTTAATCATTATCTGACTCAGAGCACAGTTTCTAAGTATGTCATTTTAAGGCACCAATTTTGAAAATAAACTAATGTAGTTTCATAGTATAAGAAACACATGTAGGCCGGGTGCGGTGGCTCACACCTATAATCCCAGCACTTTCAGAGGCCAAGGCGGGCAGATCACTTGAAGTCAGAAGTTCGAGACCAGCCTGTCCAACATGGTGGAACCCCATCTCTACTAAAAATACAAAAATTAGCCCAGTGTGGTAGCGCATGCCTGTAATCCCAGCTACTCGGGAGGCTGAGGCACGAGAATCACTTGAGCCCGGGAGGCGGAGGTTGCAGTGAGTCGAGACTGCGCCACCGCACTCCAGCCTGGGCAACTAAGCAAGACTCCGTCTCAAAAAAACAAAAAAGAGAAACATACCTAGCTATGTTCTAGCTTTACCTGTCTAGAACTTTCTATGATGATGGATTATTTTCTATGATAATGCTATATATCTGTGCTGTCCAATACAGCACACACAAGCCATCTGTAGCTACTGAGCACTTGAAATGTAGCTAATATGACTAACTGGATTTTTAGTTTTATTAATTTTAATTAATTCAGATAGCCATATATGGCTAATGGCTACCATATTAGATAATGCAACGTTAGATTAAGACCCAGTTTTCAGGGCAACGTAACCACGGATATTTACCTGCAGCTGTAAAATAATAAACATAACATGCAAAAGCAAAAGCACAAAAGAGGTGAGCATAAAAACATTGACATGCTTAATAATTATTGTCCCTTTTCTTCCACCCATCCCCACTCTTTTTTAGGGTTACTGGGTGTCATACCTTTGTAATGTTTGTTTGTTTGGTTTTTAATTACTGCCATCGTTTTCTAAACACTACGTGCTAACTTAATTTGAAAGCCATCGCTATGTCCCCTGCCCAACACACACACACGGTCCTCTGAGAAACCAAATTATAGAATAAATATACAAGATGCGTGTCACTCCCTGTCTCAAATTCCGCCTCTTGGAAACCTGGACCGACAGCTGGCTCTTTCGAGATCGTAGCCCTCGTCGGACACCTTCCCCATGGGGTTCTATGGACAAAGGGCGCCAAGGGCGTGGAAGGCACGGTTTTGGATTTCGTGGAGTAGAGGAAGAGCCACCCTCAGTGAATGTGTGGGTGTGTTCAGGCAAGGAAAGGAACCAGGCAGCAGCCACGAGGGAAGAATCAGTGACCGCGTACGTATACACGAGAGGAAGGAACAGATACCCAGGCAGGCCCTGAGTTACCTGCACATCCCCAGGGAAATAGAGGACGTGATGCTGGGGCGGCGGCTGCGGCTCCTCCTTCGCTGGGTCCCCGGGGAGGTCCTGCCGCTCCAGTCCCTCCCCGGCCGCCGCCAACAGGAGCAATTCGTTGCTGCGCTGCGGATCGGCTCCAGGCACGGTGGAAAGCTGCAGGCACTGACGGCGGCGCACCTCGGCCGAGAGGGAGCATCGCGCGCCGCCGCTGCCGCCCGGGTTCATGGTTCTGGCCTGAGAGCAGGACGAGGCGTTTCCGATTCCGAGCTGCGGCAGCAGGAGCAGCAACGGCGGCGACCGCAGGAGCCTGAACCCCCACATGGGTCGCCGCCGCGAGAGCGGTTCGGCGGTGGAGGGTGGCGGAGGGGTTCCTGAGGGAGGGACTTCAGCAGGCGGCTCAGCAGGCGGCTCAACGGTCGGCGGCCGCGGCCCGGCCGGGAGCCGGCGCTGAGGCGACGACGTCAGAGGCCGACGTCCGCGCGCAGCGTGCGTAAGGAAAGGAAGGGAGGGGTGTGGGCGAAATCGGTCTTGGGATCCCGGAGAAGACGGTGGGCGTGGCTTGAGGAAGGGCGTTTGTGATTGGTGGGTTCTGCCGCGGCCGGGAAGTTCGAACAGAAGTCTGGGGAAGAGCCGGCGAAGAGCAAAGAGATAACACAGTACTCCCAGCTATAGCAAGCGGCAGTTATGGAGCATGCGCAGCAGCAGGGGCGGCCGCAGGTCGCCGTTCAATAATACGTAATGTATAGACTTTTGAGTATACGAAGCTCCCTGTTTCTGTAGGTTCACCTGAGGTTTATCTGGTCTTTCAGGGCTTAAAAGGGAGACATTCCCAAAGACGATTCCGTGGGAAGTCTCCTACAAGCCCCGAAGGAAGGGAATCTCTCTCCTCATACCTTGAGTTTCCTGAGTACAATTATTATAGATATACGAAGATCTCTGTGCTCATGGAGAATTTGTGGTTAGATATGAAGCTAATTCATCTCTGTTTGGGAACAGGGTACATGATCTAGGACAGGAAAAAAACGGGGCGAGGCATTACGCATTACTTGGTGTTTTGCTATTTGGAGGTTTTCAAAAACTGAACAGTGTAGGAAAGTCATGTGTGTCCAGCAACTATCTGTGGCCAGTTGAGTAGGAATAAGATTTGGCGAAATGTATGCTCAGGCCTGTACTCCCAGCACTGTGGGAGGCCGAGGCGGAGGATCACTTGAGTCCAGCAGTTTGAAACCAGCCTGGGCAACATAGGGAGGCCTTGTCTCTACTAAATTTTTTTTTTTAATTAGCCGGGCGTGGTGGTGCATGCCTATAGTCCAAGCTACTGGGAGGGCTGAGGTGGGAGATTGGATCGCTTGAGCCCAGGAGTTGTATGCTGCAATGAGTTGTGATCCCACCACTGCACTCCAGCCTGGGCAACAGAAGCAGACCCTGTCTCAAAAAATAAACCAAAAACAAACAAAACAGGGAAATGTGTGCGAGCGAGGATGAGATCCAAGTACTTGTGAGACAAAGCACTGTAAAGAGAATAATTAATGAAAATTACAAAAAACTACAGCCAACATTTGTTGAGGGTTTACTATAGGCCAGAAATCTAAGCACTTTATATATAATTGTTCGGAGTTTATATATGTGTATTTAAGCACACATACTGTTTTCTTTGGTCTACATATGCAAATAATAACAAATGGCTTGGAGTAGGAACATAAATGAGCAAATGATAAAATATGATTTATATATATGTATAGACTTGGTGACTTAGTATGCTAACCTACTCTGGTCTAAATTGTTGCATTCCATCTGACATCAAAATATTGTTATCAATCAAAAATTATTCAATTAATTACTAAGGAAATCTGCCGCTTTCTAAAATAACTGGTTAAAAACAAGTAGAGGTTAGTTATACAATAATTAGTATATAATGACATTTAGGCAACCTGACGTCACTCTGTTTTGCCAATTGCAAACATGTTACTTTCCATTGTTAGATAGAGGATTGCTGAAATGTTATCTAAAAGTCCAAACATGTACATGAATTGCAAATGCAGCTTTTGATTTGTGGTCTTGTTTTTAGCTTGACCTTATAATGAAATCTATTTTTATTTTTAAGTTTATTTTTTTAAGACAAGATCTTGCTTTGTCACCCAGGCTGGAGTGCAGTGGCACAATCTCAGCTCACTGCAATCTCTGCCCCCCAGATTCAAGCGATTCACTTGCCTCAGCCTCCCTAGTAGCTGAGATCACAGGCGTGTGCCACCACGCCCGGCTAATTTTTGTATTTTTTTAATAGAGACAGGGTTTCTCCATGTTGACCATGCTGGTTGCGAACTCCTTACTTCAGGTGATCTACCCGCCTCAGCCTCCCAAAGTGCTGGGATTACAGGCAGGAGCCACCATGCCCTGCCTTAATGAAATCTATTCTTATTGAAGAGAGTGGAGAATGTGTTTTAGAAGGAAAATTGTAGCAAATATTAAATGCCACAAAGTTGTCTCAGTATCGCTAAGATAATTAAGGTCTTTGAGAAATACAAGTAAGAATTTAAAGAGTAGAGTAAAGAAACAGACTAAAGTAAGCACAAATGTTTCCTTACAGTCAAGGGATTTGTACAGCCCTGTAGGAGACACCTCCAGAGAAAGTAACAGCTCTCAATTGATTAGCTGAGGTATGTATGTCATTTATGGCAAGTCATTGCCGTTGCAATTCCTTCTCACAGGTCCCCTTGATATTACTGTAATACCTGTTTTCTGTCTCCATCCCCTCTGTCTTCTAGGAGACCGATTTTGTAAATCACTACTTTTCTAACAACACTGGCACAGATGGCCAAGCATTCTCCCTTTTCTCAGAGCTGGTTTTCCATCCCGGAAAGAGGACTTACATATACAAAGTTACTCTAATCAGTTGTGTGAGTTTTCTCTTCTCTAACTGATAGGTTCTGCACAGGGATTATATTAATGCTTATAGTGTCCAAAAGGCTATAGCTCACCTCTGAACTCTTGAGAGTTCTCAAGGGATCCTGCTGAGCTCTCAGACCTTTTTAATGCTATTCAATATAATAGAAAAGTTGCAAAATTGGAAGGAATCTGAGAAAGGCTAATTTACAATGGAAAGGACAGCATTAAAAGGCACAAACTCCAATATCTACAGGGACCAGGTCTATATTATAAATAGTAAAATTGGCCACAAATAAACAATAGGGAATGTAAACACTGGCAAACTAGAGAGATGTCGTATTTGAAGAAGGCAGTCACTATTCACTGCTAGCCAGTTGTAAAATGAAGGCAACATTTTGCCAAACCTTCAAACTTGTTAAGAGATTTCTCGACACAAATCAGATACAGATTTTTATGTTTCATTTGCCAACTTGTAAATGTTGACAACTAATTAAATTTGCTTGTAAAACACCATATTAAATTAAATGCACACATAGGCCATATTTGGCCTAGGGGCCACAAATGTGCAGCTTCTCTACTGAAAGGTGAAATGGGTGGATACAGGAAGGCAGGAGATGGGGGAAAAAATAGACAAGACAAAAAAGACCGGGCACAGTGGCTCACACCTGTAATCTCAGCACTTTGGGAGGCCGAGGCAGGTGGATCACTTGAGGTCAGGAGTTCGAGACCAGCCTGGCCAACATGGTGAAACCCTGTCTCTACTAAAAATACAAAAATTAGCCAGACATGGTGGTGGGCACCTGTAATCCCAGCTACTCGGGAGGCTGAGGCAGGAGAATCACTTGAACCCGGGAGGCGGAGGTTGCAGTGAGCCGAAATTGCACCACTGCACTCTATCCTGGGCAACACCGTTTCCTAAGAGTCTGTCTTTAAAAAAAAAAAAAAAAAAGCGGGGGGGGGGGGCGGGGGTGGGCGAGCAGCAAAAGCCCTTAAATGTGGCTTTCTGTGAGCAGTTGAGAGGGAGAGGAGTGGGGAAATGATTTTGAGAAGTTCTGTGAGATTTTAATTGGATCCCATTTGATGTTCTTTAAGAGATTGAAAAGTTTTAGTTTTAAAAAATTATTCTTGGTTTTGAATACGTATTTTTTTGTGTTTTAATAAGCTTGTTTGCCAAAACTGGGCCTTGAGAGGAACAGGCTTCATATGAGGTATGTCACTCTAGCATGTAATTTGGCCCCCAAAGTGCTTGATAAAATAAAAATTAGAGAATAGAGCCATTTGGGGATTTGAAAGCTTATTCTTTGGCTAGTTTCACCAGCTAAGCAACACCATGTACCCTGTTCCTGTGGTATATAATTTATTAGACACCTACTTCCTCAAAATGCAAATCACTACATGTCAAGACCTTATAGATTATCTTTACCACTCAATGAATCCTCAAATGCAATAATTAGCTAAAAATACTTGCATATATTGTACTTTACTCAATGTTAAAGGGTAGAAAAAATTGAATCAATTCAAAATACAGCAAATCCTTAACAAAATATTAACAAGCTGATATGGTTTGGCTCTGTGTCCTCACCTAAATCTCATCTCAAATTGTAATCCCCACATGTCAAGGGAAGGAGGTGATTGGATCACAGGGGCGGTTTCCCCCATGGTGTTCTTGTGATAGTGAGTGAGTTCTCACGAGATCTGATGGTTTTATAAGTGTTTGACAGTTCTTCCTTCACACACTTCTCTCACTTCTGCTGCCTTGTGAAGCAGGTGGCTGCTTCCCCTTCTGCCATGATTATAAGTTTCCTGAGCCCTCTGCAGCCATGCAGAACTATGAGTCAATTAAACCTCTTTCCTTTATAAATTACCCAGTCTTGTGTATTTATTTATAGCAGTGCAAGAATGGACTAATACACAAGCCAAATCCAGCAACATATGAAAAGAATTATACACCATAAAAATGTGGGATTATCCCAGGAATGCAAAGTTGGTTTTTAATCTCTGAAAATCTATTAACATTATATACCATATCAATATAATAAAAAACAAAAATGACATAATCATCTTAATGGGCACAGAAAAAGCATTTGACAAAATCTAACACTCATGATTAAAAACACTCAACAAACTAAGAGTTGAAGGGAACTTCCTCAGCCTAATAAAGGGCATTATGAAAAACCCAACTAACATACTTAACGATAAATGACTGAGTGTTTTCCCCCTAAGAATAGGAAAAAAATAAAGATGTTTACTCTTACTACTTCTAATCAATATCATCCTGGAAGTTCTACCCAAGGCAATTAGGCAAGAAAAAGAAATAAAAGCTGTGTAGATTGGGAAGGAAGAAGTAAAGCCATGCAGATGACATGATCTTGAATATAGAAAATCCTAAGGAATCCACTAAAAAATTATTATAAATAATACACAGGTTCAGCAGGATGCAAAATCAATACAACAGTCATGTTTGTATATGCTAGCAATAAAAATACAACAATTCCATTTACATTAGCATCAAAAGGTACTTAGGAATAAATTTAAAGAAATGCAAAATTATATAGTGAAAGCTACAAAACATTATTCAAAGAAATTTGAAAAGACCTCCCATATTAAATGGGAGGAAATGGAAAGATCTCCCATATTCATGGATCAGAAGACTTATTGTTAAGATGACAATTCTTTTCAAATTGATCTACAGATTCAATGCCATTTGTATCACAATTCCAGCTGCCTCTTTTGCAAAAATGTTTAAGCTGATCCTAAGATGTGTATGGAAATGCAAGGGACCCAGAATAGCCAAAACAATCTTGAAAAAAATGATCAAAGTTGGAGGGCTCACATTTCCCCATTTCAGTACTTACTACAGAGCTACAATAATCAAGACAGTGCATATTGGTATGAGGATAGGCATGTAAAACAGTAAAATAGGATCGAGAGTCTAGAAATAGACCCTAAATTTACGGTCAAATGTTTTTCAACAAAAGTGCCAAGATAATTCAATGGGGAAAAAAAGCCTTTTAACAAGTGGTACAGGGTCAAATGGATAGACACATGCAAAAAAAGGAGTTGGATCCCTTCTTTAAGCATTCAAAACTCAAAAGGGGGTGTAGAACTAAATATATGAGCTAAAACTATAAAATTTTTAGAAGAAAAAAATAGAAGTAAACCTTCATGACTTTAGCTTAGCCAAAGCCTTCTCATATATCGCACCAAAAGCACAAGATTAAAAAAAAAAAAAAAAAAGAGGCAAATCGCACTTTTATCTAATTAGAAAAAGTTTAGTGCTTCAAAGAACACCAATAGAAAATGAAAAGACAGCCCACAGAATGAGAGAAAATGTTTGGAAATAACATATTGGTTGTGTTAGTCCATTTTATATTGCTGTAAAGGAGTACCAGAGATTGAGTAATTTATAAACAAAGGAGGAGGTTTATTTGGCTCACAGTTCTGCAGGCTATAAAAGAAGCATGGCACCATCATCTGCTTTTGGTGAGGCCTCAGGAAGATTTTACCCATGGCAGAAGAGAAAAGGAGCTGGCATGTCACATGGCAAGAGAGGTGGCAAGAGAGGTAGCAAGAGAGAAGGGAAGAGGTGCTAGGCTCTTTTTAACAACAAGATCTCATGTGAGCCTACAACCACTGATTACCATAGGGAGGGCACCAAGCTATTGGCTAGAGATTTGCCCCCATGACCCAAACACCTTCCATTAGGTCCCCCCTCCAGCATCGGGGAACACATCTCAACATGAGATTTGGAGGGGACAAACATCCAAACTATACCATTGGTTGAAGGATTTATATCCAAAGTATAAAAACCACTCTTACTACTCAGTAATAAAAAGACAACCCAATTTTTTAAATGGGTAAAGGATCTGAATAGACATTTCACAGAAGATATACAAATAAACAATAAGCACATGAGAAGATACTCAACACTATTAGCCACTAGGGAAATGCAAATGAAAACCATAAGAGATACCACGTTATAGCTACCAGGATGGTCATAGTAAAAAGACAGATAATAAAAAATGTCAACAAAAGTTGGGTATTCATGCATTGCTCATAAGAATGGTGTAGTGGCTTTAGAAAGCAGTTTGATAGTTTTCAAAATGTTAAATGTAGATTTATCATGTGACCCAGCAATTCTACTCTTTGGTATATATTCAACAGAAATGAAAACATACAACCACACAGCAACTTGTTCATAAATGTTTATAACAGTACTATTTATAATAGCCAAAAAGTAAAAACAACACAAATGTGTATTAACTGATAAATGAATAAAAAATGTCATATATTCATACAATATATTGATATTATTGAATAATAAAATATTAATCAATAATAACAGAAAGGAATTAGTCCGGGCACAGTGGCTCATGCCTATAATACCAACACTTTGGGAGGCTGAGGCAGGAGGATTGCTTGAGCCCAGGAGTTCAAGACCAGCCTGGGCAACATAGTGAGACACTGCCTCTATTTTTTTTAAGTAATTAAATACTGATCCAAGCTACAACATGGATGAACTATGAAAACATGCTAAGTGAAGGAAGCTAGTCGCAAAAGACTACATATTTTATGAGTCCATTTATATAAGTGCTCTAAAAATTGCGTATCTATAAATTCAGAAGTTAGATTAGTGATTACATAGGGATGGGGAGAAGAGGAACTAATTAAAACCTGGTCATTAAGTCCACTCAAGGGGAGAAGAATTAGCCTCTACCTTTTGAAGAGGCTCTACCTTTTGAGGGGAAGAGTACCAAACTCTTGTAGACATATTTTAAAACAACCATACCCAAGCTCACTCTAGACCCATCAGAATTCAGAGAACTTTGAATTTAAGCACAAGGTGAATAAAAAGAAATAAGGTACGGCCATTCACAGTGGCTCACGCCTGTAATCCCAGCACTTTGGGAGGCCGAGGTGGGTGGATCACGAGGTCAGGAGGATCACGAGGTCAGGAGTTCGAGACCAGCCTGACCGACATTGTGAAACCCCATGTCTCTACTAAAAATACACACAAAAAAATTAGCCGGGTGTGGTGGTGCGCTCCTGTAATCCCAGCTACTTGGGAGGCTGAGGCAGGAGAATCGCTTGAACCCAGGAGGCAGAGGTTGCAGTGAGCTGAGATCACGCCATTGCACTCCAGTCTGGGCGACAAGAGAGAGACTGTCAAAAAAAAAAAAAAAAGAAAGAAAGAAGGTAGACTTAGCTAAGACTAGATTATTGTCAAGTCCAACAGAGCTTAAAGGTTAAAAAAATGATTGTATGAGACTAAACATAACCTTTATCTTGAAAAACCTGGGGAGCCACTGAATAATTTTAAATAGGGAAACTCATTATCAGATCTGCACTTTAGAAAGATCACTGTTACAGCAGTATGGAGAAGAAACTGAAGGAGGCAGAAATGCAGTCAAGGGAAGCCAGTTGGACCGCTACTTCAGTACTCCATATATGTCTGTTATCTATTGTCACAATAATGCTGTATATTTAACAAACCAATCTCAAATTCAGTGGCATAAAACAATAGTATTTATCATTGCTCATGAACCTATTAGTCAGCTGGGCAGTTCTGCTGATCTGGCCCAGTATCAACTGATCTTGGCTAATCCCTTTATTCAGCTGACAGAATGGCTAGGGGCTGGCTTATTTATTATAGCTTCACTTGCAAGTCTGGTGACTGGCTAGCTATTAGCTAAGGCAACAAAGGTAACTAGACTACGTATCACTTATTATCCAGAAGAGTAGTCTGGGCTTATTTTCATGATGGCAGTGCCTAGGAGAATGAGCAACAGTGAAGCCAAGACTTAGAACTTGCATGTTATCCAGCTGCTGCATTCTATTAACCAGAGCAAGAAATAAGGCCAGCTCAATTCACGGAGTGAAGAAATAGATTCCGCCTCTTAATGGGAGAAACTGCAAAGTCACATTGCATAGGACATGGATATAGAAAGGGTTGAAGAATTGTAGCCATTTTTAGAATCTACCACAGTCCACTCTCTGGCCACAATTATTCACATCCCTCCTTATGATCCCTCTTCCTACTCCAAAATATGATATCATGGCATTTGAGAAAACAGCAGAAGCAGGAAGGTCACTCTCATCTTCCCCCTCATTTTTCTTTCCTGGAGCAACCATAAAACTTAATTTCCTGACCTTCCCCTGAAGAAGATCATATGACTCTCTTGTCAGAGGTTCCTTTCCTATTTTCGGAGGAAAGGAACATCCTTATCTCTGAAGGCACAGGGTCACAGAGAAGGATCTGAACAAACAAGCCTTGCTAAGTTCCCCCCAGTTTATTACTGTTAGGTCACATCACCTTTCTCCATACTTCTCAGCTATCCACTTCTTCATCAAACATAGCATAAAATTATACAAACTTCCCTGTTTATTTGAGTCTACATTTCTGAAAGCTCCTGTGTCACGTTAGACTTATATTAAAGAAATTTGTATGTTTTTCTCCTATTGATCTTTCTTTTGTTATAGGGGCCTCAGCCATGAATCTGGTGATTGATGAGAAAATAAATGTCTTTTCCCGTACACTCACATAGAAATACATTCACTTCTACCGCAAGACACCCTAATTCTCGTCCAGTCATGGTTTCATACTTCAGAATTTCATGTTCTGTATCAGGTACCAATGTGGCAGCACCTCCTGATATGCAAATCTATAAAGTGAAAAAGGTTACCTGTCCCTCATACACTCAATATTTAGTGGTGAAATAAGGAGTGGAAAATCACATAAATACTTCCATTCAGAAAGAGAAAAGTTAGCACACTTCAGTCCTTGGTTCCGAGCAGTTTTGAAATTCCTCTAGACACATGTTATCAGATCCCTCTATTCCTGGGAAAGGGAATATTCCTTGATTGGGGCCCAGCTTAGGTCTCTGGGAGTGGCTCTGTATTCCATTGTGTCCTGTGAGTTTTGGCTCTAGATTCTGAGCAATATATTATGAGACACCTTTTCTTCTCCATCGTCCTTTGGATACATCTTAAGTAGCTCATGTTGGCAGCTGACTAACTTTCTTAACCTGCTTTCTGCCAATGGCAAATTAGGGATCCAGAGGTCTTTTTGCATATTCGAATACTCTCAGTCCTTTTAAGGGCATGCTAATAGCTTTTTTACCTATAAAATTTACTTAAAAATTGTGTGTGCTATGTATTTGATTATAGTCTATGTCATGCTCCAAAGCTCACAATCATAATTGTTTTTTTGGTTTTGGGGGTTTTTTTTGAGACAGGGTCTCACTTTTTTGCCAAGGCTGGAGTGCAGTGGCACAATCATGGCTTACTGCAGCTTTGACCTGTGAGGCTCAAGCAATCCTCCCACCTCAGCCTCCCAAATAGCTAGGACCACAGGCATGCACCACGCTCAGCTAAATTTTTTAAATTTTTTTGTAGAGACAGAGTCTCCCTCTGTTGCCCGGGCTGGTCTCAAACTCCTGGGCTCAAGTGACCCTCCCACCTTAGCCTCCCAATGTGCTGGGATTACAGGCATGAGCCACTGTGCCCAGCCTCCATAATTGTTTTTAAGACATGCCTCTCACCAGACATGGTGGTGTGTGCCTATAGTCCCAGCTGCTCTGGATGCTGAGGCAGGAGGATCACTTGAGTTCAAGAGTTCTGGACTGTAATGTGCTATGTCAATTTTGTGTCTGCACTAACTTCAGCATCAATATGGTAACCTCCAAGGAGCAGAGGACCACCAGGTTGCCTACGGAGGGGTAAACCAATCCAGGTCAGAAACAGCAGGTCACAACTCCGGTGCTGATCAGTAACAGGATTGCACCTGTGAATAGCCGCTGCATTCCAGCTTGGGCAACATAGTGAGATCCCATCTCTTAAATAATAATAATAAAGCATACTTCTGTATATAGAGATTTTTACTTTGGGAAAAGGTTTCTGTGAGACCATGACCCTAAAATTCCAAAACCCCTCTGCCCTGCTGATAAGGTCTAATAGTTATACTTTAGTTCTTTCAAAGACCTGTATGAAGGATCTTGTATTTATACCCTTGATCTTATCTGTGGCTACCAGGCTATATTTTAATTGGAGAGACTGGAGATAGAAAGTTTTATTTTCCAACATAAGAAGTCCTGGGCCCTTAATACTCCCTTTATATTTGGTTTGACTACTGGCCATTTTTAACTCTTGTCTCTTTCTTTCTGTATCTTTTCATACACAACTAGGAGCTGATACCATCAGCATTCTTACTGAAGAACTCCTTAGTGAAATAGGGAAGTTCATAAAATGCTTGTGAGAAGATGGAATAAATAGGAATTTCTGTATTCCTCCTGATAAGTACAACTAAAGACCCTGGACATTATTTATAAAACAAACTGAAGAAGACTCTGAAAGATAGAGAGGAGAAAGCAGACCACCTAGGGACCTCAGGACTCAAGGAACAAAACGGTAGTGATACCTTGGGTATTCTTTTTGCGTCATATATTGCAGAATTGGAGCTGAAGAAGCCAGCAACTCAGAAATGCCACTAGGCATAGACCAAAAACAGAAAGAAAAAGAAAATCCTCAAAAAGAGCTTGTAAGCCAGGCGCAGTGGCTCCTGTAATCCCAGCACTTTGGGATGCTGAGGCGGGCAGATTGCTTGAGCTCAGGAGTTCAAGACCACCCTAGGCAACATTGTGAAATCATGTCTCTACCAAAAAAATTAAAAAATTAGTTGGGCATGGTGGCATACGTCTGTGGTCCCAGCTACTCGGGAGGCTGAGGTGGGCCTGGGGGGTGGAGGTAGCAGTGAGCTGAGATCGTGCCACTGCACTCTAGCCTGGGTGACAGAGTGAAACTCCATCTATAAAAAGGAACTAGGAAAGCTGGAAGCAGTGGCTCACTCCTGTAATCCCAGCATTTTGGGAGGTTGAGGCAGGGGGATTTACATTAGGGCTCACTGTTTGTATTAGGTTGGTGCCATTAAAAAATGGCAAAGACCGCAATTACTTTTGCACCATCTAATATTTACATTCTATGGATTTTGACAAATGTGTACTGCCATGAATCCACCATTACAGTATCATACTGAATAGTTTCACTACACTAAATATCCCCTGTGTTCCACCTAGTCATTGCTCCCCTGGAGACCTCTGATCTTTTCACTGTCTCCATAGTTTACTTTCTCCAGGATGTCACGCAGATAGAATTAGGTAGTAACCAGCCTTTTCAGATTGGCTTCTTTCACTTAGCAATATGCATTTAAGTTTCCTTCATACCTTTTTGGCATTACAGCTCATTTTTTTATTGCTGAATAATATTCCATTGAATTTATGAATCAGAGCTAATGTATTCTTTCACTTATTGGAGGATATCTTGGTTGCCTCCAAGTTTTCAGCAATTATGAATAAAGCTGTTATAAGCATTTGTGTGCAGGCTTTTGTTTGAACATAAGTTTTTAGGTTGTCTGGGTAAATACCAAAAAGTGCAACTGCTGGATTGAATGGTAAAAGTATGTTTAGTTTTCTAAAAAACTCAAACTATCTTCCAAAATGGCTATACCATTTTGCATTCTCACCATCACTAAATGAAAGACTCTGTTGCTCTACATCCTTACCAACATTTGGTGTTGTGAATGTTTTGGATTTGGGCCATTCTAATAGGTGTGTGATAATAACTCATCGTTTCATTTTGTAATTCCCTGATGATGTATAATGTTGAGTGTCTTTTTATATGCTTATTTCCATGTGAATATTTTCTTTGGTGAGGTGTCTGCTTAGATCTTTGGTTTATTTGTTAATTGGGCTGTTTGTTTTCTCACTGCTTAGCTTTTAAGAGTTCTTTAATCATTTTGGATATCAGGCCTTTGTCAGACATATGTTTTGCAAATTTTTTTTCTAATCTGTAACTTGTCTTCTCTCTCTCTATCTCTATCTCTCTCTGTCTCTATGACTAGGTCTCACTTTGTTGCCCAGGCTGGTCTTGAACTGGGCCCAGGCAATCCTCCCACCTCAGCCCCCCAAAGTGCTGGTACAGACGTGAGCCACCATGCTCAGCCTTTTTTATTCTCTTAACAGTGAATTTCACAAAGCAGAAGTTTTCATTATAAGGAAGTCCAACTATCAGTGTTTTCTCTTATGGATTGTGCTTTAAGTATTGTATCCAAAAAGACATCACCAAACCCAAGGTCACCTAGATTTTTCCCTGTTTTCTACTGGAACTTTTATAGCTTTTCATTTTACATTTAGATCTGTGATACATTTTGAGTTAGTTTTTATGAAAGATGTAAAATTTGTGTCTACATTTATTTTTTATTTTGCATGTGGATGGACAGTTGTTTCAGCACCATTTGTTGAACTATCTTTGCTCCATTGTATTGCCCTTGCTCCTTTGTCAAAGATTAGTTGACTATATTTGAGTGGGTCTATTTCTGGGCTTTCTATTCTGTTTCATTGATCTAGTCAGTAGTCTTTTAATAATTTCGATCCTCCCAAAGTGCTGGGATTACAGGCGTGAGCCACCGTGCCCAGCCAAGTTTCCCTATTTATGAATGAATTCAACATATAATTTGGTGGTGGTGCAAAGTAATGTTTCAAGATCTCAAACTCTCTAAACCTATTAACCTAAATAGTTACTTTCTCTTGCCAGTTTAAAGAGGTGCCCTTTCCTCTTCTACTGTATAAATTACCAAGACCCATCTTTCTCCTCATCTGCAACAGCCATCTTGCCAAGAGAGCCTCTGCTGCCCAAGGAGCTCTCCCAGGAGGTTCTGTCATATTACCAGAGGGTCTGATGCTACTAGAAGATAAACAGCCCCTTCTCACACTGCCAAAATTGGGAGAGATGTGCTTCCAAAATGAAAATTGGAATTTATTTATTCTTAGAAACAATGTTAAAAGATAGGTACTTAGTACATCATGTATTAAATGGCTTCTTTATGGTCTACTCTAGGAAAATAAGACTGTTTATGGCACTTTTATTACAAGTTCTAAACAAACTTCTCTTTGGAAAAATCTTGCAAATTAACTTGGGGGCTTCCTATATGTACTGGTTACCAAGGAGTGGGGAACAGTTCACCTCAGCAAGAAGGAATATTTTATTGCTGACATTGTTTAGAATTGATATCACATGATGATTATCATTGAAAAGCAGATCTATTTTTAGTCTGTTTTACTATTGTTTTTAAATTTTCTCCCACATAAGGCATCTTGGGTTGCCTGCTCCCAAGAGCTGATGGTTTTACTCTCCCCACGGCCCCACTACTTTGTACACCACTGCTTATATGTGCATTAGAAGCTGGGAAGTGGAAATTAGAGTTCTGTTGTAAAAAAATAAAATAGGCCGGGCGTGGTGGCTCACGCCTGTAATCCCAGCACTTTGGGAGGATGAGGCGGGCAGATCACGAGGTCAGGAGATGGAGACTATCCTGGCTAACACAGTGAAACCCTGTCTCTACTAAATATACAAGAAATTAGCTGGGCGTGGTGGCGGGCGCCTATAGTCCCAGCTACTCAGGAGGCTGAGGCAGGAGAATGGCGTGAACCCAGGAGGCAGAGCTTGCAGTGAGCCAAGACCGCACCACTGCACTCCAGCCTGGGCAACAGAGTGAGACTCTGTCTCAAAAAAATAAAAAAATAATAAAAATAAAAATAAGATAAAATAAAATGAAGAATTTGGAAGGATAAAAGCCTGGCATGAATCTCTGTTCTCCATTTTACCAACAAGACAATTCAGGGCTAGTAACATCCTTTCTGAGCCCCAGCTTTCCCTTCACTAAAATAGAGTTAAATATCTATTTTTGTGAGCATTAAGTAATGTGATTTAAAGCATCTGACACTTAGCATATACTCTTAACTAAAATTGATTTTCTCCTGTAGTAAACATTTTCATATTTTCTGGTAGCTCAGGATGTTTTGAATATATTTGCTATGTTTAGGGAATTTCCAATCTTAATATAAGTGGTGCTTCCCCAAGGTAAGCTCTGAAAATTTTTCCAGACTCTCAAAGCTAGGGCCAGCACGCCTGCAGAAGACTGATTTGGAAGTTAGCAGCTTGAGAAAGGAAAGATTCTGCTTTGAAAACAATTTGCTGATAAAGGCATATGACATTTGGGATGGCAGTGCTTGCAAGGCCACAACTAGTGCAGTAGTGGCCTTGCTGGGCAGTGGGAGTGGCAGCAGTTACATTTAGTGTTTGGTAGGGCATTAATAAGTTGTGGCGGTGACTTTGTCATTGGACCAGTTTTATGGGATAGTTTTAAGCATTGTTCCTGGAAGCCTAATTCCATAGCTGTTCCTCTAGCCTCCCATTGATTCTCTGAGTCCTCCCATCTCCTTTTAACAAATTCTTTTCTGCTCACTCAGCCAGAATTAGCTTCTGTTACTTACAACTGTGAGTCCTGACTGAAAACATATTTCTTCCTTTGAAGAATTGTTACCTGTAACAGGCTAAGAAGAATATTAAGGTAGAGGGAGTAATTATATAATTTATAATCACTGTAAACAAAGGTGCATAATGCTGGAAAACAAACTCTAGAAAAGTTTAGTGAACTATTATTGAGCAGAAATTGAAGAATGTATCTTTTAAGGAAATTATACATAATATGGGGATATTTTTGCCAAGTTTCTCTATTACTGTTGGAAATAGTTGGAGACCTTAGACTTTTTTTGTCCTCCAAAAGAAATTATCTTAAAACCAGTTTATACAAATACAAATGTATACAAATTTTCAATCCCTGGATATTGATTCTTTTGTTTCTGGGGTTTTGTTTGTTTGTTTTTTTTTATGCACCCTCTCTTGTCTGTCACCCAGGCTGGAGTGCAGTGGTGCAATCTCAGCTCACTGCAACCTCCGCCTCTCGGGTTCATGCAATCCTCGTGCCTCAGGCTCCTGAGTAGCTGAGATTACAGGAATGCACCACCACCCCCAGCTAATTTTTGTATTTTTAGTAGAGATGGGGTTTCACCATGTGGGCCAAGCTGATCTTAAACTCCTGGCCTCAAGTGATCCGCCTACCTCAGCCCCCCAAAGTGCTGGGATTAAGACATGAGCCACTGTGGCAGCGGGCCAATATTGATTCTTTGCAGCAGTCCCAAGTGAGTTTATCAAGTCAAAGCCAGAATCAAAATGAATCAGGCATTATATAGCATATTAAATTTCTAGAGCTCAGCTCAGCTCCCCTAATCTCTTAGCAGCAACAAGCAGAGTGGCAGCTCTCTCTCATTGCAGTAGGGAAATAACAAAGCGAGAGTAAAACTGCTGTTACAAAATGAAGCACATCACCACATTTCCATCTAATGCGTTATACTTCATGAGTCTCCCAGGAGCCAGAAAAACACAACAAAGTCTTTAAAAGTGAATCCAGATGTCGGCCATCACCATAGCAGTGCTTTAATTATCAAAAAACAAATAACTCCTTAGGTACAGTCTAAGCAGGTGTTTGTTCACAGAAAACAGAAGAGCTGAAGAAACAGCTGTGGCATTATATCTGCTTCAAGACTAGGGAAGAAAATTACAATCTAAATGACAGAGAGACTACCCAGGGAGAGCATAGAAAAATCACAATTATTAGAATTTTGCAAGTATTAACCTATATGACATAATGACTGATTAATATTAATTACTCCATTTTACAGATGGTAAAACTAAGTGCCTTGTATTATAGTCATGCCTCATTCAAAACCTGTCAGTCTTTGACAAGTTCACTACATGATGAATTTATTTTACAAGATCCTTTATGCATATCATATAGTATGGGCTTGTTTTTAAAATATATATATATATTTTAACACAAATAATTTTTGTTTTATGAAACTTAGAAAATAAAAATTAGCAAAAAGGAAACCTTTAAACCATCTCTAATAACTGCTAACTTTTTAGATGAGAGGATTTTACATCTGGATCTATGGTTAGGCTTCACAGGATCTGTGAACCTCTGAACTAACTAAAAAATGACAGTATGTTTTTTCCTGGGGTGAGACTGTATATACCTTTCATCAGGTTCTCAAGGGTCTATCATAAAAATTAATAACTCTCCATTCTCTAGATTTTATATGTTTGACTAGAAGACCAAAGATTCATTACAGCTTATTAGTCGCAGCTTGAGAAGGAAGGTGGCCTTTGTCTAAATGTTAAATGGGCCCAAATAAATAGTAATCTCTAAAATTTGGCTTAGCTTTTGTACAGCAATCTTTCAAAATTACTGAATATTAGGAAAATATTTCCTTTCTTCTTTAAGATTTGTTTCTGTGCATGTTTTTGTATGTGCAATCTCACAATTACCTGATGGACAAGAAGAATAAACAGATGCTTTTACAGCTCGCATTGGCGGGAAGTTCTGGCACAAATGAAGTATCTATAAGGAGCAGCAGAGTCAAGGTGGTGATCCTGTGGATGAATAACTGAAACCTGATATACTTGACAGCAGAAAATATAAAGCAAATTGAAAAGGAGAGAGTGTGGAGATAAATAAGAAAATGAAAGAACTGATAAAGTCACTTGGATTAAAAAACCTGGGAGTAAGGGCTTTGTTTATGATTGAACTTAAGAGAGAATTGAGGGACCACCTACCTTTGATGTTAACGAGAAAGTAAAGAGGAAACATATTTAGAGATACCCTTTGGTGAAAAACAGAGATGGATGTGTCATTTGATGCATCACATTATTTATTCAACAAACTCTTAGTGAGAACTTACTGTGTATGAAAGACTGGACTGAAACATATATAAGAAATAATTTTTGGCCCAAGGAATTTATAGTATAATTGAGGAAACAAATACAAATCACTTCTGCAAAGTAGCAGAGACACAGATGAGGAATTGTAATGTTTGTAAAATCAAAGTGGTGGGAGTAGTCAAAAAAGTGTTTAAAGAATGGTATTCAAAATGGGCCTGAAGGCAGAAATCAGACTGGTTGTTACCTGGAAAATAAGGAGAGAAAGGACAAGGCAGGAGAAGAGAACAAGTACAAAGGCATGTGGGGGTAGGAAGGCATGGCATGGGTAGAAAATGCCAGTTAAATTGACATTGTGGGAAAATAACGAGTTTAGTGTGTGTGGGCATAGCAAATAATGACTCTGGTTTCGGCAAAACCCCAGGGGAAAGAAAATGAGATCCTGAACTATGGCAGTAACAGAGGGGAGAGGGAAAAGAGGATTAACTAGAGAAATATTTAGAAACTAAGAATCTCAGGATTTAGTACTTCTTGGGGAAGCCATCGTGAATGCTGGCTCTCAAGCTGCATTATCAACAAACAAAAATATTGATACCTTAAAGTTAAAGTCCCACCCTCCTTTTAGAGACTGTAAGACATAGTTCTATCTTGTCTCACATCTCTACCTCTGTTAATCTCCATTTGGGCCAAGCATCCTCAACATGCCTATTCTCATATTCCTCCAATTACAACCTCCAGGGTCTTCATGTTGCAGAACTCACGGAGTTGGATTCTATGTGAATTGTAAATCGGGTACAAGGTGCATAATGCCCTATTTACCTTTTCCTTAGCTTCCGAATTCTTTCATCATGATCTCCAAAATGCCACCCAGCATGTCTAACTCTGCGATCAACAAAACACCGTATGACCTCAACCTCTTTCCTGAGGTTTCTTGCATTAATGGAAGTTGCCCTGAGCTCTGATGTCCTTGCTTCTCTTGCAGCCCTCCCACGTCGAAGCTGTTTTTTCCTTCACCTTTTTTTTAAAGTATTTTAAAATTTATTTTCATGCCTTTAACACCTTATGAATTTGTGTGAATCATTCAAGATTACATCTGCCTTCCTTTCAAACTAGCTATGAGATATTTGATTCTCCTTGACAAACTGTTCATTCTACACAACTGGCAATCTCCACAGTTCATTCTCTCAGTTGGGTTGATTCCAACCTCCTCAGAAAAGGGTATCAATGGAATAAGGGTTTTTAATTTTTAACTTTTTTTTCTTTTTTTTTGAGACAGAGTCTCACTCTGTCACCCAGACTGGAGTGCAATGGCTTGATCTCGGTTTACTGCAACCTCCACCTCCCAGGTTCAAGTGATTCTCCTGCCTCAGCCTCCCGAGTAGCTGGGATTACAGGCACCCACCACTATACCCAGCTAATTTTTGTATTTTTAGTAGAGATGGGGTTTCACCATGTTGGCCAGGCTGGTCTTGAACTCCTGACCTCAGGTAATCCACATGCCTCAGCCTCCCAAAGTGCTGGGATTACAGGTGTGAGCCAACACGCCTGGCCCAATTTTTTATTTTTTATTATACTTTAAGTTCCGGGATACATGTGCAGAATGTGCAGGTTTGTTGCCTAGGTATACACATACCATTGTGGTTTGCTGCACCCATCAACCCGTCATCTACAGTAGCTATTTCTCCTAATGCTAGCCCTCCTCTAGTCCCCCAACCCCCAACAGGCCCTGGTGTGTGATGGTCCCCTCCGTGTCCATGTGTTCTCATTGTTCAACTCCCACTTATGAGTGAGAACATGCAGTGTTTGGTTTTCTATTCCTGTGTCAGTTTGTGAGAATGATGGTTTCCAGCTTCATCCATGTCCTTGCAAAGGACATGAACTCTTCCTTTGTTATGGCTGCATAGTATTCCATGGCGTATATGTGCCACATTTTCTTTATTCAGTCTATCATTGATGGGCATTTGCCAAGTCTTTGCTATTGTGAACAGTGCTGCAATAAACATACTTGTACATGTGTCATAGTAGAATGATTTATAATCCTTTGGGTATATACCCAGTAATGGGATTGCTGGGTCAAATGGAATTTCTGGTTCTAGATCCTTGAGGAATCACCACACTGTCTTCCACAATGGTTGAACTAATTTACACTCCCACCAACAGTGTAAAAGCATTCCTGTTTGTCCACATCCTCTCCAACATCTGTTGTTTCCTGACTTTTTAATGATTGCCATTCTAACTGGCATGAGATGGTATCTCATTGTGGTTTTGATTTGCATTTCTCTAATGACCAGTGATGATGAGCTTTCTTTCATAAGTTTTTTGGCCACATAAATATTTTCTTTTGACAACTGTCTGTTCATATCCTTTGCCCGCTTTTTGATGGGGTTTTTTCTTGTAAATTTGTTTAAGTTCCTTGTAGATTCTGGATATTAGCCCTTTGTCAGGTAGATACATTGCAAAAATTTTCTTCCATTCTGTAGGTTGCCTGTTCACTCTGATGATAGTTTCTTTTGCTGTGCAGAAGCTCTTTAGTTTAATTAGATCCCATTTGTCAGTTTTGGCTTTTGTTGCCATTGCTTTTGGTGTTTTAGCCATGAAGTCTTTGCCCATGCCTTTGCCCTGAATGGTGTTGCCTAGGTTTTCTTCTAGGATTTTTATGATTTTGGGTTTTACCTTTAAGTCTTTAAGCCATCTTAAGTTAATTTTTGTATAAGGTGTAAGGAAGGGTTCCAGTTTCAGTTTTCTGCATCTGGCTAGCCAGTTTTCCCAGCACCATTTATTACATAGGGAATCCTTTTCCTATTGTTTGTTTTTGTCAGGTTTGTCAAAGATCAGATGGTTGTAGATGTATGGCATTATTTCTGAGGCCTCTGTTCTGTTCCATTGGTCTATATATCTGTTTTGGTACCAGCACCATGCTGTTTTGGTTACTGTAGCCTTGTAACATAGTTTGAAGTCAGGTAGCATGATGCCTCCAGCTTTGTTCTTTTTGCTTAGGATTTTCTTGGCTATATGGGCTCTTTTTTGGTTCCACATGAAATTTAAAGTAGTTTTTTTCCAATTCAATGAAGAAAGTCAATGGTAGCTTGATGGAGATAGCATTGAATCTATAAACTACTTTGGGCAGTATGACCATTTTCATGATATTGATTCTTCCTATCCACGAGCATGGAATGTTTTTCCATTTGTTTGTGTCCTCTCTTATTTCCTTGAGCAGTGGTTTGTAGTTCTCTTTGAAGAGGTCCTTCGCATCCCTTGTAAGTTGTATTCCTAGGTATTTTATTCTCTTTGTAGCAATTGTGAATGGGAGTTCATTCATGATTTGGCTCTCTATTATTCATGTGTAGGAATGCTTGTGATTTTTGCACATTGATTTTGTATCCTGAGACCTTACTGAAGTTGCTGATCAGCTTAAGGAGATTTTGGGCTGAGATGATGGGGCTTTCTAAATATACAATCATGTCATCTGTAAACAGAGATAATTTGACTTCCTCTCTTCCTATTTGAATACTCTTTATTTCTTTCTCTTGCCTGATTTCCCTGGCAAGAATTTCCAATACTGTGTTGAATAGGAGTAATGAGAGAGGGCATCCTTGTCTTGTGCTGGTTTTCAAAGGGAATCCTTCCAGCTTTTGCCCATTCAGTATGATATTGGCTGTGGGTTTGTCATAAATAGCTCTTATTATTTTGACATACGTTCCATCAATACCTAGTTTATTGAGAGTTTTTAGCATGAAGGGGCATTGAATTTTGTTGAAGGCCTTTTCTGCATCTATTGAGATAATCATGTGGTTTTTGTCATTGGTTCTGTTTATATGATGGTTTACTTTTACTAATTTGTGTATGTTGAACTAGCCTTGCATCCCAGGGATGAAGCCAACTTGATTGTGGTGGATAAGCTTTTTGATGTGCCTCTGGATTCGGTATTTTATTAATTGCCAGTATTTTATTAATGATTTTCGCATCAATGTTCATCAGGGTTATTGGCCTGAAATTTCTTTTTGTTGTTGTATCTCTGCCAGGTTTTGGTATCAGGATGATGCTGGCCTCATAAAATGAGTTAGGGAGGATTCCCTCTTTTTCTATTGTTTGGAATAATTTCAGAAGGAATGGTACCATCTCCTCTTTGTACCTCTGGTAGAATTCAGGTGTGAATCTGTCTGGTCCTGGGCTTTTTTTGGTTGGTAGGCTATTAATTACTGCCTCAATTTCAGAACTTGTTATTGTTCTATTCAGGGATTCAACTTCTTCCTGGTTTAGTCTTGGGAGGGTGTATGTGTCCAGGAATTTATCCATTTCTTCTAGATTTTATAGTTTATTTGCATAGAGGTGTTTATTGTATTCTCTAATGGTAGTTTGTATTTCTGTGGGATCAGTGGTGATATCCTCTTTATCATTTGTTATTGTGCCTATTTTGTTCTTCTCTCTTTTCTTTTTTATTAGTCTTGCCAGCAGTCTGCCTATTTTGTTGATCTTTTCAAAAAACCAGCTCCTGGATTCATTAATTTTTTGAAGGGTTTTTCATGTCTCTATCTCCTTCAGTTCTGCTCTGATCTTAGTTATTTATTGTCTTCTGCTAGCTTTTGAATTTGTTTGCTCTTGCTTCTCTAGTTTTTTTAATTGTGAAGTTAGGGTGTCGATTTTGGATCTTTTCTGCTTTCTCCTGTGGGCATTTAGTCCTATAAATTTCCCTCTAAATACTGCTTTAGCTGTGTCCCAGAGATTCTGGTATGCTGTGCCTTTGTTCTCACTGGTTTCAAAGAACTTATTTATTTCTGCTTTAATTTTCTTATTTACCCAGTAGTCATTCAGGAGCAGGTTCTTCAGTTTCCATGTAGTTGTGTGGTTTCGAGTGAATTTCTTAATCCTGAGTTCTAATGTGATTGCACTTTGGTCTGAGAGACTATTTGTTATGATTTCTGTTCTTTTGCATTTGCTGAGGAGTGTTTTACTTCCAATTATGTGGTCAATTTTAGAATAAGTGCAATGTGGTGCTGAGAAGAATGTATATTCTGTTGATTTGGAGTGGAGAGTTCTGTAGATGTCTATTAGGTCTGCTTGGTGCAGAGCTGAGTTCAAGTCCTGAATATCCTTGTTAATTTTCTGTCTCGTTGATCTGTCTAATATTGACGGTGGGGTGTTAAAGTCTCCCATGATTATTGCATGGGAGTCTAAGTCTTTTTGTAGGTCTCCAAGAACTTGCTTTATGAATCTGGGTGCTCCTGTATTGAGTGCATATATATTCAGGATAGTTAGCTCTTCTTGTTGCATTGATCCCTTTACCATTATGTAATGGCCTTCTTTGTCTTTTTTGATGTTTGTTGGTCTAAGTCTGTTTTATCAGAGACTAGGATTGCAACCTGTTTTTTTGTTTGTTTGTTTGTTTTTTGCTTTCCACTTGCTTGGTAAATATTCCTGCATCCCTTTATTTTGAGCCTATGTGTGTCTTTGCACATGAGATACGTCTCCTGAATACAGCACAACGATGGGTCTTGACTCTTTATCCAATTTGCCAGTCTATGTCTTTTAATTGGGGCATTTAGCCCATTTACATTTAAGGTTAATATTGTTATGTGTGAATTTGATCCTGTCATTATGTTGCTAGCTGGTTATTTTGCCCATTAATTGATGCAGTTTCTTCATAGTGTTGATGGTCTTTACAATTTGTTATGTTTTTGCAGTGGCTGGTACCGGTTGTTCCTTTCCATGTTTAGTGCTTCATTCAGGAGCTCTTGTAAGGCAGGCCTGGTGGTGACAAATTCCCTCAGCATTTGTTTGTCTGTAAAGGATTTTATTTCTCCTTCACCTATGAAGCTTAGTTTGACTGGATATGAAATTCTGGGTTGAAAATTCTAAGAATGTTGAATATTGGACCCCACTCTCTTCTGGCTTGTAGGGTTTCTGCAGAGAGGTCTGCTGTTGGATGATGGGCTTCAGCCCTTTGTGGGTAACCTGACCTTTCTCTCTGGCTGTGCTTAACATTTTTTCCTTCATTTCAACCTTGGTGAAACTGACAATTATGTGTCTTGGGGTTGCTCTTCTCAAGGAATATCTTTGTGGTGTTCTCTGTATTTCCTGAATTGAATTTGGCCTGTCTTGCTAGGTTGGGGAAGTTCTCCTGGATAATATCCTAAAGAGTGTTTTCCAGCTTGGTTCCATTCTTCCCCTCACTTTCAGGTACATCAATCAAATGTAGGTTTGGTCTTTTCACATAGTCCCATATTTCTCGGAGGCTTTGTTCATTCTTTTTCATTCTTTTTTCTCTGATCCTGTCTTCATGCTTTATTTCATTAATTGATCTTCAATCTCTAATATCCTTTCTTCCACTTGACCAATTCGGCTATCAATATTTGTGTATGCTTCACGAAGTTCTCATGCTGTGTTTTTCAGCTCCATTAGGTCATTTATGTTCTTCTCTAAATTGGTTGTTCTAGTTAGCAATTCCTCTAACCGTTTTTCAAAGTTCTTAGCTTCCTTGCACTGGGTTAGGCATGTTCCTTTAGCTCAGAGGAGTTTGTTTCACCTGTTTTTTCTCTACCCCTGAGTATCTTAGGGCTAAGAGTTGGAATAGATGTCTTTGTGTCCCATTGTTGCTTTGAAACCATTTTGCTGCCACCTTCCTATAGGTTATCTCTTTCCTCAAAATTCATTCCCTCTTCTTCCCCCCTTATTGCTAATATTTAATGTCCTCCCTCCCCTTTCATCCACTGGAAATTTTAGCTTTTGGTTCATAGTTCACGTTTCACCTCCTTCTGCTTAAAATTTTTTCCTTGCAGTTAACCCATTCTACACCTGCTTTCTCAGTTCCTTGATCTCACCTCCAACACCTTTTCTTGCATTTCATTCTGGGCACACTCCCATAGCCATTTCCCAAATTTATCAGAACCGAAGTCTGCACTATCTCTGAAATCTTGGCTGAAATATTCGACTTTTTGATTAATATCCTTTTATTTTGTGCTTTTTTTTCTGTAGAACTCCTATAGCCACAATTTGTTGATTTAATGCAGACTCTCAATACCTTAACCCACTGATTTTCATTATCGATCAACCTCTTCTTTATTCTACCTTCCTATTTGACTAGCTTAAATTCTATGGGTGATTATTATGACTCTTTTGTTAATACCTAGCTTTACTTCTTTATTCATTCCGCTTGGAGAGGTAGAGAAACTTGTCTGATTGGAAAATTTGGGAAGAATATACTGGGCATGGTTAGCTCAATTTATTCCTTTTACCTGTTCTCTGCAGGTGGGTAATAAACCCATAAATTTCTCTGTAATCCTCTGACCTTGTGCCAAGATGGGAAGAGGTTCTGCCCTGGTGCAGTGCTGCACTGTGGGTGGGTGAATGTGCTAATTCTGGGGTTTGGTATTAGGAAACTCATTTGCCCACACATGTAAAGTATATTCATTAATATATCAGCTTAATAAAGGTGATAATTTGGCTTCTTCTATCTTATTTCTTTGTCTCCTTTCTCAGTTGTTCAGAACTCTAGCAGGGAAGATTTTGGTTAATTTAGTTTCCTCAAAGTCCTCAAATTCATATCTCCCTTCTCTCTTCTCTATATTGTTAATATAAACATGAGCAGTATTTTATGAATTATTCTGCACTTTATTCTTTTCGCTTAATTATATATCTTAGAATTCTTTCTCTATCATTACAGACAAATTTACTTATTTCTTTTAATAGATACATGGTATTTCAATATGTAGTAGTACCCCAAAAATGTATCATTTATTGAGACAGTGTTGCTATTGATGAACATTTTGGTTTTCTGTCATTTGATAATACAAAGTGCTACAACTGAAATTACTATATATACATTTTCTGTGTGCATGAGAGGAGAGGTTTTTCTGTGTGCACTTTAGGAGAGGTTTCACACTAAATTCATAATTATAAACTTCAATTGAGACAGTTAACATGACCTGGAAATATTATTTTATTTACCAAGTAAGTGCAGTTTTCCCCTTTGAGTCAATTATTTTATACCTTCCTTCCCACTCACCTGATGACAATATTTTATATTTAATTTGAGGGAATTCATCAGAGAGGAGCACTCTCATCTTCCCACTATCAAAATTTGTAAACTTAACTATGTATGCCATCTTTTCTTTCCTTCCCTAGCAATGAAGGATATGTTCCTTCTCCCACCATTTGTGTTCTGGATCCTACATCTACTTTCCTCAAGCCCTTCATCTTTTCAGTTACGCCTTCCCTGTCCTGTATCACCACTCTTTCCCATCCACATTTAAAAAGAATGCTTTTTAAAGCCTTTCACTATTGGTTATCCTCTAGCTACCACCATTTCTATGAATCCTTTCACAGTAAAACTTCTGGAAAATTAGCTTTATTTCTCACTTCTTATCAATTCTTCAACTCAGTCCTGACTGGTTACTATACTCATCACTTCACTGGCACTTCTCTTATTAGAGTCATCAACGATGTACACGCTGTCAGATGTAAAAGATATGTCTGTGTCTTCATTTAGCCCAGCTTCTTAGCACCTTTTAAAATACTTAAAGACTTTTTCCTTGAACACTCTTTTTGGCTGTCTTCAGAGAAATTGCGGAAACCATATTCTCTTGGTTTCTCAACTACTTCACTACCTGTTCCTTCTCAGTCTGTTTATCTTTCTTTACCTTTTCTCTAAATACTGAAATAAATTACAGTTCAGTTCTAGGCTCACTCTTCTTCATACATTTTTTATACATTTTCTTCCTAAGTAATCTCATTAATTACCAGAGTTCTTTTTTTTTTTTTTTTTGAGACAGGATCTGTGTTGCCCAGGCTGGAGTGCATTGGTACGATCATAGCTCATGGCAGCCTCCCCCTTCCCGGGTCTCAGGTAATTGTCCTGCCTTAGCCTCCCAAGTAGCTGGGACCACAAGCACGCACCACCACGCCTGGCTACTTTTGTATTTTTTGTAGAGCCAGGGTTTCATCATGTTGCCCAGGCTAGTCTCAAACTCCTGGATTCAAGCCATCTGCCCACCTCAGCTGCCCAAAGTGCTGAGATTACAGGTGTGAGCCACTGTGCCCAGCTTTATTACCAGTGCTTTTAATTCCCATCTATAGACTGATAAGTCCAAAATTTATATCTCCAACTCAGAATATCTTTTTTTTTTTTTTTTGAGACAGAGTCTCACTCTGTTTTCCAGGCTGAATGCAGTAGCATGATCATAGCTCACTGCAGCCTGAAACTCCTGGGCTTAAGTGATCCTCCCACCTTAGCCTCCTGAGTAGTGAGGACTACAGGTTCATGTCCAGCTAATTTTTGTATTTTTGTTTTTAAATAAAGACAGGGTGTTGCTACAGATGTTGCCCAGGCTGGTCTTGAACTCCTGGCCTCAAGTGATCCTCCCACCTAAGCCCAAAGCACTGGGATTACAGGTGTGAGTCACCATGCCCAGCCCAGAACTTTTCTTTTCACATATTCTGTTATTTAGGTAGAGTTGTATCATACGAGCATTTAATTTACATGCTGACTTTGAACGCTCTTCCTAATGTAAGTTTTAAATTTTAACTGACATATCCACTTGGGTGTCTCACAGACACTCAATATGTCCAAAATGGATATCTTTGTTTTCCCTTAAACCTGTCCCTACTACCTTCAAACTTCCTTGTCTCAGTCAACCAATCCAGCATCCTCCCAAATTCTGATTACCAAGATTACCCATAAATCTTGGTGTGATATGTACTTAAAATAAAATCCACACTTCTTACCATGACCTAAACATTGTATGACCTACGTGTTATCCATATTTCCAATGTCATCTCTTTCCATTTTCCCTTTTGCCCATGGTGTTTCAGCCATACTGGTCTTTGATTGCCTAGAACAACCCACCTCTGCAGCTTTAGGGCTTTTGCCTTTCTCTGCCTGATTCACTCTTCTGCTGTTTTTTGGCTAGGTCCTTATTTTTTCAGGTCTCAATTTGCACCTGTCTAAAGTCTTTCCTGACTTTTCTATTTAAGGTAGGTTATCCTCTTCCCACTACTATATTCTTATCTCAGCCTTTTGTGGAGTTTAACTTGAATGTATTGATCTAAAACTCAAAGAAGAAGGCATGTACTAATTAGGGAAGAATGCACATGGGCATAGGTAAATTTAGGGAACAGATGGTGTATTCGTCTGTTCTCACACTGCCAATAAAGGCATACCCAAGACTGGGTAATTTATAAAGGAAAGAGGTTTAATTGATTCACAGTTCCACATGGCTGGGGATGACTCATAATCATGGCTGAAGGTGAATGAGAAGCAAAGTCACGTCTTACATGGCAGCAGGCAAGAGAGCCTGTGCAGGGGAACTCCCGTTTACAAAACCATCATATCTCATGCGAACTATCACAAGAACAGCACGGGAAAGACCTGCCCCCATGATTCAACTACCTCCCACAGGGTCCCTCCAACAGAATGTGGGAATTATGGGAGCTGCAATTGAAGATGAGATTTGGGTGGGGACACAGCAAACCACATCAGATAGACAAGATATTGAGTTTCCTGCGAAGAAGGAAACAGGGCTATCAATTGAGAGTAGGGGCCTTGAGAATGGTAGAACTTTGTAATAGCTACTTGGGGTGAGAGGTGAGGTGAGATAGGGCATTTTCACCAAATAATTGGCAGAGTATTGTGTAAGAGAATTGGCAGAGTACTAAGGCTCCAGCTGAGACCAGTGTGAATTTTTTCCACAAGCTCAGGTGTGCAAAAAATACCACGTTATTTTTTTAAAGGCAATTTAAAATTAATTCTAAACCTCAAGTTAATGAGGGTGGAGGGTAATCCATTCTCAGTCATTATTGGGACTCCCAGAGTTGTCCAAAAGCCACAGGTATTGTGGAGCCCCCTTTTGACATCCAGATATAAATTACCAATCAGCTCATAATGCTTACTGCTGAAATAACCATTGCTACCAACCCTTGACCAGCCCTTTAGATCCAATAACTCTGCTGCCTGCTTGGGGAATAGAAATATGTTTCTAGTTAGTAGTTCCTGTGCCTCTAGTCCAGCTTTCCTACATATCCTCTGATGTCTTACCACATCTCTGGTACTAACATTCTGGGATCTGACAACTTCTGACCTTTCCCAACAAAAGATGTAATATCATGGTTATAACTGTGCCTGGAGAAGCAGATAAAAAGAAAAATTTAAATAGTGTTCTAAGCCAGATTGGAGAGAGTCGTGGAGCATATAGTTAACTCTAATAATTCGCTAAGAGATGAGCTGCAAGCTAGTGGGAAGTACAGAATCCTATTTTGCCAAATCAGGTAATTAAGTTTTGAAAACATTTACTGTAAAACTTTATAAAATGTGCAGTTTGAAATATGTTAGCAACACATTTCCTGGGAAACTAAATTCTAGAGGATCAGCTTGAGTATAGTCTCAGCAGTTGACGCAGCAAGCAGAGCTCAGCTGCAGTGGATTAAGGATGGCTGCAAATTCTTTGACATTCCTCCCATGGAGAAATGGGGTCTAATTCCTTAATCCTTTAATCTAGACTGGATTTAGTGACTTGCTTCATCAATGGAATACACTCAAATAACATTTTGGAATTTCTGAGACTGTCATAAAAAGCTGAAGGGCTTCTATTGGGCTTCCTGAAATGCTCCCTTTTGGATCCCTGAGCAGCCATGTGAGTTTAACTACTCTGCAGGAGAGAGTATGTGAAAAGGAACCTACCTAAGCCCAGCCTCCTTGTCATCCACAGGAAGACACCAGACAAATGAGTTACACTGTTTTGGACTCCCCAACACAATCCAGCCACCGGCTGAATGCCACCAAATTACCTTCTAGTTAAAGGTTTATGGAGCAAACGAATCACCTATTCAATATCTGCTTGAATTTCTGACTCAAAATACATCAGGTATAAAATGATGTTTTTTTTTAAGCCATTAAGTCTTGGGGGAGTTTATTATAAAGCAATAGATAATTTTGAAAATAAATAGAACAAGCTGAAGTCCCAATAAGAACTCCATGGTTTCATTTATTTCTTTGATAGAATGGTCTTGGAAGTAACATCTAATTTTGACTGAGGTATCATCTCTAACCAGTGATCTATAAAGCAGTTTGGGATCTCTAGCCTGCCCATGATCATATATATATATACACACACACACACACAGAAACATATATAACATATATATAAACATATATATGCGTATATGTGCCCCATAGTTAGGTAAGTCAATTTACAATGATGAAGTAAATCGAATTCATAATAATAACGGTTAGGTTTAGTGATAAATTTTGTAATTACTGCTGTTATGTTTGTGGATTTTTTTTCTTTCTTTGAGACAGGTTCTTGCTTTGTCACCCAGGCTGCAGTGCAGTGGTACAATCATGACTCATTGCAGCCTCAATCTCCCAGGCTCAAAAGATCCTCCCACCTCAGCCTCCCAAGTAGCTGGGATTAGAGGCATGTGCCAACACACCCAGCTAATCTTGTATTTTTTGCAGAGACAGAGTCTTACTATGTCACCCAGGCCCGTTTCAAACTTCTAACCTCAAGTGGTCCTCCAACCTTGGCCTCCCAAAGTGCTGAGATTACAGGCATGAGCAAACACCCCCAGCCTGTTATTTTAAGTATTTAAAAAGTTAAAGAGGATTTGATATATTAGCTTGTGGTTTAAATTAGGAAACTTTAAGACAATTTGATGCTAGACTTAAGATTTTAATTTGAAATATGTAAGATAATTAAATGTTTAAATAGTGCTTGAATGTTTAAGATAGCCCTGATTGAACACATGAATGAGTTTCATTCATTAGACTAATAATAGTTATAAATCTTAGATTTTGCTTATTGAAACAAGTCTGCCTTGTTAGTTGTTTGAAGTGGCTCAGATAAACATATATCTTAAATTTGTCAATATAGTTTACAATGGTTAAGATAATTTTTTTGTAAGTGGGGGATTAACTGTTTAAGGAATTTTAATTTTGAACTTATAAATTAATTGAACATTAATCAAGAATAAATGAAAGGATTTTTATCCTCCAGCAGATTGGTAATGATTTAAAAAGTTGGGAAGATGAAGACCATGTTGCTTGAGGGAATGTAAAGCAGTAGAATCATTTGAAACACTATTTGGCATTCCTTACAACCCAGTGATTCTACTCCTAGATATTTACCCTAAAAAGATTCCTACATGTATACACTAAGAGATGTGTCCAAGAATGTTCACAGTACCCTTGTTTGCAATAGCAAGACAAAACAAAACAAAAACTGAAAATAACCCAAATGTCTATTCACAGGAGCAGGGTCATATAAATTGTTATTTATTCAAATTGTGGAATATTATAAAGCAGTGAAAAACAAGTTAACTATAACCAGATGGAATAACTTTGGTGAGTCTTGGAAATATAATGTTGAGTTAAAAAAAGCAAATTACAAACAAATGTAAAACATGACACCATGTAAGTTTGAAAGCAGACAACTGAACAATATGGTTTAGGAATACACACATACATTTGTGGGCAAAGCTATTATAGAGAGATCTAAGCACATTCTACCAAGAAAAAAAAAAAACCTATTATGGAAAGCAAGGGAACTGTAAATATGAAAATAGAAAAGGTAGTTGTTTTTGGAAGGAGTGGCAGAGGAAGAGAATGTAATCAGGAGGGGCTCAAAGGACCTAAAAGGCAATGTTCCTTTTCTTAAGCTGGTTTGTGGCTACGTGGATGTTTATTATTATTATTTTTTGGTTTTTCTTGAGACAGGGTCTCGCTCTGTCACCCAGGCTGGAGTGCAGTGGTACGATCACAGCTCACTGCAGCCTTGACCTCCCAGGCTCACGTGATCTTCCCACCTCCGCCTCACAGGTAGCTGGGACTACAAGCCCTTGCCACCACACCCAGTTCATTTGTTTATTTTTTGTAAGGACAGGCTCTTTGTGTGTTCTCAAGTTGGTGTTGAACTCCTGGACTCAAGCAATCCTCCTGCCTCGGGCTCTCAGTGTGTTGGAATTACAAGCATGAGCCACCACACCCAGCAACTGTATTATTCTTTAAATCATATATGTATACAGTTTTATAGGGCCGGGCCCATGGCTTATGCCTGTAATCCCAGCACTTTGGGAGGTCAAGGCAGGTGGATCACCTGAGGTCAGGAGTTCGAGACCAGCTTGGCCAACATGGTGAAACCCCATCTCTACTAAAAATACAAAACATTAGCCAGGTGTGGTGGCAGGCACCTGTAATCCCAGCTACTTGGGAGGCTGAGGCAGGAGAATCGCTTGAACCCAGGAGGCAGAGGTTGCAGTGAGCCATGATCACACCATTGCACTCCAGCCTGGGCAGCATGAGTGAAACTCCATCTCAAAAAAAAAAAAAAATATATATATATATGTATATAATTTTATATGTGTCATTTTATATATGTGTGTACACACATACATACACATATATTTTTCTGTAGTATTGTAACCAAGCGGCTTAGCTTCCAACCATGTTTTAAAACTTCTTTTCTTTCTTCCTTTCTCCTTAGTCTCATGATGTAGCTTTGAGACAAACTACAATTGTTTATTTCTTCCTCTTGAAATATAGCCTCAGAATGTGCTGTGAACCTCCACTGCCTTCCCTTTCCCACTTTATGCTCCTATGCCTTATGCATATTTATTAACCCAAATGCTTGTTAACGCACACCATGCTCACTTACCTGGTCATATCTTTAGAAGCCTCAGGGGCTGGATCCTGACATGAACCAGACACCTCCAGAATTCTATCCCAAGCAAAAGATTATTTCAAGGCCAGAACTCACTCCCTGCTGGAGACTGACTACAAGATCCACTGAGATTGATTTGTAACCTGATTGGGCCCACAGTGATGCTAGCCCCTTCACCAGATGGAACAATAATTCCAGACAAGCCATCAGAGCAGGTCACACCACTTGACACCTTCTCGCCCCCTTGCCTCTCCTGCATTCCAAACCCCTCTCTTTAAAATCCCCATGTTCCCTCCGTAAACTGGACAGTGCCAATTGTTGGAAATAATTCTGGCACTCTTTTCCTTCTTAGCATGGATAAAAAGATTCACCCTCTTTTTATCACACCTCACTCTTGTTATTTTGGCTTCTTTCTACAAGTGGTGAGCAACCGGGCCCCCTTTGCTGGTTATAGTATGAACTATTTTTTTTTTTTAATCTACAATAAAATAAAATACATTCATTAGATTTCAGAGTGGTGTTTAATGGTTTAAGAAAAACTAGTTTTACATTTGCAACTTGAATATATTAGATATTATTAAAAGCACCACAATTGTTAAGTACTGCAGTACCTTTTCATCTTTGAAAGCCCTTTAGAACATTTGAAAACTCCACTGGCATAGTTGATACCTTTCTGGCTGTCTTTTCCCCCTCCCCATTGGGAGCACCTACCATAATATTGATAGAGTCAGGAGGCAGGGAAATTCTTAGCAGAAGAGGGTGGGTATCTGGTGAGGGCCCCACTCTCAAGCCTGGAACCTGGCCCAAAGTGTGAACATGCATTCCTGTTTTCCTGCTCAAATGTTGCCTTTTCCAAAACCACCCATGGCCTGCCCCACCCCCATCCTGTGCCCATAAAAACCCCAGTCTCCACCAGCAGAGAGCAGAGGAGAGGAGAAGCAGCTGGATGTCAGAGACTGCAGTTTGACGTTGGAGAAAAGCAGCTTGACTTCAGAGGGACAGCTTGACAGCATGGATTCAGAGAGGAGAAGATCACCTTCCTGCTCCGCCCCCTTTCCAGCTCCCTTTCCCACTGAGAGCCACTTACACAGGCAATAAAATCCTCTGCATTCACCACCCTTCAATTCATTCATGCAACCTGATTTTTTTCCGGATGCTGAACATGAGCTCAGGTACCATGGGTGCAGATGCAAAAGGCTGTCACACTGACCCTGTGCCCTTGCTGGCAGAAAGCAGCTGCCTCATGCAAAAAGGCAGAGGGCCACTGAGCTGTCAACACGTAAGCCATCTGCAGATGGCAAAGGTAAAAGAGAGCTGACTGTAACACTCCTGGGGCTTCAGGGGTCACCAGTTCCCCTTGCCTGGATGCTGCTTCAGGAACCACACGGAGTTTTGCTCCTGCTGGTGCCCAAAAGCACTCACGCCAGCTCCTGCACCCACTCACCTGTGTGCTCCCTCCTTTGAGGGGTTGAGCACAACCCCTCACAGTTTGAGTAAGTGGAGTTTGCCCCTGTGAACACCAAAGTGGCTGGCTAACTCCAGAGCCCATACTCCAGATCCTGCCTGTGAAGGGATCAGGGAAAATTTCCTGCTTCAATATCTTAGATGAATTTTGGCTTTTACAAAAGATAGAGCTTGTTGAATATAAGTGACTTTTGCTTTTAAACTAAACTAAACAGCTACACAACTCTTCTGACAAAGGGAATACACAGCATGGCTTCTTGCTTGAAATGTGGGGGGAGAGAAAACGGGGAAATATAGGGAGGACAGGCACAAACTGATAAATTAACTTTCTATAGATGTTTTATACTTTTATAATTTTTCCACATTCAATTTTTTTTTTCAGGATTTTTAGCGTTTATGTAATCTCTTTCTATCAGCATATAGTAAATAACACATTCATTTAAAAACCCCATATCCTGTCTTAATAGCATTCATAGCCAGAAGATTTTCTTCTCTCACAATTTTTTTTTTTTTTTTTTAATTTGCTTAAAATTGGTCTATCCCTGAAAGTCAGTCTTTCATCCTGGCATCTGAGTCCATGAAAAAGCCTTAAGTCATCCCTAGTGACTTTATAATCAAATTCCCTTCAACCAAATCCTTGTGTGGGCATTTGCTGACTTAAAAATTTCCCAACTGTGAATTGCCCTTTAGGTTCTGGGTTCTGTGCTCTCCCTTCAGAAATTGTTTAGTGTTTTTCCTTCAGCAGAATTTTCTTTTTTCATGGATCTTAAGGGAATAATTAGGCATGATATAAATTCCAGAACCTCTTTACCGTTCTTTTCCTGCATTTGACATTCAATTTTCCTCTCCTATTTATTCATTCATTGTGTCCCTGTACCTTTTGCTACTTTTCATTTTGACTCCTTTTCTCTGTGTGTAAATGTTCATTCCCTGATTCCCAAAGTAAACGCATGACATTTAGTATAATATTTGGTTGCTTTTCTGCCCCCACATTTCTGCTGCATCTTTGTTTTGCTTGTCTCCAGCCCTTTTCAGTTTGTTTGTTCATACCTTTCTCATCTCAAACATAATTTATCCCTTTTACCAAACATTTTCTCTTGGTGTTACTCCTTTTTAAGCTTTGATTCTCTTTTTGTTTGTCACGACTTACAAAAGTTTCATCTGGGACAAAAGCAATAGATTGGCTCTCTGAATTCTCATTTGGTATTTTATGATAAGGAAGAATTAGTTATTATCCACATTTTACAGGTGCCTAAAGAAGATATAGAAAGGAAAATATTAACATCGTGCCTTAAACCATATGTTAAATCCTTTTTTTTTTTTTTTTTTTTTTTTGAGACGGAGTCTCGCTTTGTCGCCCAGGCTGGAGTGCAGTGGCGTGAACTCGGCTCAGTGCAAGCTCCGCCTCCCTGGTTCACCCCATTCTCCTGCCTCAGCCTCCCGAGTAGCTGGGACTACAGGCGCCCGCCATCACACCCGGCTGGTTTTTTTTGTATTTTTTAGTAGAGACGGGGTTTCACCGTGTTAGCCAGGATGGACTCGATCTCCTGACCTCATGATCTGCCCGCCTCGGCATCCCAAAGTGCTGGGATTACAGGCGTGAGCCACCGCGGCCGGCCTGTTAAATCTTTTAGAAAGGCAAACTAGAGCAGAGAACTCCTACCCCCACATCTATTACAACCTGGTGCCCCATCACCTGGGGCCAGGGACCATCTTCATTAAAAGTTGTCCTTTGTGCCTTTCTACTCCAAACTCACAGATTTACAGATTTGGGCCCTGGAATCTCTATTTTTAAAATAATTTCCAGGGTTATTCTTAGGCATAGTAAAGTTAAAAAAAAATTAAGCCACTGATCTAGCTCTGCCTCCTAAGATAGCTGAGGAACTGATCCTTTCTGTGCATATACAATGTGTCTAATATAGTGCTCCATTTTATTCTTACATATGCATATTATAGCTAGTCAGGAACAAAATGACTTTAAACACTTGCCCCCAGGCATGGGTGTAGGAGCATGACTGAAGTTCTATACTCATAGTTGTTCATTTTTTGAGACAGAGTTTCACTCTTGTTGCCCAGGCTGGAGTGCAGTGGCACGATCTTGGCTCACAGCAGCCTCCATCTCCTGGGTTCGAGTGATTCTCCTGCTTCAGCCTCCCAAGTAGCTGAGATTATGGGCACCCACCACCACACCTGGCTAAATTTTTTTTTTTTTTTTTTTGTAATTTTAGTAGAGACAGGGTTTCACCATGTTGGCCAGGTTGGCCTCTAACTCCTGACCTCAGGTGATCTGCCTGCCTCGGCCTCCCAGTGTGCTGGGATTACAGGTGTGAGCCACCATGCCCAACCCCACAAGGGGTTTTTAAGGAAAAAAAAACCTTCTAAGTTGTTTAACAAGAATTTACATTAAAGTAACATGAGCTATTGATTGGCTATACATTATCCTGGTATTACAAATTCCAGGTGCAGAAACATAAAGACAATGGGTGAAGCAGCTAGTCAGGAACAAAATGACTTGAAACAAATGCCCTCAGGCATGGGTTTGGGAATGGGGATTAGAATGACTGAACTCCCATTCTTCTCTCTGGGCCTGATAAATTGTGCATTCCTGACATAGCTTAGACTGCTCTGAACTATTTTTCTTTTTCTCAGTACATTCATTGCAATAAAAAATATAAATATTGCAGGAGCACAGGGAACTTTATCCTAAAATATGGCACCCTGGTATGATGAGTATTTTGAATTAAAGTGCCTCAGAAATCAACAGACTCTGGAAAAGACTTTTCTCCTGTCTACATGAAGACCAGAGGGACTCACTAAGGAGAACAATTGTTTTTTCTTTCTCTCCCCATTATTTCTTTATTGCCAAAAAGACAACCAAGAATGTAACCACACCTGAACACATTTTTTCATAATACCTGTCTCTCAAGTTAATCTCTACTCCTAGATCATTCATTCTCCCTAATAATCAGTTATCATCCCTCAACAGAATTTCCTATATTCCCCATCTTCCCTCTCTCCTTTAAAATAAGGCTATATAGGTATTTGGTTTCCACTGGAATATGGGGTAATTACTCTGTGGTTCTCCTCCATGTGAACATTAATAAATTTGTAGGCCTTTTCTCCAATCAATCTGCCTTTTGTCAGTTTATTTTTAAGCAAATCTTTTAAGGTCAAAGAAGTGTTCCCTTTGCCCCTACAGGATTATAGAAAACATTCTGTGTTTCAGTGGAAAACTGCACTGTCTCTTAGCATGCCCTTCTGGGTTACTATTGGATTCTAGCCTTGTTCATTGTCATTGAGTTGTTTTGCAGCTCTCTGTAGCCTGTTATTCATAGGTTTGTAGATCTGTCCTGTCTGCTAGTGACCATGGCTGAAATTTTAAAATTGAAAACTGACTTAAAACGTACCAGTTCAAGACAAAGTGCTGTTCTCTTCCCAGTGGGTACAAATTATTGATTTGAAATAAAAGTAGACAAACAAACAGAAAAGACTAACAAACCAGATATTCTGTCACCTCCTACCCAACAGAGACAAGATCTCCATAAACTTTTTATTTGTTTACAGAGATCACCAAATAATCTGACAATAAAACCAAATTCCCAATGGGAAATAATTTATTGGCCATATAGAAGCCAAAACTAAAGTCACCCTAGAGCAAAATTTAAATGAGAAAAACAGAATCTGTTAAAGCCTAATGAGTTCTTCTTGCCCAGTGCACAAGTAAAGCCAATACACTGAGACAGTGGTGTTGCAGCAAAGAAAGAGTTTAATTACCACAAGGCAGCCAAACAAAAGAATGGGAGATAATTTTCAAGTTTGCCTCTGAGAATTTGTGGGCTATGGTTTTTCAAGGATGGTTTGGCAGGCAGGGGGCTACGGAATGGGGAACGCTGAATTGTTGGGTTGGGGATGAAATTGCAGGAGTGTAAAAACTATCTTCTTGTGCTGAGTCGGTTCCTGGGTGGGAGTCACAAAACCAGTTGAGTCAGTTTATTGGTATGGGTTATCGATCTGGGTGGCACCAGTTGGTCCATCACAGTGTAAGTTCTGAAAAATGCCTCAAACACCAATCTTAGATTTTACCTTAGTGATGTTATCTATAGGAATAATTGGGGAAGTTACAAATCTTGTGACCTCCAGCTACATGACTCCTGAGCAGTAAGCAGTTATGAAAAGACAAATTATGAAACAATGCCTTGTTAGAGTAAAACTCTACATACATCTTAGCAGAGGAAACAATGCCTGGTTGGAGTTTAACTATGCCTACATCCTAATAGAATTCAGGCCTCTACCATAATTCTAACCTTGTGGCTAATTTTAGTTTTACAAAGGCAGTTTTGGTCCCCAAGCAAGGAGGGGGTAACTTTCTTTTTTATTATTATTGTTATTATTTTTTTTTTTTTCAGGTAGAGACAGGGTCTTGCCATGTTGCCCAGGCTGGTCTCAAATTCCCGGGCTCAAGGGAACCTCCCACCTCAGCCTCCCAAAGTGCCGGGATTACAGGTGTGAGACACTACACCCAGCCAAAAGGGTTAGTCTTGGTAAAAGACTGTTATCACCTTTGTTTTAAAGTTAAACTGTAAACCGAATTCTTCCCATAGTTAGCTTGGCCTATGCCCCGAAATGAGCAAGGACAGTTAGCTTGTGAGCTTAGAAGCAAGATGGAGTCAGCTATGTTAGATATCTCTGTCATAATTTTTGCAAGACCTCATCACTTTAAAAAAATAAAATCTCTGTAAGGAGCTCTATTCTGACTGGCTTATAGAAATAACTAAGTTATTATATAAATTGAATATTCCTAAAATTCCAGAAAATAAAGAAATTGAACTTCTAATACTTTTAGTATGCTAGATTTAAGAAGTATTTTTTACTGCAACTAACTAGGAAATGTTTTAAGAAGTCAAATTTGGCTGGGCGCAGTGGCTCACACCCATAATCCCAGCACTTTGGGAGGCCGAGGCAGGTGGATCATGAGGTCAAGAGATGGAGACCATCCTGGCCAACATGGTGAAACCCCATCTCTTCTAGAAATATAAAAATTAGCCGGGCGTGGTGGTGCATGCCTGTAATCTCAGCTACTCAGGAGGCTGAGGCAGGAGAATTGCTTGAACCCAGGAGGCAGAGGTTGCGGTGAGCAGAGATTGTGCCACTGCACTCCAGTCAGCCTGGCTAACGAGCGAAACTCCGTCTCAAAAAAAAAAAAAAAAACCAAGTCAAAGTCACATAATTTAGGTAAGTCTTTGCTAAGCAAGGCTAGTTTAATATTTTTGGTTTAATAACAAAACAGCTATCTTCTATGATTTATCAGTGTTAAGTACAATATAAGCATCAATTTTTATTCTACTTGGGTGTATTCTTTCTAAACTTGTACAGGTTTACTGATCAAATAAGCTAGCACTACTTCTACTTAATATTTAAAGTTATAAAAATTATATATGTATTCAACCAAATTGACTCATTGCTCTAACAAAATTTTATTTTAGCAGCGATTATGTTTCATAGTATGTCAACTTGGAGATAATTTCCAAGATCTATTGATAACTTAAAACCTTAGGCTGATGTTAAATTGAATTAATTAATGGCTATTCATTGAATGCCTAGATAATTTGTAAGTTACTATAACATTGATTATTAAGTATCTATTTTTTTACTTGTTAATTGTTTGTTTGTCAAGAGAGAAATTATTTCTTAGCCCACATAGTCATGTTTCATAGTTCAGGAACACAAGTCAGTGACAAACTTCTAGGCAATTTAACTCAAAGAAATTCTTCATATTCCAGAATTATTTTGTATTATAAAAGATACCAGCCTTCCTTATCTCCTTAAAATCTTTCATGGAATCATAATTTTTGTAGAAATCTGCACATGTTTCCCTTCTTGGTTCAACCACAGCAAACTTATAGAGAGCCACAACCTCCAGGAACACAATGCTCCAACAATATGAAATTGCAGATGTTTGACCAGAAGGTCATGCATCTGAGGTTTCATCAAAGCACTGACAAGCCATGGCAGTTATTGTCCTTGATAAGTACATCAGCCTCAAAACCAGTATCCTTCCTGGCTGATAGAGAAATGAACAGCACCTACTAAGCATACTTTTAAGATTGTGGTTTTGCTTCTTATTTTTATATGCCACAGAGAGACAAACTTGGGGTTTCTTACTGTGTTCATTTTTGCCACCTTGAAAATTGGTATAAAGTATGGCTGTAGAAAGTTGTGTTAAACGTTTTCATGAACTCTGCAGGACTGCAAGGATGCTGGTGTGTAACATGGTTGTCCACCTCTTTTCCCTCCCACTCCCCAATTTTCTATGAAAATAGAAATTATGGCCGGACGCGGTGGCTCACGCCTGTAATCCCAGCACTTTGGGAGGCCGAGGCGGGCGGTTCACGAGGTCAGCAGATCGAGACCAGCCTGACTAACACGATGAAACCCCGTCTCTACTAAAAATACAAAAAATTAGCCGGGCGTGGTGTCGGGCGCCTGTAGTCCCAGCTACTCGGGAGGCTGAGGCAGCAGAATGGCATGAACCAGGGTGGCGGAGCTTGCAGTGAGCCGAGATTGCGCCATTGTACTCCAGCCTGGGTAACAAGAGCGAAAGTCCGTCTCAAAAAAAAAGAAAAAGAAAAAGAAAAAGAAAACAGAAATTACTTAGGTTGAAAATTATAATTAACGTATATAAATGAGACAGTACCTCGGAGCAATAGTTTCGGAGAAATACAGTTGACCCTTGAACAGTGTAGGGGTTAAGGATACTGACTCACCTCTCCGTAGAAAATCCACATATAAATAAATAAAATATAAATATATTTTAGAGACAGAGACTCACTTTGTCACCAAGGCTGGAGTGCGGTGGCACGATCATGGCTCACTGAAACCTTCACCTCCCGGGCTCAAAATCTCCTCCTGCCTTAGCCTTCTGAGTAGCTGAGGCGCCACCACGCCCAGCTACTTTTTGTAGAGAAGGGGTTTTTACCATGTTGCCCAGGCTGGTCTCGAACTCCTGGGCTCAAGTGATCTGCCTGCCTCGGCCTCCCAAAGTGCCAGGATTACGGGCATGAGCCACTGTGCCTTGCCTGTTCTAATTTAAAATTTAAAAAAAGCAAAAATTTTTTAAATTTAAAATAAACTAAAGAAGATGAAAAGGACATAGGTCCATTACTAAAATAATTATTTCTGGTTCCATGGTAACATTTTAGAGACAGCTTTGCTATGTCAAAAATAAAATTAGAGCTTTACAGGATGAATAATACATTGAGACAACAGAGGGACTTTTTTTTTCCAACATTTCCAACCAAGTCTCTGACTCTATTGCAGCAAGTTAAATGTCCCATGTCTGTATAAAGTACTCCAGCAGATTTAGGATTGGAATGCAAAAATTACATTGTAATACTGAATAAAACTGGGGCTAATGTGAGGAAATATGAACTCTTGGAGGAAGTTCAAGCATCAACGAAAGTAGTCATGGAATTGCAGTTTGTTATTATAATAGATACTTAGAAAAAAATGTCTTCTGAAGAATGAAGGTGAAAAATCCTACATTCCCTATTCTAGAAGTTGAACTACTGTACCTAGTTCTATTGTGACAGAATGTATTCCCAGGTTTTAAATGTTTTTTCCTTCTTTTCCTTCTCAGAGGGACAGCATCACAGGTGTAGGAGCTGCTGTTGTCTTTAATCTATTTCCATTATATGTTTAGGGGGTGGGGGAAGTAAAGAAGGGTTAGATTTGGGAACCCAAAAAGACAATGAAGAATCACACAGGGTTTTGTTAAAAAAAAAAAAAAAGGAAAATTTAGTGTTTCATAACTAGATAACCAGTTTTAAAGTGTTCCTCTCTTTCTTGTCACTACGTTTTAATGTAAGATGCATTGAACAGACCTAAACAGGAAATTGAGTGGTGTAATTTAGTGAAATAAATGCAGGATTAAACTGCTGCATACAGAAAAAAATACTATCTACATTTTCCTAAATGTTCAGGTTTCTAAAAATATATAGGTATAACTTTAATTTTATGAACTTAATAAGTTGGATTTCCTGCCTTTTTTATTTCACATAAATTCACCAGGGAATCTAAAGGCAGTCTCTGAAGTTATTAGGGCTACTGCAAACCACCTCACAAAGATTCCATTTAAAAATCTTCCCTAGAGGACAAATTTAGTGAAAGTTCAGTTTATAATTTGCCTCCTGAATAATGCCAGAAGACCAAACTGACTCTGTCTGAATTCGATCCTTTAACTCAGTGATTTCTCACCTGAGCTTTGGACCATTAAATAGTGCTTTAAGTACTTTAGCAAGGCATTCATACACTGTGTTTCTAATCAGGAAAACATACAACAAGATCTGTCCTTAAGCTGTTTTACTTTGCCTTATAATGGTCTCCATTTCCTTTCATGCAGCATTATCTTGATGAATTGCTGTTTTTAAAGATCACCTTTTGCCTGGAAAGTGTGCAATAGATCAGGCATGATGAGGGTCTGTGTGGAGGCTGAGATTTTGGTCAAATTTTGTATAACCCCATTGCCTGCTGTATTAATATACCATGCTATTCCTGAATTTCCTCTTTGTTTCTAGTTTGTATACTGTATATTTTAGCAAATTTGACTGGGTGGATTCTTCCAACAATAAGGCATATTCAGTAGCTAAACTAGTACTAAAAATCATACAAGATTATCATACTCCAAAAAAATCTGTAGAGTACGGAAACTCTGTTGAAAGAAAGAAGAAAGAGAAAAAGGAAGGGAGGGAGGGAGGGAGGGAGGGAAGAGTTCTATAAGTCAGGTCACATTCCTTGAATTCAAATGTTAATTATTCCCAATGACAATTACTGTGGTAATTGATTTATAGAGGTATGTTAGAATTTGAATCACCTACATTTATCCCTAGAAATCTAGCAATAGTTTAAAGAAAACTTACATGGTAATTTGTCTGTACTTATTGCACTTGGAGGAACACTTAAAAAACACTACACATAAACAAAAACAAAGCAGGCACATCACTGTGGAGTACAAGTTCCTTAGAGTGACAATAACAATTAGTATGAAAAGAGCAGCGTTGGCTCCACTGAGGACTACCATTTCTTTAAAAGCAAAGGAGCAATTTAGAGGAAAGCTATCAAAATTAGTCACCGTATCAGTGAGTTGATTGTTAAATAATGTCCTGAACTGACTTTGAAATAACACATGGGTATAGCAATGTTACTATGTAGGGCAAATGGTAAAGAAACACCTTCTGAATTCGTTTTAATTTACCTTACCTTTTCTTTTTTTGTCAAGTAAGTTTTTCATTTTTTTCATCAAGAAGTCAAGAAAGCACCTGTCCCTCTGTTAATTTTTTTACAGTATTAGATTTATACCTCTATTAAAGGATTTCAAAACTGCTTTGTAATTATCGAGAACAGATCTCAAGTTCTCATTTAAAAATAAAGTTAATGTCATGCCCAAAGTCATGGAGAAATTTAGAAGTGGTGTTTAAAATAGAAATTTAGACTACTGACTTGAAATCCCATGCTCTGACCACGAGACCACACGCCTGCCCAAAGATACTTAAAATTTTTACTGAGCTATTCTTCTTTGTAATTAGATGCAGTGATTAGAGTGTCTTTTGCATTACTCTGCATTTTTCTTTTAAGTCAGGGTTGTAAGCCACATAGGGCACTGTCCTTTACAAAACTAAACAAGGGATTTTCAGTTTTGCAATACAATCTCCTGATATTTGTTTATAGGTTTCACACATCAAAAACAATGAAATCTGTAATTTTTCAAATTACAATTCTCTCATTCTCTAAGTTATGTGCCTATGAGAATTTGCAAATCTTTTGAAGAGAATGTAATCTTTATGCTTACAAAATGTAGGCTTTCATATTTGGGTGCAATTACAAATCAAGGCTTTTTTTCCCCATAATAATCAGTTTCTCAAAGTTGTGGGTTTTCCTCATTTGAAAATAAATTAATGGGAATTTTAAGTTATAATTCATCCGGCTATTCAAAATTAGAAACCATTTATATTCTCAGTTCCCAAAGGAGAAATGACAGAAAGTGCTTTGTATCAGAGCATGTAAATTACAATATTTTTGATTGGGGAAATAAAAATAAACAGTTAAAACTAGTTAAATTTAAATTAAAAAAGAAAGCTTTTATGTGTCTGCTCATTGTTTTATGTTTTTTCATTACAGGTATGTACTGTGTGACTTAAATATTGAGTTTATTTTTATCAAATACCTGTCAAGAAAGAAAGTCAATTCTGAAACAGCAGAAGCTCAAAGTTCTACAGATGGCTTTCAAAGGAATTTGAATTAGACATCATTTGATGTTGCAAAAAACAATGACATCTTTTATAGCTCTAAACATCAGTTTTTAAATTAGAGATTGATCTATAAAGGAGCTAAGTTTGCATAATCATTATTCATTTTAAGATAATAATATATGATAGGTACTAAATTATATAGTAGTTTTGTGTAGAGATTTATACATATTTTCTGATTGCCATCATCACATCATCTAATTATTTAGAAATTTCATTTTCAGAATCTTGGATTTTGGACATAGAGCTTTAAAAAATATTGTACTTTATTTTGAGATGAAAATGTGGTCATTCACATTTTCACAGACCTGCGTGGAGCAATCTGCAGGGTGGGGGTGAGATTTGGGAGTAGAGGGGAGGTGGTAATAGACACACACAAAACTTGTTAATTGCTATACAAGAAGCATGTGCTTTAAAAATGACAATAAACAATCACAAAACCAGTTTATCATTGTTTTACATATTTATTTAGTTCACTACTATGGGCTTTTTGTTGGGGTTTCCCAGAGGGAAACTAAGGTAGAATCAGGAACAACACTGCCCACATACAAAGGAGGAGTCTTCCAAGTAGTAAGCCCCTGCCTCTTGATCTCAACTCTAGCAAACACACTGGAAGGCAGGCCCTTTGTCTAATTTGCTCAACACTGTACCTCTATCATCTAGAGCAGGAAATGAAGGAATGGATGAATAATAAAGAATAATGATTCCTTTGGATACCTTTTAAATCATGTTACCAAGTTAACATTAATACTCATAGATAGACTGAAAGTGTTGTCACGGATCAGTGAGTGACGTAGGAAGTCTACACATGGAAGGTATAATACTTGAGAGAACAAAGTCATGGCTGGGGAAATGGCTCTCTGACAGTGGCCACTTGGGTAATCTGAACTTTTCCAAAATGGACATAAGTCATGGAAAGAACAGTGCTCTATTCACTTCAGAAACCTCCCCTTGAATGTGCGTGAAATATGATAGCTGGGCTCCCTTTAAAATTATACTTTGAAGAGCAAGGTAGAGAGGACAGGAAAATTAGATGAATTAGAGATGCAATGAAATTGGCTTTGTGTTAATAATTGTTGAGATTAGGCATGTGGGATTCACTTTGGTGTTTGAAATTTTCTATAATAAAAAGTCAACAAACATACACATCTCCACTTAAGAGCCTGACATAATAAACATTTACACTGCTTAATGTGTAAATATAGTCTAATCTTAGAAAGCACTTCTTACATAGATTAAGAAAATTTAAAAAAAGTTTTTCTTCATGACAAAAAAAATTGCTTTCAGCTCTAGATGCAACAAATCATGATAGAAATTGGTACTAGGCTGGGTGCCGTGCCTCATGCCAGAAATCCTAGCACTTTGGGAGGCCAAGGTGGGTGCACTGCTTGGAGCCTAGGAGTTCAAGACCAGGCTGGGCAACATGGCAAAAACCTGTTTCTACAAAAAATACACACACACACACAGACACACACACACACACACACACACACACACAATAAGCCAGGCATGGTGGCAGGTGTCTGTAGTCCCAGCTACTCAGGAGGCTGAGGTGGGAGGACCTGAGCCCAGGAGGTTGAGGCTGCAGTAAGCTGTGATCACCACTGTACTCCAGCCTGGGAGACAGCGTGAGATCCTGTCTCAAAGAAAACCTCCAAAAACCAAAAAACAAACAAACAAACAAAAAACCCACAAACAACAACAACAACAAAAGAAACTGACGTCACTATACATCATTAATATCAGGTTTTTAATGATCTTGGGGGAAACTAAGGAGCTATGCATATTACTTATCTTTACGCAAAGTCTGCATGATTCTCAGCACATTTTTGTACTCACTTGGACAAGGGCTGAGTAAGTCAAGGAAAGTTACTGAAAAAGAGACCAAATAACCACCATGTATCTCAGTAACTCACCTGCCGCCAACCATCTGCCAAAAAGACTTAAGTGCCGTCCTCTTGTCAGGTGGTAGAATTTATCATTTCATAATGTTTTTATGTGATTCTCATTGCTTGATCACAAGTCAGATTTATTTATCATCTAAAATTAATCTTGGATCCTGGCTTAACAACCTTTTAATGATTTTCTAGTTCTCTTAAAGTCTTGTTCCTTAACATGGGATTGTGTATTTTCCTGCCTCTTTAGAAACATTTTTGGGACTCCTTTAGCTCGGTGATTTGTGACCTCATAAATAAATACTAGTTAAATGAATATTAGATAATTAGTGTAAAATGAGTTTGACTTTGAATTGTCAACTATCTTTAGGCACAATCATTAGTGTGGTGATGCATTCAAATAAGAGTTGATCAAACAGAGTAAAGGAGGTGATTTTTCTAGTCCAATCCCCACACTTTCCCACCCAAATGATAACTTCAAGATTGATTTGTGAATGTTTGGCATGAAAGCTTAAAAAAGACAGCTACATATTATAGGGTCCTAAAGGCCAGGAATTATTTCTCTGTAAGTACCTTTTTCATTTTCTCACAACACCTAATAGTTCTGTAGCATAGCAGGCCTCAATGCCTTTCTCTGTAATAATTACCATCACTACCACCAGACATTCTGATATGAAAATACACGGTTCTAACCTTTAATAGTGTAAATCTGAAATTTTAAAAGCTAAGTTGTTATTGAATTAAGAAAATATAAAATGACATCAATACTAAGGCCAAAAAAACCCTTTAATAGAAAAGGTCAAAATTAAGTGAGCTGTTTACTTAAAATTATACTTTGACTCATATTCATACAGTATATTTTGTAGAACCTAGCTGACCCTCCACCCCAAATCTATCTACTTACAAAAAGAGGGGTGTATGATTCAAATGCTATAGAAGGAGGAAATCTAATTTTGACCTTGAGTCAAACTGATGCCAAAGGGAGTTTATGGTTTTCTCTACTTTATAAGCTGTAATTGCAAATACAGTTTCCTTCATCTAAAAAACCATTCCACCCTGAAATTTTCAAACAAAAATAGTTTTCAGAAACATTGGCAAAAGACATCTTCAAAGGAAACTAACTAGTTTGAATTAAAAGGAAAGGGAGGAGAGAGATGGTGGATTTTTTTTTTTTTTGATGGTGGATATTTTTAAAGGGATTATGTTTTCAATATTTTGGGCACAAGATGTCTAATTCCTATTTTTTAAAGCATTTCTCATTTAAAATTTAAAGTAGATTAGTAACTTAAATGTGCTTAATTTGTAAATAAGATAAAAATAGCAAAAACGTGTATAAGATAACTTTAAGAGAAAAACAGTAATATAAAATCCTTTCTCTAAATATTAAGGAGAAACAAAGTTATCAGTAAATGCCATGAAATACTGAAATATAAGGGTCCATATCATATAATTAATACAAATGTAGTAATGGTATGAAATTTAGTGACCAAAAGTATTTTTGACTATTTTTGTCAGAATATTTGATATTATAACTTCATAATAACTTTAATTTCAACAAATAAATTATGTTAGTTGCCCCAATCCTGTTATTATGGTGTATGTATAGGTTAAACTTAAAATCCTAACTAACTTTGAGATTAACTGACTAATCACCTTTGCTGCAACTATTGGCTAACATTCAACATAAGACATGTTAGGTATCCAGTTTTACAAAGTTAGTATAATATTTCAGTAGATGAGAGGTTAGGGTAGCGCATTCAGTGGAAATGTCATTGCTTCTTACTCCTCATCACAGCAGGTTCCAAACTTTAATTTTCTCACTCCTTGTAAACACATAACTCTTTTCTTTGCATTGCGTATATATACATAGTTTTTTTTTTTAACGTTCTCACACCTACTTTTGATTCCAGGGATTATTGAACATGGACTTTCATCACCAAAATCATATTTGACTGAGGTAGCACAAGGGAACACACTGAATTAGTCTCAATATATTTTGAGTTTACCTTTGAATTAAATATATCAAATACAGAAATGGAAACTGGAGACATCTGAATCTTTGAGGTATCTCAGATATTGGACTGAAAGTTCATTTGTCTTTTAAATGGCCATCCTAATGTTAAGTTCAGAGGTTCTTTTTCATTTCTAGAAGGAAATAATTAAATACATTTTTTCAAAGGAGCTGGAAAAAATATTCAGAGAAGCATAAAATTTTCTGAGAAGTAACTTTGTGTCAGGACAGGCTAAAACAATAGGCTTAGAATGGTAAAGCCAATTTCTGAAGTGATAGCCCCAAAAAATCCTGCCAAAAATAAATTGACTAACCAAGACAAAATAAAACAAACTCAAAACAAAAACAATCAGAAAACAAAGGTAATGTTTCAGAATTGTTGAAGTTATAACAGCCATTGTGAATATCCAATAAGACATATACCATGAAGTGAGACCGAAAGTTATTTTGATTGTGGAACCCTTAACAGGGTAAATGTTCTGCAGGCTCTCTTCAGGAAAAGATAAAAGATGTATGATTACAGTCTGTAAAATATGTAAGATACAAACGTTTCAGAGAATTAGAAGCTGATTTTAGAGAAGTAAGATTAGGTGAATATTCTCTGAAATTTGAAGAAAATATTCACAAATAAAATGGAAGTCTTTCTGATGTGGTATATATTGAAAATAAATGGTATAAAGAAAAGTTTAAAAACATAAAGGGTACTTCTACCTTTGATCACTAGGAGGGAAAGTTAGAGATGGTTTTGTTAAGTCCTTAAATGTGCAGGGTGACACTACTCAAATCATTCCCTAGGGCCACTAGCAGAAAGAGAATATTAAAGTTGGGCTAGGCTCCTACCCAGCAGAACAATTCATAGAATCTTAATCTGTTAAGCTGGAAAGGACATTAAAGAACACCCAGTCCAGCCGCCTCATTTGACAGATACGGGAACTGAGATGCAGAGGGGCTGAGTCATTTGTCCAATGTTATGCACTTGGTGACAGGCTGGAATAGAAATATGGTTTCTTAATCCCTGGTCTGAAGTTTTTTCCACTATGGAATATTGACTAATCGGGGGCATCTCTACGCTTACTCAAAGCCAAAAACTATGTTATTCATAATGTGGATTGCCTTCTTACACAGGTAAGTGGGTTAAATAGAGCTAAATGCCATTACAACTATTGTGATTATTCGAGCTGGCTGACTTGATCTACCTGCTGGGGATCTATCTTCAACCACAAAGACCTGCAAAGGAGTCCACTGTCCTGTAACGTAATATTGTTACTTTGGGGTCAAAACAATTATGTGAAAGTTCTTGCAAGAAAAGTTATCTTTTAGACACCCTTGTATTCTTACCATTTCCCTAAATAATGGTACCTTATCTTAGAGAAAAATGGAGCTTAGATAGCCACATACGCTGGGCTGAACTCAGTTGGCCATTCTTGATGTTTCCATGTGGAAAGATGAGGAGATAATCAAGGAATAGAATCTTCTAGTATATGGCTATGCTTAGTTTATGTCATGAAGAAGAGAAGGAGATTGTCTATCAGGATGGAAAATAACAAATGAGAATGTTAATCAATTAAACATTTTGCCTATAAAATTGGACTGTAATTATTGACACATCCATTAATAGAAATGCTTTTTTCCATACAGTAATCCCATGCAGGGTACTCGTATGGTCCTTAGCCTTTAATGCTCCTGGTATTTCGTGATAAATATTTACTTTCAAGTTAGAAAGAAAAAACTCACATATTTAAAAAAAGAGGAAGGTACTTCAAATCCATTATGTTTTACATCATTTTCTTTCTATTTAATTCTTCTTTTAGGTTTAGAATAAGTGTATATCGAATACATTTTTAGGCCAAATTCCCAATGGCTAAGTATTGGATTAACATTTTTTGGAGGCTGATGCTAGACACCATCATAGAATGAACTCCTTAGATATAATACAAAATGTGAACTGTAACTGCAATTATGCTTATATAATAAAAAACTTAGTAATCAGATTTTAAAAGTTTGACATCATGGTACAGGAATGAATATTCATATTATTGTCAATCTATATCCCTATTTCTCAATTTAACAGCTTAAAGATTCTTATTTGTTTTCTGTGTAAGCTTACCAGCTTTCACAATCTTCCCTAATTTTGCAACACTGCTCTTCCAATACTTACAGCACATAAGGAAATTTTAATTCTAAGTTATATCTGTACATTCAAAATGAATATTCAAATATTAAACAGTACATTAGGATGACCTTTCTTGTTGGCACATCCCTTCTTTGCTGATTGTACATGGTAGTAACCTATAAAAGACACACATGATGATGACAGTGATGTAGGTTTGTGGCTATTTGACTTTCCAAAGGCCAAAGAGGAAGCTGTAGTTGAAACCAAACAGTAAATCTTGGCCGAATATAAAAATTGAAGTCAAACTTCACTACATCTCTAATTCAGAGTTTGGTGGAACATTTCAATAAACACAACTTATTTTTTCTTTATAGTTTATTCTTTTCATCCTTTTCTGAAGAAATAACTAGACATTTTAAACTGAAATCCACGAATTCCTCTGAGATCCACAAGATGGTGCTATAAAGTGGCATTTAGAAAATTTTGACAAACCATATGACTTCCAGGAGCAAATACTTATTAGGCACAGTCAAATAATTATAATTTAACAATATCAGCTACAGATAAATGGTATTTTTAAAAGGCAATAGTAAACTAAATTCGTTAAAATAAAGGAAGTATACCTTTACTCTTAATGTTGTTTTTAAATATTCTGTCTCATAAGTTATATTTTTGTTGACTCTGTTTTCAATCTCGGGTTTTAAGAATATTTTGTGAGAAGATTAAGAATTGATTTGGATCTCAACAAGGCTAAATCATATTAGAGAAAGTACTGAACTGAATTGGAGACCAATCCCTGCTCTCCACCTGAATTGCTGTAACCAGTCTTCTTTCCATCTCTTCCAGTGGTTCTCAACCAAGGGCAATTTTGCCCTTGGCAGGTCTTTGGCAATGTCTGGAGACATTTTTGGTTTTTCCAGCTGCGTGGGTGGGGGTGGAGGGAACTGCTACTGGCATCTAGTGGGTAGAGGCCGGGGATGCTGCTAAGCGTCCTTTAGTGCACAGGACAGCCCCCCACAACAAAGAATTATACTGCTCAAAATATAACAGTGCCAAGGTTGAGAAATTGACCTATTCATTCACTTCCTTGTTGTTGGTTTGTTTGTTTATTCATTAATTCGTCCACGCATTCATTCACTGATGCATATACTTATCCACCATCAGTCCATGAATTCATTCCTTCAACACATTTTTTACAATGTGCCTGCCATGATTCAAGACTGGACTAAGGGCTGTAATGGCTCATGCCTGCAACTGCAGAACTTGGGAGGGCAAGGCAAGAGGATTTCTTGAGGCCAGGAGTTTGAGATCAGTCTGGGCAACGCAGTGAGACTGTGTCTCTAACAAAATTTTAAAAATTAGCTGTGTGTGGTGGCATAAGACTGTAGTCCCAGCTACTTAGGTGGCTGAGGAGGGAGGATTGCTTGAGCCAAGAAGGGCAAGGCTGCAGTGAGCCATAATCACACCACTGTACTTCATCCTGAGCAGGAGCAACCCTGTATCTAAAAAAAAAAAAAAAAAAAAAAAAAAAAAAAGATACAAAGATAAGGACTATCCTGTTTCTATTTAATCTGACAGGAGAGAGAGATGCTTATGAAATAATCTAAACAATAATATGATGTGATTAGTGTTTCATTTCTAAGTGTAAGATGTTCTAGGAACAAAGAAATTATTTAATGAATCCTAGGAAAGAGGATAGAATTCAGGAAGTCTTCACAGAGATGGGGGTTGTTTATTGGATGGGTGGGTGAGGCCATGGAATGAAATTTTGAGCAAAGCACAAGCAAAGCCAGAGACATGTAATAGTTTAAAGTGTTTGGTGAGCAGGTACTCTTAGGGTATGAAATTAGAATGAGGAGGGTTGGGAAAAGGAATGGAGAAAATACTTAAACAATTGAGCAGGGCCACTCTGGGAAGGGCCCTGGACTTCATCCTCCAGGTATGTAAAGTTTAAAATAGGATCGGGGGGCAGTGGCTCATGTCTGTAATCCCAACACTTTGGGAGGCTGAGGCGGGTGGATCACTTGAGGCCAGGAATTTGAGACCTGCCTGACCAACATGGCGAAATTCATCTCTACTAAAAATACAAAAATTAGCTGGGTGTGGTGGCACAAGCCCATAATCCCAGCTACTTGGGAGGCTGAGGCATGAGAATCCCTTGAGCCTGGAGGCAGCATTTGCAGGGAGGCGAGGTTGCAGTGAGCAGAGATTCTTCCACTGCACTCCATCCTGGGCAACAGGTCGAGACTCTGTCTCAAAAATAAATAAATAAATAAAATAAAATAGAAGAGTGATATTAGACATGTAATAATTACCCTCTTTAGGCCTGGGTTTCATACCCTTAATGTGAGAAACATGTCAGGTTTCCTCTAGCTTTTAAACCATGTTTTATAATTAGACAGTCAATCCATTAGATATATTACATACTGTATACTATTAGATTTATATTACAACTTGCAATAAAATCACATCTATAAAGAACATTTTTTAATATATAAAAACTGTGTTGTCACAGACATTTACTTTCATTATGATGAGCAAAATATTATATATTCCTATTAAAATGTTTGGTGTTTGTTTTAAGGCTGGACATACTTGAGTAGATCAAGTTATTCTGCAGAATAGAGTCTTCCAGGCCAGGCACTGTGGCTCACGCCTGTAATCCCAGCACTTTGGGAGGCCGAGGTAGGCGGATCACGAGGTCAAGAGATCAAGACCATCCTGGCCAACATGGTGAAACCCCATCTCTACTAAAAATACAAAAATTTGCTGGGCGTGGTGGTGCGCACCTGTAGTCCCAGCTACTTGGGAGGCTGAGGCAGGAGAAGCACTTGAACAAGGGAGGTGGAGGTTGCAGTGAGCCAAGATCATGCCACTGCACTCCAGCCTGGCAACAGAATGAGACTCTGTCTCAAAAAAGAAAAGAAAAAAAAAAAAAGAATACAGTCTTCCAGTTGGTTTATTACTACGTCAATAACTAATTGAGGTTGCACCCAGAATAAATTTTAAAAATATTTTCCCCTCCAACTTCTCTACTCTTGTACTTTTATCAATACATTTTAGACAGTCTAATTAGATACAACTAGTTTAGCAAGTTTTATAGTTTGAAAAATTACTTCAAAAGTATTAGTGTTTTACAGAAATAAAACTGTGGCGAGTCCTTTGTGTCTTACATTAATAAATAAAGAAAACCTGATATGAAAAGTTGTGTGGGCCAGGCGCGGTGGCTCACGCCTGTAATGCCAGCACTCTGGGAGGCCGAGGTGGGTGGATCACGAGGTCAGGAGATCAAGACCATCCTGGCTAACACGGTGAAACCCCGTCTCTACTACAAAAATACCCAAAAAAATTAGCCGGGCGTGGTGGCGGGCGCCAGTAGTCCCAGCTACTCAGGAGGCTGAGGCAGGAGAATGGTGTGAACCTGGGAGGTGGAGCTTGCAGTGAGCCGAGATTGCGCCACTGCACTCCAGCCTGGGCGACAGAGTGAGACTCAGTCTCAAAAAAAAAAAAAGAAAAGTTGCGTGAATTTTTTTTGAGTAAAATCAGTAGCGATAAGATGAATATTTGATATAATTTGATTCTGATTTACAAAATATATTTTCATTATATATTTTTGATTATATGTTTTTATATTTGTAATTTAAATTTGGCTTTAAAATATGGGTGGCTGAAGCCACTGCTGCACACAGTTCTGTAGTCATTCAGAACTTGAGGTCACAGAATAGATCAAATGGAGTAACATGAGATATAATTAAAAAAACAAAACAAAACAAAAAGGTGAGGGTGCAGAGAACAAAAATGGCCCCCGTATCTAAATAAAATACAGAAAACCCAGAAATCTCCTATAAGGAACACGTCCATCCTTTTGCCCGAAATAGAGAAATGAAAATACTGATGTTTAAAGTCACAGAGGTATTGGGAAGGGCAGGGCTGTATTACAGTCTTCAGAACTGGTTAATGATACAGTAACTGAGCCACTTTCATTCTTGCCTGTTGTTTGAACTATAATTACCTGCCCTATTTGATTGCATCTTTTGGAATCCTCCTTCCTCCTTCCCCCAAATCTTGATCGTTATGGTTTCTATACCACATTTCCTCCAGTATTAATTCAAGTCTTTGATGGAACATTTCAGATTTGAATATTCATCCATATTTATTTCCTCTGCAGAAATTAAGACCCATCCAATAATTTACAAAGCAATGTGGATTTTCCACAGCACTTGCTTTTCTTAGACAGGGTCTCACTCCTGGGCTCAAACTATCCTCCCACTTCACCTCCCGAGTAGCTGGGACTACAGGTGAGCATGACCATGCCTGGCTAATTTTTGGATTTTTTTTTTTTTTTTTGGTAGAGATGAGGGTCTCCGTATGTTGCCCAGGCTGGTCTTGAACTCCTGAGCTCAAGCAATTTGCCCGCCTTGGCCTCCCGAAGTGCTGGGGTTACAGGCGTGAGTCACCGTGCCCAGCAGCACTCGCATTTTGAGACCACATCATAGATCTCTTTTCGAGAGAGGGCTAATTTTCAAAAGATAAGAACATTGTATGATGTTATAAAAAAGGGGTTCAAGCCCAAGAAAAGTGTTTGAACTAGTTCGTGGTTTTGAAGGGACCTTAGGGTTCAGGCACAGGCTGTGGAAGAAGTAGATACAGGGTGGGTGGGGGGTGAAAAGTGCAGGACAGTGGGACACCCAACTCTCCACCCCAACCCCCTGCTTCCATCAGCCACTCTGCTTTCGTCTCTATTGTCTTATTTCAGGTGAGGTGTAATTTTTTTTGAGACAGGGTCTCGCTCTCCCAGGCTGGAGTGCAGTAGCGTGATCACAGCTCACTGCAACCTTGACCTCCTGGCCTGAAGCCATCCTCCTGCCTCAGCCTCTCCAAAGCTCTGAGGTTACAGATGTAAGCCACTGTACCAGGTGGAGGCAGAATTTGAACAAAGGGTTATGAGGAGATGCCAGATGATCTCTAAGGTCCCTTCTGCCCTGTAGGGGCAGGGAATTTTTGTTTTCAAATCTTTGACATGAGCATAGACCTTTAAGCTAAAAGAGTTGAATAATAACTGAGAGACACAGGATAGGATAAAGAAAACTTGTAGGCTGGGCACGGTGGCTCATTCCTGTAATCACAGCACTTTGGGAGGCTGAGGCAGGCAGACTGCTTGAGTTCTGGAGTTCAAGACCAGCCTGGGCATCATAGCAAACCCCGTGTCTACAAAAAATACAAAAATTAGCAAGGTGTGGGAGCACATGCCTGTAGCCCCAGCTATTAGCCAGGTGTGGTGGCACGTGCCTTAGCCTCAGCTACTCAGGAGGCCTAGGTGGGAGAATCACCTGAGCCTGGGAAGTAGAGGCTGCAGTGACCCATGATCAACCACTGCATTCTGTCCTGGGCAAGAGTGAGAGTCTGTCTCAGAACAAAAATAAACACAAAAAACCATGGTAAAAAAAAAGGCACCAAAATAAAATTTAAAAAAAAAAGAAAAAGCACCAACAAATTAATCTTTTCCCCTTCTTCCTAAGAAATCAAAAATTTTCTATTTAAATGTAATGAAAAGATACATTCATAAAAGTTAAATTCCTTCCAACGCTGAGCTATATAGTAAAAACCAAACAAACTAGCATGAAACCCTCAGTTTGAGTGTCCTACAGAGACAGGGCTTGGAGATCTACCCAAATGCAGAACTGGTTCTCTCCACAAGGAGCTCCTTTTCAAAAACAAGGGGTGCCTCTGAACACCCACCTGAATTAGGATGTGGCAAACACGACATGCAGGCTTTTGTTTTGGGTCTCTGATTTCTGTGCATATAGGACCTTCCCTTCTTGGTGTCCGTTTTTGCATATACATAGGGACATTAAACAACAACAGCCCTGTGAAGGTGTGGAGAGCATGACTGGCCATTGCTGGACTGACACAAGATGTTGGCAGTTACTGTTCACTGGTTGGCATTTTTAAGTAAATATTTATTGATAAAAACCTCATAAAACAACAAAAATTCATGTTACTTAGGGGAAAATGTGTCTAAGCATTCCCAGCATTTTTTGAATGTAATGATACATTTTGTGAATTTTAGTAGCTTTGGAAATAACCTTAATGTTGTCCCAAAAGTTAAAACAAATTTTCAGCAGAAATTCAAAGTCTGTTTTAGGAATTGTTTTTCATCTGCAATATAACTAAGAGTTATGAAGAAGCAGCTTTGGAGAGAGGCTCTAGGAAACACTTCATTTCATCTGCATTATGCCCAGGTTCCTTAATAAAGGAAAGCACAACTGAATGACCACATGGAAGGTATAAAAAGGCAAAGAATGAATTAAGGGGCAGGTGGATCATAGACTTTTAACTTTTGGCTAGTTACATGAGATACTCCAGCTGTGAATGCATAGCAAGTGATTCCATTTTAAGCTAATAACTATGCTTACATTTTAGCCTACTGGTCTTTCTTGAAAGAGACATTGGCAGACTAAAGAGAAAGAACCCAATCCATATTGTGTAAAGAGAAAGTGATTTCAAAAATATTAAGGTGAAAAATAAATTGTTAATTTTCAAAATTCTATGGTTCCCCACACCCCTCCTTCATCCAGACAAAAATGGCTAGTGATCATTTTATGTAATTAATACACAGGTGTGTGGGGACTGGAGGTGTTTCTGTTAGTTGCTGTCACTTTTTTCTGGACATCAAGCTCCTTTTCTTCGCTTAAATTAATAGCACAGCTTCTGTCACTCCAAACTAATAATGGCAGCAGTGAAACCTATTTGCTATTTTAGAAAAATGACTAGTAGAACACATATTTCATAATATCACATGATAAAACAATTTAAAATTCACAGGTAATTAAAAACACTTCACTGTCCTATAGTGACAACTAAGATCACTTTAAAAAATCCCTCATTTATCAGACTACATTTATATGAAAGGAGAAATAAAATCTTTTCACGTTCCATGAGGGAAGAAGATAGAATGAAGTCTGACGTAGTGCAAAAATGTGATTAAAGTGAAACAAGTTGCAATAAGAATTAGACTTCTGTCTTTCTAAGGATAATTCTCTATTCATGTTTTCCTGAACACAAACAAATGCTATACCAAAAAAAAAACAACCCATAATATAGATATTATTAATTAGGAGGTTCTTTAAAAACATTTCAAAATTCTGCTGCACAATAGGAAACCTAATTTTCATACTCTGAAATGTATCAGGTACGTAAAGTTGATTCTTTTCCTAGTTCCAAGAAGGTTTTGCCTTCTTTTTCTTTTTCTTTTCTTTTCTTTTTTTTTTTTTTGAGATGGAGTCTCGCTCTGTTGCCCAGGCTGGAGTACAGTGGTGCAATCTCGGCTCACTGCAAAGCTCCGCCTCCTGGGTTCACGCCATTCTCCTGCCTCAGCCTCCTGAGTAGCTGGGACTACAGGCGCCCGCTACCACGCCTGGCTAATTTTTTGTATATTTAGTAGAGACAGGGTTTCACTGTGTTAGCCAGGATGGTCTCGATCTCCTGACCTTGTGATCTGCTTACCTCGGCCTCCCAAAGTGCTGGGATTACAGGCGTGAGCCACTGCGCCCAGCTCTTCTTTTTTGAGACAGAGTCTTGCTCTGTCACCCAGGCTGGAGGGCAGTGGCACAATCTTGGCTCACTGCAACCTCCACCTCCCAGGTTCAAGTGATTCTCATGCTTCAGCCTCCTGAGTAGCTGGGATCACAGGCATGCAGCACCATACCTGGCCAAGTTTTGTATTTTTAGTAGAGACAGGGTTTCACCATGGTGGCCAGGCTGGGCTCAAACTCCTGACCTCAAGTGATCTGCCTGCCTTGGCCTCCTTAAAGTGCTGGGATTACAGGTGTGAGCCACTGCACCTGGCTTGCCTTCTTTTGAAATAAATTGGCTGTCTCCTGAAACTCTTGAACAGAGTATGAATTATATGTCTCCACTGGCCTGGAAATTTCTATCCTTGACATTGTTGGTTTTGTTGCCCATTTTGTGGGGCAGAAGAGAGGATGCAGGCAGGGCGGAGTGGCACAGTTTCCTCTCAGGCCTACAATCAGAAACAGGTTGGCACAAGCGGACAATCCCAGGGCCAGGATCAGGGTGAGGTCAGTGAGGCTGAGTCGAGAGGCAAGTGCAGGGTCGGATCCTGTCTTTACTTAAGATTTTGATATTTTGTTCACCACATTTCTTTTCTGCATTAATTTTTATTTTAAAAAATGTCGCATCCCTGAGTTTTTTGGCACCTACTTACATTTTGTGCCCAGGGTGAACGCCTCACTGACCTTACCCTCATCCTGGCCCTGCTCAACCAACACCTGGGCTGTGGGCTCAGGTAGATCTGTGAGGCCACAGCGAGCACAGCCTCTCCCTTTTACCCTCTTCAGCTCAGTTGGGTCAGGAAAGTCTCCTACAAGAACTAAGTTCTCCCTGCTTGCAAAAACGAAAACAAAGGGTAAAGAAAAGTGTCCTCTTTGTCTAACAGGAAGCCAATGGGAGTGTTACAGAACAGCAGTTGTCGTAGATAGAACTGACCCATGGGAGTTTCAGTTGCTCTATTCCAGGGCTTATATCTTTCTGGACAGGAACCATAATGAGCAAAAGAACTAATGCCCACAAGGTGAATTTAGCAGAAGAATCAAGGAGTCAGAATAATACATTAATTCAAAAAGTAGGAAGACTCCCTCCAAAGAATGCTAAGTTAAATAAAAATGAGAGACTTAAGATGCACACACAAATGTGACATAAAGCTCTTTTATGTAGTGAAATGGGCAGGAGTACATGCGGTACACCTAAAGTAACCGATGGTAACTTTCCATTCTTGAAGAGAACAAAATAATACTTTCAATCGTATCGCTAAACTTCTCATGGGACAGGTTGGTATGTGTCTCCTTGTATTTTCCAAAAATACATGCTTACCGTCCTCAGGCAGGGGCCGGATGCTGCCCCCCACAAAGAACACTGGGGCCCTGCTTTCTCTCCATTTGGGTTTGAAGTGAGTAGAGTGGAGAAAGGGATGCTTTCAGAAATGTTATCTTACTTAATGCCCCCATAGCCTGTAGCTCCGTAAGGAACAGTCTCACGGGAGAAAGAGAGGATTAGGAGCTGTGGGGGGAAAAGCTTTCCTTCTGGCAGTTTCTACAGCTAGAACCATGAAGCCCCCAGGTGTCACACTGTTTTCTCTGGAGGAATATTATAAGATTAGATGTAATGTTATTACGCTGTCTCATTTAGCAAGTAGTATCATTATCCGATTGTTTGGAAAGGTGAAATACAGGGGATTCTGGTTCTTTGCCCTACCATGGAAGGAACATTTGGACACCACATTACTTTTTTTGGAAAACGGAAGCTAAAGCTAGAGGCCAAAAAAGCTCTCAAAAGAGAAGATGAAGAAAGTTAGGAATATTGGTCTGATTAAAAAGCTCTCAAAATTATCTAGTGAATGCTGACATTAGATAGGTATTGGTCTTTAGGTAATAACATGGGTATGTATCTACTTTATGCACTTCTATGCAGATTTAGTAGAAAAAAATACCTAAATATATATTTAATTCCATAGGATCCCAGTGCATTTTGAGGATTTAAACAGATAAGCCAACCTCAAAGGGACTGATTCTTGCAACTAAAACACAGACACCTCTGGGGTGAAATGTGGCAACAGTTTGACAGGCATAGCAGTAGCTTAGGCCAGAAAGGATTTATCCAATTAAAATTATGGGATGAATTTTGGCTGGCAGAATGTAATTACCAGCCTTGGAATGGATCCAGGATCCTGAGGTTAACACCCCTCCTCTTGCCAACAACCCTCCTACCTGCCAACACTCCGAGATGGAGAAGGCTGGATCTGACATAATCGCACATAATACTGTTGTGACATCTAAGTACAATGATGATGATGTGAGAAGCATCATGAACCTGATTTTTTTTAACACTCATTATGTTACTTATTTTTATGCCACATTAGGCTAGAAACCAAATGTCCACATAAATGTTAATTTCCTCAAATCTGTGTTTAAAAATTATAATTAGAAAATAAAAAATAGATTTAAAAATTAATTTATTCCGTCAAAGTAGTTATTTAGTGATTATTTCACTACAGGAACAAAATTGGATCAAAATGGTGACATTTAATCCTTGCTACACGAAAAAAAAAAAAAAGCAGGTCCTGATTTTTTGGAAGCGAAATGTGTTTTCAAGGTTGAGTGGCCTAGAAAAAAAGGAAATGCGGAAGCCTGATCCATATTCGTTGTAACTTTGACTAAATGGGTATGCGCAAGGACTGTTTTTGTGCCGGGGTGGGTCCAGTTCACAGTCACGGGGGGCACTAATCCTCCAGGAGGGGATTTACCAGAAGGGTGTGTGTGAGTGCGTGTGTCCCTTCCAAGGAAACCAGAGAAGAGCCCCCTGCTGGTGCATGATCAATAGGCAAAGACCTGATCATTAGATTCCAATGCCCCTTTAAAGTCATTAATTGACTAGAGAATTGTGGAGGGTCTGGCGATACGGAAGAGCAAACGAAAAGGCAACACTGAGAAAAATCTGAAGCGTTCAAGGACGCCAGGCACGTGGTGCCGGGTCAGGAAGGGAGAGGCAGAGCCAGCCCGGGCGGTGTGCGGCTGGGGTGGGGCGCGCTCCGGGCGTCCGGGAGGCGGAGCCGGCGGCGGAGGCTGCGCGCGGGCCACGCGCGGCGGCGACTCGGGCTGGGCGGCCGCCCTGCCCCACCGCCCTTCGGCGCTCGCAGGTCCGCTCCCCTCCCAAACCGCAGAGCGGCAGGCGCGGCCGCTGGTTCGAGAGCTCGGCCGGGGCAGCGCAGCCGCCGGCCGCCCCTCGCTCCCAGGCGCCACAACCCCGCGCCCTCGCCGCTGCTGCGTCCCGCGAGACCTGTGGGGAGGCCGGGAGTCATTTCGGGTTCCCTTTCAGCCCACGTGGTCCTGGGACACTCCACCCAGGAACCTAGTCGGCACCGCGCAGGGAATCCCAGCAGCGGGGTTCTGGCCCCAGCACGCGTTGCGGCAGCCTGGCGAGCGTCCTTGCGGCCTCCAAGTGCCGGTGGGGTGCGTGCGCAGGGGGCAGGTGAACTGCTGCACTTTGCACTTGCTGGGCTAGGTTCTCCGCGGGTGGGGAGGCGCGGGGGCGGGGGACGGCCGCGTGTTTAATCTATCACCAGAGGTCATCCAATGGTAATTGAAGGATGAGCTGGGAGGACTAGGATCTCCCTGTCCCAAACACAGGGTGTTTTGGGGGGCTTGCGTTTGGGTCACTTTCTGAGCCTGGTACTGCCGCTCATTTCAGCTTCGCTGTGAAGGTGAATTTTTCTAACACCATCTTTGTGTGATTTAGCTGTCCACAGGGAATCAAAATGTGGAATGAGAGGATGAAACTAATCCTTTCTTTTGCACTGTTAGGGGTTGCCATAAACACCATTTGTTAAAAAGCATAATTATGTTGGGAAAGTGCCTGATGAGACAATTAAGCTGCATAAACACACTGAAAACAAATGAAAACCAGAAGACGCCCACACCCCTTGTGTAAAGCAATTTTTTGTTTACATAGAAACGAGAGGTCTGGGTTGCTTTATTACAACAATGTTATTAATATCTAGAAAAACCTAATGACAGAATTTTTATGAATTTTCAGTGATGAGATGATGGACATGATATGAAAACCTGCCTGCAAACCTGAGCTAGCTACGAAGCCTGAGCTCTCTCTAGGTTAAGATGATTAGGCCAACGAATGATCCTGGCGAACAAGCCAGTGGATTTATTGAGGGAGAGCACCATTATTTGCACCAGAGCACTTTTAGCTTAAACTCTAAAGTTTAACGCGTGTCTCAGAGTTAGACCACTGTGGTTGGTATCCCTCACACAGGGAACATTACCTGTCAGAAAAAGACCCTCATTAAATATTTGTTGAATGAATTCATGAGGGCCTCATCTGTTTTTAGTTATGGTATTTAAAAGAGACCAAAGTTATGAGGTCCTGAACTTGAAGAGGGAAATTATTTTCTTATTATTTTAAGATGTTTTAATTCCTTTAGATCATGAATATCATTTGAAGTATGGAAAGATGTGTCAAAAATGCTATTCTAGAGTACTAAAAAGTATCAAAGCAACCTCCAAAACCTGTATAATTAATTTTCAACAAAAATCACATTTTTGATATTATTGAATAATATGTATCAGAATATGTATCATCTTTCAAGTTACAGAATTTTGTAAAAAGACTTTAAACTGATTTAGAAACTTTGGTGGAACAAGGAGGAACTTAGACAATTGTCATGTAAACCATCCAAATGGCTTCCTTATTTATTTGTATAATGTCCATGGCATGGCCTGTAGACACTTTCATTTTTGCTGCAAGAATTTCTTTTATAAGAATCCACATATTAAATAATCTTCCTCATTTCCTTTTTCTGCATTTCCCCACTAAGTCTAGTTTAACAACAAAAAAAAACATACCCGTTTGTAAAATAGTACAGACCTTGAAAACAGGGATAAGGCTAAGGAAAACGATGCTTAAAATGGGATAACATACTTTAATGAAAAACTTTCACTTACATGATGAAATTCACGCTGAGGACCCTGCCAGGTATTTTCCAGTGTCGTTACAAGGTTTATATGTATGTGACCATGTACACATGGTTTCTTATTTTAGTCAATCTGGAGATTTTATGCTTTAGAATTTTTCTAGGAATGAAATAGTAAAGTGCTCATATTATGACTGCTTCGTTTCCAAAAAGTTATGATTTTTTTATAGTTAAAACATGAAAATATGAATCAACTCTAGAGACACATAAAATTTTTTCTCCTATTCCAGAAAAATCATGTCTTCTTCCAGAGTGGGGCTCCGTTTGGCTGCCTGTTTACTAAACGTTTCAGAAGCCGGAAGAAAATACATTGTTGAGAACATAGCAAAAGCAGCTCTTCTTGACAAAAATGGTAGGAAAAACAGACAATTGAAGCTGAATATTATAGTGTTTTGATAATTTAGTAATTTTTATACTGTGCACACTGTATCTACAGAACACTTTTCTTTCTTTCTTCCTGAATTTTCCTCCTTGCTCTTGAGCTGTTGCAGCTCTGCGCAACTCCAGGATACTGAGATAGCTCAGTTACTCAGATGTGCACATATGCTCTTTTCCAAATGTCTGCATACGCTCAGCAGCGCAGCTCTTAACATTTGCGTGTGAATCTCTGAGATGCGTGTTGTTCAGGATATTGACAGGCTCCTGGGGAGGATGTATTTACATAAAAGTATAATGTTTCCCTCATGGGTCGTTTATTTGATCATTAATAGAATGAGCATAATCGTACCTTATGCTTTTTATTGAGCAGGTTAAATGAAAAATAAACTTGCCAAATACCAACTACTTTTCCCAGCACTCCTGCCAGCAAAGCCCATGCAATCATTACAGTATTATTATTTCTACCCTGTTTTCTCTGTATAGACACTGTTAGGCAAGTGCACTTAAATGATGCGCGTAAGATCACTCAGCAATTTGGTGACGGAAGACTGGAACTCATGCCTCCTTATTCCCTCGGCTAGTATTACTATGAAAGATACTGCTCTTTAAAAAAACATTTCATTTTTTAAAATGTTCCTGTGGTGACACATGGTTAGGTATTATTTGTCTTTACTTTGACACACACACTAATACACACAACAGTGTATACAATCATTTAAATAGAATGCTGTTATTAAATCAATAACTTTTTGGCAACAGGTGAAACCAGCCCTAAAGCATTTCAGACAGTAAATTTTAATTTCCGATTGTCATTTTTAATGTGGTTACTGCTTTTCATAAGAAAGAAGTGTTTTCCCCCAACCCATTTTAACTGTGAGCACATTTAAGTTACTGTCTTGCAACTTTGCAGGAGCTAGAAATGTCTATGAAAATTCCTGATAATTGATGATAAGAAAACTTCTTTGAAGTTGGTATGCAGCTGTGATTTTGCATGCTTTTTGTGGAAAGAGCCAGCTCGGGCTCTTCATTGTCAGAAACAGCACATTTAATGGGATTGGGTTGCCTGTCTCTGTGATTAAGTGAATGTGCAGAGACATTTGTGGAAGACACACACTGATGGATGCCTGGGTCTCAACTCACAGTTTTTATCAGCTTATTAGTGGCAGCAGCTCAAATGGAATTATAGCTATTATACTCCATTACAAATACCAAACAATTTACTTCTGCTGAGATTCACACTGACAGCTCCTCTTGCCAGCAGTAATTTTTTTTCTATATGCATGCTTAAGAAATTGCAGGAGAGTGTTTTATTCTTTCAGCATTTGATTCAATTGAATCATATGAAACTGAGAATAAAAGCTTTTCAGGAGAAGATTTAGGATGAAAAAAAATTACATCATATCTCTTTTCTTCCAGGAGTTAGAGTATGTTGAAAAACTATATAAAATAGGAAGTTGCATGATCTTCTTCTTACTTCATCTTTTATAGTTTTCAAAATGCAAGGAAGGTAGCACTAGTTAAGAAAATGAACCTTTTTTTTTTTTACAAATATTTTAAAGGCATTTATTTTTAAGTGAGTGGAATAAAACCATATAAACTGTATTTTTTTTTCTAATTAAGCAATGTGAGCACATTTAAATGGCCTAGAAAGGTCTTAGGTAAAGGAATCTGAGTAATAAATTTTAGACCTACACCAGGGCAGGACTCTACAGATGCTCGTTTGGCCATGAGTGAGTGACATATGTTTATCTTCTCACATTATTAAAATTAATAGCGTAGGGCTGTTCTAAGCTCTGTAGTTCCTGGGTGTAACTTGTTTTTCCTTTCCTCTGAAAAGATTAATTGTTAAGCTGCCAGGGGACAAGGAGACAAGGTATAATAGCATAACCAAAGGTTTAATTACCGCCTGAAAACTTTTGTCCTTCACTTTGAATTTGCTTTTGTAGGCTTAAGGGGGACTTTTAAGGAGCCTGGGCCATGCTTGTAAACTTCAAAAATAACTCTAGGGTTATGTATGGCTGCCACACAAGGGAATGTCAGCTTTCTCCTCCAGGTTACACATATTCAAGAGAGTCACAAACCACCAAAAGCTGGAAGTTGTTAACATCTGAAGGCTGTTGGTGGCCTCCGAAAAGGAGATGGTGGACTCAGAACAGTTTCTAATGGACAGGTGCATGCGTCTCAAAAACCTCTGCTCTGGGCACTAATTGGTCTATTCTAGTTTTACCAGATGTCGGATCTTGACCCAAACAGTTTACTTTCTGGATTTTGGAAGGAAATATTGACAAGGCCTAGGTGATGAGATTGATAAGGAGCAGGATTTAGAGCCATATGATTTGGCTATTGAAGAAAGGAGCTACCATCTTAGACTGAGTTAAGGGAATTTTGGCAAATTCAGTAGCAAGTCCAAAAGAGCATCTCTTATAGACATCAAAAGCTTGTGTCTGAGCTGAGCCATCTGGTTATACAATAAGATGCTGTAAGAAAAGTGGACATTGCCTCTCATGAATTTCATGTTTATTCAATGTCACTTCCAAAAGTCACATCCCAGAATTTTTCCACTAAGCTAAATTTAAATATACCAGAAGAAATTAACTATTAAGGTTTTATCACAGAAAAAAAATTCTTGCACTTCTGTCTTGTTTTTTTTACAGGAAAGAAACATCTTCAAGTTTCAGTGCTCAATATATTTTCTGATCAAGACTACAACAGATCAGTCATTACAATAGCAACTTCTGTTGATAAGTTGGGTAAGATTTCAGTTTCTTTCTTTACATATATGTCTTTTTTTTTGGTGAGGGGTAGGCTTCAGGTAGACCTGAACATTCTCTAATCATTGATTTCCTCTGTAAACCTGAATACTCCCCTCTATTAAGTAAAGAGTCTACCACAAAACTACATTTAATCATTTTTCTGAACATGTAAATCTCAAACAGTCTCCATTTCCTCTTTGTTACAGTGAACCTTGGGGTCCAAGATTTCATAACTTTTTTTTTTTTTTTTTTTTTTTTTTTTTTTTTTGCTGAAGGTGATCACATATCCTTTGGGGTTAAGAAAAGACATCTTCAGGTTTTAGCCTGTGAAGTAATAGTGTTGAAGTCAGCTTTCATTTCACTGCTAAGCTGGCATGGAATGAAACATGCTAAGCAGTGCATTCTGGGTTGGGAGCTTGAGATCTGGAGTTGGGCCATGAGTTGACATGTCTTATAGGGACATTGTAAGGTTTAGTAGAGAGCTTACAGATAACTTCAGCAAGCATAGGACAGATTATCTTTTTTTTTTTCGAGACAAGAGTCTCACTCCATCACCCAGACTGGAGTGCAGTGGCCCGATCTCGACTCACTGCAACCTCTGCCTCCCGGGTTCAAGCAATTCTCATGCTTCAGTCTCCTTTGTAGCTGGAATTACAGGCACACACCACCATACCTGGCTAACTTTTTATATTGTTTTCAGTAGAGATGGGGATTTGCCGTGTTGGCCAGGCTGGTCTCAAACCCCTGACCTCAAGTGATTTGCCTGCCTCAGCCTCCCAAAGTGCTGGGATTATAGGATTGAGCCACTGAGCCCGGCCTGGACAGATTATCTTGAATGTTGTCTTAATACAGGATAAAAATCTGCTTTTTCCTCTATTGCTAAAATGGTCATACTGTATTACTAATGAAAACTCAGAGTAATATCACAAAACTCTTAGGTGTCTATAATATGCATTTAGTTATAATAATTCAATGAAAAATATAATTAGTGGATAAGAGCAAAACTAAAATAAGTAAGCTTTAAAAAATTTATGCGAAAAAAAAATTTATGTGTTTGGGCACAGTGGCTCATGCCTATAGTTTCAGCACTTTGGGAGGCCAAGGTGGGAGGATTGCCTGATGCCAGGAGTTTGAGACCAGCCTGGGCAACATAGCAAGACTCAGTCTCTAAAAAATAAAAAATAAAAAAAAATTATGTTTGTGTATCTATTTTAATGTAATTACTCATAAGGCATTCTGAAAATAAGGAATTTGATTAGATTAATTGGAGACAATTGAAAAAATTTAAAGTAAACAATTGTAAAAAAAATCAAATAGTATAAGACCAATAAATCTTGTATAATTCTCCCACTTTGGGGAGGAAAAAGCTGGAAGACATGTCAAGTTTTATGACTATTGGGAGGTGGGATGAGGGGAAAGGTTAGATTTTGTATTTTTCATTATTTGGACAAAAAATCTTCTATACAGATTACAGAAGAAAAGCAACTAGTGGACCAACAAAATCGTAGCTTTTTCTTTAGATGTAGTTGAAAGCTGAATGATTGTTTTTCACAATTTTGCATTTTTAGGCAGTTCTGTTCTGGCTGCCTGCCTAGAGGCCTTCCAGGCTATCGATATGGAAGTTCAAGAGGGAATCCACCCTTGCCTGGGAGCAGTGGTCTTGATTCCGATTTACCCTCTCTCTGGTGTCACAGTGGAAGAGTGTGGAGTGGTGGCCAGAAGTAAGAGAAAGTTTGGGGTTATGTGTTCTTTCTTACTGGAAACCATTTTTACAAATGAAATAGCTTGTGAGAATCAAATCACTCCTCAGCCCCCGGGAAAAGTTGATCTTGAAGAACTGTATCAACAATACACTGTGTGTTTGTGACACACCCCTCCACTTCCTACCCCATGACATTATGGAACACTAAATGTTGTGGGATATGGCAAAAAGAAAAAAAATCAATAATTTTATCCCTTACAAATTCACAGTAGATCTTGAGGAAACAATAGTAGTTTCTAGTAAGTCTTTTAGGCTCTTCAGGGCAGAACGATGGTGTGTTTTGCCTATCTATCTGTGTCCTATTTTCTTGAGCAGGGGTAATGATGAGGTTGAAAATCCACTTAAACGTTAACTCTTACCCCTTTTTCCTCTGACTTTTTTTTTTTTCCTTTTTTCCCTGTGCACAACTCTCTCTAAGATTTTCTTTAGAGCTGAACTGCCACTTGAATGATTTCAGCCCCAGGGGTAAGGTTAATTTGGAAAAATTTGAGCTATGTCACTTGAGGTGTTTTTGAATTAGGCAAATTGGGAGAAAAGAAAGACCTTTTGCCTGGACTGTCTAACTGTACCATGGTTAATTACAAGATGCAGAGGCTTATAATCTTCGGGGAAAAAAAGCCGCCTTAGGATAATTGCATTCTTTTCTGTATGACCTCAGAAATCCCTCTATGATGTTGCCTCATTTTTAATTAATGGTGAATTGTCTAACATTTGGGATGTAGATTTGGACTTTAGCTGAGCTACATTAAGCACCAGAAATAGGAAATGAGACTTGCTTCCAAAGGAGTACCTCACTACTTATGCTGCATTTTATGTGACCTGACAGTTGAAGGGTTATCCAAGGGAAATCTTGGCCCCAGACTTGCTTTACGTTTTATCCAAGAAAGAGTTAAAATTCAGCATGGGGGGGTGGGGAAATATGTTCCACACAAAAATGAAGAGTTCAGAATTGTCCAGACCAGAATAATGATTTTAATTGTCTTCAAAACAATTATGGACAATTACATTAAATCTCAAATTAGCTAGTACATGAAGTTCTTCATTACATCAGGACTGGTCCACCCCAGATGTTCATCTTGTGTAGGAGACAGTTGAGAATCAGTGAGTCTGGACACAAGATTTCTCCCTTCCCTTGCCCTTTGCTTCATTGGCAGCTACTGTACCTCATGATTTAAACATGGACATTTGTAATTAAATGAGAGCTCAGCTGCATTCTTGAACTAATTTATAACATTTGATTTGAAATGTAATAGCTTCAATCTTCATCTGATTAAAAACAGTCCTATACTGTACATGGTTACTATTTTGATGCTCTAACATGCAGTTTTTATTTTTACATTCCCTTTTCTACACAGCTGTTCATCTAATATCATCCAAATTTTTTTTAAGTTTTTTTTTTTTTTGTAACAGCATGCTCAGGCATTCTTATGAGGCAGAAGTATTCGCATTCTAGGATCCCGCTGTTCTTAGAACAGTGAAAGGATGTTTTTCCGTAGAATAAGGCTTTCCCAGAGAAACCAGCTTTAACATAATAATCAGCTAACTTTCTCTGGACAAAGGGCAATAAATAGCATCCCAGTGACATAAAAGAGTTGATACTGATATGTGTAATTTATGTATACTTTGTATGCAAAAATGCTGAATAACGTATTTCAGAACTTTTTAATATCAGCTATAAGTTTGCTTATAGCTTCAGGAAGAGGTTCTTAAGGTGGGTCCAGGATGAGGTTGTTAAGGTGGGTCCAAAGTTGGTATTCAGAGGATTTATAAATAACTGTCAACAATTTTTGCAAGTTTTTACGCATGTGCATTGTGTATATATACATAGAGACATACACTCACACATAATTTTGCATATCATTTTAGTTTGAGGACTTTTAGAATAAAGGGAACAGTGATGCAGAGGCCCAGAGGTGAGGGCAGCCTGAACTTGAGCACCTGCAAAGGACTTCAGTATGGCTGCATGGAACTTAGAGGTGTGGAATGGGAAAGACATTCCTGGGAATGTTATGAAATGAGGCTCAAGAGGTAATCAGCGGCCAGATTATGAAGTTTTACTTTTTAAAAATTTTTTGAGATGGAGTCTTGCTCTGTCGCCCAGGCTGGAGTACAGTGGTGCAATCTCGGCTCACTACAACCTCCGTCTCCCAGACTCAAGTGATTCTCATGCCTCAGCCTCCCAAGTAGCTGGGACTACAGGTGTGCACTGCCATACCCAGCTAATTTTTTTTTTTTTTTTGTATTTTTAGTAGATATGGGGTTTTGCCATGTTAGCCAGGCTAGTCTTGAACTCCTGACCTCAAGCAATCTGCCGGCCTCGGCCTCCCAAAGTGCTGGGATTACAGGCATGAGCCACCGCGCTTGGCTAGATTATGAAGTTTTAGATGTTAGGTTGAAGGGTTCAAATCTTATGCTAAAGGCAGTGGTAACCACTGAAGTGTTTTAAGCAAGAAAATTATATGATTGGCTTTCAGTTTTAGAAAGATCACTCTGCCTGCATGATAGAGAATGGACAGGAAGCAGGCTGACCAGTTTGGAAGGATGATATTGGCCTAAGAGAATAGACAATGGACAGATTCCATGGGCTGTTGCTGGTGAGGGACAGAGCAGTGGTGTGATAATGTTATAACTTAAAATGACAGAAGAAAGGAGGTTTGAGGGAAAGAGCATGAATAGATTTTTTTTTACATGCTGTCATTTGACAGCATGTAAAAGGTTGGCAGAGGTAAAATAATAATAATGTTCTGAATGATTCATCGTGAACAATGTTTACATAGGTATAATAATGTAACCACTAACTATTGGTCCAAATTTTGATATAAATATATTGAGAGGATGGTTGGTTATACAGTTTAGAGCTCAGGTGAGATGTAGATCTAGTCTATATTTATTTAAAGCTTACAGGTTTTTTTCCCAATATTTTGGACATTGGTATTTATTTATTTATTTATTGAGACAGTCTCGCTGTGTCACCCAGGCTGGAGTGCAGTGCACTATCTCGGCTCACTGCAAACCCCGCCTCCTGTGTTCAAGCCATTCTCCTGTCTCAGCCTTCCCAGTAGCTGGGATTACAGGTGTGAGCCACTGCATCTGGCTGGTTTTCATTTTCTATAAAAACTCACAATTGATCTATTAGGCTACATCCCATTATTATCACTATTAGGTCTCTAAGTTTTTTTTTTTTTTTTTAAGACAGGATCTCGCTGGGTTGGCCAGGCTGGAGTGCAGTGGCACGATCCCGGCTCACTGCAACCTCTGCCTCTCTGGTTCAAACAATCTTCCCACCTCAGCCTGCTGAGTAGCTGTGATCACAGGTGCATGCCACCACACCTGGCTCATTTTTGTATTTTTTATAGAGACAGGTTCTTGTCATGTTGCCCAGGTGGGTCTTGAATTCCTAGGCTTAAGCAATCCCCACCTCAGCCTCTCAAAGTGCTGGGATTACAGGCATGAGCTACTGCCCCTAGCCAGGTCTCTAAAATTATTTCCTTTCCTCCTCCTCTCTCTTTCTTTTTTCTTCCTTCCTTCCCTCTCTTTCTTTCTATTTGTTTTTGTCAAAATGATACAGGCATGTAGCTAAAAATCGCATACTGTAGGGGGGTTTATTCTAAAAATTCTAAGTACCTATCTAACCCCCTTTACCTCCTACCATACACACACTTCAATTTCCTTCTCCTCAGAGCCAGCCGAGTACTTTCTACTCTTTTACCTTATTGATTTAACTCTAGATATCAAAATACCACACTTACACTGGTACGTCCTGGTCTTTCAGTTTTAGGCATTATCTATTGACTTCTTACTGTGGAATATGAAAATTTAGCTTCCCCTTACCCCACCTCTCATCTCTAACACACACACACACTCACACAAACACAGATACACACCACTCACACTTCCCAATCTTCCAACCTCTCAACATATTTATATCAAAATTTGGGTCAATAGTTAGTGGTTACATTATTATAACTGTGTAAACATTGTTCACAATGAATCATTTAGAACATTATTATTATTTTACCTTTTCTGCATAACTTTATACTTTTGCTGGAGTTGGTCATTATCTTTTTGATCATTTGTTTGCTTAGTGTTTTATATACTTACCACTGGTTTAGCTCCAAATTCTCTGTCAATAGTTGCATCTCTCCATGCATTCAGATAGAACACTTCATGCATTCATTGAGGGTTCTATCAATTCCATCTTCTTAAAGAAGTATCTTCTAGAATACTCTGACCTGTTCCAGTTAGGACTAGCTGCCCTCAGTGTGTTGAGGATAACTGTCTTCATAGGATCTCCCTCAGCCATCATCATGACTTTCATCTTTCTCCATGTTGGATGCCCTGGTCCTCAACCTGAATCCCATGTCTTCTCTTTCTCTTTTTTTACTTTCTTGGTTTATGGTGTCGTTTTGGTGGAACACATCCTTTAGTAGCTTTCTGAAAAAAAATGAAGTACATTGGTGACCCTTTGCCTGTCAGAAAGTGCCATTATTCTACCTTCACACTGAATTGTTAGTTTGTCTTGCTATAGAATTCCAGGTTAGAAATAACTTTTCTTTAATTTAAAGATGTTGTGTCACTGAGTTCTTGTTTCCACATTGCTATTGAGACTTCTGAAACCATTATGACTCCTTATTTTTTGTATGTGATCTTTCATTTCTCTCTGGAGGCTTGTGAGGTCTTTGCTTGGTTCCCAGTGTTCTGAAATTTCCCTGAAGTGCTTTTGTATGGGTCTGTTTCCATCCATTATCCTGGATACTTGGTGAGTCCTTTTATTCTTTGCAACTGTTGCCATCAGTGCTGGACAATTCTTTTGAATTATTCCATTGATGATTTCTTCCATTTTCTCAGTTCTTTCTAAAAGCGCCATTATTTGGAGATTAGAACTCTTTTACTGGTCCTCTACATTTACTTTCTTTCTTATTTTCCATCACTCTATTTTTATAACACTTTCTGGCAAATTTCGTCTACTTGCTGTCCCAGCCTTCCATAAGTTTTTATGGCTTCTATATTAATTTCCAAGTGCTTTCATTTACTCTGTAAATGTTCCTTTTATTTTACTTTTCAAGAGAACATCCTGGTTTTATTTCATGAACGTATCATTAATGGATCATTTCGGTTTCTTCTTCCTGTATAGTCTCCCCTCACCTTGTCCCTTTCACCCTGTTGCTTTTGCCTGTTTTTTTTTTTTAAAGGCTTTCCTTAAATGTTTGATAATGCCGTGTTGGCTGCTTATTCTGAGTGGATGCTGGAAGGCTGAACGGACACTCCAGGTGTGCAGGTGGGGTTTGTCAACTGTAGGCTGACATGGCTGGGTCATTTCTTTGGGGAACTCATACTTCAGTATTTTTTTGGTCTTTCCTCTTGAGCTGTTCAAGTTCCCCAGAGGAGGATCTTCCAGTGTCCAGCCTTGAGTGGAGACACCACTGCCAGTGTTTTAGAAGCTGAGTTGCACAAAAGGGCTGAAAAAATCTCAACGTTTAGATTGTCAATATAAATGTTCTTTTAATTCCTCTCTTTTCATTACTCACCCCAGCCCTCAGCTGTGTCCATATTCCCCAGCCCAGACACCTTGTGTTTTACCTCTTACATATTCTGCCAGGGTGTGGCAGGGCAGGTGCCTGTCTGTGTGGATCAGGGATGGGCTCTGACCACTGCTGAAGCCGACTTCCCACCCATCTTCTGGTTTTGAGCTTCCCCTTTGCCTTCCCTCCCAAAGTGGGGCTGCTGGTTCTGCCCTCTATCAGGCGTCTGTGGGATGCCTCAGGTGCTTCTCTGCTGCTCCACTTGCTGCCTTGAGTCTGCCGAATCACATCCCCCTCACACGTTTTCTCTGCAGCTTCCAGTGCGATTGCCTCCTCTTTATTTCTGTTGGTTTGAGTTAATGCTTGGGAAAAAAATTTCTTTACCATTTTTTTCCTTGGTGTTTTTGGGAAGAAATGAAAGTAAACATATGGATCCACATTTTCATGTTTTCCTGGAAGTCCCTACTTCTTTTGGCAATTTTAAATCATCTTGGATCTTTCAGGAACAATGCATTCACCTCACTTGGAATCATTGGTAAATTTTCAGGAGCATTCTTCTTTTGTCTGACTTCTACTCAGTATTGAAGATATTTAGTCTGATTTTCTGGACTTCTATCAAGTTTCTATAGACAATTTCTCTGCAGGATACTGTGGACCCTGATGCTTCTTGTATGTGTTCCACATCTTCCTCACTCTGTGCTTTCACATGCTGGACCCAGTGTCTCTGTAACATGACCCTGTTGCCTGTTGACACACAAATTTTCATGAGAAGGATTGAGTGATGAGAGAGGGGAGGGGTCAGCGCAGAAGATTCTTAGGCAAATTCTCCCAATGCCTTGACGGTGAAAATAGGCTTACCTAACATGTAGGCTCATAATATTCAGCTGCAAGAGTCTAGACCATAGTTAATGAATTTTATAAATGATACGGAAACTTGCTTTTTGTTTCATGTCATTGATCAAATGAATGTTTGCACAATGCCATATCAACTAAGGTCATTATTTAGAGAACTGGAAAGATAAATGCTAGCCATGTAAGCTACATGAATAAAGAAATAGTGCTGGCATGATTGATACTTATTGTTTTGATTTTTAAAAAAAAATATAAAACATTAAGGACTTTGATCAGAATGATCAGCCTTGTAGATTTTTTTCAATTATTCTTATGACTTGGAGGATGTGTGCCATGACACATTCACACAGCGTCAACACTCCCATGGTAGTCTTGAGACCCTTTGATTACCTTATTACAGATTGTCAAAACATGGGCTGATCTGGCAAATCAGGAACAACTTTTCACTTTGAGAATTTCTACTCTGATTCTCCAGTTGCTATGGAGATTGTCTCATAAAACAGTGTTGGATTTGGTTGAGATCAGTCAGTTTAGATGCTGGGTTCTGATATAGTTCTAACCACCATCAACACTACCCTCATTGCCATAGCATAAAAACAATAGTTGATTTTACAAATGTGTGTAAACATATTTAGGGCATAGCATTTAGTTGAAGAATTACAGGAATACTGCCACCACAGAAAAATCTTAGAAAACAAGGGATTGTGCATTGGGAAAGTACTTAAAATATTAAGATTGATTTCCAGTGACTTTAGTACATTTTAACTATGAAGGAGAGTTACCGGGTTGCTCATAAATGCATATTGCCACAGGCTGAATAAATGCAAGAGGAGTCTACCAACTACTGTAAAACAGAGGTACTAATGAAGAAGGAAAGGCCAAATGGGAGAACTGGGATAAACAAACTTAATCTTCCATGACCAGCAGTTATGGATGAACTCAGCCATACTTGAAAAAGCTGCACTCTTTTCTCTTACTGTGGCTCTGCTACAACCTGCAGTGTGAGTGAGCAAGCAAGTTAACCCCATCGGGCAATACTTGGCCTGTGGGGGACCAGAGCTGGTGGATAAATGCTTGCCTCTTTTGTCCCTGAGATGGACAATTCTGAGGCCCATCTCAGCAGGATTGAGTCCCAGTTGCTCACAGCTTGTTACCATACCCTGCTATGGACTTTTACTTCTTCCCTGTATCACTCTTCCTTTTTTTTTGAAACAGGGTTTGCTTTGTCACCCAGGCTGAGTGCAGTGGCATGATTGCGGCTCACTGTAGCCTTGACCTTCCAGACTCAAGTGATCCTGCCACCTCCACCTCCCGAATATCTGGAACTACAGCATGTACCACCATGCCTGGTTAATTTTTGTATTTTTTGTAGGATGGGGTCTCCCTGTGTTGCCCAGGCTGGTTTCAAACTCCTGGGCTCAAGGGATCTGCCCACCATGGCTGGCCCCCTGTCTCACTCTTGATATAAAAGCAATAGGGTTTATTGAAATATTGACAAGTGGCTGGGACTGGTGGCTCATGCCTATAATCCCAGCACTTTGGGAGGCCAAGGTGGGAGGATTGTTTGAGCCCAGGAGTTCAAGACCAGCCTGGGCAACATAGGGAGACCTCGTCTCTACAAAGAATAAAAATAAAAAACATTAGCTGGGTGTGGTAGTGTGTGCCTGTAGTCTTAGTTACTTGGGAAGCTGAGATGGGAGGATCCCTTGAGCCCAGGAGTTTGAGGCTGCAGTGAGCCATGATGTGCTACTTGTACTCCAGCCTGGGCAACAGAGCGAGACCCTATCTCAAACACAAAACAAACAAACAGAAAAAGAAATATCAACAAGAATAAATATCTTATAAGAATCTCCTAATTGGAACAGATGGGGGGATACATGAAATCCATGCTGCCTGACTATACACTTCTTGTAATTGTTTCCCAATCTAGAAGACACAGTTGAGATTTACAGTTAAAAATTAGGAGCCCCCTCCCCAGCCAACCACTTCACCTAGGTAAAAGGTCTCTTAAGACACTCAGTGTTAAACCAGGAGTCATTGTGGGAGACATCAAACATTCACCCCTTACTAACAAAGGGAGCCCCGGGGGGCCTCAAAGTTGAGGAGTTTTAGGTTTTCTGATTTTCAGTAGATATCTACAACACTCAGAGTTTGGTATTTTATATGATTGCTGATAGTGTTTTAGAGATTGTGGATCTAGTAGGGGTTTATAGCAACTGACTGAATACTAGGCCCTGGTATTTTTGAGCTCAGGCCCCATAACTGTGGAGATGTTTTTCCTGAATCCCTTTTCCTTTTATCTTTCCTTCCTAGCTTTTATAGTGGCTTCTAGTGTCAAGGCCACTAGGATTAGAAAACTCTGAAGAAATGATATAATGATGTTAATGACATTGATGGGCTTGTAGATTAAGTGCAAGTCTCTCCACACCGTCATGCACCCACCAACCCATCCACCTGTTTTCTATTGGTAGAGTAAGAGTGTGCTTCTCGGGAGACTCACAGCCTGCAATAATAATGACAACAATGTATTATGATATTACAATAATTATAACATCATTATCATTTATTATGTGACTATTAAAGTTACATAGGTTGAATAATTCATTCTCCAATTTCAATTACCCAAACATATGTAGTAAGATAATATTTTCCGATACTAATTGTTGTGCTTTTCTTTTCCCCGTAGCCTGTGCAGGACTGTCTGAGTTACCTACCTTGAGGGGATTATAGGATTGTTATAGTGACAATGCAGAAGTAACAGTGTTCATGTTTGATTTATTTATTTATTTTAGAGACAGGAACTTGCCTGTTGCCCAGGCTGGAGTGCAGTAGTGCAATCCTAGCTCACTGCAGCCTTGACCTCCTGGGCTCAAGTGATTCTCCTGCTTCAGACTCCTGAATAGCTAGGACTACAGGCATGTATCACCATGTCCAGCTAATCTTTAAATTTTTTTTTTGTAGAGACAGGGTCTTGCTATGTTGCCCAGGCTGGTCTGGAACTCCTGGCCTCAAGTTATCCTCCTGCCTTGGCTTCCTAAAGCTCTGGGATTATAGGCATGAGCCACCACACAGCTAGAATTTCTGCCAATCGAAAGCAGAGGCTTTGGGAAAGCAGTGCACAAAGTTTATATAGTGTAGCAACGAAATTAGAAAGAGAGTAGAGAAAGAAGAAGGTCACTTCACTCCCTCCCCTCAGGGAAATAAGAGTATTGGGGTGGGTTTAAGAGGAGAGCGTGACAAATAATACATGTCTTCCTTTCCCACATTTGGAACCAGTCCCACAGAAGAGAAAGGCAGATGAGAAATGGAGACTACAATAACTTTATTACTGATAAAACTAGTATTGGCGGCTGGGACTACCCTACCAGAGAATTAGACTAACCCAGCCAGTCACAGGCAGTACCAGGCAGCCAAGGCCTGAGGCTGGACAGCTTTATGGCGAGGAGGAGTGGCCTGTAATGTGTGTTTCCTGCTGAAAACCAGCTCCTAAGAAGGAAGAGGGAGGCAGGGTGGGCCTGTGCACATCCAGTTTCTCTCCCAAACTTCCCATCAGAGAATGAAAGTTAGGAGGGAGCGAGGCTGGTGTTTTAGTTTACTAGGGCTGTAGTAACAAAGTACCACAGTCTGGGTGGCTTAAACCACAGAGATTTATTGTCTCACAATCCTGGAGGCTAGAAGTCCGCGATCAGGGTGGCAGCAGGGTTGGTTCCTTCTGAGAGGTGTGAGGGAGAACCTGTCCCATCTTGGCTTGCACTTGACCTTCCTCATGGTCACGTGGCATTCTTTCTGTATATTGTCTGTGTCCCAATTTCCCCTTTTTATGAGGACCCCAGTCATATTGGATTAGGGACCCAACCTACTGTAGTATGACCTCATCTTAACTCATTACATCTGCAATGACCCTATTCCAGAATAAGGTCATATTCTGAGGTACTGGGAGCCAGGACTTCAACATATGCATTTTTGGAGAATGCAATTCAGCCTGTAACAGACAGCAAGATGAGCAGAGCTCTCTCCATGTGGAAGAAAACATCAGTAATGGGCGGAAAGCATTTTTCTCCAAAACATAGTTGAAAGAGGTTGGAGAAGGGTGTGTGAAAATGGTCGTTATCTGAAAGGTGGGGATATGAAAAGGGGGAGGGCAGGACTTGACTCCTTTGGCGGGCAAATGGTGAGAGGTAGTGCCAGCTTTGAGACCACTGAGAGATTATTGTGTGTTGTCTGTGGCCAGCAGCCAAGAAGAGGCTTGAGAGCTGAACACACACAAGGAAAGCAAAGTAACTCGTGCAAAGCATTTGTGTGTCCTTCTGAGGAGCACCAAATAGGTGGAAGAGCCAAGTTAACTCTTTGTTGCTGTGGGGAGTAGGCTTAATGCTGAAGGCTATTTATACATTGCTGATATGTTATCCAGCAGAAGGATTCCTGGCCATCCCCAAGGCTTTGCCATGACCCATCTGAACTACTCTTTGGGGAACCTTTAGCATCTCTATAGCTTCTCTGAAAGAGAGTGAGAGGTCCTTAACAAGCGAGGAGCAATATATGCAAGTGAAAGGTCAATACCAATTCCACCCACTCAGGATGTATATGTGTAGATCTGCCTGTCAGTCTCTGATCAGCATGAACTAACCAATAACATCACATTCCACTGTGGTTAGACAGGGAAGCAAGATGGGAAGTGGGCAGGATAAGAATTTGAAACTGGACACACTGGCTCATGCCTGTAATCCCAGCACTTTGGGAGGTCGAGGCAGGTGGATTGCTTGAGCTCAGGAGTTCCAGACCAGCTTGGGCAACACTGTGAGACTTCATCTTTGCAAAGAATTTTTAAAAAATTAGCCAGGTGTGGTGCTGTGTACCTCTAATCTCAGCTACTTGGTAGGCTGAGGTGGGAGGATTGCTTGAGTCTGGAAGGCAAGGCTGCAGTGAGCTGTGATGGTGCCACTGGACTCCAGCCTGGGAAACAGAGCAAGACCCTGTCTTAAAAAAAAAAAAAAAAATTAAGGAGCTGACCAATCTGAGTTCAAATCCCACGTCTGCTACTTGTTTGCCAACTGGCTTGAGAAAATTTTTTAGTCTCTTCTTTTTCAGTCTCTAAGAGTTTTTGTATCTGTAAAATGGGAGAATAATATCATCCTATCAGGATGGTTATGATAATTGATGACTGTGTAAAGCCCCAGGTCCTCTGCCTCCTACCAGCTGTCATTATTTTTAGTGATTCTCCATTGCCTTCTGGAGGGGGTACAGAGCAGTTGGAGCCCAGGAGAGTCCCTTTCACCATAAAGAGAGTGGATCCCCCTTTTCTGTTTTATGTATCAAGATTCCAAATAAGGTACCTTCTGAGAAAAGGGATTGCACAGCAAGATGTTAGAAAATCACTTGAGCAAGAGATGTCTGAAGTGCTTTCAGCTCTGAAATTTAAGTTCTATAGCAGACAGCTTCTCCTTTATCAGTTCTTCATTTGCAAAATGATATTCAGTACCTATTTCAGAGAAATATTATGAAAATAAATGGAGACGTGTTTGTGAACATCCAGACAGTCTTGGAGTGCCTGTTATGTTTCCATTTCCTATAGTAAATGCTATTGTGACTTTTAGAGAAGTATAACAAAGTACCTTCCACCAACAAAACTGAGGCCATGAAATAACTGTGTGTGAAGCTATTAGAAAGCACCAGAGGACACAATAAAATGAGTTATGGAGTACAGTATAAGTTAAATATATTAGGCCACTCAGGAAAGTATAATTCTTTAAATGAATTATATCACATCTGCACAAAGTGGTAAATATATCAGCATATGCCCTACAAAGGAATAATAAGCTTCTGTATACATGTCTCTATGAAACTATATGTTATATGCAAGGAAATAACAACCTTCTTGGATTATTGGTTATGAAATATATATGTAAAATATACCCCAAACTCCTGATATACTATATACTTTCGTAAATACTTATATCTGTATCTCCATGAAATTGTATGGTATTTTAAGAGTTTGAGGGCACATTATTTTTCTGTTTATAGAGAGGAGAGTAGATAGGTCCAATTTTTTCATTCCATAGCTGGAAAGCAGACCTCGACACATTAAGAAACTCACTTGTAGTTTTTTCTATCAAGACAGTAATAGAACAAAGAATCCTCACAACCGTTTATTTATTAGACCTTGCCTGATTTTTTAAAATTAATTCTCTGTTTCAAAATTTCGAGTACTACAGTTAAGGTTAAAATTCACCTCTGATCACTACTCTCATTCCTGGTTCTCTGAATGTCCCCCTGCCAAGTTATGGTAAGAGTATAGCATGCCCCAAATCCAGAATTTTCTACATGCTTTACTTACGTACATGTATAAACCAATAAATCCAATATAGTATTGCTTGTGTATGTTTGTATTAGAAATGCTCTTATACTATAATTTTTTCATTCAGCAAGATAGCTTAGAAATATATCCATGGTATTACATATAGTTCTATTTCATTCTACCTGCTTTATAATTATCATAATATGAATGTAACACATTTTGTCTGTTCTCCTGTTTGTGGACATTCAGATTGTTTCTTGTTTTTCCTAGATCAAGTAATGCAATGATGAACATTCTTGAATAGTCCCTCTTGTGCACAAATGCAAGGCTTTTCCTAGAGCAAATACAAAGGAATGGAAATGTTAGGTTGAAACATTTAAAAATGTTTTTTCCAGATTAATTTTATATGAAAATTAATTAAGTGCTTATCCTGACCTCATTTCCATAATAAATAAGTTTTTTCTTTGCATTTTATTTTTTACTGTCATGCCAATAATAAACTGACAACTCAGAGATGCAAGTGAAATTTTTCTTAGCAAGGCCTGTTCATTTGGAGGCATAGGTGTTGTTATCAGCCTATCGTGGTTTTTAAGTTCGTCCTTTTGAAATGAAACATGATGGAGTAAACAGTAGCATCCAGTGATGTGCAGTAGAGTTTTGTTTCTTCCCTTAAATTGTTTTCTGCTACCTCAAGAAAAAACAGGCAACAGAACGTGTCAGTCGAAATGCAATTTAGGAATTGCACTTGATCTCATTTTTCAGCCTGATGTTTCTGCTCTTTCATCATAAAGATCAGCTGCATTTTATTTTTTTCAGTCCCTTAGAACAACATCCAGTTCTAGTCAGCATGTTTAATGTGCTTCTCAATGATGTTCTAGCACAATAAATTTCTGTATCTCATGCATGTGTACATATGGTAAAAATTTCTTCAAGTTCTAGCCATGTGGGGGAGGAATATTGCGGTCGCTTTGTTAATGCAGTGTTTGTGTTGGAGCGGTTAGGGCCCCGCGCTTTAACTCTCAGCACTGGGCGTAATGAGACGGCTTTGATGGTGGTGTAAGAGTCTAGTGGGATGGTCACAGCTTCACACTTCAAAGCAGAGCATATGGGACGAATACTGGTTAGCTTTGTACTCTTTGGGGATGGTTGGGAGACAATTCTTAACAGCTCTGTTTAATGAAGACATTGGAAAAGAAATGTTCTATCTTTAAAATAATTTTGAATTGCAAAGAGAGAAATTTCCACCACCCCCCTTTCATAGACTAAACTAAGAATAATTTTTCCTAGTCTGCACTTAATTAGAGGCAGTGCAGCATCACACTGCTATACTGTATTTTCAAATGCCACTCTTTTTAAACATACTGTAGCGAGATTAATCGGCCAGTTTTAGTTTATGTGCATGAGTTCAGGCAAAAACTTTTAGGGCTATCTGTCTTATCATCTGAAATTTTTATTACTTCCGGTAGAGAATTTTACCTTCTTCTCATTAAAAAATATGAAAGTAAAAAATCAACTAAATAAAAAAAACTTGGCTATATTGACAGCTATACTAAAACTAGAGGATGCTTGTAAGATTTGAAGTCTAGCACCCAGTTTAATTTTTAGATTTTGAGCTTTTTTTTTTCCTATTTTTTTTTTCCTGCTTGATTTGAGTCTCAGGTGATATGGGTTGGGAAATGCTCTTTTTGATTGGTTTGTGCTTAGGGAAAGGTTTGATACTTTTTTGAGTATCATTTGAATCCAGGTTTAAGAATAATAATGAACCATGCATTTATGCAGTAGGTCACAGAAAAGAGAATTTAACTTTTCCTAGAGGAAAGGGAATGACAGACTTGAGGTCTTTTTTCTAAGTTCTGCATTTTGGCTGGCATCAGAAATATAACAAAACGAATGAGTTATATTCCTTGAGCTGCTGAAATGCAGTTCTGTTTAACAATTCAATTTCAAGTCCATTTATATCAGTAGTCCTAAATTGCTCCTGAAAGAAAGAAAAACAGAAGGGAAAAGAATGATATTAAATACCACTGTAGACAGATACATTTAATTAAGCAGATTCTTAAGTCCTGAATTCATGTACTACTTTTACTGTTGTATATTCTTAATAAAATACTACATTTTAGCCACAATTATGTCTGTTATAGGCTTAGAAAAGACATTTGTGTTACGAATATGAAGCCTAAACTTCTCATTGCACTGAGAAACATCTAATTGCATCGATTCTCCTGCAAAGAGGAATATAACCAAACTCACAGAAGTCTCTAAAGTTAAGCCTGAAAAGAAAGTGCTAGATATTCATATTTAGAAACGACTAAAAATTATTTTATAGCAAATAAGGTCAGCCAAACACGAAGGTTAAAAAATATATATTTTTAAAAAGCATTTCAGTGTTTCCTTAAATCAACCCTTTTAGAATATGACCAGAGAAATTGGAAAGGGCAGAACCACTGACCATAGCGGTGGGAAAAGCTTCTTAAATTGGGGGAAAAAATAACCTAAAAAAAAATTGGTCTTTTAATAAAGAGTGATTTAGGAAGCTGCAGTTTTGTTTTGCCTGTTTCAGAACTGCATGTTGGCATTATATTCTTTCTGAACAGGTGATTCATATATATGCCTTGTCTAACAAAGCTGATCAGCATGGATATCCCACAGGTACATGTGGTTTTGACTGCTGTGAATATGACCAGTACTCTAAGGACAGAGCATAAAACGTTAACACGACTGTGGAAAATTGATCCCATGGTTTCTTACTAGGAATACAATATGTTCTCACTGGTGTTGAACTCTCTTCTCGTTTTGTTAGCAGAGTGACTCCTTACTCCCATTCGTTAGTTTAGAATGGACACTGATATTCCAGGTTTGCAGCACCAACATCAACAAACTGCTTAGGAAGCAAAGTCAGTTCATTCAATTTGATAAACCTTTATTGAGTAACTAGAAGGCACTGCCTTCTGGGATTTTGAAACTCAGAATGGAAAACAAAAGCTCAAGATTATTTAATACAAGTCTATTAGATTTGATACTATCAATAAAAACAAACAAAAGCTGTAGAATATTCTAACACAAGAATGGGAGAAATGAATTCCAGGAGAGGGAGGACACAAATATGAAGCAGGAGTTAATTCAGGAGTTTGGGTTTCCTGGGACTCTTTCACAAGCTTAAGTTTGGTTCCACTGTAGAGGGAAGTGGAACAAACAGCTAAGAGAGCTACAGTGAGCAGTGGCTTTACAACAAATCTGAACAAAACTATTGCTTTAAATGATAATGCCACTTACTTGAAAACTGATGAGACAGTTTTCCACAGGCTTGAGCTTGAAGTATTCAGAATTATTATCTTCTTTAAGAGGCCAATATGATTTGCTTGATGTGGACATTTGAAGTTACAGGGGATGATTTTTATGCAGATTAATTGAGAAAATCAAAATATAAAATCAAAATTAGCTTTTTTGAATATACAATTCATATCACAAATAAAATAGCTTGGTAGTAAGTAATTCTATGACTAAATATGAGATTTTTTTTGAAACACAGGCCGTCTAAATTTGTTTTCCAACAAAATTACAAATACCTACTTACTATAGGCCCTTGGATTGCAGTCATTAGAAACACAAATGTTATTTCCTTGAGTATGAAGAGGTATTGTATTGTCTTTATTGCTAAATATTATTTTGGCCTTGGTTGTCTCTTCATTGTAACAAGAATAATGTAATATTTCATTTTCTTGCTTCATTAGAGAACAAAAATCAAGCTTGATTTCTTCCATGATGAATTTATGTAGATGACAGAATGGAAGAGGAATTGTTAAAATATAGGAGCATTCCTAGTAAGTAGGAACATGCCAGCCTAGGAGGGTATTCAGAACTCAGAATTCAAAACAGTGGCTTAGGCTTGCAAAAGGGAAAGGGAGCTATTTATTGAGTTATACTCTGTACCAGACATTGGGCTACATGGTTTTCTTAATTTATCCAATCTCTATCCATCCAATGGGGTAGTTTCTTTTTCTTTTTTTTTCCTTTACTTTCTGTTATTTTTCTCTCCTTGCATCTCCTTCATTTTCCTTTTGTTTTTAGTAAATAATTTTAAAGCAAATTCCAAAGATCATGTTATTTCACTCCTTCATAATTAATATACATCTCTAAGCAATTCGAATATTTTCTTATATAACTGTAATGCCACCATCACACCCAACAAAATGATAATTTGATGATACCATCTAATACCCAGTGTATAATCCAGGCAAATATCTCTTTATAGGGGCCTGTTTGAATCTAGATCTAACATGGCTCATACATCACACTGATTCTTGTATCTCTGAGTCTGTTTTGATCTACACCAGTCTCCCTGTCCCCCCAAATCCCCCAGTTTTTTCCCTGCCATTTACTTGTAGCAGAATCTGGGTCAGTTATCCTATAGAATTTCCACATTCTGGATCTGTTTGCTTCCTTATGGTGTCATTTAATTTGTGTCTTTATCCCTCACATTTCCTGTAAACTCTGTTAGCTCCAGAGGTCTGATTAGTTGAAGTTTAATTTTTTTGGCAGGAATTCTTCACAGGTGGGCTGTGTGCTTCACACTGCATCACACCAGGAGGCTGCAGTGCCTGGGTGTCTCACTTCTGGTGATACAAACATCAGCTGCCTTTGATGTTGTGAAGTTCCTAATTGACTTTTCAGGAGGGTTTCATCCATTCATAATCTTTGCCTAATACAATCATATTTTTAGGTGCTGAAAAATTGTGATTTTCTAATTCTATCATCACTTCCACATTTATTAGTTGGATTTTTTTCTATTAAAATTTTTTTCTCATCGGTTTGGACTATCTAGCTACCCTAAAATACTGTTCATGTAGGAAGGACAGGATAAACACTTATTATTATTTATTGTTTTTTGAGACGGAGTCTTGCTCTGTCACCCAGGCTGAATTGCAATGGCGCAGTCTCGGCTCACTGCAACCTCCACCTCCTGTGTTCAAGTGATTCTCCTGCCTCAGCCTCCAAGTAGCTGGGATTACAGGTGCCCACCACCACACCTAGCTAATTTTTGTATTTTTAGTAGAAATGGGGTTTCACCATGTTGGCCAGGCTGGTCTTGACCTGTCGACCTCAAGTGATCCACCTGCTTCAGCCTCCCAAAGTGCTGGGATTATGGGCGTAAGCCACCGCGCCCAACCTATTCTTTTTTTTTTTTTTTGACTGAGAAATTTCTAGATAAGGAATTGGTGATTTAGAGAAAGGTTTTTTTTTTTCTTTCTTTTCCATTTTACAGATAGAGAGGTTAAGACTCAGAAATGTAAAGTAAATTGTTCAAGATCTCCCAAATAGCTATTAAGGAGCAGAAATGGTATTCAATCCTATACTTTCTGGACTTAAAAGTATTTAGTTTCCACTAAATTAAAATGCACCCCTGCCCTTGAATCTCCAATTGCAGACAGCTGGGGGTTGCTACCACAAATATCTCCCAGTGCTTTGCCCTTTAGGAACCAGATTAAAGAATCTCCTTTGTAAGCATTCTGCCTATATAAACTTAGGCAGTGCTACAGAACTGTAGCTCCAAATGGAGGTGCTGGCCTGGGTAGGCAAAGAGCTGGGCAGGGCCAGGAAACATGTATTTAGTAGGACAGGTTTTTGGGCATCACAGTTTGTGCTTTTAGGCTACTGCAGCAGCCCAAATGTGAGTTACACTAAGTTATGGCTGGAGCACATACATGTGACCAGAACAATTTGGAGAGTTGTCAGAATTTAGTTCTAACCTTTCCTAAATATTCTCCCATTTCTCATGCCACCTCCTCAACCATTGTAGATTTGAGGGGAGAATTTAGCTCACTGCCTGTGTTAGTCCATTTGCATTGCTATGAATGAATACTCCAGACCTGGTAATCTATAAAGAAAAGAGGTTTATTTGGCTCATGGTTCTGCAGGCTGTACAAGCATGACACCAGCATCTACTGGACTTCTGGTAAAGGCTTAGGAAGCTCTTACTCATAGCTGTAAGGCAAAGGGGAAACAGGTGTGTCACATGGTGAGTGAGGGAGCAAGAGAGATGCTGGCTCCTTAAACAACCAGCTCTTGTGTGAACTCATAAAGTAAGAACTCACTCATTACCATGGGAGGGCACCAAGCCACTCATGAAGGATCTGCTACTATGACTTAAACTCCTCCCATTAGGCCCCACCTCCAACACTGGGGATCACATTTCAACATGAGATTCGGAGGGGACAAACATCCCAACTATATCACTACCTAAACATTATCTTGCAATTCCTAAACTTCAGTTGACTGTATCCCTGACCTCTAGCCCCACCTCATTCCAGGAGCTGTGACCCTTTAGTACTGGCTTACCTTGCTCATTGTGACTTTATTGCATTTTTTACAAATTAAAGGTTTGTGGCAACCCTGCATCAAGTGAGTCCATTGGTGCCATGTTTCCAATAGCGTGTGTTCACTTTGTGTCTCTATCACATTTTGGTAATTTTCACAATATTTCAAACCTTTTCATTACTATTATATCTTTTTTTTCTTTTTCTCTTTCTTTTTTTTTTTTGAGACAGGGTCTTGCTCTGTCTCCCAGGCTGGAGTGCAGTGGCATAATCATGTCTCACTGCAGCCTTGGTCTTCCAGGCTGAAGCAATCCTCTGATCTGAGCCTCCCAAGTAGCTGGCACCACAAGTGTGTGCCACCATGCCAGGCTAATTTTTGTATTTCTTGTAAAGATGGGGTTTCACCATGATGCCCAGGTTGGTCTCTAACTCCCGAGCTCAGGCAATCTGCCTGCCTCAGCCTCCCAGAGTGCTGGGATTACAGGCATGAGCCATCATGCCCAGCCACTATTATGTCTCTTATGGTGATCTGCGATCAGTGATCTTTGATGTTTCGGGTGCCACAAACCACAACCACATAAGAGATAACTGATAAATGTTGTCTATTCCAGCTGCTTCATCGACTGGCTGTTCCCCCATCTCTCTTCCTTTCCTTGGGTTTCTCTATTTACTGAGACACAATAGTATTGAAATTAGGCTAATTAATAACCCAATAATGGCTTTTAAGTGTCCGAGTGAAAGGAAGAGTCTCACATCTTTTATTTTAAATAAAAAGCTAGAAATGATTAAACTTAGTGAAGAAGGCATGTTGAAAGCTGAGATAGGTCAATAGCTAGGCCTCTTGTGCCAGTTGGCCAAGTTGTGAATGCAAAGGATAAGTTCTTGAAGGAAAATAAGAGTGCTACTACAGTGAACACATGAATGATATGAAAGCAACACAGCTTTATTGCTGATATGAAGAAAGTTTTAGTGGTCTGGATAGAAGATCAAACCAGCCATACATTTCCTTAAGCCAAAGCCTAATCCAAAGAAAGGCTGTAACTCTTCCTCTATTCTGTGAAGGATGAGAGAGCTGATGATGCTACAGAAGAAAAGTTGGAATCTAGCAGAGGTTGGTTCATGAGATTGAAGGAAAGAAGCTCCCTCCATAACATAAAAGTGCAAGGTAAAGCAGCAAATGCTGATGTAGAAGCTGCAACAAGTTACTCAGGAGCCTGGCATCTCTAGCTAAGAGCAAGGATGAAGGTAGGCTGGCCACGGTGGCCATTCCTGTAATTCCAGCACTTTGGGAGACCGAGGTGGGAGGATTGCTTGAGCCCAGGAGTTTGAGACCATCCTGGGCAATATAGTAAGACTCTGTCTCTACAAAAAATTTAAAGAAAAGGATGAAGGTGGCTACACTAAACAGATTTTCAGTGTTGATGAAACAGCATTCTGTTGGAAGAAGAGGCCATCTAGGAGTTTCATAGCTAGAGAGAAGTCAATGCCTGGCTTCAAAGAACAAGCTGATTCTCTTGTTAGGGGCAAATGCAACTGATGACCTTAAGTTGAAGTCAAATGCTTATTTACCATTCTGAAAATCCAAGGGCCTTTAGGAATTGTACTAAATCTACTCTGTCTGTGCTCTATAAATGCAACAACAAAGCCTGGATGACAGCACATCTGTTTACAGCATGGTTTACTGAATATCTTAAGCCCACTGTTGATACCTACTGCTCAGAAGAAAATATTCCTTTCAAAATATTCCTGCCCATTGACAATGCACCTTGCCACCCAAGAGCTCTGATGGAGATGTACAAGGAGGTTAATGTTGTTTTCATGCCTGCTAACACAACATCCATTCTGCAGCCCATGGATCAAGGAGTAATTTTGGCTTTCACATCTTATTATTTAAGAAATACATTTTGTAAGGCTATAGCTGCCATAGATAGTGATTCCTCTGATGGATCTGGAAAAAGTAAATTGAAAACCTTGTGGAAAGGATTTGCCATTCTAGATGCCATTAAGAACATTCATGATTCTTGGGGGGAAGTCAAAGTATCAACATTAAGAGGAGTTTGGAAGAAGTTGATTCCAGCCCTCATGGGTGACTTTAAGACTTTAGTGGAGGAAGTCACTGCAGATGTGGTGGAAATAGCAAGAAAACTAAAATTAGAAGTGGAACCTGAAGATGTGACTGAATTGCTGAAATCTCATGATAAAACTTGAATGGAGCCCAGCAAGGTGGTTCATGCCTGTAATCCCAGCACTTTGGGAGGCTGCAGCTGGCGGATCACTTGAGGCCAGGAGTTCAAGACCAACCTGGCCAACATAGTGAAACCCATCTCTGCTAAAAATACAAAAATTAGCTAGGAGTGGTGGAACACACCTGTAATCCCAGCTACTTGGGAGGCTGAGGCATGAGAATCACTTGAACCCGGGAGGCAGATGTTGCAGTGAGCCTACATCATGCCAGTGCACTCCAGCCTGGGTGACAGAGCAAGATGCTGTCTCCAAAACAAACAAAAAACCCAACAACTAGAACGGATGAGGAGTTACTTCTTATGGATGAAGCAATAAAAGAAGTTTCTTGATGTGGAATCTACTCCTGGTGATGATGCTGTGGACACTGTTGAAATGACAACACAAGATTTAGAATATTACATAAACTGAATTGATAAAGCAGCATCAGAGTTTGAGAGTATTGTTTCCAATATTGAAGTTTTACTGCGGGTGAAATACTATCAAACAGCATCACATGCTACAGAGAAATTTTCGTGAAAGGAAAAGCCAATTGATGCAGTAAACTTCACTGTGGTCTTATTTTAACAAATTACCACAGCCACTCCAGCCTTCGGCAGCCATCAGCCTGATCAGTCAGCAGCAATCAAGATGAAGGCAAGAATGTCCACCAGCAAAAAGATGATGACTTGCTGAAGCCTTAGCATTTTTTAGCAATAAAGTTTTTGATTTTTTTTGAGACAGGGTCTAGCTCTGTCACCAAGGCTGGAGTACAGTGGCATGATCTCAGCTCATTGCAGCCTTGACCTTCCAGGCTCAAGTGATCCTCCCACCTCACCCTGTTCAGTAGCTGGGACTACAGGCATACGCCACCACACCCAAGTAATTTTGTTTATTTTTTGTAGAGTTGATGTCTCACTATGTTGCCCAGGCTGGTCTCAAACTCCTGATCTCAAGCAATCCTCCCTCCTCAGCCTCCCTAAGTGTTAGGATTACAGGGGTGAGGCACTGCACCTGGCCATTAAAGTATTTTTAAGTTAAGGTATATATATTGGTTTCTGCAGACATAATGCTATTAAACACTTAAGAGATTACAGTATAATATAAACATAACTTTTATATGCACTGGGAAACCAAAAAATTTATGTGACTTGCTTTATTGTGATATTTGCCAGCGATATTTGCTTTATTGCTCTGGTCTGGAATCAAATCCACAATATCTCTGAGGTATGCCTGTACCTTAAAGTAGTGTTAATGAAACAGAAATCACTTAGGGCTAAAATAAACTTAGGAGATTTTCTTGGCTTTATGGTATCTACGATACCAGGAACTTCTAATGTTGGAGTCCCTACCTGACTCAGAGAAAGAACATTTCCCAGGCTGGGTGTGGTGGCTTATGCCTCTAATCCCAGCACTTTGGGAGGCTGAGGCAGGCAGATCACTTGAGGTGAGAAGTTTGAGACCAGCCTGGCCAATATGGTGAAACTCCGTTTACTAAAAATACAAAAATTAACCAGGTGTGGTAGCGGGTTCCTGTAATCCCAGCTACTCTGGAGGCTGAGGCAGGAGAATCCTTTGAACTCAGGAGGCTGAGGTTGCACTGAGCCAAGATCATGCCACTGCACTGCAGCCTGGGCGACAGTGTGAAACTCCATCTCAAAAAACAAACAAAAAACCAGGCTGGGCACATGGCTTATGCCTGTAATCCCAGCACTTTGGGAGGCTGAGGAGGGCAGATCACGAGGTCAGGAGTTCAAGACCAGCCTGGCCAGCATGGTGAAACCCTGTCTCTACTAAAAATACAACAACAACAACAAAAATTTAGCCAGGCATGGTGGCACGTGCCTGTAATCCAAGCTACATGGTGGGCTGAGGCAGGAGAATTGCTTGAACCCAGGAAGTGGAGTTTGCAGTGAGCCAAGATCGCACCACTACACTCCAGCCAGGGCGACAGAGCGAAACTCGATCTCAAAAAACAAACAAACAAAAAACCACCAAAACCAAAACATTTCCCAAGACTTTTTACACCCCAGTGGTACCCAGTCTTTTTTTGGTGTCTTCTACATTTCATTTCCTCCATTAACATGGCAGCCTGAATGAGAATTAAACAAATAATACACCCTGAAATTGCAGTTGGGAAGGTCTCCTATGCTTATTGTGGCCAGAGATCTCATCTCAGCCCTGATTTTGATGATCCGTGACACGGAACAAATAAAGAAGGCCTGCACTCCCGCTATCCCAGGCCAGCCCCAGAATTCCCTGAGCACCTACATTTCGTATATCAGACAAAAATGTATGCCATCTCTGTGTTTGCTTACAGGGGACTATAATTAGCTCCTAGAAAACAAGCAGAGGTCCGGTGAAGGAGTAATCTAGAAAAGCCCAGCAATTCTATATTTTGCCTTGAGAAGATAAAATCATATCCAGAGAATCCAGATATGAAGAATGGCAGAGGAAGATGAAAAATGTTCTGTCATTTAGAGTAATCTCCAATTGTGTTTAAATATTAGGCTTCCTTATGTAGCATCTGGCCCAGAGCTGTCCAATAGAACTTTCTGTGGTGATGGAAATGTTCTTTATCTGTGCTGTCCAGTATGGAGACCACTAGCCATGTGTGGTTGTTAAGTACTTGAAATGTGACAAGTGCAACTAAAAAACTTCATTTTTCATTTTTTTCTTTTCTTTTTTTTAGTTTTTGTAGAGATAAGAGTCTAACTATGTTGCCCAGGCTGTTCTCAAACTCCTGGCTTCACGCTATCCTCCTGTGTCAGCTTCCCAAAGTACTGGAATTATAGGTGTGAGCCACTGCCCTGGCCCATTTTATTTAATTTTAGTCGATTAAAACTTTAGTTCTAGAGATAAATCCTAATTAAAATTTTAATTGATTAGAATTAAATTTTAATAGCATACATAGCTAGGGGCTACTGTATTAGACAGTGTGGTTACTGGCCCTTGCCCTCCTAACTTTTTATACTTTCTAACAATATTTACAAGTTGGGGCTATTATAACATTGTTCAAAAATTGAAGGCACCGGTTTCATTAATCCTACATATACATTTCCACTGTGAAATTAGATTTGTAATGGGTTAGAAATTCAAGCCTCCTTGTATCAAGGCAAGATTTTATTGTGAGACTAACTTCAATGGAGCATTCATTATGTTTAAGCTTTGATGTTTAAAATTTGTATAAATCATGTGCTTTAGTGGTGATGGTTGCACAACAGTGTGCAACTTCATGCCACTGATCTGGACACTTAGAAATGACTAAAATGATGAGTTCTATGTTAAATATGTTTTACCACAGCAAAAAAATTATATGCTTTGGTTTTTAAAATTTGGCTTGATTGTGATTTTCTTTGGTTAAAATTCCCTCTGCCACAGGCCTTGCTGAGGATCTGGTGCTGCATGTTCCTGGCTGCAGTGTGTTTCTCTTTGGCGAAGCTGACCTGCCTGAGAAGCGCAGTCTTGTCCAGAGAAGGAAGCAGCTGGGCTGGTTCACGAGGAGGGATTTCAGTGCTCTTCAGCCTGACCTGGGAGCTGCCCCTTCCCAAAGATGTGGTTTAACAGGTTCTGAGCATGGTTTTTGCTTTGCTCTTTTTTTTTTTTTTTTAAACTTGAGGTCCCCTTTATGAGTCACACCCTGTTAATGCAGGAAGAGTTATAGGGGTGGCTGCTTCTTGAAATGGGTGAGGCTCTCCTTTCTGCTGTTACTCTCACCCAGGCCCTTTTAAGCTAACCTGTGAGCCTAGAAGCTCTCGTCAAGTATTTGATGAGGGCCCCCAGAAGTGATATTCAAGATATATCATTAGCCCTGCAACGTGATCACTGATGAAAAGAATGCTCATAGCTCCTGGCACTGGGGCAGGGTCCTGGAGGCCCCTGTCTGTGAATGGTGTGGGGTGTGTCCTCGGGTGTGATGGAGACACCTGGAGAGGGAGGACTTAGGGAGAGAGAGGACTTAGGGAGAGATCACTTCTAGCTGGTAGGAAGGTCTTTCAATACTTAAACATCAGTGTAGCCAAGTTGGTGCTTACAGCTGGAAATCAGTTCTAGAGGAACCCTGGAAAAAAGCTGTTCTAGATAACGGACTTCTAGAATGCAGAGACCAAAGACTGGAAAAAGAAACTATTCCTTCCCCTGGCTCTCATCAACTTTTGCCTCTCTCTGCTGCTCCTGCCCTCACTCCCTGCCCCACCCTAAGGGATGTGTCAGGAAAAGGTGGAACTCCTCTCTGTTGTCTGTACTTCCGCCATCCTAGTGTCACTTATTTGAGTCTTAATTGTTTCATTTTCAGACTCTGTTGGGGCCACAAATTAAACCATGTAAGGTCACATTTTGATGGTCAGTCAATAACTTAAGCAGTTACCAAAATACTAGATATCCAAGGAGCGAGAGGTGGGCGAGCATAAGAAACACATTTCTCATGGCACAGCTCTGCCAAAGCCCTGCAGAATCATTTACACATAGGTCTTTGGTTAGTAGCCCCTGGCACAGAATTCTGATCTTAAACAAATATTGTCTATAATCAAGTAGAGCAATGCAATTAAAAAAAAAAAAAGCACAGGTTTTGGGGCCATGCTGAAATCCCAGCCTTGCTATTTGCTGGCTGTGTGACCGTGGTTCCTTGGTCTCATTATGCTTTGGTTCCCATATCTATAAAACGGACGTAATAATGTCTCCCTCTCATTATTGTGAAGTTGAAATGATGTCTGTAAAGTGCCCAACACAGTACTAAAGGGCTATTTTTTTCTTCCCTATGAAGATGAGATTTAATAAAAGTGATATTATAAATGTATTTCATTCAACATTTTGTCATAGAAAAAAGGAAGAGACTGATTGCTCTCTGCCAATTTGAACCTCACATATTTTCCCATGATTTGTCTCACAAATGGAGAAGTGTAAAGTTTTATGACTAAATTTTCAGAAATCCATTTCCTGGTTTCTAATTTGAGCCTCCCTAAAGACTGAAGAGATTATACCGCAGATGTAGTCACTTCAGTGCCAGGTGGACTGGTATTGCAGTCAGGTGGACGGGAATTAGACATAGGTATACTGCTGTGAGATCATTAGGTTAAGCAAACACTTGAATAACTTAATTCTCATTTTTGCAGTGCTGTTAGAATAAATGGGTCTATATTTGGGAAAAACTTTAACCTGATATAAAAAGCATATGTGAGTTAAAGACCAAATGCTAATATTATCACTAATTATGTTTAGTTTCCTAAGAACAAACTTGATATGTAGTTGTTTAAACTAAAGGGAGGATTGCTTCCCAATCTGATCTATCACCTGCCTGTGGTTGGATAATCTGTGTCTCTGCCTCATCATTATCTATTTTATATTGTTTGATTTGAAATGGTCAACACACTGGGATTTCTGATTTTTTCTTTTTCTTACTTTTTTTTTTTTTTTTGAGACAGGGTCTCATGGCATTTGCCTAGGCTGGAGTACAGTGGTGCGATCTCGGCTCACTGCAGCCACAACCTCATGGGCTCAGGTGATTCCCCCACCTCATCCTTCCAAGTATATTTTGTAGAGACAGGGTTTCACCATGTTGCCCAGGCTGGTCTCAAAACTCTTGGACTCAGGCCATCTACCCACCTTGGCTTCCCAAAGTCCTGGGATTATAGGCGTGAGCCCCTGTGCCTGGCCCATGATTTTATTCTCTGTTTTTACTCACATGGAGATCTGTAATTTACATAAAAAATTTCATAAAAATCTGCAAATCCCAAGTTAAAACATTAAGATGCCAAAATTGGCACAACGAATGTTTAAAGAGGATATTTAAAAGGTAATATTTAATACTGGGGAAGATGTAGTTAGAGACATTTACACTGTTAATGATAGTATAAATTGGTATAAACTTTTTAGAAGTGAGCTTGTGATATGTGCGAAGAGCTCTAAAAATGTATATAACTGCCTTTCAGGAATTCTAGATCTAGAGATAAATCCTAAGGAAATAGTAAAAGGTATATGTACAAGTATGTTTATCAAAGCATTATTTATAATAGCAAATACTGAAAATAATGGAAATGTTTGCTATTTGGGTATGTTTATGTAAACTATGGCATACTCAAGCATGATGTTTTAGAAGAACTTTCAGAGACATAGAAAATGCAATCTAATGTAGAGAGAATTTGCAGTTAAATTAGTTAATGAAACAGATATTAAGTACCTACTATGTGCTAAGCAGTATCACCAGCGGGCAAAATAGAACTTATCTGTCCTCAAAGAACTACATTGTAGTTGGGGAGGGGCAAAGAGACAGATGATAAATAAAAGCCTTAATAAACAAATGAATTATATAGTACATTAGAAAATAACAAGTGCTACAGCCAAAATAAATATTGAACAGGACAAGGACATTAAGAGTTCTAGAATGGGGCCGTATTGTGATTATAAGTGGAATAATCCAAATTAGGCCTCATTGTAAAGGCAATATTAGAGCAAAGACTTGAAGGAGTGAGGCCACTAGCCACGTGGAGATGTGGAGGAGAGTTTTAGGCAGAGGGAATAGCCAGTGCAAGGGATACCAGGTAGTATAGGCAGCATGATCTCAATATTGTAAAATATATATGTACATATTTTGTTTATATTATATGTAAGAAAAACATTTTTATATTCTTAAAGCTTCCACCATATTTTCATAATATCTCTAAATCAATCCTGTGATTATTTCCATCATCTTCCCTGAAGGGTAATTAGTAAGATTTATTAGTGGTCAATTTTATAAAAGTTAAGTTTCAGTGCCTGTATTCAGATTATATTTGATGGCATACTCATGATAAGAAGGGAAAAGGAGCACAGCTTTTCCCCTATATGCCTTTTTTCACTGGTACCCATGACCAAGGGTAGAAACCTTAGCTTGTGGAAGAAACAAGAAAATTACAGTTTGCCAAGTTTGGGCAGTCTGTTTGTCCATCATTTAGTAGGCTCAAAGCAGGTGCTAATAGCAGAAAAATAAAGTATTTCAAGGAGGATCAGTGAATAAGGGATGTGAATAAACAATTAGTTTCTAATATTCCTCACACCAGATAGTAGAGTTTAAGACTTTCTACTAAAATATTAGGTTACCTTAATTGCACATATTCTTCCTTAAAAAATAATCCAGAAAGAAGTAAATTGCTTTCTTTCTTTTTTTTTTTTTTTTTTTGAGATGGAGTCTCGCTCTGTCACCCAGGCTGGAGTGCAGTGGTATGATCTCAACTCACTGCAACTTCCACCTCCTGGGTTCAAGCGATTCCCCTGCCTCAGCCTCCCGAGTGGCTGGGACTACAGGCACGTGCCACCATGCATGGATAATTTTTTGTATTTTAGTAGAGACGGGGTTTCACCATGTTGGCCAGGATGGTCTCGAACTCCTGACCTCGTGATCTGCCCACCTCGGCCTCCCAAAGTGCTGGGATTACAGGCATGAGCCACTGTGCCTGGCCATAAATCGCTTTCATTTTTTGAAGCAATATCTACTGAAGTAGAATTTATAACACCTCTTTCTTTAGGGTAGAAATGTTATTCATCTAATTTTTCAATGAATTTGGTTCCCAACAATAGCGATTTCCCACTTGTTTAAATTTAATTGGCTTTATATATTTTTCTAACTTTTTTTTTGGTTATGTCAGTGTTTCCTAACATATTTTTCCCTCCCACCAAAACAGAAAAACCTCAACACATTGTTGCTATGTTTATGTTTTTCCCTACAAAAATGAAATAGAAATGATTGGCGCTATCAACTGTACAGTACAGTCAACAATCCAGGACAAATTAATTTGCACAGTACCAGAGAGGAAGCAGAATCTATAAGGAAACAGGTTTCTGTTTTGAAGTTCCCAAAGAATATTATAAACAGAAGAGAAAAAGAAGTGAGCTCAGAAATGATTAACACCCATAGTCAGTGCCAAACACACAAACTCTTTTAAGCCAAATTCCTTTTAAAAGTTTGTAGTTGGCCAGCTTGTGGGGAACATAAATAAGGGCAAAGCAGTAATAGTTGATACTTTTAGATCTATAAATAAATACTTTATACATATATATTTAAAACCCTAAACATTTATGGGGTAATTTAAACACTGCTGTCTGATATGTTGTATGAATGGCCTGCATGTATGCATCATTGTTTAAAAATGCAGGGAAAATTCTTTGAACTGTAGTTTCATATGATGCCCTAGGAGTCAGAGATGGAGGTAATTGGTACATCTTGGAATCAGGGGCTTCTGTTTAGTTATTTAAATGGGTTACTGAGCACTTTCCTGCTTACTTCTTTCTACTATAAATAAGAAATGCATCATCAGGCACTTTTCTTGACATTGAATACTCCAATTTACTCCACACCAAAACTTTATCTGGTATTTGAAAAATAATTTCTAGTTTTAGAATGAGTCTCGTTTTAAGGAGCCTATTTTTAAAAATTATTTGCTGATGCTGGCTAGGAAGCCTAGTTGGGATGATGAAAAATGAAAGTCTCAATGTGTCACTAAGCATGTAACCTATAATTGGAGCATGAAGGACTTAAGACTTTGCCTGAACTCAGGGAGGGCACTGTTCTATTATTGAAAAACCTGACAGCAGGCAAGTTACTTGAGTTTCCCTCTTATCTGGACTGGCTTAATTATAGGAGGTAAATTTGTACCTATGTTTGTAATCTCTTCTGAATTATTTCTACTCTGAAAGATTTAAAGGCAATAGAATGAGGTTCACAATGCCTCACAGAGCAAGGAAACGTCATAACCATTTTACAGAAAGAATGCTGAGCAGAGGCAGTGTCCTGTTGAGGTGGAACTTGAATTTGGACCCACGGGAGTACTTCCTAGCCCTGTGGCACGTGGTTCTCACTTAGCTTTCTTTTCTGTGGATTCAGCCACACGGACACAAGTCCTGCATTCTTCCCGCCATGGGAGCATTGGACTTAGCAATTATGTTTGAGTTTTATGGCTTTAGTCATCAAATGTCCTGTTTCAGCTGTGGTTTCCCTTTAGTGCATGGTCTAAAAAATTTAAAATACCAATATATAATGATAACTAATTGTTTTTGGTATAATAACTGTTTATGTTTTTGAACCTGAGTTCTGAGTCTGGTTGCCTTGCTCTGTTTGTTACTCTGAAGCAAAGTCCACATTTAGGCTAGGGTTTTACCTTATTTTAACTTTCTTCCTGTTTTTATACTGAGCAACCTGCAGGGTTCCTGGCACTCACCAGGTTTTCAGTAAAAAAGTTTTTTTTTTTTTTTTTTTTTTTGAGACAGAGTCTCGCTCTGTCACCAGGCTGGAGTGCAGTGGCAAGGCGATCTCTGCTCACTGCAACCTCTGCCTCCTGGATTCAAGTGATTCTCCTGCCTCAGCCTCCTGAGTAGCTGGGACTACAGGCATGCGCCACCATGCCCAACTAATTTTTGTATTTTCAGTAGAGACGGGGTTTCACAATATTGGCCAGACTGGTCTCGAACTTCTTACCTTGTGATCCGCCTGCCTTGACCTCCCAAAGTGCTGGGATTATAGGTATGATCCACCGCGCCCAGCCCGGCAACAAAGTATTTAATGAGGGAGTTGAATTGGTTGAAAAGAATCTATTTATTCAAACTGTAATGCAGTCCACAAATTTGAAGTTTTCTCTTTAGATATAAAAGTGCTAAATATCCTAAAACACCATCCCAGCTCTCTCCTCATGTATGCTTTAATACTGGCCACCAAAGAGGAGTATAATATAATGAATGGAACTTCTGAAGACACCCCTAAACAACTTTGGCACTCCTAAAGTGAAACACTTTTCTGTAGAGTTAAAATATATAGAATCCTTTCACCTTTAATTGATTGAAAATGATGGTGCCTGGAACTATTTTTGAGAATAATTTTGATCTAAAGGGAAAAAAAATACATGTGTTTCTTCTGAGTGCTGCTTTTCCATTTTCCTAATGGGCTCTTCACTATTGTTTTGTCTGAATGCAGTTTTTTATTTGTGTTATTCCAGACATGGTCCTACCACAAGCATCTTTAAACCAGACATTAATAGCATAGTTCGCAGTCATTACTGCCAGTGCTCAAACACAAATATTGCATTTGTGTTTGCAAAAGCTACACATCAGATGTTAATTAAGTGCATTTGGTTTTTTTCTGCTTAAACAATCTGGCATAAAGAGTTTACATCCATATCAGTTCACCATAAGGTCTCAACAATATCTAAATCACCAGCCATACAGTATATGATAAATACAGTGTTTCCACACAAGAAAATAACAGAATTGTCAGGAAAACATCAGGCCTGTTATATTTCTCTGTGAAATAATAGCGACTGAATCTCAGTTTCTTTTTCTTTTTGATAAAAAAGTATTTAACTAGGAGTAAACACCAATATTTAGAATGATAAATTTTTCATTAAAGCACACATGGAAAGCAAAATCATACCAAAGATTTTTTTCCTTGTTTTTAGCTTGCTTCAGGGCGTTGTGACAGTTGTGTTGGAAGAAAATTGGAATTTCAGCCTTGCAGTGAGGGGATCCGTGCTGCCACCAGAGCAGCCGAGTGCCAATCTGCGGGAGGCGGGAGTGGAGCGAAACTGCAAACTGAGAAACAAACTTTCACATCAGGTTTCTAATTTTAGAGCAAAAAGTGGAATTACTTTAATGATATGACATTTAACTAGAAATACGATTTGCTGGGATTAATTATCTCTCTCATTTAAAATACCTTCTTAGTAGGTTTAAATTAACATAAAAATCAAATTCAGCATTTAAATAAGGTCAATGGGACTGCTGGATTTAAACACAGAATTTGATTCAGTATAATTGGATCACCGTATTGGTTTTGACTTGGAAGGATTAAATGGAGGAAATTGGAAAAGCGTGAATTTGGGCAGAAAGAGAAATTTTCTCTTCTTTTTCTTTCTTTCTTCTTTCACCTTCCAAGGGAGAGAAGTTTCCCCACCTTGGAGAGGAAACTACTACCCTGATTAGGTCAGAAACATCTCAGATTCATTAATTGTCTCCGTTTTATCACTACTTGAATAAGAAATAGTAATAAAACAAAAATATTGTGTAACTAAAGCTTACTAGAAGAATTTAAAATACATACAACAAGGGTCTGTTTGAAAAATGATTATTCTGTGTTAAGTGATTACCTCTTATTTTATTTAAAAGCATATGAAAGTTATTTCTGACGTTTTATTTTGCTTAAAAAAATGAACTTTATGCTTTTGAAGGAATTTTAAAAATAAGAGTTTCATTTCAATCAAGTAAGTCGCTGTTGGGACACTGAACAGTGTATGTGTCATGTTCTTTATTGAACTCTTGTCCTTACAGCTTATGTCTAAACTTACTTTATCTTTAATAATTTGTCTTAGGCAATGAGTTCATTTATAGCAAGAATGATCAACTTTGGAAATTCTACTAACAAGGGGAAGTTATTAGACATGCAATGGAAGAGGATGTCTTGGAATTTGCTGGGTGAGGGATTCAGGAAAAGTCCCAGGGCTACAGGGATGGAATGACCCATGTCATGGGGAAAGCCCCAGGTCCACATGCAGGAACTTCCTTTGAAAGTGACTTGCTCCCTCAGGCTGATGAATTGCATGTGAATAACTGAATGTGACTGGGCATATCAAAGCTATGGGACAGCAACGTGTAATGGTGAAGCACTACAGGCCTGGTAAGGATTTTGAATGGTCATGCTGATGTAACCCCCAGTGTTATATACTCTTCAGCAAAACCTGAGTGTGATCCAACTATTTGTTGGAACGATGGTAAAGATATTACCATTCCTTGAGTCAAAATAGGATATGTACATTAGATTTTAGGACATAAGGCTATTTGTAACATGACTTATTGGGGGGTAAATGAGAGAAAAATGTTTGGAAGTTTTCTGTTAAAGAGTGGCAACATTAAGATTGACAAAAATTCCAGTTATACTCTGTGCAATGTTAAAACTGATATAATTCTTAAAGATATTTAGGGTAAGTGATTGGGACATGAGATGATGAGAGAGAGATGTATTGACTGTTAGGAAATTTAATTTTTATGAAATCAGCATTATGGGGAAATACTGTAATCTGATTCATTCCTGCAGAATTCCCAGGAGGAAGAGGCCCAGCCTCGGGAGTTGAAATGTTTCATTATGTACATGTGTGGGAAAAAGATGAAATGTGGTTTCCGTGTGCTGATTTTCTGTAAAACATCTATTAGTATGAGAGTAGTCAGGCTAGGCAACAAAGCCCCCAAACCATCGTAGTGTAGGGAAAAGTGAACCCAGAAGGCATTTCTCTGATGGATGCTGACATCAGGAGCAATAAGTTTGAAAGTAGCAAGAAAAAGTAATGACAGTAAAATAATGTTGAAATAGTAGCTAAGGAATGATCACATGCTGAAGATGAGGTCAGTCCTTTATTCCTCATCAATCCCTGCTTAACTTTGCTTTTAGAAATGTAAGGTTCCCCAAAAATGAGGAAACTGCAAATGTAAGCTTTTTATACCAATGCTAATTTAACCAAGTTGTCCATCTTATAGTGTAAACTATAATTAGAGCCACGCTATTTATGTAATGTGAGCCGCACCATCCCTGAGACAGGGAAAGGCGGGACATTTGCCCCTGAGCTCTAGAGTAACAGGGCTCTAGAGTGTCAATGGCCATCTCAGCCTCTTGTAAAGCTGGGGATGGAAGAAAGAGGTGCCTCCAACAGGTTTCACAAAGAGAAAGGCACGAGGTTTATAAGTCTGTGTGAGGGGACTCTTTTGTCTTGTTTGGCTCCAAACCCTGCCAAACTCACATCATCACAAAACACGTGAGTCCCTTTGCTCTTCCCAGTTCCAAGGCTGTTTGTTAGTTTTTAGTGACCTCTTTCTCTAATTAAGACTGGTTTTGAGATTCATTTTAGTCTGATATTAACCTAATTCAATAATGACAGGAGTTTGTTTCGGAGAGAGGGAGTGGTAGGTACAGAGGTGTGATTTACTTCTGTCTCTGAGACTCTTAGGCCTGTCATTGAATTCAAGCCCCCATGGAGATGGCCTTGGAAATGAATGAAGGTCCAAGGCCTGTTGCTGCTGATGACACTTAGCTCTTAACCGTGCTTTTCTTTCTCTGTTGGTATTTTGGAAAGTTCGAGCTCTTTTAGGAAAAAAAAAATTCCTTCAGATAGTTTAGAGTAGATAAAGTTACCTGATTATAGCCTAAATACTTTTGTTATGGAAAAAAGTATTATCAGCAAAATAAAATCAGATACTAAGTGACTAAAAAATGGGAGGGTTACCAAAAAAAAAAAAAAATCAGGTACTAAGTGACTAAAAAATGAGAGGGTTACCAAATATAATCTCTCTTTCAAAGCATGATTGTTCATTCTTGCCTTACTACTTTTAGGATGATCTGCTGCTCATAAACCAGATATAGAATTTTGAAATGTTTATATGGGGAGATGGCATGATGGTGTTGGGCATGACTTCAAGGAAGTACTTATTCTTTTGGAATTTAGATGGAAAGTCTAAAGGTTTAGAGAACATACTGTTTTTGAGCAAAGAGAAGGGTATTGGCAGAAGAAATTTTATTTGAAAGAAAATAAAATTTGTAGCCTTTTTGTATACTAAAAGAAGCTATTTGTCAATGATGGCAATTTTAATTAAATCCTTAGTATTTATATTGTTCTAGTATCAGATGCTTCCCATAAAGCACAGAGAAATGAATTTTTCCACAAATTGAGTTTAGCAAGAAATACTGTGATCTTCTTTAATAAGAGCGCAAAATGTGAATTTATTTTAAGGAATTAAAAATAAAGAGTTTGGCTGGGTGTGGTGGCTCATTCCTGTAATCCCAGCACTTTGGGAGGCCAAGGTGGGAGGATCACTTGAACCCAGGAGTTTGATACCAGCTTGGTCAATGTAGTGAGACTATCTCTATTAGAAAAAAAAAAGTTAAAAAAAAAAAGGCTGAACTCAATCTTTTTATAGGATCCAGTGATCTAATTTTTTTTACTTACATTTGATTCTTGAATCTGATTGCATTTATATTATTCTGGAATTCCAATTCTGTGTGTGTTTTCTCTGTCAATATGATTACAACGAAGATGGAAAAGATGATGGACTAGGTATGGTTTTTAGACGTGAGGAATTTTAGTTGCTCTGGTGAAGAGAGAAAATGCTGTCCAGTTAGATCTGATAGGTCTGTCTCTCAGTCTCTGAGAGGTGAGAAGCAGCAGTGCCCAGGTCTTGCCTTGCTTTGGCGGAGGCTGTGTGGCCCGATAGAAAGAACAGCAGACAGTGGTTTGGAGGGCTTGAGTTCAGTCCTTGCTCTTATTTTTCATGTAGCCATAATTTCATTAACTATGAAATAGGAAAAATAGTTCCCTCCCCAACTAGGGGAATAAATGTCTATAAGCTGTAATGTAAAAATGAAATGTATTATTAATAGTTTTTCTAGGTCTATTCTAGAGCTTTGCTTTAGTTTTGAGCATCAGTATTAAACAGATGAGAGGGGATAAAAGCACATGGTGCCACTGATTCATATTGGGTTGTAGGGGTTGATTCATTTGCCGGTTACCTGAATTAACCTCTCCAGGTTCCTGTCACAGCATTACAGGCTGCTGGCTTTGAGCAAGGCCTATTTAAAACCAAACATCCTTTTAACGGGTACAGTGTGTCATTTGGGAAGATGAAAAATGTTCTGGAGATGGATGATGGTGCTTGGTTGCACAACAGTGTGAATGTACTTAATTCCACTGAACTATATACTTAAAAATGGCTAAAGTGGTAAATTGTATGTTATGCACATTGTGTTTTATAATTTAAAAAGAACAAAAAGTATGTATTTATCCCACAAAAGTTTAGAAAAAAATACAAAAATCCCCTCATATCTGAATAAGATAACTTTACTAAGTCCATTGTCTTAGTCCATTCTTGTATTGCTATAAAGAAATACCTGAGACTAGGCAATTTATAAAGAAAAGAGATGTAATTGGCTCATGGTTCTGCAGGCTGTACAAGAAGCATGATGCTGACATCTGCTTGGCTTCTGGGGATGCCTCAGGAAACTTACAGTCATGGTGGAAGGGGAAGGGGGAGCAGTTATGTCACATGGCCAGAAAAGGAGCAAGAGAGCTGGTGGGGAGGTGCTACCTACTTCTAAATGACCAGATCTCACAAGAACTCACTCACTGTCATGAGAAGAGTACCAAGAGGATGGTACTAAACCATTCATGAGAAATGCACCCCCGATGATTCAGTCACCTTTCACCAGGCCCCACCTCCAACACTGGGTATTACGATTGAACATGAGATTTGGGTGGAGACATTGATCCAAACCAGATCATCCATATGTTCTAAATAAAATGTTGGGAAACTTCTGTTATCTACTAATAGACACAAATATGTATGACCTATTTTTCCCTTTTAAAATCTATTATGATGGACTGTAATGCTCCAGATGAGGTTTAGTTAATGGTTTAAAATAAAGTTGATTAAATGTGGCCTTTGATCCAGCTATCCATTAAAAAGCAAAAATTTACATTTTTATTATAAATAAATAATTTTCTTTTTCTGAGATAGAGTCTCATTCTGTTACCCAGGTTGGAGTGCAGTGGCACAATCTTGGCTCACTTCAACCTCCACCTCCCAGGTTCAAGGGACTCTCCTACCTCAGCCTCCTGAGTAGCTGGGATTACAGGTGCACATCATCACACTCAGCTATTTTTTTTTTTTTTCCAGTAGAAACAGGGTTTCGCCATCTTGCCCAGGCTGGTCTTGAACTCCTGAGTTCAGGTGATCTGCCCACCTCGGGCTCCCAAAGTACTGGGATTACAGGTGTAAGCCACCATGCCTGGCCAATAAATAATTTTTAAAACAAGCACAGACACACCTCTTACTTCTCGTTCATATTTGAATTTGTCTTTTCTTTCTCTGTTCCCCTTCTGCCTTTTAGAAAATCTGAACCAGCTGTAAATTGTGGAAGGTGTTCTGGTGGATGGGTACACTATCACCAGCTCTTCCTCTGCAGGAACTGGCATAAGTCACTGGGATGCATCTATAATAACTAAGAAGGACGATCCCATTGGCTTGAGAAAACCTGACAAAATGAGCAAGCAAATACCCCGACTCATACGCACCTTTTCTCAGATTGGCCTCTTAGAAGCAGCCCCACAGTTTGTGCCAATGTTTCATCAGTATTTGTTTTTTAAATCTTACTACAAGGTGGACAATGTATGGAATATGTGCTTCATAGTTCATATTTACCCTCCCTCCTTTCACCAACTGTGAAGAGGCCAAAATTGATGTGAACAAATAGACTTTACTTTCTATCAGCCCCTTTGTGTTTTTATTCTACCCAACTTTAAACTTTAACTTTTAGTTTCTTAAAAGAGGGATAAGGAAAGCAATAAGCTAGGCTATGAGGTGATAAGGTTTTGTGTGTGGGGTGCGGGGCAGAGGGGGAGTTGTCATTGGTTTCCAGCCTAAATTGGGGCTTGACTCACGATAAATTAAAAGTATTTAAACATTGGGAGAGGGGAGTAAGTAAAATATAACTGAAATAAAACAAAAGGGAGGTAATATTTTCATTTCTTGACATAATGAAAAGCCTTGCTCTGTAATTGGTTTGTACTGTCTTGGAAGTGGCGTCCGTGGTCAACAAAGGACCACTCTGTGAGAGATCTGCAAGGAATTTATCATTCCCCCTGGCTGAGCCAAAGCAGGCTTGATATACAGTTTTGTTTCGTATAAATATTCTCATGTTACTGTTTATTCTGTGGGAATATGAGGATCTCACTGACAGGGTACGTGCTCCACTGCCTTGCTTTTAAAGGCATTTATTTGACTCTGTTGTTTGTACTTGCCCAGAAACTTCAGAGAACAGCCCAGGAACTTGTTTGATAAGCATCCAGACCATGCTCCCGAAGTATGTTGTGCTTGGGGGGTTAGGAAAGCTTATTGTTTTAAGCGAGCCTGCACATGGCCTCCAAGGAGCCCATTTTTCATAGATAAAACAATTAGAACACCCTCAGCAATCTCTTAGAATGCTTCTCCAATGTGTAATAAAATGTCCTGGTGAGCAGGGCTCTGGATGAACTCAGACTGCCTTTGGATTACTGTGCCACTTCTTTTGTTCCTATTTGCAGTATTGTGAGGCAAATTAGCGTATTGTGAATTAAGATGTGAGATACAGACCTAAACATGGGACTAATTTCTTTCTACATTTTTAGTGTGGGTGTTAACCTATTATCTCTCAGCTCCGCATTCATCCTTCCATATACTTTTTTTTTTTTTCAAGACAAGGTCTTGCTTTGTTACCCAGGCTGGAGTGCAGTGGCATGATCATGGCTCTCTGCAGCCTTGACATCCCAGGCTGAAGTGATCCTCCCACCTCAGCCACCCAAGTAGCTGGGACTACAGGTGCACACCACTACACCTGGCTAATAACTTTTTATTTTATTTTATTTTATTTTATTTTTTGAGACAGAGTCTTACTCTGTTGCCCAGGATGGAGTGCAGTGGCATGATCTCAGCTCACTGCAACCTTCGTCTCTTGGGTTCAAGCGATTCTGCTGCCTCAGCCTCTGGAGTAGCTGGGATTACAGGTGCACACTGCCACACCCAGCTAATTTTTTGTATTTTTGGTAGAGACGGGGTTTCACTATGTTGGTCAGGCTGGTCTCGAACTCCTGACCTCAAGTGATCCGCCTGCCCCGGCCTCCCAAAGTACTGGGATTACAGGTATGAGCTACTGCGCCCAGCCAGTTTGTTTCATTTTTATGTTTAGTAGACACAGGACCTTGCTATGTTGCCCAGGCTGGTCTTAAACTGAGCTCAAGCAGTCCTCCCGCCTTGGCCTCCCAAAGTTCTGGGATTACAGTCATGAGTCACTGCACCTGGCCCCATACTCTACTTTCTGATCCTGGGACTCTGCAAACCACATTTCTTCTTTGCCAGCCAGTTCCCTATTAGGCTCTGCCAATATGGGGTCCTGGACTGGGGAGGCTGCAGGGGTGGAGGATGGTGAGGGATTGCTCCTTCCTTTTGACCTCCTGTTTCTAGAAGCCCCACTTCAGCAGTGACTCCTCACCTTGACAGTGGCTCTTAGTTCCAGGCTCCAGCTGTTCTTTCTCCCCACCCCCCAACACTTTTCAGAGCTTGCCTTGTTGCACTCCTCAGAAGCCCCAGCATCAGCTGGGCAGTGCCACCTTCCTCAGACGTCTGAGCCCCAGCTCTGCAGGGCCTCTCCTTTCAGCTTCTAGGCTCTGAGGACCCCTGCCGTAGTGAGTGGTGCTGCCTGCAGTTACAGCTCTGTGATCCCTTGTTCTCTGTTTTGCTTTTTAAGTTCAACAACTGTTGACAATTTTTTTTTGTGATCTCTTTTGAAATGCTTAGTGTAGTTTCTGTTTTCCTGATTGGGTTCGGACTGGCTTCTGTCAGAAACAAACATCAGCAGACCCAGTGGGACTGGGGGAAATGGAGAGGGAAAGGAGAAGGCAGAAAATATTCTTTGTGAACATAGCTCCTAACACAAACAGCCCACGCATGGTTACTCTCCTTTTCTTCTCATTCGCACATTATTCTCTTATCTCACTGTCTTCTTCTTGTCAAATTCGCGGTTTCCTTTTGGAATTCGTGCTATTTTTTCCACCAGTAGGGAGTCTGAGTGTTGACTTGAGGTGAGGGTGGGAAATGCCATGGAAAGCATTGGGCCAGGTTTTCCAAAGGATGTCTTTTGCGTAGTAGCATATTCCATCATTTAAAATGTAAACTAATGTAATTATATAATTTAAAAAAGTAAAGTCTTTTGAATCTTATAATAGTTACTTGTCTTTCCTTGTATAGCCATCTTTACCTGCCATGTAGATAATGCTTTTTATCTGGTGGTAGGCCCCCAGCCAAACGCCTTTCCCAAACCTCTGGGTACCACGCTATCAACTTTTTCTCAGGAAGCCCCGTCTGAAGCCAGTCAGTTTCCTAACTTCTTAGGTACCTGTATCTCCATGAAGACTAACTGCTTTGAAAAAAGTAATTATATGGATGTAGTTTAGCTAGGATCCATTGTTACAAAACTATATTGTTTCTAGTACGTATAAAGGATTTTCGGTAACTGATTAATATTAATCTGTGTCTATCCCAAAATTCTTTTTAGTCGTTCATCTTCATGATATCCACTTTGTTATTTCACAAAGATAAAAGGAAGATAAAATAGCAAGATATGGGAAAAGAAGTCTTGAGTGAACCCTTTTGGCATCATTATTTGTAGCTATCTTTTACTGAGTACCAACTAAGTATTAGTTATTACATGATTTTCACAACAACCCTCTGGAGCAGGTGACTAAAGTAATACAATTCCCTAAGTGCTCTTAGCCTATTGGGTCAACCAGGAACCTCCTCCTACCGTATCCCATACCTGTAGGTTTATACCACTGCCCTAACCCTAAACAGTACCCCTTGGGCTGGGCATGGTGGCTCATGCCTGTAATCCCAGCAATTCAGGAGGCCCAGGCAGGAAGATCACTTGAGCTCAGGAGTTCAAGACCAGCCTGGGCAACATAGTGAGCCTTTGTCTCTACTAAAAATAAAAAATTAGCCAGGCGTGGTGATACACGCTTGTAGTCCCAGCTACTCAGGAGGCTGAGAAGCGAGGATGGTTTGAGCCTGAGAGATCAAGGCTGCAGTGAGACGTAATTTTGCCATTCTATCCTCGGTGACAGAGTGAGACCCTGTCTCAACAAACCAAACCAAACCAAAACAAAACAAAACAACAATAACCTTGGACCTACATTCTCAGATCTCCAGGCCTCTCTTCCTAGGCCTGATGGGCCTTCACCTCTAGTTTGTTGTGTTCCAGTTCGAAATTGTACATCCAGTTAGTTGACTCACCCCTCTATGGCAGTTTTATAGGATGGTCCACTCAGGATCCTGAGACTTCTTCCAGATCTTAGGCCTCTCTCCAATACTTCTGTACTCTTTCTTCATTTAAAATTTCTTCTAGATCTTTTTTTTTTGAGACGGTCTTCCTCCATCACCCAGGCTGGAGTGCAGTGGCATGATCATGGCTCACTGCAGCCTCAATCTCCCAGGCTCAAATAATCCTTGCACCTCAGCCTCCCGAGTAGCTGGGGTTACAGGTGCATACCACCACAGCTGGCTAATTTTTTAATTTCTTTTTATTTTTAGTAGGGATGAATTCTCACTCTGTTGCCCAGGCTGGTCTTGAATTCCTGAGCTCAAGTGATCTTCCTACCTCAGCCTCCCAAACTCTGTCTTTTACTCTATTATCATATTCTGAGTTCTTGCCCATTTATTCCTTTTTGTACCTGAAAGAACTATTAGCTTCTAGTTTTGTGACTTCCTCCCCTGGACTGTCAGCGCCTCCTCTGTAGGACTGTGCATTTTGTGCTGCTAGGCACAACCCTCTCTCATTAGGTGGGGAAGTGGAGGATGAACTGCACATCGCCAGATTTCTCCCAGATGAATTTCTCTGAGTTGGGCCACAAACTTGCTCCAACTCATTGGAAGATGCCTGAAATCACTCCCACTATCTTGAAATAGCCAAGTCAGCCATAGGACCCAGAGTAGTCCCCATCAGTATTTAAATCAGGGAGGAAAATTGCCACCAGGCGAGGCCAACACTGCTGCTAGAACCAGGATGGATGTGGATCTTGCAGCCAGTGCTCCAGAACTCCTGGCTGGCTAACCATGCAGAGTCACCTGGTCATTTCTTTTACTTTTAATTCACATCCCTACATTTTATGCAATTTTAGTTTATGGACTTGACACATTGACTTGTTACAGGGTTTTATTGATGTTGTTTGTTTTGCTGGCTAGACTGTAAAGTCCCTGAGGATGAAGCTTCATTCATAAATATTTATTGAGCTCCTACTGCATTTCAGCAGGAGCAGATTTATCATTATCCTAGTGATACATAAGATGTAGGTGCCCTCACTTGTATGGAGACCTAGTAAGGCCTGGGTAATATGTTCACAGGCCCTAGTAATATGCTTACATGGTTGTATGATTTTGAAAAATGTACACAAGTTAGATATTTTAGGCACAATCTGTTGAAACTGCTGTCTCTTCCCACCTCTATTTCTTTGTTATATGTCCTTTCATGATGAGTGGCAGCAGAGCAGCTAGTATTGGCTTCATGAGCTTGCAACCTGTGCAGTAGCACAGGGTCCTATGCTTGGTTCAATGTTCTGCTGTTACTGTCAGGAAATTCTGAATAATTTTTTTCTTATTCCTTTTTTTTTTTTTTTTTTGAGATGGAGTCTCGCTGTGTCGCCCAGGCTGGAGTGCAGTGGCGCGATCTCGGCTCACTGCAAGCTCCGCCTTCCGGGTTCATGCCATTCTCCTGCCTCAGCCTCCCGAATAGCTGGGACTACAGGCACCCGCCACCACGCCTGGCTAATATTTTGTATTTTTAATACAGACGGGGTTTCACGGTGGTCTCAGTCTCCTGACCTTGTGATCCGCCCGCCTCAGCCTCCCAAAGTGCTGGGATTGCAGGCATGAGCCACTGTGCCCGGCCTATTCCTTTTTTTTGAGACACATTGTCACTCTGTTACCCAGGCTGGAGTGCAGTGGCGTGATCTTGGCTCACTGCAACCTCCATCCCCAGGCTCAAGTGATCCTCCCACCTCAGCCTCCAGAGTAGGTGGGACCACAGGCAAGTACCACCACACACCTGGCCATTTTTTTTACTTTTTATTTTTGATAGAGACGGAGTCTCACCATGTTGCCCAGGCTGGTCTCGAAGTCCTGAGCTCAAGAAATCTACCTGCTTGGGCCTCCCAAAGTGCTGAGATTAGAGGCGTGAGCCACTGCCCCCAGCAGGGACCCATATTTTCATTTTGCACTGGGCCCCGTGAGTTATATGGCTGGTTCTGGGAGTGGCTCTGGACATTTTTGGACTCAGATAAAGGAGAAGTTGAGTTGTGAATATTTATGTGGTTCATAGTCACATCCGTGTGTAGTGAAGTCATTACCAGCTCTTCCAGTGTAGGAATGGCTCCCAGGAGTACTCCTCTTGCCCTCTGTGATGGCTCACTCAGTGCTGTGACTCACAAAGCAGGGCCAGAGGACCATCACAGGTGAGTGTGTCCTCTGGTGCCCAGCATCAGAAGTATGTAAGAAGTGGAGGGAAAACGAGGATCAAAAGCTATGGAGTCAGAAGCTAATCTGTGCAAAATCTTTCTAGTTATTGGCAGCACAAGGTTGTAAGCGAAGGATGTGGTTTTTAATAATGTCCATCCAATACAGAAGCTGTAGCTGCACTTATGTATATGTTGATGTAGTATATACAATTATAAGGACACCAGATTATTTCATTTTTTGTGATAATCATACGAAACAGAATTGATCAGAATTTCTGTTTCTAGAGGAACAAATCTGTGATATAGCTATCAAGAACAAGTATGTCCCATGGGAATTTGCCTGTTGGGAAAGTTGTATCCCAAACTTTAATGATTAAAAACACATTTCTGTCAACCATTCTAAATAAAGGAATGAGTTATTTTATATTCTGTTTATATAAAATGACAGATTACTATCATTTGCATAGGTGACAAAAGAGTAGCCATAAAAATGTGGAAAACATGTATAGCACTATACAGATAATAAGAATATGTTATTTTTCTGGAATTCACAATAATTATAGTTTAAAAATGTGGAAAACATGTATAGCACTATACAGATAATAAGAATATGTTATTTTTCTGGAATTCACAATAATTATAGTTTAAAAATGTATAGTTTGTTGTAATTTATTTTCTCATTCTAAATTCACTTACAAACCTATTTTTGGGTTATTTTTTAATGATGGTACTCAAAATGGTGTAAGCTTCCGGCTTCACAGGACCTGGACCTGGCCGTGTGCTGAATACATGCCAAGCATTTGGCACATCTATTACTTTATTTAATTCTCACAACAGCCCTCTGAGAGCAATATTATCCCCACTCTACAGGTACAGAAACGGAGGCTCAGAGAAGTTAAGTAACTTCCTTGAGGTCATATATCTTGTAAGTTGCAGGACCAGGTTTCTGTATAGGTTTGTCCTTTCTGAAGTCTATTCTTTTACTCTTTGCTCTCCAGTTCCTAGAGTGACAATGTCATTTCCTCAGAAAACTCTCCTGAGATCATCAGGGTAGGTTACATGCTCCGTTATGCCTGTCCTTTCTTTCCTAGCTCACGTCACAATTAACTAATTACTAAAGTGATTATACTGTGATTATTATATAATCACAGTGTTTTATTATACTGTGATTAGAAAGTGATTATCCTGTAACCTCCGTGGAGGAAGCTGTCTGTTTTACCTACAGCGTGGAAACTCTGGGTATTCAGTGAATAATGCATTTAGATCTACTAATTTTCAGAGGCACCTTAGAGCAGCTTCTTGCCTCAAGTACTTTCTTTCTCACCTTTCCTTCTGCTCAGCAAAGGAAGGGTCTGGGAATGGCAAAACATTCAGGCTCAGAATTAACACCCAAGAGTATTAGGGTTGTGCAGCTGATAATGTAGAGATGTTATCATTTATACATTCACACCTTCATATGGATTGCCTGGTACCAATTTCAGGTACCAGATATCTATGGGGGTGGGATATTCATGCCAAAAGGGTATCTGTTACATAGTTTTATATTTTTGTAAACTGAGTCATCTTAAAATGGGAGAGCACCTGTGTTCAATTTTCCCTGGAATGAGCTGCTAAATTCTCTTGTACTCTTCACTTCGGATGAGGTTTTCTGGATGACACCATCTGGGAAATGTCACTTTGATTAAAGTAAATATGCAGCATAGTTAACACTGGGAGCCTATTTGAATTTCTCTAAGTAGCCACATCTACAGAAGCAGAAGGCAGCCGGCTCTTTGGGCTGGGAGAACTTGAGAGAGATGCGTTCCACGGTTTGGTGTCAGTCGAGTGGCAGTGTGTGGCCAACTAAGCTCTGAAGGATTTTGTGTATTTTCCTTTTCTTACCATTGGGCTATTTTTTTTCTTTTCCAGTTTATTTTGACACGAAGAAGAAAATATATAAAAATAAAAAACTCAGCTTTACGATTGCCAAGTTTTTCTTTCAAACTAAGAAAAGAAACCAGTTGTTGAAAAATATGATGAATGGCATCCTTTGTTTTATTTTCAGCATAGCACATGAGGGCACTGCCATTGGAAAGGGGCCAAATTCCCCAGGCAGGAGGGAACCCTGGGCTGAAAGGCGGCCTAGTGATTTTGGAGGCTGGTGTGTCAGGATTTCCTCTCAGCTGTTACAAATATCTCTCTTCTTTCCACAAGATTTCCTCACAGACTCACCCCCCTCCCATTCTTCAGGCATTCCTTGTGTTTTCAACACTTGCTACTGATGAGGATGTCATCTATTTGTAAGAAAACGCCATTGGTACAATGTGGGGCTTTCAGCATTTACATTGTGGTTTTCCCGACTTCCACAGCTATTGACTTATTTGGCTGTGGGATCATGTATGGTTGAGGGCAACAGTCAGTAGTTGATGTGTAAGCAATCCGTAAGATTGTTAGCATGATTCCTGCTCATTGTTGTCTTGTCACCAAGTGGTTTGGGAGAACCAAGGGGAGAGAGAGTCTAACTTTCTTGTTCTGAAAGTCAACCTCAGGGCCCTTCTGATCTCTCTCTGCCGCTCATGTGGTGGAATGAAGAGGAAGGGATGGATGAGAAGAAGGGTCATGCTACTCTTTCAAGGAAGTGAGGGAAATGTCTCAGATGCCTTGAGCTCATCCTCATGTGTCCCATGAAGTGAAATCTAAAATTGCTCTGAGGACGTAGGTGAACTGTACCTCCACAGAACCTGTAGCACTTTCCCAATTTGGAAGCTCCTTCTGAAAACTTTATGCACTTTGGCTGGGGTATTTAACTCATTTATTATAACTTTTGTTTGCCAGGGTGTTTTTCTCACTAGACTGAGATCTTTGAGAACAGGGCTGTTTTATTCCACTTGGTAATTCCAATACCTGGTCTCAGAATACCTTTGCTAAATAAATTAATGTACCAATAGCTGAATTCCAAGCCCTGGTGTTGAGTCAGAACTAGATAACTCTCTAGGTATAGATGGTTTAATCATTTATCAAGTGACTTCAGGTTCTGTTGCATCAAGTTGAGTTACATGTATAAGGGACAGTTAAAGGAAAATGCTGTTCTGAACTTCTAGGGAACAGAAAGTCTGGCTCAACTTATGTGTGAGGCTGGGGAAAGAGGGTAGAGACACCAGAATTCCTCATAAAGACAGACATCAAATGACTCGAGAATGCAAACACCTGACTTACTTCCTGCAGAAACGCCAGTGGGAAAAAGTGTGAGTTGGAGCTCCTCATGCCTCTTCCTGTTGTCTTTACTCTTAAATTCAGGCTGTCTTTTAAATGCCCCATGATCTACTTGTAAACTCTTTAAGCAAAAACGATGCCAGGTTCTGTTCTGTGGCTACCAGATTGGAGCTTTTCTCTCCCAGCTTCATTCAGTTAATTGAGCTGTGCTGGAAGGTTCAGTAATTTATTCTATGGAGTCTTTCTGTGCAAACAATTCCAGGCTGAGGGAAAGAGACTTAGCTGAATCTCTCAAACACTTGAAATGCAGAATTTATGTTTTGGAAAACACCAGTGAGTCAGTGTCCTCAAATGTAATCAATAAAAGACAGTCTCCATCATCAGCTTTTCATTAACCGAGCTTAGAGTTGCCTCCTTTTATTGCTTTTTACATGTTTACAGTATCTCATTCTTTCCTTGATTCTGGATTTTCACACCATATGGCCACATCTTTAAGTCATTTTTCAGCTGCTCTATTAAATAGTAAAATGAGATTCAGAACAGATTTCTTTGATTTTAAAATAGCATTTTGGGTGTGTGACTTTTTTGTAAATAAAAAAAGAATTAAGGCACTCAAACGCATGAAATTTCAGGTATTTCTACCCAGACAGTGTAATATGTAGCTTTCTGCTTACTTAGAATAAATATATGTTTATCTCGTGGAATTTCACCTGCTGCATAAATGGATTCATTCATTCTGCATATTGAAATTCATTTCTACTTAAATAAGATTTAGCCTCCACTGTTGCTAATGAACATAGATTGAAAATGAAATTGAAAGTGTATCTTTATAACTATTCAATATTATACTGTATTTCTCATTAGAAATGATTGCTATCGCTTATAAGCATCCATACTACATGTCAATAATGCTCTATTGCTGTAATTATGGTGGTGTTTCTACTATTTGATCATATAAAAGGTGGGATTCTTTTATGTTTTACTTTTTTTCTGGGTTATTTAGTGGTCAGTTCCTTGAGAAGCTGCAAAGGAGAGATTTTTGACTGCCAACATTTGGATCTCACAGTTTAGAGTTGGTCAATGAGGGCTTAAGGCATATAGTCCTACAACTTAATACAGTTTACTTTGTAAAGGGTTACACATATTTAAAAGACTATTGAATATTTACTACTTGTTTTCTGAGCCAGAAAGGACATTTTGGTGTAGATTGTATGGGAATTTTTTTTTTAAGGATACTACTTAACAAAAGGAAACCACTGCATGAGCAAATTTTGTAATATGAGTAAATTTGCCATTGATCCAGACTTTAGCAGCAGGGACTGTGTCAGTCACAATTAATCAGCTTATGAGTATGTGATTCAGAATCTTTAATTATCCTTTAAAATCTGGACATCGACTTGAAGAAATGACTGGCCTACAGTTGATTGTTTAAAGTTAAAACCAAGTGCACTCAACATCTGAAAGGTCAATAGTCTCTTAATTGTAATTCAATAAAGTTAATTTAAAGTGGTATACAATTTGTGAGTGTTATAATTACAGTTCACATATTTTTGACTTCAGTGACGGTACTGTTTGCTAGAGAAATATGCTTCAGTTGAGGATAAGTCCATTGGATGTGTGTATTTTGATGGCTATCAATATTTTAAAGTTCATTACTTAATATGATACATAGGAAGATAACAATTTGGAGCAACTATTCTAAATAACTCAGGTAAAATTCTGCTTTTTCTTGAACTATTCTGGCATTATTCATTGTTTTATTGTCACCGTGATAAACTTGCACAAAATTTTTAAGCAACAGTAACAAAAAAGTAAAACCTTGTTTTTAATTCTGTTTAAAATTTTAAAATCAGAATCACTTCTGCATGTTCTATTGTATTTTTTTCAATAACATATATCTCTAGAAGACATAGTTGGTATCTCCCAATCTGTTTTATATCATTTATAGAATGTAAAGATTGTCTCTGAGGCCAAAATTAAGAGCATGCTATCCTTTCCACATAGCAAAAATCATCACCCCTCAGCATGTACTAAGTATCTAAAACTTGGTGGTGGCAGAAAATGTTATAGACATAGTGCTTTTACCTAAGAGCTTGAAATTAAGAGAGATAATAGCATTTACCGAGACAAGAAAAGGAAATATGGATGATAATGAGCTATAAACAGTACATTGACAGATCAGAAAGACAAACATTTCTCAAAATCTCCATTGTCATTTTCAGCTTGGAGGTCAGCACAGAGGGCCCCCTGCTCCTTGAATGAGATCCACTAGGAGTTTTGGAAGAAGTGCCAGCCTTCTGGTGTTTCCAGATCACTGCCTGGCAGGAAACAGTTTATTATTTTGAGAAAATTACTTATTTAATAAATATTTGTTGATCTACTGTGTGCCACTCAGGTTATAAGAAACAGAGCTGTGAATAAGACGAAGTCCCCTGCCCTTAGGGAGCTTGCTTTCTAGTGGCAGGAGACAGGCAGTTTACAAATAAAAAGAAATGGAAAAATGTTCATATGATGTAAGTACCATGTAGAAATATAAAGAAGAATAAGGAGGACGTTTTTGTAAGGTGTTCAGGAAAGCCCTCGTTAATAAGATGCCCTCTGAGCAGAGAGAAAGAAAGAACCACATGTTTGTATTGGGAGGAAAGTGAGATATCGAGGCTCAGCTGGAAGAAACCTGCAATAACTCCTCTCTCTAGCCACCCCGTATTCAGCCATCACGTCTGATCTAGCCTAACAAGTGGGTAAAAGACAAATTACAAGATTACTCAGGTCAAAGGGTCTCTTATTCTCCAGTCAGTGCCATACTGGAAAAGTAATTTTATCAGCTACCACTTATTGAGTGCCTTGTATGTCAGGCATTGGGTTGGGCATTTTGCAGCAGTCCAAGTCGAATTTTTATTATTTCCTTTTCTCTAATAGGGAAACGAATGCTTAACTGAAGTTAAGTGACTTTCTCAGGCCCACATGGCTTTGAATGATGGAGCCAGAATCTGACCTTGGGTCAGTGTGACTCCAAAGTCCCTACATGTTGTTGCCTCTTCAAGAGGGTAAGGTGCCTGGGAGGACAACAACGTGAATGCATTGTTATTAGTAGTAGTAGTAATAGTAGTACTTGAGACAGGGTCTCACTCTGTCACCCAGGCTGGACTGGAGTGCAGTGGCATGATCTTGGGTCACTGCAACCTCTGCCTCACTGGCTCAAGCAATTCTCCCATCTCACCCTCCCAAGTAGCTGGGACTATAGTTGCGTGCCACCATGCCCAGCTAATTTTTTGTATTTTTTGTAGACATGAGGTTTCACTATGTTGCTCAGGCTGGTCTCAAACTCCTGGACTCAAGTGATCCACTTGCCTTAGCCTCCCAAAGTGTTGGGATTACAGGCATGAGCCACTGCACCTGGCCATGGATGCATTATTATTAAAATATCCTCAGAATGTGACAAATGTTAATGTTCTTAATTTAATGAGAATGGCTGAGTTGTTCTCCAGGAAAAGTCAGAATAACAAATGGCTACCAGCCTCTGATTGGATTCACTGAAAGATGCAAGGTTTTGTACCATAGAGAAGTAGAAACGTGGTTATTAGCTAGTACATTTGGAATCTTTGGGCCACTGATCCGCATAATCCATCACTCCATTATTCCTTCAAGTGAGAAATATTTGCTTTGGCCACAATGCTTTTATATTTTTAAACTTTTGTGTAGGAATGCTGGTTCTTCTATGCAAATATTGCCAGCCTACTATTTTGAATAAAAACCACCCAGTTCCTTTCAGGAGCATTGGAAATATATTAAAAATTTTCTGGCTCTTAAATTTTCCACCAGTCTATACTCAAATAGATAGGATTAATAAGATTAATATCCATTACTATTCATCCAGAATTATAAAATTTCAAGGTATCTGTATTTTCAATGATGAAATTTAGAGTATTTCTATCCATCTAAGACACATCAGAGTCCACTAGGGTGCTGACTCATTTGAACATCAACATATGGAAAAGTGATCTTCAGCTGGGATAATTAGAAATGCAGCTTTTACTCTTTATGCCACCTCTTTCTATAACGTTTTGGTCCTACACTTTGAACTAACCTTGCGGAGAAAAAAATGATAATGAAGTGAAGTACACATATAATGAGTATCTGTTAAAATAATAGCTCTGGAAAGAAACTAAAGTTTAATGCAACGCAGGAATTTTCCCTACTTTTTAGCGGATTCACATTACAGCTGGTCTTAGGTCGTGGCCTGGGTGGTTGTGAGTTCTTGATGTCAATGCCATATGTTTAAGGGGGAATATCAATCCGATAGCCATTTTCTTTACTCATGTGTGCTATGCATTTATTGTTACACTGGGACTCAGCTTTTTTTAAAAATGTAAATGTCTATGTCAAAAAATAATCTTAGATTTTTCATTGTCTTGATCAAATCATGGTTAGCTTTGAAGAATGGATGATTTTGTGGTGAAAATTCATAAGGGAAAAATGTCTATATAAATGGACTGCACCAAACTTCAAAATGCTTTTATTCCTTTGTTTTTCTCCAGTTTGGTTTTGGTAGCCTTATTATGACTCTTTATTGATGATGGGTAGTCATATATATTTTATGTTTCTTTCACTTGCTTCTCAAGTAATGCCCCCCCTCCTCCATCTATTCTCAGGAAATATGAAACTAACTCTCAGAGGGTTTCTGTTGAGGACTAGACAAGAATTATGCCTTGGATTATTTATCCTTTATTCACAGCTCACCTACTTTATTATTTTTCTGATCTCATGTATTATTTCCATTTCCACTCATCTCATTATGTTTCTAAGGGAACTTTGGGTATAAAGATACTTGCAGGCAGTTAGAGATGTTAATTCCATATGTATAAGAGCAGCAATTAGCATCAAGAGCTGTTTCTAGTAGGAGGAAGGAACTTGGGTCCTTGTGGGGAGATGAAGAGAGACTCATTTCACCACTTTCCCAGAAGTATTTTGAGGTCATTGTTTTTGTGTGTATGCTCCCTAATCTATCCATTAAATAGAAATCAGAAAATTATACATTAATAACATATTTGACAATACAATGAGAATCTAGAGGGGAAAAATATGTTCCTTAATTTAACCAGTATTGATGGTTAAATTACTTATGTTTGGTACTAGCATATTTGGAAATTAAAAAAATAGCACCCACGGTTTCTGTTTAGGATCTTGCTTTGGATACAAAGGTTGCACATATGGAGTCATTAGAAAGCAATTGGAAGCAGTGCAGAGACACGAGGAGATAAATCTCTATGCTGGGAATAAGTGGACTGTAGAGATAAGAAGTCATCAGAGGGAAATACTGTCAGGTTTGCAGGAAACACAGATTAGCGAGACGGGTGAGAATATTAAAGATTGAGGTAACATGGGCAAGAGCACAGAATGGGAAATAAGTGATGTGTGAGTGGGTAGTTGGTAGGCATGTATGTAGTCAGGCACGAAAGGTACAGAAATGACTGGACTTTGGTTTTGCCCTGTTTGCTCACAACCAAGCAGGGAGAAGAATATACAACCCCCTAAGTATAGTACCAGTGGTAAGGACAGAAGGGAAGAGCCAAAAAGTCCTCTGCTGGACAGAGTCAGGGAAGGATCCTCAAAGGAGGATGTAATATTAGCAGGATGAGGCAGGGACTTTGGAAGGGTATAGCAGATTTGGTTGGATAGAAGTGAGATCTCTGGTGAGAAGTAACGTTCAATGTACTTTAAAATCTAGTATCAATTATTTCTAAATTTACCAAAACACCTACTACTTTAGGAGACTTGATTGCACAATTGCTTTGGGGCTTCGTATTTCAAATATTTGTGAAATTTGAATCATTAAGAGTGATAGAAAAATAATTTTTTCAAAATTTCATCTCCCACCATTTGCTTTTTCTTTTCAGCAAAATTTACTGTGATTTTTTTTTTTTACACGTAAAATTGAATGGATAAGGCAAAACGGAGGAAAAGGCAAAATTCATAGTGGTAAATATGCTATATTATTTATTTACATATTATTTTCTTCTGAAGGGGGTAACGTAGCTAATTCTTTTAGTACTGTTATGGAAATTAGCTCATGTAAATAATTTATAAAAGGTGATACTATATACAAATGTATATACTATAGCGGTAGTATATACAAATAGGTATATACACATATGCATATATATATATTTGAATGGGGCACATTATATTTGCTTGTAGTCTCTCTCATCACTTTGTACTGCACCATCAAAAATTTTTCTTTATACTATTAGTCCTTTGGAAACACAGTTATCAAAGTAAACAAAAATAGATGGCCTTGACTGCATAACATTATATGGATTTAACATAAATTTTATATTATGTACAATGACACTATTAAATGTGTTAATACAACACATAAAATGACCAATTCTCTTTAAATTTTAGTGTTTAGCATATTTGTTTTGATTGTACATGTGGGAGCTGTGAGAACAGCTCTGCAAAAATACTTTGCAAGTTACCATAGTGACTAAATTGTAGTGCTTTATGATGTTGTCTTTCCCCTGGGTCTTAATTCAGTTGCGTGCTTTTTAAATCATAATCTAATAGTTGACGTTAAAATTTTTCTATTTTTAAAAAACTGTATACACACATACAGGTTTATAACTTTACTTAAATGTATAATTTGATTATATTACACATTCTTCAAGTAAAATGTTACTTTTTCCTTTCTCTTTTTGCTGGGTTCCCAGATCTCTTTTTTCTCCCTTTTCTTCCCCCTCTCAGTGACCCATGTTGACAAATGATATCTTTTAAATTTTTTCCTCTATTTTCATACAATTATATACAGACCTATATATGCATGTACAAAAATAAAGCAGAATTTTTATAAGCAGGATTTCATGGAAATAGTTCTGAATTAACTGATACGTAATAGTTCCTGTTTATTCCTTTTAATGGCTTCTTAATGTTTCATGTTGTAAATGCGTCATAATTTAATCACTTTGCTTCCATTTTTTGTTCTATGAATAATGCTTTAATAAATATCACAATACCTATGCCCACACTTGCCAGTGGTGTTTTTATGTCTCTGGGATAGGTTTTAAGAAGTTGAGATTGCAGCGTTAAAGAGTATATTATATATTTTAAATTTTCACAGAAATTGAAATTACCTTTTGAAAGAGCTGTAACACATCAAATTTATACCTAGCAGTATTTGTATCTTTATCCCATGTGTCTGCCAGCAGTAGTAATTAAATATGATTCTCTAATTTTTGCCACTCAATTAAGTGTAAAGTAAAATTTCATTGTTACTTTAATTTGCAGTTTCCTAACTATTAGTGAATTTGCTGGTTGACAATGTGGATATGTTTAAAGAATATGTTTGTCAAAAAAAATGTATTTATTTAAGAATTGCCTATTCATATATTTGAATAGGCATTTATTTGATTTTTATTTGATTTTTATCCTTTTCTTATCAAATTGTGAGATCTGTTTGTATATTACAAAGATACCCCTTTGTATATCAACTCTGACACTTTTTTTTTTTTTTTGAGACAGAGTCTCGCTCTGTCACCCAAGCTGGAGTGCAGTGGCACGATCTTGGCTCACTGCAACCTCCGCCTCCCAGGTTCAAGCGATTCTCCTGCCTCAGCCTCCCGAGTAGCTGGGACTATAGGCACACACCACTATGCCCAGCTAATTTTTGTATTTTCAGTAGACACAGGGTTTCACCATGTTGGCCAGGCTGTTCTCGAACTCCCGACCTCAGGTGATCTGCCCACCTTGACCTTCCAAAGTGCTGGGATTACAGGCATGAGTCACCACGCCCAGCCGCATTTTTTTTTCTTATAGCCACTGTGTCTCTTTCGCCTTTCAAGTGTCTTATGCTATATAGAAATTTTAATTTTTTACATAGTCTTTCAAAAGTGTTTTAGTATAAAATTATCTAATTCTTTCTCTTCCCACCCTCGTTGCTTTCATAAAAGCAGAAACCTTGTCAAAATTCTAATCAAAATGACATTACATTTATATAACTGATATTTTTAAATAAAATTAAGTATTCCAGCCAACAACCTGGTATATCCTTCCACTTGCCAGACCTTATTTTATGTCTTCAGTAGAGTTACCATCCTCTTTATGTAGGTCCTGTATCTTTCTTGGAAACTTTATTCCAAGTATTTTATTTGTTGCTACTGTAAATATAATATTTTCCTGTTTTCTATCTCTAAGTACTTCTGTGCAGAAAATATATTGATATTTAGATATTTATCTTATATCCAGCTACCTTGTCAATTTTATTTATTCTAAAGGTTTTTATTTTTTAAACTTGAATTTCTTGTGGGCTTCCTGGGCATGGATTCATGTTACCAATGAAAAGAAGTAATTTTGTATCTTCATTTCCAATTCTTATGCAAGCTATTTAATTTTCTCCAAAAATCAGAGATAATATTAAATAGTAATGAAGATACTGGGCCTACTTGCTAAGTTCCTAATTTTAATTAAGATGGTTGTGATGGTTTACCATTTAGGAAAATACATGTGCTTGCTTTTTCATAAATATTCTGTGTTATAAGTTGTGTTCTTCTGTTACTATTATTTTTAAAGTTTTTAAAATAGAGATGACTACTGAATTATATCAAATAACATCTTGGCATTTATTAACATTTTCAATAATTCTTCTCCCTTAATGTATTGATGTAAGGGATTATGTTGAGGTATTTGTTACCATTAAACCGTCTTGCATTCCCGAAATAAACTACTCTTGGTTATATCATATTACTCCTTTGGGATTTTGCTGATGTTTTGCTTAGTATTTGTAGTATATTCACTGTAAGATTAATCTGTGGCTTGTTTTTTCATTTTTGTGTTACCATCTTTCATAGGTTTTGGTGTAATTGCTGTAATATAAAATAAATTCAAGAACTTTCACTTTTTTTCTAGAGTCTGGAATAATTTAAGTAAGTTTACAACCATAACAGTTTGAAGATTGGATAAAATTGCCCTAGTGACTTCTTTTTTTTTTTCGTAATGATAGCTTTCTTCTATGGTAATTTCCATATTCAAGTTTTCATTTGGGTAATTTTGGTGACTTATATTCAGCTATGAAATTATCCATTTATTCTAGATTTTCAAATTTGTTTTCCATAGAGTTACACAGAGAATTCTCATAATTTTTAATCTCTTCTCTGTCTGTATCTGTTATACATCCTATTGCTCTTATTTTTAGGATCTCTCCTTTATCTTTAATCAGGCTTGTGAGTCTTTTTTTTTTAAACATCATTTTATAATCTTTTCAAAGGAGGAACTGTTTATAATTTGTTTATTCTTTCAGACTTGGGGGTCTATTTTATTAATTTCACCTTTTATTATTATTAATTCTTCCTAGTTTCTTTAAGTTTATTTTGTGTTTATTATCCTAATTTTAAAGAGGGAATATTTAATTCTTTAATTTTTAGCCCTTTTTTTGTAATAGCAAACAATAAATTTTTCTCTGCAAAGATCTTGCTATATCTTATAGGATTTATTATCCAAACAGTTCCTAATTTCTCTTTCTATTTTATTCTCAGGATTTACTTCAGGCTTATTTAAGAGAGTGCTTTTAAATTTCCAAGTTGTTGAGATCATTTTGGCGACCCTTTTATTATTTACTTGTAATTTTATTCTGCTGTGATCATAGAATATGCTGTGCTAAAATATCTACTAAAAAATATTCCCCTAGAATTTGTCTTCTTCCCTCTCTTTCAGCTAGAATGCAGATATGCCAGCCCCTGCTTCATGCCAAGGGCACAGATGCCTTTGGGGAGGGCAGACCAACAAGATAGAAAGGACCTGGTCCCTGAATAGCCATATGGAAAAAACGGCATCTTTATCAGGACTGCTCACTTAAGCACTACTTTGTGAAAGAAAAATAAGCTTTCATCTTCTAATATTGTTTATGTTCTTTTTCTTATAGCATCTTAGCCCTTAATTCTACTCTTATAAGCCTTATCTGCAAGCTCATATTCACATTGCCTTTTCATGTTTTGGTTATTATTTTAAATGCAGAAATCCAGTTTCTGCATGGAATACAAATCTGCAGTGCTTACAATTCCAATTTTGCATTTAGTGCTAATGACACCATCACCACAGGGATGCAGAACAAAATTATGTCCTCGGAAAAGTACGTGTTCATATACATTTATGTATTTTATATTTTTACTTAAATATAAAATATTAAAATTGACTATCTGTGAATTTATACTCTGTTTCCTTCAATCTAAGATGCCATGGACTCTAGAATTACAGTCAAAATATTGCAAGTCATATAGTTGACATTTGTATTTTTTTCCCCCATATAATGTCATCGTCTGTGACACAAAGAGCTGTGGCAATGTAGAATATTTTCAAAGAATGCTTCTCTCTTGTCTCTGAGATTTTCTTTCAAACCTCTGACACGAGTTCTGCAAGTTTTTATATTGCATGTATGTGGTAGGTAGAATATTGTCCCTCCCCAAAAAGTCTCAATGTCTTAATCCCGAGAACCTGTGAATATATTAGGCTACGTGGGATAGAAAATTAAGGTTGCCAAGGCTTGGAGTGGTGGCTCATGCCTGTAATCCCAGCATTTTGGGAGGTCAAGGCAAGTGGATAACTTGAGCCCAGGAGTTCGAGACCAGCCTGGCCATCATGGTGAAACCCCATCTCTACTAAAAATACAAGAAATTAGCTGGGCATGGTGGTGTGCGCCTGTTATCCCAGCTACTCAGGAAGCTGAGTCAGGAGAATCGCTTGAACCTGGAAGGTGAAGGTTGCAGTGAGCCAAGATCATGCCATTTGCACTCCAGCCTGGGTGACAGAGCGAGATTCTATCTCAAAAAAAAAAAAAAAGGAAAGAAAATTAAGGTTGCCAATCGGCCAACCTTAAAATATTAAGATTATCCTTGATATCTGAGTGGGCCAAAGGAATCACAAGGTCCTTAAATGCAGAAGAGGGAGACAGTAAAGGAGGTCAGAGTGATGCAATGTGAGAAGAATCCAGATGCTGCTGCCGACTTTGAAGCTAGCAGAGGCCATAAGCCAGGGAAAGAGGGCAGCCTCTAAAAGCTGAAAAAGGCAAGGAAACAGATTCTTCCCTAGAACTCCCCTAGAACCATAGAGGAATGGAGCCCAGGTGACACCTTGATTTTCACCCAGTGATACCCACTTCAGACTTTTGAATCCCAGAATTGTAAGATAACAAATTTGTGTGGTTCCAGGCATTATGTTGGTAGCAACTTGTCACAGCAAGTTGCCATAGAAAATTAATACAATGTGCAGGCAGTGCTAGTGTTTCAACACTGACCGCCGGCTAACAGCAATTTGAAGACTCACCCTGATCTCAAGACACTAAAATATGAAAAAATATGTACTGTAAATTTGATGAAATATGGTAAATGTATGTTAAATAGGTGTCATAGGAAGGACCATTTAGAAATTGTAACAGTGGACTCAGTCTTGTGTGATACTCAGAATCCAGTTAGACATCATTTTAATATCTGAAGTAATTGTGTCACTCCTAAATAAGAAAAAATATGAAAAGAAAGTGGAATTCGATCAAGTTCAAAGGTTTTTAGTAAGGGCTAGGCAGGAAAAACATGCAAATACCTTAAAAGCCAAAGAAATGTAAACCTCAGTCAAGTGATGTGGCAACCTGGGCTAAGTGACACCCCTTTTTAAAGTTCTGAAGTCCCCATTATGTGTGTGTATGTATGTATATATATATATATATATATAAACAGGGCTGGAGGTAGCCCAGACAGTGTTCATGCCTGTGGTCACTACACAACTCCACAATCAGGGTGAACACAAAGTTGTTTAGGACGGGGGTCCTCAATTGCCAGACCACAGACAGGTACTGGTCCGTGGCCTGTTAGGAACTGGGCCGCACAGCAGGAGGTGAGCAGCAGGAGGGCAAGCCGAGCATTACCGCCTGAGCTCCACTTTCTGTTAGAGCAGCGGCAGCATTAGGTTCTAATAGGAGCACGAACTCTATTGTGAACTGCACATGTAGGGGATATAGGCTGTGTGCTCCTATGAGAATCTAACTAACAGTTTCATCCTGAAACCATCCCCCCTGCCATCTGCCATCCATGGAAAAATTGTCTTCCACGAAACTGGTCCCTGGTGCCAAAAATTTGGGGACCACTGGTTTAGGACATCATTGTTCTGTTGGTGACTAAACAACATTAAACTCAGTCAAGTGAGCCAGGCATGGTGGTGCACACCTGTAGCCTCAGGGAGGACCTGTACTTGGGAGGCTGAGGTGAGAGGATCACTTGAGCTCTGGAGTTTGAGACTAACCTGGGCAACAGAGACCCTGTCTCTAAAAGACAAAAAAATTCAATCATGTGAATTGCTGCCAATAATAACTAAAACTTAATAAAAATGTATTTTGAAATAATATCTACAGGTTACAAGTAAAAAGGACTACAACTTAAGAATTTGGAAGAGTTGGCCGGGCGCGGTGGCTCACGCTTGTAATCCCAGAACTTTGGGAGGCCGAGGCAGGAGGATCATGAGGTCAGGAGATCGAGACCATGGTGAAACCCCGTCTCTACAAAAAATACAAAAAATTAGCTGGGAGTGGTGGCGGGCACCTGTAGTCCCAGCTACTCGGAGAGGCTGAGGCAGGAGAATGGCGTGAACCTGGGAGGTGGAGCTCACAGTGAGCTGAGATCGCACCACTGCACTCTGGCCTGGGCGACAGAGTGAGATTCTGTCTCAAAAAAAAAAAAAAAAAAAAGGAATTTGGAAGAGTTTAGAGACCCTGACAGAAAGAAAGGTATATGATGATATATGACATTTCATATCCCCCATGTATGAGATCATGAAAACACTCAAGAATATGTCTAACCAAACAGTCAATAAAGCAGAACAGATAACTCAAGTTAGGGAAGATGAAAGAGCAAACGGGGTGAGCAACAAACCTTGTTAACTTCATTATATAGTTGGGAAATCCTAATTTTTAGTTTCAGGGGAATAGAATTAAATACTCTTACTATTTTTGTTCAAATGAATCTCAAACTTCCCCAGCAATTTGAGTTAACTGGGCATGTGTTCTGTGTGTTTTAAGTGTTCTCAGTCTACAAATCCCACTTTGATGGAGTCTTGAATGCTGTAGGCTATCCTTAGGCCACTTTTCTAGAAGCCCCTGTTTCCCCAACTCCTGGAAGAGTTAGTTGCTGATAACTCACAGATGAGTTTCTCCCCAGGAACTGTCGCCAGCCGGAGAGTTGCCTTACCCAGGCCACACTTCCTCCCTGGGGAGAGCCCACATCAATGACTGGCTGATGTATGGTACAAAGTCCCGCCTCAATTGGGGCAAGTCTGAGGGAGAGTCCCAGCTCCAACAGCTCCCAGTGAGATGACTGAGGCCTTCATAGCAAATACATGGCACTGAAAGTTCTCCCTCTGCCCAATCCTGCTTCCCTCACCCCGACAGGTATTGTTTTTGAGAGTCCTCCCCAATAAACCTCTGGCATGCAAATCTCAGAGCCTCAGAGTCTGTTTTCCAAGGAACACGATCTACAACAGGGATTTTAGAGCTGAATCCCATGGCACAGGTTGGCAGCAAGGACCCCCATCATTGGTGTGAGATAGAGCACTGAGAGCCCCTGTCATACAGTCTTGGTGCAATTCCTAATCTTTACCTGGTGCTGAGGAGGGATTACACATAGGTAGACCAGAATGCCCTGCTGGAGGAGTATCTCAGGCATTTGAGTGTAGTAATTACAAGGACTTTGGAATCAGATTGCTGTTGCTGGGAGTCTTTAATACATTGGAGCGAGACAAGTTTGGGGATAATCACCAAGAAGTCCTACTTGGTAGCATATAAAGACTCTTTCATCTCCTGTAAATGGAGGGTAGAAAAAGCTGAGGTTCAGGTCCCAAACTTAATTATAAGGGTAGTGAGCCATGAAGGAAGATTAAATTTTCAACCCTAAGAGGTTGGCTACCCTGAGGTTAGGGCCTCATTTGGGAATGGGAACCTGAGACTTGAAGTAGGGACATGTGGAATGATGCACTTATCATCTTGAATCTTGAATCCCCAAATTCCTCTGAAGTCTCTGGGATCACTCCTCCCCATCAAAAGCTAGCATTGTAGCATGGTTGAACATGATACAAAATCCTTTTTGTTTTTTTTTTTTCAGCACAGAAAGACCCCACTCAGAAGGTACCACACCTGGCTGCATGGCTTTAGACCAGTAACTCACATGATGAACAATGTAATGTGTCTAGAGAAGTGCTGGGCTTGCTGAGGGAGGAGGAGAATTGTGTCCTGAAGGTGCTGCTGGACCCACCTAACATGGGTAGGCAGGAGCCAGGAGAGGCTGTATGGGACAGGAGCCTGAAAGTGCTGGTGTGATGAAGGTGGAACATAAATCTGGATAAGGGAGAATTTATTGATATGAGCACTGTTCTGATATAAAGGATTTAAAACCCTGACAGGGTCCCAGAAGATGGTGCTAATACCTAAGCTCTAGGAAGCTTGGAGATAATGATGGCCCATACCATGTAACATTGAAATATTAGAATTATGATGGCCAATAATTGAAGGGTGGATCAAAAGACCCAAAGATGTATACGAGAACTTATTAACATTGGTGTCATTAGAGTAGGTATACAACCCCCCACTGCTAAATTTGACTGGCTTTAACAACAACAAAAAAGACTCAGAGATGTAGGCATACTAAAGTAGATATTCTACATAGGGCCAGAAAACTCACCAGCCAACTATGTTATGTGGGCTTGAAGAATACTTGTTTATTGTATAATGAGAAAAGTACTGGTAACAGGCCATGGCCTTGCAGTAAAGCTTAGTGGCGTCTTCTATTGTCTAGGGCTGACAGTAGGCAATGCTGCTTCAGAACCAGGCTCCCCGATGGCCCTGTATGATAGAATGCAGAGCAGGCACCATTATCATCATGAGTAGCAAGTCAAAGTGATATCCAAGAGTGCCAAACCTACAGAAATCTGTAGAGATGGGCAGTCAGCAAGAGGGTTGCTTATTTTATACAATCAAAAGAAGTCAAGAATGGTTGACAATATGTTAAGGATGACCACCCCCAAAAAATCATAGTCCTTTGTTTAATTTATAGAACCAAGTTTTTAGACATGGAAGCCACTAACTGAAGGAGTGGCTGGATCTGAAGGATGAAGGACCCTGCAAAATCGTGAATGACTATAGTATACAGTTATGAAACAATGATGGAAGAGGAAGTCCCAGACATTTTGAAGACTATTGAATAGAAGTAATGAGCTAGAAACTGAGATTGAAACTTGCTGTTTTAACATGGCCCCCTCTTAGGAGGATACGTGGAGACCAGGTGAGAAATGGAAGAGTTCTGGTTCAGGTCCACCAGTCCCACAAACCCACTGGGTGAGCATCTCTCTAGTCCCTCAGTATATTATTGCAGTGGACATAACTGCCAGTTAGTAGAACTCCCACATTGAATCTCAGGACTGTAGGTTAAGAACCTTCCCAGTAGAGAAGCTATGTGGAATCCTTTGAAACTTTCCCCCTCAATCAAAATAGTAAATTGAAAAGGGTCACAAAAGAACATAGTGGGGTGATGGAAATGTTCTATATTTTGATTGCGGTGGTACTGATTACATTGATTCATACGTTTGTCAAAAAGTCATCAAACTATGCACTCAAAATGAGTGCATTTTATTGTATGTAAATTATTCCTCAGTAAAGTAGATTAAAAATACCATTTTGCCCAAGTGTGACAGACATTGAAGAAGTAAGGAAATCATATCTCTAATTCAGTAGTCAGCCTCCTGAAAAATCCAAATGGATCCTGGAGCATGAGAGTGAACTATCACAAATTCACAAATAGTGGCCCCAGTTGTAGCTCTTGTGCCAGTTGTGCTGTCTTTGGTAGAGCAAATTAATGACACCTCACAAAGGCCTGGCACAGTGGCTCATGCCTGTAATTCCAGCACTTTGGGAGGCTGAGGCAGCAGGATCATGAGGTCAGGAGATCGAGACCATCCTGGCTAACATGGTGGAACCCCGTCTCTACTAAAAATACAAAAAAGAAATTAGCCGGGTGTAGTGGCGGGCACCTGTAGTCCCAGCTACTCGGGAGGCTGAGGCAGGAGAATGGTGTGAACCTGGGAGGCGGAGCTTGCAGTGAGCTGAGATGGTGCCACTGCATGCTAGCCTGGGCGACAGAGTGAGACTCCTTCTCAAAACAAACAAACAAACAAAAAACAAGAAAAAAAAACAATACCTCACAAACATGGTATGTGACATTTTGTCTGCCAAATATGTATTCTATTCTATCTCCTTCCACAGGAAAGAGAATCAGACATAGCTCACATGCTCTGGAGTGAACAAGAGAATGTATGGTTTTTCCCTAGGGCTATATTAACTTTCCCACCCCCTGCCATTCTGTAGTTCTAAAGAGATATGAACTGCCTAGATATTCTACAGAATGTCTTACTGGTCTATTGTGTCAGTCTATTATGACATTGTGCTAATTGGATTGGATGAAAGAGAAGCACCAAGTAGGTTCAAGGCTCCAGAAAGTGGAAATAATGCCTATAGATGATTCAGGAGCCCATTAAATTAGTAAGTTTTATAGGGCTTCTGTGGTCTGGAAGATGACCTCCAAGGTAAAGGAAATGTTATTACATCATATACCTCCTGTCAGTAGGAAGGAAGCACAGAGCCTGAGGAGCTGCTTCATATTTTGGTGGTAGCATATTCCATGCTTGAGAATTTCGCCTTAGAGAAGAATAAATATGTACATATAGGTAATGGTTTATATCCTGGCTGTTTGGTCAAATGCCTGGAGGGAGAAATACTGGATAACCAAAGACAAGGAGGTCTGAGTAAGAGACATGATGGACCTGTGGGAGCGGACGTGAAGTAAGAGAGCCTTGAATATCATATGAACATCTGTGTGGAAGGAGAAAGTCATCAACCAGCCTCTGACATCAGTCACTCGGTGCTGGCACAATGGGCATGTGAATAGAGTACATTGTGGCAGAGATTGTGTGCTTCCTGTCTCTATAATTCTAGGCAGTATGGGTTAGACACCTTGGTTCCCTAGAGGAAGAGCACTTCCATGAGGGGACACAAGAGAACAGCAGGCACAGAAAGAAGTGACTCTTCTGGCAGGCACATTTGATCCTGGTCACACCAGGAAAGGGCAGAGGAGCTGGTACTTAATGGTGACAGTGGAGAATGTATTTGGCAACAAGACAATTTGCTGTGGCATCTCTTGGTATTCCCCTGCCCGCTTGTGATATCAAATAGACAAGTGCAGCAGCCATGCCCTAAGCTAGGGCTCAGAACCCCAAAAATGAGGGTGTGCGCTACTTTGCCAAGCTGTCTAGATCAGCGGAAGTGCTACCTAGGGACAAAGGGAACCTGGATTAGGTAATAGAGGAAGAGATGGGCTGGTTTTGAGACCAGCTGCAGAAGCAGGAAGAGAAGCGTGGCAATTCATCCCTCTAGTTTTCATCTTTAATTTTTTTTCAGGAAGAGACCAGTGAGAATCCTGAAGAAACTGATCCCAGAACTTGTTACATGAAGCACATGGGGGTGAATGGCCTAAGAGTGGACTGAGGTGTGGGGTGCTGCCAGATTCCCATCAGCAGGAGTCATTCCACAGTCTGCTGGGAGTGCTGGCAGAACACAGCTCTTAACAGAGTCCCTCCTCAGGATTTGCCCTTGGTCAATTTCTTCTGTGAGGAAGGCAGCATCTAATGGTGGACTCAGGGATATAAGGGCCCAGCAGCCCCCTGCCCTATCCTAGCGAGGTGGGCCATCCAGGCTCCAGAGGTCCCTGTAGAGCTGGATAAGGTCTTTGCTGTGGCTGCATCCTAGTTCAGTTTCTCTGTCCAGTCCCGCTTCCTTCACTTGACAGGCACTCCGGAGAGCACCTCCTGCACACCAATCTTAACCAGTCTATTCTCCAGGGAACTCCATGGATTGCTATGTTTCTTGCTTTTTATTTCATCAGGGCTAGCTGTCGGCACGTGATAAGAGGTGGTACTTTTGCAGGTAGTGAAAGCAAAGTGTCTCATTTTGCAGGCTGTGGTCCTCTGCTGAGCCCCCTGGAAGAAGCCCTCAGTTGTCTTGCATGTTTGTTCTTTCAGAGTCAAGGAGGATACAGTCTGGCTGTTGAGCTCCTCCTAGGAGTGAGGACAACCCCATACACTTAGGACTGACGTCACCATCTCCATCTCAAGCACATTTGCTGGAGGCTGATGTCACCCTTATCACCACAGTTCCCTGCCCCTACCTGGGGTACACAAACCACACTGGGCCATGGTTTTCCAGGTTTGATTGTCCTTATGTCCTTGCTCCAGAACCCCTGACATTGCTCTCCAAGATTGGTGCAATCCCTGGAGGCACATCGCTTTTTTGCAGGGGTTCTCTCCTCTAAGAGTGTAGGGGAGCCCTTTGGTTCAAGAGAGGCAGATGGATTGAAATCATGAGTGCACATGTGGAAGGTGGAGGGGGAGCTGCATTCAGGTCACTGTGTTCCCAGAATCCTCTCCTATTTTCAGTCTTCCATTTTGCTTTCTGTTTCCCCATTTGCTCTTGAGATAACTTGTTTGTGTCCTGATTAGTTTGTGTGCTGATCTTCTGTATGAAATAATTGTCAGGTCTAGGTAACTGGCAAGGACACTTACACAATTGGTCCAGTAAATTTGGGAAGTTTAGCTTCCTTGGTACAGTGAATAACTCTTCTAGAATATGTTTCACTTCAACTTTATAGTTCTAATTAAAATTTTACTTGAGCAAATATCAATAGTCTTTTGCCCAGCTGATAGAGCCAATTTATAGGAAATATTGTCTGTGTATAGTTTGAATATAGTAGTGGATATTTCATTTGGATTTCTCTTTACTTACATAATAAGGAAAACAGGACTTTTAAGCCTTTATTTTACCTCCAATTTTTGCATTTCAGAACTTGGAGAGGTACATTTTAAGACCGAGCAAATCTATCAATTATAATCTGATGGAAAAAGATACGACTGAGTGTTCCTCCTTACCAAGAAAGTTCTTGTGATTACTTATTTGGTACTCATGTCTACTGAGAAAGGCTTCCCTGAGCTATTTATTACTCATGCGCTTTATAGAGCATTACAGTCAGTAAATATCCTTTGCCTGTCACAAGAATTTGCAATTATACTAGAATGTCATCATTTCAGGAAACTATAAAGCAATGAACATGTTTATTTTCAGCCACAAAGGGAAAAAATATCCTGAGAACCACATTCTCTTGGCAGTTTGAGGCATTTATTAGAAAATCTGTAATTTCTTTTTGTAATCCCACACTCAGTGGGCATACCCTTTAATGGAGGTATGTCAAGTCTGCAGAATTATATGGTACATTCTAAACTTGCTTTGCTGGGAAAATAGGACTCATGGCTTAATTTATAGACTTGTTGAGCTCACCACCCTGCTGGCTCCCTAGAAGGAGGAATTAAAGTCTCCTAATGGCTTAAAGGGGCCGAAAGTGCTCGCAGGTGCCCTTAGACCCTTGGAATGGTGGGCACTGAATTTCAGCATTTGTATTTTACCTTAAGGAATGTGTTCTCTGCAAAATAGATGACTTCAGGGATTTCTGCGTAATCCCACTGAGTAGAGATTGTCACCATTTTTCTGTGTTTCTACCATGTTCCCAGTTTTTTATTCCTCAGTACCTAGAAATATACTGGCTTTTAGGTGTTTGCTCCTTCAAACGTGCTTTCAGGAGGGAGAGAACAAGAATCATTGAGGTGTTAGTGAGATAATGCCTAGTTCCTCTCCAGACCTAAATATGTATCAGCTGGCCACATTTTGCTTGCTGGTTGTGATCTCCTAAATTATTATTCTTTGTGTATGGTGATAGCTTCAACTGGGACCAGACTTCCTGTTTTGGATTACAGATTGAATGTTTTGGACCGCCTGTTTAAGTGGCAGGTGTCTGTGGTCAAACCTACTTTGGTTAATGTTTCTTCCTCTTGGTTCTCTACTTCTATCATTATATTTTTTAATTCATTAAATGGAGTGAAATCTACATTTTCTTTTGAAACAGAGCCTGATTCTATTTTTTGATATCTTTTAAGCTGCACCCCTTCTTCTTGCCCTTGTGCCCCACATTTAGACATGCAGGATAAGAAAGCCTGCATGCTCCCTCCTTTGGCGCTGGAGGGAGGTTCAGGCCACATGAACCTCTGCCCTGAGTGGGAACGTTCCACCCCCTTGTCAGCCAAAAATCCCTAAGCAGCCTCTTTCCCAAGCTCTCTCAAACCATTTTTGGGCGTGCTTTAGAGTCACCCTTTTCCCCACAGAAAGCCTCATTATGTGAATGTGATGGTTAATTTTATGTGTCGGCTTGGCCATAATATCCAGATATTTGGTCAAACATTCTTCTAATTGTTTCTGTGAAGGTATTCTTATGATGAGATTAATATTTACATCGGCCAACTTTAAGTAAAGCAGAGGACCCTCCATAGTTTGCGTGGGCCTCATCCAGTCAGTTGAAGACTTTAATAGAAAAAGACTGACTTCCCTTAGAGAAAAGAAAATTCTGCTAACAAACCACTTTCAGATTTGAGCTGCAGCATCAACTCTTCACTGGGTCTCCAGCCTACTGGTTGACCCTGCAGAGTTTGGATTTTCTAGCTTCCACAATTCTGCAAGCTAATTTCTTTTCTTTCTTTCTTTCTTTTTTTTTTTTTTTGGAGACAGAGTCTTGCTCTGTCACCCAGGCTGGAGTACAGCAACGCGATCTCGGCTTGCTACAATCTCCGCCTCCCAGGTTCAAGAGATTCTCCTGCCTCAGCCTCCCACATAGCTGGGATTACAGGGGCATGCCACTGCACCTGGCTAATTTTTGTATTTTTAGTGGAGACGGGGTTTCACCATGTTGGCCAGGCTAGTCTCGAACTCCTGACCTCTGGTGATCCACCTGCCTCGGCCTCCCAAAGTGCTGGGATTACAGGGGTGAGCCACTGTACCTGGCCTCAATACACACACACACACACACACACACACATATACACACATCTGTGTGTGTGTGTATGTATATATATATACGTACACATATATTACACATGTATATGTGTCTATACATACGTATACATAGACACATATATGTGTGTGTGTATATATAGGGAATATGTAATCATACACACACATCCTATTCATTCTGTTTCTCTGGAGTATACTAATACAGTGATTAACAAACTTTCCTGTACCTTTTTAGTGTTGTGTGTGGAATCATCAGTCTTAATATCTGAACCCCAGTTTGGGTGGGGTCCACCCTCTATCTACAGAGTGTCTACCACACCTTTAGTTTTAGCATATTTTGCTTTCATCTGCCAACCTTCCCTTGCACAGTTGACTTAGGGGTTGTGTGCAGTTTTGGTAATGTGAGATGCAGAGGAGGACCCGAGTGGTACCTTTAATGCCAAGATGTTTAGTTAAATCCCATACTTGTGCAGGCCACTTTCAGTGCTGGACTGGATATGCCATTGGATAAAAGGCAGCATCTCTGCCATTTTTCATGGGACATAAGCTGTTAGAATGATTAATTGGCAACATGAGTGCATTAAAGTAGTGCGATTAAAACTGAGATGGATGTTGTGAGGTGTTGTTTTGGGGATGTATGTAAGCCTTAGCTGAATTGTTCTTGTTGGAGCTAGATGTCAGACATCTGTTCCCTTGTTCTCATTATATGACAGATATGGCCCTGAAACCTAAGGTTCTTTGGGCAATATCAGTTTCTGGCTTTCGTATCTTATCTCAGGATTCCAAGAGGCCATGGCCACTTTAAAGGAGATCCTGGCCAAGGTGGGTGGATTACGAAGTCAGGAGAGTGAGACCATCCTGGCTAACAAGGTGAAACCCCATCTCTACTAAAAATACAAAAATTAGCCAGGCATGGTGGCGGGCGCCTGTAGTCCCAGCTACTCAGGAGGCTGAGGCAGGAGAATGGCGTGAACCTGGGAGGTGGAGCTTGCAGTGAGCTGAGATTGCACCACTGCACTCCAGCCTGGGCAACAGAGCGAGACTCTGTCTCAAAAAAAAAAAGGAGATCCTGCTACTGTACCAGCCTGCTCTGAGCCCCAGTTTCTTTATAAACTAGACATGATCCTTATTTCATTGAGTGGTTGTGAGGGACAAATGAAGAAACATATGTAAGAGATTAGTACCGAGCCTGGTACCTATAAGGTCCTCAAGAGGTACTCATTTCATTGGCTTTCTCTTTCTTTTTTCCTTCTTAAGTTCCTTTCTTTATGTTCTAAACTAGGTTGTGGGAAGAGGGGGAACAGTGGAGAATGAGTAGATATTACTCAGTGCTGCCATTATTAGCAGCAGCTAGGCACATGAGCGTGGATATCTGGAGCAGAAAAAGGAAGACTGGAGTCACTGACTCAGATCTAAGCCACTGATTTCCCAAGCTGCAGGAATGTTGGAGACTGAAACTGTGCAGCTGAGTCCCCACAGGAAATTGCTCCTGGCCTTAACGGAGTTGCTTCCCTCAAGTTTTCATCAGTTCCCAGGGAAATGACTGGTCAGTGTAAGGAAACAAAGGCCAGCCTCCTTGCCTCAATTTGGGCCAACTCTGATGGGCCGTTACATCTGAAGACATCTCAAGAAGTCTGTGGGGGATTGGCTGAGTCTGCTACAACAACGTTGTTTTCAACTTTTCCTTCTGCTTAATATTACTGGCTTCACTCCCTCACATGTATCACTCCTGAGCATTCTCTAATAAACGTTCTCCAAAACAGGGGTTGCAGGCTTAGAATCTAATCACCAAAGCGTTTGGTGTCAGGAGTGGTTGGAGAATGCAGACAATGAATGTGATTTTGGAGCTGCATTACTTGCTGGCCAGCTGGCAATATGGAAACTATTGCTGGTGTCAGGTGAAACATGGAAGATCCCTGGCATTCTATAGCACTGAAACTATTATGACTTGATCAGTGGTGAACAGGGATGGGATAGCAGTAGAAGGAATGCACTTAAATATCTCAGGGTTTGTTAGATTCTGAGAGGACTGGTACTTATGAGGATGATGGAATTGAATGGCTGTTGTGGACTGCAATCTCATGCCCTGGAGAAAGACAGTGAATGACTTTGAGTCAGTAATCAGTAATTTGAGAGATACTGTGAATGTCAGAGGAACTCTTTAGGAACATATAAAGAGATTCTTATCTCTGTGATCAAGGACAGAAAAACCTGAGGGTCAGTTCTAGGCCATAATTTTCAGGATGGCAAAGCTCCATAGAAGGTTGAAGTCTCAGATGCAGAAAGTCTATCATGTCAAGGCCATGCCCTGGTTGGGAGTCTTAGAAAGGGGATACCTGGGTGGGTGCACTAAAAAAAACCCCTTAAAACCCGTTTTGCCTGGAACTCTCTGAGCTGGTAAATGTTCAAGGCTAGCATGCCCACCCCCTAAAGCCCCCACCATTAAAAACTGCAGAGGCCCGTGCTTTGTAAGACAACATGTACCCCTCAGGAATTACCTCCACCACCCGTCCTGGCCTAGTATGAGACAAATAGAGTCAATTCCAACATAATCTGTCCGGGAAAGATGGAGCCTGCTAAGGGAGGAAAGGGACAATGTAATAAATCAGCTGTGACACCTGGCCACATAATGCATATGGGACTGGATCCTGAAGATGCTGAATTTGTAGGGCAGAGCATGAGGTTGGGTAAGGGAGAGCATATTGATAGTGGACCACTGTCCTAGTCTACAGTATTTAATGCCCTGACAAAAATGCTGGTTGCATTTGCACCTTCTAACACACGGCTAGGATGGCTCTTGGAAGACTGGAGAAGGTTATGACCCACAACAAATAGAAAAGCCAGAACTTTTGTGTGGAAGATGGTAGAAAAGGACCAAAAGGCCCCAAGGATGAGTACATTCAAGAATGGATGTATTACAAAACATTGCAAATACTCCCAGCTGACTACATTCCAGGGACAGGACAGAGGACACTCTATTGACTAAAGTGATATGTAATGCATCACTCAGACAGGGACCAGCATCACTGAGAAGTTCAGTGGAGGCTTTCTCTGTAAGCCAGGGACCTGCTGCTAGAGAACTGGGCTCCCTCACTACAACAGGGATGATGGGATCCTGAAATCATAAAGGCCAGGTGGTGGTGCTTAATATCAGAAGCGAGATGCAATGCAATTATCATAATGAACAGCAATGTCATAATAGTAGTTGGGGGGGATGTGACCCACACAGAGCCATGGAGATGGTTTATTGGACATAGCAAGATAGATGGACAGTCATCAAGGGAATCACTCAGTCTATACAATTAAAAGAAATCAAGGAGGCTAAGTGCAGGCGTCCCTCTAAAGAGTCACAGTCGCTTATCAGTGTCTGGACATGAGCCACTTCTCAGACTGGATGCCACTGACTGAGGGAGAGGCCAGATCTCCAGGAGGAAGGACCTGCAAAATCATGGCAAATATATATGACAATGACTCCTACAGATTTTCCCCAAAGGGACCTATGGCCATTTATTCAGGTAGCCTTACAATGGGGAAAGAGTAGTACTCAGACACTTGTGAGTACTTCTGGATACAGGGTCAAGGTAGCACTGATACCTAGGGAGGTAAAGGGTTATTGTGGCCCTCTCCTAAGAATGGGGGTAGATGGGGACTGGTAATAAAATGGAGTCCAAGCCTAGGCCAGACTCTTAGTGTATGTTTGTGTATATGCATATATGTATAGTTGGGATATATATGCTGATAGCTAGTGAAACCCTCCACATTGATCCTTTGGCTTGAGAGTGAAGAGTTGTCATAGTGGGGAAGAATTTGAAACTGTCCCCACCCCTATTACAACAAGATAATAAATAAAAGGCAATGTTTTGTCTAGGGGAAATGGCAGCAATTAATACCAGCCTTACAGGGGTAGTGAGCCTCATCATATCCCCATTAAATTAATCAGTTTCTGGCCAAACAAAAAGGACAAGAAAACCACAAACAAACAAAACAGGTTAACAGTTGACTTCTGCCAACTCAACCAGGTAGTAGCTCCACTTGCAATTACTGCGCCAGAGTAGTATCTTACCCAGCCAATGAACACAGCTAATTATTAATACAGGGCATGTGGCTACAGATCTGGCAAATGTGCTCTTTCCCATCTTTCTCAGAAAGGAGGAGCGGAAGTGGTTTACGTTCACATGGAACAGACGACAGAATACATTTAAGGTCTTATCTTGAGGCTATGTTAACTCTTCCTTTTCTGTGATAATATAATCTGAAGGGACCCAAATCATCTGAATGTCCTGAACATCATCACATTGATCCACTATATTGATGGCATTGTGTTCATTAGACTGGATGACCAAGAAGGGGCAGATGTATTGGAGGCCTTGGTAAGTAAGACACATGTGCTTCAGAGGGTGAGAGATAAACCCCACGATGATTCAGAGTGTGGGGTCATGGGGAGGATTAGGGCTCCTGTGTAGATATAGAGCATACTGACATTTACTTAACCCCTACTATATGTCATACCTTGGAAATGTGTCCCCTGCTCTTTGGGACCCTGACAGAGAAAACTAGAGTTAAGTGCCCAGAAAGAGGAAGCCCAACGTGTCACAAGATGATTTCAATTACAGCAGTTGTCTCCCTTATCTGCAATTTCGCTTTCCGAAGTTTTGGTTACTGTTAGTCAATGGTGGCACAAAAACATTAGATGGAAAGTTCCAGAGATAAACAATTTATAAGTTTTAAGTTGTATGCTACTCTAAGTAGTGTGATAAAATCTACTGCCATCCTGCTTTGTCCTGCTCCAGATGTGAATCATCCCTTTGTCTAGCATATCCACACTGTCTATGCCACATGCTCATTAGTCACTTAGAAGACACCTTGGTTATCAGATTGACTCTCACAGTATCGCAGTGTTTGTGTTTAAGAAACCCTTATTCTGCTTAATAATGGCCCCAAAGTGTAAGAGTAGTGATGCTGGCATATTGTTATAATTGTCCAGTTTTATTATTAGCCAGTGCTGTTGATCTCTCACTGTATCTAATTTATAAATTAAACTTTATCATGGGTATGTATATATAGGATAAAACATAGTGTATACAGAGCTTGGTACTATTAGAAGATTCAGGCATCCACTGGAGTCTTGGAACATATCTCCCATGGATAAGGGGGGAACTAGTATATTCTAATTCTACTGCTTTAATTGTAGGTAGTATTCTCTTAAAATCTAAATGATATACAACACCAGTTCTCTACAAGAAAATCATAACATTGCTTGCTGTCATTGGGTGGTATGGAAATGATCTTTTGCCTAGAATTTATAAAGAATCTTTTACTTAATGAGCTAAATGACCATGAATAATACATTTAAATTATGACATACTTTTCCCATTTACCATTTGCTTTTGTTCTTTTATACCATAAGAAATTAATGAGGCTGAGAGTCTTAAACTGTGTTTTATGTATTTAAAATAATTATGATTAAGGGTCTTTTACACAAGTGTATTTATCATGAATTCTTGTTCAAAGAACTATTTTTTATGGTTCAAGAAGCAAAATTAATTTAAATCAGCAGCTAATGCACAGTTCTCAATTCCATGAGTCAACTGGATACTGCTGACATTTTTATATGGAGCCTCCTTTAATGTAATAAAAAGTATGGCACTAAATGGTGTCTGATATGGGAAGGGGTAGAATACTTATTGTCTGAAACCCACATGGCGATGTTCTGGGTCATGTCGTGAGCCATAGGTAGCACTCCGTTGGCTTCATGTTCTCTATTGTCTTACAGTTGACTCGTAGTGACAATGGAATGGTGTCATCAGTTGCTAATTTTTACATTCATATGTTGCAAAACTAAGGTGGCTAATCCATGAATGCACATGCCTGTCATTCTCTATCAGAATAGGAAATAAAATTCATTATTGCATGCTCAGAATCCCTAACATAAGCCAGTAAAAGCATTACAAGGAACTTGCCTTCAGTGCTGTATACATGTACTGTGAGCTTGCATTTGGTCTGAGTATTCAGGACACCAGGGCTCAGCCTCTAACAGGGCTGGATTCCTTAGCAGAGTAAGAGCTTACGGCTCTGTGCTGCTCTCTCTGTGCATCTGCTGGCAGCCAGGTGCTCCTTGTAGGACAGAGTATGTAATTATGAATATTTTAAATGTGGGTAGTTGATCCCTTTTCTATTCAGCATGTAGCTGTGAGTGAAGCGGCAGACAATGGCCAGAATACTCTTTGTGTTTGCCTGAATTTATCTGAGAATACTGAAGTAAAGAGCCAAAGGGCTCTGTTCTCCCCTTCCCAGATACGCAGGGAAGAACAGAATGCAGTCTTTGTCTGGGTGGTTAATTTTTAAAATGATATGTGAAGGATAATGCATGAATAACTAACAGCCCTGGGGGGCTCAGGAAAATTGTATTTCACCAGGAGGAACAAATATATGCTGTTTATGAAATGGAAGGGCTATACTAAGGATTCAGATATGAAGAAGTAGATTTTTGATAAGAAGATATTGAGATACATAAAACTGGTATCAGAGGCAGCAAGGAATGTAATAAAAATATTCTGGCTTTGAGCCCCAGATGTGCCACTCACTGACTATGCGATGTTGGACTTTAGGTCATCTCTCCAAGCCTCAGTTTTCTCATCACCACAATAGGGAGATTAGGCCAGATTATCTCCCTAGTTTCTTCTTAGTCGACTTATCTGTGATCCTGTGACATGCTCTCTTAAGATAAATGTGCACTCACACCTCTTTTCAAGGTGTGATCGCTAAGGAGTGACTGCTACAGCTCAAGAAAGACTTTTGTTGAGTGCCTAATATTGAGCCAACACAGGATCAAGCAGTAAGGGTATAAGCAAAAAAAGTTATCAACTGTACTGGTGGTGCTGAGATGAAGAAGAGGCCTGAAACAGAGGACAAATTGGGAGCTGTAGAGTACGAGCTTAGAGAACATCAGATGGGAGACGTCAGTGTAGTTGCACAAGCATGAGGATGAGATTTGAACGAAAATGTGAGCTGAGCTTTAGAGGATAGATAGGATTTGGGTAGGTTAAAAAAAAAAAAAGAATAGATCATTCCTGGTTGGAGGCTGAATCAGTCAGGTTCCTTGTAGGAAACAGATGATTCAATCAAACTGGGTACTGAGAAGAGTTTAGTAAAGAGATCATTTACACAGGTGTTGCCAGGGCTGAGGGAAACCAACACAGATGGTGCTGTACCCTGGGTTAGTGACAGTGGTGAGCCATGACCACCCTGAAATAGCAAGGGGTAGGCGTGGGGACCACAACCAGACCTGACTGTCTGAAGGGAGGAGAAGCCTTCAGTAGAAGGATTGTTGGAGACCAACAGATTGCACACTGGCAAGCAGGAATCGGGGAAAAAAATACCCAAATCTCTTTCTTCCCTCTCCTTGTATTAGTCTGTTCTCACACTGCTACTAAAGACATACTTGAGACTGAGTAATTTATCAAGGAAAGAGATTTAATTGACTCACAATTCCACATGGCTGGGGGGGCCTCAAAATCATGGTGGAAGGCAGAGGAGGAGCAAAGTCATGTCTTACATGGTGGCAGGCAAGAGGACTTGTGCAGGGGAACTCCCATTTTATCAAACTATCAGAGCTCATGAGACTTATTGACTAGTAGAACAGTAAGGGGGAAACTGCCTCCATGATTCAATTATCTCTGCCTGGCCTCACCCCTGACATGTGGGGATAATTACAGTTCAAGGTGAGATTTGGGTGGGAACACAGCCAAACCACATCACTCCTTCAATTTTTTTCTGGTGGATAGTGAAGGTCAGCACCTGTGGGAAAGGATGAAAAATGGGTCTGAAGAAGCAAATGGAAGAACTCAGCAGAGCAGGAGATGTGAATGCTCACAGAGATACAGCTAGAGACCAGCATGAATGGTGGAAGTCTCTTGGTAGAGTCTTGCAAGTTGGGAAGAGGAATCACACATGTTCCGCCCCTGAGCAGTGTCCCCTTGATTGCAGCACCGTATTAGATTGCTGCAGGAGTGTGGGTGTGTGTGAAAGAGCTTGCAGAACACCCCCTAACATTCCTGGCCATGGTGAGGGTGCCCACGATGCCCACCCATCCAAACTTTTCCTTTGTGGAGAGACAAACTTAAATAGCTCCTCTCTTCTCATTCTTACCTCCAATCTCAGCAGCCAAGTACGTGTTAAAGAGGGAGGGAATACTGGAGCCTCAGCAAATAATGATACAAGTAGAACTCTTGCTTTTCACATGAGAACTCACCCTGGTAGGCCTCCAATGCTCCATTTCACACCTTGCTGTCATCCATCTAGAACTTGCCTTCTCTTGGCTTGTCCTGGCACACTAGGTACCTGCCATTACTCTTTAATTGGTCTGCCTTTCCTTCCTTATTCTTCTTTCTGATTTCCTAATTAAAAAAAAAACTAATCTCAACTATGGGAAAAGGGGAAATGTCAAATACAAAGTTTACCTTCTTCATGATTTTGCTCTGGGCCATTAAAACTAAGTGGGGTTGTAGATCCTTTCTTCAGAAAGGCATTGAGATGACTGTAAAATGGCTCATTTGTCTGGAAAGTAGTAAATGTAGTAGTATATAAAAACATAAAGTGATGTAGAAGACTTCTTTACTCCTTGTTGCCCCTTTAATCTAGTAATAACTCATGGTGGAATATGTGGTGTTCTTATGAATATAAGAACCTCGTCTTAAGCATAAGAACCTCATATTAAGAATTTTTCTGCATGCAAATATAAGAACCCAATGCAATCTTTTACACAGGATTGATTTTGGTTTTTGTTAAGAATTTACAACTTCCAGAATATATTTTGGAATCAGTATAATTAATTCCCATGTCTTACATCTCTTTTCATATTTCTAAAAGTCTATACTTTCTTGAGAATATGTATAATGAGGCACAATACTCTTCACTGTCTGTATCGTACTCTACTTATCAAGCCTAGAAAATGGGCTAAATGTTAAATATGTATGTTTCAGGTTATACAGAACTCAATAATGTCAGTTAATTGAGAAATTTCTTACTTTGTCCTTTTAATTCATTGAAATAAAACTCATGCTGTGCTTATCTGGAGGTTTTAAAAGTTAGATTGTGCAAAACTCATTGTCTTAATCTATTCTTGTTGCTATTGCAAAATACTTGAGACTGGGTGATATATAAATAACAGAAACCTACTTCTCACAGTTTTTGAGGCTGGGAAGTCCAAGATTAAGGTTCTGACAGATTTGGTGTCTGGTGAGGACTTGCTCTCTGCTTCCAAGACCATGTCTGTTCCTGCTTCTTCTGGAGGTGACAGATGCTATGTTCTCACGTGGTAGAAGAGAAGGAAGAGGTGCAAGGACCAAGCAGCTCTCTGAAGCCTGTTTTATAAGGATATTTATCCCATTCACGAATGCAGATCCCCCATGGCCTAATCACCTCCTGAAGTCCCTACCTCTTAATACCAGCACCTTGGGGTTTACATTCCAACATATGAACCTTGGAGGGGACGCATACATTTAAACCACGGCATTAATTAATGCAGTTCTTTTATTGTCCTAAAAGATTGAGTTAATACCAATAGATGAAAGTTAATTCAAATGAAGCTGTCTCAAATAAAGTAAGATGATAACTGGAGGGATTCAAGTAGAAGCTGACTGTTCTTGGCTGTTGTGAAATGAGAGGATTCAGCTATTTATGAAAAGATCTGGCTTCAAGGGCTCCTAAGCCCTGAGTTCTCAGACTACCTGAAAACTGAAACTGATAAGCTCACTCACAAATACTCAGAGAAACATGGTACCTGGTATGGAAAAGAATGTTTTTTCAAGAATCTTTTTGTTTTCTAAAAGATTATTTGGCACTTTACTTAGAAATTTTTATAGAAAATCATTTTGATTTTATAAACTTCTTACTTCTCACCCTGGCATTGTCATCTTGATCAAATATAACTTTTTTATATTGGGGTCTTTTTATTATTAAATCCTATTTGCATCAGAATGGCTTGATCTCGATATTTAGTACTAATCCAAAATATTGCTTTGTTTTTTCTTACTTCCCCTACCTCAATAATCAGAAATATTGTATATTTTTAAGGCCTTTTTGTATGTTGCTCCCCACACATTTCAGTAAATCATTATTGTCTAGACACCAAGAGGAAGTCAGAAAACATTGCTGGAAGTGAAAATTCTTTAGGGATTTTCATTCAATACTAGGGCAATTAAATCGGACATATTATTGATCAATAGAGAGTACTTTCTTTACTATCTGCATACGTAGCAGTCACATCATTAACCATCAAGCTGATGTTTAAGTTCAAGGCCACATAAACCAAAAAAGCACTGTTTTGTACATAGCTACCTGATCTGTCTTTGGAAAATACTTGACCCTTTACTTAGAAAATGAAATATTACATTCTATATTAAAGCCACAATTAATATAGTATGTTGTGATTATCTACATATTTCTGATTCCTAAATTATATGGTAGAAACAAAATTATCAAAGTATAACTACTCTGCTCATTTAATCAGAAGATATAGGCCTAAAAATGTGTTCCTTATGGAATTCAAATCTGCCATAGCTTAAGGGAAACCATGCTGAAGGACAGTGGGTGTCTGTTCAAAGGCCAATATGGGAAGGCTATGATGATGTCTCAGTTCAGTTTACAATTTATATATCCTGTCAGCTTTAAGTTAGATAATCTTTACAAGTGTTTATTTGTGGTGGCTACATTATTTCAAAATTTGTGCTTAATGGGAAGCTGTGTTAATATTATTAAAATTGCACTGTTCTCAAACCACACAATTTAATACTGTGTGCAATTCAAATTTATATTTGCACTTATAATGCCACTTTATTGCATTGACAGCACTTCCAGCTTGACATTTTAAGGAGGGTTTCACACTGGCCTGCCCAGGTTGTCTGTACACTGTTGAACTGATGGGGGTGAGGGGAATGAGGAAAGCAGCAAAGATAGTGAAGCTTGATTGACTTATTTAAGAAAAGACTTATTGCCACTAAGAGTGAGGTGTGCCTATGTGTGTGGACCTGTAGTTAGAACAAACAGTGACAGAGGGACAGAGAAGGAGAAAGAGACCCAGAGAGAAAGCAGGGTGTCAAGGCAGGAGAACCACAACCACAGCAGGTGGGCTGGAGTCAAAAAAGAATGAAGGCCAGACACAGTGGCTCACACCTGTAATCCCAGTACTTTGGGAAAGTGAAGCAGGTGGATTGCCTGAGCTCAGGAATTTGAGACCAGCCTGGGCAACACGGTGAAACCCAGTCTCTACCAAAAATACAAAAAATAAGCCAGGCATGGTAGTGTACGCCTGTGGTCCCAGCTACTCAGGAGATTGAGGTGGGAGGATCGCTTGAACCTGATAGGTTGCTGTGAGCTGAGATCACGCCCCTGCACTCCAACCTAGTGAGACGACGTCTCCAAAAAAAAAAAAAAAAAAAAAAAAAAAAAAAAAAATATATATATATATATATATATATATATATATATATATGACAAAAAAGAGATGCCACGTGGTAGTAGTTTCAGGCTAGGATTTCCTGTTTGCCTCCTTTTACGAGGCTGAAGTAAAGGTCCATATTATTACTACTATTTTGTAATAGACTTTATTTTTAGAGCAGTTGTAGGTTTGCAGCAAAATTGAGCACTAAGTACAGAGTTCCCATATACTTCTTGCTCCCCTGCTCCCAGCCTACCCCATTATCAACATTCCCCCCACAGAGTGGTACATTTGTTACAATTGATGAACCTACATTGACACATTATCATGTCAAGTTCATCGTTAACATTCGGGTCCACTCTTGGTGTTGTACAGTCCATGGGTTTTGACAAATGCATAATGGTATGCAGCCACCAATATAGTATCTTACATAATAGTTTTACTGACCTAAAAATCATCTGTGCACTGCCTATTCATTCCTCCTCATGTTATTTTTTGATGTTGAATATTTTGGGATTGAATTCCCCCTTGCTGATCTTGAGATGGGAGAAAGAAGGCCCACATGCTCAGGTCCTAGTTGTGGGCTGTTTACCCATGAGTGGCACTGAGGTTTACTATGAGGCACTCAGACCACTAAGTCTGTACTTAGATGACTTGAGAAAGCTTCACAATGGCTGTGTGCGAAGGTCAGAGAAGTCTTTGGGGCTGGGCCTAGGCAGGTCTGAATGCCTGGGTCAGGGGGAGTAGGGAAGAGGGTGCAGGAGGAGAGCTGGGGCACATGACACAGGGTCTTGGAAGGTCCTATTTGTGCAGAGTAGTCACAACAGAAAGCTCATCTGGATTCCAGGTTTCACATGCCTAGGGGCACTGTGGACATTTTCTTTACAGCATTCTAGTAATTCTGCTCCGGTAAAAGGCCAGAGTCCTCCGATTTCGCTGGACTCGGGGAAGAGGCAGCTTTTAATACCTCTCCAGGCATTTCACAGAAGAGTCCTGACTCCTGCACTTACTCAGAAAGCAACTTATAAGGTAGGAAGTAGAGAGAATCTGGCCAAATAACCACTGTACTTTATGAGTATTCATGTTCCAATGTGACAAAAATGAAGGCTTTGGGGGAGCTGAATCATGAATATTAGCACAGCATATGACTTTGGTGATAGTCTAAGTGGCAGCATGGTACAAACGCTAACAGAAGGCCCCAGAGCCGGGCTTCCTGGGTCTAGAGTCCAGGTCTGCTGCTTTGTCATCTGCATGATTTTGGGCAGGTTACTTCACTTTTCTCTGCCTCAAGTTTTTTTCATAGGCAGAATGGGGGTAATAATAGTGCTTGCCTTGTGAGTATTAAACAAAGTAATGTTTTAGTAATTTGGTAGTGTTTTAGTAACTTAGCCATGTTTTAGTAATGTGTATCCCTTTGGAGATTGTCTAGTGCACAGTACGTGCCATGACAATATTTGTTAAATAAATATTCCAGGCCAGGTGCAGTGGCTCATGCCTGTTATCCCAACACTTTGGGAGGCTGAAGCGGATGGATCACTTGAGGTCAGGAGTTCGAGACCAGCCTGGCCAACATGGTGAAACCCCGTATCTACTAAAAATATAAAAATTAGCCAGGTGTCGTGGCAGGCATCTGTAATCCCAGCAACTCAGGTGGCTGAGGCAGGAGAATTGATTGAACCCGGGAGGTGGAAGTTGCAGTGAGCCAAGATCGTGCCATTTCACTCCAGCCTGTGTGACGGAGCAAGACTCCATCTCAAATAAATAAAATAAAAATAAAAAATAAATATTCCAACATTGTCATTTGACAGATGAGGAAACTTCTCTTAGACATAATTTACTTCAAATTTTCACAGGGATTTCACCAGTCTAACTGTAAATCCTTAAAGTTTATAAAGTCTCTGATGCCAGAAATTTTGAGATTTTTCTTCTTGGCATTGAATAGGGGTAGAGGTTCTTTCCTATGAAATGGTCTCGGCATTCAAATCCCCAAGTTGTCTCATCCCTGGACAGGACTACCAGAAACAAGTAAGAGCTCTGGCAGATCCAGGCAGGAAACACAGGTGGGTAAGTGGGAGCTTGGGGAAAGGTGAGTTGGGAGCTGGGAGGAGGCTGAGGAAGGCTTCATTATTTCTTCTATGAAGATCCCCAGTGAACCTCCAGGTGGTGGGGGCTACATAAAAATATTTAAGGCAGGGAATCCCCTGTCCCCTCCCACCCTTGTAATACTATATCAGATGTGTTTTGGGAGAATGCAAATCACCCACATTGTAAAAGGCTCTGCAAAACTTGGTGCACACTACAAGTCATGCTGGGGGAGAGGACAGTGTGAACGCTCAGAGCCCCTGGGGCATCCAGCAAGGAGCCTGGTTTTCCTGCATGGTCTGTGGAATCTACCTCATTAGTAAGGGTGAAGCCCTGGAAACCACTGGAGCATTGTCATCTCTGCATGACGTCTCTATAATTATAGTGACTTAGAACCGGATGGGCCCTGAGCAGTGCTTTTTGGTCAGAAGATAGTAATGTGTTGTTACTTAGAACTAGATGTATTGAGAAATGTCTCTTTCACTCCTTCACTTTTTTATAACTCCCTGTTTAATTGACTGCATTGAACATGCATCTCATGACAAGTATGTGATTTCTCTAAGTGATATTACAAAGCAGAAAATGTTAAGATTGACCCCAAATGTGTGCTTTTATGTTAACACTGAACCTTGCATTTTACAGGAATGATGTTGTCCTTGCAGTTTTCAGGATGCTATTACCTTATCTCACTTGATTGTTATATATAACCTATAAGGTGAAATATGCTACTATATATAAAGGTACAATTATATGATAGATATAACTGTATATGTGATATAATATATATGACATAGGCAGATTAGTTTCTTATTGCCGTCGTACAGATAAGGCACCTGAAAGTCAGAGTGTATACTATCACACAATAAAGGGTAACATTGCAAAAACTCATTCATTTATTCATAAATGAATTATTCATTTATTCATAAATGAATTATTCATTTACTTGTTAAATATCCATTTGTGCTATTTTACTGGGCCAACACTATCTAAGTTCTGGAGAGACAGCAGAGAACAAGACAGAAGAGACCCCAGTTTTCCTGGAACTTATTTTTCAGTAGAGGAAAGATAAGCATTAAACCAAGCTTGTCCAACCCGTGGCCTGTGGGATGCATGTGTTCCAAAATTGCTTTGAATGCGGCCCAATACAAATTTGTAAACTTTCTTTCTGTTTTTTTTTTGAGACAGAGTTTCACTCTTGTTGCCCAGGCTGGAGTGCAATGGTGAGATCTTGGCTCACCGCAACCTCTACCTCCCAGGTTCAAGTGATTCTCCTGCCTCAGCCTCCTGAGTAGCTGGGACTACAGGTGCCCACCACCATGCTCGGCTAATTTTTGTATTTTTAGTAGAGATGGGGTTTCACTATATTGGGCAGGCTGGTCTCGAACTCCTGACCTCATGATCCACCCACCTCGGCCTCCCAAAGTGCTGGGATTATAGGCGTGAGCCACCACACCCAGCCATAAATTTGTAAACTTTCTTAAAACATTACAAGATTTTTTTTTTTTCTCATTGGCAATCGTTAGTGTTAGTGTATTTTATGTGTGGCCCAAGACAATTCTTCTTCTTCCAATGTGGCCTAGGGAAGCCAAAAGATTGGACACCCCTGCATTAAACAAATAACTGAAAGATAATATGAGATAGTAAACAATGTTAAGAAGAAAATAAAATAGAACAACTTTTGATCAGGTTCTGAGGGCGGCTTCTGAGGAGGTAAGTGACCTGAGGCTTGAGAAAAGTCAGAACAGACATGTGAAGACTTGGGACTGAGCACCCCACACGAAAGTCACAGAAAGTGCAAAATCCTGAAGACAGGACCCAGGAAGACAGCATGGCTGGGGTGTAGTGGATGAAGATGTTGGGGTTTGGGATTTTACCCTACTTACAAGCTCATAAATTAGCCTGTTACTATTTCATAGATACCAGAAGATGACATGAGACTCCTGGGTTAGGCTCATAGCACAGCCAGCAATATTGAGCATCAGGTTTTCCTCAGTTTCCTTTGTCTCCAAAGTGCCAGGAGGGCAACAGATGGGCCAGGTGGGAGGCATGTACTCAGTGAGATGTGTCCAGCTGAGAAACATCGAGATCAGGAATCTACTGCTCTATTTATGGCAAGTGGTAAGCAAGATTGTTCTTTTTGTCTTGGAGAGAGACGTAATCTCATCCAACCAGCCTGGGTCAAGGGTGGCCAGAGTCTTGCATTTTCGACGTACACAGTGAGAACAGGCAGCATGCTCAGGTCCATGGCAGATCGCCTCTGCCAACAGGGACAGAGCATGCAGAGAGGCAGATGTGGGTTGTGCAGGACCTGATGTGGCCCTGGCTGGGATTTATTCAGGAGTGGCATGAGCCTTCATTTACCAGTTGCTGTCATTACACCAGAATATTCATGGATACCTGCAGGCTTCTTACTCTGTGCAGGGAGCAGTCAGGATCCTGGCAAGAAACTGATGGAACATTCAAATGATTAACTGAAAGAGTAGTGAAGGGACTACTTACAGAGGCGTGGGCTGGGTCAAAAGCACCAATAAGTGAGAGCAAGTGACTTAGGGATCACTGTCACCAGAACCCGGAGAACGTGAAGCCTTGGAATACAGCTGCCAGGTAGCTACTGTCAGCCAGACAGTGAAGCAAGGAAAGGAATGGGGGTTGAGTGGAGAGGGGTAAGGCCTCAACCACTCTTTCTCTTCCAAATACTAATCTCTCCTTCCCTTATTCCCAGTGGACAAACGCAACCAAGCCTAAAGGCAAGTGCTGTTGCGAGGTCGACATCCAGGAACCAGAGCAGGGCAGAGCAATCCACAGAATGGATCTGGGGTGACTCATGGAGGAAAACCAACACACAGTACCATTTAATTCTTTTTAAAAAGATGGAAAATTATACCATACCCAGAATTACTAAATTCTAAATAGAGGGTATATTGCATTTACATTTGTAAAAGAATGTTTCCCCATGTATCTTTTAAAAATTCATTTTAAAGATATACAATAAAAAGTGTTTAACTCTGTTTTTCAAAAATAATTTGTTTATAAAATTGGACTGACTCACCCTCTTATATACAAGGTGTTAAAAGCATTTGTGTTTGTTTGGTTTACACTCAGGAAGGAGCCCTGGCCTAAGGGACAGGAAAAGTAGATTCCAGTCCCAAATTTGTCATTAACTGGTTGTAAATGACAGGGTTGTCAATAATCTCTGAACCTCTTTCCAGTTAACTGCTATGTTTGAATACTGCATATGATCAAGAAAGCAGAACTTTCTCTCTGTTATGGGAAAGTTGGGTTGGCTGAACTTTGTAATTAGCTTTGCCTTACTGTTTGGTTTTTAGTAGAGTTTTTTTTTTTTTTTTTTAGTTCTGATTTAATCAAGATTCTTCCTTACAACTCCCCCGCTCCACCCCCAGAATTCTGGTTTATTCAGATTTCTCTATATCTTGGTCAAAACAAATCCAGATTCACACATGAAACAAGTTCCTAATCTTTTTTAATGTTCAAAGGTGATATACGATATTGAAGATATACAGAGTGATTGACTTAAATCCCCACTTTTCCTGTTAGAATCAAAACATGATACGATCATTATAGCGCTTTGGCCTGACACCATCTATATGCCCAATACAATTACGAGCTGTCCACATGCATGATTATTGTCTGGACCAGTGCATTCTGCTAGGATGGGGTGGCCATGTTGTTTATGTTCACATACTGATGCTACTGAAACTAGGGACCTAAAGATCCATTTAAATTCAGATCCCTAGAAAACTTTGAGAAACAATTGGTTTTATCAGGTTTCTAATGTTTATTTTAAAAATGAGCTTCTCACAGCCACAGCAATATTTAAAGGCAGGGTATCTCATGCAAGTCATTTGTCCTATGATGACATGTGGAAGTATTATCATTATTAACTGTTTCTTCAAAGGACAAATACAGACATAGATTTAGATATACACATATATGTTTCTGTTTATTGCTTTGGTTAGGTTTAAGTGACCTGATTTTCACACCAAGACTCTTGGAAGAATCATAGTATGATACAGCTGAATAAAAGGACTTCGGGGTTAACTGGCCTAATTCCTCTGTTTGGCAGGCTAGGAATCTGAAGTCATGGAGGCTGGGACTCCCAAGGTAACACAGCTAGGTGGTCTAGAATCCAAATCTCCTAACTCGCAGGGAGTGCTCTTTCTTAAAATTAAAAAAAAGGAAGACAAATGTTTTCACAAATAATACCTATATGAATTTTTGTTACAAAAAAAAAAACAACAAATGATAAGGAAAAAGCCATAGTTTTCCTTGACCACCATCCTAATCCCAGTATTTTCACCAGAATTAAGCACATTTATTAATTGGTGTATCTACTCTGGACTTTTTGATGAGTGCTGCACACACACATACATATGTGTATATATATATACACACAAATATATATACACATATAATACATATATATTACACACATACACAGATTTACATGTAGAAATGTACGTTTAGAAATGTATGGCTTTGTTTTGTAGTTTCTTTTTTAAAAACAAATATTACACTGTACATTTTGTTCTTCAGTGTTTTTCTGGATCCACACATATCTACCCCATTCTTTTAAACTCTAGGTTAATTTTTTGTAATATGGTAAGCCATGGTAGATGATGGACAGTTAGCTTGTTTTCATTTTCCCTCCAGTACAAACAATGTTTTGACACAGTGCTTCTCAAAATTTTGTGAGCATCAGAATCCCCTGAGGGGCTTGTTAAAATAGATTTTTGGGGCCCATCTCCACATACTCTGATTAATTTGTTCTGAGATGAAACCCCTACCCCATTTCCTACAAGCTTTCAGGGGATGCGTATGCTAGTGGTCCAAGAACCTTACTTTGAGTTGTGCAGCTGTTATGGGTATCAGTGCATAGACTTCTTGTATACTTGTGAATGGTTTTGCATGGGAGCCAGTGGGAGGGAAGGATTTGCTGGGAGATGGGGTGTGTGCATTTTAAATTTATGGATACTAAGAAATTATCCTCCAAAGTGGCTATACTGATTACAATCACCCCAGCAGTGTATGAAGTATGAGGGTCTTTGTTTCCCTGGTTCTTTTTTTTTTTTTTTTTTGGTGGGAATGGCCTCTTGCTTTTCCCTGACCACTAATGAGTTTTATCATAATTTCTTAACTATACAGGACACCTGAATCTCCAATTCTGTGAATTGCATATTCATACCCTGAGTGTGTTTTAAAAATAAGTTATTTGTTTGTTTGTTTTCTCATTTATTTATAGCAATTTTAAAATAAATATTTCATATGTTAAACCCTTGCCTGTTTTATATGTCTGAAAATGTTTTTTTTTCCAGTTCTCTTTCCTCTATACAACGTAGTTATTACTTCCCTCCTAATTTTATAATGTTACCTGAATGGTACTGGTCCCTCTGAGGATCATAAAAATTCCAGAATAAAACATTATTTTCCTTTTGGACCCTCAGCTCACAACCTGTGCCTGTTTTGCTGAATGTTGGCTAGTGATCAACGAATTGTGAGGAACTCAAGAAAGGGAATAGGTTGGAGACTTCCCCAGCCCCCTTTAGCCAAGGATATTCCACTGTGGAGGAGCACCCCAAATGAATTAAGGAATAAGACTCACATATGGAATTGAAATAAAGCAACCTCCATTTTGTCAAAAAGGAATTTCTGTAAGCTCCTGAGTAAAAGTTCTTCTAAGCCACTTTGACATAGGATTATTCTCTTTTGACATATTATAAACATTAAAGAAAATTTAACGCCCATCTGGACAGTTAGTTTTTGCCAATTGCTACCACCACCAGCTGCAAAACTACACTGACTACAAGCCATCCAGCTGCCATGCATACTCCATGCCAAGAGAGAGCAAGCTGCCAACACTGCTTCAAGTGGCTGGGCTGGTTTGCAGCCAGGATTTGAGGGAGGATGTGCAGTGAAACACAGTAGTCAGGACTAGGATTTTCAATGAGTGTTATTTGTGTTTGCTTTTTTTTCTGGTCATCTACTGTGGGAGGCTGCTGGGGACACCATCCCTTTCCTGGAAATGGCAGCAAAACATGTTGATCCTTCTTCCTCTGCCTTTTATGTACTTTCTGGCATCCTTTGCATTCACATTCTGCTTACACGCCATCATTAGCTGGAACCGCCTGGAGCTGCAGAAAATGGTGTCATCTCTCCAAGACTGGGTTTCCCCAGCTCCTAATCTCTCTCCCCATCTCTAGTGGCACCCCTTTCCTTGGATTTTTTTTCCTATTTGTTTGGCATTTATTTTCTCACAAAATAGCAAAGAGAAACTGCTTCCCCAGCTCGTGTTTTCCTAGAAGGGTTCTTATATTTGTGTACTTGGGTCCAAGCATTCCTGTGTTATGGACTTTTCCCCTCAACAAAGAGGAGGTTCTTCTTCCTTCCTTTTAGGCACAAATCATTTTCCTGTTTAGGAGATAAATTCTCCATTGACTTCTATAGTAGATTGCATTAGTGTTTGCCAATTATTCTATTTTCTTTCCTAGTCATGTTCTTTGTGGGAGGTTAGATTATTCATGCCCTGCTTGTTGAAGTCAGGAGAAACCATGTGATTCACTTTGGCCAATATAATGTGGGCAGAAGTGATGTGTGTGACTTTCATGCAGTAGCTTTGAGAGCCAGCTTATGGTTTGAAATTCCTCTTTCCCTGTGCCAGAAGAACAGCCATGTCCAGATGGAGACTGCTCCATCAGTCTGGGCTCTGGAATGAAGAGGACATGGGACAGGGCTGCAGCTGAACCTGGATGCATGTGCAACATGGATAAAAATAAAACTGAGTTGTTGAAAGCCAGGGGGATATTTGGAAGTATTTGTTACTGTAGCATAACCTAACCTATTGTGACTGATACAACCTCCTTTCCTTTGTACATCTACATAAAATATTCTAATCAACATATTGAGACTACATAGTAGAACATGAAATGGGAGATTTAGGAAAGTTATCCTGAAAACTAGGCAGTGCTGCTTGCCTGCTAATGTGTATTTGGCCAGGTTAACATAGGACTTTAGAGTGTGAAAAATTATAGGGATCTTTGAGCTCTTCTAATTAAGTCACTGTGTTTTGCAGTTGAGGAAATTGAGGCTCAAAATGTGAAGTGAAACTCTTCAGTCAGCCCGCTGGCTGGTGGAAGAAAATGGCCCAGAGAGGAGGATGCCAGGCTCCCACCCCCACGCCCTTTCACCCACACCTTCTCCTGAAGTGTTAGCTTAGTTAGCGTTGAAGAAAAGATTCATAAATAAATTGAGAAGATTCTTAAATAAAATTGTTCTATCACTTTATTTAAAGTATGTCTCACAAGCTTAATAATATTTTCACCTATCCACTTTAAAATCCAGATTGTCTCTCATTACCTGCACTACTGTTCATGTTGAGGACACCTCATATTACCCCAATGAAATGCATATTTAGAGAAGTAAATTTACTATAAAAGACAAGTATAAGACTTTTCTTTTAGTCACTGTTCCAACATACCCATATTCATAATCCTCTTCATTTTACCACACAGTTGAGAGTTGACTCTATGTAATTATTTTTCCAAATCAGTTAAGCCTAATTTTATTTTAGAACATGTAAAGTGGTCAGGTCACTTCCCAGAGAGCCCTCTTATTCTGTATATTATTACTGCTTCATAATAACAGAAGCTAATATTTATATCATACTTACCATTAGCAAAGTGCTGTTCAAATGCTTTACATCTCTTTAAATGCTTAATCCTCGCAGCAAACATGTATTATCATCCCTTATTTATAGATGAGGAAATGGTGGCACAGAAAAGTTCAGTAATTTACCCAAGTTCACACCATTAGGGAGTGGCAAAGCTGGGATTTGAACCTGGGCAGCATAGGTATACTGCTCCTGGAATGACCGTAACGATGATAATAATAAAAGTAACAATAGCAGCAGCAACCACCATGCACGTATTAAGATACTGCTGTGTATAGGGAATGTGTACCATTTTGTGTTCATCATTTGTAATCCCTAAACTATGTGTTTTATTAATTTAGAAAACTGAGGCTTAAAGACATAAAATGACTTGCCCAAGATCACATAAATGGTGAACCTAGAGTTCAAGGCTAGATGCATCTGCTCTCCAAGTCTGGCCTTCCCTCACCTTGCCATTCTGCCTTTCATGTCTTCTCCACAAGAATGCAGTGAGACAGACTGAAGGAGCTGCTTTTAGCTGAGCAAATTTGTATTGCTTTATGTATCAAATACACTGGGTAGCTTAATAGTGAGGTCCCTGTCAATGGAAATGTAGACTCTAAACAGAACAGATAGATACCTACTTATCAAGCCAGTGATGAAGGGGATACAGGCATCAGATGGGCATATGAACCAAGTACCCAGTAATGTCCACTCTTGCCTTAAGGCTACAATCCTTACTGCCTTTCTCTGGAAGAGTTGCAATCATTTCTCCTCTTTTGGAGATGTGAAATTGAGGTTCAGAGCAGCAGAGCGCTTCAGGCTGCTTAACTCTGAAGTTAGTTGTGGGGCTTGTAGTAAAACTTGGGTCCTTTAACTCAGAGATTACACTCTATATGATGGATTTCACAGTTTTGACCATCTGCTAAAGTCGTTTGCAGAGATTTCCAAAGCTTGACTGGAATTTTCTACCGCTAAAAGTGTTTAAACTGTTATTCAAAAGAAATGTTAGAAACATATATATAGTTTAAAATTATGTGTGTGTTTTACTTTTTAATTAACGGCAACTAAGGAAGCAGCTACAGAAGGATAAGGACTCACTTGGTAAATCACTGCATAACTAAACTGCAAGGCGCAGTCATGAGGTTCCGAAGCCCCCAATCTGTGAACAACGTTCACAGGATTCACTCTTGTGGGAAGAGTCTGCCCTTGTTTTGACCCCCACACCTCTAGGATGGGAGTGGGTAGAAAAAGTTTAAAGCCCTGGAGACTCTCTAGGAAACAACTTGTATCAGTTAGGATATGGCTTAAAATAACGACTTAAATAAGATGGAAGTTCTCCCTTTCTTGTGTGCTAGTCCAGGCATCAGTGTTCCTGGTCTGGTGTGGTGGCCTCCTGGTGTTAAAGACTAGACTCCTCCCATCTGCAGGGCCACCAGCCCTGATATGCTGCCTCTAACCCATCCTCCAAAGTCTTTACCATCACTTCCACAGTTCAGCCCATGGACGTGGAAAAAGGCACTAGGAGGGGGCATGCCACTTCCCTCTGGGGCATGATCTGGAAGCTTCACACATTCCTTCCGCTCCTTCCATGACCCACAACTTGGCCCCATGACCACACTCAGCTCCAAAAGAGGCTGGAAAATAGAGGCTGTGTTCTGGGTGTCCGAGTGCCCAGCTACGAATTGTATTATTTAGAGAGGAAGGGAAGAATGAATTGTGGGGGACAATTTTCAGGCTGTGCCACACTTCTGCTCTCTCTGCTGCGTTCTCTCTCCACTTGCATGAGAAGGCCCTGAGGCCCTGCTCTATCATAGCCCGCCCAAGTCACTGGCACGTTTGCCTCTAGATAAAGGCCCAGGGAGTCTTGGAGGGGCAATATCTCCAAGGAAACACAATATTCATTAATAAATAACTCATTAATGTAGTTTTCTTGTTAACTGTAGAAAGATCCAATCATAATCCACAGTAAGAGTGTTAAATTCCCTTTTCCATTCTCCCTGGTTTTGTATCCTCAGATCCTTGGAGGAGCTTCTCACCAGCTACTCCTCTCCCCACAAATAATCTCTGAATATTCACCCTCAAATGGCTTTCTCTCTGACCTACCTCTTCATTTTTCAGTTATGTATTTTAACTAAAGCTCTCTCCCTGTAAGGAAGCATCTCTCCTCTTGAGAGGCAACAAACCGAAGGGGAGAGGGTAAATGCAGGTGTCCCTTTTCCAGCTGGGGATGGGAGTAGAAGCGAATGCTGCCATGAATTCCCAGTGACAGTGACCACACTTGTTCCATCAGATTGGGCTCCCCATGTGTATTCTCCGATCGTGTCCCACATGGAGGTAGCCAACATAATTAAAAATATATATAAATCAGGATAATGTCATTTCTCTGCTTAAAGTTCTTCGTTGGCTTCTCACTATAACTGGGGAAGATGCACTGTCCTCAGCACCATCCTCGGCAGGGCAGCCAGGCTCCTGTACAGCGTGGCCCTGTCCTGTGCCCGCCCGCTCTCCCCTGCTGCACCACCTCTCGATCTTCCTGCCTCCAGCCTCACACCTGCTGCTGCCTCACCTGAAATGCTGTCCTGCAGCTTGGGAAACTCCTATTTGTTTTTCAGTTTCTCTAAAATGTTGGCTTTTTGGAGATGCCTTTCATGACCTCTTATACCACCTCTTATACCTCTTATAATCTTATACAGGGTTATTTCCTCTAATGGGACACAGCAGCTATCACCACATACCTTTATATATGTGTCTTTATTTAATTGCTGAATTATGTCACTACAGTGGAAGCTTCAAGAAGGCAAGGCCCCGTTTCACTCCCCACCATGTGCCCATGGCTTAAGCACTGCTGGAGGATGAAAGTCTCCCTATAAGCTTCTTATTTACTTGTGGCACTTATCGTCAATGAGACAGACCAATTAGATACACTGCTGTGTCAGATGAGAAAAACTAAGCTCACCCTTTCTCAAGGCTTGCTAAGCCCCAATCACTTTCATATCTCATATACTTCTCTCTCTCTCTCTCTCATTCTCTGTCTCTCTCTCTCTCTCTATCTATATATCTCCAATTTAGTTGAAGACCTGAATACACACACACACACACACACACACACACACACACACACAGAGAGAGAGATAGTATATATGTATATACTGAAAGCAAGAGAGAGACACAGAGACAGAGACATTAATTTTAAGGAATTGGCTTATGTGATTATGGGGGCTGGCAAGTCCAAATTCTGCAGGTTGGGGGAGAGCCGATGCTTCAGTTCAAGTCCAAGGCCATCTGCTGGCCAAATTCCCTCCTGCTTTGAGGAAGACAGTCTAGTGTTCTATTCAGGCCTTTGACTGATTGGCTGAGGCTCACCTACATTATGGATGCAATCTGCTTTACTCAAAGTCCACTGATTTAAATGTAAATCCCATCCAAAAACACCCTCATAGAAACATCCCAACTAATGTTTGACCACATATCTGGGCACTGCAGCCAAGCCAAGTGGACTCATAAAATTGACCACCACAGGGTGTAAATTTGTCCACTCAGGGAAGAAAAAGTTTCAATGTTCTTTTGAAAACAAGGATGGTCCCCACACAAAGAACCTAAGTAGTATCTGGGAATGCTGTGGGGTGGGGAGGGAAAGGGGAGGCAGCCTCAGATCCAGGGAGGGTTGGCTGTGCCTGGAAGTCGAGGCAGCATTGAAGAAGGCAGAAGGAGACAGGTGAGAAGGAATCACAGGGGAGGAAGCTGGGGGAAATAAGAAGGAGAGAGAGAAGCTCTCTGGGTTTCCATACTGCCTTTGGGTGCATCATTCTCTGACTGTCTGTGGACAGTCCGTCTGCCCCCTCCCTTCCTCCGTATTTAGTGATCCACCCGTGGCTCCCTGCCACTAGGTTTATTTGGAAGCAGTAGATAAATGTCAGCACTTAGAAGCTATGAAATGTCCTAACTGGCCCCCCAAGACTAATAAACATAAAAAAAAATCCTGATTCAGGCAGCCTGATGGGCTCATTGGTGAGAGGGAGATAAAGTTTCCCTTCAGGACATTTATAATTTACATAATAAAAAGCTTTTCACCTTCTAGTCAAGGAGCAAAATTAATTAGCATGGCCCTGTTACCTCGCGGAACATTTTTTGCTTAAACTGGCAGGAACATTTTGTGAACTCTTAAATGAAGGGTGGGGGTGGGGGGATGTTAGCATACAGTCGGGCAGAGAGAAGGGGAGAAAGGCGCCCTACAGCTCACTTTACAATGTTCTGGAATGGGCTTTTGAGGAGTGGGGGTGCTCTGACTTTAACAAAGACGGCTGTGCCTGACCTGTCCTTCCAATCCATTCCCCACCAAATAATGCACTAATGATAATAGACTCAGGCAATCTGAGGCTCTGTAATCACCTCCCCTCGTACAGATGTTGAATGGACAGTCACCAGAAGGGTTGACTCGATCATAGCCTTCAGTCATGTCTTGTCCTCTTCTCTTTTGGGCATCATTTCAAATAACAAATAGAAAAGCTGGTGTTCCCGTGTCCCTGGTTCTGAAGATATATGGACAGCCTCAAAGTCCTTTGATTAGGGAACCATATTTGATATCCATACAAGGTCTCTCATTCCAAATTCATTGAGCTCTTCAGAAAGCTGACAGCATTAGCCTAATATCATTAATTATCACCACACTCCTGTGAGGGAAGCAGGTGGCCTGCATTATTTTGCTATTTTGCAGATGGAGAGACAGAGGCGAAGGGAGGTTAAGTGTTACGTCCACTTTCCACTGATGAGCTGGGAATATAATCCAGTCTCAGGTCCGCAAGGTTATAGGGTCTCTCGATAGATGGGGGAGGTCCAACTGAGGGTCTTTGGAAAGCAGGTAGGAGCTGCGAAGATAAGGATGGCAAGTCAAAGCCCCCGCTCTTATGAAAAAGGAACAATTATTGCTTTAAGATTCATTCTTAGCTGTAGCAATTATAATATGACACAGGATTATAAAAGGAAAAAGCAAAGGATGGCATGGCAAAATTATGTTTTTCATCTCCTTTAAGCCTGGCTTCCCATCTTAGATAAACAGAATATCAACAGACAAGTAAGGTAGCTACTTTTATTCAAAAGTTCAGAATTTGAGGGGAGAGCAGGATGTGTGGACAGAGTCCGCCCGGTGGAAAGCCATCCATGGCGGAGTCTTCAGGGCCCCTACCTGGCTCTCTGATTCACTTTGGCTTCTACGCTTCCTCCCCAGATTTTCATTTTCTTGGTGTTTTCTAGAACCTGGTGTCCTCAAAGCTGCAGAGCATCCATATTTCTTTCTCTTCAGGCAATGATTAAGTTAAGGTCTTCTCAGAACCAGTTAGGTGCGGGAAGGGGGCAAAAATAAGTTCAGTCAAGTTGGAAACAACCTTTTCCCCCCTGACTTGGTGTGTTGGATATTAGGAATAAATTGACCAATGAGAATTATAGGATTGACCTATAGAGCAACTGAGATTTGCAATTTCTTTTTATATTTATTTATTTAGACAAGGTTTCTTTCTGTCACCCAGGCTGGAGCATAGTGGTGAGATAATAGCTCATTGCACCCTCCACCTCTCAGGCTCTAGCAATCCTCCCACCTCAGCCTCCTGAGTAGCTGGGACTACAAGGCACATACCACCAAGCTTGGCTAATTTTTGTATTTTTTATAGAGAGGGGATCTTGCCATGTTGCCCAGGCTGGTCTCGAACTCCTGGGCTCAAGAGTTCCACCTGCCTCGGCCTCCCAAAGTGTTGGGATCACAGATGTGAGCCACTGCACTCAGCCTATTTTTTAATTTAAATTTAAATTTTTAAATTTTTAATTTTGGGGGGTACATACTAGGTGTGTATGTCGGTTGCCTGAAATATTTTGATACAGGCCTGCAATGGGTAATAATCACATCAGGGTAAATGGGGTGTCCATTGCTGTGATGTCTTTTTGATGTGAATGTAAGATGGAAGCTGTAGATAACTGAATTATGGATCTACACTGGAAAATATCATGTGCTGTTTCTGGTGGAAACCACACAATGCTCATTCATGTCCTCAGAGACAGTAGAACCTAGTGAGGGAGAACTTGGGCTGCGTGGCTGTATTGTGAGCCCACCTCAGCCGTGCCTGCTGGGTGCCCGTAGGCAGCTCTCTCATCTGTAAAGTGAGTACTACGAAAACATGCACCTTCTAGAGTTTTTGTGAGGACTCAATGAATCAGTCCATGCAAAATGAATAAGATAGTGCCTGGTACATACTAAACACTCAAATAAATGTTAATACTTTCCATTCATAATAGCTGGCAAATACTCTTTTTTTTTTTTTTTAGGGGGAGATGGAGAATTTATTTCATATGTGATTTAATTAACAAATGACTAGTCTCATTTGCAAAGATGATCAAAACAGTGATTTCAGTTGTGTCATACTCTGGTTATTGGCTGGTGGGTCAGTGGTCCAATTGAGTTGATTGTATGGTAAAAAGATATTGCTACCAACTTTTTGCAAAACAGTCAATTTAGTCAGTTCATAGAGACCTCACTACCATGATTTCCTTTAGCCATGTATTTATTCCCACACATCTATTCATTCAAAAACCATTAAGCATCTGCTGTCTCCCCCCTCAGGAAGTCCTAGGCTGGAGAGAAGAGACAGGCAGGTCACACATGTTGTCATTGTGAGAAGGGCCAGGTATGTGCCCCAGGTGAGGAAGAGGCCCCTTCCGTTAGGAGACAATGTCTAAGGTGAGGCTTGATAGAGAAGTGGGAGTTAGCCAGGAAAGAAAGAGCCCTTCAGACGGAGGAAAAGCAGGCGCTCCCCATATAGAACAGGTGAGTCTGGATTGGCAGGTGTTTGGGTGGAGGGGCTGAGAGAGTCCAACTTCTGCAAGGCCTCCTGTGCCCTGGGGAGTTTGGACTGCACCTTGTGGGCCAGAGGGTTTGGGAGGCAATGGGGAGCAGGAGAGGTGAGCAGGAAGGGGGCAGGGGAACTCCTCAGAATGAACCAGAGAACTTTCCAGCTCCCCTCTCTCACATCATGTCAGAATCCAGAGGGATGAAGGGCAGTTCCTGTAGAATTGGTGCAAAGTATAAAACTTCCCTGGAGAGATTCTAGTAAATTCCCTTCCCTCCACTCCTTGATCCTTTTGACTACCTTCCTTGGTAATGGAAGTCATGGAAGGATTTAGGCAGGGCAGGACACACTCAGAGGTGCATGTTAGAACTATCGCTAATAGTATAGATAATGGACTGTCTCACAGATCAGGGGCTGATTAGGATGGGATTGATGGTGCAAACTCAGGCAGAGGGGCTCAGGTGTAAACTAAGTAGGAACCATTTAGAAAGCGACCTGTCTTTGTGGCACCTTGAACACAAAGATAAGGAAAGAGGCGGCTTCATCTGGTATCATTAACTAAGGCAGGAATACAGGAGAAGAAGCAGTTTACCTTTTATTTGAGGGACTGGTAAGACTTCCCCATGGACATACTTTGGTAACATAGTTTTCAAAAAAAATAGCTATGTAGTTTAGGAGAGAGATTTGTCTTAAAATCAGTAGCTTTGTTTAAAAGTCCTAGCTGATCTATATGAATACGGGAGATGACTTCATCAGAATTTTTTTCTCAAATTCTTTCCATAGTATGTATAAGGATGATCATGTGCAGGACAGGACGAATGAGTTTCCTTTTCTTATATGGAGTATATTCTATATACTTTCATACTTTCATTGAATTATTATATTTTTTCAACTATTACACTGCTCTCGTTGACCCTACTTTTTCTTCTTTAAAATTCTTGTTTACATTTCAAAAGTTGACTTTGTTCTGTTTTGCAGGTTAAAGATTGAGGGATAAAGAGGACTGAGGAAAATAAGGACATTGTAAAAGTAAGTGGCAGGATTAAATAGGGAGGGAAAAGAGAAAAATCTAATAATTAGCCATCCAACATCAAATGAAACCTAAAACAGTGGTTCCCAGGCCAAGAAGGGTCTTGGGAAAGGGGAAGAGAAGAGACTGAGTGTACTCATGTTGATGTTCTTTTCTTGTATAAATTTTAAATCAAATTTGGCTTAGGGTTTCTGGCAATGCAGACTGTGCAGAATGAGCTGGAAAATGGAGACTTCTTGCTTGCTACTTTTAGCTCTCACCATTCTGCTGGTTCAGACGACTTCTCACTGGGTTCAGTGTACGGCAATGAAATGCAAATCATAAACGATGCGAGCTGGCCTCCGGGGAAAAGGGGTCCTGGATGTGATCCAAGGTCTGTAACACAGAGAAAAGACATATTTCTTTGTCACACACAGTAGATTCTCCCCGAGGGTTTTAGCGATGGGAATAAAATGATTGGGAGGGGGGTGGGTGAGTGGTAGTGGAAATCATTACAACGTTCTTCTCTCATATGAAAAACCAAACAAAAACAAACCCTCTGTGAGTGTGAACACAGACAGGCTCGAGGCCTTGCAGCCCTTCTTCACAGCACACTCCATATACCATAGTTATTACTCCAGGCCGCAAAAATGTGTGCACCCCTACGACCATGCGATAGACGTATATCCATGTATTTATAATGCGATCTGACCTGGGGTGGGGAAGCTGTCAAGTAAAGTTTGAGATGAATTTTCGAACATTTGAGCTCAGGAAAATCCAGAATATATTTCCCAAGCACTTTCTCTCTGAATATTCAAACCCAAGTGTATTTTGAGGGAAATTTAATCCACATGTTCCTGATTCATTTACACTTAATTCATCAAATTGTTTTGTAAGAGTCATCTGATGTTCAAGGATCTTTATGAGGGATTTTGTTTTGTGTGTGTATGTGTGTGTGTGTGTGTGTGTGTGTGTTTTAAATAAACCCTCTTCTCTGAAACAGGATATTGTTCATGTCAACGCTGGCTGAACAAAATTCACGAGAACCTCACTCTGAATCTGAACTCGCAACCCAAGACGTTTAAGGTAGTGGGAGGCGTGAGGGAGGGAAGAGGAGTTAAGAAGGATCATTGTTTGGCAGAACACAAGGAACATTCTCTCATCTTTAATTATAATGCTGGGGATGGAGGCTTTTCGTTTAATTTTTCAAAGAAAAATAAATGCAAAGGGCACCCTGACCATGAGTGGTCTTAGCCATCTGCTTGTGATTCTCGGTGGAGGTGGTTTTCCATTGTCTCATTCATGAGGGTTCAGGGCCTCTTGCTAGTCTTCAATAGACCTGAGCCCTGAGCAGAAATATTATCATCGATTTTCAAAACCAGCTTGACATTTGGTGGCCAAACATCAGTGATTTTTAACAAAGCCTATTGCTTTTAATGCCTCTCAGTCTGGCTCCGTCTATATACTAGATGCCGACCTCCTCATAGGGCTCAAGGGCAAGGGCTTGGACCTCTCTGCCTAGCTGGCACCATGGCATAGACATTAAGCTTTGCCTTGATGATCAGATTGGTTTGACTCTATACAACAAGTCTAAGAGTGGATTCTAACTTGTCACTCCATGACAGAAGGCTAAGTCGACACAACTTCACTAAGATGAGTTTCTTGGAATTAAATCCTATTCTATTTTGACCCAAACACATTTGACCCATCCCCCACTAGCCCTGTTGCCACTGTTAGAGATTTGGAGAGGGTGAGTTTCTAGTACGACACAACTGTCAGAGGAATTAAGAAAGAATGCAAGATGCAAAGGGATGATTAACCACAGCCTTGAGAAATTCTCCTGCTTTAACATAAAACCTTGGGACACTGATGATTACTGATTTTGGTAGAGTAAAAAAATAAATTATCTTCAAACACATTTATGAATATGATAAAGGTCATTTCTGGGTTGGTTGACCTTGAAGAAGCAATTTTAATGTCACGTAAAATCTGATCCATGTTGTGGAATCATTTATATTTAATATGTACATTTTACACTTAAGTATAAGTTGGCTTTTAGGTCTTTTCAAAAAGCAATGCTTTGAACCCAGGATAGCAATTTGATTGAGACTTGCTATAGTCAAAAATAAAATAATTACGGGGTAAACTCAGTGTTACTTGGATAGGAGTTCATGCTTGTAACTCCTACCCAAGGTCTCTGATCTGCGTGCAATATGCATTTCACTGTCACGACCCTGGTTGCTTTTGTCTGAACCAGTACAATGGAGTTATAAGAAATCAGCCAAGAAGGGTCCTTGTGGAGAAGTTATAGGAAATTTTGTTTGTATTTTTACTGCCAGTGCAGAGCTTAAGTGGAAAGTAAGAATGTGAAGCACTGTGCTTTGCTTTCTGATGGTTAATCTGTACTCCAGACTTTAGAAATCCTAGTTCTTCTCCCTGGCATTGAGATGATGTGTACGAGTGCTATGGGAAAAGACAGATTCAATTATCCTTTGTCCTTCAACATCTCTATTGGGAAAATGGACTAATGATAATGTTATTCACTTTCCAAGAAATGGGAAAGCAGATTAAAAAAATGGTTAAAAACAGAAACCTGTCATAGAGTAGGAAAAGGCATCTTGTGACAAATAGAGAGCCACGTTAGAATAAGATAAAATAAAACAGAATCTTACTTGATTAAAGGTTATTTAATTAGGGCTTACAATAAAATGTAAACTCCATGAAGATAGGGATTTTTGCTTGTTTTGTTCACTGCAATATCCCAAGTTCCTGGAACAGAGTCCAGCAAGTAATAGGCATTAGTAACCATTTGTTGAATATAAGGGTGAATCGATAAATATCAGTAAAACTGGACACTGCAGTGAAGTGGCAATCTGCATTTGTCTTTCCTCCTCAGGCAAAGCCATAGACTGACATGTGGGGAAAATGGCAGGTAGGCAGGCGGGCACCCACTGGACAGTACAGAGCTGTAGGGCCTGGTTTCCCCGGTGGACACAGGATGATGCGTCTGGGAGGGCTGCCAGCTGAGAGGCGTGCACAAAGTCTCCAGGAGTTCTCTTAGGAAAAATGGAGAGGCCTTTGCGAGGAACGGGCGTTTTCCTGTCTCTTGCCTGTGGCCAAATTCCAGAGGCTGGGAGAGCAGGCTTAGCTCTAGGAAATCAGCCTTTTACACCTACGAAGGTTGGGAGATAAAGAAATGAGCTAACATGAGGAGAAATTAGAAATCCTGCTTCAATTCTTAAACTCCGACGTAAGGAAAACAAGTAGTCGTGATTAAGTCACTGAAAAAATATGAAAGTTACTTTGAGGATATCACAATGTCAGCCCTAGGGAGTGTGTTAGCCGGCTCTGGCTGCCATAACAGAATACCACAGACTGGGTGGCTTCAACGACAGAAATTTATTTTCTTACAGTTCTGGAGGCTGGAAGCCTGAGATCAAGGTGTTGGCAGGTTTGGTTTCTCCTGAGGCCTCTCTTCCTGGCTTGCAGACAGCTACCTTCTTGCTGTATCCTCACATGGCCTTTTCTCTCTCTCTCTCTCTCTCTCTCTCTCTCTCTCTCTCTCGGTGTGTGTGTGTGTTTGTGTAGAGAGAGAGAGAGAGAAACAGAGAGAGAGAGAGAGAGAGCACACGAGAGCACGTGTCTCTTCCTCTTCTTATAACAACACTAGTCCTATCAGATTAGGGCCCCACTCTTCTGACTTTATTTAATCTTAATTACCTGCCTAAAGGCCGTATCTTTAAATATAGTCACATTGAGGGTTCAGGTTTCAACATGTAACTTTTGACAGAGACACAATTCAGTCCATAGCAGGGGCTTAAAGAGTCCATCTCAGGTTGGAGGTGTCAGCACGGAGGGGGCATCTCTGAGGCCTCGCCAGCCCTTTTCCTAAAGCAGTCATAGTCATTAAAAATGAAAGACTTTCTCAGGTATTAAGGGGGTAGCATGCTCTGTGATCTCTGGCTCCTATTTAGAGCACCATTATTACTATTGGATTGTGACATTAATCATGATACAAGATACATATAAAGCCTAAGGCCTTCTTTATGGTTGAGAAGCTTAGGCAATAGGCATGTTCAGTAGGAAGAGAGCCAGCCTATTTCTTTATTCATTTATTTTTAAAAGCAAGCTATATACTGGAAATATAATACTTAGGTTTTCAGATTCTTATGCAAACCACTGAAAATGCAAATTGTTTACCAGTCATGTTGGAATTCCTGGGGGAAATTTCTATTCCCTTCAATTCTGAAAATATCACTCTGGAAATGTAGTGTTAGAAGAACCCTCAGAGGAACCTATAACCTCATTTTATTAACGATGGCCTGCAGACCCTGAGACACTAAGAGGCTTAATTACCATCTTGCAGCCAGTCAGAGGCAGAGGCAAGGGACGTGCATAGGTTCCACACAGCATGTAGTCTCAGGAGAAACGCCCAGAGCCTCTGACAGGCTGTCTTTGCCTGCAAGTCAGGGAGAGTCTCCACCACTCCATCTACACCTTTGCTTTTGGTCCTCATTTAATCAGTGCAGAAACGTTCAATGAATATGTACTCTCCACTCAACAGTGATAGACAAAAGCATAACATTCTGTCTCAAGAGGTAAACAGTCTGGTTTTGGATGTTCAGGCTAACATTCAAGAAAAGAGTACAAGGGAATATACAATTTCACATAAGCAGCTAAAATCCTAGTGGGCTTCTAAAGACTGCTTGGTTTCCTGAGAGTCTTTCGAGGGGCTTTGAAGTCAGATCTGGATTTGAGCTCAACTTTGTTGTTAACTGAGTGACCTTAAGCAGTCACTGGGCCCACTGAGCCTCAGTTTCCCCATCTGTAGAGAGGAGACTACAGGGCTGGGGACAGATCCACATGGGCTGTTGAGGTGATCATGGTGGTTATGGTAACCACACCACTGTAGCCCCAGCTGCTGTTAAAACAGCTGCCACTGATATTCCCGTTGCCCTAGGGATAAAACAGCAGGAGCTTAGTTGGAGATTAGCCTCCAGCTGGCCCTCCAGGTAACCCCTGAAGGCTGCTTCATTCTTACAGATAAATAACATTTCCAGTCTTCTTTATAATGCTCGCTTATTTTCCCCAAGAACCTAACAGGTGGGTTTTTGCGAGACCCATTTGTAGTTCCTTTGTGGTCCTCCTACACTGCACCATAAATATCCAAGCATAATTCTTCCTCCTCCTTTGTGAATTGGAGGAAAACTCATACCTTATTTTTCTACTTCTATTGTAGGGAACTTTTTCCTTGTTTGACTAGAAACCGAGAGACTCTTTGGGTACAAATCCCAACTCTGCTTCCACCTGTTGTGTAACCTTGAGCAAATGACTTCATTTCTATGTGCCTGATTTCCTCATCTGTAAGATGGAGATAATCATATATTCATATCATATGGCGGTTGAGATCATTAAACGATGTATTCCATAAAAAACACTTAGTATGGAGCCTGGCACATAGTTAACACACAATAACCATGAGCTATTAGTAGTAGTATCATCAAGACTTTTAAGAAGAGGTAAAATTGCTTTGTGTAGGACTACTTTGAATAAAGAAGAAATTAAAATAAGGAAGAGAATCTCAGTGCAAAATTCTCCAGGCGTTGATCCCCGAACGTTCTAGGCATTATGATAAATCCTAAGAAACAGAGTTACTTTGGAGCCTTTGAGCAGTTAATGGGGAAACAGAGGAACCCCCCCCCCCACATTGGTATAGTAAATGGAGGGAGGTACCCACAGGGCCAGGGGAAAGAAGGAGCAGGGTGTAAGTCTTCGTGGGAGGCTTAGGGAAGTGTTGGGGGTAGTGGGGGAGTCTTCACAGAGAAGGAAGACTTGACTTGAATTTGAAAGAATGGTTAGGAGGGGATCAGATGAACACAGAAGCCCCAGGATGCTCTAGGCAGAAGGACCAGTGTATTTAAAAAAAAATTGAGAAAGAGAGAACAAGATACATTCTGGAAATAGCAAATAGTTGGGTCTGCTGTGGGGCACATGAGGGCGGAGGGTAGGAAGTGAAGCTGGAGACGGTAGGCAAGTACTGGTTTATGAAAAGCCCATGTGCCATGCTAAAGAGTCCAGATTTTATCAAGGCAGCCAATATTACATAAACTGTATTCCCCAGATTCCTCGATATGTTAATAGCTGTTCCATTAATTTAAAAACATTCTGTGGTCCAATATATTTGAGAAATGTTTAGTACAAAAAAGTTAATTTTTTTTTTACTGTAGGATTTTCAGAGCATTAATATGTCAAGAGGAAGATATAAAATGAAGCTTTCTTAAAACCTTTGATTTGGTTTTGAAATACTTCTTATAGTGCGCTTGTTAACATCTAGTTCCAGAGGACAATAAAGAATTTTGAGGAGGGAAGTAACATTTGAAAATATTTTATTTAGGATTACAAAGACAATTCTGGAAGCAAAGTGGAGATGAGCTAGAGAATGTTAATGAGGGAGAGGTGTTTTTGAAGGAATATATTATTTGTTCCGTAAGTATAATAATTATTCTGAAATGAGTAATATAAATATGTCACCTAATCGAAAGGGACTGCTAATTAAAAAATAAAATGTTGAATTAGTTCTTATTTAAAAAGCATGGTGGTGCTTTGTGGGCCAGTGCTACTTCCTACAAGGAGTTCATCAATTTATTAGGTACATATTTAATAGACTTCTTTGGTTACCCAGTTTTGCATTTGTATTTTCATAGGTTGATATGGAGACTTTGAGTTTTGTTTTTTCTTTTGTTTTATTTGAGAGACAGGGTCTCACTCTATCGCCCAGGCTAGCGTGCAGTGGCGCGATCATAGCTCACGGCAGCGTCGAACTCCTGGCCTCAAGCGATCCTCCTGCTAATGCCAACTCTAAAATACCCAAGGCAGGATGAACACAGGCTGTCTTCTACTTATTAACTGCACGAACATGAGCAAGTTATTTAATCTTTCTAATTGCAAATTTTCTAACATATCGAGGGGAGGTCATAATTCCTGCCTCAGGGAGTTGTGTTGATAGGGTGGCATGACCGTTCTTTGTGATCTGTGAAGGACTGCCTGAATGAAGACTTGTGAGACACTGCAGGAAGCTGGCACACAGTGGACCCTCTATAACATTTGCCGAACCATTTCATGAAAGTAGATCCTAGCCCTGTCTTCTAACAGCATGAAAAGGGGCATGTGCTCAATTTGTGTAATCCAAATTTTCAAATCGAGAGTTGCTACCTGTTAGCTCTCCCCAGGACTGCCACCTCCCTTTCGTGTGAATGTGAGTTGCGTTTCCAGACTCCCCTCAACAACCTCCCTCCGAGTTTTCCTAACTCAAAGAGGCTACAGGAGATGCAATGACAATTGCCTTTGAGGTTGCCAGAGCAGGCAACTCTTTGTTTCTAATGAATCCATTGGATGGGCCTTTCTCCCCTGCAGCCTTGCTCTTGGAGATCACCTTGATCTCAGCTCACCCCACGAAGCTGGGGAAGGGAGGGCACCTATGGAATGTCCTTGTGGTGTTCTAACACGTCCTTAGAATGGGGCTCCAGCCCTATGCTCCACTCCTCCGGGCAGCTCCCATGATGCTCAGATTAGGGGGCAAGAGGGAATGGGGCAGAAAATAAGGCGATTCAGAGGCTCTGGAGAGCTCTCAGAACTACAGCTTGGCTTGAGTTCTCACTCTACCTTTTGGTGGTGCGACTGGCTACGTCAAACTCTGAACTATTAACACCTGCAGAGTTTTCTCTTCTCCAGGCCCTGCTCCATCTCAAGTTTCCGTCACCACCGTGGCTGCCTTTGTTTCTCTTGTCCTTTCATTTAGGTGGCTCTTTGCCAGTGATGGTAGCTCATAAAGATGACTAACAGTCATAAAATGAACCGAGTTGTTTTTCCATGCAATAGTGATTCTTTGCAGTTATAATTCTTCTGAACTGACAGCTAAGAACTGAAAAAAGGTGCGGTAATTGAAATTAATTTCCCCTTTAAACAGTGGTTGTTTTCCACCCTCGAAGTTCTTCTGGCGGCAATGCGTACTCTCGCCAGGAGGGGGCAGTGTTCATCTTTAAATGACGTGAGCCTGGCAGGCCCGGCTCCCAGAGCTCGCAAACCCCCCGTGTCCCAGGATCCTAGGCCCTCTCCAGAGCCCATACTGAAGTTCTTCTACACACAACGACTCCTGAATGCAAATCTTATGGACTGGTAAGTCTAGATTTGCTCTGAGTTCTGACATTAAACAAAAGCACTTCCATAAAACGGAATGACGGGGACTTTATGGCAGCATGCAGCGTTATTTTCATTGTGAATAATGTTTTAAGCATTTCGGGGTGTTGGGATGGTCACAGAGTAACTGAAAATCACTCTAGTATTATCATAGCTGCTAAACTGGGTTTTTTGTTTTGGTTTGGTTTTGATTGTTGTAGTCACCCTGAGGCTGTTCGAATAAGCAAGGGAGGAATGAAACAACTTTCTCCCAATTAGCCAAACTCCTGTACGGAGGCCTCTGTTCTTTCACATAAGCATACTCTAGCTTTCCAAAACAGAAGTGTGTTGTCCACAGTGTGGTGACTTGGATTTTGAATGTAAAAACTAGAATCACACTATGTTGCAAGTCAACTTTTAACCAATGAATAGATGATAAGCCCAATATACTCTAAGTTTTACCCGTAAAGCTCCTTCTGAAAATAAAAAATTCGCAGCACACATTTGTGTGCATCCTTGCAGTTTTAGCCCCCTGTTGATAAAAGCACCCCGATTCCGAAGTGGTAGAGGGTAGGGAAAGAGGAAGGGCTATCTCCTTTCCAGTGGCCTTGAGGCAGGAACCAGCATTCAAGAATGTGAGTGAAGTCGGATGATTAAAATAGCCACACTGCTTCAAACTTTGAAATCTTACTTAAAACACAGTCTTCATTTTATTTCAATGAGAGACACACACTTTAAGGAAACATTTAACATTATTTTTCCAGGTTCTTGAAGAATTTTGCATTTCTTCCTTCCTTCTGAGACATGGTTTCTAGTAATTTCCCCATACAATTTGGGCTTCCTGTGACTGAGAATTTATTGCAACGCCTGTCACATTTTATGGTGCTATTACGAAATTTAACTGAAATACATGAGAATGGTGTGTTTACAAAGGTTGTGCAATCCTCTGAGTTAATAGAAACAAAGTTCCTTTGGAAGAGTTAAGTGGGTCTTAAGCTATAGTACTGAGAGAGGGATACAGAGAGAGAGGAGGAAATTTAGCCCTTACAGTCTTCACCTTTGCTTCACTCCATCATTATTTGCTTTTCTCTTTACCATCATTGATAGTTGAATTCAGCATTCACACCAAAGCAGCTGTGTATTGAAACGAGCTTTCTTAAGAGTTAAGGAATTTAAAGCACTGAGATTTTAGACTTTGGGAAACACAAAGTGAATCATTTGACCTTGAATTGTGTATCACAATCCTCTGTTTCAGCATGAAGACTGCATATGTACATGTTTAATGAAAAAGACCCTTAAGGTTTGCAAGGGAAAAAAAAAAAGCAATGGCCTAGATTTATATATTCCATTAAACGTGATCTTCACAGGCTAATTAGTTAGTAATTTCACCCTTGCTTGTAATATAAACCATTTTATGCTCAATAATAATAAAATCTATGTAAACCAGGCTCTTTATTAATAAACATGATGTGCTTCTGGCTTTCAAATAAAATAATGCTTTATGTGCTTTCCTGTCTATCATGCCTAGACTAATCACACAGTAAAAATCAAACAACTAAAACAGTAGTTTTTATCTCATGCAATACAGAGACCACGTCAAGAGCTTCTGAATGAGCCATGAACTAGAGAAGGCTGGGATGGGGGAGAGAAACCCAAATCTTTCTTTCAGTGTATGGTATCGAGAACCTTTTAGGCTCTTAAAATGATTCAAAATATGTTTTTGAATAATGAGCAGACATCTATGGAATTGCAGGTGAGGGAAATGACTGAGAATCCCGTTTCTTATCAACTCCCCCAACCTGTGAGAACCCAGTGAAGCAGTTAATGGAGAGGCTCCGTGAGCCTGTGCCGTGAGGCAGCTGTGGTCATTGAGGCAGCTTCCCCAACAGACAGGAAGAAGCAGGGAACCTTATGTCTCAGCTCCAAGTATCGTACAAATATCTTCTAACTGAAACGCTCCTAATTGTGGAATTTGCATTACTCTAGCTCTCAGTAATAGGTCACACCCAGGCAGGACCAGCTATGTGACACGCAGGGACCACTGCAAAATGAAATGCGGAGTTCTTTATTCACGTTATTCAGCCTTTCAAAATGATGACAGCAGAGCATTAAACCAAGTGTCGGGCCTTCTAAGTGTGGGGCCTATGAGCCTATGAAGCCAGCCAGCTCTGTGCCCAGGAGACACAGTGGCCCCAGGCCTGACACACAAAATTAATTTTTTTCTACACATTTCATCTCTCTAAAAGATTGTTTTAGTCAACACAGGAAGAGTTCTGGTCATTTTAGCACCACTATGAAAGTTTTCAAAAGCATAATTCCAGGTAACCTTTCTGTTGATATATTTAGTATACCTATGAGTATTTGGAGAACTCTGGAAAAATAAAATATTTATTGACAAATGAAAATGTCTTTACTAGGAAATATATTATTTCAAATTCAAAAGTATCCAAGGCAATCTGGGAAATTCTATTCATACTATGAAGGCTCCTATCTGAAATTTCCTTTTGATAGATAATAACAAAAATAATGGCTAACATTCATTGTTTATTAAGTGCTTTATATGTATTAATCTGTTGATTCACTAAACAACCCGGTAAGTTGGGTAGTATTATGCCCAAATTATAGACTGGAGGCAGAGAGTGATTAGTTAAGTCACTCAAAGTCACAAAGATGGTAAGTGACAGACATGAGATTTGGTCCAAGGTAATTGTTTCCAGAGTTCTTGCTCTTAACAACATCACAGCTCTCAGACAAGGTGGAGAACACAGAAAGTAAAGTTGCTGTTTTGGAAATTTATTCCATGATACTTCAGGCACTGTGGCTCAGCAGTCTGGCAGCCAATGGCTTTCTGCCAATCTCTCCTGTTTCCCTGTGTCCACTGTGGTCCACATTCATTCCACAATGGGACAGTCTGGGCAACAGGGGGTCCCCAGGATAACTGCTTTGAACTGAATTAATCAGTTCAATCAAACAACCCTTCAACCCAGTCAAATTACCAGTTCAACTGACTATTGCTTTGACTGGGTTGGTTGGTGCCTGAACTCAGTGTATGGGTAGCTGCGTCTTTTGAGGCTGTGTAGACACTCACAGTTGTAGATTGAAGTGATATCACTACTGTGATGCCGAATGACACTAGTCAAGTTCTTCCTGTAAAAACCAACATCACCAGGCTTGACTCTGTGGGAAGGGGATTTGCTTCTTCTCTAATTGAATCTAAGCATGTTAAAATATTGTTTTTCCTCAGTGAAGGCAGCTTAATGGATTGAATTAGCAATACAGAGGTAAAGACAAAATATGAGACAGAAGGCATACTGTTATTTCTACCTTTAAGGGAGAATGCTGCAGGTAGCGTTTGAGAAGATTTTCTTCTATCTAGAAAGTCAAGGTTAGCATCCACATTGTGAGTTCTAACAAGCAAGTCAGGCATCCCCCATAACTCTGGAAGTACAGGTTGGAGGCCAGAGTGCAAACTGGTATTTGTTTAAGGTTGACTAAGGCAGGTAAATGATCCAAGGAAGCTCATGGAAACATTGAAGGGCAGACAATTGAAAACCTGAGGCATGTTTTTAAGAGTCAGGTTGATAGCCTCTTTGCTCTGTAAAGATCTGAAGATGCGTCCACTTAACCTGCACCCATCTTTTTATCACTGTCAAATATTTACAGATAAATGTTTAAGTGCCTGGAAGCTTGGAGAGCTTTGCTTATCAGAAAGCCAGTTTTAAAAGGCACTTAATGCCGGAGTTGGTGGGCTGGTGAAAATGCCCTCTGTCCCATTTACTTCCCAATAGTCACAAAGCTAATTGGGGTTGGCATAGGCTATTCTGACTTTGCTGGGAAGAAAATCTTGAAACATTTTCAAAGAATTCATAGCTATAAAAGGAAAGGCTATTAGAGGGTAGTGTACATAGACAAATGATAGATTTGTCTGCTGTCGTATGTGAGTCTTTGATTGAGGGAAAAATAGATGGTAGTTATTCTGGCTCTGCTGTATTCATTCACAAATATGCAACAGATATTTATCAAGTGCCTTGTTGCCTGGTGTCATGCTGGAAATTATGATAGAGCTGTGAATATGGCAGACAAGAGCACTGCCTTCACTAAGACACAGCCTTAGTGCGAGAAGAACACAGCTATGGCGTCTGCATACCGTGTGCTTGCTCACCACCAAACATGAAAAGACGAGCAAGAACTCTTCCACTTGGGCATTTTCTGATTTCTTTGCCCATTTCTATAAAAGAAGTTTTTTCACCTGAGGACAGATGGAAATTCTTCTTGCCCACCACTAAAGATATGTCTAGGGAAAAACCAAGGAAGCATGGAATAGGACCCCGTATTAATTTAAGCTGTAAACTTTAATTTGTTATACACATGTTAAAAAAAAGCAGGGTAATATTCACTATTGTATAAATCAAACCAACCGTTTACCCTGTAAAATATTTTTATGCACAATGGATCTCATAAAGCAGAACACAGAGTCTATTTCACTAAGGTTGCTGCGCTTGTACCAAAGCACAGCATAAATGATGTGGCACGGAAAGAGTTTCTTCTTCCTTCTCCAACATGTGGGAAATTGAATGGTCAAAGTCAGGACCATGTTCTTCAACCCTAGAGCTGATTATCTTTTACAAATTGAGCCTTTCATAGAGTTCTGTGTTGGTAGCCACTAGGATAATCTCATATTTAGGACTGATTTCCCTGAGAAATAATGTGGTTTTTTTTTTTTTTTCTAAAGGTAGTGGCTTTGTTTGTTTGACTATCAGGGGGGCTTAAGAACATTCTCGTCTTCTGAAGCCTTGATATGCGTTTTAAGACACCTTTGTGGTTAGTACCTGGAAGAATAAATGACCAAACAGAGTTTTTGTCTTGGTCTCTTTTCTCCAGCTCTGTCAGACATGTGGGGTTTGGCAAATCCCTTTAGCACATTTTGCCAGGCACTTTCCCCATAATTTTTTAAACCCATGTATGTTTCAAGAGAAATTTAATCTACATGTCTCTGATTCATTTACACTTAGCTCATCAGAATGTTATTTTGCTGGAGTTCTTTCATTGTCTGGGAGATCAGTGAATCCCCTTAGCAAACTCTATCCTTTTTCTTTCACAATTTCTGAGTATAAGCAAAATCTGAACTTTATAATTCTGTATTCTCAGGAACCAGTCATTCTGGGTGCTATTTGAAATACCAGCATGTTCACTGCCTTTGGTGATCATGTGTCATTTAAATTTGTTGGGTCCAGAATAATAATAATTTAAAAATTTGATTTAAAGATAACTTTTGAGACTTATTGATTTAAAGATATTTAAAGATAACTTATTGACTCTAAAGGAAAAGTTTCTGAAAAATGGGATATTTAGATAATTTTGATAATCTCCAAATATCCTGCCTACAATAAAATCATTAGTAATTGATTCAAAATATTGTTTGAATCCACTTGAAATTGATTCATTTGAAATCCTAGAGTTAAAGAAAGTAAAAAAGTTGGAAGCTTTTCTTCTCTGTCTAATGGTACCTTAAATTTGCTTCTAAGAATCACTGCAGTACACATTGTATGTTTTATAAAGCAAAATGGTTAATCTGTCTCTTAAAAAGCAGTTTCAGCATCCACCCGCAATGCTGTATGAGCTGCTAGAGACTCTTTGGCTCAGAGTCAGAAATTCTGCTTTCCAGACCTGCCTTCCACTGCCTACGTTTTTGTGTGAATGGAAGATCATTTGTAAACACCCTCTAGATCTTACCTCATGTAAAATTCAGGAAACCAGGCTTGCCCTACTTATTCGAAGATTTTTTCAGGATAAAATGAAATAATAAATTAACAGAACTTTATAATCTTTATGTTTGAAGCATACTTCCCAATGGCACCTCTCAAAGTATTTTTGGTGGAAGACAATTTTTTTTTCCCCTTCAATCCATTGTGGGTTGAAATCTTTATAAAATGCAATAAAAATGAATTGCCAAGAAAAGAAATTAAAAAGACAAAAATATAAGTGCAATGAAAAAAATTAGACCCAATAAACATAAAATGTTAAATTTTTTTTTTTTAATTTAATTTTATTTTTATTGATCATTCTTGGGTGTTTCTCACAGAGGGGGATTTGGCAGGGTCATAGGACACTAGTGGAGGGAAGGTCAGCAGATAAACAAGTGAACAAAGGTCTCTGGTTTTCTTAGGCAGAGTGTTTGTGTCCCTGGGTACTTGAGATTAGGGAGTGGTGATGACTCTTAACGAGCATGCTGCCTTCAAGCATCTGTTTAACAAAGCACATCTTGCACCGCCCTTAATCCATTTAACCCTGAGTGGACACAGCACATGTTTCAGAGAGCACAGGGTTGGGGGTAAGGTCATAGATCAACAGGATCCCAAGGCAGAAGAATTTTTCTTAGTACAGAACAAAATGAAAAGTCTCCCATGTCTACTTCTTTCTACACAGACACGGCAACCATCCGATTTCTCAATCTTTTCCCCACCTTGCCCCCCTTTCTACTCCAGAAAACCGCCATCGTCATCGTGGCCCATTCTCAATGAGCTGTTGGGTACACCTCCCAGACGGGGTGGTGGCCGGGCAGAGGGGCTCCTCACTTCCCAGTAGGGGCGGCCGGGCAGAGGCGCCCCTCAGCTCCCGGACCGGGTGGCTGGCCGGGCGGGCGGCTGACCCCCTCACCTCCCTCCTGGATGGGGCGGCTGGCCGGGCGGGGGGCTGAGCCCCCCACCTCCCTCCCGGACGGGGCGGCTGGCCAGGCGGGGGGCTGAGCCCCCCACCTCCCTCCCAGACGGGGCAGCTGGCCGGGCGGGGGGGCTGACCCCCCCCACCTCCCTCCCGGACGGAGTGGCTGGCCGGGCGGGGGGCTGATCCCCCCACCTCCTTCCCGGACAGGACGGCTGGCTGGGTGGGGGGCTGACCCCCCCACCTCCCTCCCGGACGGGGCGGCTGGCTGGGCAGAGGGGCTCCTGGCTGGGCAGAGGGGCTCCTCACTTCCCAGTAGGGGCGGCCGGGCAGAGGCGCCCCTCAGCTCCCGGACCGGGTGGCTGGCCAGGCAGGGGGCTGACACCCCCATCTCCCTGCCGGACGGGGCGGCTGGCCGGGCGGGGGGCTGACCCCCCCACCTCCCTCCCGGACGGGGCGGCTGGCCGGGAGGGGGCGCTGACCCCCCCCACCTCCCTCCCGGACGGGGCGGCTGGCCGGGCAGAGGGGCTCCTCACTTCCCAGTAGGGGCGGCCGGGCAGAGGCGCCCCTCACTTCCCTGACGGGGCAGCTGGCTGGGCGGGGGGCTGACCCCCCCACCTCCCTCCCGGACGGGGCGGCTGGCCGGGAGGGGGTGCTGACCCCCCCCACCTCCCTCCCAGACGGAGCGGCTGGCCGGGCGGGGGGCTGAGCCCCCCACCTCCCTCCCAGACGGGGCAGCTGGCCGGGCAGAGGGGCTCCTCACTTCCCAGTAGGGGCGGCCGGGCAGAGGAGCCCCTCACCTCCCGGACGGGGTGGCTGGCCAGGCGGGGGGCTGAGCCCCCCACCTCCCTCCCGGACGGGGCGGCTGGCCGCGCGGGGGGCTGAGCCCCCCACCTCCCTCCCAGACGGGGCGGCTGGCCGGGCGGGGGACTGACCCCCCCACCTCCCTCCCGGACGGGGCGGCTGGCCGGGCGGGGGGCTGACCCCCCCACCTCCCTCCCGGACGGGACGGCTGGCCGGGCGGGGGGCTGACCCCCCCACCTCCCTCCCGGACGGGACGGCTGGCCGGGCGGGGGGCTGACCCCCCCACCTCCCTCCCGGACGGGGCGGCTGGCCGGGAGGGGGCGCTGACCCCCCCCACCTCCCTCCCGGACGGAGCGGCTGGCCGGGCGGGGGGCTGAGCCCCCCGCCTCCCTCCCGGACGGGGCGGCTGGCCAGGCAGAGGGGCTCCTCACTTCACAGTAGGGGCGGCCGGGCAGAGGCGCCCCCACCTCCCGGACGGGGCGGCTGGCCGGGCGGGGGACTGAGCCCCCCACCTCCCTCCCGGACGGGGCGGCTGGCCGGGCGGGGGGCTGAGCCCCCCACCTCCCTCCCGGACGGGGCGGCTGGCCGGGCAGAGGGGCTCCTCACTTCCCAGTAGGGGCGGCCGGGCAGAGGAGCCCCTCACCTCCCGGACGGGGCGGCTGGCCGGGCGGGGGGCTCAGTCCCCCACCTCCCTCCCGGACGGGGCGGCTGGCCGGGCGGGGGGCTGACCCCCCCACCTCCCTCCCGGACGGGATGGCTGGCCGGGCGGGGGGCTGACCCCCCCACCTCCCTCCCGGACGGGGCGGCTGGCCGGGAGGGGGCGCTGACCCCCCCCACCTCCCTCCCGGACGGAGCGGCTGGCCGGGCGGGGGGCTGAGCCCCCCGCCTCCCTCCCGGATGGGGCGGCTGGCCGGGCAGAGGGGCTCCTCACTTCACAGTAGGGGCGGCCGGGCAGAGGCGCCCCCACCTCCCGGACGGGGCGGCTGGCCGGGCGGGGGACTGAGCCCCCCACCTCCCTCCCGGACGGGGCGGCTGGCCGGGCGGGGGGCTGAGCCCCCACCTCCCTCCCGGACGGGGCGGCTGGCCGGGCGGGGGGCTGACCCCCCCACCTCCCTCCCGGACGGGACGGCTGGCCGGGCGGGGGGCTGACCCCCCCACCTCCCTCCCGGACGGGCCGGCTGGCCGGGTGGGGGGCTGACCCCCCCACCTCCCTCCCGGACGGGCCGGCTGGCCGGGTGGGGGGCTGATCCCCCCACCTCCCTCCCGGACGGGCCGGCTGGCCGGGTGGGGGGCTGATCCCCCCACCTCCCTCCCGGACGGGACGGCTGGCCGGGTGGGGGGCTGAGCCCCCCACCTCCCTCCCAGATGGGGCGGCTGGCCGGGTGGGGGGCTGACCCCCACCTCCCTCCCGGACGGGGTGGCTGCCGGGCGGAGACACTCCTCACTTCCCAGACGGGGTGGCAGCCAGGCGGAGGGGCTCCTCACTTCTCAGACGGGGCGGTTGCCAGGCGGAGGGCCTCCTCACTTCTCAGACGGGGCGGCCGGGCAGAGACGCTCCTCACCTCCCAGATGGGGTCGCGGCCGGGCCGAGGCGCTCCTCACATCCCAGACGGGGTGGCGGGGCAGAGGCGCTCCCCACATCTCAGATGATGGGCGGCCGGGCAGAGACGCTCCTCACTTCCTAGATGGGATGGCGGCCGGGATGAGGCGCTCCTCACTTCCCAGGTGGGATGGCGGCGGGGCAGAGACGCTCCTCACTTTCCAGACTGGGCAGCCAGGCAGAGGGGCTCCTCACATCCCAGACGATGGGCAGCCAGGCAGAGACACTCCTCACTTCCCAGACGGGGTGGCAGCCGGGCAGAGGCTGCAATCTCGGCACTTTGGGAGGCCAAGGCAGGTGGCTGGGAGGTGGAGGCCGTAGCGAGCCGAGATCACGCCACTGCACTCCAGCCTGGGCACCATTGAGCACTGAGTGAATGAGACTCCGTCTGCAATCCCGGCACCTCGGGAGGCTGAGGCTGGCGGATCACTCACGGCTAGGAGCTGGAGACCAGTCCGGCCAACACAGCGAAACCCCGTCCCCACCAAAAAAACACGAAAACCAGTCAGGCGTGGCGGCACGCGCCTGCAATCGCAGGCACTCGGCAGGCTGAGGCAGGAGAATCAGGCAGGGAGGCTGCAGCGAGCCGAGATGGCAGCAGTACAGTCCACCTTTGGCCCGGCATGAGAGGGAGACCGTGGAAAGGAGAGGGAGAGGGAGACGGGAGAGGGAGAGGGAGAGGGAGAGGGAGACGGGAGAGGGAGACGGGAGAGGGAGGAAATTTTTATATAAAGATTTCTAAATGCTTTGCTTAAATTTAATTTCCATCTCGTCATGTATGTGTAACATAAAGCTTGTGGACTGGCACAGATCTGCGGACCACATTGTGCGTTGCTGTGCTTCTGCATACGGAGCAGGAAGAACTTGCCTGTTGTTACTGTCCTAAGGGCATTCTTTCAGCACCTGACATTGATGTTTTCTAATTCCATGTCATGTGGTTTGAACTGCCATCTCTCTTCCTGCTTTCCTAGATAAAGTAGCTCCACTGATGAGACATCTTTCTGAATACTTGACATTTAGATTTCCAGTGATGCTCTTTTGGGCCTTACGCCTTGGCAATATTTGATTCTGCCAGCTCCCTTACCTAATAACCATAACTTAACTTCTCAGGCATCTCTCTTCTCTCTATTCCTATTTCTACCCTTCTGGGCAGGTCTTCTTGCTTGCACCATTACCAGCCTCTGTCCAGTCTATGGTACTCTTCATACTGTGGTTGAATTGACATTCTTTAGCTACATGCCTAAATATATAATTCCTTTTCTCACAAATCTTCTATGGCGTAGCAAATGAGCAGTGCCTGCCTTACGCTTTCCTGCTGATTGGCCTCTTCTCACGCTATCCTCCCAGCTTAAACTATCTCCCAGCCTCAGTATCCTGGCATTTGCATCCTTTCCATCATTCTGTGCTTATGCCAAACACCACCTTCTCCATGAAGCCTCTTTGGGGGATATATTCTGTTCTTCCCTCTAATAGTCTGTACCTGTCAGCTGACACAGATGCTCTTCTGTCCAGCTCTATGGTGCTTTGTAGGTTAGAATTAATAATTTCCCTGTCTTCTTCTCCACCCCACCCCAACTCAATTGTGAACAAATTGAAGTTAGGAGTCATGCTAGTCTTTTAAATAAAAAAAGAGTTATTATTAGTTATGGAATAGAACATACATTCCCTTTGCCATAAAAAGAATGTTCAAGTAGTATGGAGAGAGTTAATTGTCCCTTGATCACTTATTCTAATTTCAATCTCTTGGGTAACCAATGACCATGGGTTTGATGGGTTAGGGTGCATTATTTGAGACCTTTTCCTTTTTTCATATATTTTCACATGTAACTACTGAAATATGTTTATTTTGTGTATACATGTCAGGAAGTCTATGTGTTGGCTTTTAGCACTTTTATTCTGCAACTTTTTTTTTTTTCATTCAGTGATATGTCCTGGAGATCTTTTTATGTCAATACCCATAGATCTACCTCATTTTATGACTGCCCCGTAACATTCCAGGAAGAGATGTAACTGAGTTCATTTTGCCTATTGATGGACATCAAAATCATTTCTACTTTTTTGTTATTACAATATCAGAATTATTCCTACTTTTTTATGCCAATGTCTGTCTTTTCTAGAATTTAGTACAATGCCTCACCCATATGAATGCTTGATAAATACTTGTGGAATTGAACAAACCGGGGAGTTCCCAAGACTTGTTAACTTTTTGTTTAAGGGATTAGGAGTGATAGTCCCTTGAGGTGGTCTATAGAAATTTCCTGGAGGACAACTCATATTTGGACTTCACAGTTAGAGTAAAATGTGAAGAACATGAAAGAGAGTTTCAAGGAGGTGAATGAAGATTGGAGAAGTAGAAAAGAAGGTCTAGGAAAAAAGGCCAAAAGGAGGCTGAGAGTGAACTTGATAATATTCTTTCCATATGAAGATCAATGTTCTCTCTGTACAGAGACAGAAGCAGGAGAGAACAGTGAACTTGTTAAATTGGATTTGGTGTGAGGATTATTAGACCTAGGATAATTGTGGATTTCCCTCCTGGAGACTTTGAAAAAACAAAAATTGTTTCTCCTCTTTAAGAAACAGTGTAACAGTAGTCTTATCTGATAGCACAGAGCTGGAATAGGTGACTTCTCCTAGGGGATTTTTCCTGGTGGATAATTTATTAGCTCTTAATTCTCTCTTTAAACCCTTACCTATTGTAATCTTTTCAGTGAACTCAAAATTCCTAGGGGGCACAACTGTTAATGATGAGTGAAATGTGAGGGTGCAAGTCATCTGTCTAATTACATTGTTCCTAACCTCAATTTCTTCACCTTTTAACTGTCTTTCCTTGGAAATAAATTCTCTCAATTAGGTTGGTCATTGAAGTATGCCATTTTAAAAAAAATTATTTTCCTTTAAGTTCTGGGATACATGTGTAGAATGTACAGGTTTGTTACATTGGTATACATGTGCCATGGTGGTTTGCTACGCCTATCAACCCATCATCTAGGTTTTAAGCCCCACATGGGTTAGGTGTTTGTCCTAATGCTCTTTCTTCCCTTTACCCCAACCCCTCGACAGGCCCTGGTGTGTGATGTTCCCCTCCGTGTGTCCATGTGATCTCATTGTTCAACTCCCACTTGTGAGTGAGAACATGCAGTGTTTGGTTTTCTGTTCTTGTGTTAGTTTGCTGAGAATGATAGTATCCAGCTTCATCCATGTCCCTGCAAAGGATATGAACTCATTCTTTGTTATGGCTGCATAGTATTCCATGGTGTATATGTGCCACATTTTCTTTATCCAGTCTGTCACTGATGGGCATTTAGGTTAGTTCCAAGTCTTTGCTATTATAAATAGTGCTGCAATAAACATATATGTGCATGTGTCTTTATAGCAGAATGATTTATAATCCTTTGGGTATATACCCAGTAATGGGATTGCTGGGTCAAATGGTATTCCTGGTTCTAGATTCTTGAGGAATCTCCACTCTGTCTTCCACAATGGTTGAGCTAATTTACACACCCACCAACAGTGTAAAAGTGTTCCTATTTCTCCACATCCTTGCCAGCATCTGTTGTTTCCTGACTTTTTAATGATTGCCATTCTAACTGGCGTGAGATGGCATCTCATTGTGGTTTTGATTTGCATTTCTCTAATGACCAGTGAAGATGAGCTTTTTTTCCCACATGTTTGTTGGCTGCATAAATGTCTTCTTTTGAGAAATGTCTGTTCATATCCTTTGCCCACTGTTTGATGGGGTTGTTTGTTTTTTTCTTGTAAATTTGTTTAAGTTCCTTGTAGATTCTGGATATTAGACCTTTGTCAGGTGGATAGATTGCAAAAATTTTCTCCTATTCTGTAGATTGCCTATTAACCCTGATTATAATTTCTTTTGCTGTGCAGAAGCTCTATAGTTTAATTAGATCTCATTTGTCAATTTTTGCTTTCGTTGCAGTTGCTTTTGGTGTTTTCATCATGAAATCTTTGCCCATTCCAATGTATTACCCAGGTTTTCTTCTAGGGTTTTTATGGTTTTTTGTTTTACATTTAAGTCTTTAGTGCATCTTAAGTTAATTTTTGTATAAGGTATAAGGAAGGGGTCCAGTTTCAGTTTTCTGCATATGTCTAGCCAGTTTTCCCAGCACCATTTATTAAATAGGGAATCCTTTCCCCATTGTTGTTCTTGTCAGGTTTGTTGAAGATCAGATGGTTGTAGATGTGTGGTGTTATTTCTGAGGCCTCTGTTCTGTTCCATTGGTCTATATATCTGTTTTGGTACCAGTACCATGCTGCTTTGGTTACTGTAGCCTGGTAGTATAGTTTGAGGTCAGGTAGCATGATGTCTCTAGCTTTGTTCTTTTTGCTTAGGATTGTCTTGGCTATACGGGCTCTCTTTTGGTTCTGTATAAAATTTAAAGTAGTTTTTTCCAATTCTGTGAAGAAAGTCAAAGGTAGCTTGATGGGACTAGCATTGAATCTATAAATTACTTTGGGCAGTATGGCCATTTTCACTCTTGATTCTTCCTATCCATGAGCGTGGAATTTTTTTTCCGTTTGTTTGCATCCTATAATATTTCCTTGAGCAGTGGTTTGTAGTTCTCCTTGAAGAGGTCCTTCACATCGCTTGTAAGTTGTATTCCTAGGTATTTTATTCTCTCTGTAGCAATTGTGAATGGGAGGTCACTCATGATTTGGCTCTCTGTTTGTCTGTTATTGGTGTATAGAAATGCTTGTGATTATTGCACATTGATTTTGAATCCTGAGACTTTGCTGAAGTTGCTTATCAGCTTGAAGAATTTTTGGGCTGAGATGTTGGGGTTTTCTAAATATGCAATCATGTCATCTGCAAACAGAGACAATTTGACTTCCTCTTCCTATTTGAATACCTTTTATTTCTTTCTCTTGCCTGATTGCCCTGGCCAGAACTTCCAATACTATGTTGAATAGGAGTGGTGAGAGAGGGCATCCTTGTTGGAAGTTTGCCATTTATTCTTCCATCTTTATTTAAGCTACAATGCCATCAGCATCAGTGGCTTGAGTAAGGAATGGACTTTAGAAATACATACTCACATGTCGAACCCATGTCTTTTAAAAGATTGTACATGTTATGTTCTCTATATATTCAACGTTTTATTTTCCAAATGTCATGTATTCCATCATCTCATCGCAGAGTAGCTTACCAGGAGGAAGTGAAGCTCATTCCCTCAGTGGCCCTGGCTCTTTGCCTCAGCACTTAGTATTGTATAGTCGACCCATATTTTTGACAACAGCTGCTGCTTCATGCTTTTTCCTCTGAGTCCTTCCCTGATTATCTGGCAGGACAAACTTCATCCTGGGGTTGGCACTTTTAGCCCTTAGCCTAAAGCTGTTGGAAACCTGGGAAATTAGCACATATTAATCAATCATGCCCTGATGTTCATTTATTGTCATTCTGTATTTGCAGCTCATAGGCTTTGATTTAGGCTCAAATATTCTTTTAAGGAAGCAAATGACTTGTGGCTCCGAGGAGGAATCAGTACATGCTCAATGTGATCAAATGATAGCTCAAGTTCCATTGCATTCATGGTAGCAACTCCTCCTATCTATAATACCCACTCTTCCTTGCGCTCATTTCCCTCTCTCCCACTTTGCATTGTCTAAAGAGCAACCCTGGTATAAGTTTTATAAAGTAAAAGTGGTAAATTTCATTCTGAGTTTTCCCTTAGAAACAATGTTACCAGGCTGGGCATGGTGGCTCACGCCTGTAATCCCAGCACTTTGGGAGGCTGAGGTGGGCGGGTCACAAGGTCAGGAGATCGAGACCATCCTGACCAACACGGTGAAACCCCGTCTCTACCAAAAATACAAAAAAAATTAGCCAGGCATGGTGGTGGGAGCCTATAGTCCCAGCTACTCAGGAGGCTGAGGCAGGAGAATGGTGTGAACCCGGGAGCAGAGGTTGCAGTGAGCCAAGATTGCACCACTGCACTCCAGTCTGGGCGACAGAGCAAGACCCCGTCTCAAAAAAAAAAAAAAAAAAAGTTACCATGGAAGTTTTGATTTGTAGTTGATGCACAACTTTAAAAAATCACCTTAAAAACTCTTTCTAATAGATTGTAAGTGATTTATAGTAGAGCATGGGGGAAGGCAGAATTAGAATCTTGATAGCTGATACTAGAATTCTTCTTCAACTGAGAACTGTCCCTAAAAGGAAGTCAGTTTAAATCAGTTAATAAGATCCCAGGATAAAAAGTGAGCCCCTGAGGGCAGGGCTTGCTGAAGGAGGGAAGAAAATAGACAATGAACTTGTTCTGCCAAGAAATAAATAGGAATGGGAGTGTGGCAGTTAAAGGGAAATGAGAGAGATGACGGCCAAGTCACATGGGTATGTGGGTGAAGAATTTAAGAACAGGAATTTCTTATATTTGATTTAAATGGGTTGCCTTTATATGTTCAACCCCTTCATTATTGATAATTCAATAAAATCTATTATTTATGTAAAAGCCCTTTAAGAGTGATTATTTTTAATTGAGGCCAAATTCTGTTTCTGGATTGATAAGGCAAGGGATGGGAAGGATCTGAGATGGCTGATTAGAAGCAGCTCCAGTCTGTGGCTCCCACTGAGAACAAAAACGGCAAGTGAATCCTACACCTTCAGCTGATGTATCCAGGTTCTCTCACTGGGACTGACTAGGCAGTTAGCACAACCCACGGAGAGTGAGGAAAAGTAGGGTGAACAACTACCCAGCTGGGAGCCTCACAGGGTAAGGGGAACTCCCATCCCCAGCTAAAGGAGGTGGTGGGTGACTGTGCTACCCTGTTAGGGAAGCCACACTTTTGCCACAGATCTGTGCAACCCATGGATCAGGAGATCCCCTTGTGAGTCCACACCACCAGGGCCTTGGGTCCCAAGCACAGAGCTGTGCAGACTCTTGGTGGCCTCTCACATATGCTGGAGACTGCCTAAGATGATCAAGTTCTCTGAGGGAGGGGAGGCTGCCATCACTGCAGCTCCAGTGGGCTATTTTCCCCTGCTGGTGCTGGGGGGAATTCCCTACAGTGCAGCACAGCGGCTGTGGCAGATTGTGACCAGACTGCTTCTTTAGGTGGGACCTGGATCCATTCCTCCTCACCAGTGGGGCTTTCCTTTGGGAATTTCAGCCACTCCAACCAGGGGTTTACAGACAGAACTCTGATTTCCCTTGGACAGAGCCCCTGTGGGGAGGGGTGGCCATGGTTTCTGGTTCAGAAGACTTAGTCTTTTCCTCTGCTGGCTCTGAGGAATCCAGGCAGTCTGGACAAGTGGGATTCCCCCAGCACAGTGCATCCCATCTGTCAAGGGGCAGCCAGAATGCTTCATTAAGTGGGTTCTGGATCCCATGCCTCCTTACTGGGTGAGACCTCCCAATAGAGGTTGTCAAACACCTTATACAGGAGTGTTCCCACCAGCATCAGCTTGGTGCCCCTCTGGGACAGAGATCCCAGAGGAAGGACAAGGAAGCCATCTTTGCTGTTCTGAAGCCTCCATTGGTGATACCTCCAGGTGCAGGAGGGGCCCAGGTGAATAGGGTCTGCAGTGGACCACCAGCAGACCACAGCAGCCCTATGGAAGAGGAGCCTGACTTTTAAAAGAAAAACAAACAAACAGAAAGCAACAACAACAACAACAATATCAACAAAAAAGAACCCACAAAAATCCCAACAAAATGTCAGCAGCCTCAAAGATCAAAGGTAGATAAACCTATGAAGATGAGAAAAAATCAGCGCAAAAACACGGACAAATAAAAAAGTCAGACTGCCTCTTTTCCTCCAAATGATTGCAACACCTCTCCAGCAAGGGCACAGAACTGGGCTGAGGCTGAGATGGATAAATTGACAGAAGTAGACTTCACAAGGTGGGTAATAGTGAACTTCACTGAGTTAAAGGGGTATATTCTAACCCAATGCAAAGAAGCTAAGAATGATGATAAAACATTACATGAGCTGTTAACCAGAATAACCATTTTAGAGAGGAACATAAATGACCTGATGGAGCTAAAAAGCACAACACGAGAACGTCACAATGCAACCACAAGTATCAATAGCTGAATAGACCAAGCAGAGGAGAGAATCTCAGAGCTTGAAGATTATCTTGCTGAAATACGACAGGCAGACAAAATTAGACAACAATGAATAAAAAGGAACAAACAAAACCTCCGAGAATTATGGGATTATATAAAAAGACCTAACCTATGAATGATTGGGGTACCTAAAAGAGATTGGGAGAATGGAACCAAGTTGGAAAACATACTTCAGGATATCATCCAGGAGCACTTCCCCAGCCTAGCAAGACAGGCCAACATTCAAATTCAGGAAATCCAGAGAACCCCAGTAAGATACTCTATGAGAAGATCAACCCAAAGACACATAATCATCAGATTTTCCAAGGTCAGAATGAAGGAAAAAATGTCAAGAGCAGCCAGAGAGAAAGGCCAGGTCACCTACAAAGGGAATCCCATCAAACTAACAGTGGACCTCTCAGCAGAAACCCTACAAACCAGAAGAGATTGGAGGACAATATTCAACATTCTTAAAGAAAAGAATTTCCAACCCAGAATTTCATATCTGGCCAAACTAAGCTTCATAAGCAAAAGATAAACAAAATCATTTTCAGACAAGCAAATGCTGAGGGAATTCATCACCACCAGGCCTGCCTTGCAAGAGCTCCTCAGGAAGCATTGAATATGGAAAGAAAAAACTGTTACCAGCCTCTACAAAAACACACTGAAGTACACAGACCAATGACCCTATGAAAAAACTACATTAACAAGTCTGAAAAATAACTAGCCAGCATCATGATGACAGTATTAAATTCACACATAGCAATATTAACCTTCAATGTAAATGGGCTAAATGTCCCAATTAAAAGACACAGAATGGCAAGCTGGATAAATTAGAGTCAAGACCCATTGGTGAACTGTATTCAAGAGACCCATCTCACTTGCAAAGACACACATAGGCTCAAAAGAAAAGGATGAAGGAAAATTTATCAAGCAAATGGAAAGCAGAAAAAACCAGGGGTTGCAATCCTAGTTTCTGACAAAACAGACTTTAAACCAACAAAGATCAAAAAAGACAAAGAAGGGCGTTACATTAGTGGTAAAGGATTCAATTCAACAAGAAGAGCTAACTATCCTATATATATATGCATCCAATACAGGAGACCCAGGTTCGTTAAAACAAGTTCTTAGAGACCTACAAAGAGACTTAGACACCCGCATAATAATAGTGAAAGACTTTAACACCTTGTTGTCAATATTAGATCATCAAGAAAAAAAATTTTTTAAAGATATTCAGGACTTGAACTCAGCTGTGGATCAAGTGAATCTGATGGAAATCTGCAGAACTCTGTACCCAAAAACAACAGAATATACATTCTTCTTGGTGCTACATGGCACTTACTCTAAACTTGATCACATAATTGGAAGTAAAACACTCCTCAGCAAATGCAAAAGAACTGAAATCATAACAAACTATCTCTCAGAAAACAGCGCAATTAAATTAGAACTCAAGATTTAAAAACTCACACAAAACCACACAACTACATGGAAATTGAACAAACTGCTCCTGAATGACTCCTGGGTAAATAATGAAATTAAGGCATAAAACAAGAAGTTCTTTGAAACTAGTGAGAACAAGGAGACAACATACCAGAATCTCTGGGACGTAGCTAAAGCAGTGTTAAGAGGGAAATTTAGAGCGCTAAATGACCACATCAAAAAACTAGAAAGATCTCAAATCAACATCCTAATGTCACAACTAAAAGAACTAGAGAACCAAGAGCAAACAAACCCCAAAGCTAGCAGAAAACAAGAAATAACTAAGATCAGAGTGAAACTGAAGGAGATAGACATGAAAAACCCTTAAAAAAATCAATGAATCCAGGAGCTGGGTTTTTTGAAAACATTAATAAAATATATAGACCACTAACTAGATTAATAAAAAAGAAAAGAGAGAAGAATCAAATGGACACAAAAAAAAATGATAAAGGGGATATCACCACTGACCCCACAGAAATACATACAACCATCAGAGAATACTATAAACACCTCTATGCAAATGCATTAGAAAATCTAAAAGAAATGGATATATTCCTGGACACATACACCCTCCCAAGACTGAACCAGGAAGAAGTTGAATCCCTGAATAGACCAATAACGAGTTCTGAAATTGAGGCAATAATAAATAGCCTACCAACCAAAAAAAGCCCAGGACCAGATGGACTCACAGCTAAATTCCGCCAGAGGTGCAAAGAGGAGCTGGTACCATTTCTTCTGAAACTATTCCAAACAATTGAAAAGGAGGGACTCCTCCCTAACTCATTTTATGGGGCCAGCATCATCCTGATACCAAAACCTGGCAGAGATAAACAAAAAAAAGAAAACTTCACGTCAATATCCCTGATGAACATTGATGCAAAAATCCTTAGTAAAATACTGGCAAACTGAATCCAGCAGCACATCAAAAAGCTTATCCACAGCAATCAAGTTGGCTTTATCCCTGGGATGCAAGGCTGATTCAACATATACACACTAACAAATGTAATTCATCATATAAATAGAACTGAAGACAAAAATCACTTGATTATCTTAATAGATACAGAAAAGGCCTTCAGTAAAAATGAACGTCCCCTCATGTTAAAAACTCTCAATAAACTAGGTATTGAAGGAACATATTTCAAAACAATAAGAGCCATTTTTGACAAACCCACAGCCAATATCATACTGAATGGGCAAAAGCTGGAAGCATTCCTCTTGAAAACTGGCACTAGATAAGGTGGCCCTCTCTTGCCACGCCTATTCAACATAGTATTGGAAGTTCTGGCCAGGGCAATTAGGCAAGAGAAAGAAATAAAGGGTATTCAAATAGGAAGAGAGGAAGTCAAATTGTCTCTGTTTGCAGATGACATGATCCTGTAACTAGAAAACCCCATCATCTCAGCCCAAAAACTTCTTAAGCTGATAAGCAACTTTAGCAAAGTCTCAGGATACAAAATCTATGTGCAAAAATCACAAGCATTATGTTCTCACTCATAAGTGGGAGCTGAACAATGAGAACACATGGACACAGAGAGGGGATTAACAAACATTGGGGCCTATTGGTGGGGGCAGGGGGAGGGAGAGTATCAGAAAAAATAGCTAATGCATGCTGGGCTTAATATTTAGGTGATGGGTTTATAGGTGCAGCAAACCACCATGACACACATTTACCTATGTAACAAACCTGCACATTCTGCACATGCACCCCAGAACTAAAATTGAAAAAAAAATCACAAGTATTCCTATACACCAACAATAGACAAGCAGAGAGCCAAATCATGAATGAACTCCCATTCACAATTGCTACAAAGGGAATAAAATACCCAGGAATACAACTAACAAGGGAAGTGAAGGACCTCTTCAAGGAGAACTACAAAACACTGCTCGAGGAAATCAGAGAGGACACTAACAAATGGAAAAACATTCCATGCTCATGGATAGGAAGACTCAATATTGTGAAAATGGCCATACTCCCCAAAGTAATTTATAGATTCAATGCTAGTCCCATCAAGCTACCATTGACATTCTTCTCAGAATTAGAAAAAACTATTTTAAAATTCATGTGGAACCAAAAAAGAGCCCCTATAACCAAGACAATCCTAAGCAAAAAGAACAAAGCTGGAGGCATCATGCTACCCAACTTCAAACTATACTACAAGGCTACAGTAAACAAAACAGCATGGTACTGGTACAAAAACAGACCAATGGAACATAATAGAGAACTCAGAGATTAGACCGCACATCTACAACCATCTGATCTTCAACAAACCTGACAAAAACAAGCAATGGGGAAAGGATTGCCTATTTAATAAATGGTGCTGGGAGAACTGGCCAGCCATATGCAGAAAACTGACACTGGAGCCCTTCTTTACACCTTATACAAAAATTAACTCAAGATGCACCAAAGACTTAAATGTAAAACCCAAAACTATAAAAACCCTAGAGGAAAATCTAGGCAATACCATTCAGGACATAGGCACAGGCAAAGATTTCATGATGAAAACACCAAAAGCAATTGCAACAAAAGCAAAAATTGACAAATGAGATCTAATTAAGCTAAAGAGCTTCTGCACAGCAAAATAAACTGTCATCAAAGTGAACAGGCAACCTACAGAATGGGAGAAAATTCTTGCAGTCTATCCATCTGACAAAGGTCTAATATCCAGAATCTACAAGGAACTTAAACATATTTATAAGAAAAAGACAAATGACTCCATTAAAAAGTGGGCAAAGGACATGAACAGACACTTCTCAAAAGAAGACATTTATGCAGCCAACAAACATATAAAAAAGCTCAATATCACTGATCACTAGAGAAATGCAAATCAAAACCACAATGAGATACCATCTCACACCAGTCAGAATGACAATTATTAAATAGTCAAGAAACAACAGATGCTGGTGAGGCTGCAGAGAGATAGGAATGCTTTTACACTGTTGGTGGGAATGTAAATTAGCTCAACTATTGTGGCAGACAGTGTGGTGATTCTTTAAAGAGCTAGAACTGGAAATACCATTTGACCCAGCAATCCCATTATTGGGTATATACCTACAGGAATATAAATCATTCTATTATAAAGATACATACATGGGTATATTCACTGTAGTACTATTCACAATCGCAAAGACATGAAATTGACCCAAATGCCCATTAATGATAGACTGGATGAAGAAAATGTGGCACGTATACTGTGTACCATGGAATACTATTCAGCCATAAAAAGGAATGAGATTATGTCCTTTGAAGGGACATGGATGGACCTGGAAGCCATTATCCTCAACAAACTAACACAGGAACAGAAAACCAAACACTGCATGTTCTCAACCATAAGTAGGAGCTGAATAATGAGAATACATGGACACAGGGAGGGAACAACACATACTGGAGCCTGTTGGGAGTAGGGGGAAGGGAGAGCATCAGGAAAAATAGCTAAGGCATACTGGGCTTAATATTTAGGTAATGGGTTGATAGGTGCAGCAAACCACTATGGCACATGTTTACCTGTGTAACAGAGCTGCACATCCTGCATATGTACCCTGGAACTTAAATAAAATAAAATTTAAAACATAAGACAAAAGAAAGAGACAAGCGGCAGATAATTTATAAACTGTATTTATTCAGTAGAGTTTGTTCTCCTTTTCTCTTGCCCCACTCTGAAATTTGCAGAAAACCTGGAGATAGATTAGACTTTTCTAGGCATAGAATCAGGATTCTAGAAAATCACATTTGTATCTTAAAGAGAAGGAAGACCTCAACTGACATCCAGGTTACTGCTGTTATACCGTGTAGTACAAAGCTTTCTGAAATGGATGCAATCTAATTCGAGAAATTACATAATGTAGTGGATTGAATGGGGCTTACCCCCATTTCTCCTTGAAAAAAAAAAGATATGTCTACTTGGAACCTGTGAATGTGACCTTACTTGAAAAAAGGTCTTTGCAGATGTAATTAAGTTAGGCATCTTGAGATGAGATCATCCTGGATTATGTTGGGCCCTAAATCCAATGGCAAGTGTCCTTATATAAAAAGAGAAGGGTAGAGTACACAGAGAAAAAGACCATGTGAAGATAAAAGCAGTGATTGGAGTTATGCTGTCACAGGCCAGGGTTACCTGGAGCCACAGAAACTGGCAGAGGCAAGGAAGGATGATCTCTTATTGCTTTAGAGGGATCGTGACCTTGCCAACACCTTGATTTCAAGGTCTCCAGACAAGAAGAGTATACATTTCTGATGTTTTAAGCTGCCTAGTTTGTGGTAATTTGCTATGGCAGCCCTAGGAAACTAATACAGATAGTAACCCACTAGCCAAATCCAAGTTAATATTAATCTGTGGTGCTCTCTCTTTATCAATCTTGCTTAATTTTTGTAGGGAGTCAAGAACTAAAGAACAGCTTCAATAGGGTCATACAATTCAAAATTCTTTGAGGGAAGTCCTCACCAGAGCAACCTGGCAAGAGAAAAACATAAGAGGCATCCAAATTGGAGAAGAGGAAATCGCATTATCCCTGTTTGTGGATGGTATGATCTTATGCCTAGAAAACCCTAAAGACTTCACCAAAAACCTCTTAGATTTGTACAGAAATCAATAGCATTTCTATACACCAATAACAGTCTAGCTGAGGATCAAATCAAGAAGGCAATTGCATTTATAATAGCTACCAGAAAATGAAATACATAAAAATAAGTTTAACCTAGGAGGTGAAAAATCTCTACAAGGAGAACCACAAAATACTGATGAAAGAAATCATAGATGACACGAACAAATAGAAAAACATTTCATGCTCATGGATTGGAAGAATCAATGTTATTAAAATAAACATACTCCAGCCTGGGCAAGATGGCGACCCCCCTATCTACAAAAAATATTAAAAAATTAGCCAGGTGTGGTGGTGCATAGCTGTAGTCCCAGCTACTTGGGAGGTTAAGGTGGGAGAATCGCTTGAGCCCAGGAGGCAGAGGTTGCAGTGAGCTGAGATCGTGCCACAGCACTCCAGCCTGGGTAACAGAGTAAGACCCTGTCTAAAAACAACAACAACAACAAACAAAACAAAAAAACAAACATACTACCTGAAATAATCTACAGACTCGATGCAGCCCCTATCAAATTACCATCATTTTTCACAGAATTAGAAAAAACAACCCTAAAATTCATATAAAATAAAAAATAGCCTGAATAGCCAAGGCAATTCTAAGCAAAAAGAACAAAGTTTAAGGTATCGCATTTACCTGACTTCAAATTATACTACAATGCTATAGTAACCAAAACAGCATGGTACTGATATAAAAATAGACAGATAAATAGGAACCCAAAAATAAGGCCACATACCTACAACCAACTTATCTTTCACAAAGTCAACAAGCATATACACTGGGGAAAGAACACTTTATTCAATAAGTGGTGCTGGGAAAATTGGATTGCCATATGCAGAAGAATGAAACTGGACCCATACCTCTTACCATATACAATGATTTACTCAAGATGGAGTAAAGACTTAAACATAAGACCTGAAACTCTTAAAACACTAGAAGAAAACCTAGGAAAAACTCTTCTGCACACTGATCTAGACAATTTATGACTAAGTCTTCAAAGACAAATGCAACAAAAACAAAAATAGACAAATGGGACTTAATTAAACTAAAATGTTTCTGCACAGTGAAAGAAATAGTCAACAGAGTAAACAACCTACAGAATGGGAAAAAAATATTTGCAAACTATGCATCTGACAAAGGGCTAATGTCCAGAACCTACAAAGAACTTAAACAACTCAAGAAGAAGAAAAAAATAATAAAAAAAAACATTAAAAAGGCAAAGTACATGAACAGACATTTTTGAAAACAAGACATCCACTTGGCCAAGAAACATGAAAAAAATGCTTAACATCAGTAATCTTCAGAGAAATGCTAATTGAAATCACAACGAGATAGCGTCTTACACCAGTCTGGATGGCTATTGTTAAAAGGTCAAAAAATAACAGATGTTGGTAACGATGCAGAGTAAAGGGAATGCTTATACACTGTTAGTGGGGATTGTAAATGAGTATAACCTTTACAGCAAACAATATGGAGATTCCTTAAATAACTAAAAATAAAACTACCATTAGATTCAGCAATCCTACTACTGAGTATCTACACAAAGGGAAAAAAATCATTATACTAAAAAGATATCTCCACTTCTATGTTAATTGCATCACTATTTACAAGAGTGAAGACATGGAATCAACCTACGTGTCCATCAGTGAGGAATAGGACAAATTTAATATGTGGTGTATTTATACCATGGACTACTACTCAGCCTTTAAAAAGAATAAAGTCATGTCTTTTGCAGCAACATGGATGGAACTGGAGGCCACTATTCTAAGTGAAATAACTCAGAAACAGAAAGTCAAATAGTAGAAGGTAAACAGTGGGAACACAGGGACATTCAGAGCGGAATGTTGGACATTGGACACTACAAAAGATGGGAAGGTGGGGAGGGGGATGAGGTTGAAAAATTGCCTGTTTGGTACAATGTACACTATTTGGGCAATGGGCACACTAGAAACCCAGACTTTACCACTACACAATATATGCATGTAAGAAATCTGCACTTGTACCCCTAAATCTATACAAATAAAAAAATTTTTTAAACTCATTGGAAACATTTTTGGGCCATTTTGCGGGAGAATTAAGTGATTTGTTTTTTTTTTTGTTTTTTTTTGTTTTTTTTTTAAGCAGTGAATCCAGAGATGATGGCATTGCTCCTGCCTTTGTTATTCCATAAGTAGCATGTTGGAGAGTCCATTGTGGATCTTCTGGCTGCCTTTGCAATTGGGATCTTGTTCTTTGAAAATAACTGGGCAAGGATGTTTATGCAAGGTTGATGACAAGTGCTTGAAGTAGTAATATGAGTTTAATCTGTCAAGCCCTGGAAGTGAACATGCCTCCTGGAATAGCACTAAGTCAAGCCTTGCCCTACTCTCCCTCATTGTCTCATAGGAAGGAGCCAATGCTGACCAGTTGTGGCCTCCATGACCACTAAGCCTTAAGTTCCCTCTTGATGGAGAGGGGCTTTTATGAAGAGTTGGAAATAGTCCTTGTTGGTTGTACATTATTCTGTGAAATGAAAGCAGCAGAGGCCTTCCTTGCCAGATGTGAGGAAGCAAAAAAAAAAAAAAAAAAAAAAAAAAATCTCTGCCTTGTAATGTGGGCATTTGCTGCTGGGAGTGTCTCCTGCTGCTGAGCAATTCTAAACAAACATTGTGGGAAGTTAACAACAAAGAAACATAAGGAGGGAAGTTTTGGAGGCAAAGGTACAGAATAAGGATGAACATGAAAATTACTGAAATAAGTACTGAACCAATGTACAAAGTAAAGACAACTTTATAAAAAGACACCCTTGTGTTGATGGGAAGCTGAAGTGTCAGCAATACAGACTACACGGACAGTCATTTCTCTGATGCCCGACATGGCAATATCTTCTGTAGCTTCTAATTCTTTTTGTGTTCCACAGTCAGCAAAAAAGGAGGCACTTGCATGAATGAATGAGATTGTATTAAGGACACAAGCCATGTTCATATTCTCTATTGCTCTTTGGGCTCCTGAGAGAATTTTTTTTCCCCTTTTTGCCTATTTCTGGATTCTTGGCAAAGTTCCATCTGGGAGAGATTGCCCACAAAGAAAGACATTAGTCACTCTGACACCTAACACTCCGAGAAATGAAGCAGAACAGCCCAGAGTGAGGCAGGCTACAGGAGTCAGAACTTTGCCAAGCCCTTAATTAGGGGCAGAGTAACCTTAGCCATTTCCCATCTATGTCTCTTTTGAACCATAGCTACTAACTTGTATCTTTTTTCAAAAGGATTTAACACTTACATTTATCCAGGAATTATCCAGGAAACTGCTAATTTTATTTGTCCTTTCAGCCTGTTATTTTAGGTTAAATCTATTAAGGCAAATTATTAAGGCTGTAACCGTAAGCCCACCAATTTTCCCAGGCCTCATTGTAAATAGCGTTATAGTAAGGTCCTATTTAAGCAGCTCCTAAATAATCAGAAGCCTCCATTAATCTGCAGTGTTTTTACTATGCTCCATTGTTTTGTGGGGGAGTGGGGCAGGGTAACAGAATCAATTAAACAACTTCATCACAGGGAGTTAAAAAGGCGTAAAACACCTTTCAGGATATGCCTTCCACGTTTTCTTCATGTGTAGACGATATAATTACTCTCAGAGTCATTGAGAACTGGGGCTAAAAAAAGGCTTTGGAAAATGTCATCCAAACATTACCTAAAGTCCAACCATCTTTTTAAATAAATGAGGATACAGGGAGCTGGATATAAATTGTAATGTCTAAAGCTTCGGGCTCATCAGGGCTGAGCTGGACCTAGAACACAGACCTCTTCATTCCCAAGCTGACTGTTTTATTTGGTGTAATGGCCTGAAGCAGTTTCTAGATTATCATTTGCCAAATAAAATTTTCACTTCCTTATACTTAGTAAAGCAAGAAAATTAATACATTTTTGAAAGGACAGTGAAAACAGAGAGAGTGCTGCTCAATCTTAAAGAGAACTGCCAATTATTCAGAATATGCTAAAGCTGCTACTTTTTTGCTCTCTAAAATCTGCTATTTGTGTTCCTTTTTTTTTTTTTTTTTTTTAAACTAGAGGCAGTAGAGTTCAGGATCCTGTTTTCACATGCGGGATATATTTCTAAAGAACTTACCGGGTAATTCAGGACTAATATTCTCATTGGATGAAATGTAAAGAAAATGTAAAGACGGCACATTTTTCAGAGCAGGATTAATCTGAGGATTAATCTGCTGCTCTAGGGGCCTGTTCCTGTGCCCTTATTCTAATAGCCATTTTACCAACCCTTTTCTCCTCTCCTCCATTATTCTTGCCCCATTGGCTCTCCCTCTTACAAGCTATGTTTTCTTGGACAAGTAACTTAACCTCTCTGTGTCTCAGTTTCCTCATCTGTAAAGGTAATGATGCTCTGCACCTCATAGGGTTGCTATCCCTTGTAGGGATGTTTAAATGGATAATTTATTGTGTGTTATGCTGTATTAGTCCATTTTCATACTGCTGTAAAGAAATACCCGAGACTGGGTAATTTATAAAGAAAAAGAAGTTTAATGGACTTACAGTTCCCCATGGCTGGGAAGGCCTCACAATCATGGCAGAAAGTAAAGGAGGACCAAAGGCACATCTTACGTGGTGGCAGGCAAGAGAGCATGTGCAGGGGAACTGCCCTTTTATAGAACCATCAAATCTCATGAGACGTATTCACTATCACTAGAACAGCACGGGAAAAACCCACCCCCATGATTGAATTACCTCCCACTGGGTCCCTCCCATGACACATGGGGATTATGGGAGCTACAGTTCAAGATGAGATTTGGGTGGGGACACAGCCAAACCATATCACATATGGAATTAGATTTGGTTGCATATATATAGCATATATATATAAGACAAAATAACAGTGGCTCAAACAAAGTAGAAATGTATTTCTTGCTTGAATTACAAAAAGTTTGAAGGCAGCCACCCAGGGCTGCTGTGGCAGCTTTTTTTTGTTTTTTAATTATTATTATTTTTTATTATACTTTAAGTTTTAGGGTACATGTGCACAATGTGCAGGTTAGTTACATATGTATACATGTGCCATGTTGGTGTGCTGCATCCAGTAACTCGTCATTTAACATTAGGTATATCTCCTAAAGCTATCCCTCTCCCCTCCCCCCACCCCACAACAGGCCCCGGTGTGTGATGTTCCCTTTCCTGTGTCCATGTGTTCTCATTGTTCATTTCCCACCTATGAGTGAGAACATGCGGTGTTTGGTTTTTTTCCTTGCGGTAGTTTGCTGGCAGCTTTAACAGGACTGCAGTGTCTGTGTTTCTCCTCTGCCGTCCCTGTACAAGCAAAGCCTGCCCATCCCATACCTGTGACCCTCCCTTTCCTCTGGTGGTCACATCCTCTGAAACCCCCCAGCATTCCTGTGCCACAGCTGGCTGCTCAGTGCTCCTCAGCCAAGCTTTGTTTCACCTGGGGAGTTTCTTTTCACTGTCAACTTGGGAACATCCATTTGGAAAGAAGGAGAATATAATTTACACGTAGGCAATGATGGTGGCTAGACCATCTTTAAGAAATTAACCTCCCATACTTGCCTTCATCTCTCCTCTGCCACCTCTGCTTTCTTCCCCCAACTTCTCTTAGTTATGCCATTACTTTTACCCTGTTGTAATTTGTAACATTTACATCTTATTCTGTCACCACATGTATCTTTAATATTTTATTCATGACTGATGTTAATAAGAGATAAACATTATTGATGGTTAATTTTGGACATATTTTTTTTTTTAGTCAGATTCTCAGCTGTCATCTTGGAATGATTTTTCTATTGATCCCTTGAGTTTTTCACTGTCTTTTGACTCTCATGTCTTTACCTTTTTTGGATTCTTTCTGCATTGCTGGAGCCTATGCTCATTGTTTTCAGAAAGTAGGCATGAGACATAAATCGTCTGCATCATTGCATACATAAACATATCAGTATTTTGTCCTCAAAATCACTAGTCTGAATTTCATAGAATTCTAAATTCAAAATAGTTTTCCTTCAGACTTTTGAAAGCGTGGCTCTATTGACTTCTAGAATCAAGTTATTCTGATGTCCAAAGCCAATCTGATTTGCATTCTCTTTTTACAGGACACACTATACTTTGGCTTTTATCTTGGTATTTGACCCAGTTTTGCCATTAGGTTTTGGTTTCAGCCACTGTAAGTCAAAATAAGTGAGACTTTGATGTCATTTCTGGCATCACTGAACTTGTGCATGATCAATTATGTTCTTGAATAAGTTTCTTAATATAAAATTAGTCCAATAATGGAATTAGAAGAAAGGCATATTGTTCAGATTATTGTTACTATTTAGATCCTTACTTTCAAATATAGCTAAGTACCTTAGGTATAACTTTTAGCAAGAAAAAAATTCTTTACATTCTGAAATTCTATCATAGTAAAACTGTGCAAATATTATAAGACTAACACGGCACACTAACAATTGACAATGATTGTCAGAATATCAGTTTTATGGATTAAAAATAATTATTAAGAACTTTAAAATACACAAACAAGAAACTAAGTTGAGAGTTAATATGACTATTAGAAATGGTGTTTCAGCTGGGAAATCCCCAGGTCTTTCTCCTCAACTCAGGCAACTCTTTGGTTTGCCCTGCCTGGCTTCTCATTCCCTGTGCAATGTCTGGGAAGCTCTCCCAAGTTGTAAGCTGTGGGGCTTGGTTGCAGGCTCACCTTATTCGTTTCCAATTTCTCAAGGATCATTGTCCTTTGTTCCTTGATGTCCAATGTCTTCAAAAAAAAATGTTTCATTTGTTTTGTCTGGTGTTTTAGGTTTTCATGCAGTAGGATAAATATGGTCTCTATTATTCCATCTTGACTAGCGGTGACAGTCTTATAAATTTAAACATTTATATGAAGGAAAATTTCCTAAATAAAGTAGAATAGCACTCATGACAAATTAACTTTAAGACCCAGACCTAATACAGAAGAAAAAAGAATGTGATGAAAAGAAGAAAAATGAAGAATTCTAAACACATTTGTTCTCACTATACTGCAAAACTACATTACAGAATTATTTCAGAAGCAGTTTTCTATTATTTTGAATCTATGGAAACTGTTGTAGGTTGAATTGTGCCCCCATAAAAGATACTTTGAAGTCCTAACCCTCAGTGCCTCAGAATGTGACCTTATTTGGATGTCATGTCTTGGCAGTTGGAAGAAGTGAAGGTGAGGTCATACTGCAGTAGGGTGAGCTCTTTATATGGTATGACTTGTTGTCCTTATAAGAAGACAATGTGAACACACAGAGACATGGAGGGGAGAATGCCATGTGATGACAGGGGCAGGGGTTGGAGTGACACAGCTGCAAGCCAAGAAATGCCAAGGCTTGGCAGTGGCCACCAGCAGCTGGGAAGAGGTAAGGATGGATCCTCCTGAGAGAATCAGAGAGAGCAGGGCCCTCTTGCCCCCTTGATGTAAGGCTTCTGGCTGCCAGAGCCAGGAGAGATTACATTTGTGTTGACTGAAGCCACCTAGTTTATGGTACTTTGTTATGGTAGCCCTGGGAGTCTCATTCAGAGATTACACCTTTTTTAAAGTTATTAAAATGATTCTTATAGTTTGCTAGCCATTTTTGGTTTTCAAAGCTGGAGAATTGAACAGTACATTCTAGGTAGAAGGCTTCTTCTAGCAAACATGCTACTCAAAATATTTTTCTGAACTATATATTTTTGCACATCAAAAGATTAGTGATATTATTAAAAGTGCCAGTTGAAGTTAATGTCTATTTAATATCCCAAATGGTGCAGTGACAGCAGGAGCAAGTTAGCAGCTGACAGTTCTGAAAAAATTGTCTGTCTTGCCCTATTAAAATTTGACTAACACTGAATTTGAAAATTAATCAATTTTGAATAAAATTTTATATTTGTTCTTATATCCCTGAAGTTTATTCCATGAGGATGATTTTTAGCTTTGGCTGGGTATTGATTTTTACTCTTGGCCATTTGTTTTTTTGACCAATATGTGCATTCAGAGTACCTCTACCTTGAAGGTAGGGGTACTTTTACCTCTAAATCTGCATAGAAGCTTTTTGGATTCTCCTATCTGGTCTACATCATTGGGCATCTTACTGTCTGGCTTCTGGTTGGGCAGTGGGGAACACAGGCAAGCCATCAGATGGTTGAGGTATTTTCCTTTAGTTCTCTTCCTAGACTTTTCTTGGGCTGGCTGAGGATTGACTAAACATCACTGCTCCTCTCAATGTGACCTTCTCATCATGACTCTCTAATTCCAGGATGTGGAAACCCGGGAATTGGAAGCCCATCCCTTTGGTTGCTTCCAGCCAGGTGTGGTGACAGCTCCATTGCTACTTGTCCTAGAGGACTGCAATGTCCCTTCTAGTTTTCTATAGCCTTTTTTCAACAGTCCCTTTAAAAGCCCTTCTGGAGTAATCTTAATTTCATTTTTCCATCTATTCCTGTTAGGACTATGACTGATACAGACCAGTTGGTAAATCACACTCTCAGTGTTGCAAAATGGTATAGCCCTGTAGAACCAAATACCATAATAGAATAAGGTAGGTCCATAACAACCCAATATCAAAGCCCATAACAAAGACTCCTGAGGGAAAAACGATTGAAAAAATTTTACTTCTCATTTTCAAGGGAGTATTAATACATGTTTTTCTAATAAAGCAGAAAAGCCAAATTATGCAGAGAATTCATTTCATTTTTCAATCCCCCCCCGCCCCCTCACAACCCCCATTAGATAGTCACCTTCTGTCATTACACATATGGGTCTGTATTCTTTACACTTAGCAGAGCCTCATCCTTTAGCAAAGAGTTGTAAGTTACTTTTGCTTCTTATATGAAAAACTGTGGGTGTGAATTCAGGTTGCCACCTGACTGTACTCTTCCTGTATTTTTAGTAATGTGCCCATACCTCGCTCAGTCTGGCTGCATTTTGGCACTCTGTATTCAGAGCTGTCATCAGAAGGCTGCACCCTATTGAAGCCTACTGTGGCTGTTTTCTTGTAAAATTCCTTATTAATATCTATTTCTTAATGTGACATGTACTGTTATTTTGATATCACTTTCAAAGTCATGAGCAACTCTTTTCCTGGGAAAAATTCCCAGATTAAAAAAAAATCAGTGCATTTTATTTAATCTCTGTGGCACTCTGTAGAACATAGCACTCACTTCTTGTCTTATTGTAAGGTCATTATTGCCACCCTAATTCCTCATATGGAGCAGGAGGGTTTGCACTAAAGCAAAGAGAAGACTTTCTCGGGAAGAGACTATTTTTGAGAATTTTCCTTACTGATGATTCAAGTTCATAGAATGCTACGACTTCAGGGGCCTTTGCAATAATCTAATTTAAAGAGCTACAGTCATAGATAAAGAAGCCAAGTGAGGCCCAAAGACTTGCTGAAAGATGCACAGCTAGATAGTGAAGGAGTTAGAACTAAAACCAAGATCTCAAAATTGTTGGTCTAGTGGCTTTTCTACTGCACCATACATTCTTTTAAAGAAAAATATTATACAGTTGAATCTCATTAATTTGTGATAATTATGTTCTATAAAGTCGCTGGGAACACTGAGTTACCAAACTACTGACTTATTGCTCCCAAGCTTAGAGTCTTGCGAGCCCTCCAGTCAAAATATTTTTGTCAACCAGTTGACACATTACCTTGTTATATGTGTGTTTCTGTTTAAAGACATTTATTTAACATATATTGTTGATTCATTAACACTGAACTCATGACCAACAGCACCATAACTCACACCTGAAAAAAACTTCTTGAACTCATATATTCTCTCCATAAGGTGTTTCCTAGCTTTCTTGTTCTTAGGAACATTAGATAGCACTTCAGCGTTACTTGAAGCACATTTTAACTAGTGAAATCATCAAAAAAGCACAAAAATGTGGCACTAAGTAGATTGTGAAAAAGACACTTCTTTATGGTATCAGAGCTGAAACAAGAAGGCAGAGTGTAGCCTTGTTCACCTCAGCTAGGAACATGCACTTCGGGCAACTCAATTTTTTTGCCACTCTGTATATGTCTATGAATGATGGCAAAAGTTTCATGAGGTTTAATTTTGGGGTTTCAAATAAATTTTAGCAAATAGGCAAATGTGCAAATATGGAAGCTGAGAATAATGATGATCAACTGAATATAGAAAAAGAGATTAACAAATATATGAATGGGACAAATTATGGCTACAAAAGAGGTATTGTGACAATATTGGCACCTCTTACTAGAGAAATAAATAAGATTTTTCTCTAAAGAATGCCTATTTTTACAAAAACCTTTTCTACTTCTTATATTCTTCTCCAGGTATCTTCTTTGCTCCCTCGTCAGCAAAACTTGAACTTGTCTCTGCTTTCTCACCTCCCTTTCCTCTCCATTTCACTGAAAATATTCTTGCTAGATCTGTCTTGCCTAAACCAGTGGCAGATTTTCATTTTTCATCTTACTTAACCTCTAAAACCATTTAATCACCCCAGCCCTCTGAAACATCTTCCTCACTTGGTTTTCAATACAATATGCTCTCCTAGTTTTCTCCTACTCCATACGCAATTCTCAGTCTCCTTTGTCAGTTTCCCCTCCCTGCAATCTATCTCTAAATATTAAAATTCCTCAAGGCTCAGTTTTTTGCTTTATTCTCTATCCTCTCTTTCTAGTAGCATGGATGGAAATAGATTTAAACAATTCATACTGTGGAAAATGAGGGGGGCTGTTATTGGCTAGGACTGGCTGCCCTGGGTTAAAAGGAGCATTATCCCCATACAATGTAATAAGTTCGGGAGAAACACTTGTACTATATGACTTTCAAATTTATAGCTTCAGATTAGGCTTCTCTGAGCTCAGAGTCAGAGTCAGACTGAAATATTCAACTGCCCAGCCAATAGATTTTTGCATCTGGTCATGATGGAGTAACATGCATAAATTTACTTTCTACCTTAAACAACAGGAGAACTGGAGAAAGATATGGAACAGATGTTTTTTAAGTTTTTGAAAACAGGGAGTATAGTATCGGGATTCCAAAGAGAAGAGAAATAATTGCATCTACCCTCTAATTGCCCTAGATTTTCACTTGGGGAACAGGGAGGAGATCCCAAGTAGAGTGTGATGGCTTTGATTTCTCTGAGTTTTGGCAAACAGAAACCAGTGTTCAGGGTATCTGAGGGATCTAGAATTTATAAAGCAGAGTTTCAGAAAGAAAGGAGCTACAAAGAAAAAGAGCTCCAGAAATGTACTTATGGATACCATTGAGTTTTTACTAAATACTAAGGCATGCACAAATAAGGTTAAACTCATTTGGTCAAAGACCAAACAGGGAACTGAATGGTTTCTAAGCTCATAGAATCTTCCAAGAAATAGTCATGCTTTCAGCAGTCAGAGTGGAAAACCCTTGTTGAAGGCACCAAGAATGTAGTAATTGAGATACCAGAAGGTTATGTCTTCATAGTGAAGGTGAAATTTTCCCTGGAGAAAAGGCTGCTATAGGCCTGCATATCAAAGACTGAGAACAAACCTTGAAATAATTTGCTTTATTCATAGGTAACTTAACTGTCTAACACAAACACAGCCCAATACTTTTTAAAGATAGATAATGAAATTCAGGTACTAAACAAGATAAAATCCACAATGTCTAGTATTAATAAAAATATTACATATTTCAAGAAGCAGGAAAATCTGATTCATAACCAGGACAAAAAACTGTCAATAGAAACTGACTCAGAAATGATAGTGGGGATGATATTAGCAGACATGAACATTAAAACAGCTATTTAAAAAATATACATGGTGAGGAAAGGAATTGATGATATAAGAGTAATCATGTGGAACTTCTAGTCATGAAAAAATCACAATATCTGAAATGAAAAATTCTCTGGATGGCATTATTGGCAGATTAGACAATGTAGAATAAAAAAGTGGTACATTTGAAGACATAGCAGTAGACTTATCCAAAATGACATGCAGACATTTAAAAAAAAATTCAGGAAAAAAACTCAGAATCTCAGTGATATGACAATATTAAACAATCTAACATAAATGTAGTTGAATCTAAGAGGAAAAGGAGAGAAGCACAGAAAATAATATTTGTAGAAATTACAGTCAAATATTTCTAAAATTTGATAAAAATTATCAATCTATAGATCCAGGATACAGTACAAATGTAAAGAAAAACACATCAAGACACATCAGAATCAAACTCCTATAAAGCCAAAACACAGAAAATTTTAAAGCATTGAGGAGAAAAAAATAGTGCATTGCGTATAGATGAACAAAGACATAAATTACTGCAGACTTCTGTTCACAAATTATGTAAGTCAAAAGACAATGGGATACTATCTTTAAAGTCCTGAAAGAACTTGTCAACTTAGAATTCTATACTTATTTTTGGGCATTTTTTTAATGGAGAAAAAACAAGTTTGAATTAAACAAAAGCTGAGATGGTTTGTTATCAGTAGACCTGCTCTACAAGATATGTTAAAGAGGAAAGAAAACTTTACCAAATGGAGACATACATATATGCTAAAGGAAAAGAGAGAAAAACCAAATTATCAATATAAGGAATGAAAGAGGAAGCATCATTACAGAACCAACATTCATTAAAAAGAAAATAATGAAATATTATGCCCAACTTTATGATAATAAATCCAATGCCTTGGATGAAATGGGCAAATTTCTTGAAAGACACAAATTGTAAAGACTTATTCAAGAAGTAATAGAAAATATTAATAGTAATATTTATATGTATATAAGATATTGAATTTATAAGAAAAAATTTGTAACAATGTAATCTTCAGGCCCAGTTGGCTTCACTGGTGAATTTTCTCAAATATTCAAGGAAGAACTACTAATAACATACAAATTCTTTCAGAAAATTGAAGAGTGGGGAGGACATTCCAACTCTATGCCCCATGGCCAAGTGTTTTGTCTCTAAATCTAGGAGTCGAATAACATGCCAGAAACACTTTACCATGGGGCATTAAGTAACTAAGCGTCCATTATCATCTGGGATATATATAAGTGATAATGTCTGACATGCCTAGCAGTAGTTCATCATAAGATGAAAATAGTATATCTGAGAAAGCTCAAATATGGCCAGAGGGCCTAAATAAGCTGACCAGGAGCAGATAGCCCAGATCCCTATGTCAACCCGCACACAGCCCCTTCCCCAGCTTGCAACTATAGCCCTATGGGGGATGTCCCATATAATCGGCTGAAGGAGGGAAAAGCCTGAGCTTGGATTACAGATGGGTCAGCTAATTATGGGGAACAACTAAACATGGTTGAAAGCTGCATTGTAGCCACATTCAGGGGTGGCCTTGAAGGTCAATGAAAAGAAGAAACTTCAGCGGACAGAGCTGTGAGTCGTGCAGCTGGCCATTCACTTTATGGAAGGAGACATGGCCCAAAGTGATAATATATCCATATTCATAAACAGTAACCAATGGCCTTGCCATCTGGTCAGGGGCCTGAAAAGGAAAGTTTGGAAGATAAGACGTCTAGGATAAAGGCATGTGGATGAACATATGGGAGTGGACATGAAGTGTGAAGGTTTTTGTATTGTACATTAATAAAAAGCCTCCATCTGTAGTTAAAATGGTTTAACCGGTTGGCATTAAGCAGTTTTTACTATTGGCCTACCTTGAACCAGCATAATTGGAGCATTAACAGAGTGCCCAAGGTGACAGAGATAGAGGTTATGCATGGTCTCATGAGCATAACCTCCTACTTCCAAGGCCAGTCCAATTATTCCTATATTTGAATGTTGAACCCAATTTACCTACTGGGATGTTGTGGTTTCCATCCCTCTGGGTTCCTCAGGATTCTAACACCTAAAGAGGGTGCATTTTTACCAGATGACATAGCAAAGGTCACATCAAACTAAGTCTTAACAGTTGTCCCCAGGACACTCTAGACTTCCTGTATTCAGGGAATAGCAGCAAAAAGGAGGTATCACTCTTTTGGCAGGGATAATGGACACTAATCAGCAGGAAGACTTAAGGCTGCCTTTATAAAATGGGGACAGGACAGAAAACATGGAGATCAGATGATGCACTTTCCCCTGTTATAACTGTGAATAGACATGGTTAGCAATCCTAGCCCAAGACAGGGATTGTTAGCAAGGGCCCAGAGCCCTCAAGAATGAAGGCTTGGTTCATACCACCTGGTTAGCCAGTGAGACTTCCTGCCCTCCTTTCATAGCTGTCCAACCTGCAACAGATATGAAGTCTCTGCTGGCTACTCCACTGCCTCCTCCTTTATCCTTCACAGGTATTTCCCCAAGTACATCTTTTGTGCATCTAATCTCATCTTGGCATCTGCTTCTTTGAGGAGCCAAAATGACACAGAATGAAACTTGCTCAACTTGATAAAGTGCATCTACACACAATCTACAGCTAGCATTACGATGACTGTTTTCTCTTTAAGGTAGGAAACAAGGCAGTAAGTACACTGTCAGTACTCCAATTCAATATTGTAGTGAGAGCAGTAAGGCAAGAAAAAGAAATAAAAAGCATATGGATTAGGTAGGACAAAATATAATTTATTTACAGATGATTATAAAGAAAATCCTAAGGTGTTTATAAAAAACTTACTAGAACTAAGTGTAGTAAGGTTGCAGTATACAAAATCAGCATACAAAAATAAAGTGTAATTCAAAACATCAGAACTAAAACATTAGAAATTGAAATTGAAGAAAAATATAATTTACAATAGGATAAAAATGATGAAATTTATAGGGATACATTTAGAAGCTATCTGAAACTGAACATAACCAAATTCTGGATTCTCACCACCTCCTGGGGTTAAGGTTCCAGTACTATCTCAGCCCATAGTACTTATGTTCTTTTAGTTGTCCAGACCAAAACTGTAGGATATATTCCTTACTTTCCCCCTCTTACCACATATCTAGTCTATCAACAAGTCTAGTGCATCTTTAAAATATATCTTGAATCCTATTTTCACCACCTTTCCTAGAGCAATCCATGTCCATCTCCCTTGTGCGACCTTCTGACTGGCCTCTGGGCTGTCATTTGTTGTTTCTGTGGCCCCATGAGCTCACAGGCAAACATGTATCTGAGCAGGATGTCCTAGCAGAATGGTCCTGACTCCTGAATGAAGGCTTCCACAGAACTTCAGTCCTCTTAGTGGGGAGAAATTTTCATCTGCAGAATTGTTTCAATCCTTGTTTTATAGCACATTTTGCCTAAAGATTGCTTGGATCTCTATGTCTGTGGATAGGGCTGGTTTACAATTTGGGGTGGTTTACAAGATTCCTAGTTCAAGAGCTCCCTCTGCTGTCAGTGTAGCAAAGTGTGGCTGCTTTCTTTGCTGATTGGCTGTGTGTGAGGGGTGGGGGCACTGATAGGAGGAAGAGTTGTGCATTCTTTTGTTTTTAAGGGTCCTAACTTTCCCATTCTTGCCTTTTCTTTCTGCACTGTACAGTTTTCTAAAGGTGCTTCTCCCTTCCCATTTACCCAGCTCTTCTTGGAAGAGTTACTTTTCCAAGGTGCCACCTTGAGTCCTGCACACACTTACAAGTCTCTTCTCATTTCACTCTGATCAACCACCACACTTTTCAGCATTTTGCATGTAGGAAGGACTTTCTCCTTCTGTGATTTTAGATCACTCTATGGCCTTTGCTTCTCTTCCCTCTTCCCCCCAGTGTTCCCTGGACAGTACTTGCCCCTCGACCCCCAACCCCAAGGCTTGGGGCAGCAGGACCATGTAGGGTAGTATGCTAGGATCTCATGCTCCTTGGTTTTTGTTTTTGTCTTTTTAACTTACAGTAATTGGGAATTTGGATTTTCTCTGTCTTTTATTCATGCCAAGGACAGATTTTTATGTTGCTTTCTTTGTTATTGCTGTTCTTTATTGAGTTGTTTTTTGGAGAATGTGTTGGAAAATACAAACTGACGCAGCAACTATTACCCCAGTTACGGAATTCCTTAGTTCCTGACCTCTTAGGATTTGGGCAACACTGGATATAAAAGGTTATTTCCAGGAAGAGCTATATTTCTAGAGGCAAGATTCAATTGTCCTCTGAGGGGCTGTCAGAAAAACAGTCCTCTGAAATCAAGACTGATTCAGGACAATTTCTGAATCCAGGCTGCAGTGTTCTTAGGAGAAGGGAAGAGTAAAGCCTACTCCGTAGACCTTCACCCATACCTAAAAATGGGTATGGGAAGGGGAGGGTAATTCTATCATTTTAGCTCATTTTTATATGTTTTTAAAAGGTTTATTCTATAGAAAAATTTAACTTTGTGTTATAGAAAAATTTAAATACATACAATAATAAGAAAATAATTTAATAAGCTCCATGCACCCAATAATAACTTTTAAGGGGGTACATGTGCAGGTTTGTTACATGGGTAAGTTACCAGTTGCACAGGTTGAATGTACAAATTATTTTGCCACCCAGGTAATGAGCATAGTACCCTGTAGGCAATTTTTTAACCTTCACACCTCTTGCTCAAACCCTCTAATGCAGTGCTGTCCAGTAGAAATATAATGTGAGCCACAAACATAATTTTAAACTTCCTACAAGACATATGGCTTTAAAAAGTAAAGAGAAACAAGGGAAACCAATTTGATCAATATAGTTTACCTAATAAATATATCTAAAATGCGATTTCAATGTCAATCAATATAACAAAATTATCACTGAAGTATCTAACATTCCTCTTTTCATGCTGACTCATCAAAATCTTGGATGTATTTGTTACTTGCAGCACATCTCAGTTTAGCCATTTTTCAGGTGCTCAACAGCCACATGAGCTGGTGCCTACCTTACTGGACAGCACAGTCCTAATACCTTCCTATTACTCTTAGAATAAAACCCAGAGTCGGAACATCACACTCTGGGGACTGTTGTGGGGTGGGGGGAGGGGGGAGGGATAGCATTAGGAGATATACCTAATGCTAAATGATGAGTTAATGGGTGCAGCACACCAGCATGGCACATGTATACATATGTAACTAACCTGCACATTGTGCACATGTACCCTAAAACTTACAGTATAATAATAATAAAATAAAATAAAATAAAAAACAAACAAACAAACAAACAAACCCAGAGTCCTTGCCAGGCCTCTAGGGCCTTACATAATCTGGCTTCTTTCCACCTCCCACTCAATCACCCTCCTTAATTTCTGGATTTGACACTGACTTTCTTGTTGTTCTCACCTCGGGGTCGTTCCATCTGCTATTTCTTCGATGGCTGATGCCTTTTCAGGGCTCCCGTCCTCACTTCGTTTTACTTTCTCCTTAAATGTCACCACCTCAGAAAGGCCTTCCCTGGCTATGTTCTATTGCCTGTTTTATTTTTCTTTACAGTGTTTTATCACTATTTGCCACTATATTATACATGTTTTTATGCATTTGTTTATTGTAAACTCCACAAGGGCACAGATCTGTGCTATTTACCATTCTATCTCTGGAACCTAGAATAATAACTGATGCATAGAGGCAGCTTGATAAATATTTGTTGAATGGAAGAAGGAACTGTATTTTTAGATTAGGATTGTATTGATCTGCTAATATTCATTTACCAAAAACTGAGATGCACATTTGGGAGACTATTTATTGAGTATGCTGAGGGTCTGCCACTCTGGTATTTTTTATTCTTAGGCACTGGTTTGGAATAAAGTTGAATTATTCCTACAAAGGTCGCAAGAGTTGCATAGGGAGGCGAGGGTCTTCTGGGGTTTCTTTTTTCCCACCTTTGTTACCATGTGATGACTCAAATTCTGGTTTAAGACTTTGGTGGAAATATTATTATTGTTTTCTTTCCAACTTTTATTTTAGGTTCAAGGGTACATGTGCAGGTTTGTTACATGGGTAAATTGAATGTCACGGGGGTTTGATGTACAGATTATTTCATCTCCAAGGTAATAAACATAGTACTCAGTAGTGTTCAATCCTCACCCTCTTCTCACCGCCACCTTCGAGCAGGCCCCAGTGTCTGTTGTTCCCTTCTCTGTATCCATATGTACTCAATGTTTAGCTCCCACTTATTTTTTAATATTATATGATTTTATTTTAATTTTTTTGAGACAGTCTTACTCTGTCACCCAGTCTGGAGTGCAGTGGTGCAATCTCAGCTCATTGCAACCTCCACCCTCCAGATTCAAGTGATTCTCATGCCTCAGCCTCCTGAGTAGCTGGGATTACCAGTGTGCACCACCACGCCAGGCTAACTTTTGTATTTTTAGTAGAGTCTGGGTTTCGCCATGTTGGTCAGGCTGGTCTCAAATTCCTGGCCTCGAGTGATCTGCCTACCTTGGCCTCCCAAAGTGTTGGGATTACAGGCATGAGCTCAGCCTAGCTCAGCCTAGCTCCCGCTTATAAGTGAGAACATGCAGTATTTGGTTTTCTGTTTCTGCAGTAATTCACTTAGGATAATGACTTCCAGCTGCAACCATGTTGCTGTGAAGGATGTGATTTTATATTTTTATGGCTGCATAGTATTCCATGGTGTATATATACAACATTTCCTTTATCCAGTCCACCACTGATGGACATCTAGGTTGATTCCATATCTTTGCTATTGTGAACAGTGCTGTGATGAACATATGCGTGCATATGTCTTTATGGTAGAGCAATTTATATTCCTTTAATTCCAATAATGGGATTGCTGGGTCTAATGGTAGTTAGTGGCTGAACTAATTTACATTCCCACCAGCAGTTTATAAGCATTCCATTTTCTCTGCAACCTTGCCAGCATGCGGTGGTTTTTTTTTTTTTAAACTTTCAAGTAACAGCCATTCTGACTGGTGTAAGATGGTATCTCATTGTAGTTTTGATTTGCATTTCTTTAATGATTAGCGACGTTGAGCATTTTTAGATGGAATGCTAGAAAACGTAGCATTCCTATACATGAGTTTAACATTGTTCTTAAATAATTGTTGGCCAAAGTTTCATTTGATGAATCTGATTTTTCTGAAATAGATAATTCTGATGATTCACATGATTCTGATGTTAGTTCTGTTTAGAAATAACTCCAAGGACAGTTTTTATATTTTATTTTCACATTGAAAATCAGTCAGATTTGCTTCAGCCTCAAAGAGTGTGTTTATGTAAAATTAAATGAGCACTGGCAGCGAACTGACCTTTTTTTTTTTCTAGTTGAGAAAGGGTTAAGTCTTTAATCCATCTTGAGTTGATTTTTGTATATGGTGAAAGGAAGGGTTCCAGTTTCAGTCTTCTGCATTTGGCTAGCCAGTTATCCCAGCACCACTTACTGAATAGGGAGTCCTTTGCCCATTGCTTGTTTATTGTCAATTTGTCAAAGATCAGATAGTTGCAGGTGTGCGGCTTTATTTCTGAGTCCTTTAACTTGTTCTATGTGTCTGTTTTTGTATCAATACCATGCTGTTTTGGTTACTGTAGCCTTGTAGTATAGGTTGAAGTTGAATAGTGTTATGCCTCTGGTTTTGTTCTTTTTGCTTAGAATCACTTTGTCTATTTGGGCTCTTTTTTGATTCCATATTAATTTTAGAATAGTTTTTTCTAATTCTGTGAAAAATGTTGTTGGCAGTTTGATAGCATTGAATAGCATTGAATCTGTAAATTGCTTTGGCAGTATGGCCATTTTTACACTACTCATTCTTCCTATCCATGAACATGGAGTGCTTTTTGTTTGTTTGTTTGTTTGTTTGTGTTGTCTCTGATTTCTTTGAGCAGTGTTTTGTAATTCTCTTTGTAGAGATCTTTCACCTCCCTGTTAGGTGTATTCCTAAGTGTTTTATTCTTTTTGTAGCATTGTAAATGGGATTATATTCTTGATTTAGCTCTCAGTTTGGACATTATTGGTATATAGCGATGCTACTGATTTTAGTACATTGATTTTGTATCCTGAAACTTTGCTGAAATTGTTTATCAGATCTAGGAGCCTTTGGGCAGAGACTATGGGGGTTTCTAGGTATAGAATCATATTGTCTATGAAGAGAGATAATTTGACTTTCTCTCTTCCTATTTGTATGCCTTTTATTTGTTTCTCTTGCCTGACTTCTCTGGCCAGGACTTCCAGTACTATGTTGAATAGGAGTGGTGAGAGAGGGCATCCTTGTCTTGTCCCAGTTCTCAAGAGGAATGCTTTCAGCTTTTGCTCATTCAGTATGGTGTTGGCTGTGGGTTTATCATATGTGGCTCTCATTATTTTGAGGTACATTTCTTCAGTGCCTAGTTTGCTGAGGTTTTTTAACATGAAGCGATATGGAATTTTAGTGAAAACATTTTCTGCATCTATTGAGATGATCATTTGATTTTTGTTTTTAATTCTGTTTCTGTGATGAATCACATTTATTGATTTGAATATGTTGAACCAACCTTGCATCCCAAAAATAAAGCCTGCTTGATCATGGTGGACTAGCTTTTTGGTGTGCTACTGGATTTGGTTTGTTAGTATTTTGTTGAGGATTTTGGTGTCTATGTTCATCAGGGATATTGGCCTGAAATTTTCTTTGTTTATTATGTCTTCCAGGTTTTGGTATCAGAATGATGCTGCCTCATAGAATGAGTTAGGGAGGAGTCCCTCCTCCTTGATGTTTTGGAATAGTTTCAGTAGTATTGGTACAAACTCTTCTTCTTCTTCTTTTTTTTTTGAGACAGGGTCTCACTCTATCACCCACGCTGGAGTGCAGTGGTGCAATCACAGCTCACTTCAGCCTCAAACTCCCAGGCATAGGTGAGCCCCCCAGGTAGCTGGGACTATAGGTATACACCACTACACCTGGATAATTTTAGTATTTTTTGTAGAGAGGGAGTTTCATCATGTTGCCCAGGCTGGTCTCAAACTCCTGAGCTCAAGTGATCTGCTTGCCTTGACCTCCCAAAGTTTTGGGATTATAGGTGTGAGCCACCACACCTGGCCCAGCTCTTCTTTATACATCTGTGGATCCACTGGGTCCTGGGCTCTTTCTGGTTGGTTGAGTTATTACAGATTTAATTTTGGAACTTGTTATTGGTTTGTTCAGAGTTTCAATTTCTTCCTGATTCAATCTTGAAAAGTTGTATGTTTTCAGAAATATATCCATGTCTTCTAGGTATTCTAGTTTGTGTACATAGAATTGTTCTTAATAGTCTCCGAGGATTTTTTCTATTTCTGTGAGGTCGGTGGTAATATCCCCTTTGCCATTTCTCATTGTGTTTATTTGGATCATCTTTCTTTCTTTCTTTGTCTAGCTAGCAGTCTATCAATCTCATTTATTCTTTCAAAGAACCAATTTTTGCCTTTGCTCTCTTTTGTATGGGTTTTTCTTGCCCCATTTTATTCAGTTCAGCTCTCATTTTGGTTATTTTTTTCTTCCGCTAGCTTTGGGACTGGTTGTTCTTGTTCTAATTCCTCTGGGTATGATGTTAGGTTGTTAATTTAAGATCTTTCTAACTTTTTGATGTGGGCATTTAGCACTATAAATTTCCTTCTCAACACTGCTTTAGCTGTGTCCCAGAGATTCTGGTATGTTGCATCTTTGTTTTTACTAGTTACAAAGAATTTCTTGATTTCTACCTTAATTTTACTGCTTACCCAAAAGTCGTTCAGGAGCAGGTTGTTTAATGTCCATGTAATTGTATGGTTTTGAGAGATCCTCTTGACATATTTTTGTTGTGCTGTGGTCTGAGAGTGTACTTCGTATGATTTCATTTTTTAAAAATTTTCAAGAATTGCTTTATGGCCAACTGTGTGGTCGATTTTAGAGTATGTGCCATGTGCAGCTGAGAAGAATTTATATTCTGTTGTTGTTGGGTGAAGTGTTCTGTAGATGTCTGTTAGATCCATTTGGTCAAGTGTCAAGTTTAGGTCCTGAATAGCTCTGTTAGTATTCTGCTTCAATGATATGTCCAATACTGTCAGTAGGGTGTTGAAGTCTCTCATTATTGTTGTGTGGTCATCTAAGTCTCTTTGTAGGTCTCTAAGAAGTTGTTTTATGAATCTGTGTGCTGCAGTGTTGGATGCATATATATTTAGGACAGTTGAGTCTTCTGGTTGAATTGAACCCTTTATCACTATGTAATGCCCTTCTTTGTCCTTTTTGATCATTGTTGATTTAAAGTCTATTTTGTCTAAAATAAGAATAGCAACCCCTGCTTTTGTTTGTTTGTTTTCCATTTGCTTGATAGATTTTTCTTCATCTCTTTACCGTGAGCCTTTGGGTGTCATTGAATGTGAGATTAACCTAATGAAGACAGCATACAGTTGGGTCTTGCTTCTTATCCAACTTGACACTCTTTGCCTTTTAAGTGGGGGCATTTAGGCCAGGTACATTTAAGGTTAATATTGATATGTGCTTATTTGATCCTGTCATCATGTTGTTAGCTGGTTGTTATGTAGAGTTGATTGTGTAATTACTTTATAGTGTCAATGTTCTATGTACTTAAGTGTGTTTTTATGGTGGTTGGTAACAGTCTTTTATTTTTATGTTTAGCACTCCCTTAAGGATCTCTTTTAAAGCAGGTCTGGTGGTAATGAATTCCCTTAGCATTTGCTTGTCTGGAAAGGATTTTGCTTTTTCTTTGCTTATGAAACTTAGTTTGGCTGGATATGAAATTCTTGGCTGGAATTTCTTTTCTTTAAGAATGTTGAATGTGGACCCCCAACCTCTTCTGGCTTGTGCCTAAAGGTTCACTATTAGCCTCATGGGGTTCCCTTTTTAGGTGACCTACTCTTTCCCTCTAGCTGCCTTTAATATTTTTTCTTTTGCACTGACCTTGGAAAATCTGATCACTATGTGTCTTGGGGATAGTCATATAGAATCTTTTTTTATTTATTTATTTTTTGAGACGGAGTCCCTCTCTGTCGCCCAGGCTGGAGCGCAGTGGCGTGATCTCTGCTCATTGCAAGCTCTGCCTCCCAGGTTCACGCCATTCTCCTGTCTCAGCCTCCCGAGTAGCTGGGACTACAGGCACCCACCACCATGCCCGGCTAATTTTTTGTATTTTTAGTAGAGACGGGGTTTCACCGTGTTAGCCAGGATGGTCTCGATCTCTTGGCCTCATGATCCACCCCCCTTGGCCTCCCAAAGTGCTGGGATTACAAGTGTATTATGAAATTCTTGTAGTGAATTTTTCAGCTGTATCAGATTAGTTTGGTTCTTTCTTCAAATGGCTATTTTGGCTTTCAGCTCTGGAATTATTTTACTGGATTCTTTAGGTTTCTTGGATTGGGTTTCAACTTTCTCCTGAATCTCAATAATCTTCATTGCTATCCAGATTCTGAATTCTACATCTAACATTTCATCCTTTTCAGCCTGGCCAAAAACCATTGCTGGGGAGCTAGTGCAGTCATTTGGAGGGAAGAAGGCACTCTGGCTTTTTGAGTTGCCAGAGTTTTTGCACTAGTTCATTCTCATCTGTGTAAACTGATGTTCTTTTAATCTTTGAAGTTGCTGTCCTTTGGATGGATTTTTTTTTTTTTTTGCTTTTATATTCTTTGATGCCCTTGAGGGTTGGTGTTATAAGTTGGATTCAGTTGACTGGCTTTGTTTCTGCACAATTTCAGGTGGCCAAGGCTCAGCTCAGCACTCCTGGGAAGTGTGCTGTCATCCTGGGGCACTGGGACCAGGCTCATGGCATTCTTCTCTGGCCCCTGAAGGTTAAGGCCCTGCTGTGTTGAAGAGGCCTAGGTGTCCCCAGTCTGCCGGCAACAACACTTCAATGGCAGGGGGAGGGAGGTTGCTGGCAAAAACTCTTCATCGAGGTGGTGGCAGCAGGGTCCATGTTCATGTGCACTGGCTGCAGCAGAGCAACAGTGCAGCAGGGTCTGCATGCATGTGTGCCAGTGGCAGCAGGGTGGTGGTGCTGTGGGGTCCATGTATGCGTGCTTGAGCCAACAATGGCAGGGTGGTGGGGGCTGCCCATGCACGCTTGCCCTAGTGGCAGGGTGGCGGCATGTGCATGTGTGTGCCCTGGAAAAGTGGTGTGGGAAGCTGCGGGAGAGTGCCTACTGAGGGGGGCCTATCTGTGGAAACTCTCCAATGGCTAGGCAGGGTCTGCTGGTGAAGGAGCTGTGGCAATGGCTGCTGGGAAGTGCCCCAGTTAGGCACCTGAGGCTGTGTTGTAAGCAGGTGCAGCCAGGCAGAACCCCAGGACAGGCCAGCAGACAGGAGGGTGCTCAGATTAGACTGCCTCGGTCCCATGGGCAAGATAGCCCTGTTCTGTCCAGTTCTGACAGTCAACAAAGGCAAAAGCAACCTAGAGGAGTATGGTGATCCTTGGGGATGGGCATCCCTGCCCTTGCTCCAATACAGCCGTTCCTGCACCAAACCTTCTGCACTCTGCACAGGCTGGAGTCCTGTTCCTGTCAACTCTCCAAGCAGCTCTCCCTGCCAGCTCAAATGTCTGTGGTGGTCGTGGGGTCTCCTGGAGCTAGGATTCTGGATGTCTGTGGTGATAGTGGGTCACTCTACACTCATTCAAGTCACCCCTTCCCCAGGAGCTGCTTGGGGCCAGGAATGAGTCCTGGTGCTCGGCAACCCCATGCAGGGTTCCCAGCTTCCTCTCCCTTCAGCCCAGGGTCTCTGTCCTCTCTCCATCCACTTTCAATGACTTTCTCCCCTATTTTTATTATTAAGAGATATTTTACAATATTTTCTTACATACAAAGTCATCAAAATCTGGTGTGCATTTTAAACTTATAATACATCTCAGTTTGGGCTAGCCATGTTCCAAGTGCCCAATAGCCACATGGATTATTTAAATTATGGTGATTTCAGAGTGTAAGTAAAAGTTATTAGTGATGTTTAAAAATTAGATATATAAAATAAAAGCTCCCTTTGATAAAACATGTGTGGTAGATTATATTATTGTTCCAATTTGTCATGCCTTCCCTCTATTAGAATTATTCACCAACTCCCTTTGTCTTGTGATTTTGAAGTTCTTTCTACTAGAAATGAAACATATTTTATTGCTTGATGGATGTTGGGATTAGTCGCTTGACTTGCTTTGGCCAATGGAATATGGGTGGAAATGTTAGTGTGTGCATTCTGGGCCAGTGCCGTAAGCCTCTGCCATTTTATATGAAAAGGGCATTTCCTGGGTAGTCACAAATCCAAGCAAGATAGAAGATATGTGAAACAGATCTATACCAAACCTGCAGCTAGATCCCAGAGACTGAAGTTCAGCCTCGTCTGGCCAAGTTGCAGCTGGCTGTAGACCTTACTGAGAAATAAATGCTTGCTGTTTTAAGTCAATGAATATTTTTTAATTAATTAATTTTTTTTGAGACAGAGTCTTACTCTGTCACCCAGGCTGGAGTGTAGTGGTGCAATCACAGCTCACTGCAGCCTCAACCTCCTGGGTTCAAGCAATCCTCCTGCCTCAACCTCCTGAGTAACTGGGACTACAAGCACATGCCACAATGCCCAGCTAGTTTTTTAATTTTTTATTTTTTTGCAGAGATGGGGTCTCACTATGTTGCCCAGGCTGATCTCAGACTCCTGGACTCATGCAATCCTCTTGCCTCAGCCTTCCAAAGTGCTTGGATTACAGGTGTGAGTCTCTGTGCATGGCTAGTCAATGAATTTTGGGACAGGTTTATTATGTAGCATTATTGAAGCAATAGCTGATTAATGTACTACCTAAGATTAGAAGCAGGAAGGCAAACACTGACCACATGTCAGGGAAAAGCCCAAAGTATTCATCCACTTGAAACCTGGTTGTGCACATCAGATTGGGTACCTCAAAAATTGTAGCTAATAACTGGAGCATCTAGTCATCTCTTCATCTGAAATATCTGCACTTGTAGAACAAAATCAGGGATTTGAAAAATAAAACAAAATAACTGCAACGACAAAACACCTGGTAGGTCTGAATATAAGTAGAACAGCTGCCCTGAACAGGCCAAGGCAGGAGTCTCACATCCTTCCAGCTCCAGTGCAGTGTCCCAGGCTGAGCTTTCCTAAGACTGCTCAGGGGGCAAGGGCAACTTGCATTCTTAGTGTAATTTTAAACCTTTTTTCTCACATTTCTTTCCTTTTGGCTGCAGTCCCAGAGGTGGCCACAGACTTTGGAATTAAATACCCAATCCTTACCTCTCTCTGCTGTCAGGCCAATCTACAAAGCACCAGTTGTTGGGGTCATTTCCCACATCAGAAGCTAAGAGGAGATGATACAAATTCTCTACACATCCTAAACCCATATTCCAATCCCCAGATGAAGCCGATTAGGATTATTAACGGTTGGTTTCAAAGAAATCTGTCCAGTGGTTCACAGCCATACAAATATGTACCTGATCATTCTCTAAGTTTGTTCTGTTTAGCAACAAGAGTTTGCATGTGTAGATGTCTGCACATTACTAAGTACTAATGCTCTGATAATTTATTTCCTCTGCTCAGCATCCCTCTGAGATAGGCAGAAATTACTCCATTTTACAGATGAGGATACTGAGGTTCAGTAAGGTCATATGGTTAATAAACAATAGAACCAGGTCTAGGTGCTATCTCCTTTGAACCAATCTTGTAATGTTTTTATTACCTATAATTATCCGTGTAGACATTTTCAAAATTATTATAGACTTCCTAAAATTAAGATACCAAGTCTCTCACAGCACTTTCTCAAGAATATAAGATTTGTCACTCAATGCACTTATCACAGGATAGATGCTAAAAGAGTATGAAAAACCTTAGTCATGGAGTAAAAAGTATACGCTATTGCTTTACTAAGCCACTTCCAGGTAACTGATACTGCCACAAACCTAATGATTTTGCTTTTTTGTTTTGTTTCATTTTTGTATTGTGAGAATTTACAAATTGGCAAGTATTAATATGCATATAACAGTGTTTTCTAAAAGAAGCCTACTTCTATACGTCATAATCATTGGCAGATTAATGTACACAAATGCAAGCTACTTTGTCATTTCAGTCTACTTCATTTTTACATTCTTGTACTTGAAGTTGACAGTATCTAATCTGGTATCTATAACAGAAAACAGAATGTACTGTACAATGCCCAGCCCCCAACACATTGCACTTCTACCAGAGAAAGTATTCTATCCTATTTCCTCAAACAACCTAATAAATACAGCAAGAAATGGCTTGGTTCAGACCCTAATACAAAAACCTCCAGCTACTGAGGATGATTTCTTGTAGCCAGAGTTGCCATCTTGTTTGTAAGGAAAACACAGCCATTTTCTTTATTGTGTATACAAGCACTGCAGAGCTGTTTGTTTGGTTTTTAACAAAGACAATACAAAAATAAATTAAGCCTCGATTTGGTTTAGGTAAGCAATCTTTTGAGCCACAGCTGTATTACTAACTCATCTATAATTGCTCTGCATTTATGAGGTACATAGTTTATTCTCTTGCTTGCCACACAATGGGCCATGCAAGTTAAAGAGCTCCAAGTTTCAAGGACTGGAGTTTTTGGGTGCCTGCCAGGACTGATCTGTTTAGCAAACAAGCTGGAGGGTGCTTATTAGTAGGTTGTGGCTTGCAGACCGTGAAGCCCCTGGGGCAGAAGCACTGATCAAATGGTAGATCTATATACCAACAAGGCCATTGGATGGAAAGGAGAACAGCAACGCATTACTAAATATGCTTCTCACAAGCCTTAATTACGCCACTGTAAATGACTTCTTTTGTAACTCCTTCTGTTGGTCCAGAAGACAGGCTATTTAAGATTAACATACCAACTATTTTTCAAATTAAAATGTAGACAATTCTAATGAGTTATAGTGATATTATTCATATTACAAAAAAAGAGCCCTGGTTAGATTGGGAGAGTGGAGTCATATTTCTAGTGGAACAAAACACATCTTATTCTCTCCAGTTGCATTTCTCTCTTTCTTGAAAAATTACTAGTCTTCTCTGCCCCCTGCTTAGATTTTTGTTTCTATTGAGTGACTCAAGGTGGCTTGAGGCTTTAAATTAATGCCTGGTAGAATATCATTGAGGCCTTAAAAGAATGAAGCCGGTCTGACCTATGATACCTCAAAAAAGAAAAAAAATCTGGATGATTTCATCTTTTGCCATTCTTGGTCTTGTATGTTCTCCTCTGCTACTTTCCCTAGTGTGTTCCGCATTTTAAGATAACAGTATAAAATGTACCTTATGAGTGTTGCTATATTTTAATAGAAGCTATTTTAATAATGCAAATACATGAGTTGAGAATTTTTTTGAGAGTCAGCCCAGTATTCCATTTAAATGAATCCTATTAGTGAAATCTTTTGTGTCTCTTGCTCTGCTGCTGATTGGTTAATAATTTGTTTTTTTAAGTTATTAGACAATTGCTCATTAAATATCAATCTCATCAAGTTATGCACATCTGTAGTGTAGAGGAAGAGCATTGAGAATGCACAGAGCTATATTTGCTACCATGATAATGATTGACCGTAGTTATAAGGAAGAGTTACCCACATTGTTATGATAAAAGTAGAGTATACAACAGTTTTGTAAGTGCTTATGATATTTCAATTCCAATTTTGAGAAATTCTGGGAAAGGGAGCAAACTACAAGCAATTTTTATTTCCAGTTTTGTGATATTCTTGGACCTACTTTACCATTGTAATATTGACATGGTTAAAGTGATTTTTCATTATTTAGGAGGAAAATATTTACCTAGAAAAATATAATCTTAAAATGTGTGGCTATTATGTCAACTGTAATTATTTAGTGCTGATAAAATTGGCCACCTTTCGGGCAGATTACCTGAGGTCGGTAGTTCGAGACCAGCCTGACCAACATGGAGAAACCCTGTCTCTACTAAAAATACAAAAATTAGCCGGGCGTGGTGGCGCATGCCTGTAATCCCAGCTACTTGGGAGGCTGAGGCAGGAGAATCACTTGAACCTGGGAGGCAGAGGTTGCAGTGAGCCAAGATTGTGCCATTGCACTCCAGCCTGACCAACAAGAGCAAAACTCTGTCTCAAAAAATCAAAATCAAAATAAATAAATAAGTAAAAATTGGCCACCTTTATTTCTTATCAAAATATTTAACCAAAAACAAATGCACTATAGCAAATTCCACACTTTTATTTAGGCCTCAAAACTATTTTACTCATAGAAATAACTTCTTTATTTTTTATTTCTTAGCTTTTGGCCTATATTTGTATATGTGGGTCATTTTACTATTTTTAATAAGCTGATTGATGAAAATTAGTTATTCAAAGTGCTTAAGCTTGTAGTTTGGGCATGCAAATTACATTGGATCCAAAAGTTTAGACCATGGAGTAAATAAAAGTGGACAAAGTGGTCTATGAACCTGAAGCATAGCTCAAAAATGCATAGGAAACAGAAATTCCTTCTTTAGATTTCTGTCATTTGCTTCATTCCAACACATATTTTTTGAGCCTCTACAATGTTCCTGCTTCAGTGTTTGATGCAGGAGAGATCAAGACCTGGTCCTAGCTTTCTCGGGGCTCAATTTCTTAGGGAATTGGAGTAAAAACAGAAAAGTCAACCTAAAACTATAGTTGAGTGGGGTGCATGCAAACATGGAGATACTTGTAGGTAGCCCAAAGGAGCTAGTGACCACCTCTGAGGAATGGGGCAGGGGAGCCTCTCTGAGGTGGTCTTTGAAAGGCCAGATAGAGTTTGCTAATCACAGAAAGGCAGAGGACATTACAAGGAGAGGGCTCAGCAATTGCAAAGTGACAGCCGGTGAGAGAGGAAGCAGGTCTGAGAGTACAATAGAGGGGAGTGAATGGAACGGGCCTAGGCCTTGAGGATGCAGGGGCTAGGCAGAAGCTAAGCTCTACTCTCAGGTGTCATGTTCAGGACTTCGATTTTAATGTAGTGGGGATCTCCTGAGGAACTTACAAAATCAGATTTGTGTGGGTGTATTTTAATAATACACTTTCTTTTATAAGATAAAATACACTGGATGCATACAGTGGAAACCCCAATGTACTTACGCTCCAACAACTCAGAGAAAAGTACTGTTAACGTTTTGATGTAGATCCTTCTGATCACTTTTCTATTTATGTGTCTGATATATGTAAATATCTATATGCACATATATGTATTTAGAAATAGTTACATATCATACTTGCTACTCAATAACCTGCTGTTTTACTTAGCAGTAGGTGTGTTTTGAACATTGTCATATCAATTCTTTTCTGCAAGATGATTTTTAATAACTATGCAGTATTTCATCATGTGGAAATATACCAGTTGAGAAACAATTGTTGGACATTTATATTATTTCCATATGTTTTGGTATTATAAATAATGCTCCATTAAACATCATTGTGCACATACATCTTTGTGCCCATATCTAATTATATTCTTTTTTTTTTTTTTTTTTTTAGACGGAGTTTCTCTCTTGTTGCCCAGGCTGGAGTACAGTGGTGCCATCTTGGCTCACTGCAATCTCTGCCTCCTGGGTTCAAGCGATTCTCCTGCCTCAGCCTCCTGAGTAGCTTACAAATATTCCTAAAAACCTAATTGTTGGTTGAGGGAGTAGAAGCAATTTATCATGAATTTGATAACATATTGCCAAATTACCCCCCAAAAAACTGAGCATTGTACTGAACAGGGGTGAGGTTATGGGCCAGGAGACACATGAGAAGGCTGTTTCTGTAGTTCAATGGAGAATAATTGGTGACTCACTAAAGGTGGTAGATCAAAAACAGGTAGGCATCTGGGATGATGCCCAGCTTCCTGTGTTGGGTGATAAGACCCATGGATATACCTAAGAGAAAAAGAGCATGCAGAAGGAATAACTCAATTCCTTTCAAGGCCGTCATTATGGACTCTTAGTTAGGAATGTGTATTCTGGCTAATTCCCTCTTCCTCATATCAACAACTTTTTAACTTTCTTGATCCAAATACCTAGACCCAAACCATTAGAAAAATTCTCTTTCATTAAGGGTAACTACATAAAAATGACCTTGCTTTATTCATAAGAGAACATTTACTGAGTAGTTTCTCTTTATGTGGTGTTTTGAACATTGTCATGTCAATTCTTTTCTGCAAGATGATTTTTAATAACTATGCAGTATTTCATCATATGGAAATATACCAATTGAGAAACAATTGTTGAACATTTATATTATTTCCATATGTTTTGGTATTATAAATAATGCTCCATTAAACATCATTGTGCAGTGGCATGATCTTGGTTCACTGCAAACTCTGCCTCCAAGGTTGAAGTGATTCTCCTGCCTTAGCCTCCTGAGTAGCTGAGTAGCTGCCCTTCTAGGCAGGGCAGAAGAAGTGCTACAGAAATAATGGAGGATGTAGGAAAGCCTAGAGCAGGCATCTTATCATAATGCCCTTAAATGAAGGAATTCACTATCAACCCGAGGCAGAACTGTACTGAGATTGCCTCCAAGTCTGGAATGCACTTTTTCTGATAGTCCACAGAATTTTAGAGCTAGAAAAGGTCTTCCTGTCCAAAGCTTCCTGTTTTATAAATAAAAAACTGAGTCTTTCTCAAAGCAAGGAATGTGCTGGGATGTTGAGCCCTAAGGCCAGGGGAAGACCAGAATGACCAGAGACTCCAGGCCTGTCTCCACTGCCTGGGAACAGCCTTGTCCACTTTTCCCTGTGAACTGTACAGATAGTACCATTATCGGTGTGAGTGAGGTTGGGAAACCACTTCAAGCAGTAGTTTCCAAGCCTGAATCAGGGTCAGAATTACTTGGGGAGTTGTTTAAAAACAACAAAAAAGGGCACCAGATTCCTAGACTTGCCCTAAGTTTACAGAATCAAATCTTGGCTCCTGGGGCCTAAGAAGCTTCTTAGGTGATTCTGATGTTCTTGGTTTACAGATCAAGTTCCCAAAGCCCCTGGATTACAGTATGGGCTTTAGGATGAGGCACACCCATTTTATTTTTTATTTTTTATTTATTTTTATTTTCTAATTCTAATTTTTTTTTTTTTGAGACAGAGTCTTGCTCTGTCATCCAGGCTGGAGTGCAGTGGCATGATCTTGGTTCACTGCAAACTCTGATCCAAGGTTGAAGCGATTCTCCTGCCTTACCCTCCTGAGTAGCTGAGATTATGCCTGGCTAATTTTTGTATTTTTTAGTAGAGACGGGGTTTTGCTATGTTGCCCAGGCTGGTCTCAAACTTCTGGCCTCAAGTGATCCACCTACTTTGGCCTCCCAAAGTGCTGGGATTACAGGCGTGAGCCACCATACGCGACCCAGAGACATGCTCACTTTAAATCGTGGTTCCATTACTAGTTACTATGTAACACTGGGCAAGTGATATAAACTCTTTGAGCCTCAGTTTTCTCATCTGTAAAATGGAGATAAAAACACATATATTACAAAGAAGGAGGAAGTACATAGACAATGTCTGGTTCTAAGAAGCACTAACTAAATTATAGTTGTTACTATTATTCTTATTTATGCTTACTGGTACTTTAATGACCAGAGTTAATGTAATTTCCCATGGTCAGTCCCATTTCTGTGTTTTTTTAATCACTCAGAGTTAAGGTTACTGAAAAACTATCCCTGGGCCATATATATTTAGCAGTTTGGCCCCCTCCCAGTGATGGGTTTGCACTTACAACTTCTACCTCCAGGTGCAAAGACTTTCAAGTTTAGAGCACAGCCAATGACCAAAGAGGCAAAAAGAATAACATTAACTGGCTCACCTGTGAGCTGAACCATAGCTTTATTCATTGCCAGAGCCAACCTGACTGTGACTAATTTTAATACAGGGAGAGATAGCACTCAATATGTTCCATGGTAAGTTCAAAATCGGAACTTTCATTTCCTTTGCTACTGTAGAGAAACATTGGTATGTTGCAAGTGTAGGTTCTCATGTCTAAACATTTAGCTGTGCATTAAATTCTGCCTTTGACCAAGGCTTACCAGAGTATTAATAAGACCTTGAACTTTTGCTATATTCTACAAACTTCCCTGATCAAAATTAAGAACAGTGCCATCTTCTTTAAGGTTTTAGGAAAAACCTCCAACTACAGCAAATGATTAAAAGGCAGCACCACTTTTAAAGATAAACGTTTATAATTAGCATGGAGGTTCTGTAATTTAAAATGGAAAGTTTGTGAAGACACAGGAAAGTAGGATAAACCTCGGCTACAAAATAACAGGTTTTAGAGGCTAAAAATATCAACCATTTAACCCAAAGTGAACCAATTATAACAAATTTCCTGTAATGGATGGGCCTAAAACTTAGAGGTAAATCCACTGACTTCACAGGAAATAAGTCAGATTCTTAATACTAATTACCAAACTTTTGCCATATATTGCTCTCCAAATTTAGAATTCCAAATATCTATTCCATTTGAGTTGCTGAGCTCAGTGTTGTTTTTATGTTAATAGGATAGGAGCACTTGCATAGTATATTGCATTGAAATTTGTTATCTATGTAATAACCATCTATCGCTTATTTAGTTATTACCCAGACAAATATGTTTTTCATAGTCATCTGGGATCTATTTGGAATAGTGTAACTCCTGTTTCAGCTTAGAGTTAGTTTCATTTCAATATTATTTCACTTCTGTATATCAAAAGCATACTTTAGCAGTGTGACAGGTAATAAATTGTTATTTTCAAAGAACTGTCAATCATTTCATAATATATTCTTCTAATCAACTGGCATGAATTTGATACATGGTAGATAGCTTATCAAATGTCTGTTTGGATTCTTTCATTTGGAGTGTGTTAACTGAACCTATGGAATGATGAAACTCAATCTCAGGCTAAAGTAATGGAATTTTTATATCTAAAATACAAAGAGTTATTTTTGGGCAAGGGAGTTTAGGTGATGAAATGCTTCACTATGAAGTGCCAATTCCTTCCCACCCCCAAGAGTTAGTTTAAAATTGAGATCACTAAGTTCCAAAGCCCAACTGCACTCCAGGAAATAATTTAAACTATGCAGTGGTGTAAGTATCATTTTAATCATAGTGCATAACAAAGAAAAATAAATTTGACTACCAAAGGTTTCTTTTTAGAAAACCAATTGGTTTTTACCACTATGATCATATCTCTGTTCACACCCACGCTGAACAGCAGAGATAGCCCACTGGCTTCATTCTGGGGTCTGAAGTAAGTTTGGAATACTTTCCCAGCTATTCCTCCATGCCCCACATTAGATTCCAGTTATTAAATGAAATTTTCCCAAAGAGTATACTCATTTCTCAATAATAAAATGTAGAATTTATGTTCTGTAACTATTCATGTTCCAGACTAGGTCAGAGATTTCTCACACATGAAGTAAACAGAAGTCTAGGGCTTTCTAGGAACACATCAGGTTAAAAGGAGTCTGTGGTTTCTTCAATTGGTTTGATCTCTCATGTACTAGATCTCCTTTCTCTGAACTTCTGTGACACCATATTCTAATGTAAGTTGTTTTGTTGTCACTTTCACATTTGTGGGGTTATATTCTTCACCTGGTTTATTTAAAACTCCTGGATTTATAAACCAGATTCTGTGTTTCCATAGTGTTGGATTAGGAACATAGGATTTTAAAAACTCTTATTAATGGATTTGAATTGATTGCAACTTGTCTGGGTAACTTAAGAGAACTTCCTTAATTTTTCTTCTTATATTTGCATATAAAAACACATTGCAGTTACAGCAAGACTCTAACCGTGATCAGTCACACAGTAAGAATGGAGCTACCTATCAATTCTGGGAGGCTCTTGGTTTAGAAAAAAAACAAAAACAAAACTGTGCAGTTAAATGAACATGGGGTCCGAAGTAAAGATGGAAAGAGGATGCGTGTGGAGAGGAGGGTCTTAGGTGGCTCTGGAGGTAGTGCAGTATTTTGGTAAAGGCACTTTTATCCACTCTAAGGCCCACTCTAAGGCTCTATTTCCAAAATCCTATCACTGGGTCATATTCTTGCCAAAGGCACAAGAAGGGTGATCCATGTGGGCTGGGTATTTCCTTCGCCTGCAGGTCTCTTAGGTGCTGTTTCCCCTGGTCTCAGAGGTTCCGTTGCAGATTCCTGAAGCCAATTATATCACATTCTGGAATAAAAGGTTTTCTATGTTCAGGCCACCATTTTGACTCCACATTGTTTCAATCAAACCAAGATTAGCCCAGAGAAAGGGAAAGTTACATTAACATGGAGGAAGTACGAGCTCCACAGAGAAAATGCAAATTAGCAAGTGGTAAATTTTAACGAAATGATCATCATAAAAGATTACAGACTCAGGGAAAAAAGAAAACCACAGACACTTTAGTCTGTTTGTGAAGAAGTTTATGTATAACCATCCTGTACAGTTTAGATCTATTTCTAGGCCACCTGTCTTCTTGCCACACTTTTTGAGAATATACATTTATCAAAAGTTATTCCTTACTGAATTAATAATTTCTAGAAAGAGACTTTATGTATCCTCATGCTTAAAAGTGAAGTGCTCCTTGAAGATTATAGGTGACTTTGATATACTATGAGAACGGCCCTTCCGTAACACATTCCCCTCTGCCATCTAATTTGACACTTAATCTGAGAATTAATAAAAATGTTCTTATGCAATATTGTGTGTAATTGATCCAGGGGATTTGGAGATGGCCAGTGTTAAGTGAAGAGAAGTAAGTAGGGTTTTCTGTGGCCCACCCCATTGCCTGAGTCCATACAGTTGTATGTCTTATCCCAATCAATGCCATAGATCCTTTCTTTGAAATTGCACAGAATTCAGTCCAAAATGTTATTGATGTAATACATATGTGTGTATAATTTATTTACATACTTGGGGGTAAATTAGCAATCTAACTGCTTTATTTAAAAGAAAGTGGAATTTAAGTGCCATGACTCTGGAAAGTAGGGTATTTATAGCGCCATCTGTCTTCAGTAAAAATTTTTGAATTCCACTCCCAGCTCCATCCTCAACTTACTTGGGTAATAATACCTACAGCAGACAGACGATTTGTCTAATGAGTTGTGAAAGTTGTTTCTTTTGAAAACTGGGCTCTCCTCACAGTACAATAATTAAGTAATTGCTGCTATAGTGTGAATCCATCTAAAATTGCAACGTTTGGGTTCACATGGGAACAATTTGGCATGGAGATAATTACTGAAAGTGTAAATGTAGTTTAATTCTTTGGCAAGTGGTAACAACAGACAGTTACCCATCATCATCCTAATTACCTGATGGTATTTGTTAAGCACACATAGGCCACTGGCTCTATATTATGGATTGCACCCACAATTAAAGTGGGCCCAGACCTTGCCCTCTGGGCACCTACAAGAGAGAACAGACAGCCGATTAGTGAATGCACAAACTGAGCATGTCTTAATTCTCCTGGTTTTCAAACATCATGACTTTGCTGGCTGCCACATACCTTTAGCTAAACTGACGTAGACAAGGTGAGCTTTAGGACAGAAGATGTAGGATTAGGATTTCCACAGGGAATTAAAGGTATTTTGCATTCACAAACCCATAAGGTAACACCTGAATGCCTCATCGCAGGTATTATCTTATTAGTTCGTAAATGCAAAATACATTTAGGATCAAAAGAAAATACTGTCAGGAATGTGCACGGGCTGCTCCATCTTTACAGCAGCCAACTATGGGCTCCTAGAAGAAAGCTCAAGAATATCAGATTTGGCAGAGATCTCGTAGGCTACTTAGCCAACTTCCCACCTATATGGAAATCTCAGTCAGCTGGGATTATCACTGGTAGTGTTAAAAATAAGCCTATTAAAGTTGTAGGGAATTTAAATTTTAATGTGCCTGTACATGATACACTGGATTTGAAATTGGATTTACTTGGAAATATGAATACTGAGTAGCAAGAAAGAACTTCAACATTAATTCACTTTGTAGCATGTGTAAGCAGTAAGTGTAGGTCCTTTCATATGCATCATGGCTTATAATAGTCATTTGTCCTCTCTGCTCTTTATTTTGGCAATTTCATTCAAATACAAACTCCGTTTTAATATATTAATCCCAATTTATATAATATAATTGGGTTTTTCATGGAATGGCTCGCTATTGCTGATTTAATTTGGAAGACACTGGAAGATCATTCTTCTTGTAAAAGATGATGATGAATCATATCTAAGGCTTAAAAGCTCATTCAATTTTGGGTGCAAAACTTTAGACCTGAATGGAGTTGTACAGTGGGAAAGAGAAGAAAGGGACTTCAGTCTTTGAAAAACTGTGTTCTCTCCTCACAATTATAGAATGGGGTCTCCAAATGATGACATTCATTGAGTAATCTGTCTTGAATATGAATTCTTGGGGACAGATCATCTTCTCTATATTCTAAAAAGAACTTCCAAAATATTTCCTACAGAAGAATTCTCACTGTTAATCATTCGATGATGAATAATCCATTTTAGGTGGATATTCCCTTAATGAAAGATCTGCACAGGATAATGAGAAATCTATTATATGTTACCAAACATTTTTCTGTATCCATTTATTCATACTCTTTGCTAATGCACTTAATACATATGTCTTTATTATCATCACTCAATTAAACAATACCTTCCTGCATATTGTTGCTAATTGCAAAATTTCTGAAGAGATTAAGATATTTTGAAAGTTTTGGTGAGTTACAACCCTGCTCATACAAACACTGTGTATGTTAAACAATATATTATGGTTCTGTATGGAATCTGGAGACTGATAGAACAGTATGTAAAATATGAGAGTGGGGTCATATTTTTGGGTTCATATAGCCTGATTTCCTTTCAAATGCAGGCTGTCTTTTTATTCCCACAATATATAGTACAGTTGTATTAGTCAGGGTTCTCCAGGGAAACAAAACTGGTAGGATGTATATAAACATAGAAAGAGATTTAATTTAAGGAATTGGCTGACATGATTGTGGCAGCTGTAAAGTCCAAAACCTGCAGGCTGGGTGGGCAGGCCGGAGACCCAGAGAAGAGCCAACATTGCAGTTCATGTCCAAAGGCTACCTGCTGGCAGCATTCTCTCCTGCTCAAGGAGTATAGTCTGCTGTTCTGTCAGCCCTTCAACTGGTTGGATGAGGCCCACCCACATTATGGAGGCAATCTGCTTTGCTCTAAGTCCACTGATGTACATGTTAATCTCATCTAAAAATAACCTCACAGAAACATCCAGAATAGTGTTTGGCCACATTTCTGGGTAATGTGGCCCAGCAAAATTGACACATAAAATTAACCATCCCAACACCCAACAACAACAACAAAAATGAGACAGCATTTGGAAAGAGTGTTGCTTTTCCCTTTCTGTCCTCTTTGGGCAACCATATTTTGATTGTAATAGGAAAGTAACACACACACACACACACAAACACACACACACACACACACACACACTCCTTGGAGCAGTCCATAGTTAGACTTTATGAAAGCAGAGAATGGTTAATAGAGAAGGAGTGAATCCACACTTTGGAATGACGACGCTACATGATTAATATTAGCACCCGTATATATAACAATTTGTATGTTATTTAAAGTGGGAAAAGAGACCTGATGTAAAATTCTGATTCCTCATCACTAAGAGTCTTGTGACTTTTGCCCGTGGAAATATATCCAGAGACTCTTCTAGGTTCTCATGATCCTCTTTTGTTTCTCCGACGGGAGAAACATACTGCAGGGAGCATACTTCTTTATTTCAGGACAATAGACTGACTTTGTTTCTGAACTTGCTCTCATCCCCTTTTCTTGTCTCTCTTGCTCTTCCATATTATGCAGAGGCTTCAGAGCCTCCCAACCCTCCAAAGCCTGCAAACATTCAGACAGAAAGCCTGGCTTTTCTTTCTTTTGGAGATGGGGTTTCACTCTTGTTGCCCAGGCTGGAGTGCAATGGCGCAATCTTGGCTCACTGCAACCTCCGCCTCCCGAGTTCAAGTAATTCTCCTGCCTCAGCCTCCCGAGTAGCTGGGATTACAGGCGTGTGCCACCACACCTGGGTAATTTTTTTGTATTATTAGTAGAGATGGGGTTTCACAATGTTGGCCAGGCTGGTCTCCAACTCCTGACCTCAGGTGATCCACCCGCCTCAGCCTCCCAAAATGCTGGGATTACAGGTGTGAGCCACCATGCCTGGCCGAAAGCCTGGCTTTTCTATCTCTCTTTTCCCACACCATGCCATCCTTTTAACTTTTTAAACTTATCAAGTAACCCTTTAAATAATACTATTCACATTTTCCCTGTATTCTCAATGACAAAGCAATTCTGGACGCTAAGCCAGCAGGTGAGAGCATTTCCCACTTTTCTTCCACTTCTCCAGATCTTGTACCTCTATATAAGAAGCCCAGAACCCTGCCCGGCAAAAGCAGAACTCTCCTCAAAAATGAAGTAGGAAAGAGAGTGAGCAGGTGAGAACAAGATGCTCTTTACTAGAGGTATTAGGGATGGCGGCAAGGGGGAACATTGTGTAGCAAGGAGAAGTCTAGGAAATCACACACAGTAGTATATTTGTCCCAAACACATTTCTAATTAACCATTTATTTGCCAATATCATATAGGCTATGTGTCATCTTCAAAAGATACCAACTACTCTCTGAGGATGGAAACCATGCGAGTGTCTGATGCGGCCCATGGCAATCTTGGACTGCTCTAACTATGACAAATTTCCTCCTGTTGCATCACAGTCTTTTACTCTGAAACTTTATTTATCCCCCTACATCTGCCTCCAGGAGCAATGAGTCTAAATTTATTCTCTGTGATAGCTCTTCAAATACACAAATACTGTCAGAGCTCCTAAATCTAATTTTTTCCTGGTTTCAAGCCCCCAGTTCCCTCAGTCAAAATGTATATGATATGATTTTCAGAGTCTTCTCTGTCTTAGTTGCCCTTTTTGATGTTTGCTAGTTTTTAAATGTTGCTCAAACTGACTTGAACATTCTAGCCAAAGATTCCATGGCTTGTGCCTACTCAAGTGGAATTGTTATCATTTTCTTCTATGATTTGTGCTTTTTAACATGACCACCGTATTTGCATTTGCTTTTTAAACTATCACATTACAATGGTTTGCTTATATTGAGGTTACAAACTCCAATCTCCTGGTCATTTTCATTGCAATTATTGCCAACAGACTCCTCCAACCTGTATTTATTTAATCTTTTAACCTAAGCGCATTACTTTTCCAGCTTCATTGTTAAATGTCATCTGGTCAATCTATTGTTCTGGCCTTTTTACAATCTAGCTGCCTGAGAATCACATTAAAAACTCAAGGACCCAGGAAAGAAAAGCTCTAATATAAAAGGACTGCTAGCGACTGTGAGGAACAAAACCACACTAACATATATTTAAATTAAAATAATTGGTGTTACATTCATACAAAGCTGAATGCATATATAAAATAAATAATTTCTTTGAAAGTTAATGTCAAATTACTCTAAAAGTTATAAATAGAAAAGTAATAATTTAGTAGTAATGATCTAGATTGAAATCCCAGATGATATCAATGAAGACCACAAATCAAATGCAGGAAAGGATAGGGGAATGAAAACATACCAAATTCCTAATCTCACACAATGAAAATCAAAGGTTTTGTTTCATCCATGAGTTTGATATTTTATGAAATGTAGGTTCACGTATGATTTGAAAAACTTAGCAGCAACCACCAGAAAAATAAAATAAAAAAAAGATGTCTATGTTCCAAATCACCATGGGAGATAAAAGCAATCAAAACACCAATCATAGAGAAAAACACAGGCACCCACAAAATAAACAGCAAGACATTACTCAAAAACGAGGAAAAAAGCAAAATGCTAGTGGTAAGGTCAAATATCAGATATAAGAATTGAAGTAAATTTTGTAAACTTTCCAATGAAAAGGCATGTACTCCTTAGGATGAGTTTTTAATAAAAGATAAATAAGAGGGCAGACAGAATTAAAACAAAATAACAAAAGTTTAATTTTTAAAAACCCCAAAATTGCCACAAATAAGGCAGAAATGGTTACTGTCTTTTATATTATAAAGATGACATAACAATGGATAAGGAAAATAAATTTTCATTAGAAAAATGAATAAAAGGCAAGAACAGACAATTCACAGAAGAACCATAAACAATAATGTTCATATAAAAATATTCAATATTAAATATGTAGTTAATGAAATTCAAACCAAATTAAAATTAGATTTTTTTCCCCCTGCTAAATCAACAAAGAATTTGAAAAGGAAAGAACATTTTGAATGCCAGTAAGATGGGTCCTCATTCAAGCAAGTGCTAGCGGCAGTGTGAATTGGTACAAGCTTTCTGAGAAGTAGTTTGGTACTGTGTGTATCAAGAATCTTTAAAACATAATGTATTGTTTCATTCAAAAATTCCACTTCTGGAAATGTACCCCAAGGAAATAATCAGAAATGCTGATAAATATTTTTGAAAAGTAAATTGCAATTTTATAAGAAAAACAATAAAAAATTTCAGAATAAAGTAGTAATTAAATGAGTTATAATATGTAACTGATTTACTAGAAATTATGTTTATAGAGTTTTTTATGACATGGGGATCAAGAACTACAATAAAATGCCAACTGAACAAAATGTATGATTTCAACTCTGTAAATGTGTTCTTGTATATGTGTATGTATTTCCTCAATTCTAAGGTTTTTTTTTTTATATTTCAGTGATTCCAAAATTAGGATAAATCATACACTTAACATAAATATTTTTTACAACCCAAAAAGCTATATTTAAATTAATAGATTATCTTACAATAAATTACATCTTACGGTCAAGGAAATACTGTGTCCACGTACTTAAAAAATATGGCTTATATAATAAAAAATTAAATTATTCTTTAAAAAGGAAAGAAAGTCCTGCATGGCATACCTTTAACAACTGCATTTCAAGTTTCTAAGGGGGCTATCTTACAGTTCTTCTGTGCCATGGTTATGGCATGTGCCCACATCTGCTCATCTATTTACCTTACTAAAAAGATAATCTATCTATTTTACTGAAAGCCCATTTGGAATGGATTTTCATTATGAATACTCACTAGATCCTACTGATCATCATTTTGTTTTGTGAGGTCCACAAGCCACCTCTTTTATTGTCCTCTCTGGAATTTTGCAATATAATAACATCATGTCTACTTATTTATTTACTGTTTCTAGAATTTGCTTCCAAACCCCCAATCTCCAACCTTTTGTAAACCCAAAGCGACTCTGTTTTGTTTGTCTTTCGACATATTTCTGTTTGTCCTCGATTCAATGGTTACCTCACAATCATGCCTAGGAGTTCCTTTAGATTCCTCTGGAAATGAGGGTAGGATTCATTTAAGCAGCCCTCCCTTTTCTAGAAATTTGTGTCCCCTTTAACCCATACTTGACGTTTAAGTTTTGAAAATAATTTTCCTCAATGGAACTGTTTCTCTCATCTATTAGCATTGTACTGTCATCTCCAGTATTGTACATTTTACTTTCTTGTTCACATCAGTGATATAAACAGAGTTGAAACGATTGGTTTTATTGCTTTTGTCACTGTTGTAAGCTTTGGCTTATGAACACATTAACGATTCTGACAATTTTCTTAGACATTTCACAATTTGTGACCTTGGTTATATGACCTTCCTTGCTTTATATATGTATTCTTTCAAAATCTAAACTCATCAGAGGATTTCTGGGCAGTCTTACTCATGTCCTTATTTCCACATTTATTTATCATAACATGGTCAGAATTTCATTTTTAGAGCCCACCATCTCTCTTAGGCAATGCTCTCTCTTCATAAAGCTATATTTTCAACTTCCTCTAAACTACTTTTCAAATCTTCTTAGTCTTAAGGCCTTGGATATATGCTGGACTCTGACCAAAACTCAACATCTTATATATTAGTTATTCCTAGATGGCATGATCACTTTTTTCTGTAGTCTCTGTTGTTATTATGGTCTCAGAAAATGAAAGATTTAAATGAATAGTATACTTTGTCAAGATAATCAGGCTAAGTAATTGATATCAGCAAGTAGCTGTGTGGCAGGGGTCTGCCTAGTCCTGATTGCTTGGTTTTATTCTGTAACACAAAGTGAAAGCTGTCAATTTTAGGTTTTGGCCTTAGGGAAATGCAACATGACTAGTCCAGCTGTAGCTTCGTTTGAAAAGCTTCCAAGTCTACATACATGTTATATAGAAGCACACATAGTACACACATGGCACATTGAAATCAAGACTCCGTAGTACCTCAACACGCTTCTCCAGGGCCCTGTAACTCATGACCACAATGAGCAGAGCAGCGGTGTTCCTTGTTTATTCCATCTGCGTAACCCAATAGTAGTAAAATTAAAGCTTCATAAACAAGAAGATATTGAACTCTTTAGCAAAGTCAAGTATGTTGTGAAAAAACCCAAATGGGTTTTTCAATGCAGACATTTTGTCGAGACGCTTAATTTTGTTTGTCGGACCCAAAATGTGGGAGTTGCAACAATCATTATTTCTTTTCCATGTGGGACATAACAACATAACAACTTATATTGTTAGCATTTTGTCCTAGCCTTCTTTGTTAGGTTTTGGTTGAATTCTCAATTGCAATAATGATATATGTGATCACTAAAGAACATAAGTCAGGATATCCACCATCTGTTAGATCAGCATTTGCTTAAGAACATCAACTGGTGTGAAGGAAGAAAATATTTGAACTTTGATTTTTACTTCTTATCTCATCAATTTTATTTTTTGTGCATGTTTTGTTATAATATATTAATATAGGGGTACATTTTATAAAGCATATTGATAAATAAGTGTAAATATACTGGGGGATTAAAATTTATTGATTGTGGTTCATGATCAAAAAAGTTGGAGACCATTATGTTTTATATAAAAATGGCCCCCAACATTTTTGATTATATATAATATATATGAAACCTCCCAGAGCTTGGAACTTATATTTTGCTACATTAAAAATGGAATCTATTGATATTTATTGAGAACTCAATAGGAACAAATATGCTGGAGTATGAAAAACCAATTCAAATGAAAATAGAAATTCACTGACCAGCAAGGTCTGGCAAACATTAGAATGGGCCATAGAAATGGAGACTTCCGGTTGTCTCTCAATATCTGTTCTCTCTTCCTCCTTAGTAGCAGAACCCATGATTTTTAAACCATGCACATTCCTCAGTTTCTATTACTACTGGGTGCTATATGTGACTGAGTTATAGCTAATGGGATGTAATCAGATGTATGCAACTTCTGAGATGTGTCCTTAAAAGGAAAGGAAGCCACTTGTGGTGGCTCATTCCTGTAGTCCCAGCATGTTGGGATGCTAAGGCAGGAGGATCACTTGAGCTCAGTAACTGGAGACAAGTCTGGGCAACACAGTGAGACCCCTGTCTCTACAAAAAATACAAAAATTAGCTGGACTTGGTGGTGTGCTTCTGTAGACACAGTTACTTGGGAGGCTAAGGTGGGAGGATCCCTCAAGCCCAGGAAGTTGAAGCTGCAGTGAGCTATGATCACTATACTCTAGCATGGACAATAAAGTGAGACCCTGTCTCAAAAAAGGAGGTTGGGGGTGAGTATGCCATTCTTCTGCTCTTCCTTCCTGCTGGCAGGAATAAGACTAAACATCAGACATCTATCTTGAACCATGAGGAAGAAGCCACTCACTGAGGATGATGGAGCCACACTCAGAAGGACCAAGACAGAAGGACGATGGAGTCATTATACCAGCTCTGGACTGCTGAGCTCCAGATTGCCTTTATGAGAGAAAAAAAAAATCAATTTCTATCTTGTTAAAGCACTGTAATTTTGAGTTTTCTGTTGTTCACTACTGAATCTTATATGGCTAATGTAGTTATTAATTTTAATTAATTTATTAACAAGATTAAATTAAATTTATTAATTTTAATTGTGAAATATTTTAAAAGTACAGCATATTGAATATTGCATCATAATATCTTATATACTATGATTTAATTATATACACTTATTCCAACCTTTATTGAACACTAATGCATATACAGAGAGGAAAAGATAGTGATTACTTATAGTTAAAATAGGAGATGTAGACACAAACTACAACAATTAAAAGCAAGAGTGGGACAATAAAGGAACTGTAGAAGAGAAGAGAATATTATCAGGAGGAGGGAATGTGGAAGAAACTGGTAGATAGGGATGATCATGCAGACACAAAGTACATTCTGATGACATTGAGAAAGCACGAAATGTCGACAAAAAGGGGTCAATAGATGGAAAATTGTTCCAAATTTGGTCTGGAATAAAACTCTTTGTGTGTGAGACACTTCACAACCAACTTTCTTCTGCAACGAAATTAGCATTCCTGATACATGCTTAAGCAATTTTCTGAGAAACTTTAATGCAATTAAAAGCTTTTCTGGGAAGTCAGCCCCTTACCTCCTCTATTGATGTTCTTTAACCAGACAGATTATTTTTCTGAATTTTGTCTAAAATTTTTATCTAAATATTCTCCTTTTCCATAATACCTCCCTACTAAAAGTGAATCTTTGAATTAGCTTCATTGGATTTCTTCCCCGGCAGCATGAGAAAGAAAAACTTAGATATGTCTTTGTAAATAAATTTGTAGAAAAGGTTTTTTTATTGGCCTGATTACATTTTGACAAAATAAAGTGTGCATATGAGGACATAGTTGCTAAGACAGGCTAAATGATACTGGAAAGCAATGCATACTGGGCTAAGGAATCTAATCTCTGGTTGGGAGTATGGAGCCACTGAAAGTGGCCAGAAACACAGAAAATACTGAAATGCATAGTTGTTAAATTGCATTGAAGAGTGATGCAATCCAGATAATATTGTAGGGCTACTTATTTGGAAATAGCGTGCTGGGTAATCCAGGAGGATCTGAGCTGCTTCACTATTATTCAACAGAAACTGCTATGTGAAGTTCACCAATACCCACCTTGTGCTACCTGTGATTTCTGCAGCACTGATCTCAGCCTTCATTCTTCTTGACCTACATAGCTCATTCATGGGGTTCTCTCCCCTCTCCTTATGAAAAGTCTTCTCACTTGAGCTGTCATGGCATTGTACTGTCTTGATTCTTCTTTTCCTCTTTACTTTACCAATTCCCTGATGACCATTATTTTGTCTACTCAGTGACATTCTTCCTTCTTCCAGCCTCAGAATGCAGCTTTCCCTCAGTGGCTGCCCTGTGACCTCCTCCTCTGACGCCTGCTCCCTCTTAGGGTTTTCATACCTGATGGTACATCGGGACTTCCTGCAGCATAGTAAATATCTTTCACCATATAAAATGTAAGAGCCGTTTCTATTAGCACTATCTTGAAAATAGCAGATACATTTCCATAGACTTGGGCTGGGCTGAGAAATCTACCTGGATGCATGGGGGTGAATCAAATGACATCTCAGTAATTTATTTCTAGACTGGGATCCTAAGCTTATGTTTTTGTGTTTTAACTTGGAAAATCTTTGTCTGACTTTAACCCTGAAGGACTATATTAAGGAATACTTTCCATATTAATATTAACAATATGGTTTATGGCACATTTAAATTAGACATAATCAAAAGTCTCATTTTGCAAGTCTGAAAAAAAGAATGACACTCTATGATATGATTTTATCAGGTTATTTTTCTTTCTTATATCTATTTCATCTCCATGTCTTGTTTATGCGTCTAATTTTGCAGTTGTCACATGGAATTATAAATTCAACTGTGAATTTCCTGTGAACGCATGGACTGTATGAGTTTGTTTCTGTATTCCAATTGTTTTAGTACATGCCTAGCATATAGTAGGTGCAAAACAAAATTTGCCAATTAAATTAAAACAAAAAATGATGTCATTACGAAAAAATATAATTATATAGCAAAAATTAGAAGCTAAATAAGAGTAGAAATTATGTTGAGAAGATTTGGAAGGTCTGAATCTTATTCATGATGAATTTTAAGGAAATGTCAATGGAAATTACTTTTAGCTTTTATTCTTTGTGACTTTTTTTTTTTTTTTTTTTTTTTTGAGACAGAGTCTTGCTCTATCAACCAAGCTGGAGTGCAATGGAGTGATCTCAGCTCATTGCAACCTCCACCTCCCAGGTCTAAGCAGTTCTCCTGCCTCAGGCTCCCAAGTAGCTGGGATTACAGGCACGTGCCACCACACCCAGATAATTTTTGTATTTTTAGTAGAGACGGGGTTTCACCATGTTGACCAGGCTGATTTCAAACTCCTGGCCTCAAGTGATCTTCCCACCTCGGCCTCCCAAAGGGCTGGGATTACAGGTGTGAGCCACTGTGCCCAGCCAATTTTGTGACTTTCATTTGCAGTTGACACTCACGTCTCCCTGACTTTCTCTGTGATTGTCTAAAAAGAATCTGCAAATTCTTTGATACTCCTGCAATAAAAGATTGAGTCTAATTACCCTTCCTTTGAACATGGGTCAGGTTTTGTGACTCAATTCTACCAAACAGAATGAGGGGGAGGCAACCTCCTAACAGTTCTGAGGCTGGGTTAGGAGCAGAGATGCAGCTTCTGCCTGACTCTATCTCTTAGGAGATGTGCCTTTTGGGGCTCAGGCTGCTGTGTTAGAAGTCCAGATATCCTAGAGCTGCCCTGATGCAGAGAATAAGCAGAGAGACCACTTAGAGAAGGTCCAGTTATTCCAGTTGCCAGCTGTCTGAATCTTTCCAGCCAGAGCACCAGGTGTCAGGTATGTGAGTGAAGAAGTCTTCAAGATGACCTCAATCCCAGCCACTGTCTTCCTGTAACCTCAATAGACCCCAAACCACCCAGCTACCCTGCTCCCAAATTCCTAAGCCACAGAAATCTAAAAGGTAATAAACGATTTTTATTATTTTACACTGCTAAGTTTTGGGGTGATTTTCCATACAGCCATAGATACACACTCTCACTAAATTATCATCTCTAAAATCAGCCAAATTCATCTATTTAAGTGCATCATGCTTTTCAAAACATGTTAAAACTTACATGTAGTAAATCTATTTATATGCTTCTAAATTTTATTCCCATTTTTTTTGTGTATATCCCTGATTAGCTAAAGCAAAGACCCTCTCATGTCAGTTTGAGAGTTATGAATATGAAACTTCAGAACTTGCAGCCTTTCAGAGCTACCAAGAATGTAATACATTTAGGGCTGCCTGGGAGGAAGACGGATAGAGAAGGAGCAAGGGTACCAGGTAGCTATGGAAGTCAATCAGCAGGTGATTGGCACACACTGGTATCCCCAGTACAAACAGAGTGTAGTCTTCTAGGGCAAAAAACATGTAACTCTTAAAGGAAGATAGCATGTCATCTTTTCTGTGACCCAGAACATGGGAGAGTCTGAATCTGGACGATGACACTGTGATCCCACCCCATGTTAAGATCTGAGGTTCTGAAGCAGGAACAATTATAAACAGATACAATAAAACTTAAAAAGAAGGAATTTCTTATTTTTAGAGCTTTGAGTTTTGTTGTAAGAAGTGTGTTCTTTGATCTGACAGGAAGAGAAGTCTATGTTCCTCTTAAGATATATATGGTGCTCAGGTCTTTAGGTACTCTGGGCGAGACAAAAACAATTCCTGGCCAAAAGATTGTCAGGAAAGCCAGCTGGCAGGGCAGCTGGGCTAATATTGTCCCAGCTCAGTCAATCTGGACGAGAACATTGACCACTCAGCTAGCAGGGGACAGTAGACCTTTGAGGATCAGTGCATGATTTTAGGAGCTCCTAAAAGAATCTTCAATTTTGAAAAGAACCTGGCATTTGTTAGTTGCCTGTGGAATTTCGAAAAACTTTTGCATATTGTCAAACTTCAGGTTCTTATGACTTGACTCATCCAGGATATGTAAGAGAGTTTGGGAGGTTTTTTTTTCCTTTCAAACTTTCTTTGACTTGTTTGTAATTAGGGCTCTTGCCTACATGTGGTTCCCTCTGCCTGGAATGCCCTTCTCCCAACCTGAACTCCCATAGGCTGCCCTCCCATCATAAGCATATGCTTCTTGGGGTGGCTTCCAAGAACTCTCCCTTTTGCCACCAGAGTTGATCACCACCTCATTTGTGATATCACTGATGGTGCTTAGGCCTCTACAAGACCCTTTTCCATGTTGTGTGGTCATTATTTATTTTCTGACTTCATTCACTAGGCTGTGAGCTCCTAGAAGGCTACCTTTTTTTTTTTTTTGCCATGGATTTAATACAGATATTATGCCTTTCCTGGTTTCCTCTTCCCACTTCCCGGGCAAGCCAAGCAGTAGGTACTCTCCTAATGGGTCTTGACACTTGCCATTTATGGAAACACAGACAGGGTTTTCCACTGAGCTTCTCTAGGTTGCCTGGCAAGAGCCATCCGGGCAGCTTGTATGCTCAACACTGGCGTGTACTTCTTCCGAGAAGCTGGTAGTAAAACTTAGGTTATTTAGCCCTCTTTTCACAAGGCTACTGTCATGTGAGCCTTATAGAAGGACAGAAGAAGAGGGGACTGGGCCCCTCTTGTGTACCGTATCTGGCCTATCTAACCAACCTCTTAGTATGAAAGGGGAGCTATGAGTCTACTGACTCTGCCTGTGCATCTCAGCCTGCTCTAGTGTCTCTTGTGCCATGTTCAACTGCGCCCTTTGCCTGATACTAGGCCACTGCTTGGAGATAAAGTGATCAAGAGAAGATGTATACACACACACATACATACATATATACATACATACAGAGTCTGTGAGTTTTGGGGAACAAGTGGTTTGCGGAAAAGCTAAGGTTTAAAGGTCTCCATCAACCCCCATCAGTCACTCTCTTCTCTTCTACTGATACAAAAAAGAAAGAAAGACCTTATTACTTTGCCTGAACGTGTTTTCTGCAACTTCCTTGTTATTTTGATTGAAAAGTCTCTTGATTTCTGCCATTGATCCTAGACAAAACTGATTCTTGAGTCCTATTTTGCCTTGGTAAATAATCAGGGTTTCTACTTAAAAACCCAGAGACTGGAAAGTGACAGCAGGTAAATGCACCTACTGGAAAGCTGAAATAAATTTAAGTTTAAAAATCTCATTGTTGATACCTGCTAAATTTGCTGCCACTTCATTTAGAGGTGACTTCCAGTATTTGGCATTCCAAAATTAAATATTAGGAGAATCTCTGCTTTTAAGCCAGAAACAGAAAGTTCTCTCTATCACAAATATCTACCCATTATCTTTCTGCAAATTATTAAAAGGATTGATGGCTCAAAAAAGGAAAACAGTAGGAATATAGTAACTTTCCCAGGGTATAAATCCATGTAAGGATTATGCTTGCAGGTAGAAACATTATGTTTCATGTAATCACCATTTGAAATTTTAATTTTGAATTGTGGTACTTGCCCAGGAGAGCCACTACATCAGTCTCAAAACTAGGAAAAAACTCATTGTTTCAACTTGAGAGCTATTTTGGTATTGGTTTATAACATGCCTTTCTCTTAAGACTCCCAAAAATTATATTTTATTATAAAATTCCCCAAATCTTGTATAAAATATTATCTTTATGTAGATAACATCTGGAAAAGTGACCCAGCATTGCATAAAAGCAAATCAAGGACGGAGGTAAGAATAGTTCATTCCTGGATTTCCTAATTCTGTTCTTTTGTTATAAACTGTGTATTATTTTACTGGCTTTATGGTTTCACAAACAAAAGGTTCGGCAGAATCTTTGGACATCAAATGGCCTTTATGAAACAATGTCTTGATGAGTTAAATAAAAACGAATCAGAAACACATGGACTCGACTTCCCTTGAAATATAAGAGGACGCACAAATCAAGGCAAAGAGCACTTAACAAACACTGGGTTTGGGTTTCCTGAACCTGAAATGTTAAAATAATTAGCAAGGACTTATTGAGGCTGAAAAATGATCAGTTCCAGTATTTCTAACTCAAAACTAAAATGAGGAGAGGCGGGAGGGTCCTAGAAGAGAAGGGAGTGGTCATGGGGCAGATGGAAACCTTTGAAAATTAGCTTTTCCTCCAAGCTGTTTGTTTCCCAAAGCTCACAAACTTTGCTTTTATTTACTTATTTTTTTCTCTTTTGCTTTGATTTCCAGATTTCAGCTGAAGACCTATCTAAAATATTCTGAATTGGTTCAGCTGAAGTCTTTCTAGTCTCTTCTCAAAGGCAGAAAACCATGATATTTAGTTAAACAATGCTCTGTTCATTCTTGAATTGAAAGATAAATTCATATATTGGTTATCCAGGAAGTTCAGTTAAGTTGAATTTATTTCCTAGTGAGTTGGACTTCTCAGCATTCCCCAAACCCACGAAATAAATTCTTTCAGAAAGCACTGTGAAAAAGTTGTAAGAAAGAATTATTACGTACTAGACTACAGATTTTAAAATAGATTGTAAGCCTAGAGGAAAAAAAAAGAAAAGCTTGAATTATTACAGTCTGAGATACAACAGTTTCTTTGCTTCATCCTACACTGTATCTGGGATTCCCAGAATTTCTTCTCTGGCCCAGATCTGATTCTTTCTCCTTTCTTCCCGAGTTCCCCTGGGAACTCAGCCTGCTTCCTTAATTCTTCCACAGTTGTTTCTCTCTACTCTTTGCAATTTTTGTCTCCAAATCTGAGTCTGGCTGCAGTGTGAAGCAGTTACTCACGACTACTTCAGAAAGCATATATTTTTAAAAATATTATTTTAGGTATTTTATTAGTAATAATAATAGGAAACTGACTGGGGCGACAAACATAACAACCAAGGGGAGGTCTCAGAGTAGTGGCAGAGTAATCCCTGATCTGTTGGTTCCTTACTTCCTCTGTCAACTGAAAACTTGAATACAGCAGTCCTGCCTTACCTCTTATCTCTGAGGGTAGATCTCAGCTCCCAGACCTGCTCATCTGAGGGTCCTTCATTGGCCATGCCTGGAGACACTATGCAGATTGCATCATTAAAGTCTACTTGTATTAAGGGAGAAGTTTCCATTTCTGAAGACCTTCTGATTATAGGACATTTGTTCACTAGTGCTATGTGCGGTATAAAATCAACCTCTTTGGGCATATTCTCATGTACTCCCTCCTATTTATGAAAAACTATTTTTAAGGTATTTCAGACTCATCAATTTTTAAACTTTAAAGTTAAAAATAATATTTTTATCACTTAAATATGAGATGTTTCACTTAGTCATCAATATAATATATATTTGTTTCCAGTAGGTCCAAAATGTCTGGCACTGTGAATACAATGTGGTCAAGCGTGTGGTGTAATTTAAAACAACAACTGTGAAAGCATTCAGCAAAGCCTAAGAGTTCTAAGGGGAGTTCTTCATTAATGCTGTCAGCAAGCACCATCACACTGCTTCCTCTGGATCTCTACTAATAGTATTTTAGCCCATGATGTAAAATAAAAATAATATTTTGGGTTCGGTGACTACTATTTTTTGTGCATATTGTCTTTCTCTTGTGATGCAAGACCTTTTCAGATGCTTGAGTTCATTGTTTCGTCTCTTGCCACTCTCATAGCTCCCTTCTATAGAGCACTTACTATGAGGCTTATGCCTCATTTAATCCTTGAGCAACCCTGTGAAGAAGTGAAATAATCATATTTCATGACAGAACAAATTTAGACTCAGACACATTAATTGGCTCAATACCAAGCCACTAATAAAGTGGAAGAGCCCACATCTGAACCCAGATCCAATTCTATTTTCTTTGATTGATTTATTTATTTTTATTTTGTTTTGTTTTCTTGAGACAGGGTCTCACTCTGTTGCCAAGGCTGGAGTGCAGTGGTGCAATCTCAGCTTACTGAAGCCTCGACCTCCCAGGCTCAAGCAGTCCTCCCACTACGTGCATGCCACCACACCCAGCTAATGTTTTGTTGTTTTTTGTTTGTTTGTTTGTTTTTTGTAGAGACGAGGTCTCACTATGTTGCCCTGGCTAGTCTCTAATTCTTGCTGTCTCGCGAGCCTCCCATCTTGGCCTCCCAAAGTCCTGGGATTACAGGGATGAGCTACCATGTCCAGCCCCAGATCCAACTCTAAGGTATATTTTATCTCAACATTCCTCTCCATTTTCTTGGTCGTCTGTACACAATGCCTAGAACTTTCAAAGAAAGGTGCTATATAAAAACCAGTTCTGAAGTTAGAGTAATAATGGACAGGAAAACCAACTCACTATTTTATAACTGTATCATTATAAGTCCATAAAATGTTAGAGTGGTAGGGGCATTTATGATCACCAAATTTAACCTCATTTTTACATGGAAAAAAGCCTCCTAGGAATAGAATGTCATCTTCAGAGTGGCACTTAGGTTGCAATCACAGTCTCCACTCCTCAAGCCAGTGTGCTTTCCGATGTATTTACACCTGGTCTGACGAATCATAGTATAGACAAAAGAGAAAAACTCCACCAAGGAAAAGCAACTCCACTTCACTAGATCCCCAAAGGTATCACTTTTTTTTTTTTTTTTTGAGATGGACTCTTGCTCTGTTGCCCAGCCTGGAGTGCAGTGGCGCAATCTCCACTCACTGCAACCTCGCCTCCTGGGGTCAAGAAATTCTGCCTCAGCCTCCTGAGTAGCTGGGATTACAGGCATGCACCACCACGCCTGGCTAATTTTTGTATTTTTAGTAGAGACGGGGCTTCACCATGTTGGTCAGGCTGGTCTCGAACTCCTGACCTCGTGATCTGCCCACCTCGGCCTCCCAAAGTGCTGGGATGACAGGTGTGAGCCACCACCCTGGACCAAGGTATCACATCATTAAGGTTATTGCCAAAGCTACCATTTCTAAAACCAAGAGTTCTGAGGAGAGTTGTGAGTGTTTTGCATTGGATTCTAATGGCTGTCCAATCATTGAATATATGAAGTTCTTTTTGACAGTTGGATGTCAAGAGAGAAAAAGGCAGTGTGACCATTTTTCAAATGCCGCATGTATGCGTAACATGGGCATGTGCTATAGTACCATTAATTGAGTCCTTGTTTTTTGTTTAGAGTATACAGTTGGGTCTAGAATTCAGCAAATCTGTAATAGCTCTTTGATTGCTTAGACTCAGGGGTCCTTCCTTATCAGTCCTAAATTATCTTCCTGTGTGTGCGTTTTTTCTTTATTTGCCACAAGTCCTAGAAATTCAGCTTGTTTTCCTATTTTAGTTTAAAAAGATGATGGAGCAACCACAATTATTTTTATTGAACACTTGTTATATGCAAACACTGTCTTTAGTGCTTTACATGCATTATTTTGCTAATCCTTGTGAAGTAGGTCCTATATTATTCCATATTTATAGATGAGGAAACTGAGATACAGGTTAAGTAACTTTAGCAGGTTAAATCACAAGGAAGTGACTGAGCTGCTCTGCACTATGTCATTTTGGTTTCTCCCAGATTTCTCCTTTGTTACTCCTAAAAGGCAGGCACATACTATATGCCCTTTCCCATCACATTAGAAAAAAATAGGGTTTTGCTGGTAATTACTGCTACAAAACAGAGTAACACAATCTAAACATTAGTTAGTTATGAGGTAACAGGACCTTACAAAGTTCTTTTGATTGTGATTTGTGGTCTGTAGTTTATGACTGACTGCCTCCTGACCTGACAAAAAGAAGCCATAATCCTCTCTGTTCTCTTCTTTCTTTCTTTATTCTTTTTTTTTTTTTTTAAGATGAAGTTTTGCTCTTGTTGCCCAGGCTGATATGCAAATGGCACGATCTCGGCTCATTGCAACTTCTGCCTCCCTGGTTCAAGTGATTCTCCTCCCTCAGCCTCCTGAATAGTTGGGATTACAAGTGTGCACCATCACCCCAGCTAATTTTTTTGTATTTTTAGTAGAGACGGGGTTTCACCACATTGGCCAGGCTGGTCTCGAACTCCTGACCTCAGGTAATCTGCCTGCCTCGGCCTGTCAAAATGCTGGTATTACAAGCATGAGCCACCATGCCTGGCTTGTTCTCTACTTTCATTTCCCTGGGGATAGCAGTCTTTTATTCCTGTGTGCCTTTTTGCCTACCTGAAGAAACTGGGGTGTCTAAAGACACTGGTGACGGAGGCTGAAGCAAAGGTGTATCTTGATCCCATCCCATGGGCTCATGTCATTACTGAGCCCCTCCAGACTCCATGGTATGCCCATCCCCAGGTTTCTGTGTATCCCAAAATGATCCCCTCTGGAAAGAGAAGTAGAAGGAAGGAGAGGATAAGGAAGGGAAGAAGAAATATTCTTATCAGTTAACACATAATCAGCGTGTTTTCCTGTAGCATCTTGCTGGTAAAGGTTGAGAGTGTACTTGGACTTAATTTTTCTTTTAAACAGATTCATCACTTCCCTTTATGGGCATAGTAAAGATAGATATGACTAGGATTATATGGCGAATTGGACCATTGATTCCTAGCCTACTGGTTGTCCAGGCTATTGGAAGCAGGCGAGTAAATTTTATGCAGAAATGAGCTCCACTGTTTTTTCATAATCTAGTATTATGCTGACACTGTTATATGCTATAGAATAAAATCATAATTAAAATTTAAAAAAACCAAAGAAGTAATTCCAATGGGAAGACACATGCCTTGGCTCCACCATTAATTAGTTTTGTGATTTTTGGCATATTCTTTAGCTTTTTGGGGACTCAGTTTCCTAGTTTTTAAAGTGAGAGAAAAAAACTTGTCATTTCTAAGATATCTTTAAGTTCCAGTATTCTGTGATTTATAGGAACCGTGTGAATAATGGAGGCTTTTGAAGCTTAAAAGTATAGTATTATAATGGATTTTATGCTTTTCTGTTATTTTGAATTTTATTAGACTTTTGGTTCTGGATATTAAAGCAGAATTGAATATTTTTCAATTAGCTCTGTAGGTAGTACTGAACACATATTTAATTCAGGAAGAAAAAAGCTAAAATCTTGTATTGGGGGAAAAAGAAGTGTTCTTCAGTTTTCTTAGACATTAAATGGCTCATTCAAAGCAACATTTTGATAAATTGTGTAAATGAGAGAAGAACATATGGATTAAATTTTCCTTGAAATACATACGCATTTAAAAATTAAGAAGAAAAAGTGCTTGGCAAAGCCCATTTGGGGTTCTGCCAAATGGAAAACATTTTAAAAATAGTTGAAAATGTAGTTTTATCTTGAAATGCTACCATATTCACCGATCTTTATTGATTATATATTTTTAAATTTGTTAGTTACTCGCCTTATATTTATTTTTACAGTTTTTTTTAATGTTCTGGGGGCTTGTTCAATTATAGTACTTTTTTTTTTTTAAACAGAAAACACAGTCCATCAGTCACTGAAGAGCACGTCAGTGTATCCATCTCTCCCTGTGTGAATCCTGTTACTTGGACTTGTGTAGAGGTTGCAGTTTGATCTTTCGTGTAGTAATGACTGGCATCAATTTATATCGATACAATGAAAAATTCTAAAGAACACTTCGTGGTAGAGAAATAAAGGAGATCTCGTCTTTGAAGATGCAGAATATGGCAAGTAACTTTCCAGTAAATCATTCTATTTTAGTGGAGGAGTTTTGAAGGAAGATAAGCCCTGAGTTTCCTGATTATGTATAATTCAAACATAGATATTCAAAAGTCTCAGAGATAACATCCTTCCGTATAGATAGAAGAGTTTGCTTTGTCTATAGATCCCATTGTACAACTTGAAGAAGAGAAGAATTATTTTCTCAAAATCTCAAAAATCATATTTCTGCAATTTTCTCAATCTCAGAATCACATCTAATTTCTGATCAAATTGGCAACACTCTCTAGTTCTAAGTGTTCAGTTCATCTGGAAAGAACTTGGTGTAATTTGTGTAATTACTTTACAGCTATCTGCAAAACAAACTGTGGGAGTCACGTCTCTGTCGATGAATGTACAGATTCAGGTCACTAGAACATAATCCTGAAACTGACATTCTCTGTGAGATTTTTCTCCTCCTTCGGTTCTCCTTTTTTTTTTTTTTTTTGAGACAGGGTTTCTCTCTGTCACCCAGGCTGGAGTGTAGTTGCACAATCACGACTCACTGCAGTCTTGACCTCCTGGGCTCAGGTGATCCTCCCACCTCCCTCCCAAGTCGCTGGGAATACAGGTGTGTGCCACTACACCCAGCTAATTTTTGTATTTTTTGTAGAGATGGGTTTTCGCCATGTTTCCCAGCCTGTCTCCTTTCCTTTTTATGATTGAATCCTTTTGAAAAGAATGTTGTTTTGTTATAAAATTTTAATAAATGAAGAATTTATTTTGGTGTTAAAATCTTAAACCCTATTAGATGGTACCATAAGGGTTTGTATTCTACTCAGGATATGTCCAAGGAAATGATAAGATTTGTTTGCATAAGATGGTAACAATATCTTATCTTTTGAGGCTAATCTTTAAAACCCAAGAGTATGTGTTAATTGTTGGGTTGTCCTTTTTCTTCTATAGCATCAAAATATTATATGTTATTGTTAATAATTTTCAATGAATTCTTTATGATTTAAATAAAAATCATTCTTATTGGGCTCATATGTTTTACCCCCACAAAATTGTGAATAGAATTTGTACAGTTTCATGAACTCTGAAATAAAAAATGTAGGCAATTTTCTTTTTCTTTTTTTTTCTTTTTTCTTACTCAGAGGTTTCCAACACATTTTATTTTGCAGACCACTGGTTTGTAGGTTTTTAGGACCAACATCTGTATCAATTCCTATAAAATGTCCAATGAATTTCAGTTCCATAGCAGGCTCTTCCATGCTGCGCACCATGCTTATGGCTGAAGGTCTAGTTACACATGCGTAAAGGCTGCCCTTCCCGCTGGTTCCTGGACGAGGGCGCATCCAAGTTAAAGCCTCTTCCAGGAGCTCCATCTTCGCAGGGGGTCATTTCCTTTGGCAGTAAGTCAGTTTATGTGTGCGGCTTTGGTGCCTGTGAGCAGGAAGCACCAAAAACGTGCAGGATGTGCTATTTTTTCTCTGATGAAGATGGGCACTTGAGGATCCAGTGCTCTTGTGCTTAATGACAGGAATCCCTCAATTGCTTAGTAGGTTAAAATATAAGGAAGCCTCCACTTTATGCAACACAGATAACACCTTTCGAGATTGCCTATTTATTCTAGAACTACAAAGTTTAATTCAAGAAAATATAGGTCCCATGAAAGACTTAAAAGTTTTATAAAACTAAAATCTAGTTTTTCCCGATAAATTGTACTTTAGGCAAAACCCTCCCAATGCTTCTAAAATAATACTAAAAGGGGCAACTGATTATACAAGAGCAATTTAAAAAATTAAATATTTATTTGAATAACAAGTTTAAGTTGGAGCTGCAATGTTGGCAATGCAGGTTTTTAACACAGATCACAAAAAGCATGCACAAAAAAGTACTGGTGCAAAGGACAAAATAATGCTAAGAATTAGGCTAAATATCTGCTGATTTCAAGAAAACAAAAGGCCTGAAATCACTGTACAAAATAAAAAATGTATTAAACACTAACATCCACAGAACAGTCTTTATTATTGATTATATTTAAAAATTATTTGCGTAATTATATATTTTGTAAATGAGTATTATACATGAGCCTCCTTTCGGAAGGCATTTCCTTGTAGCACTATAGAACATCTAATTACATTGCAAAAAGTATCCTTCTTTGCTATCGATAAAGAAAACAGTTAGTGGTGTTATTGTAAATATCAGAAAGGCTACAAAAAAAGAAATAAGATTTCTTTTTTGTCTCTTCAAAGTGTTTTCCATGCAGTGAAGCACTTGCCCTGTTTAACTGAGTGCACTACTAGAGAATGTTCTGGGTCCGAGATGCTCTTGAGAGACAAGACTAGGCTTTTCCAAATCAAACATTCAAAGGAATCATGCAACCCTCTTATGACTGAGATACCGTCATGTGCCACTTATCAATGCTGTCTCTCCAGAAAACCATTCAAGACGCTTAAAAAAAATCAGACTTATGATAAATATACATAAAATGAAGACACCAACTGCTATTTGACAAGACTACTGGTAATGTCTGTGCTATGTGAAAGCACCTTTAAAAAGAGCCTATGCAGCAAGAGATAAGTGTCTAAAGATTCAAAATGAATCAACAGTATTGGATAACAATATAATTCTCAACTCAGAAGCTGCCTCAAGATTGGGTGCATCCTCAGTTAATGTAACAGGAAAAAAAGGTGACGGATTTTATTTTATTAATTGTGTCCACTTACAAACCGACCTAAGGTCACCCGATGTGTAGACACAATGAGATTTCTGTTGTTTATAGTCTTTAATTGAAGTGATGATAAAGGAAATAGATCTATTTAAAAACAAAACCAAACAGCTATTTCTGTCTAGATTAAGAGGTGGCCCCGTCAAGCATGTAATCCCAGCACTTTGGGAGGCCTAGGGGGGCGGGTCACAAGGTCAGGAGATCGGGACCATCCTGGCTAACACGGTGAAAACCCGTCTCTACTAAAAATACAAAAAAATATTAGCCGGGCGTGGTGGTGCACGCCTGTAGTCCCAGCTACTCCGGAGGCTGAGGCAGGAGAATGGCGTGAACCTGGGAGGCGGAGCTTGCAGTGGGCCGAGATGGCGCCACTGCACTCCAGCCTAAGCGACAGAGCGAGACTCCGTCTCAAAAAAAAAAAAAAAAAAGAGGTGGCCCGGGTGTGGGATTCATATTTTGGGTGGCCACTTGTGGTGCGACCTCGATGATCCAGGGTTTGTCTATGATTCTGGCTGTGCAGTTGCCCTTCTCTACAATCCCAATAATCCATGCTTGGTGGCCTTCACCATATTTGGGGGACTTTATCTCTGCACAGAACCGAGCTGCTTGCTGATGTGGTAAACAGATCAGAAGGCCGCCTGAGGTCTCTGGGCAGGTCCTGTGCATGAGGCCGAACATGTTTCCGCACGCCTTGCTCGCTGCAGCCATCTTGGCCAGCGCCGGGAGGCTGTGAATTACAAATGACACCTCGTTCCTCTGCTGCTTGGCCAGGTTCTGCACATGGCTCCAAATCCCAAAGCCCTTGATGTCAGTGGCCGCGTGGGCATTGAACGTGTGCATGAGTCCGGCAGCTGTCCCGTTGAGCCTTGCCATGTTCATCATCGCCTCCTGGTAGGCCAGCTCTACATCTTCTTGGGTGACCACTAGTTTAATCTTATTCCATTTCTCAGGAATATCCAGCCACTGGTGCACAGCCACTGCCACCTGTGTCCCCAGGGGTTTTGTCTACACCAGCATGTCTCCTGGCACTGCATTGTCTGCATGATAAATTCATTGGGCTGGCAGACAGTGGTAGCAACTCCTCCCAGGACAATCCAGGGGTTTAGAACTGTTTGGCCGCCTGTTACAGACGTTCCTGCTTCTTCAGCTGCGTCTTTAAAACCTTGGATAATCAGAGGCATCACTTTATCCCTTTCCCTGTCAGTCATTTTATTACTGACTCCAAGGAGCATCAGCATATTGTTGCATTCCATGACCCTCGTTGCGTAGAGGTCACTGAGGACATTGACTGACACATGCTATCCTGCCCATCATGTAAGGGTCGTCTACGATCGGGTAAACGTAATCTATGGTTTGAACCAAGGAAAGCCCACCGTGCCTCAAAGGAATGACACAATTATACATTCCAGTGCCAAGCCTTGGCATAACGGCTCCCAGAAACTGCTCATCTTCTTGGAAGTGGTTCTTCTGTAAAGATTCCAGAAATTTTTGCAGGACATCTTGGGGCACTTTGCAACCTGTGCCCTTCAGTTCAGTGAATCTGGTTAGCCAGAAGCTCCTGTCCAATTCGTAACTTTCTGGGTTAAAAGGACTCCCGCGTACACATGGTTCTTGTGCCCCGCTCTCCTCACAGCTCAGCCGCTCCCCTCCCTCTGGGGGTTGGCTGGGTTCTTTACGGATCCACCAGCTCGCTTCGCGCCCTCCGCCTCCTCCCGAAAACGGGTCGCGGGCCGTTCCCACAATGCACCGGGCGCGGCCGGGCTCCGTTATCGTCGCTTGAATAAAAATGCCGCGCCCGGCGGCGGCTGGGGCCCGGGCCCGCGCTTGGGCGCCGCGGGGGCTCGTCTGGCTCGGCTCGGTTCTGCGGCAGCCGGGGCGCCGCGCTCCCCAAGTGTAGGCAATTTTCTGTAACAACTCAGAGCAGACACAGAAGTGAAGACCTAGATGACACCTTGGAACTTCTCATGTGCTGGGTTTTGTGTTTAAAGGCCATTCAACATAATACAGCATATTTAAAACATAAAGGAAGTAATTTTTAAATGCTTTATTTTATTTACTTAGGGAATGTTATAAATACTGTAAAATGTTTACTCTCCAAACCCTTTAAATATAAATTCTTTTATTCCTTGGTTATTTGAAAGTAGTAGCATTTATTTAGTAAGTCTGAAAGAGAAATGAATGTAATTATTTTACTGATGGTATTATAGGAAGTTATTTCAGTTCATTAATAAAGGAAGCTAGTTACTTAAATGCCTTCAAGTGTAAGGGGTTAATTTATCATTGGTAAGTTAGACTTGAGTATATCACAGTGGTTTGGAGAATTAGATTATCGTCATAGTTTCTCAGTTACCATGAGAACTTACTTTTTTTAAAAAATCAACTTTATCAAGGTATGATTTACATGAATAAAATGCACCCATTTTAAGCGTACATTTAGATGAGTTTTACAAATCTGTACATCTGTGGAACTACCATCACCACAATCAGGATATAAAAACATCTACATCACCCAGAAAGTTTCTTCATGTTCCTTTGCATTCAATCCCCTCCCCTACAGACCCTAGGAAAACACTGATGTACTTTACGCCACAATAGATTAGTTTTGTCTGTTGTAGAATTTGATATAAATTCAATGACAAAATATGTACTCTTTTGTGTCTGACTTCTTTCACACAACATCATGTTTTCAGATTGATTTGCATTGCCTGTATCAGTAGGTTACATTTAGGCTGTTCACAACTTTTGGTTATTATGAATAAAGCTACTATGAACATTTATGTACTGGTCTTTGTGAGAACATAGGTTTCATTTTTCTTGGGTAAGTACCTAAAAGTGAAATTGATGGGTTCTATGATAAGTATATATTCAACTTTATAAGAAACTGTCAGATTGTTTGTCTAAAGTGGTTGCATCATTTTTTACTCTCACTGACACTTGCTGACACTTGGTATTATTACTCTTGTTAAAATAAGCAAAAGAAGTAAAAAGCTGAAGAATCTAAAAAACCAACAACTCTTCTTGTATCTGTAAGAGGAGTGAGGACACAGGGAAAACTTCAAAATTGGAAAGACCAGCAGGGGAACACAGAGAATCACAATTTACTAGAATAGACACCCACAAACAGAAACCTCCATATTCTGTTCTTCTTAACAAGGCCTGTCCTCAGGAGAAACTATTTTATCAGACCCGAATCTGCTGGGGTTTAAACAGAGCCTTACCCACCAAGGGGAAGAGAAATGCACAACTCCAGTTTTCCACATGGAAAAGGAGAAATACCCAACTCCAACTTTTTCCACCCATCCTGTCTCACAGGGAGAGGGCAGAAAACTGAGAAGCACTGGTAAAGCTTATAGTTCAGGGGCACAGGCTCCCTAAAAGACTGAGAACTAATCACGGGAATATAGAAAACCACTTTGCCTTACTACCATATTATTAAAGGCCTATTTACCCTGTACATCATTTTACCCCACAGATCATGTCTACCTTTTAACAGAAAAATTATAAGGTATCCAAAAAAGCAACAAGTATGGTTTGAAGAGACTGACAAGCATCACAACCAGAGTTAGATACATCAGAAAGGTTGATATTTAACCAGGAATTAAAACAAATAATTACTAGTATGCTAAGAGCTTTAATGGATAAAGGAGACAACATGCAAGAACAGGTAAATAATGTAAGCAGAGAGATGGAGATTCTAAAAAAGAGTAAACAGATGTACTAGAGATAAAAAATACTGTAGCAGAAATGAAAAATGCCTTTCATGGGCTTATCAGTAGACTGGACATTCCTGAGGAAATAATCTGTGAGCTTGAAGATATATGACAACAGAAACTCCCAAAACAGAAAAGCAAAGAGAAAAGAGACTGAAAAAACAGAACAGAATATCCAAGGACTGTAGGACAACTAAAAAAAGGTATACCATTTGTTTAATGCAAATACCAGATGGAGAAGAAAGGGAAAAGGAACAGAAGAAATACTGGAAGCAATAATGACTGAGAATTTCCTTAAATTAATGTCAGATGCCAAACCATAGATCCAGGAATCTCAGAGAACACTAAGCAGGATAATTGCCAAACAAAATCTGGGCATTTTATATTCAAATTTCAGAGAATCAAAGATTTTTTAAAATTTTTGAAAGAAGCCAGAGTAAAAACACCTTACCTAGAGAGGAGCAAAGGTAAGAATTGTATCCATCTCCCCGAAAACTATACAAGCAAGAAGAGAGTGGAGTGAAACATTTAAAGAGTTAAAGAAAAAAACCCATCAACCCTGAATTTTGTACCCTATGAAATTATTCCCAAAACTGAAAGAAAAATCAATAATTTCTCAGCAAAACAAAAATGAGGACATTTGCTGCAAATATACCTGCCTTGCAAAAAATGTTAAGAAAAGTTCTTTAGAGAGAAGAAAAATTATATAGGTCAGAAATTCAAATCAACATAAAGGAACAGCATGGGGGAATGTGTAAGTGAAAGTAAAATAAAAACTTATTTTACTTATTCTTAATTAATCTAACACAACAATTTGTTCAAAATAATAACAATGTATTCAATTTTATAGATATAAATATAGATACGTTTACATATAAGTAAAATGAATGACAGCAATGAGGCAAGGGAGGGAAGGGAAGAATTGGAAATATCCTGTTATTACAAAGAACAACAGACAATAAATTGTGACAGAGCAAGACCCTGTTTCAAAAAACAAAAAGAAAAAAAAGAAATTGCACTATGGTGAAGTTGTGTAGTGTTTTTTTAAAGTGGGCTTGGATTTGTTGTGAATGTATATTGCACACTTTAAGACAACCACTAAAAGAGAAAAAAAAGAAGCATGATGAAGCGTGACTAATACGCTAAGAAAGGAGAGAAGATGGAGTTATATAAAATACTAAATTAAAACAACAAAAGGCAGAAAAACTATGGAAGACAAAAATAAAAACAAAGAAAAATGGCAACAGATAGAAAACAGTAAAAATGTAGTAGATATTAATCCAACTATATTAATAATCACTTTAAGTGTCAATAGTCTAAATAAACCAATTGAATGGCAGAGATTGACGAGTAGATTAAAAAAAAGACCCAACTACATGTTGTCTGCAAGAATTCCACTTTAAATACAAAGACATATATAGATTAAAAGTAAAAGAAGGAAGATAGATATACCATGCTAATACTAATTTAAAAAGTAAAAGTAGCTATATTAATTTCAGACAGAGCAGACTTCAGAGCAAGGAAAGTTATCAGGGATAAAGAGGAGCATTATATAATGATGAAGAGGTCAGTTCTCCAAGGAGATATAAAAACTTTAACATATATGACAACAGATTGTCAAAATATGTGAGACAAAAACTGATAGAACTGCAAGGAAAAATAGATGAATTCACTCTTGTACTTACAGACTTTAACACTCTGTCAGAAATGAACAGATCCAGCAGGCAGAAAATCAATAAGGACATAATTTAACTCAACAGCCCCATCAGTCAACTGTATATAATTGACATCTATAGACTACTACATCCAACAACAACAGTTTACACATTTTTCTTAAATTCACACGGAACATTTATGAAGATAGATCAAATTCTGGGCTGCTGAAAACACACCTTTAGAAATTTAAAATTACAGAAATTAAAAAATGTCTGCCCTCAGACCACAGTGGAATTAAACTAGAAATTGATAACAAAAAGGTAGCTGGGAAATCCCCAAATACTTGGAGATTAAACAAGATGTTTCTAAATAACACGTGGTCAAAGAAGAAATTTCAAGAGAAGTTTAAAGATATTTTGAACTAAATGGAAATGAAAATACAACTTATCAAAATTTGGGGAATGAAGTGAAAGCAGTGCTTAGAAGGAAATTTATAGCATTGAAAGCATATATTAGAAAAAGGAAAGATTCAATAATCTAAGTCTCCACCTTAGGAAACTAGGAAAAGAATAAAAAATTAAATCCAAAGTAAGCAGAAATAGTAAAAAATAAGTGCAGAAATCAGTGAAATTTAAAACCAGGAAATCAACAGAGAAAAACCAGCAAAACCAGAAGCAAAAGGCCAGAAGCTGGTTTTTTTAAAAAGATGAATACAATTGATAAGCCTCTAGCCAGGCTAAGAAAAAAAGAAGGAAGACACAAATAGTATCAAAAATGAAAGACGAAACATCAGTACAGACCCCATACACATTAAAATGATAATAAATAAATATTATGATCAACTCTATACTCACTAAATTGATAACCTAGATGAAATAGACCCATTTTTTGGAAGACACAAGTTTTCAAAACCCAAACATGAAGAAATAGACAATCTAAATAGTCTATAGCTATTAAAGAAGTTAAATCAATAATAATATTCTAAAAAAGAAATGACTCATCTGTCATGAACCTACCATGACAGATGGGTTCACTGGTGAATTCTACCAAATATTTAAGAAGGAAATTACATCAATTTTCTGCAATCTCTTCCTAAGGAGAGAAACAGAGGGAATACTCTTTCCATGAGACCAGCATTACCCTAAGACAAAAATCACACAGACATTACAAGAAAGGAAAACTGCAGACCAATACCTCTCATGAATTTATAAATGCAAAACTCCTCAACAAAATATTAGCAAATTGAATCCAATAATTTAAAAAAAGAAATATACAACATGACCAAGTGGAATTTATCCCATGTATGCAAGGCTGATTTAACATTTGAAAACCAATTAATGTAATTTATCACATCAAAAAGCAAAAGAAAAAAATCACATAATCATATTAATAGATGCAGAAAAAGCATTTGATAAAAATCTAACCCCCATTCATTATAAAAATTCTCAGCAAACTAGGAAAAGAGTGGGAATTTCCTCAGCTTGGTAAAGAATAGCTACAAAAACCTATACCTAACATTATACTTAATGGTGACTAAGATTGGGAATAAGGCAAGCATGTCCTCTTTCATCAGTGCTTTTCAACATTGTACTGGTAGTCCTTGCTAATGCAATTAAACAAGAAAATGAAATAAATAAATGTTATAGAGATTGAGATTAAACAAGTAAAATTTTCTTTGTTTGAAGATAACATGATTTTTTACATAAAAAATCTGAGAGTCAACAACAAAAACTCCTGGAACTTATAAATGATTATAGAAAGCTTGCAAAATACAAAATTAATATACAAAAGTCAATTGCTTTCTTATATACCAGCAATGAGCAAGAGGAATTTGAAATTAAAAACATATATCAATTCTTTTCAACTTGATCTATAGGTTTAATGCAATCCCAATAAAAATCTCGGCAAGTTATTTTATGAATATCAGCAAACCAATTCTAAAGTTTATATGCAGAGGCAAAAGACCCAGTCAACTCAATATTGCAGGAGAAGAACAAAGTTAAAGGACTGACACTACCCAATTTCAAGACTTACTATACAGCTATAGTATTCCAGATAGTGTGGTGGTGTTGAAAAAACAGATAAACAGACCAATAGGCAAGAACAGAGAGTCCAGAAATGGCTGAAAACTCCCCAAATTTGGGGAGAGAAATGGACATCTAGATTTATAAGGTGCAAAAATCCCCAAATAGTTTGAACCAGAAAAGGAATACACTGAGACACAGTATAATTAAGTTGTCAAAAAGACAAAGGGAGAGAAAATTTTGAAATCAGGAAGAAAAAATTGACTCACATCACATACAAGTAAAGTACCATAAGACTATCAGACAATTTCTGAGCAGAAACTTTGCAGGCCAGGACAGAGTGGGATGATATATTCAAAGTGCTGAAAGGGGGGAAAACTGTCAACCAAGAATGCTTTATCTGGCAAAGTTGTTCTTCAGAAATGAAAGAGAGATAAAGACTTTACCAAACAAACAAAAACTAGAGGCATTCAATACCACTAGACTTGACTTACAAGAAATAATAAAGATGCCAGGTACGGTGGTTCATGCCTGTAGCCCCAGCACATTGGGAGTCTGAGGTGGGAGGATCACTTGAGCTTGGGAGGTCGAGGCTACGATGAGCTGTGATTGTGCCATTGCACTTCACATGGGCAACAGAGAAAGACTTTGTCTCAAAAATAATAGGAAAAAAATCAACCAGGTTTGGTGGCTCATGCCTGTAATCTCAGCACTTTGGGATGCTGAGGTGGGTGAATCACTTGAGGTCAGGAGTTTGAGACCAACCTGGCCAACATAGCGAAACCCCGTCTCTACTACAAATACAAAAAACTTTAGCCAGGGGTGGTGGCAGATGTCTATAATTCCAGCTACTCAGGAGATTGAGGCAAGAGAATTGCTTGAACCTGGGAGGCGGAGATTGCAGTGAGCCGAGATCATGCCACTGCATCCCAGTCTGGGCAACAGAGTGAGACTCTGTCTCAAAAAAAAAAAAAAAAAAAAAGGAAAAAAATAATAAAGGAAGTTCTTCCAGCTGAAAAGAAAAGGATGCTAATTAAAAATGTAAAAACATGACTGTACAAAGCTCATTAGCAAAAAAAGTATAGTTAAATTCAGAATTCTGTAATATTGTAATTGTGCATAAACTGCTTTCAACTCTAGTAAAAGAGTGAAAGACAAATGTATTTTTGAAGCCACAGTAATTTGTTATTGGATACATAATATTTAAAAATTTACATTGTAACATCAATAAGTTGAAATGTGTGTGGAGGGGAAGTAAAGTATACAATTTGTATATGCAAATGAAGTTGTATGACCTTAAAATTGGTTGTTATAACTATAATGTTTTATGCAGCCTCATGGTAACCACAATAAAAAAACCTGTAGTAGATACACAAAAGATTCGGAGAAAGAAATCAGAGCCTGTCACCACAGAAAGTAATCAAATTGTAAGGGAAGACAGCAAGAGAGAATGAAAGGAACAAAGGAAATACAAAAGAGTCAGAAAACAATTAACAAAATGTCAATAGCAAATCCTTACCTATCAATAATTACTTTAAATATAAATGAATTAAATTCTTCAATCAAAAGACATAGAGTAGCTAGATGGATTGAAAAAAACAACAAAAAAAACAAGATCCAAGTACATGCTGCCCGCAAGAGACTCACTTTAGCTTTAAGAACATGCATAGGCTGAAAGGTGAAAAAAATAGAAAAAAAATTCCATGCAAATGGTAACCAAAAGAAAGCAGGGTGGCTATACTTACATTAGAAAAAAATAGCCTTTCAATAAAAAACTGTCAACAGAGACAATAGATCATCACAGAATGTTAAATGGGTCAACTCGTCAAGAATATATAACAATTATAACTATATATGCACTAAATGTAAGAGCACTTAACTATATAAAACAAATATTAAAATAACGGAAAGGAGAAATAAACAGCAATATAGTAACAGCAGAATACTTTAATACCCCACTCTCAACAATGGATAGATCAACCACATAGGAAAATCAATAAGCAAGCAGTGGATTTGAACACCATTGTATAATCAATGGACCTAACAGACACATATAGGACATTTTATCCAACAGCAACAGAGTATACCTTTTTCTCAAGTGCATATGGGACAGTCTCCAGGATAAATTATGTGTTTCAAGAAGACTGAAATCATATCAAGTATCTTTTCTGACCACAAAGGTAGGAAACTAGAAATCAGTAACAAGAGGAAAATTAGAAAATTCACAAATCCATGGAAATGAAGCAACATGCTCCTGAATGACCAACAGGTCAAAAAGAAATCAAAAGGGAAATTAAAGCTATTATGAGATAAACAAAATTGAAAACACAACAAACTAAAAGATATGGATGCACCAAAAGCAGTTCTAAAAGGAAAATTTAGGCTGGGCGTGATAGCTCACACCTGTAATCTCAGCACTTTGGGAGACCAAGGCGGGTGGATCACCTGAGGTCGGGAGTTTGAGACCAGCCTGACCAATATGGTGAAACCCCATCTCTACTAAAAATACAAAATTAGCCAGGCATGGTGGCACATGCCTGTAATCCCAGCTACTCGGGAGGCTGAGGCTGGAGAATTGTTTGAACCCGGGAGGAAGAGGTGGTGATGAGCCGAGATTATGCCATTGCATCCCAGCCTGGGCAACAAGAGTGAAACTCTGTCTCAAAAAAATTAATAAATAAAAAATAAAAGGAAAGTTTATAGCTATAAATGCCTATATTTAAAAAGAAAGATATCAAATAAATAATCTAACTTTACACTTTAAGGAACTAGAAAAACAAGAACAAACCAAGCCCAAAGTTAGCAGAAGAAAGAAAATAATAAAGATTAGTGCTAAAATAAATAACACAAAAACAGAGAAACAATGAAAAAGAATAAAACGAAGAGTTAGTTTTAACAAAAATAAACAAAATTGATACACCTTTAGCTAGACTAACCAAAAAAAGGGATGACTCAAATAAATAAAAAGAACAAAGAGGAGACATTACAAATGATACCACAGAAATACAAAAAAGACCACTATGGACAACTATATACCAATGAATTGTATAACCTAGAAGAAATGGATAAATTATTAGAAACATATGATCTATGGATACTGAATCAGAATCATGAAAAAAATAGAAAGCCTGAACAGACCAGTAACAAATAAGATTGAATTGGTAATCAAAAACCTCCCAACAGGCCAAAGCCCAGGAGCATAAGTCTTCACTGGTGATTTCTACCAAAATTTAAAGAATAGTTGATGCTAAGTGTTCTTCACTTCTCTTAAAAAATTGAAGAGGAAGAAACAGTTCCAACCTCATTTTATGAGGCCAGTATTATCCCCATAATAAAGCTAGATAAAGACATTACAAGAAAAGAAAAGTACAGGTCAATATCCCTGATGAACATAGATGCAAAAAATTTTGACAAAATACTAGCAACCAAATTCAACAGCACATTAGAAGAATCATACACCATGATCAAGTGAGATTTATCCCCATAAGCAAGGATGCTTCAACATGCACAAATCAATAAATGTGATACACCATATTAACAAAATGATGGATAAAAAGCATGATTATCTCAATACATGCATAAAAAGCATTGACAATATTCAACATCTTTTTATGATAAAACCTCTCGACAAATTGATATAAAAATAATGCACCTTAACATAAAAAGGCCATACGTGTAAAACTCACAGATAATATTATATACTCAACTATGAAAAACTAAAAGCTTTTCCTTTAAGATCAGGAATAGGACAAGAGTGCTCACTCTCATCAATTCTATTCAACATAGTACTGGAAGTCCTAGCCAGAGAAATTAGGCAAGGAAAAGAAATAAAAGGCATCCAAATCAGAAAGGAAGAAGTAAAATTATTCTGTTTACAGATAACATGATTTTATATATAGGAAATCCTAAAGACCATACCAAACAACTTTAGTATCTAAAACTAAACTAAAATTAATAAATGAATTCAGTAAAGTTGCAGGATACAAAATCAATATACAAAATCGTTGAATTTCTACACATTAATGACAAAAATATCTGAAAAAGATATAAAGAAAAGAATTCCATTTATAATAGCATCAAAACATAAAATACTTAAGAAAAAATTTAAGGAAATGAGAGATATATGCACTGAAAACTATAATATATTGATGGAAGAAATTGATGAAGGCACAATTAAATGGAAAGATATCCCATGTTCATGGGTTGGAAGAATTAGTACTGTTAAAATGCCCATACCATCCCAAGTTTTCTATAGATTCAATAGAATCCCTATCAAAATTTCAATGGCATTTTTTTTGCAGAAATAGAACAAACAATTTTAAAGTTCATATGGAATCAAGAAAGACCCTGAATAGCCAAAGAAATCTCGAGAAGGAATAAAACTGGAGGCATCATCACACTTCTTGCTTTCAAACTGTATTACAAAGCTGTAGTAATAAAAGCAATATCTTACTGGCATAAAATCAGACACTCAAAATAATCAAAAATAAAGTTACTCCATATTTATCCTGGAATAAATCCTGTTCATATGCCAATGGAATAATAGCCCAGAAATAAACTTATGCATATATGGTCAAATAATATTTGATAAGGGTATCAAGAATAACAAGGGGAAAGGATGGTCTTTTCAACAAATGGTGTTGTGTTGAGAAAACTGTAATGTCCACATGTAAAAAAATGAAATTGGACCCCTATCTAATAACACTCACAAAAATTAACTCAAGATAGATTAAAGACTTAAACATAAGACCTGCATCTATAAAACTCATAGACAAAAACATAGCAGAAAAGCTTCTTGAAAATGATCTTGGCAGTGATTTTTTTGGATATGATACAAAAAGCATAGGCAACAAAAGTAAAAATAAACAAGTGGAAATACATCAAACTAAAAGTTTCTGCACAGCAAAGGAAACAAGTAAAAGGCCACCTATAAAATAAAAGAAAATATCTGCAAACCATATATCCAGTAAGGGGTTAATATCTAAGATACATAAAGAACTCATACAACTCAGTAAAAAAAACAAAACAAAACAAAATAACAACAATACAAATGGCCAATAGGTATATGAAAAGGTGCTCAATATCACTGATCAACAGAGAAATGCAAATCAAAACCACATAGAGGTATGAGGTACTACCTCACATCTATTAATATGGCTACTATTAAAAAAGACAAGAGATACAAGTGTTGATGAAGATGTGGAGAGAAGAGAACCTTGTGCACTGTTGGTGGGAATGTAAATTGGTATAGCCATTATGAAAACAGTATAGAGGTTTCTCAAAAAATTAATAATAGAACTGTCATTGATCAAGCAATCCCACTCATGGAAATATATCCAAAGAAAATGAAATTTGTATGTCAAATATAGATATCTGCACTCCCATGTTCATTGCAGAATTATTCACAACAGTCAAGACAGGGAAACAACCGAAGTGTCTGTTGAGAGATGAGTGAATTTTATACATACATGATGAAATATTATTTAGTCATAAAAAGGAATAAAATCCTATCATTTGGGGGAAATGAGAAGATGTTGGTCAAAGCATACAAATGTTCAGTTATAAGATGAATAAATTTTGGAGATCTGATCTACAACAGGTGACTATAGTTAACAATAGTGTATTGTATATTTGAAAATTTCTGAGTGTTGTAGATTTCAAGTGTTGTCACTACACAAAATCATAATTCTGTGAAGTGATAGATGTGTTAATTAACCTGATTGTGGTAATTATCTCACATCGTATGTGTATGTCAAATCATCACATTATACACCTTAAACATATACAATTTTATTTGTCAATTACACCTCAATAAACTAGGTTAAAAAAAACAAAAACCAAAAAAACGGATTACTTGTGAACCAGCAAGCATCATGACCTCATCTAGGGCAAATTAGGTACCTCTGCAGCCAGGTGATGCTGTCTTGCAATAGAGTCCTTTGGCTTTTTCTGGATACCATAAGTTTACCAGTAGATGTGATGCTCTCTTGCAATAGAGTCCTTTGGCTTTTTCTGGATACCATAAGTTTACCAGTAGATGTGATGATGGGTTGTCCTTTCCAGCCAGGTCACAAACAGCCACACTTAATGTTCTTCAAATACAGCAAGTGCATTTTTAGCTTCAAGTCTCATTCATGCCATTTCCTCTCTATCAAGAATAGCTTTATATCAGTCAGAATCCTGGCAACAGGGTCACTACATAATTTTCAGGGCCCACTGAAAGAAGAAAATGCAGGGCCTCTTGTTCAAATATATTAAGAATTCCAAGACTGTTGCAGAAGAGCATTAAACCAAGCACGGGACCTTTCTGAGCATGGAGCCCCATGTGACTGCACAGGAAACAGACAGCACATTCACCTGGAATTTTGAGGTGACTTTTAAGTTAAGGGATAATTTGCAGAGATGTGTGCAGAGCTGAGAAATCAATAATGCATATTGAAGTACCAAGACATTAGCTAGCAGCAGCAGCAAACTTTTGCCACCCTAGGCCTGAAGGGACACAGGAGAATAAGGAGTGGCCAGAACCTCACTGAGAGCTAAAGCAATAAATAAACAGCCACCCCCAAATAGATGTAGCTATAGAGAAACAAAACTACTGCCAGAATTATGGCAACACACAGAGGAAGTGGGAAAAATAATAACCTGTTATCTCTCCCTTTCCACCTTCAATGTCCAGGTGGTACCAATTATTGGCTGAGTCCAACCAGAAGCCAGAGGGCAAGGGAGCCAGCCCCTGGGTAATCTGGTTTCTGGACAGCCTCGTGGAGACTGGAAGAGAATAAAGAAAAATGGAGAGTGAATCTGGAAGCAAATATTTTAACCAGCACGATTTTCAGCTGTTTTGTCTGTTTACACATTTTCCATTCTTTAGAAGAATTCTCATCAGCTTCAGCTACATGTTAGAATTATCTGGGGAGCTTTAAAAACTTTTATCACCTAGGTTCTAATCCTGGAGATTCTGGTTTAAATGATCTGGTGTACAGTTTGGATATCAGGATGTCTAAAGTCTTCCCAGGTGTTTCTGATGGGCAGCCAAGGTTGAGCTTTAGAGCAGTGTTTCTCAATCTCAGCAGACTGACATTTTGGGCCAGATAATCTTTTGTTGTGGAGGGATGTCCTGCACATTGTAGAATGTGTCTTTCATCCACCAGATGCCAGTAGTTCCCCCACCCACACTTTGTGACCACCGAAAATATCTGCAGACACTGCCAAATGTCCCCTGGGAGCAATGTTGCTTGCCCCACCCGTTTGAAAACCACTGCTTTGGAACAGGGGTTCTCAGAGTGTGGTCCCTGCACTGGCAGCATCAGCAGAGCAGGTGGAGGTGAGGTTGAGAAGTTGTTAGAAACGCAAATTCTCAGCCCCCATCTCAGACTTAACTGCATAGAAAACTCTGGGGTGGGGCACCAGATAATTCTGATGCATGCTCAAGTTAGAACCACTGCTTTAGAGCCTGAATTGAGTTTCTATTCTTCAGAAAGGACTTTAAAAAACAAAATCTGTGTCAGCTTTTACCTATAAACTTGTACCTTTTATTTGAACTTCTAGGGTACTATTTTCTGTATTTCTCATGTTAATAATCATATGTTTGTTACCAAATCAGTAACTTTGACACTGGGTTATTTTAGGCAAGTTTCTTCTCCTTAAAAAGATTTCGTGCTCTTCAAGAACAAGGACTGCCAAGATGACACTCAGCAGACTTTACAGCCTAGTCCTGCTTGGGGAGGAGGTGGAGGTCACCTGGGGAAATGACTCTATGAGAACTGACCTTAAATTCACTCATTTCCCAGGTAAGCACTTAGAAGTGTATCAGGGAAATGCTTCTCAGACTTTCATGTGCAAATAAATCTGGAGATGTTAAAATGCAGATTGTGGATCACAACATACTTTCAGTGGCAAAGTGCTTAAGTGCTCACCAGTCAGTCACTTGCACCTAGTAAGTCAGACAGTCCAACAGTCAGAGACTACAGAACAACTGGGTGGCGCTGGAGGTTAAAACCTTCCTGAACATGGCAAAAGGAGCTTCTAGAAGGACCCAAAATGATTCATACCCTTGTTAGCTGATTTCATTTGGCAGTGATTGGTCATCTTAATATAGTTATGTTCTTGTAGCTTTTACCGATATTAAAGGAACTTTGTTCTTTGTGCCTTCTAGTACCTTTCTGTCAACCACTGAGCCCTTGCAACAACTGTCAAAGTCTATATAGCATTCTTTTGCTTTCTCTCAACTCCAATTTAGTGTTACATATTTGATCAATACTTAATAAAATAGATGAATAGGAGGGGGGGATCATGGCAGATGGGAGGCAGGACTAGATTACAGCTCCCACTTGGACAGACAGAGCAGTGTTTGGAGGTTCACACTGAATTTTTGCTCCAAAACAACTGCAGGAACAAATCAGAAAACCTGAGAGGACCCACCCTGAAGGAATCAGAATACTCCTGAAGGACCCAGGAGACACCCCATATACTGTGAGTGTCCAAACTGTAGAACTGGAAAAGGGAGATCATCCACCTCTGAACACACACCCCCACTGGGGAAATGGAAGTCCTAGGTTACAGAAGATTTTGACCTTACCTGGAGTTGAGTCAATTTAGAGAGTCGAGAGAAATACAGGGGTAGAGGAAACAACAGGAAAAGCCATGGCAGCTCTGTGAGTTCCCTAGCAAGCCGTTTTTGCCTGGCCTCACAGGGGTCCTTTGGGAGGGTGGCCAGAGGTGATGGGAAAAGGCCACAGGGAGAAGGAAATCTCCAGCAGAACTTTGTAACACTTTGAACTGATTGAGAGGCCTCCTGGCCAGAACTTGGGGAGGGCGTGAATCCGGTGTGCAGATTCCACAGGCAGAGGAAGAAGGAAAGCCATATTTGCTTCTGCAGCTGGGGATGTGGCCCTGCTCACCCACTGCCTGGAAACAGACTTGATGTTGTTAGGGGGAGCATGGTGGGAGTGAGACTGGCCTTTCAGATTGTGTGGGAGCTGGGTGAGGCCCGTGACTGCTGGCTTTCCCCCACTTCCCTAACAACCTTCATGACACAGTAAAGACAGTCGTAATCCTCCGAGGGCTATAACTGCATTGACCTGGGAACCTCACCCCCATCCCCAAGAGCAGCCGCAGCAAGACCCACCCAAGGAGAGTCTGAGCTCAGACATGCCTAGCCCCACCCCCACCCGGTGGTCCTTCCCTACCCACCAAAGACAAAGGGCATATACTCTTGGGAGTTCTAAGGCCCTGCCCAACACCTGTTCCTCCCCTTACTACCACAGCTGATGCTCTCTGGAAAGTGCCATCTCTTGGCAGGAGGCCAGCCAGCACAAAAATAGTGCATTAAACAACCAAAGCTAAGGACCCTCACAGAGTCCATTTCACCCCCCTGCCACTTCCATCAGAACAGGTGCTGTTATCCATGGCTGAGAGGCCCACAGACAGTTCACATCACAGGACTCTGTGCAGACAACCCCCAGTACCAGCCTAGAGTCTGGTAAGCTTGCTGGGTGGCTAGATCCAAAAGCAAGAAAACAATCACTACAGCTTGGCTCTCAGAAAGACACATCCATAGGAAAAGGGGGAGACTACTACATCAAGGGAACACCCTGTGGGACAAAATAATCTGAACAACAGCCTTTAGCCTTAGACCTTTCATCTGACAGAAACCACCCAAATGGGAAGAAACCAGAAAACCGACTCTGGTAATACGACAAATGAGGTTCTTTAACATTCCCCCAAAATCACACTAGTTCACCAGCAATGGACCCAAACCACGAAGAAATCCCTGATTTACCTGAAAAAGAATTTAGGAGGTTAGTTATTAAGCTAATCAGGGAGGGACCAGAGAAAGGCTAAGCCCAATGCAAGGAAATCCAAAAAATGATACAAGAAGTGAAGGGAGAAATATTCAAGGAAATAGATGGAATAAATAAAAAACATTCAAAACTTCAGAAAATAATGGACACACTTATAAAAATGCAAAATGCTCCGGAAAGTCTCAGCAATAGAATTGAATAAGTAGAATAAAGAAATTCAGAGGTTGAAGACAAGGTCTTCAAATTAACCCAATCTAACAAAGAGAAAGAGAAAAGAATAAGAAAATATGAACAAAGCTTCCAAGAAGTACGGGATTATGTTAAACAACCAAACCTAAGAATAATTTGTGTTCCTGAGGAAGAATAGAAATCTAAAAGTTTGGAAAACATATTTGGAGGAATAATTGAGGAAAACTTCCCCAGCCTTGCTAGAGACCTAGATAGCCAAATACAAGAAGCACAAAAATACCTGGGAAATCCATCGCAAAAAGATCATCACCTAGGCACATTGTCCTCAGGTTATCTAAAGTTAAGACAGAGGAAAGAATCCTAAGAACTGTGAGACAAAAGCACCAGGTAACCTATAAAGGAAAGCCTATAGGATTAACAGCAGATTTCTCAGCAGAAATCCTATAGGCTAGAAGGGATTGGGGTCCTTATCTTCAGCCTCCTCAAACAAAACAATTATCAGCCAAGAATTTTGTATCCAGTGAAACTAAGCTTCATATATGAAGGAAAGACACAGTCTTTTTCAGACAAACAAATGCTTAGAGAGTTCACCACTAACAAGCCACCACTACAAAAACTGCTAAAAGGAGCTCTAAACCATGAAACGAATCCTGGAAACACATCAATACAGAACCTCTTTAAAGCATAAATCTCACAGGACCTATAAAACAAAAATACAATTTAAAAAACAAAAACAGGTCGGCTGCAGTGGCTCACACTTGTGATCTCAGCACTTTGGGAGGCCAAGGAGGGTGGATCATGAGGTCAGGAGATCGAGACCATCTTGGCTAACATGGTGAAACCCTGTCTCTACTAAAAATACAAAAAAAAAAAAAAATTAGCCAGGCTTGGTGGTGGGCACCTGTAGTCCCAGCTACTCTGGAGGCTGAGGCAGGAGAATGGCATGGACCCGGGAGGCAGAGCTTGCAGTGAGCTGAGATGGCACCACTGCACTCCAGCCTGGGTGACAGAGTGAGACTCCATCTCAAAAAAAGCAAAAACAAAGACAAAAACAAAACTTTGAACAACAACAACAAAAAAACAAATAACCAAAAACCAAGGTATACAAGCAACAAATAGCATGATGAATGAAATGGTACCTCACATCTCAATACTAACATTGAACGTAAATGGCCTCAATGCTCCACTTAAAAGATACGGAATTGCAGAATGGGTAGGAATTCAATAACCATCTGCTGCCTTCAGGAGACTTACCTAACACATAAGGACTCGCACAAACTTAAGGTAAAGTGGTGGAAAAAGACATTTCATGCAAATGGACACCAAAGTGAGCAGGAGTAGCTATTCTTATAACAGACAAAACAAACTTTAAAGCAACAGCAGTTAAAAAAGACAAAAAGGGATGTTGTATAATGATAAAGGCCTTGTCCAAAAGGAAAATATCACAATCCTAAACACATATGCACCTAACACTGGAGCTCCCAAATTTATAAAACAATTACTAACAGACTGAAGAAATGAGACAGACAGCAACACAATAATAGTTAGGGGACTTCAATACTCCACTGACAGCACTAGACAGGTCATCAAGACAGAAAGTCAACGAAAGAAACAATGAATTTAAACTATACCCTGGAACAAATGCACTTAACAGATGTATACAGAACATTGCATCCAACAACCCCAGCATATACATTCTATTCAACAGTGCATGGAACTTTCTCCAGGATAGACCACACGATAGGCCGTAAAACAAGCCTCAATAAATTTAAGAAAATTGAAATCATATCAAGCACTCTCTCAGACCACAGTAGAATAAAACTGGAAATCAACCCCAAAAAGAACCTCTAAAACCATGCAAATACATGGAAGTTAAATAACTTGCTCCTGAATGATCACTGGGTCAAAAATGAAATCAAGATGGAAATTTAAAAATTCTTCGAACTGAACCACAATAGTGACACAACGTATCAAAATCTCTGGGACACAGCAAAGGCAGTGCTAAGAGGAAAGTTCATAGCCCTAAACGCCTACATCAAAAGGTCTGAAAGAGCACAAACAGACAATCTAAGGTCACACCTCAAGCAACTAGAGAAACAAGAACAACCAAACCCAAACCCAGCAGAAGAAAGGAAATAACCAAGATCAGAGCAGAACTAAATGAAATTCAAACAAACAAACAAACAAACAAACAAACAAAAAATAAATAAAACGAAAAGCTGGTTCTTTGAAAAGATAAATAAAATTGATGAACCATTAGCAAGATTAACCAGGAAAAGAAGAGTGAAAATCCAAATAAGCTCAATGAGAAATGAAACGGAGATACTACAACTGATACCACAGAAATACAAAAGATTATTCAAGGCTACTATGAACACCTTTATGTGCATAAGCTGGAAAACCTAAAAGAGATGGATAAATTCCTGGAAAGATACAACCCTCCTAGCTTAAATGAGGGTGAATTAGATACCCTAAACATACTGATAACAAGCAATGAGATTGAAATGGTAATTTAAAAATTGCCAACAAAAAAAAAGTCCAGGACCATACGGATACACAGCAGCATTCTACCAAACATTCAAAGAAGAATTGGTACCAACTCTATTGACAGTATTCCACAAGCTATAGAAAGAGGGAACCCTCCCTAAATCATTCTATGAAGCCAGTATCACCCTAATACCAAAACCAGGAAAGGACATAACCAAAAAAGAAAACTACAGGCCAATATCCCTGATGAACATAGATGCTAAAATCCTTAACCAAGTACTAGCTAACCGAATCCAACAACATATCAAAAAGATAATCCACCATGATCAAGTGGGTTTCATACCAGGGATGCAGGGATGGTTTAACATATGCAAGTCAATAAATGTGATACACCACATAAACAGAGTTAAAAACAAAAATCACATGAACATCTCAATAGATGCAGATAAAGCATTCGACAACATCCAGCATCGCTTTATGATTAAAACTCTCAGCAAAATTGGCATACAAGGGACATATCTTAATGTAATAAAAGCCATCTATGACAAACCCACAGCCAATATAATACTGAATGGAGAAAACTTGAAAGCATTCCCTCTGAGAACTGGAACAAGGTGAGGATGCCCACTCTCACCACTCCTCTTCAGCATAGTACTGGAAGTCCTAGCCAGAGCAATCAGACGAGAGAAAGAAATAAAGGGCATCCAAATTGGTAAAGAGGAAGTCAAACTGTTGCTCTTTGCTGATGATATGATTGTTTACCTAGAAAACCCTAAAGACTCCTACAGAAAGCTGTTAGAACAGATAAAGGAATTCAGCAAAGTTTCCAGATACAAAATTAATGTACACAAATCAATAGCTCTTCTGTACACCAACAGTGACCAAGCTGAGACTCAAATCAATAACTCAACCTCTTTTACAATAGCTGCAAAAAATAAAATAAAATAAAATTCTTAGGAACATACCTAACCAAGGAGGTGAAAGACCTCTACAAGGAAAACTATAAAACACTGCTGAAAGAAATCATAGATGACACAAACAAATGGAAACACACCCCACACTCATGGATGAGTAAAATCAATATTGTGAAACTGACCATACTGCCCAAAGCAATCTACAAATTCAACATAATTCCCATCAAAATACCACCATCATTCTTCACAAAATTAGAAAAAGCAATTCTAAAATTCATATGGAACCAAAAAACAGCCCACATAGCCAAAGCAAGACATCAAAAAGAACGAATCTGGAGGCATCACATTAACTGATTTCAAACTATAAGTAAGGCCATGGTCACCAAAATGGTATTGGTATAAAAATAGGCACATAGGCCAGGCGGGGTGGCTCATGCCTGTAATCCCAGCACTTTGGGAGGCCAAGGCCGGAAGATCACTAGGTCAGGAGTTTGAGACCAGCATGACCAACATGGTGAAATCCTGTCTCTAATAAAAATACAAAAATTAGCCAGGCATGGTGGCACACACCTATAATCCCAGTTACTCAGGAGCCTGAGGCAGGAGAATCACTTGAATGCAGGAGGCAGAGGTTGCAGCGAGCAGAAATCGTGCCACTGCACTCCAGCCTGGGTGACAGAGCGAGACTCCGTCTCAAAAACAAACAAACAAACAAACAAACAAACAAACAAACAAACAAACGGCACATAGATCAATGGAGCAGAATAGAGAACCCAGAAATAAACCCAAATACTTACAGCCAACCGATCTTCAAAGCAAACAAAAACATAAAGTGGGGAAAGGACACCCTTCTCAACAGAGGTTGCTGGGATAATTGGCTAGTCATACGTAGGAGAACGAAACTGGATCCTCATCTCTCACCTTATACCAAAATCAATTCAAGGCTGATTAAGGACTTAAATCTAAGACCTGAAGCTATAAAAGTTCTAGAAGATAACATTGGAAAAGCCCTTCTAGACATTGGCCTAGGCAAGGATTTCATGACCAATAACCCAAAAGCAAATGCAATAAAAATAAAGATAAATTGCTAAGAGTTAAACTAAAGAGCTTTTGCATGGCAATAGGAACAGTCAGCAGAGTAAACAGACAACCCACAGAGTAGGAAAAAATCTTCACAATCTATATGTCTGACAAAGGACTAATATCCAGAATCTACAATGAACTCAAGCAAATGAACAAGAAAAAACCAACAATCCCATCAAAAAGTGGGCTAAGGACATGAATAGACAATTCTCGAAAGAAGATATACGAATGGCCAACAAACATGAAAAAATGCTCAACATCACTAACAATCAAGGAAATGCAAATCAAAACCACAACGCGATACCACCTTACTCCTGCAAGAATGACCATAATCAAAAAAATCAAAAAATAGAGTAGATGTTGGCCGGGATTTGGTGAACAGGGAACACTTCTACACTGCTGGTGGGAATGTAAACTAGTACAACCAGTATGCAAAACAGTGTGGAGATTTTTTAAAGAATTAAAAGTGGAACTACCATTTGATCCAGCAATCCCACTACTGGGTATCTACCCAGAGGAAAAGAAGCCATTAAACCAAAAACATACTTGCACACACATGTTTTTAGCCGCACCATTCACAATTGCAAAAACGTGGAACCAACCCAAATGCTCATCAGTCAATAAGTGGATAAAGGAACTGTGGTGTATACATACAATGGAATACTACTCAGCCATGAAAAGGAATGAATTAATGGCCTTTGCAGCAGCCTGGATGAGATTGGAGACTATTATTCTAAGTGAAGTAACTCAGGAATGGAAAAGAAAACATCGTATGTTCTCACTCATAAGTGGGAGCTAAGCTATGAGAATGCAAAGGCATAAGAATTACACAATGGGCTTTGGGGACTCAAAAGAAAAGGTGAGAAGGAAGTGAAGGATAAAAGACTACAAATAGGGTGCAGTGTATGCTGCTGGGGTGATGGGTGCACTAAAATCTCACAAATCACCACTAATGAACTTATTCATGTAACCAAACACCAGCTGTTCCCCAATAACCTATGGAAATTTTAAAAATTAACAACAAAAAAGTAAAGTAACTACATTAAATGAAAAAATAAAATAAAATAAGGCTGGGCACAGTGGCTCACGCTTGTAATCCCAGCACTTTGGGAAGCTGAGGTGGGCAGATCACTTGAAGTCAGGAATTCAAAACCAGCCTGGCCAACATGGGAAATCCTGTCTCTCCTAAAATACAAAAATTATCTGGGCATGGTGGGAGGTGCCTATAAACTCAACTACTTGGGAGGCTGAGGCAGGAGAATAACTTGAACCTGGGAGGCGGAGGTTGCAATGAGCTGGGATCGCTCCATTGCACTCCAGCCTGGGTGACAGAGCGAGACTCTGTCTCAAAAAAAAAAAAAAAAAAAAAAAAAGAAAGAAAGAAAGAAAGAAAAGTGAGGTAAATAAATGAATAAGCCTTCACTGACCTTTTGGATTTTATACCTCCAGATAAACCCAGTTAATGTGGTCCCTAACCAAATTGTGGGCACTTTTATAAACTGAACTACCGTTTCATTTACTACACTTCCATCCCTCAAATCCAGTCAAAGAGGCTAGATGTGCAAACCCCTAAGCTAACTTTGGGCTATTAACACCAGCAAGTTAACTCCACAACCTTACTTCTGATTTGTAACATCTTCATGACATTTCCAAGGTACAAAGACAGAACTAGGATTCCCTGCCTTGTAAAAATTTGAAAAATCGCTATCATTGAAATACTGACAGATTTTATGACTAAATCATCCCTCCCATTTTCTTAAAAAAATTGGAGTACTAGTTTCTGTTCCTTTCTTTGGTATCTCTTTGCCAAAACTTAAAATCCTAACATTCAGAAAGTTATTCTTATGTATTTTTACCTAATACTTTTTTCTGCAGTTAAAGTCCATTTCTACTTATTATGGCCTTTGGACACATGTGGAAAATTTGACCTGTACATAAGTACTTTATGTGTTTGAAACCTTACTGTATTAGAACAATCTGAAATTTTATTTGGCTAAAATAAATAATCCTTACTAAAATCTGTTTTTCTTTTCTTCCCTTTTCCTTGTTGGCAATTCTATCAAAATAATGAATAAGGGGGAAATCTGTACCTCCAGAGATAATTGAACAGGGAACAATAAGCCGCCTGGGGTTTATAACTAAGCAGGGAATGTGTTAGGCCGTCCTATCAAGTGTTGCTGGGAAAACATTATCTGGGAAGATTTTATGGGAAGAAGACAACTTCCAAATAAGACTCAAGTTCATAATGGAAAAGTTAAATATGATCTTTTTAATAGTTGGCAGAGTACCCCAACACAATACATTACTATTTCAGACTTCTCATGAGTTATGTCCTACTACAAAGATAATGGAAGAGATGCGTACTTACAGCTTTATTAACAACCTCATAATTTGTGTCTATTGTGCCAAAGACTTACCACATCTTAATCTCTCAGGGAATCATAATGCCATAGGGACAGAATCTAATGTCGGCTCCTATCTTCAGACAGAGCTACAACTAAACCATCCTTCCCAATTTTTTTTTTTCCTAAAAATTGGAGGACTGTTTTCTGTACCTTCCTTGGGTATTCCATTACCAATGTTAAAAACCCTAAAATTCAGAAATTTAAAAAAAAATTCTTCACCTGAAGCTCTTTTTCTGCTGTTAAGTTCAGCTGCTACTTATTTTGGCCTTAACAGAGATACAGAAAATTTGATCTGCACATGAGCACTTTATGCATATGAAACCTTACTATATTAGGACAATCTGAAATTTTATTTGGCTAAGATAAATAGTCCTAATTCTGTTTACTTCTCCTCAAATACCCTATTACTTAAGCCTCAAATCATCTTTATTATATCCTTTTAGGCCTCTCTAACATTTCCATGTCCTTCTAAGTTGTGCTTCTAAAACTTAAGTACAATTGTTTATTAAGGGCTCATGCAATGCCCAGGAGAAGGAGATGGTTTGTATTCTTAAGATTCTTCTGTGTTTCCCTTTTACTTAGATAACTCAGAAGCAACCTGATTTTTGTCTTCCCATTAGGAACTCTTGCTTGAAATAACCCTTATTTAAAATTGGGCATTAACTTCCAGTTTAAAATGTTAGACCGAGCACAGACATCTACCTCCTGTTCCTTAAAAGATGCTTTTGAAATGACAGCAAATATTTTCTTTTAATGAAAGCAGAACAATGCGGAAAAACATGTATTTGTCAAAAATGTGAAAGAATTCCTAGAATACTGAAAACATATGTGACCCAATAGACAGAGACAGAGCAGAGGAAACCATAGCCCAAGATAACAAGAATACGTATGGGATGTTCTCAGGAGTCCCAGGAAAGCTCCAAGTTCAAAATCACTAAAGGCAAAGGGTAACAGTGGCTAGTTCCAGGTTATTCCTTTAAAAGAGCATCCCTACCCACTCCCACCATAAGTGGCCAGCAGTGGGAATTTTGGTCCTTGGGCAAAAGACTGAAAATTACACTTTAAAGGAAATGAGTGATTTTTGCCCAAAGCTTTGTAGTTAGGGTTTTGGGATCTGAGAAGGAATCAGAACTCCTAGGCTGAGTATTTCCAGAATATACAACAGATATGGAGGGGCTCTGCTTCTACATCGTCACCATCCCCACTCTGGCTGATGGAGGAACCACCACATGGAACATTGTCATTTGATGTCGCAGATGTAAATGGAAAGTTCTAGAGGCCTTGGAATAAAAATTTTACATGTGGAAACTTAAAAAGTTGATCTCAGGCCGGGCGCGGTGGCTCATGCCTGTAATGCCAGCACTTCGGGAGGCTGATGTGGGCGGATCACCTGAGGTTGGGAGTTCGAGACCAGCCAGACCAACATGGAGAAACTCTGTCTCTACTAAAAATACAAAATTAGACGGGTGTGTTTGGTGCATGCGTGTAATCCCAGCTACTCGGGAGGCTGAGGCAGGAGAATCGCTTGAACCCAGGAGGCGGAGGTTGCCGTGAGCCGAGATTGCGCCATTGCACTCCAGCTTGGGCAACAAGAGCGAAACTCTGTCCAAAAAAAAAAAAAAAAAAAAAAAGAAAAGAAAAAAGAAAAAAAAAGTTGATCTCAAAAAAAGAAAAAAAAAGTTGATCTCATAGAAGTAGAGAGTAGAATAGTTACTGCTAGAGACTACAAGGTTTGGGGGGAGACAGTCAGAGATTGGTTAACAGATAGAAAAGTATAGCTAGATGGGAGAATAAGTTCTAGTGTCCTATAGCACTATAGAGTAACTATAATCAACAATTTAGTGTATATTTTCAAATAGCTAGAAGAGTGGATTTTGAATATTCCCAACACAAAGACATGATAAATGTCTGAGGTGATGGAAATGCTGATTAACCTGATTTCAGCATTACACATTGTGTGCATATATAAAAATATCACACTATCTAATAAAGGTACAATTATTATGTGTCAATTAAAAATAATTTTAAAAATCTGAGTTATGGACACTTTCTTTAAAAAATAAAACAGAAAAAAAGCAACATACATGTACACACAATTTTGCAAACCACTTCAAGAGATTTGCCTCTAAAACTTATCCACAGAGCTCTGGCAGCACAGGCCCAGGTTAGGAACCTTAGAATGGTCTTGCTTGGAATCTGTTTGGACCTCATGATGCTGACACCTGCAGCCTAAGAGCCGGAGTGAGCACATGGATGGGGCAAGACAGTCCATGCTTTTGCTTTTGGGAGCAGGAGTGTAGTCTCTAATTCTGCCTCTAACATTATAGCGGTTCTCTAGGACCGCCTCATGTGAGTGAGGAAATGCATAGAACCAAAGGCTGCCTGATAGTTGTGTGTGGTAGGCTGTGGTTCCACAGGAAACAAGTATCCTCTGATCCAGTGGCCACTGTGCTGTGAATTCTTGACTTTTGTATAGCACGCAGCGATTCACAGAGCAGTTTTATAAACGCTGTCTCATTGGACTCACGAATATCTCTGGAATCATGAGGTCAGGAGCAGCAGTCTCATTTTACGAAGTAAAGCAGTGAAGCCTCAGAAGGGTTAAATGACTTGTTGAGGGTCGCCCAACCAGTTAGTGACAGGGTTGAGACTAGGTTTTCTGACCATAATCAAACAATGTTTCCATTTTACCCGCCCCCGCCAACCCCGGCCCAGGCTAAACTTCTGTGTGAGTAAAATGTGGAATATGATTTTGGACTCTTGAAAAAGCCTCCTTTCTCTAATAGCACACAAAGACTTTCTATTCACAAGCAGAGAGAAGGCTCAAAATGCAAAATAAATTTGTTATCACCAGGAATACTTGCTATAGCTATTCGAGAACAGGGGCTGGAGGCAATAGGGACTATCCTGTGTGGTAGTCTGTAGGGAGCCTGTGTGAGGCACTGGATGCCTGAGAAAAAATATAGAGATTAAGTAGATTCCCTAACACAGCTGTTGGGCCCCTACTTCCCAACAGGGCCTAGAGCTGGCCCTAAGAACATTAAAGAACAGCAGGAGGTTTGCGAGAGAAGGAGAAGTACAAATAACTTGTTTTGTAGAGGCCTAGCCATTTAGGAACTGGATCTACCTCAGCTGTGTATCTCCTAGCCCAGCCCCAGGGCTGGCAGAGAGTAGGTGCTCAGGAGCCGTGTGTGCTAAGTGGAGGAAATGCAAACGGTAAACCGGCCCATGGAGGATCAAGATGAGTAACTATCTATGAGATACTCTGAGACTGTCAAAAATGACTTTTCCACCAGTGACATTGTCAACTGGCATACCATTGGTTAGAAGGCAGTATTGGAACTCAGAAAACTGGGGTGGACAAAGAACTGAATATAATTTTTTGGTTATTTGGGAGTGGGAGGGTCACATACTGGCAGGTGGTGAACCCAGTGACTCTTTTATTTGTGAGTCCCCTATGGTTAAATAACAAACTGCTTTTCACAGTTTGGTAATTCAGTGGTTCCTTTCCATAACAGGAAAAAAAATGAAAGTAACTAACCATCAACTAAGACCTTGAATTCCCTCAGCTGAGAGAAGAGACTAATGCATATAGGTCATAAAAAAAAATTAAAGTTCTCCTGCTGCAGCAAAGAGGGAGAGACAAGGCTGTGCTAACGATCTATCTCATGCTTTCTTGTTGTATGAAGAAGGCCATGATGACAGCTAACTTTCAAGACCTCCAGTATGAATCAGTGGCATGACCACTGTGCTTCCCTAGGTAGACCCTGAAAGAAGCACAGAGAAGAGAGTCTGGTGGGGAAATCCTACCTCCAGGATTTAACCCTCCTCCATTTCTCATAGCGTAGTTGAGTAACCCCAGCAACATCCTCTAGCCCAGGGTTTCCCAAACCAAAGTTATTTCTTTATAATGGTCACAATTTTTTTCTTATCCAAGTACCAGCTGTATTTGTATTTCTTTGATATTTTCCTGTAAATTCATCTACATTTTTAAACCTAATGCTAGAGCTTAACACCAACTGCTTGTTCAGTATACAAGCAATTATTTTTCTAGAAACAACAAAATAGCTTCAGTTTTTTGTGTGTTTTGTGGCCTAAAAGTACATTTTTTTATTATGATTTTTCTTTGAATATTAGGTTCTTGGGGAATGACATCACTTAAAACAGAAACTGGGGAAATACTTTGTATAAGCCTTTAAAATGTGGTTAAAAGTTGGGAAAAAACAGATTCTTCCAATCAATGATAGTTTTGGAAGAAAGTGGTGTACCCAGAAAACTTCTCTCTCTCAGTCCTTGGTTGTGCAAGTAGGGAAGGAGGTGACTTTCATTCAGAAAATGAAATATAATAAGAATGATGTAAATTTGGTCAAAATAATGACAAAGAAAATAAAATATTTCTTAAAGACAAAATCACACTGCAAGGCAATTTGTATTCACTACAGAAAGCTTGCCCAAAGTGAAACTTAAGCTATTTCAGAATTCTTAGTGAAGATTAAATCTCTCTAATTTGTTCCTACTCAGGGGAATCACAAGATGTGGAATTTACAGGTTTCTAACCTAAATGGTCTTTTGCAACTGAAAGGACATCCCTAAAGAATAAGGAAAAGATTGGCCTCACTGGCCTCTCAGGGAATGGCATGGTTTTGGACTATGTAAATCAGCAAATGTATTGCTTTCTTACCAAGTTCAGAGTCTGCATTTTGTAAATCCAGGAGCACAAAGGTAAAAGATAGAAGTCCTACTCTGTGTGAGTTGTAATTGAGTGAAAGGAAAACAAGCAAACAAAAAATTGCAGTACATTGCAAGTACTGAAGGCAGTAAGAACTGACATGTATTTAGTGATCATCATATGATACACATTAACCTACCAAATCCTCATAAAGATACACTTCACATATGGAGAAACTGAGACACAAAACAATCAAGCCATTCATCAAGGTGGCAAAGTTTATAAGTAGCAGAACCAGAAATCAAATTGAGACTGGTTCCAGGGCCTTAGGCGTCACAAGTTGGGGAATCTTCAAAGAAAGTGATCTGAAGATGAAGAAGAGCTTACCAGGCATATGGAGATCAAGGGGCGAGAAGCTGAGATATGACACTCCAGTCCTAGAAAACAGAGTATATGAAACATCTCTGAAATGACTATTTAAATACGATGAGTTGCTAGATGTGCTTCGAAGTGAATTATGAGGCACAGTTCCCACCTTCATTACACATTTATTAAGCATCTGTTATGTGCCAGGAATTATATTCCACAGTAGGAATATGGCCATCAAGAGGACACCATCCCTCTCCTAGGCCAGAAGGGTCATTATATGTGATTTGAAAACCCATTGAGTTTGGATAAATTGTTTGAGAAGGGTGGCATAAACTCTTAACCTCATAAAACTTAATTAGAACTGGGAAATCTGTCAAATTTGGGGGTTATGTTTTACACCTCGATAAAAACAAACAAACAAGCAACAACAACAAAGATTCCTCATCCTTTCCCCACTGGCAAAACACTTTTATTTTCCATAAATGCTTTAATCAGTTTGGAGTGTTGGTTTAAACGTTTAGAGTGTATTTGAGAGCTTTAAGTATCAAACAGAGTTTTAAAGTGGCTTTTCCTGTTAACACAATGTTTCTTGTAACCAGTGAGTTGTGCCAAAACTCACTGTAAAGTAATACTGTCAGGTGGGGTTGTATTTTGGCAGTAATGCATCAACCTTTTGAATGGCACTACATTTTTTCTAAGTGTTCAGTTCACATTTTGTCTTTGCGCACAACTTCCAGAACATCACTTTGCCATCTTGTAAATCGGTTTGCATTATTTGTGATAAGACTTACCCTTTATTATAATTACCACAAGTCATGGGAAGGTTCAACTGTTTCACTAGTTAACTGAGAACAACAAAGTCTAAAGTTTCATTGAAATCACATGTAATGCTTGTGTTCCAAGGTCAGCTGGAAACTAATAGGAATAATTTAAGCCATGATATCCCAACTGAGCCTGAGCCACGCTAATCATTCTGCAGGTCATACTAGAGTGATTCTGGAAGGAAAAAAAGACATCCCATTTCTCCCTCATTAAGTATACTGAAGACCAACTTTGTAGGAGGAAAGGATTAATCTATAGCAGGGTGGTCACAGTTCATGCCTGGAGAACCACTCACAGGCAACCCTTGGCAGCCAGGAGCCACAGCCAAGTGGGTCTTAGGGGACTAAAGAGCTGATTCCCCTTTCTCCTTCCTTTTTTTTTTCCTTTTAGGTGTCTCTTCTCTCTTCCATAATCTAGCAAGTGTGGAACCAGGGGATTCTGAGAATGTCTAGAGTCCCTTGGAAAATTTTCTCACTCACCACCTTCCAAAGCTGTAAATGTCAGGAAGCTTTGAGAATGAGGAAGGAAAGTCTTGCCATTCTGCCACAACAGCCAACTGGAAAGCTCCCTGTGATACCCACTGGCCTTTTGTCTAAAAATTTCTAGCCCTTTACCTGTAGTCATTATTTTTATTTGATAAAGTCATAAGGGACTTACCTTCTTCACCATGAGTAAAGGAGCCTGTCTCAGTCTGCTTTGTGCAGCTATAACAGAATGCAACAAACTAGGAACTTTATTAAAAACAGAAATTTATTTCTCACAATTCTGGAGGCTGGGAAGTCCAAGATCAAGGGGCCATATCTGGTGAGGGTCTTCCTGCAGGATCATAACATGGCAAAGGGCATCCTATGGGTGAGAGATAAAAGGGGGCTGAACTTTTCTTTTTATAACAAATCCATTCCCGAGATAACAAACCCACTCCTGCAATAACAGCATTAATCCATTCATGAGGGCAGGGTCCTCATGACTTAAACACCTCTCAAAGGTCCCACCTCCCAGTACTGCTGCATCGGGGATCAAGTTTCCAACACATGAACTTTGGGGGACGCATTCAAACCACAGCAGAGCCTCTTCTCTCTTCAAGCTTTTGTCAGGCACTTCCCAGGGGTACCTTTTTTCTTCTGTGAATAAAATCAAGCTGGGAAGACTGCTTCTACGAACTGCAAACTTAAATAAAGAAGAAGAAGAAAGTATGTCTAGGCAAAATAAATATAGAATACATATAGTCATCATCTGCCTAATTGTGGCATTTTAAACAAAGATGGAAGAGAAAATAATTTTATAGGCTATTGGAAATCCTGAATCTGTTAGTCCACAAAGTAAACGCAAGCTTATAAAACTGGAAATTTCCAGGAGACCACGTTACTGCCCCGCCACCATACGAACCCCATTTTCTCCATTTGCTTTGAAGGAAGGAGAATGGGAGTGGGGGAAACAAGAGTTCTAAGTAATATATTTTTCTGCTTTTGGAATACATAAAGGTTCTACACAGACCTCTAAGTAACAACAGTTTTCAGGAATGTTGAAGAGGGGACATAATTGTTGACACAGAGGATGCCAGACCAGGGATCAAAGAGTTGCCTCTGGCTATAAGAAACTTAGAAGCTGCTGGGTTGTGCTTCCTTAACCCTCACACTGCTATTCACACCAAACTTGGGCACTTACCAGAATCTCCTCTCTCTATCCCTTTTCTTTGCTTTCTAATTCCCTTTGAATCTTAATCCCTATAGTTATTTATGCTTTGCAAAATGCATTCATAAATTATGATGAAAATGAAATTTCATCTGAAATTGCTGATAGTAGCCTGTTTTGCCCTACAAATGGGTATTTAGTAAATTTAATATACTGCCTCATTTTATCACCTTGATACCCTTTTTGCAGACACAGCCTGTTAACTGTGGTGAGACTCAGCCCCAGAGATCATATAACAAAAGAAGTGGCTGACCTAGAACTTGAACCTGGGTGTCTGACTCTAAATCCAGTACTCTTTTCTCCCTGCACTGCTGCTTCCTGCTTCTTGGGCTGACCCTGCAAGAGAAGAACAAGAAAAAAGGAAGATGTGTCTAGGTTCTGGGTTCTTCACTGTGGATGAACCACCTTTGCAGGTCCCAGGCAATCTTCTCCAGGCAATCTCTCCTCCAGTGCTCAAGATATCAAATATATAAAAATGCACTCACATCTCATATTACTTATAATTTTTATAAATTTTAAAAATTGATGCTTATAATTGTGTATTTGAAACTATTTGGCTATGAATAACACATAACTTATAATTGACTATGATTTCTTGATCACTTACAAAATGATGAAATCTAGCCTACAAATTGCTTTCAAATATAATGAAAATTTCATGAATTCTAAATTTAACACCCAATGAATTTGGCATGGAATTACATTTTGGAGATATTTAATTAAACATTTATTAATTTTAGTTTTGCCCTTTTTGCATTCAGAATAAATGCTCTATTTTTTTGTAATTTCAGCTTTTAAACTGTTTTTTAGGTCCTCAGAAATCTCATAGGCCCCAGATGTTATGCATTTTATGCCCAATGTGTAAAAGAGCTTGGCAAAGTCCACTGGCTCCAGCGAGCATGGCCATTCATTCATTGCCCATTTTGTGTGCACTATATATGGAAGAAGACATGGTCTTTCCCATCAGACCTAAGGCAAATATTTGAAAATTTATTGTCACTAAGAAGCCTCCCTGACATTACCAATAAATATACTATTAGAGAGTCTGCTGATCCTGCACCAATGTAAGCCAGCAAAACCTTGAGAAATTGGAATTTCTGGGTCTTCTAGAAAGGAATTTGGGGTGTCTCATAGTTAACCAGAAAGCATGTTTCCTTTAGTCCTTCTTGTTTTAGCTTACTCTCTAGCCCTAGTGAATAGCATATGTGGAAAAAAATGAGATCTTTCATGATGATGATTATCACGAATGGGCTCTGAAGGTGCATCCATTTGGAATGATCCAGAAATAGTTTCTGGACATTGATTTTCTTCTTTAAAACCAAATTTCTGCTTAAGACTATTTCTATGGCCTGAATTTTTTGTGACAAAAGTGGAGTGCAGCAAAAATTCTGAGTTACCTTTGCTAGTTAGTGTTTTTGCGATGTCACAATACAAAAAGCCAAATGAAACATTTAATCAATGTAATAGATTATTAGCTGTCTGCTCTGAAACATTATCTTACTCAAAAAATTTGAGAAAAAAGTCCTTTAACTTCACGGGCAATATTTTATTCTGCACCTAATATTATAGGCCCTTATCTTTCCCTATATCACTACTTCTAACATCTTCAATAGGAGATATATTTTTCTTTTATATTAAGGAAAAAGATGTTTCCTCAAACATTTATCATGATGCTGATAGACTTAGCAACTACTCTAAGCTCCACAATACATTAAGAAAAGAAGTCTCAGTATTTCTGGTCTATAAAGAAGAATGATGATGACACTCTCCTTGCTCTGATTCACTCGTTGACTCATTCTGTACACACATTTATTCATTTAGCAAATGTTTATTGATCATCTACTCTGTTAGGTACTAGCAAGACACAGTATTAAAAACTGGAAATGTCTTCACTTCGAATTTAGTATTTTATCACTAATAACACACACACACACACCAACAATAACCAACGGGATGGTGTAAATAAATAGTGGTCCCAGTACCATTATTTTTTGTTTCTGGGAGTTTAGTTCAATAAATGCTATTTATATGCAAGGCCCTACATTGGGTGCTGTGTATGAATATTTCTTGATTCATTTCTTCAACAATAATTCACAGAATGTCAACAATTTGCCAACACTTTGCTAGTCGCTGGAGCTACAGAGGTTAACAAGAAGCAGTCCCTCCTCTCAAAGTGTCTCCCCTTTCTTATGGGGTCAGCAGACATATACATGAACATATACAAACCATATAATAGGTGTTACAATGGAACCGGCATTCCAGACAGAGTGGGAACACACCCAGGGAAGGCTTCTCAGATGAGCTTTGTAAGCCATTTTGTTATCCAGACCCTCCAAGGATGCGTGTGCAGCATCCCTAAGGGGAATTGTTTATATTGTAGACATCATTAATCAGTATATTTTAAACAAGAGTTTTTAAAGTTAACAAAATTAGTATAGTTCAACATTTCTCCAACAGAGGAAAATGAAGGGTCTTGAATAAGGTGTGTGTTTTTCTAGTGTGCACGGAGATGCCACATAAACTAGAAGGCTGTGGAAGAAGGGCATTCCAGTTATGGAAAATGTGCACAGCATAGATCAGCATGGTGCATTGGAGGAATTTTAACTATTATATAGTTTTATATGATTGAATTATAGGGTGCCAAGCTCAGGTGTAGTGAGAGAGGCTGAAGACAAAAGCACAGGCTCAATCACATTTTTTTTCCTTCCTTCCTTCCTTCCTTCCTCTCTTCCTCCTCCCTCCCTCTTTCTCTCCCTCTTCTCTTCTCTCCTGTCCTTTTCTTTCCCTTTCTCTTTCTTTCTTTCTTTCTTTCTTTTTTTCTTTCTTTCTTTCTTTTTCTTTCTTTCTTTCTTCTCTCTCTCTCTCTCTCCTTCCTTCCTTCCTTTCTTCCTTCTTCACAGAGTCTTGCTGTATTGCCCAGGCTGGAGTGCAGTGGTGTGATCTCAGCTCACTGCAACCTCTGCCACCTCCTGGGTTCAAGCGATTCTCCTGCCTCAGCCTCCTGAGTAGCTGGGACTACAGGCGCATGCCACCATGCCTGGATAATTTTTGTATTTTTAGTAGAGACGAGATTTCGCCATGTTGGCCAGGCTGGTCTTGAACTCTTGGCCTCAAGCAATCCAACCACCTCGGCCTCCCAAAGTGCTGGGATTACAGGCATGGGCCACCACACTGGGCCTTGATCACATTCTTTTAATACCTACACTTCTACCCAGGCCTGTTGTTAGCTTTCAGCATCATAACTTAATGTGATATAGTTTTCCCTTCTTCTATAGTAAACGAGATGTTGATCCTTCACAGGATCCCATTACTTCAGTGGGGATGTTGTGACTTCATTCTAATTTCTTGGGGCATGTATAAAAGTCAATGAGGGATTTATCAATACTATTGAACTCCATAGAGGAAACCTTCCTCCAATCCTGTATTCTTAGTGCTTTTTTTCATCATAGGACAATCTTTCTCAAGTCATGGATCTTGTGTTTTTTGGCATTACAAAAGAATCTCTAGGATTCTATGGATCTGAGAACTATTTTTAATGCAAACCTCCTCATTATGCAGCTTTTTCACTCATGTTATTCAATATTATTTCCTTTATCTTACTAGTCCTTTTACCCTAACTTGGTTGGATAGAAATCTCTTTCACTGTCTTTCATTGACATCATCATTTTTTATTTGTAGCATATGGTTATAGATACAGCTTAGTGTAGGTGAAAATATCATTATTCTTAAAATGAGCAGAACAGTGGGATCTAATATCTTCAGTAAAAGCTCTTTGTTTGCAAATAGCCTACTGGCAAGCACCCTGGCCAGCATCCATTCTCCTGGGAGAGGGTCATGTTCCAACTGGTGAATGCCTTCTCCCACAGGTGAGCCAATTGGTAAAGATTTTGATTGACACCTCTGATTGTAAACAATAGTGAAGAACTTTGGCTAGGTTAAGAAAAGAGAAATTAATGGGAAAGACATGGAAGAGATAAAGAAACAAAAGTAAGACCAAATAGTCATATTGGGAAAAGTTCAGGACTCAGGGCAGTCAGATTCTGGGTAGTAGGAAGTAATAGTATCGGCAAGTCACTGCCTCTAGACAGAGTAAGCACCCACCTGTCCTTGCTATGCTGTGCTCAAGACTCAGTCTCAGGAATGCAGTCTGTCTGGTCTACCTTGGCTCAGGCACTCATTCACTGGCTGGGGGAACAGGGACATCTTAATGGCAGACCTCTCAAGACTGTTCTTTATGGGGTCAGGTGATTTCCTAAAAAGGAAACTGGAGTCTTGTTACCAAAGAAGTAAATAAATAAACGTATGTGTGTGTGTGTATGTGTGTGTGTGTGCTCATGGTAAAAAAAACTCACAATTTGGCTGGGTGCAGTGGCTCACACCTATAATCCCAGCATTTGGGAGGCCAAGTGGGAGGATTGTTTGAGGCCAGGAGTTTGAGGCCAGCTTGGGCAACGTTGAGAGACCTGTCTCTACAAAAATTAAAATATTAGTCAAGCGTGGTGGCACACACCTGTAGTCCCAGCTACTCAGGAAGTTGAGGTGGGAGGATTGCCTAAGCCCAGGAGGTCAAGGCTGCAATGAGTTATAATCTGGCTGTTGCACTCTAGTCTAGTTGACAGAGTGAGACCTTGTCTCAAAAAAATAAACAAAACAAAAACCCAAACCCACAATTGTCCGTTATGGTGTAGTATGGTATACTATACAGTATTTTTTCTCTTTTCCAAATTATGAAACTCTTACCCTCCTTTTTTCATGGAGGGGAGATGTTGGTAGAGGAGTTTTAAGAGCCTCCTGGGTTTTAGGAGCTAGGAAATGGTAAGAAACACACAGAGACAAGACTCAGGAGTTTATTTCACCATTTCGGATTTCCTCAGTCAGATTTTTTTTGTTCCATTTTATAATTATCAATCACATGAACTTGAAAATGTGAAAATAGAAGAAAGAAAATCATTGGGGAGAGGAGGATTTTTTAAAGGAAATATTTTTTTTGAAACTTGACTTAGAATAATGGGATTTCTTCAATTTGCTGTATGCAAAGTAACAGAGAGCTTAGTGTATCCCAGAGATGGATTAGACAGATGTAGCACTTAACTATTAACAATTGTGAGGTTCATTCCCACCAGTGAGATTTGTGAGCAACTTCCATGAGATGCTATGCAAAATCAGCTTAGTACTTTCCTCATTTGTCACTGTGCCGTGAAACTGGTAAAATATAGAGGAAACAGAAAATTGGGCACATCTGTGAATTTGGTTGTGCCCTGATTATAGCAATGCAATTCCACAGATGTGCATGTTTTCACAGGAGAACAGGTTTCTATTTGACTCCAAGCTCCATCAATGCTCAGCTGATATTTTATAGCCCCCTGTGGGTTTAGCATGCCCTCCCTTTATAGAGCCAAAACAGTAGCTTAGCTATAAGATTCACTGGCACCACTTTGGTACCTATTTTCTTAAATTATGGCAAATGGGGATTTGTGGCATACCTATGTCAACTCCACCTACATATTTTCCCATGATAGTGCTTGGCACATTCATGCTACCTCTCAGCAGAGAGCCCCAAACATTTAGTAAACATTTATTCTTTCTTCCATCAAAAAGAGTTTGGTAACTTTCATAACTCCCATTTTATAGAAGCATAAAAATGAAAGGCCCTTAGCTCATTAAGGAAGGAATACAGAAGTATAAGTATTAATAATCTGTTTCCTTCTCAAAACAAAGTCAGAAGTGCTTGAAATTGAAATAACATCAGAGGTGATGTTGATATATTCAACTGTATTCTGTGTCAGAGGTTCTCACAGTTGGATGTGCATGAGGATCATCTAGATATCTGGTTAGGACAGAGACTGCCCATCGCCATCCCCAGAGATTCTGATCCTGGAAGTCTGGGGTGGGGTTCTGGCATCTGCATTTGTAACAAACACTTTTCCTCTAAGTGATTCAGAAAACCACACATTGAGAAACAAATTTTAAGACCATAAATAGAGAAACAAAAGCATAGCTCTCAAGAGACTACAAATCCTCTTCTTCTCCAACCACGCCCTGCTTCTTAAAATTATTCCATTTTTGAAAAATATTTCTTGAAAGCAGCTGTCATTGTCACCATAGTTGAGGAGTCCTCAGAAGGAGAACTAATTGCAAAAGAAAGGTAATAAAGTAAAAATTATAGCTTGAGTCTAGTTTTGGATTCATTTGTGTAGCTAATCAAGGGAACATGGCCATCTATGGCTAAGGATCTCAATTTGTCCCACCAGGGCTTGCAGTCTAGAACCACATGGGTTATTCAGAAGAAGCAGAAGCTGTTTCCAGGGGCGACCAACATCTCTAGGAATTTTTCTAACATCCATCAAATGGCTTATCTTGTGGCAAGTGAGCCTCCTAAAACACATTTGGCCTGTTACCATGATTCCACTAAAGACTTTTATGACCATGGTAATAATGACAGCTAACATTTATTATTTACTATATGCCAATCAACTGGTATTCAGTTTTGCATTTGATCCTCCTGACAATCTTATGAGGCAGATACTGTGTATAATGATTTTACAGTTGAGGAAACTGAGATAGATTAAATACCTAGCCACACAGACTAGTAAGGGTATGAAGTGAGTAAGCCTTGATTTGAAACATATTTTATATATCATTGAGTCCCTGCACATAAACGCTATCATCACATTGTCTCTCTTGGTAGAAGGACAGCGAGTTGGCCGGGCGCGGTGGCTCATGCCTGTAATCCCAGCACTTTGGGAGGCTGGGGTGGGCAGATCACGAGGTCAAGAGTTCGAGACCAGCCTGGCCAATATGGTGAAACCCCGTCTCTACTAAAAATACAAAAAATTAGCCGGGCATGGTGGCGCTCACCTGTAGTCCCAGCTACTCAGGAGGCTGAGGCAGGAGAATCGCTTGAACCCGGGAGACGGAGGTTGCAGTGAGCCGAGATCGTGCCACTGCACTCCAGCCTGGGTGACAGAGTGAGACTCCGTCTCAAAAAAATAAAATAAAATAAAATGAAAATAAAGACGGTGATTTACAAGGGCAAAGTTGTTCAACTGTCTTTAGGATAGAAAAGGAGGATATGGGAGAATTAAGCCCACTGCTTATAGGCAGAGGAAAGTAGGATTCTCATTTCTCAGAAATCAGACTACAGAAGAGGATTGCACTAACTTACATACCATGTATTATTCTCCATGTAATTATACTGAGTAAAATACCTTTAGAGTAATTGTATACATAATCAAAAATTGCACAAATCTAAAAGCTTGAAAGTGCCTGCCAGCCTCCTCCCACCCTGGATCAAATGAAATCCTATGTACTAAACCATAGTTATAATTTTCCCCCTGGTTTCACTTGGATTTCCTTTAATAATGTTTGATTGTAATTAAAAATCAGTGTATATGTGGAATAGAGAAAGAAACCAAAATTACTCTCCTTTGTCTTTTAGAAAAGTGACAGTTATAAAAATGCTCAATATAATCAATTCACTCCCTGCCCCCACTATTGAACTAGCATTTTATCAACCACAAATATGCTTCTCCACATAAGACAGTAACTACAGTTCTGTGGTAAATGCAACAGGACTGAAGTCATTGCCAAAGAAGCATCAAAGCTTTCAGAGTGCTATTGATGTGCTCAGTTCATAACTCAAAGAAAGAGCAAAGAGAAGAAAGCCAATGGCAGGAATGGCTTCAGGCTATGCTTTCAAAATAGGTTTAATATAAAGGCTAAAATGGCAGTAAGATACTCATATATAAAACAGATACCTGCTGCTTAGCAAGCCGAATGGAATGAGTTTCCAGAAACTCTCAATATTCAGGCACCACTGATCCCAGCAACAAAAGGCTTGAAAAAGATAAGAGATTTTAATAGTTTATTCTGACCTAATGTTGTCTGTGTGGGAAATCTAGAGATCTTAGTGATGAGGCATTAGGATTCATTCACTACCTTTGTCAGTCCTGTTGTTATTAGGATCAGGAGCCAGAATATTCAGAGGTTCTGGGATCTAATTCTACTGTTCAGGATGAAGTGACTGACCACCATCCAGAGGCATGTCCTGGACATCCAGGAGAATCCTAGTCTGTTCTTGAGTAAACCCACTTATTGGGTTAAAAGTCAGTCACAGCCCTAGGTTTTGGAGGCACTGGCAGCAGCAATATTATTTGAGAAATTCTACTCTCTGCACAGCTACTCAGAGATATCTGACTTCACTTGTTTATAACACTGTCTTCTCCCTTTCTACCTAGCTTGATGTTGCCACTATTAGGGTTCTGCAGGGACTGAGGCTGAAATCAACACTTGCCACCTAGTCACAGACTTTCATGACAGCCATGTCTTTAATGGAGAAGAATCCCCTTTTCATTTCAGGAGACAACGTGTTATAGTGGGAAGAGGGCAGTGCTGGAGGACATACAGAATCTCGTCTAATCTGAGAGTTGTCATTTATTAGCTTTGACACATTAAGCAAGTTACTTAATCTTTCTGAGCCTCGATTTTCATCAGAAAGTTGTACTAAAACTCAACTTATAGGGTCATCCTAAGGAATAGAGATACTAGACAGAGCTAAACAAAAGACGACTTAGTGTGGTTGTTGAGGTGATGAAAGCAAAGTAGAACAGTTAGTCTAGCTCTCATTTTTTTTTAAAGGATAGGGTTCATTTTGGCGATTTTCAAAAGAAGATGGAAGAAGGGAAACAAGGTCACCTGTTTTTCATGGTTAAGGGAAGATACCTGGTGGTAAGCAACTAACAATTTTCTCCAAAGAGAATGAGGTGGTACTAAGTGGGGGCAGAGATTGGTGGAGTGAGATGGGGTTGTGGTCCCTTTGGGAGATGCCAAAAGAAGAACTCACCAAAGATGACCTCAACTCCTTCACAACTCTTAAAGTCCTTCTTGACTCTACTTGAAAGCGGATGCTAAGTATAGCACTGGGCAGTTAGCTGTAAATGAAAATTATGGCATCTGAAAGTGAGATGATTGGGAAGTCAGTGACAGTCTTTATGCAAAGATCTCTGAGACCCCAAATTCCTCTTGCTAGAAATAGATAGGTATTCTCCAGGAGCATCTGTGGCTTGTCATTAGAATATTCTTTTCCTGGCTGGGTGCGGTGGCTCATGCCTGTAATCCCAGCACTTTGGCAGGCTGAAGCAAGTGGATCACCTGAGGTCAGGAGTTCAAGACCAGCCTGGCCAACATGGGGAAACACCGTCTCTACTAAAAATACAAAAAATTAGCCAGGCATAGTGGTGTGCACCTGTAATCCCAGCTACTCCAGAGGCTGAGGCAGGAGAATCCCTTGAACCTGGGAGGCAGAGGTTACAGTGAGCTGAGGTCGTGCCATTGGACTCCAGCCTGGGCAACAAGAGCAAAATTCTGTCTCAAAGAAAAGAAAGAAAGAAAAGAAAGAATACCTTTTTCTCTGAGGTCTTAGGCACTAAGGCTAGAAACCAACATAAACCTAAAAGGAGAGGCCCTATGCCCACAGGCCATCCACAATGCATCAGAGAAGATTCCTCATCCTTTCCAGTCTCACAACTCTCCTCTCTGTTCACATGAGATTCCTGTGGCAGATATATCTCTTCTGAACAGCGCTTTTAGTCTACAGAATGGTATAGACAGGCATACTGGTGTATTTTCTCAAACTTCTCCAGCAGTTAGCGTTTCAAGAACACAAGATTAATTAGAATTAATTATACATTTGAAAAACAAATCTGGCTGTTTGGCAGAAAACAAGAAGTAATAATTTTGTAGATCACATCTTTTTACATTTCTCCATTTAAAAATATGGATTTTGTTTCATTTTTTATGGAAAATGTACTTTTGAGTCCAAGTGACATAACTAAAAGAACTGGTGATGATGAGTGAAACTCACATACCTATTTCCTCACAACCTTAAAACCTTTTTCTTAATTGGCAAGAACATTTTTTTTTTTTGAGTTGGAGTCTCGCTCTGTCACCCATGTTGGGGTGCAGTGGCGTGATCTTGGCTCACGGCAACCTTTGCTTCCCGGGTTTAAGCAATTCTCCTGCCTCAGCCTTCCGAGTGGCTGGGACTACAGGTGCATGCCACCATGCCTGGGTAATTTTTTGTATTTTAGTAGAGACAGGGTTTCACCGTGTTGCCCAGGCTGGTCTCGAACTCCTGAGCTCAGGCAATCCGCCCACCTCAGCCTCCCAAAGTGTTGGGATTACAGGCATGAGCCACCGTGCCTGGCCACATTTCTATTAAATGCATAAAAATTACAACCTTCTAAAAGAGGCCCAACTGTATATAGAAAATAATAAAAATCTATAAGGCGATGATTTTTATGACATCATGGCCTGTTGCTATGGAAACTATGATGAAGCAGATTGAACAATATTATGCCAATAGAAAAGGTAGGTATAACAAGGGTGAGAGTTGAGAGAGAGTGAAGTCCTATATTACTGCATAAATACCTTACATAATTAGAAAATGTAGCAGAAAAAATGTATAATATGGAAGTAAAAGGTAAATAGATTTCTGTTTGATTGGCTTGAAAATTATCCTCATCACTAAAAACAGAATCTTCAAACTTGAAATATAAAGATGATTACTTTTTAATTTAGTGTACATTTTTATACTACGCACAGCCACTTTGAACTCCTTAGTCTTCACCATCTGTATAACTCAATTTCCGTTTTATAAAAAAAATTGCTGACATCTGTTTAAACCCTAATATCTCCACAACCATGTAGAATGTTAACTCAAGCTTGATGTCATGTTAAATCACTTGAGCCTTAAAATAATATTAAACTTATGGTTCTGTTTCAACTTTGTAATGATACTACATTTAACCCTTCAGATGTTCCAAACTGTTCACCAACGAAAATCTTGGACAAAAAAATGGAATCAATTGTGGACCCTTCATTTTCAAAATGATGCTCCATTAGGGATTGTCTAAAACCAACCCAGAATCTGGAATCTTAGAATATAATGGGCAGTTAAAAAGTCGGTAACTTAGTTAACACATGGGAGAGTCTGACCTCACTAAGACATCTTCTCTTACTGACTATGGCAGCTGATTCTGTGCCTGGGCCAACCCAAGTCAAAATTGTGAGGTTATGAGAATATCTTGCAAAAAAATGCAAAAATTAGCCAGGCATGGTAGTACGCAGCTGTAGACCCAGCTACTCAGGAGGCTGAGGTGGGAGGATCACTTAAGCCCAGGCAGTTGAGCTTCACTGAGTTGTGAGTGTGCCACTGCACTCCAGCCTGGGTAACAGAGGGAGACTCTGTCTCAAAAAAACAAAACAAACCCTTGGATTTATAAAGTGTTGAAAATAAACTGAAGTCCTTCCACATTCATGTTCTGATTAAATTTTTAGAACAGCATTGGTAAATGCAGTGGTGAGGTACACCCCAGATTTCTCTCTCCACCTTCACCTTCAGGACTGAGGTTCCTGTTCTCCCAGCTGCCAGGATTCTTGCCTGTTGATGGCTGACAGTGAGTTCTTCCCCAGGAATTGCCCTGAGCCCGAAAGGTGCTGCCTCACACTAGTGTATGTCCCTGCCACAAGGGCAGCCCATATCCAATGAGGTCTTTGTCAAGAAGGAGGCGACAAAGATGAGGCCCCCCTCACCTCAATTCAAAACACCTGTGCAGGGCTGTCCCAGCTCCAGAGATTCCCCAGAGGATGGACTGAAGACTCTGTTGCAGTTCAACCTTTCCCACTGCTTAATCTTGTTCCTTATACACCCTCCCCCATACATATTGTTCCTACAAGTATCCTTAGTGAAGTCTCTAATTTTTGGAAGTAGGTCATCTGCTAGTTGGCTGGCAATGAGGTTCTCATCCTTGGTAAATAGATGGAATATGAACAGTCTCTAGCATTTTGTAGCCGGGCAATTGTTAAAACTTTATCTGACAGAGAACTGGGATGAAGTAGAAGGGAAAGGAAAGCACTGGCAGGTGCAACATCTCAGATGTTTGAGAAATTCAGAAAGGAGTAATTATAAAGACAAGGGAATTAGGTTGCTCTTGTTGAGTGTGATCAATGCATTGGAAATAGACAATGAAAAGGTGAGGGTAATTCATGATCAGTGTAAGGGAGAGTGTGAAATTCAGAAGCCTCCCTAGAAGCACATGAAAGGACAATCATCTCCTGCAGCCACAGAGCAGAAATAGTTGAGGATCAGGCCTAGGACTTAATTATAAGAGTAGCTGAGCACCAGAGAGAAATTTAAATTGTCAATCCCCCCAGCAGAGTCCTAGTTAGGAAGAAGTGGGACTCTAGGACCTGGATGGGGATATCTGGGTCAGTGCACTAAAGAACCTTGAAATCCCAGGTCCTCTTAGACCCTTGGCATATGCAAAAGTAACCCACTTTTCCCTATTAAAGGATAGCACTCCCCCTTGTTTGAAGACAACACAAAGTCCTCTGCTTTGCAGGACAACACATTCTCTCCCCTTTGCCCCTCCTTTAGAATTTACTCCCAATTCCACTCTTGGCTGCTCACCAGTTATTAGGGACACACCATAACATAACCTGATGGAGGATATGCTGGGCCTGTGAAGGGTGGAAAGGGACTAGGTACCGAAAGAGTTGTATGACCTAGGAAACCAGGAACCAACAGAATACATATTGGACTTTTTGATGGCTCTGGATCAAGGTTTACTGGAATATAGAGCTGACTAAAGGATAATTTATCAATATGTGAGCACCTTCCCATCATATGGGTGATCTTGGGCAAATACACAGGAGGCAGTGCCAATATATTGTTGGTCCATAGTAAGTGAAAAAGAAAGGGCAGAACTGCCATGCAAATGGTGAAAAATGGAATCAAAGGCTCAAAGAAAAGCTCAAAGAGGATATCCTGGGATAAATATACTTTATGAAGCCAAAAACGCACCAGCCAACTGTGTTCCACAAGTTGGATTAAAAAACACTCTGTTTACTAAAGTAATAAGGACTATACTGAAGACAGCTTCAGCATCCTTAAAGACTCAGTGATAACTTTCCTCTGTAGACCAGGACAAATGTAGGAGATGCTGTTACAGAACTCAGTCCCCTAGCAGATGTGGAGATGATGGGATCTCAAAATAATGAAGGCCAAGTAGTGGTACTTAACAGTCAGCATCCAGGTTGATGGGACTGCCATAATGAGTACAAGTTCAAAGCACATCAAGAAGAATTGTGCCTGACCTGCAGAGAAAGCGATAAAGATGCCTAGATCTCTAGAATAAGTTGGACAGTCAACAACAGTATTGTTCAATTTATATAGTCAGCAGCAATTAAGGGTTGATTAGGGCTTAGAGCAGAATAGGTGCCCAGTTTCTGAATCTGAGCCAATTTTCAGATTCAGAACTTTTTGAATGAAGGGGAGCCTGGGCCATAAACAGGAAGACTCCGATATCATGGTGAGATTATTTGGTAATAATTTGCTTGTGCTTTGTCAAAACTATCTATGGCCACTTAATCCAGTAACTCATCACAGGAGGACAGTGAATACCTAAATATTTCAAGGACTATTGGACACAGAATTTGAATTAAAATTAATATTTGTTGATATTTGTCATCATGACTTCTTAGAATAGGAACAGTGGGAGCTACATAATAAATGAAGTCCTGGCTCAGGTTTGGCTATGGTGTGTTCCCTGAGTCCATGAATGCCCCCAGTGGTCATTTTGCCAGTACCTGAATGTATACTTGGATTGGACAGACTTGGGAGTTGGCAGAACTCAACATTGATTCCTTGGCCAATAAGATAGGAGCCATCATAGTGGATAAGGCAAGTGAAATTCTCTGAAACAGCCCTTAATTGTTCCCATCCTTTCTCATCCAAGATGGTAGACGAAAACCAATAATGCATCCAAGGGTCAAAGATAGAGAATAAATGTTACACCTACAGTTAAAAGACTCAGAAGAAGTAACGATTAATTCCTAATTTATCCTTATTTAGTTCACCAACGTGTCTTCTACAAAAAAATAAAGTCAATCCTAAAGAATGATAATAGACTACGCAAACTGAACCATACAGTAACCCTATTTATCGCTACCATACTAATTATGGTTTGTTTGCTATAGCAGATTAGCATGGTGCATGCTCAAGTACACAGCATCCATTCACTGACCTGGTGAATGTAATCTTTTTTTTTTTTTTTGAGATGGAGTTTTTCTCTTGTTGCCCAGGCTGGAGTGCAATGTCACAATTTCAGCTCACTGCAACCTCCACCTCCGGGGTTCAAGCGATTCTCCTGCCTCAGCCTCCTGAGTAGCTGGGATTACAGGCATGAGCCACAGTGTCCGGTTAATTTTGTATTTTTAGTAGAGGCAGGGGTTTCTCCATGTTGGTCAGGGTCGTCTCGAACTTCTGACCTCAGGTGATCCACCCACCTTGGCCTTCCAAAGTGCTGGGATTACAGGTGTGAGCCACTGCGCCCGGCCTTGGTGAATGTAATCTTTCCCATTCCTCTTAGAAAGAAAGACCAGAAACAATTCGAGTTCACATGAGAAAGCAACAATATACATTTATGATCTTGTGCCAGAGCTATGTTCAATCTCTTAGGTTCCATTACCCTATAGGACTGGAACATCTATACATTCTACAGAACATCATCTTGGTTCACTATTGATGATATCCTATTAATTGAACCAGATAAGCAAGTAGAGGCAAGTGTGCTGGAGGCATTGGTAACATGCACTCCAGAGGGTGGGTGATAAATCCAACGAAGATTTAGGAGCCTATAAAGTTTTTAGGGGTCCCATGATCTGGGATTTTTGACAACATCCCCACTCAAAACAAAGGACAAATTATTTTGTTTTGTATCTCTGATTATTAAAAAAGGACCATAATGCCTGGTAGGGTTCTTTGAATTTTGAAGGAAGCATCTTTTGCATTTGAGAATATTGCTCTAACTCATTTACTGAGTGATAGGGAAGTCTTCTAGCTATGAAAAAGAAATGGCTTTGCAGAAGGCTCATATGACAGTACAAGCAGCCCTGCTTCTTGAAACATATGATCTACTAGACCATTGGTATTAGAGGTAAGTGTGGTGGGAAAAGATATTGTGTAGAGGTTGTGACAGGCTCCAAAAGGGGAATCGCAACATCGGCAGCTGACCAGAGCCACACTGTCTGTAGTGGAGAACTATATACTTTTCACAAAACGGCTACCAGTGTAATATTAGGCATAAAAAGTCTGCCCACAGTATAAGTGAGCATGCAGCCAGAACCACCTATCAAGGAGCTGGATTCTTTCAGAATCATCAAATCATATTAATTAAGTGAGCCCTGCAGCAATCCATTGTAAAAATGGAAGTGGCACATCTGGGATGGGGCACAAGTAGGTAGTATAGACCCCTTTGTCATGGTTCATGTCACAATGGTGCCTCTCTTGCAGATCATACTTATAACTGAATCATCTACTTAATGTGGAAACAGAAGTGGCCTGAAATGAAAACAATATACATATGGATTTATGAGTAGAAGAAAATGGCTGGTTGGTCAGGGTGTTGGAAGGAGAAAGATTGGAAAGTCAGAAAACAGACAGCAGGTCTTGGGAGTGATCTTGAAGTATGAATATTTTTGTGTAGCATGTTAACATCCACCAGAAAGCACCCACCAGGAACAAGGCCCTTCCTTGCGGAATGTATGATAGATAGAGATGATCTTGTTGACAGCATAAAGATTTCTCTACCTTAAAGCAACAGTGCTCCTTCCACAAATATTTATCAAGTGGCTAGTAGGGATCAGGCACTGTTCTTGTGTTTGGAACAGATATATCAAGGGAAAAAACAGGCAGAAATCCCTGGGCTGGTGGAGTTCTAATTGCTGTACTCCACAGCTTACTTCAATTTGACATTTGTGAACAAAGCAGTTGTCTTCCTTACCTTGATCACTGTCAGGAGTGTTTTACAGGCAGCCAAAGTTTGCTTACCATGAGTGTGAGTCCCTTGTTTTCACTAACTTCTATGGTTTGAATGTGTTCCCCAAAAGTATATGTGTTGGAAGCTTAGGCCTCAATGCAGCAGTGTTGAGAGGTGGGACTTTTGGGAGGTGATTGGATCATGAGAGCTCTGTCCTTAAGAATAGATTAATGGTTTATCATAAGAGAGGGTTAGTGATCATGAGAGTGGACCTGTTATAAAAGCCAGGTTGGCTCTCAGTGTGCTCCCTTGTCTTATGATGCCCCACACTACCACAGCACTCTGCATAGAGTCCTCACCAGCAAGAAGGTCCTCACCAGATGCAGCCCCTCATCTTTGGACTTCCTAGCCTCCAGAACTGTAAAAAATATATTTCTTTTCTTTATAAATTACCCAGTCTCAGGTATTCAGTTGTAGCAAAAGAAAACAGACTAAGGCACTATGCCTCCATGTCAGGGGTTGGCAAATTATGGCCACTGAATGTTTTTATAAATAAAGTTTTATTGGAACACAGTTACAACCATTATGTCTGTAATTGTTTTTATGTTAGTACAGTAGAATTGAGTAGTTTTGACAGAGATTACATGGCCCACAAAGTGTACAATATTTACCTTCTGAGCCTTTATAGTAAATGTTTGCCAACTCATTCTGTGCAAGGGCTCTTTTGGGAGGATTTTAAGTTTGAAGAACTTTGTAGCGACAGGAACCTCCCAAAGTGAGGAGAAAGCCTGATTCAGCTCTTTATGAGAGCCTGACTGCAGCCTTATCATAGCTTGTCTTCAGTTTGTGATGGACATTTTATAGATGAAAGCTACTGCTTTGCAACTCAGATTTGTGTCCTAGACATAGGAGGACAAATTTTGAGACAAATTTTAAAATAGAAACATTATTTGGCTGAGCACGGTGGCTCATGCAATAATCCTAACACTTCGGGAGGCTGAGATGGGAGAATCACTTGAGCCCAGGAGTTGAAGACAAGCCTGGCAACATAGTGAGACCCCATCTTTAGAAAAACATTTAAAAATTAGCTGGCCATGGTGGCATACGCCTGTGGTCACAGTTACTGAGAAGGCTGAGGTAGGAGTATCACTTGGCCTGGGAGGTCAAGGCTGCAGTGTTCCATTAGTGCACCAATGCATTCCAGCCTGGATGACAGAGCAAGATTCTGTCTCTAAAAAAAAAAGGAAGAAACTTATAATTCAACAACTATTATTGGCTATACACCAACAAATGAAATAGATTTATTCCTTTCCCTTATGAATCTTACAGTCTAATGGGGGAGACAGATACAAGAAATTACAACATAAATAAGTATTTAATTACAAACTGTGAAAAATGCTATCTAGGAAAATAGTAGCCTTGTTGTAGCTTCTCTTTCCATTGTACTGGCATATGATAAGAGGAAATAACAGGATGGGGGTGAGGGCCCTCTTGCTGCTGGGGATTCTCTGCAGAGTCCTGAGGTGGCACAGGGCATCACAACCACCGTTACCTAGGTCAGGGAAAGACCTTGGGATCTGCAGGATCAATAGGAGGTAACCAAGTAGGGTGGAAGGGAGAACATTCCAGATAAAGAAACATCATGGAGGAAGTCACTGAGGTCAGGAAGAGAAACAGAAATACAGGAATATGCAGCAGAAGTGCAGTTAACAAGGGTAAAAGGGGCTGAAGATGAGACCAGAGTTGCAGGCAGCAGATTTGTAAGCCATGGGAAGGAGTGGAATTTCATTCTAAGAGCCATGGAATGTTTCAGCATGGATGATATGGCCTGCCTGGTGCTTTGAGAAGATTATTCCAGCTACTGTGTAGAAAATGGATTACAGGGTACAAATGTGAATGTCTGGAAAAGAGTTCTGAAGCAAGAGGTGATGATGACTCACGCTAGGCAGTAAAAACTGGAAAGAAGTGCATGGAATTGAGGCATGTTTTGGAGGTCAAAAGGACAGAAATGGGTGACTTTTTAAGTAAATGTGGATGTGTACATGTGGTGGGTGGGTACTGATGGAGAGGAGAGGACTCAAGAATGTACTTGGGTGGAGTGGGGGTGAGGGTAAGGCTGAACAGGAGGAGACAATTCAGGAAAAACAGTGAGTTGTAAAAATGGAATTCTCACAATACAGACACAAATGATCCTGTCATTAAAAAAGAGAGGCATTGCCGGGCGCGGTGGCTCACGCCTGTAATCCCAGCAGTCTGGGAGGCCGAGGCGGCAGATCACGAGGTCAGGAGATCGAGACCATCCTGGCTAACACGGTGAAACCCCGTCTCTACTAAAAATACAAAAAAATTAGCCGGGCGTGATGGCGGGCGCCTGTAGTCCCAGCTGGGTGGGAGGCTGAGGCAGGAGAATGGCGTGAACCCGGGAGGCGGAGCTTGCAGTGAGCCCAGATTGCGCCACTGCACTCCCGCCTGGGCGACAGAGCGAGACTCCGTCTCAAAAAAAAGAAAAAAAAAAAAAAAAGGGAGGCATTTTGGAAACAAACCTGATTGCACAAGTAAGTCTTTGATGGGCTCAGATTTAAAATAAAAGTATTTTAAAAATATAAAAATAGAATATTTGCCATATTTGATATATTGTCATATATCAACAGTATATGAACACTGTCAGTATTCAACATACTATTGAAACAAATCCCCCAGATTCCTTTTTCAGTTTCTGTATATGCCTTTGCGTCTACCAGCCAATACCTGCAAAAACCTTCAGAAGACTGCAGTTGGACTACTGCAGCTGCTCACACACACACACATATACGCACGCACGCACGCACACACACACACACACACACACACCCCGAGAGCCAGAGGGACCGGGCAGTTTAAGCTCTCACAGACACATCTTCCACCCCTTTCCCTGCCCTGTTCCCCCAGCCAATGATCCACTGGTGCAGAGTATGAAAGCCCAGGTTTCTGGCTTCAACTAGGAAAAAACCTGAGGCATAATTTAACTCTAGAGTTTTCCTACAGGGCTGGGCTGAGGTTGACTTTTGCTTGGATCCCATCCTTGCTTCGTTTCTTTCTTTTTGCTGTCTTACTTTCTTCATTCCCTTACAGGATTTTCCTGGGTTCACTTCCTTAATAAATCTCTTGCATACACACCCTTGTCTCAGGATTCGATTCTGAGAAACCTGTCCTAAGACACTTCTCAAGGATATATACTATAGAATAGCGTGAATTCAAATAATCGATCTAGAAAAAGCTAAAATCCTTAAGGAAGTGAAGCTTGCAAACAAACAAACACTATTCCAGCTATGTTTCCAAAAGGAAAAGAAACAACAAAAAGCTAGGAAGTTTTATGGCATAGAAAGTGACATATAGGAAGCTTAAGTTCTCAACTCCTGTGTTGAATCTATCTAGTCTAGCAAGGAAAATAATCTCTTCCAAAAAGAAAGAGTAGAGCAACCTTGGTTAAGAAAATAGAGAGGACAGAGCAGAATGTACTAATTTCAATATATTCACATCTCTGGTCTAAGGCAAGGCATAACCCGGAACTTTAAGTAACATTTCATGATGTGATCTCATAAACACTTGTAGATTTTTGAGAAACTATAAAGAATGGGGAAATTGCTTGGGTAATGGAGCTGGAAAAATGTTTTCCTGATTTTCGGAAAAGGGAAAAATGTAGAATGATAAATTTGATTGTTAATTGCTTCCTAGTTTCAAGAATGGATAATCAAAGAGACAAATACTAGAAAAAAGTGCAGTGAGGCCAGGCACAATGGTTCATGCCTGTAATCCCAGCACTTTGAGAGGCCCGAGGCAGGCAGATCACTTGAGGAATTCAAGACCAGCCTGGCCAACATGGTGAAATCTCTACTAAACAAACAAAAAAATCAGCTGGTCGTGGTGGTGTACCTGTAGTCCCAGCTGCTTGGGAGGCTGAGGCAGGAGAATTGCTTGAATCCAAAAGGTGGGGGCAGCAGTGATCCGAAATCACACCACTGCACTCCAGCAGCCTGGGTAACAGAGTGAGACTTTGCCTCAAAAAAAAAAAAAAAAAAAAAAAAGGCCGGGCGCGGTGGCTCACGCCTGTAATCCCAGCACTTTGGGAGGCCGAGGCGGGCGGATCACGAGGTCAGGAGATCGAGACCATCCTGGCTAACATGGTGAAACCCCGTCTCTACTAAAAATACAAAAAATTAGCCGGGCGTGGTAGCGGGCGCCTGTAGTCCCAGCTACTCGGGAGGCTGAGGCAGGAGAATGGCGTGAACCCGGGAGGCGGAGCTTGCAGTGAGCCGAGATCGCGCCACTGCACTCCAGCCTGGGCGACAGAGCGAGACTCCGTCTCAAAAAAAAAAAAAAAAAAAAAAAAGAAGAAGAAGAAAGAAAGAAAAGAAAAGAAAAAAAAATGCAGTAATTACTAGGTACTAACACAGGATCACAAAGAACCTTTCACTTTTAAATTGGGTTACTGGGGGTGGGGGTCGGGGGAGGGAGAGCATCAGGATAAATAGCTAATCCATGTGGGGCTTAATACCTAGGTGATGGGTTGATAGGTGCAGCAAACCACCATTGGACATGTTTACCTATGTAACAAACCTGCACATCCTGCCCATGTACCCTGGAACTTCAAATAAAATAAGATTAAGTAAAATTAAAAAAAAATAAATCAGGTTATTGAGTAGAATATTCTTGACATAATGAGTAGTTATGAGTAAGGTGTTTGATAAAGGCTCACATGATTGGTTATCTTGTGGACAAGATGAGGAAATGTTACCTTGATGATTGTGAAGTGTAATCAGAACTGGTGTCAATTAATAAATCGAGGTTAACCTGGAAAAGATGTTCTGGAGAATGTGCTGTTGGGAGCTTCAATTCAACATTTTCTTCATTGATCTAGGTGGCTAGCACAATCTCCTATGCTCTGGCCTTTTCCATTCCTGAATTCCCACCAAACCTGCTTTCCTATTTCCAATGCTTCAGCCCTTCATTGCTCCCACAATATACCAGCCTCCTCAGCTGCATCTAGTGACTGGGGTGGCATTCACACACACTCCAGCATACGCCTCAGTTTTTCTGTTGCTCTCAATCTAGAAATATTCCCCCTTTGGAATAATTCAACCTTCCATTTTCTTATGATTCTGTCTACTGAGAAATATTCGAGAAAATTGCAAACTAATAGCTTTCAATTCCAGATGTCCTTCCTTAGAGTAATTTCTTTTCTCTCAAGTTTTCTACCCTCTATGACTAACACCATTTATCGAAGATGAAATCCCCAGAGTACCCTGTTCTCTTCCTTACTCTTTATATAATTTTTGTTTGTTTTTTTTCACTCCTCTCAGCTCATACTTATTCGCTCTTTATATTTAATTGGTCATATAGTCTTACTTATTCCACCTCTGAAAAATTCTGAATTCTGTCTCCTCTTCACTCCTATTATCCTTGCTGTACTTCAGTCCTTATTAACTCTTACCTGAAATATTGCAGTAGCCTCCTAACTGGCCTCTCTCATTTTGGTGTTCTTCTTTGCCAAGAGAAGATGCTTCATCATCCCAGCTGCTGCTGGAGATGTTCTGCTAACATAAACAGCTGATCAGGTTATTCCACTTGCTTGAAAGTCCCCTAGTTTAATCTCCTTAATGGGGTAAGTAACGGCAATCAAACCAGCTGATCCTACCTACCTCTCCAGTTTCATCTCTTGGGCTCCTCATCTCTGTGTCTCTCTAGATGGCGAATGCTTTGAAGACAAAGATCTTATTCATTTTTGTATTCCTCTTTCCTAGAAAAACACCAGATACATAGTGGATCTTTTGTAAATTAGTGAACAACTGAAGACATGGAAAAAGGCTTTTCAAATTATTCAGGATTCAAATATGCAGAGGGTATCATGGCAAAATAAAATTAATACAAAATACAAATTTAGAAAGATTTCAATATGCTATATCTGAAACGAATGAAACTATTTTAATGGGGACCAATGATTCAAAACTTAACTCTGCAAGAATAAAATGAAGGAGGCCTGCTGTCTTAGTCTGTTTTTTTAATTGCTTGTAATGGAACAGCTGAAACTGAGTAAGTTATAAGAAACAAAATGTATTTCTTACAGTTCTGGAGGCTGGGAAATCCAAGGTTGAGGGGGCCCATCTGGTGAAAACCTTCTTGCTAGTAGGGACTCTGTACAGAGTCCTGAGGTGTATCACATGGCAAGGGGGCCGAGTGTGCTAAGATGCTTGCTCAGGTCTCTTCCTTTCTTAGAAAGCCAACAACCCTACTTCCATGATAAACCATTAATCCATTAACCCAATAATCCATCAACCAATGAATGGATTAATCCATTCATGAGCACAGAGCCCTCATGATCCAATCACTTAAAGGTCCCACCTCTCAATATTGCCACATCAGGGATTAAGTTTCAACATGAGTTTTGGTTGGAAGTAATCAAACTATAGCACCTACCTTACACTCAGTTAAGATGAAAAATACCCAGGGGTTTTGTTGTATTACAACTGAATAGTGGCCAGCAGTGTGTTCTGGCTAGCAAAATTTTATGAAACCCTAAGTTACATTTCTAAACAAAGGACGAGATAATGGAGAATATGGTTCCACAATCATTTGTGCTGGCCAGAACAAAACTAGGTTTCAGGGACACTGACAGCTGAAGCTCAATCAGAGAATGGCATGTAGGAGGAGGGAGGTTCTGGAAAATATTCATGTGAAGAACCATTAAAAACTGAGAGTATTTACCTTAGAGAAGAGAAAACTTAAAGGGAATATTAGTTTCCTTAAATTTTTGCAAAGTGACTGTGGAAGTGTTTGATATTAGCTGAGTTCTTCTGAGGGCAGAACTAGCATGAATGAAATGGCATTAGAAAGGCAGATGACTTCAGTTTTATATAATGAAGACATTTCTATCAATGAGAGTTATTAAACAAATACATGGGCTATTGTTTGAATTTCTTGAAAACTGGAAATGTTCAGGCAACAGCTGAATGATGGTATGTCAGCAGTATCGGAGAAGGAATTCTAGACGGCCTCCAAGATTTTTCTAACGCCAAGATTTTACAGTCCTATATTTTATTTTTAGTTTAATTTTAAAGGAGACCACCGAGAAAATCCATTTGGAAACTTTCAATAACAGTGTAAGGTATAAAAATCCCAAGCCACCAACTAAATTTGTCTAAAAGGCAACCCCTAACCTCCTTGGTGAAGGCCTGTCTTTTGTTTCATTGTTTTGGTGCCCTAAGCACCCACAAGGGGGTGCTTGTGGGGAAAGGATCATGGATGTGATTAAAATCCTTATGGCTAAGCTCAGGATTAGAATTAGTAGTTAAACAACTGTGCAAAGATGTTTGCAAATCCTGATGAGGAAGCAAAGGTAGAGAGAAAAATGTCCAAAATGGAACCTTCATCAGACCCAAGAATTCTCCTTTGTTTAAGTCCAGAGGAGGCTAAGTAGAAGCAAACACAGAGGAAGCATTTTGTTATCAACTCCAAGGCCCTAGAGCTGAACTCCTCAACATGTTCCTCTCTGTGTCTTTGGCTGCTTGCTCGGTTGCTTGTTTTCTCCAACTACAAAACATAGAGACTAAGAGGCACCACCGATCCCACTCACCAGAAGCCGGGATTCATGAGTTAATGTCTGCAAAGCATTTTGAGCTTGTTGGAAGAAAGGCGCTAGATAAATACAAAGTGCTGTTGTTATTATAGGGAAGAAAAAGCAACTGTTAGCTCAGGGTCTATAATTAGGAAGCAAATATAGTGTCTGGTGGCTTTGATAATAGGATTTCTATGAAGATGTGGCATGCAGTAAGACCGTTGACTGAAATGTTATAAATGACATGATTTTTGCCATCCGAGTCAAAATCCTTAACATTTTAGTTTTCGGTTTTGTCTTCCTGCCCCTCTTCCTGCCCCTCCCCCCACACTCTATTTTTAGGTAAACTCTAAGAAAGCAAGTGTCAAATTAACAGCTCTGAAAATTAATAAACTTAGCGTGTTTTTGGAGAAAGTATGGTCCTGAAGGCATCTGGACTTGCTTCTTTCTTTCTGAGGCCAAATCTAGAAGACTTTAAGTTGAGCGTCAAGGTGTTCCACTGAGCGCCTTCAGATCCTGGATTCTTATGCTCTCTGTTGAGTCTTCAGTTTGTAATCCCAGGGCCCTGTTGGAGGCCTAGTCCTACAGACTGGAAGAGAAAGCTCTGGAATTCTTTCAAGGGAAGCACAGATCTGAGTGCAGGTCTTGGAAAGTAAGTAAAGGAGGAAATAGTTTTAAAATATTTTAATATGTTTATCTGCATATTTTCGGTCTACCCATAATGTTCTGAGAATTTAAATGGTTTAAGAAAATCACTTCTAAAAATAAGAAATATTGTTTTTTGTGGAACAGTTTAGCCCTTCAGACTCCTCTCACTCCTTCTGCTATCAATTTGCTTAGTGATTTTTACCTGTATTTGCCTCGATTTCCATCCTATAAAATAGTCATAAATGATTACTATTCTAATCAATGCTGCTGGAGAAAGGCAGCAAAGGCAGAATTCACAGATGTACAATTAAATTCTAATCTTTGACCTGCCATTAATTAACCAGCCAGCTATGGGCTTCCAGCAAGTTGCTGAATTCCCTGTGCCTCAGTTTCCCATAATGTAATAAACTAATAAATAATTGAAATGAATTAAAATGAAATTCACTTGGATTTAAATAAAGTAAATGAAACTTCCATTAAGGACTTTTCCATTTTTAAAATCTCTTATTTGTATGATTACTTCATTGTCCTTCCTAAAGTAAACATTTATGATTATGTCTTTAATGTTGATTATCTTGTTCAGGTTTTCTAATTTTACTGTGGGGACTAGTTTGTTCCATGGAACTTGGTGTCATAAGTCTGATTTGAATCTGTTACATTTTTAGAACACAGAAGTTTCAAGTGTGTGTGTGTGTGTTTCATTGGGTAGCTGTAGACTTGTTTCTTTTATCCCACGGGTTTGGATTTTTTAAAAATATAAACATTGTTTCTATTATTACTACCAATAAAAATATGTAAAATAGAGATTTATATTTTCACAGTTTTCTTGTCAGCTGAGTTTGCAGGAATTTTGGTTCAATGCATGTATTTGTCAGTTGCACTGAGGCAGGCAATGCACTTGGCGTCTAGAGGGTGAGGAGGGGTGGATGGGGATGGGTGAGAGTGAGGAGTTTGAGGGGAGTCAGAGGAGGTCTCTAATTACACCAAGTTCTTGACACACCAAGGGGAGTGATTAATGCTTTCAGAGGTGTTACAATTTAGTGTTTATTTGAATTTATTAAAGTTTGCTTTGCTTTAAAATTCATCACATTTACACTTTGAAAACAGGACTACTGAGTTTTTTTTTTTTTAATGTCAAATTCCATTTTGTTTTTCCTCTATTGACCAAATTGAAATGATCGGGACCTATGCCTCAGGCTCGCGTCACTGCAAAGTAGCCTTCGAAGGACACTTAAAAGATTCCCACACCGACTTAGAGCAATCTCGGAGAATAGCTGTGTAGCTCAACGAACCAGTGAGAGAGGCCTGAGGACTAAGGAGAAAGTGTTTGGAACGTGCTTTCGAGGTTGCCATTGCTCAGCGCAGGGCAGGGCGTGCGCGTAGCGCGGCAAGGGGGACTAAAGGGACCGGCCGCGGCCGCGAGCGGGCGGGGTGCGCGCCGGGGGCTCCCGGGAGGCTCGGTGGGAGGCGGCCTTGTCTCCAATCACAGCCACCAAATTGCTGCTCCCTCCCTCCGCTCCCAGCACTGGGCTGGCCCCACGGAGGAGGCTCATCAGCGGTCCCGGTGGGGTAGGCCCCTCAGGCAGTTCGCTGTGGTCACCTCCCAAGTTCTCCAACTCCCCGACACATCTGCTTTCCCGAGTGACAAATTAAAACGTCTGAAGCGGCCGGAGCCCGCTGCCGCCAGCGCACATGGCCGACATGTGAAGCTGCGGGATTCCCGAGTTTTGACGCATTCCGTTTAGGACACAGGGACAGCAGTATTTAGCAGTTGACACAAGAGGGGTTTCTACTGCCTGCCAGGCAGCTAAAAGGCTGCAAGAAATCTTTTGTGGATTCCCTGAACGCTTTGAATTCTTCTAGCCGGCCTGACAGCCCTCCACTAGCACTCTGGAAAAGACTGCAGTGTTCTTCTAACACTGGGCGAGCCTTCATTATGAGGGTGAATGGATCCCAGGAAGGCTTGAAGTGGGGGAGACGATAAACGCCAAGAAAGCGAATTCTGTCTAACGCCGTGCTGCAAAAAAAGCAGCAGAAACACCAGCAGACAGGATCCCACATCCGTCCCTCAAGATTCAAGGGGTGAAGGGAACCGCAGGATCTCAAGTGGATCTTAACTCTCTCTGCCCCCCACACCTCACCCACCTCTCCCCTCCCCAGCTCCCTTCTGCCCCTGCAGGGTTTGTGTTCAACATCAAATTAAGTGTTCATGACAGCTAACCACAAGTTATTAAATGTGATTCACTGCCACATTGCTGGGCCTTCACTGGTGGTGCAGAATAACCACTTAGACAAACCATTTGATTCATGGCATTGATACAAAGACTCTTTCAGAAGAGAGAGGCCTTCTCAGGCCTTTAGCTGAAAATTGTTTTATTTCCGTTATTCTCTTAAACAGGTCAGTGAGCTGAATTAAACCCCAAATCCTTTCTAACTGCTTAGCTGTGAAGTCTTTAAGATATTACAGAGCTTGTGAGAAGTGGCTGCAGATTGCCAAGTCAGCGGAAATTTAAGAAATCAGTGTCAAAAACGAACTTGTGTTTGACAAGTAAGACAAACGATCTGCAGCCAGTACGAAGGGTGGCAATCTTCTAGTGTTTAATGCTCTTAATAATTAGGTTTCCTATCATATAAAGGCATTATTATTTTTGAATAACTCCCTGCTGTGAGAGAGAGTTGATGAAATAGTGATTGTTCCTGTTCTTGCGTTTAAATTTCTCCTGGTTCATGCTTGGAGACAGTGAAGAATGAAAGACAAATGATCTTTCAACCATCAGACACTCGGTTTCCTTTCTTTTCTTTTCTTTCCTTCTTTCTTTCTTTCTTTCTCTTTCTTTCTTTCTTTCTCTTTCTTTCTTTCCTTTTTTCTTTCTTTTGCCTTCCTTCCTTCCTTCCTTCCTTCTTTCTCTCTTTCCTAATTCATTTTTGTTTGTTTGTTTGTTTTTGAGTCATGGTCTCACTCTGTTGCCCAGGCTGGAGTCCAGTGGCAAGATCATGGCTCACTGCAGCCTGGACCTCTCTACTGTTTTTCTATTCAATCATTCCAAGCCCTGGTGTAATGTTGGCTTGTTGTGAGTGTCGCTGCCCTCTCCTGGGTGGAGTATGACATTTACTGCGGTGTTAGGTTTTGCCTGTGCTAAGCCAATGGGATTTAAGGATTTAGAAGGTCCTAAAACAGGAAGCTGAATGGTCTTTGTTCAAAATTGGCTGGGCTGTGTGTTCTTCCTGATGATGCCACGGAAGATTCCTGAATAAAAGTACTTTGGCCTGTGCTCTCTGCAGCACACGGGTGTGGAGGCTTACCATCTGTTTATAAATGGCATCCAGAGGTGATAGATTGTTGAGGTATCCCAAGCTTATTGAATTTAAAGGGGGTACCAAGTTTGTGTGGGATAAATTCAGATCTAAGTTATCATCACTCTGCCAACAGCATGTAATTCATTTTCTTATTACCAACATAGTCTATTAGAAAATAAGTTAGCTATGTAACAAATTGAAGTCTAAGAAAATATCCATATTAGGAAACCTAGTTCGATGATTAAATTAAGCAAGGATTACTTTGGCGTGAATAATTCCACAATCTGCTTTTCTGTCCTGAAAAATGAGTTTAGCAAGGCATGGCTGTGCTTGTAATATTTAACAGCTTTATTTTCAGAGTTTTGAGTTATTTCCTCTCTATCAGTCTTCCAAACATCTTGGTTTAATGTCAGCTAATGTCACCTTCACTATCATTTATGAAATTTACAGAATTGGTTCGAGTCAAACAAATGTCTTACTAAAGGGGCCATATCCAGTGTAATACATATGTTTATTTGTGTATTCATTTATTTATTCAGCGTATATTGAGTGTTTCTTCAATGAAAGTTATCTTAAAGTAAATCAAAAGCATTTGGTCATTAAGATGTCATTTAAGGTAATAGTAGAAATGCAATAAAAGCCCAATTCACCAAGATACATGAAGTTAAAGTAAAAGCAAGTTTTCTGTTTAACCCATGATCAAGCCAGCAACCCTTTTCGTTTCATTTCTTACTGAAAAATCTAAGTGGATGACTCCCTTCTTCTCCCTTTTGGCTAGGATGGAGGGAAAGAATCAAATCTTTGGTGACTCAGTATATGGCTAAATTACCACCCTTTTTTAAAAAGTAATTTTTTTAAATTACATTTAATACACACGTGCCCAGTATGTATGCTGAAAATGTTTTGTTGGCTTTGTTGTTGTTTTAGCTAACACTGACCTGTTTCTTTGATTTTTGATTCGTTTCCTCAAATACAGAACAAGAAGTAAACCCTGGATAATGGAGGATTTGGATTACAATTAATCAGTGTTTTAATATAATTTAATAAAAGATGTCTTTTAAGAGTTAAGGTGGTCTTTACTCAGAAAGCAGTGTTATCATTAATAAAAGTGATTCAAAAACAAAGGAATAATTGAGATATTTTTCTTTACTTCAAACTATATATTAAAATGGTTACACTGATGGCTTTTTAACTTGCAACTTTTTGCACTCCTGCAAATATCTGATATAATCTACTAAATTGGCAGGATCAGAGAGAAGGTTTAAAGTTCACCAAGAAACATTTTGCCACATGATATAAAGCAAATAAAGCCCTAGAGTTCAAAATTAGCCAACACATATGATAATTAATGGATGAGTATTTGAGGAGTAAGAAACTTGGAGAGAACACGAAATTAAAAAAAAAACCTCTAATGTAAATTGGCAAAATTTGCAGTATTTTATGATTCATGATAGATCCATTTGAGTGTATAAGTAGATTTTGAAAGTCAGTACTTGTCTAGGATGGCAAATGTATTCAACACGTATTTATTTAATCTAATCCCTACTATGTGTCATTCTCTCTACCGGATGCCAGCATTCAACAGTGAACAAGATAACTTTCATATACACTATGCCCTACATTGGAGAAACTATTAAAAAAAAAAAAACCTCAGTTCTCATAAAGTATCATAAATGCTCTTCATTCACTCCACTAATAATTATTTAATAAGAGCCTAGTATGAACTGGGAAGGAAAAGGGGAACCATCTAGCAGAGCTCTTAGTCTGAGACAGGGTAGGAACCACACAAGCTCCCAATAAAGAATAAAAGTGTTGGTCGGGCGCGGTGCTCACGCCCATAATCCCAGCACTTTGGGAGGCCGAGGCAGGCGGATCACGAGGTCAGGAGATCGAGACCATCCTGGCTAACACGGTGAAACCCCGTCTCTACTAAAAATACAAAAAAATTAGCTGGGCGCAGTGGTGGGCGCCTGTAGTCCCAGCTACTTGGGAGGCTGAGGCAGGAGAATGGCATGAACCTGGGAGGGGGAGCTTGCAGTGAGCCGAGATCGCGCCACTGCACTCCAGCCTGGGCGAAAGAGCGAGACTCCATCTCAAAAAAAAAAAAAAAAAAAAAAAAGAATAAAAGAGTTAGGAAGAGGCAATAGATATGTAGGTAGAAGAAACCGAATGCACAAGGGGCTGATTGAGAAAGCATAAAAGAGTTTGGTAATAGCTCTTGCAGAAGGAAGGAGGGTAGGGTGAAAAAAGCTGGAGATGCAGTAACAGCCAACTGACTGAGCACATAAACAAGCCGAGCATCTCACAGCAACCCTTTGAGGTATGTGCCATTGTTATCCCCATTGTAGAGATGAGGAAATTAAGTCAGCAAGATCACACATCTAGGAAGTGCAGAACCAAGATTTGAACCCAGTAGTCTGTCAGTAAAGGCTCCACTTTTCATTGCTTCATGAGGCTGTAAACACAGAATGTAGTCTTGACAATAAGGAATTTGGTCTTTAGGCTAAGGACAAATGGAAGCCCTCGAAGCATTCCACTAGGGAATGAAATACTCCCATTTGCCTTTTAGATGGATCATTCTGACAGCAAGTGAAAAATGGATTGGAAAGGAACTATGTGAAGTCATTGCTTAGAGGCTATTGCAGTGGCCCAAGTGGAGAGATTCTAGAGGCCAGAACTAGGAGGTAAAAGGAGGGATGGGGAGAAGTAAGAGTTTAAAAGATGTTTAGGAGATAGAAATAAGATTTAGTAAGGAACTATGTGAAGTCATTGCTTAGAGGCTATTGCAGTGGTCCAAGTGGAGAGATTCTAGAGGCCAGAACTAGGAGGTAAAAGGAGGGATGGGGAGAAGTAAGAGTTTAAAAGATGTTTAGGAGATAGAAATAAGACTTAGTAAGGAACTAGATGTCAGGACAGGGTGGGTGGGGTGTCAAAAAGAGTTCCTGTGTTTCTGGCTGGGGCCACTAGATGGAATTTGGTGCTGTTGATTAAGTTGGAAACACAGAAGGTAGACAAGCTCTAGGAGCATATGAGATGAATTTAGAGTGGGACGTTTTGTGTTTAAGATTCCTTTGAGACCTCTAAGTAGAGATCTTTGAGACCTTTGAGACCTTCAGCTACATACTAGAGCTTTGACAGCTCTAACATCTCAGGAGAGAGGCCTGGGTTGGCTGTGTAATTTAATCAACTTTAGCACATAGAAATAGGGGAAAACATTCACATGCAATGATAGAAGACTATGCCCCTCTTCCTACTCTCTGCACCCCTTCACAGCAATTCATTGTATTTGCTGTTGTCTACTTGTTCTTCCTCCATCCTGTCTCTCATTTCCCTCTTCTTTTTTTTTTTTTTTTGAGATGGAGTCTCGCTCTGTTGCCCAGGCTGGAGTGCAGTGGCACTATCTCGGCTCACTGCAACCTCCACCTCCTAGGTTCAAGTGATTCTCGTGCCTCAGCCTCCCAAGTAGCTGGGATTACAGACATGCAACACCACTCCTAGCTAATTTTTTTTTGTATTTCTAGTAGAGGCAGGGTTTTGCCATGTTGGCCAGGCTGGTCTTGAACTCCTGGCCTCAGGTGATCCACCTGCCTCAGCCTCCCAAGATGCTGGAATTACAGGCGTGAGCCATCATGCCCAGACTCATTTTCCTCTTCTCACAAAAACGTTGAAAGTGAGAGAAGGGAAGTGAGCCCTTATCAATTCTTTCAGATCTTTTGCCCTGTACTTCCTCTTTTTCTCCTCCTCCTCCTGATTCCATTTTCTACTAACAGTGTAGCTGTCTCTCATTCTTTTAGGCCACAGAACCAGGAGACATCTCCGAATCCTCTCCACACTATACCAATCACCCACTGTGTCCTAGGAGTCCCCAGGAAGAGTGGCAGATCAGGGCCGCATGGCTAAGTTACTCTCTCCTCTCCCATCTGAAAGACATTTTTGTTTGCAATCAGATTCATCTTTCTAAAGAGCAAAACAAATAAAATCATTCTCTTGCTTGAAGAAACTCAGGAGTTTCCAGTGACATTCAACACGTAGTCCAAAGATCCTTAGGGAAAGAAGGGGAGGGATCTAAATGTACTGAGAACCTTTTATGTGGCCAAGTGCTTTATGGACTGATTCAGTCAGTGTCCTAACAGGAAAGAGGTGGCACACTGAAATTAGGATAAATGAAAGATTTTATTTGCAAAGGAGTGATTTCAGAGGTGTTGGTGTAGGGAAGGAAAACCACAAGGGCTAGTGCAGTAACTAGGGGAGGGAGTAGTAAGACTAAGGGAATGTTAAAAACAAAAAAAAAAAAACAACAAGAAACCCCTAGATATTTCCAAATTATTTCCTAGTAAGTTGTATCAATTTACAGTCTCATCAGTAATTTTGAAAAGTGTCCATTTCCTCACATATTTGCCAGCATCAAATGCTTTCAATCACTTTAATTTTTGCCAACTGAGTGAGCTGGAAGATTAAGAAATCTCATTGTTTTAATTGTATTTTCATGACTAATAGAAAAGAGAAACATCTCTCTGTATGTTTATTCACCATTTGTATTTTTATAAATGGAAACTGAAGTTAAATAATTTTTCCAATATCACGCAGGTAAAGAGTGGCAAAATCAGACCCAAGAGTCAAACATAAATCCATCTAATCTTTAGCCTCTTCTATTTCCACCACACTATCTCTTTTCTGTGGTATGCCTTTCCATATAAGACCTTTCATATTCTGACCTTTAACTAACTTTCCATGTTTACTTTCCCTCTCTCCCTAACTCACCTGTAATTCTAACTTGTCCCTGAACATATCATGCCCTTTGAGACTTTGTTACTTTGCACGTTTCTCCCCAGCATTTTCCACACTTGGTAAGCCTCCATTCAGCCCTCAAACCCTGGATAAAGCTTCCACTAAGAATTATTTCTTGACTTCTTGAATTAACCTCCCGAGCACTCCATTTGTTTATATATTGTGGTTCACATCACATCACATTTTATTATGATTTGTGATTACTTGTTACTCATCTGCCTCTTTCTCTGGACATAAGCTCTCTCCTCATGTTGTTTGCTTTGTTGTACTTCTGTCTCTCCTGCACTTTGCTCAGTATGGGGTTAGGAGTGTCTTAGCTCAGGCTGCTATAACAAAATACCATAGACTGTATGGCTTAAACAACATAAATTTATTTCTCACAGTTCTGGAGGCTGGGAAGTCCAAGACTAAGGTGCCAGAAGATTCAGTTCCTGGTGAGCGCTCCCTTCCTGGCTTGTAGATGGCCACCTTCTCACTGTATCCTTACCTGGTAGAAAGAGAAAAGCCTCTCTCATGTCTCTTCTTATAAGGGCACTAAACCCAGCACGAGGGCTCCATCCTCATGACCTAATCGCCTCCCATAGGCCCCACCTCCAAATACCATTACATTGATGGTTAGGTCTTCAACATATGAATTTTGGGTAATGCAAATCAGTTCTTAGCAATAAGTGATTGCTGAATAAATAGCGAATTAAAGGTAAGAAGCTTTAAATTCCAAAGAAGAATACAATAAGGAAAAAAATCAAATCTGTGAAAACATATTAACCTTCTACAAAATATGTAAAATGCTATGCCAGCCAGCTTGGGTTAGCAGCTTTCTGATCTTTTCTCCCCTAAGACAGCCAGTCTTCTGATTCTCATGGCTCCTTTGCACTTCCACTAGAGGGTGCCCAAGAGAAAGTAGAAGACATCTATGCTCAAGAGTTATCCACTGAAAAAAAAAAGCTGGATTTCACTCCAAATTCTCTCAATGGAGTTTTGTTATCAGAGAACCTTCCAGTTTCTTCAACACTTACGAAGAGGGAAATTTCTTGTAACACTAAGTTTTGTATTGGATAAGTTTCTATCTCTTTGTCATTCTTAATTTGCTCCAAGCTTTAGAGGTTTAAAATAAAATAAATTTTTCCTCTTCCTGTGCATATTTCTAAGTCCTTCATTCATTTATTTCCAGACCATCCAGGATAATCATCTGTATTTGTTTCCTGTTGCTGTATAACAAACTGCCACACACTGGTGGCTTAAAACAGCACACATTTATTCCCTTTAGTTCTGCAGATAAGAAACCTAAAATCAAGACGTCAGCAGAACACTGTTCCTTCTGGAGGCTTCAGAGAGATTTTGTTTCCTTGCATTATCAGTGTCTGAGGCTATCTGCATTCTCAGTTCCCGGCTCCTTCCTTGAAGAACTCCAGTCACTCACTCTGTCATCACGTCTGCTACTACCAACTCTGATCCTCCCATCTTCCTCTTTATAAGGACTTGTGTAGTTACACTGCGCCCACCTGGATAATCCAAGATAACCTCCCCACTTCAAGAACTTAATCACATTGGCAAAATCTCTTTTACTATATAAAATAGCCTATTCACAGCCTCTGGGGATTAGGACATGGACATCTGTGGGGGTCATTATTCAGCCTAAAGCTAATCTTAATTTCTGGCATTAATTGAGTGAATGCTATACAATGGGCACTACACAAAACACTTTATATACTTCCCTTGGTTCACTTCACTTCACTGCCACTCCTAAAGGTTGTTTTATTATTGTCATCTCTGTTTTACAGATGAGGAAACTGAGGCAAAGAATTGTTAAGCACATTCATTCGCTCACATAGGTATATCAAAATCAAGACTGAGGTTCAAGTTGATCTCAATCTTAAAATTATTGTACCATTTACTCCCCAGACTGGATATTGTCATTGATAATTTGTTTCTTATAATTTGTATATTTTTACAAAAAGGCTTTTACAGAAAGTCACAAGATGGCCAATCTACTCCCTCCTCTCTCTTCCTGGACAGCCTGTTCTCTTAAGCTGCCCCGGGCTTTCCAGACCAGAAAAATATTTAACAGATTCATTCACACTAAGGCACGAGAAGTTTAATCTGCCACCGGTCTCAGGAGTTTTTGCATTTTAAAGAAGGTTGGGAAGAAGGAAGGAAGAGAGAAAGCTGGAAGGAAGAAACTCAAGTGGGACATGCATTTAAACTTTGCTTTAAATAATAGATTATAAGCCTAGTATAAAAGGGGGCATACGATTTTGACCTAGGGGACACCCTTGCTGGGTGGGAGTCCCAGCCCTAAGCCTCTTTGCTCTCAAGTCCTTTTCTCACTTCCTCTGCTCCTCCCTGTATTTTACAGAGCCTATATCATCAGGGTCAGCCAGTGACAGCTACTGGTGGGAGGTTGAAAGGTAAGAGAAAAGGAGAAGCCAAAAGTATTTCTCCTCTGCCTAGGTCCACCCCTAACATTTACAGAGTCAGAGGTAAAAGGTCAAATGGAGATCCCATATCACATATCCAAATGTTTACAAGTTCTAAAACAAGCTAACAAATTGTTAAATAAAGCACATTCTAGCCTCCTACCTCATCAACTGTACTTTCACATCAACTTGAAGGCTAGTTTGAGTTAGAATTCTTGGACTCCAGGAATTTCACACCTGGACATGGTGGTATGGAAAGAGTTAACCCTGGCTCTGGGCTCTGCCACCCGGTCTAGGCCCTGACCCCAACCCTGGCCTCTGCTTTGGCCTGGCCTCTGGCCTGCCGCCCACTTGCTTCTTGTGACCTGTCATACACACATATAGACATCACTGTCACCACGTCCAAGCTTTTTCCCCCTCCCCTCAAACACCTGCTCTGGGGCTCTTAGGCCAACTGAAATGAACACTGGAGGTGTGTCCCACTTGAGGAGAAGGCCAGAGGCCTGCACAGTCCCTGGGAGTGGGCTCAGGCTGTTGGGATAGACAGTCTCAATGTGGCCTAGAAGGAGTTACACAGGCCCTGAGGCCATAGGCACCTCCCTGTAGCCCCAAGCATTCCTCAAGGGTGGAGGACCCAAAGCTGGAGCAGGACCACTGCAGGCTCGTATCACATGCAGACCCAGGTAGGCGGCCTTGTTAGCCCTGGTCAAGGGGCCATGCTGTCCCCTCTTTTTCTGCCTCAGGGGATATCTCAGCCAACTGTCTCCAGCTAGCTCTAGCTTCACCTTCTCCTCTGTCCCTCCAATCTAGGGGACCCCATGGCTTCCTGCTGTTTTTACCTCTGGGTTTCCTAGGTGTCCCTTGTGGGCTTCTTGTTCTCTTCCAGTGCCAGTGTAACCAATTCCCTGTGTTAAACTTACTTTGCTTTAAATGCTCAGAGAAGCTTCTATTTTCTTGATTGGATACTAACTGTAAGGGCAGCACGTAATGAAGGATTTCACCTAGGGCCATTTGGGAAAGGGGTCAAGTCTTGGTGCACTTCCCTTTTGGCATAAATGAACTTCAGAAGTTCCATGACACTGAGGGAAGTCTCTCCAATAAGGGAAGCCCCAATTGTCATCACCAATGCTAGGTTTCCAAAAATGTTTCTCAAAAAAAGGGAACAAACTTCCCTGCTGAAGTAGTCCATTTGAAATCTTAGGGAAAGAACCATCCCATTGCTAACCATTGCGTTTCTCCCCTTGACCTTGACAATTATTCACAATAGTTGCTTCTATATGCATGCTGCTCTTTTGCAGAACTTTATGAAAACCAGACTTTGTACAGTGTTCTAAGTTTTGCTGCATCAAAAAGAAGTTTAAATATTTTCATTTAATGTGGAAATATTTTTAGATGAGGAAGATGATTAAGTGTTGAAAATGTAGCGATTTGTTTGGCACAAAGAGAAAAGAAATATGAAGAATTTTTAATAAAAATCTGACCACAATGGTGTTGGAACACAATCTGTCTGAAATACAAGACAGATACTTTATCCCACAAGCTAAGCTGACTTTACTAATAGTTTTGGACAGTTACAGGTGTAATTTTAGCTACTAAAGGGAGCACAAATTGTGTTATAAGAATGCAATAGAAACAATGGGAAATGCAATTAAATTTTTAAAAGAAAAATTGAATATAAAGTTAGCAGAGCTAACACAAAGCATATTTTTGTAGCTTTTCACCAACAATGTATGTGAATTCAAGCTATTAAGAAAATCAGATTGACTTTCGAGCTTCATATGTGAAGAGTGTGAAGGTTGTTTTTGCTATGAGTGCTAGCTGCAAACATTACATAAACCTTGCACCTAATAAAATTATTTTAGACATATTTGGTTTACATAATTTAATCCTTAAAGAAATACCAAAAAAAGAAAGAAAAAATATTGATGGATCTGGAAAGAGGCCTATGCCCAAAACCCTTGCTTCTCTATAGTCATTGAGGATGTTTCTCTTTTTTTTTTTTTTTTTTGCCTACGTGGCTTTAATTTACCATTCTGAGACGCAGTATGTGTGGAGAAAATATGTGGAGAAAAAGCTTTTATGTGTTTTTTTGATTAAAAAAAAATCGGTGCCACCAGCCCATGAGTGATCCTAAAATAACAAGGCAGTTATGTGTGTGTGTGTGTGTGTGTGTGTGTGTGTGTGTATATGCTGAGAGGAAAACTTTGGGTAAGGAAATAGATTTAAGTTTCAAGTTTCCAAGGATCTATTTAAATGACAGCAAGGAAAAAAATATTGTAAAAGTGATGAAAAATATCCCAGCAGTATCCTTTCAGAAAGCCATTTAACTTCTGGTGGTTTAAGTTGTGCAATGTAATTTCTACAGCCTTTGAAATATGTGGGCACCCTCACTGCTATTTACGTTCCCAATACTTGGAATTGAATGCTCTATTAGGGCTCTGAGAAGACAGGAGTTTCCAGAAGAGTTTGGTAATTGCCCATTCACTACTCAAAAACAATGACAGGGAATCATCATCTCTTTCCCTAAGTAACGCTGGCGTGTGGTCTAAGGCAGGCGCAGGAAGAGGCAGGAAAGTGTCAGCTCTGAAGGCGTCTACAGACCGGTTAGGAATATTGTGCATGGACTTAATGTGTGCACTGAGTCGAGCTATTACTCTGCTGCTTATGAAGGAGAAAGAGCTCTCCACACTGGTATGCTGTTAACACATGCGGGCTGAGGCCTGGACTCGCTGATAAGAAGGCTATCCTCACCTGTACCAAGGAAAGAAGCAACTACACACCTGTTCATTCTCTCTCTCTAAAAGTTTTCCATAGAGAGTGTCCTCTGTAACTTGAGCCTTGAGCAATATATATTTTTTTCTTTTAAGACAGAATCTCGCTCTGTCACTGAGCCTGGAGTGCAGTGGCATCATCTCGGCTCACTGCAACCTCCGCTTCCCAGGTTCAAGCGATTCTTCACCCAGGTTCAAGCAATTCTCCTCCCAGGTTCAAAGCAATTGCTCAGTCTCCCGAGTAGCTGGGATTACAGGCACGCACTACCATGCCTGGGTAATTTTTCACATTTTTAATAGAGATGAGGTTTCATCATGTTTCCAGGCTGATCTCCAACTCCTGGGCTCAAGCAGTCTACCTGCCTTGGCCTCCCAAAGTGGTGAGATTACAGGCATCAGCCACCATGCCTGGCCAACGTGAGCAATTTTATTGGCAGTCAGTGACAAAGTGCACTACCCAAGCTATATCTAATGACTTAGTTATCATACCTCCGAGAATTGTCATGGAATTGCAGACTCTGTCCCAGTAGAATCACCTTGCTGATGTCCTTTCTGCTTTTAAATCCCAGCTGTGTGTGCCATGTCCAACTGTGTGCAGTAGCTTAAAATAGTATACATTTTAAAACACTATTATAGAGACTTCTTAATTTTCATAACTCTGTGAAGGCTAGCAGGCAAACTCTCCATTTTACAAATGGTACAACTGAGGCTTTCTCTAGGTAACTGGTGCTAGGAGGAAGCCTAAATTTCTTAGCTCCAGATGCAAAGCACTGTTGTTTCTGTGGATTTGGCTTCTTGTCCCATTTACACTCTTGACCGCCTCTGAATTACAGTAAAGTTTATCATTGTGTTAACAGAAAATACTTTTTTCTTTTTGTGTCCATAGAAAGGGTTTAACTTACTGTTTTTTGAGTGACATTAAGAATTAGCAACATAGAAAATGATTTCCCACACCCCCACTCCCTGCCATATTGCCTTTTTCCTGGGATTATGTCTCAAACTGAATAGATTTACGAAGTGAGGTGGAGAAGGGTGTTTTGTGGGAGTTACACCCTCCTCCAAATACTTCTAGGTTGTAGTGTTTTCCTCTGAAGTAGATAGCTAATACTTAACATGAGAGGAAAAGATATTAAATATTATAATTAGTTTTTAAAAATATAAACAGAACCAAATCTTTAGCTCTTTGCAAAGTCTATGTTTTCTAATAAGCTTATTCCCCCATCTAGAGTTTCCCATCAGTGGGAATATTATACTCTTCCCATAGTATAGACCCTAGTGTGTGGGTGAAGGGAGGTTGGGGTCTTCTACCTCGGACACACAGGGTGCTCATCAGATGTTTTCTGATAAGTTATTGTACTGGGGAGGAAATCTCCCATGGCGTTTTATTAAACGTTCTGGCTACAGCCTGACAGTCACAGTCCTTTTGCCCTTTGCTGTGAAGATCAGTGAAGGCAGTTGTAAAATGACCCAGTCATCAGACAGTTTCAAAGTTTACAGCATGAACAATTGCATCTGAAAAAATACTGGCAGAATTTTACATGCATCATATCTTACACTCTTATCCACCCAAATGAAGTGCCTCTGGAATACACTTTAAAGGCTAGATACAGGATAATTTCTAAAGATCATATCCAGAAAATGGAGTCATATAATAGCTCCATTTATGAGAGCTCATTGTGAAATAGATTTATATTTGTAGTGGGTCAAATAAAGGCCTGCCATCATAAGACCTCCTGCCTGGGGAAATAGGGTTAGCCTCTAAGAAGAGTGAGTCAGGCCGAAGGAGCTGCCTGTGTTTGAATATTTCTTCCCTCTGGTTCCACGTCCTTAATATTGTGCTCATACACAGCTGTGAATTTTTCTAAGTGTCAAATAAGAAATGAACAACGCCTGTGCTTGGTTTTGTCTCATAAAGGGTCTGAACAACATTAAGTGTCAGTGTTACATTGCAGATTGATGTCCCCTCCTGTTAACCTCTGTGCTCTGTGGGTCCCAAGTGACTCTGCTGGCTTCCAGCATCCTCTGCGTTCATGTGGCTCATTGGGAAATCCCACTGTTTTCCTGCCAAAGGGTTTGTTACCTAGGTTTAATTTCTGTTTGGTATGAAAAGTATAGTTAACTTGTTTCTGTGGGCTTTTTTAGAGAGATATGTAAAACCAAAGTTAGAGCAACGGAAAACAAACATTTAAGAAAGCACATAATTAGGGGATACAAACTCAAACTGGGGGAGGCTGATTTCATAAAGGGGATAGGACTGTGTGTGGTCAAAGAAGAGGAAAGAGTGTGTGTATGATTCGCCTGCTTTTGGAGAGCTGCCCCCCTTAGAAGTGGAGTCCAAGGAGCTGGAAGTTTAAATGAAAACCTACAAATTGATAAGAACCAACAGCCTAAATGAATCTGATTCATAATTAAAATTGCAATTATTTTTTAGTTGCAAAAGCTCCAGTTATCCACAGGCTTCATAAAGTTACCAAATATTGCGATGCTAAGTCACTCCTTAAGAACTTCTCACTGCAGGTCTACATGGAGATGTTTTCTTCTAAGAGTCAGAACAGCATTGTTACAGAACCACAGGAGAGAGAGAGTGAGGGAAACGAACATTTAGCATGGTCCCTCTCCAAGAGGAAGAGATGAGAAAATTTAATAAAACAAAATATACCCACTCCCCAAAACATGGGACCATATTATTTTTCGGAGGAAAGATGAAAGAACTACGATTCTCATAAAAGCCAGGATGGTGCTGAATTTGGGGGGGTACAACGAGGAAGTTATTGCTGTGATATGGGTGGGTTTCTTCTATCTTTTTCTAGGTGCAAAGGCAGCAGTCATTTGAACGCCATCGAACAGCTTTCAGCTAACACAAAAGAGCAGACGGTTCCACTTATTTCTGAAATTAGATGCAATCATATCTGTGAATCACGCAGCAGCAAACCACCGTAATCTGCATTACAATACATTATCCTGCCACGCTCCCTAACTGCAGTCTACCGCAGCAACAGAAACACTTTGCGGTGACCTGCACTGAGTCTGCCAAAAGCACCAAGCCACGCTAAGGCAGTAAAGCGACAAAAAAGAACTGCTTTCTGCTGCGAAAAAAGAGCAAATTATAACAGGAGTCAAGTCTCAGCTAATGCAAGACTAGCATCTTCTTGTTCACAGTTTGCATAATTAGATATCATGAATAGGTTTTTTATTGTTCTAAAAATACTCCTGCTTTGTTTAAATCAGCTATTTCCTTAACAGCATGACTTTGGTACCAGAATTAGTGAGGTAGTTAGGGCAGCAGCAGAGATAAGTTACTTTTAGTTAACATTTAGAAAAAAAAAAATCTATGGACGATATTCCCCCCTCTCTTAGTAACTGTCAAAAGAGTCCTAGGTTTCCAACACCGTATAACAGGAGAGGCGGCCCACTGGAATGGCCTTGTGAATTGGGTCGGGGGTTTGAGGGTCAGAGGCACCCCAGGGTCCCAGAACTGATAAAACCAACTTTTATTACTTTCTTAAAATAAGACATTCAGAGCCACTACAAACCTATTCAGGAATTAAAATGCTTAATACAGTGGGGCCCCGGTAGCGGTACTTACTTCAAATGATAACATTACTAAGTTCAAATCCAAGGGAAAAAAGTAAATTTTGTTTGTTTGTTTGTTTCACTGGTTTGAATCATACCAGCACTTCCCCCAACCTGGAAGAGTGAGGGGGCAGAGGGACATTTTACTGGGCTTCTTTATCTCCCACCGCTTTGCTGTTTTCCTTCTCATTCACTCATAGTCTGTGTGCTATAAACAGTATCTTTCTTTCAAGGGAAGATGTGGGTGCCAGGCTCTATCAGTAACTACTCAAGCCATTAAAAACTTTATTTTTCTTTTTCCTTCAGCCTGTGAGCTTGAACAGCTGCAGCTAAGGAGCTATAGTAGCAGTGACCAGTCCCTAGGGTCCATCTTGGTATCAAACACTGACAGGTCCCAGGAAGAGGAGGTCACAGCAAAATTATATATTGAATTTTTCCAGCCCCCTAGAAGCCCAGGAACTGTTTGGAGAGACCTGGGGCCAGGCGAACTCCCAGCGGCACTGTCGCTCTTCTCACAGGCAGTAGCTGCAATTGGTTAAAGCAGTCCCCAGCAGAGACATTTGTCTCTTGGTCTACGTAGGACAGTCCCGATGTTCAATTTGACAAAACACCATAAAGAGAATCCAAAGGGCAAGGCTCATGCAATTCTTGCATGTGCCTTAAAATGCACTTTTAACCTTTGTGGTTTTTAATTTGCACTAATGATCTATAGGCTTCCACTGACTGTGACAAAGAAAATGGCACTGATGCTTTTATTTTACTTTAATGTAGGCATTAGATAAAATGCATTTACCCCCAATTATTGCATTTATATTGAAGTTTTTATTGCTAGTGAGATTTTTTCAGACCTGTGCATCATTTCTTTTTATAAAAGAAAGAAATAATATCCATCCGAATAATATTGTAATAAATGATGTATTGTGACTACTTCTGTTTCTGGTAGAAAAAGTTAGCCCCAAAGCCTCCTTACTATGGTTTCCAGATTGTGGTAGCGTGGGAGCTCAGTGAAATCATATAACTCATCCTTTCTCCTCATCAAAGTCATAGGAAAAACGGGAATACCATCTTGGGTCAGACCCTTGATGCATTTTTGATAGATAGGGGTGTCAGGGGTTATTTTCACAATATCACATCAAGATCACTAAATACATTCTCCAGGTGGTTCCATCTTCCCTTCACAATTTGAACTTGACATCCATGATCCCATCTAAATAAACAGGCTTCTCAAGTATTTGAGGTAACAAAGTTTTTAAGTTCACTATGAAACGTGAACTTCTTTTTACCTGATCTAAAACTACGGTTTCCTAGATCTGCAGATCTAGGCTTAGGTAAATGAGTATTGACACTTTTCATGATTTCTTTAACTTTGATTAGTGTTTATCTTCCCAGTTAGAAATGTGCTGCTTTTGCAGTCTAATCTTGGCAAAGAAACCCCTTAAAACCCAGGATTATTTTTCCACATCCCTCTATGGATAAATTTTCAATTTGTTTTGTATTTCTTGAGCTGTCGTAACCAAAACTGCATATAGCAATCCAGGTGGAGATAAACTGTGTTGTTGTACACAAGTAACCTAACACTTGTTCAGAGTTGTTATTATCTCCTGGTGTTTGATCTCCTATAATCCAAGTAAGGTTATCCTTCATGTTTCCAATGAAAGACACTTTTTAAAAAACCAACAACCTTCAGACCTCTACACATAAAAATCTGAGTGCGTATGCCTCATATTAATATATACTCCATTGGAATAACTAGGCACTGTGTTTTAATCAGTAATATGAGATGTAGAGTAAGTCTAGCTATTGTAAATTATTTCAAGGGACAGTTTAAAATTTTACCAAGAGGGGGAATGTTCCAAAGCGTTAGACTCTATTGAAGCATAAATCCTGACATAGTTTAATTTAATTGTATGTAAGCTCCAGGATAAGGTTTGAGCATATTACAAAGTACCCTATGATCTCTGTTTTCTTATTCAAGGCCTGGGACATCTGTTACTGATTTCTTGTGCCAGAAAAGGTGACAGCAGTCCAAGTTAGGGAGGGTGGAAGCATAGATGGGGATAATTCTGTATTGTTGTGTCCAAGGGGGAAAAGTAAAGTTTCACCAGGCAGGCCCTGATGTGGCACAAACTCCCCTTCCACCCAGTCCTTTCTTCAGGGCCACTGCCAACTCACGCTGCATTTCTCATGTTGATTATAAGTGAAGCTTTGGCAAGGGGGCATTCGGGGTATCAGACAACCACATTATAATTCTACTGAAAAGGGTTCTTATTGTTTCTAAATTACTGGTTATAGTAAGCAGCCCTCATGTCTTGTAGGGGGTGCATTTTGAACAAACACACATAATCTTAAAGCTGATCTCTGCAAACAAGGGAGAGAGATCACCTGTGTACCTCAATATGCAAAGTGGCTTCTGCTTCAAAAGTGGACCTGTTAAGTTACTGAACAACAATTAAAGAGCCCCTAGGATACATGTCGAGAATGACTATGTGAAACCCAAATTGAGTTTTCTTCTGGTAGAGGACACAGCACACTTTTGCCACAGCCCCACAAGGCAACAGAAGCCATCCTGTATTGTTCTATTGTGTTTTCCTGACCTGAAGGGTATATGCTGTGTGGAACCACTTGCCAGGGTCTCCATTATGGTGGCTCTGTCCCTTCAAATATTCACATTATGTAGCATATTGTCTTCCCTGAGAGAGACTGGTAAATGAAATGCAACTCAGGGACTCAAGGATGTTAAGATGGCATTGAGATTCCTCTGTCCGGTGGATATTTTGTATAAGTGTGCTGTCTACTAGACCTGTATTTTGATTGAGTCTATGCAATCAACACATCACTTGTTTTCTTCAATTTACTTGGCTGACTCCAAGACCTTCTTTAATTCCTCAGAATCTTTGAATTTTGTTTACTGAAGTACAGACAAAAATCACAAAGGCAAGTGATACCTCTCAGAAACAAGGTATGTTATCTGGATTGCAGCAGGTTCTGAATAATGATGGATTTAAGAAGCAAAACCAGAATGTCATCCACTGTGGGTACCATTCCCAGCAGGTCTGGCCTTTCCCCCAGGAGAAGACCAAAATGTCAGTTTCCCTACACTATTGTGGTCACTGTTGTAACACGAGAGGATAATAGCTAGGTCTTTTTGGTTTCAAACAACTGATTTATGATGCAAAACTGCTGAATATTTCTGGTAAGGGAATGCATTGTTCTTTTTGTTTTTTTCTAAAGTTGAGACCTTGAATATTTGACCAGAAATATTGAAGACCATCTTGCATTCTAGATAGTATTGCTGTTTCATTTACTGTACAAAGCAACTGCTGGCTCTTTGATCTTCGTTCACCCTGCTGTATCTCCTGGTTCTGTTCCTTCTCTGTTCTACTGTAATCCAAACTTGTCATGTAACCCATCTTTTTCTGTTAAGGTACCTTTTTTATAGCTGAAAAAGGAGAGCTTTCTTGTTGATGGGTTTTTTTTTTTTTTTTTGAGATGGAGTCTCGCTCTGTCACCCTGGCTGGAGTGCAGTGGTGTGATCTTGGCTCACTGCAACCTCTGCCTTCCAGGTTCAAGCGATTCTCCTGCCTCAGCCTCCTGAGTAGCTGGGATTACAGGTACCCCCCACCACACCTGGCTAATTTTTGTATTTTTAGCAGAGATGGGTTTCACAATGTTGGCCAGACTGTTCTCAAACTCCTGACCTCAAGTAATCTGCCCTCTTCGGCCTCCCAAAGTGCTGGGATTGCAGGTGTGAGCCACTGCGCCTGGCCCCTTAATTAGCTGTTTTGAATTAATGGTTGAATTTCTTTCATGTTTCAGAGAGCAGAGCATTAAGAATTATAAGTTTAAGGACTCAAGTAAGATTTGCAGATGTTGGTAAGTAGTCACTGTGTCACATATATGTATATTTAAGTGTAGGAAGCAGGGAAGTGGAAAACAGAGAGGTGCTTATGGGGGATGAATGCATATAATGTTTGAAGAACTGGAGAGGAGAGACAGGTTTACAAACCACAGCCACACCTGCCATGTCCAGTGCCCTATCTAGGCCTTCAATTAGTAGTGTAATCTGCTCATTTAAATAGGCCTCAGTGGTTTCTCTCTACAAAGGTCTTCTTGGCTCATGAAGTGGAGATGGGAAGGCTGTTGTGTTTGACCCTGGAGACCAGGTTCTGGTCCCAGTACTTCCACCAGCCAGCAGGGTGAACTCTCAGGTCTTTGAGGACTTTTTGTTTCTTCTGGAAACTGAGAGTCAGGGCTGAAATAATGTCAGGAGAGCTCACTCAGCTATAAGAATCTAAGAGCATCTGTGTTTCTTGGCTGCTTTGAAGAGGTTGTACAAGCCAGAGAGAGAGCCCTCTGGCAGCTGGAATTAAGTAGGCCTGTAGCTGAACATGAATCCCAACATCTGAACATTGGTGGGCTGAGGTGCAAAGGTGGGGTGCAAGGATATGTTGCTGACTCTTTTGACCATATCAGAACTATGGGAGAAAAACAAAAGCACTTGTTCACAGGTGAGCATGCACCAACATAGAGATGTGTCCTCTCATGCCCGTAGATCCTAAATTAAGTTCTATTAATTTTTTAGAAGCATTATGAAGTTAGGGAGCAGTGTGCAGAAAGAGGACCAAAGTCAGTTTTAGAATGTTCCATCACTTTCCATTTCGGCCACCTTATTGAATCTGACTGATCTCAGTTTTCTTTTCTATATCTATGTCCTAAGTGTTTTGTGAGATGAAAAAAGATTGTATATTCAAAAGAAAAGTGCTTTATAAAATAGTTTACACAACATTATCATTGTCCAATTATTACAGCCATATTTATAGCTAAACTCAAAGCATTCCCCATAAAGCTTGGAAGTCCTAAGAGAGACAAGCACTCCCCAACCATTGTGGAAGCCACAAGTTCTGTTAATTCCACAGGAGGCATTTGCAAAACATTATGAGAGAACTCTGAGCCTTCATAAATCATGCCCCTTCCACCTAAGATGACAAGACTGTGCTCGTAAGGAGTGGAATGTCAACACACACATTTTATAGTTGAGAATACGTCAAGTCCCCACAGAGATTAAATGACATGCCTAAGGTCACACAACCAGTTAGCAGCAGGACCCAGATTAGATTCTTGGGCTCCTATTGTCCAATCATTCTTTTTTTGTTAAAAAAAGAAACTTTCCCATGGTAACACTATTTTAGCTACATCTGTTAAATTTATGGGAGTTACCTTTAGGGTGAATGATGATGAGTACCCCAAGTCGTTGGTATTAATTACCTAAAAAATTTGAAAAAATGATAAAATGGAAAGTGAAATCAGGTTAGAGCAAGAAGGAAAAAAGAGAAGACCTTAGCATCTTTTTCTCCACAATGTCTACACTGCTAAATATCACCTAACTTGCCCCTGAATGTTGGGGGTGTGGAGAGCAAGGGAGCACTAGAGGCATGTTTATTTGGCAGTTACCAGTGGATAAGTGAATTCTTTCTAAAATTTCAATTTAGGGCCAAGATTTATCTAAATATGTCACTGTTTAGACCACTAAAAAAATATGGTATAAAAGTTCTGATTCTCATTTCACAATATGTTAATCTTTCTTTATTTATTCCTCCCAAATGTTTTTAAAACAATCTCTCTCTGGGACAATTGGATCCTGCGTATCCTGTCAAATTTTGGTAGAAAGCAAATTTTTATAACCAAATTATAAAGCTTTCAACACTGAGGCTTATTTATGGTGGAAACATTGACAGAATATTAACTATAGTGGCTTCAGTGATACATGTTCCAGTGAGGCAGAATTTCCAAATTGGGCAAATACTAAAATTATTTAGCATCTATTTTAATGTCCTTCCCTCAACATCGTGCACCGTCTCCCCATTTCAAGAGTATATGATCCATTTTTGGAGTGATTTTTTTTTTTTAAGATCTGACATCAACTTTATACATCATTTGAATAAAAGACCTGGATGTTGCAAATTTTTTAAACTAAAACTTGTTCTAGTTTCCCCAGGAATTAACTTTAAAAACAAGATATGGCAGAACAGTGTCCTGTAACCACTTGATGTTTGATCTTAAATTCAACTCTCATTGACTATGACCAAATCTTCCAAAAGAAAATAATATTTTGCTTTTACCTCTGAACCAGAGTTAGGAGGGGAAGGGGAAACTCAAATTCAACCCTTCCTTTTAAAAATTACTGAGTCCGAATATGGGTCTCTATGAGGAAAATTTCTCCAACAGGCCAGGCAAATTTTCACCCATTTGAATAACAATCAAAATTCATAATACTTCTCTTTCCGAAGTCTTAACAAGCACCACAGACCTATGTTATGCTTTATATTTAATTAAAGAAAAAAAAGATGGCTAAGAAATTGAGGCACTGATGAAAATAACCAGCCGTTGTGTAAAGTCATTCAAAGCCCAGGGACTTGATAGCAGGAATCCCTGCTCCCAGACCACCTCCCCAGATCTAAGTGGTTAATCAGACAAGGATTCCATTAGGGTCTGAAATTGTTCATGTGCTTTGTGGCAGCCGCAAACCCCTGGCCTCCTGTGGAATGAAAAAAATACATAACACGAATGAAGGCGCAGATCAAGCCTGCCCAGCCGCAGGCTCCCAGTCAGAGGCACCCCAGGAGACCCTAGATGAAGCTCATTTAATATGTATGCGAATGTTTTTGGGAGCTTTTTCCTCTTTGGCTTCGTGAAAGAGATGTTGATACCAAATGTATAGAAAGGGGACAGGAGAAAGAGACATTAAACATTCGCCTGTCAGGAGAAGGAGCAGAAACAGTAGCAGCTGGCTGTGCCTGAGAACAGAGAAAGGAAATGGAGTAAGAGGGGAAAGTGAAACTCACCATTTGAGCTCCCTTTTCCTAAGCTGACAAACACCAAAAAGGGGCAAAGTGGCGGGGGGTGGGGAACAATGGATGGAATTAAATGTGAATGCGTGAATTCTAGGGGATTTAGTGATCTGAGAGGTGTCATTCGTTTGGTACCGTGATCATTCTTTTTAAAAATATACTTCTTTGGCTAATGTGTGCTTTTTAAGACACCGATCTTAGCTTCTTTTCCGTTATGCAAAGCTACCAAACCATCTCATTTGTCAAATAATTCCCATTGAAACAGATGAAAGAATAATGGAGGAGGAAAACAAAACATCTTTGATGTGCTGCTTTATCAGAAATGTGTGTCAAAGGTCAAAAAAGCAGTGCTCCAGAGTCTCTTAAACATGTCATTGTCATAATATAAAAACTGACTTACTAACTTAGATTATTTGGAGAGTTAAGTGCTTGTGTTATTGCAAATTAAACTAATTAGTATCATTTCCTGACAGCTGCAGCAAGTGTTAGCAATTCCACGATTTTTCTTCAGCCGTTCGTATGGGATGCATAGAGGGGAGACAGCTTTGTGATTTAATGGAATGGGATCAGCTTATCATACTAAGGGCACAACATTCCACTCCCCATAGAGAACAGCTTCCACGCTCACTCCTTCCCAGTTTATCCACAATTATTATACTATTCACTTATTAAATAAGAAGTACAGCAGTGTGAGGTGTCAGTGGTTCCTCAAACAGCCATGAGAGGGAAATGTGTTGGAATTTGCCTGCAGTATTTCCCTTTTGGAATTGCCGAGATTATGCTCTCCAGTCTTTGAACCAAAATTGTAGCTGCCCGTAAAACATGCTGGAACTAATTTTCTACCACAGCTAGCTTAATTGTTATAAAGCAGCATCTAAAAATGCCCCAAGTGGAGCTTCCAGCATCTGTAAATGAACAGCTGAAGCAAAAGTTAACATATTTCATCAGCTTTTCTCTGGAATGGATGAGCTTCTAACCATGAATGGTTATCAAAGACTAATGATAGGTGTTTTTGCAACACTGAACACAGGAAAACTTACATAGTGACTTCACCTATTAGACACAAAAATTAAGGAATTATTCAGACTGTATACTGCAACACTGAACACAGGAAAACTTACATAATGACTTCACCTATTAGACACAAAAATTAAGGAATTATTCGGACTGTGTACTGTCAGTCATCATCTGATCCTTATAACAATGAGTTCCTAAGTAAGTTGAAGAAGCGACAAACTTTTTAGAAAAGAAACATGAAAAAGAAAAAAAGGAGGATAAGGACAAGAGAGAATGAAAGGAAAAAAATTATGCAAAAAGGAGAAAAACTAAAGATCTGTAAGAAGTATGTAGTGAGGAGTTAAGATCATAATGGACTCTTGTATCTCATTCTTGATTTTGCTCTGACTTCTACTAATACTGATTTTTCATCCCATATTTAATAAAGGAGCAGAGGACCCAGTGACATCTCTGGAACTATTTAAAGTGAACTAGTGAAGAAGTGAAAGAAGGAGCTGAGAGCAAGGAGAAGGCTAGAGGAAACCCTATTCTGCCCCTGCGGACTCCTTTAGTATATAAATAATTGACCTTCTTACAAACAATTCAACACTTTTGCAATCAGATGTCAAGAGCATTTTATTGTCTTTTCTCTACTGCTTAGAATTACTTTCTGTCTAGGACAAACTAAAGGATTACCAGAGAAGGAGCAGTGAGACTGGGATCCAGACTTCATCAGCTACACATCAGAGTCACCAGTAACAGCAGAATCTCTTAGAAGGTGGCAGGCACTGGTATTTTTAAAAACTCGAAGTTGATTGTGATGTGCAGCGGGGTTCAGAGCCACGGGATAAAGAAATGAGGCTCAGCCTGTTTAGAGAAGAGCCAAATGGCACGGTGATGAGCAGGATGGACTTTTTAAAATCTCCAAATTGTTGTGGAAAGGCAGGGCGAGGGGGCACTAGAAATGTACAAACCCTTGGGACTGGCAACTCAACTTCCAGGAAGATATCCTACAGGTGTACACATAACTGGATATGAGGATACTGATGGTATTATTATTTGAAATAGCACAAGATGGTATAAAACCTTAAAAGGCAAAGGTTAAATGAAGTATGTATAGGTACACTATTAAATACTACACAAATGTTCAAAAGAATGAGCAGATCTGTGGGTGCTCATGTGGCACAGTCTTAAGATAAATTAACTTTAAAAAGGAGAGAGAACAGTATATATGTTATACTATCATTTTTGTAAAAAAGAAAAAATGGGGATATATGTGTTTGCATAATCATAGACTATCTATGGAAAGACATAAAAATCTGGTAACCATAGTTGCCGTAGTTATCTTTGGGGAGGGGGATTTAAGCAACTGGGGTTCAGAAGAAGGAGAAAGACTTTTCACCATATGCTGTTTCATACTGCTTAAATTTTTTTCAGTGTGCAGGGTAAATGCATTGCCTCTAACATTAACTGATCTTAAAAATTAAATTTCCTTAGTAAGATGTGTTCTATTTAATTCTTCTAGAATGCTACATTGCTATCATATATGCAGAGTTGCATTTCTATAACTTACACCTTTAAAAAGTCCTCAGTCATTTTTTTTTAAACTGAACAAACTGATAGTGCTATATGCTTAATTCTTCTTTGTGAAAACTTTATTAAAGGTTCAGCTTTTACTGGTGATATTTATCCAGTTTGATTCAAAGCAGTTGAGCTATTGCTCACTGAGCCCCTGTTAGGAGCAGACTGTTTCAATAGTGCTGTGAGAAAACACATGAATGTTCTTACCACAATATCTGGCACATAGGAGAAACTCTCTTGACTTTGTTGGATGATGGAATGATGCAGGAATGAATGAAAGAGGAAACAAAAATATAGAACTTCAAAAATTGAGCCAGGCGCGGTGGCTCATGCCTGTAATCCCAGCGCTTTGGGAGACCAAGGCAGGTGGATCACCTGAGGTCAGGAGTTTGAGACCAGCCTCGCCAACATGGTGAAACTCCATCTCTACGAAAAATAAAAAATTTATTCGGGGAGCACCAAGTAGTAAGCAGCTACTTGGGAGGCGGAGGCAGGAAAATCGCTCAAACCCGGGAGGTGGAGGGTTGCAGTGAGCTGAGATCGTGCCACTGCACTCCAGCCTGGGCAACAAGAGCGAAACTCAGTCTCAAAAAAAAAAAAATCGAATTCTGTACATTGCAAGTCCATGTCAAAATTTTCACTGATCCACAGCAAAATGAGAATAGTAAGGACATGAAATGGGGTTTTATTCACTTTAAATGTCTATCTTCATAAGACCTTCTATATTTTATATGTTATAAAGTTATTTATTTTATGAAATAATGTCATAATAAATAGTAGTTATCAATTTTTATTTTTGAAGCCATTATTTGGTAAAATAAAAGTTTGGCAAAATCTTTGTTGAGCCTCCAACTTTTACATGTCCATGAAATGTAAAGGTTTGGTAACTCGGAGAAGCCAGAAGTTATAAAGATGTCAGAATAGAATGACAATGGAAAAAAAGACTTTTTGTCCACTGGCTGCTTTTTATTATAATAGTTTTTTTCTATCTATTGTTCATTGTAAGACGTTATTTTAAGGTATATTAAAATAAGCATTAATAAATGTACATTTTCAACATGATTTGTTTTTTAAAACAATTATTTAATACTTGCACCTCAAAAAAGGGTTTTAACTTGGAAATAGTAACTCTTTCCTAGAAATGATTTTTAAGAAGATTGAAAATGAACCCAAAGGTAGTAAGCTAAAGTGCCATAAGGAAAGATTTTACTTTTCATTAAAGCCATAATTAAGGTGGGGGCGCAGTGGCTCACACATGTAATCTCGGCACTTTGGGAGACCAAGGCAGGCAGATCACTTGAGGTCAGGAGTTTGAGGCCAGCCTGGCCAACATGGTGAAACCCCATCTCTACTAAAATTACAAAAATTAGCAGGGTATGGTGGTCTGCACCTGTAATCCCAGCCACTCAGGAGGCTGAGGCAGGAGAATTGCTTGAACCCGGCAGGGAGAAGTTGCAGTGGGTGGAGATAGTGCCACTGCATTCCAGCCTGGGCAACAGAGCGAGACTCTGTTTCAATAAATAGCCATAATTAGCCATATTAGCCAAATACTAGCCCCTTTACTTCTCAGTGACCACTTAGATCCTCACTGCTATGAAGGCCTGTTCATTATTAACCAAAAGGAAAACAATAATGGAGCTACTACCTCAATTTCAATTTGATGAAAAACTGTGGACTACAGTTTTGCTTTGTTTTCTTTCCCTCAAGGACTAATTTTTTATTTTGTCTTCCAGGCTCATTGGCCCATTGTTTTTGGAGGCAAGACATAATCAAATGAAAGACCCAGCACACTGGGAATTAAATGACTCACTGGAATTCAGTTCAAGTTCAGTCACATCTTTTGAGTGTCTGTGACATGCCACCTACTCTGCTAGGTACCTAGGACACAGAATGAGTGCAGCCTGGCCCCTGTCTATTGCAGATTGCTCACAATTTGCCCAGCATTTATGTATGTATGCAGTTAGCCATAATGTATAATACTAAATCTATGTTCTCCTAGAAACAAAGTATTATGGAAAGAAACGAGGTGTGGGGATGGGTAATTCTACTGGGTCAGGGAAGCTTTGGAAAACTTCTAAGAGATAGCTGCTTTTAAACTGGACTTTGAAGGATCGATGGTGAAAAAAGACATTCTTTACTGTGATAGCAATTATTACAAAGTTGAAATGATCTATTAAGGAGTTTTTTTCCCCATTAAAGTGTGAGCCTTAAAAATAAGGCCTCTGCCTTACTCAGTTTTGTGTCTTACTAGCCCTTAACACCACGGCTGTTACATAACAAGGGCTCAGTACATGAATGAAGGAATTGGCTAGGGAACACAATACATTTTAAAAGGCATATTTGTAAAACATGAGATTACACTCCCTCAACCTTTAACATACAAGATGAAGAAGGACAACTGAAGAAACTCTAGTATGTAACACATACGCATGATTCCTCAACTACCTGCAAAAGCACTGGATAAACAGTTTTGAAACATGCTTTCTACTCTGAGTTTAGCATTGAAATTTATTTATCATCTTCTTATCCTTGATGACTAGATGTTAATATTTTTCAACATCTAAATCCTAGAGCCTGGCAAAGTTTAAGAATTTGATCTTACCTGAGGCGAATGACTTTACACAGCTTAAAAGAGGGTGTAAAGTAGATGGTCAGTAAATGTAGTTGGCTGATGGCAGTGTCTCTGGCTTAGAGAAGTTAAAGGACAGCCCATTTAAAGAAAATCCCTTGCTATGTTACATCTTTTCACCAGGAAAGGGAAAAAAGATATTTCTCTCCTTCTCCCCATCCACCACTCCTTTCTTCCTTCTTTGTTTGCTTACCTTGTCAAAGATTATTCTTGCAGCCTTAGTTTATTTATTTTTATTCTATGTCCCAATAGGTAGTTCTGGAATCTCCCCAGTGTGCATGTTCATTTTCCATTTGAATCTACCCACACACAGCCACCTCAGTCCCCTAAGAAGATGAAGATGGAGTCTGTTTCTCTTTTCCCCATTATTTTTTCCTTGAGTAGCACTAATAAACACCTAAGGGGTTGTGTTGCTGTTACATGTACTTATTTTTATGACTGAAACAGAAAACACATCACATTCTCAATACCCCCACTCCCAAGCATTGTGAAGAAATATTGCACAGGGAGAAAATGAGCTACCTGTGCCTATGACGTGCCTTTGGTTTAAGAGAGGATAGGGCTTTAAAAAAATACCTTAAAGAGGTGTATAATTGTTGGAAGCATGATGAGAATGTGATATTGGAACAGAATATAATTCATATTTTCTAATGAGGTCATGTCAGTTATAATTATTGTAGCCATGATGTGGACTCATTTTCTAGACTACCGTCCCTGTAACGCCATTTACTATGAAGTTTGGCTCACATTTGCAGTGTCAGGGAGGTGCCAATATCTATCTTTACACAATAGAACAGAGAAACTTCTACTACCTTTTGAGCCAGATATCCATTTTTAAAATAGCCTGGGTTGAAATTTAAATGATGCTCCATAACAATTCGAAACTCAGTCTGTTTTATAAGGAAACAACACATTTTTATGGGGCAGTCTTCTGCAGATTCAAAAGCAGCAGTGGTGGCTCTGAAGGAGCGCTAATAAGCTACTGGATAATAAGCATATATGTTTTATTAAGTGCCTAAATAAGCATTAGCATCATAGATTTCACTGCAAGCTATATACAGCCCTTTCAGGATTCCAGACACGGAGCCAATTATTAATTCTTTTGCAAAGTAATTTACTCAGGAAGGAACATGTTAAAAAATGATTCTTATGCCAAAATTTCAGTCTTTTCTGAAGATGTTTCCCATTTAGTCTAATGGAAATTTGGCCTGAGTTACAGGAAGGGCCTGGACAGCAGCCGTATATAATCAGAAAGCTTGTCATTTGTTAATTTTACAATTCTTATTCATTTTAACAAGAAACTAGGCAAACTCTATATGTACAGAACCATTTTCTCATTCTTTGCAACAACTCAATAGGTTGGCTAGTATTACTATCCCTGTTTCACAATTGGGTGGCAAACAGGAGTGAGACAGAAGTGAGGGCTGAGCTCTTTTGATGATTTACTGTTTGCCTCAAGGGCCTTTCTTATAAACACATAAACAAGTGAAAGCAGTTAATGAAGACCTACCGTATGCCAGCACCTAGTAACTTCATGTTAAAATATTTGATATTTTTCACATTTAAAAATCATGCTTAATTTTTTTATTATTACAAGAACAATACAGACCTCAAACTAAAAAAAAAAAAGAAGGAAAAAAGCAATAAAATACTCATAGGCAAATAGGAGAAAGTTTCTATGTAGAAAGTATCTATAACCCCCCATTCCCACAGGTAGTCAGAGGAAACTTCTTGGTATACATATCCTCTGGACTTTTCTCTCCTTTCCTTTGTTATATATTTTTCCATACTTTTACTTGAATGAGACTACAATACATGTACTGTTCTTAAACTTGCTTTTTTCACTTCAAAAAAATCACTAGTATATTTTCACAAAAGTATATACAGATTTCATTTTGGTGTTAAATGACTTTTGTACATCACTGTTTTAATCAAGTAATCTGGTGATTGCAAAGGAGAAAGTTAAAAAAAATTGCATCACATAAATAGCCAGTGTGAATATATAATTCTTGATATTTCCTATTTATATATACTTTATGTATATGTTCTTTATGAGTCTCTTAAATCATTATTATTTAATCTTAAATCATTATTAAATCATTATTTAATAGTTTAGGTAACCAACTCTCTATTTATGGATAATTAGTTTTGTCTCAGTTTTTGTTATTACCATGTAAATATTTATTTCCATGGATATATTTTATTGTGCATTTGTCTAATAATTTCCTTAGGTTCAGTTTTTAGAAATACAATTCATGAGTTAAACTTTAATACATATTGCCAGGTTGCCTTCAAGAAAGGCAAAATTTTGTATCTCATTACCAATTTATCTCTAATTATCAATGAATCTGAGAATTCTTTTCATATATTTGTTAGACATTTGTACTTCACTTGTGACTTACCTGTTCATGCTTTTGTCTATTTTTTTCTGTCATAGTGTTTATCTTTTTTTTTTATAGTTGATCTGTGATAGGCCTTTATATATCTAGGAAAATATTTCCTTGTCAAATGCATTGCAGCTTTTTTCTTGTTTGTTGTTTGTCCTTCAGCTTTGTTTATGGCACCTTTATAATAAATCAGCTTAGAAATTTTGTGTTATCAAATCTTTTCATCACCCCCTTTACATCTTTTGACATTGGTAACACCGCTGAAAAATTACAAAAAAATGTATCTGGCTTGGTGTGGCAGCTCACGCCTGTAATCCCAGCACTTTGGGAGGCCGAGGTGGGCAGATCCGTTGAGCCCAGGAGTTTGAGACCAACCTGGGCAACATGATGAAACCCTGTTTCTACAAAAAATACGAAGGGAGTTGTGGTGTACACCTGTAGTCCCACCTATTCAGGAGGCTGAGGTGGAAAGATCACTTGAGCCTGGAAGTTCGAGGCTGCATGATTGCCCCTCTGCACTCCAGCCTGGGTACAGCCTGGGCAACAGAGAAGCTGTCTCAAAAACAACAACAACAACAACAACAACAACACAAACAAAAAACCCAGTATCTTACATGCTCTCATTTTTTACATTTAAAATATTTACAACAAATGATTTTCTGAAATTTATTTTTAGGTATTGCATGAGTAAGGGCCAAAATTTTTTTTCACAGTTTTCTACCATTTGTCTCCAAACAATTTATGATCAGAAATACCACTTTTTTCATAAATTCCCACATATTCTGTAGTATGTTTCTAAACTGCTCTGTGTCATTGAGCTATCTGCCTATTTCTATATTGGTGCCTTACCATATTAATTATCACAGCTTTAGAGAAAATTTTATTATGTGGAAGGGAAGTTTTATCTCATTAATTTTTTTCAAAAATTTCCTTGACTATTTCCATGTATTTGTCCTCTATATAAATTTTATAATGAATTTATTAAGTAACCCCCCCTCCAAAATTACTTTAGCATTGTTGACTATTTAATCTTAAGAAGCAAAAGGATTTGTAAGTCCAGGCATTATTCTTATGGGTCAAAACTCACATGAAATCTGGATACTGTGTTTCAGTAAAAGCTCATGAATTGTATACAACTCTTATGGTAAAACATATTCAACAAATATTTATATGTCTCTGGCATAGTATTCTTTTCAATTTTGAGGTTTCTCCCATATATTAGTATAAATAAGATTTACAAGCTAAGACTGTTTCAAGCTTGTGCCATGGTTTATAAAGTTGCATTTGAAATTAAAGTAAAATAATTCATAAAGTTTCTATGATTCTGTTACTTACCATCTAACCATATTGATTCTTATGCTTTGGAGTGTTGTCTGACTCAGAGAACACCCACTAAATGCATATAATGAGCATCTGCCAAAGGAATCCAGATAGTATTCTGTTCTGTGTGCCTTCATATCACAGTGAGCAGGGGTGGGGAATGGAAGCCCAATACATTTTCTTCAATATAATAGCAGTGATGGTGAGCCCCTGGTGCTCCTCAGCCCCATAGTTTCAGGATTCAGTTTATCAACTGTCAATAGGCAAAGGCATGTTTTTCTTTTCCCATGAGCTGATTAAAGTTGTGGTTTCTTGTAATTCATGGCATTCCATTGTATTTATTTCTGCTGGAATTTTCAGGCTGGATTACTGTAACTAATATACCACTAAGTCTGTGCTGCAAAATCCTTGACCTTTTGAATCCTCCTTTTTAGCAGAAAATTGGCATAAGAAATTTCAACACAATAAATGCTTTAATTTTTTCTTAATCTTGATCCAGAATTCACATGGTTCAATTTAATTACGTCAGAGGCTCTTTGCCACCAGTATTAGTTTGGATTAAGGGTTTTTGGAAATTGTGGTGATAGGAGAAAAAGAGAGATGAGATAATTCTATTTGCAGTGGATTATTAGGAGAGAAACAAAAATATAAAATATGAATCCTTTGTTTTTTTTCCAAAATAATTTCTGCCCACAGCTCAATTTGAGCACGTAGATTTGGCTGGCCTCCCAAACCATGTGACTTGGAAATTGATTTAATCTTTCCTCCCAAATCATGTGACTTGGAAATTGATTTAATCTTTCATATGTGATCAAAGAATCTTTATGCACGCCCCCCCCTCCTCCTTCAGTAGCAAAATGATGGACTCTTTGCATCCATAGCCTATCTGTGTAGGATTGGGAGAGATTTCGAACTAGGAGAAGAAATGGAGGCAGCAGCAGAAAGGTGTTATGCTCAGAGTCTGTAGGGATATTGTTGGTCCAAACTCATGTGACTTATTTCTGTTGTTTTAGGAGTCTGCAAACTTTCTCTTTAAAGGGCCTGAGGGCCAATAGTAAATTAATTTAGGTTTTGCAGCTGACATACGGTTTCTCTGATTTCTTCTTCTTATTATTCTTTTGCTTGTTTTTTTGCTTTTGTTTTTACAACACTTTATAAATGTAAAAACCATTCTTAGCTCAAAGATAGTTCAAAAACAGGCCATGGGTTCGATGTGGCCCACTGACTTAGTTTGCCAACCCCTTTATGGGCTCATTGGAAGATAAAGTCACACAGAAATCATCAGATTATGAGATGCTGCTGATTATAATTGCAATACTACCTTATGTTTTAATTCTGTTTTATTGTTTACCCAGCCCATGCTTGAACATTGTCCCATTTGATCCTCAAACTAACACTTACGAGACATCATTATTCCTATATGAGAGAGAAAACAAACCCAGGGAGGTAGTGACTTGTCCCAAACTACACAGATGCTAAAAGGGAAATCCAGGAATGAAAGCATCTTGTGGTTCACGTTTGTTGCTCTTCTTTTATATTAAACTCAGATTGAGTAAGAGAAAATGTCGGTATAAAGGAAATCAGATTGAGAAAGCTGCTAGCTCATCATTAACATGTCTGTCCTCTGAGACCCTCAAGCTTTAAGTTGAATAAAAACCCAGGAACATACACTCCCGACTTCTTTCACAGTGCAGTGGCCCTAAGGGCTTAGGTAAATTACCACATCAACTTGCAGCCTGGTCAGGATTTTGGAAAATCTCTAGTTATCTCATAATTCCCACCTATGCTGATAAAAATGATGTGATTCGTGTTTTATTAATGCTTTAAAAGACTGATCAAAGAAGTGATAGTTTAGCTTCTAGGAACATACTCTATGATACCGTAGTTGGATTGAGGGAAGAGGGAGAACAAAACTGTTCATTTCATCAGCCTGCCAACAGGAGTCTGAGCAATGAAATACAACAGAATTGTTTGGAAAGACACATTAACTCAACTTGTGTGGCCCAGAGGCTAATCAAAATCTACACCATAAAGAATAGGCAAAGGTACATATGGGACTCATTCCTGCATTTTTATGGGTTAGAGACATGAACTGTGTATCCCATTATACAGCAGAATAACACTAGAATGAGAGAGATAAGGTCCAAGAAATACAGTAACTTTATGGATTATATTGTGATATCTTTTTCGTTAAACATTATAGGCCAACATTGTTTAGTAATATTTATTTTTTAATTTGGATTTTTAGTTGCTGTTTTCTAGATTTAAAAGTGCCTGTCTTTAAGAAGGCTGTCACCCTGTTACACTTAATAAATGAGTGCTACCAGAGTTCTGTGACCACTTGTGGCTTCTGCAACTTGAAAATGTGGAAATGTTGGAGAAGGTTCAGAAAAGACTATGAAAAATGAAAGTACTGTAAAAACAAATGCTGGGAGCAAGATTAAAGGGATTTATTTTTTGCTAAGGTTTAAAAATACTTAAGAGTGACTGATGCAGTGATTGGCGATCACATTAAAGGTTTCCACACAGAGCATACAGAGCGATCGTTTTCTCTTTCCATCTGAAACAAGAGCACAAGAAGAGAATCTAGAACTTTGATTTCCAATTTGTAGGCTCCCATGGAATTACTTAGAGGGATCCTCAAATTGTTATCATTGTATCAAACACTAAATACAAAAAAGGATAACGATGTTATCTTTTTTGTGTGAAATGTTTGCTACTAAAAGGTGGTGTTTGTTTTTGAAAATGTTGAGAACCACTGATCTTGAATATAGCATTGGGAAATAAGTGAGGTACAAAAACTGACATCCAGCAATGAGAATTATTAACCTACAAGCATTGAAATGTACTTTGATAGACTGATTAAAATAGAGACCATTGTTATTTCAAGGTAACATAGAAGTTTGTTTATTCCTTTATTTATTCCACAGTTAGTCTCTGAATACTATCTATGTGTGAATGCACCAAGCATTGTTCTAAGCCTGGAGCTGCAACAGGGTTGAGGCGGGCACACTTTCTGGAATCATGTTATTCACAGTCTCTTAGTCACTAGTAGAATATATTAATTCATGTCCAGCATGAGATTGTTTCCAGTCCTACAATTTTATTATCTTACCTTAATAGCAAGGAATAACAGATTTTGAAAAGGAAAGGTGAAGTTTTACTTTTGAGGCTTATCTCTGCATTTGAAATGAGATTGTAACCAAATAATGAACAGAGGAGTCACCTTTAAAGATCCTAAATTTTATTTCCCAGTTTGTGGGACAGCTAAAGAATATTCATTTTACCTGTACCTGTCTTACATGAATGTTTCCTATATTCAGAAGATATGTTGTTGATTTTCATTTAGACTCCAGATCCTTAAAGTACTTCAGAGGGGAAAGTTCGCCTCCTCCCCCTCCCCCTATTTGTTCTTTTCCAGGGTAAAGGTGGAGATGACTGTAGTTTTTTAGTTGTAAATTGGATTCATTCCATAAAAAGATGATGATTTAATCTCCGATTACTCATTGAGCTTTCAATTCACTTAGAGGTCTTCATGATGATTAATTTTCTTTAAAGAACATCATAAATTTATATCCTAATGGACTTGCCATGTGAAGTCTATGATTACAATATAGATAAGAGATATTCATCTCTTCTGTTTAAGGGCTGGACCCTAGTGATATGAGCTCTTAAAGCTTATCCTTTTTCCTTTTTCTTTTGTGTTCCATTTAAAGTTATCTTTAATGTCACAGACAGTACAAGAAAGAAACAAAATTTGTCATCTTTTCTCCAGAAGTATTAGGAACCATGCTTTTCTCCTTGTTACATGAAAATTCTTAAAATACCTTACCATAGACATTTAAATCTGCAGAGATTGTTCCAAATCTCTTATGGCAAATATTTATTGAGCATTTAAATGTGAGCCAGGAACTGGTCGGGCGTGGTGGCTCATGCCTGTAATCCCAGCACTTTGGGAGGCCAAGGTGGGTGGATCATGAGATTAGGAGATCGAGACCATCCTGGCTAACACAGTGAAACCCAGTCTCTACTAAATATACAAAAAAATTAGCTGGGCGTGGTGGCGGGCGCCTGTAGTCCCACCTACTCGGGAGGCTGAGGCAGGAGAATGGCGTGAACCCGGGAGGCAGAGCTTGCAGTGAGCCAAGACTGTACCACTGCCCTCCAGCCTGGGCGACAGAGTGAGACACCATCTAAAAAAAAAAAAAAAGTGAGCCAGGAACTCTTGTAAGCACTTCATGTATATTATCTCATTTCATCATAACAATATAACAATGCTATGAGACAGATACTGTTGTTATCCCCATGATACAGATGAGGAAACTGAGGCACTGAGAGGTTAAGTAGCCTGTTCAAAGTTACACCAGTGAAGCCAAGGATCAAGCCCTGGAAGTGGCTCTTAACCACATTCCCTACACTGCTTCTCAAGAAGGAAATGGTTGGGTTTCTTTTGAGGCGTTCTTTTTTTGTTTGGTTGGTTTTTCTTGAGACAGAGTTTCACTCTTGCCACCTAAGCTGGAGTGCAATGGTGCAGTCTTGGCTCACTGCAACCTCTGCTTCCCAGGCTCAAGTGATTCTGCCTCAGCCTCCTGTGTAGCTGAGACTACAGGTGCCCGCCACCAAGCCCAGCTAATTTTTGTATTTTAGATGGGGTTTCATCATGTTTGCCAGCCTGGTTTCGAACTCCTGACCTCAGGTGATCCACCCACCTTGGCCTCCCAAAGTGCTGCGATTACAGGCATGAGCCACTGCACCCAGCCTCTTTTGAGGCATTCTGACATGGGCACAATCTAGAAACATTAATCAAAAAATTTTCAAACGTGTTTATTTCTAGAATGCCTAGCATGGTATATTCAATAATGGAATACAGGTACTCCTTGACTTGTGATATGATTACATCCTGAGAACGCCCTTATAAGTTTCAAATATCCTAAGATGAAAATGCATTGAATATACCTACTGAATTTCATAGCTTAACTTAGCCTATCCTACCTTAAACATGCTCAGAACACTTACGTTAGCCTATAATTGGGCAAAATCATCTAATGTAAAACCTATTTTATAATAAAAAGTTGAATATCTCATGCAATTTATTAAATACTGTACTTAAAGTAAAAGATAGCACCATTGTAAAGTCAAAAAAATCATTACATTGAACTATCTGAAGTCAGGGATCTTCAGTACCATACAGCAGTGAAAAATGAATGAGCTACAGCTAAATGTATCAGCAAAGGTGAATGTCACAAACATGTGGAGATAAAAACCAAATACATAATTATTATTTAATTCATATAAAGTTAAAAAATATGCAAACCAAATAACATAATGTTTAGGGACATAAGTATACAATAAATTTTGAGAAAATTCTGTACACAAAATGCAGGATTGGGAGAAAGAGGGAAATGTAATTTGGGAAGCCTACATAGGGAATTTCAAATTACTGATAGTGATACACAGGTGTTTTATTACTATTTTAATCACGTATATATGTTATATATTTATTATGTATGATATTTCATAATTACATATTTTAAGGAAATAATATACAAATGCAAGGAAATATCTTTATTGCAAAGTGGATAAGGCAATTTTTCAATAAAGCATCAAATATTAACTAACATTTTCTTAATTAGAACTTCTCTATGCTCCAGTGAATTTTTAGTCATTATAAGAACTGACAGGCCGGGCATGGTGGCTCATGCCTGTAATCCCAGTACTTTGGGAGGCCGAGGCAGGCAGATCACTTGAGGTCAGGAGTTCAAGACCAGCCTGGCCAACATGGTGTAACCCCCTCTCTATTAAAAATACAAAAATTAGCCGGGCTTGGTGATGCATGCCCGTAATCCCAGATACTCGGGAGGCTGAGGCAATCACTTGAATCCAGGAGCCGGAGGTTGCAATGAGCCAAGATCTTGCCATTGTGCTGTATTGGGTGACAGAGCAAGACTCCATTCCCCACCCCACCAAAAAAAACAACTGACAGATCCTTTGAATGGTAAAAGAATAATTAAATCATTTCTAAGGTAGCAGAGTTGAGAGTATATTTTCTGATTTTCTCATTTAAAAAATTGTTTATCAATATAAGAAAATTATGATGACTATTAACAGATGTATATGAATCACCATCACTCGCAATTCCTCACTGCCACCAGATAACAGCATTTATTGAGTAACACCAGAGGTTTTGCCATCATTAAGAAAGATAATCAGTATTGTTTTATTCTTTGTGAGACTCTGAATCGGGGGAGAGCTAACTATTTTTAACTGATATCTTAGGGATCATAGCAACTGATCTGTGGTATCAATTCCAATTCTTGACTGTTACTTCTCAAGCCTGTACGTGAATTCAATAACAACAGTGAAATTATCCTGCAAATGCCACCCTAATGTTCATACGTGAAACCTGGGTTCTCCACATGCAATCGAACTACCTACACAGGTGACTTGAACCTACGATATGAGGGAAGAGAGTGGCAGCCTTTCTAGAACCCACTTCACTTAGACCCACCTCTGACTTTGAACCCCTCCCACTCTTTCTCTTCTGGCTATTTTCGTGCTTGGAAACAAAAGACTGGGAAGTAGAAAAGTTTAGCTTTTTATTCTTTTCCCATCACTCTCAAAAGTCTAAAATTCTGAACTTATCAATGTTGAAGTTCACTAAGAAGTAGAAGGTATTCAATCAATCCATTTAAATTAGTGAGTATTCTACTGAGTGCCCAGATAGTCACACACTGTTCTAGGTGCTCAGAAGAACACAGAAGATAGGTTAAATGTGATTATTGCTTTTAAAAACTGTATAATTGGGGAGGCAATACTAAATACATTCTATAATTTAAAGCAATACAAATAAGATGTACAATTACTTAGCATAGTATAGATATAATGCTACCGAAAGTCAACATCAGTTTTTATTTTAAAAGACTTTTTTTCAAAAAATTCTATGATCCTAAGATTTTATGTTCTGAACTATTCAAAAGTTAACTGGAGTCTAAATTTTGTATTAGACTCCAGTTATTGTATTTTGTATTTGGTATTTTTAACAAAATGACATTCCATTATTTAAAGTAACACTGCATGTTGGCTGCTTTGCCTATAGAGTAGCCATTCTTTCATTTCTTTATTTCTCTAGTAAAGTTGCTTTCACTTAAAAAAAAAAGTAACACTGTATTTTAAGCCAATTTTAGCAAATAAAATCCAACAATATATAAAATGAGTAATGCATCATGACCATGTAGGGTTTACCCCAGGAATGCAAGGATGTTTTGACATTAGAAGATCGAACATAGCAGGGTGTGGTGGCATGCACCTGTCATCCTAGCTACTTGGGAGACTTACACAGGAGGATCACTTAAGCCCAAGAGTTTGAGGTTACAGGGAGCTGTGATCATGCCATTGGACACTAGCCTGGGTGACAGAGCAAGACTCTGTCTCTCTCTCCCTCAAAATAAATAAATAAATCAAACAGACTAAATAGAAAAACCATGTGATCATCTCAATAAATGCAGGAAAAGATTTGGCAAAATCCAACATACATTTCTGAGAAGAATGCTTAGAAAACTAAAAATAGAAAGAGATGTCCTTAACCTGATAAAAGGCATCTTTGGAAAACCTGCAACTAACATCAGACTTAATGGTAAGACTGAAAACCTTCTTTTTTTTTTTTTCTTCGGAGTCTCGCTCTGTCACCCAGGCTGGAGTGCAGTGGCATGATCTTGGCTCACTGCAACCTCCACCTCCCACGTTCAGGAGATTCTTCTGCCTCAGCCTCCCGAGTAGCTGGGACTATAGGCATGCGCTACCACACCCGGCTGATTTTTGTATTTTTAGTAGAGACAGGGTTTCACCATATTGGCCAGGCTGGTCTCGAACTCCTGACCTCATGATCCGCCCGCCTCGGCCTCCCAAAGTGCTGAGACTACAGGCGTGAGCCACTGCACTCTACCCAGAAGCTTTCTTAAGATCAGGAACAAGCTAAGCCATGTCCTCTACCACCAATTCTATTCAACGTTATACTGGATATTCTATTCAGTTCAATCAGGCAAGAAAAATAACAGACACCATATTAGGAAGGAAGAAATAGAACTGTTTTTATTCATAGACAATGTCATCATCCATGTAGAAAATCTGACGGAATCTACGATGAGCCAGAATAAGTGAGTTCATTGAGATTTCTAGTTATAAGATTAATATACAAAAATTAGTTGCATTTCTGCTAACAACAATCAGAAATTAAACTTAAAAGGCAATACCATTTACAATAACATAAAAATATGGAATACTTAAAATTTGGCAAGAGATACGAAAGAACTGTGTGCTGAAACTATTAAACATTGTTGAGAGAAATTAAAGAAAATCTAAATAAATAAAGAGATAAATTGTGCTTATGGGCCAGAAGACTCAGTATTGGCATAATGATAAATTGGCCATCATAATACAAAGCCCAGAAATAGATACATACATAGATAATTGATTTTTTTTCACACGAGTGCAAAGGCAATTCAGTGAAGAAAATGCAGGTTTTTCAATAAAGGGTGCTAGAACAGTCAAATACCCATATGCAAAATAATAAACTTCCATCCACATTTCATACTATATTTAAAAAATTAACTCAAAATGGACCTCAGAATTAAAAGTAAAACACAAAACTCTAACACTTCTAGGATAAAGTATGAGAGAAAATTTTTATGACTTTGAATTAGGCAAAATTTTCTTAAGGCAATTTCAACACCCAAAAGCAAGCTGTAAAAGAAATAAAAAGACAAATTATACTTCATCGAATGAAAAACTTCTCTCTGAATTATGCTGTTAAAGAATAAAAAGACAAACCCCAGACTGGGAGAAAGTATTTACAAAGTATGCATCTGATAAAAGGGTTATATCCAGTATGTATAATGAAGAACTCTCTCAAAACTCAATAATAAGAAAACAAATAACCCTTTCGAAAAAAGGGGCAAAAGTATTACACAACCACTTCACTGAAGAAAATATATGAATGGCAAATAGGCATATAAAAAGATGCTCAAGTCCGGGCGTGGTGGCTCATGCCTGTAATCCCAGCACTGCCTGTAATCCCAGCACTTTGGGAGGCCAAAGCAGGCGGATCACGAGGTCAGGAGTTTGAGATCAGCCTGACCAACATGATGAAACCCATCTCTACTAAAAATACAAAAATTAGCTGGGAGTGGTTGTGTGCGCCTGTAATCCCAGCTACTTGGGAGGCTGAGGCAGGAGAATTGCTTGGACCCAGGAGGTGGAGGTTGCAGTGAGCCAAGATTGTGCCATTGCACTCCAGCCTGGGTGACAGAGTGAGACTCTGTCTCAAAAAAAAAAAAAAAAAGCTCAAAATCTTTAGCCATTAGGGGACTACAAATTAAAATCAGAATGAGCTATCAATACATATCTATAAGAATGTCTAAAATAAAAAAGACTGACCATATCAAGTGCTGGTGAAGATGAGGAGCAACTTGATCTCTATAGATCACTGGTGGGAATGTAAGATGCTGAAACCACTTTGAAAAAGTTTGCCAGTTTCTTAAAAATTTAAACACCCATCCACCATATTCCATTCTATTATTCCTTACCCCTCCCCTCCCAAAAAAGAAAGTATATGTCCATACAATGATTTTTACACAAATGTCTATAACAAATTTAGGTGTGGCCTTGACTGGATTAAGAAATACATAGAAACCTGGTAAAGCATTATTTTGGGGTCTGTATGTGAGAGTGTTTCCAGAGGTTAGCATGTGAGTCTGAGTGGACTAGATGGGGAAAATCCACCCTCAATATGGGTGGGCACTATCCAATCCACCAGGGTCTGGGGAGAACAAAAACAAAGAAAAAGCAAATATGTCAATCTATCTGCTGAATCTGGGAGACACCCTTCCTCTCCTGTCCTTGGAAAACAAACTATAGACTCCCAACCTTTGGACTCCAGGACTTACCCCAGCAGCCCCTCTAAGTTCTCAGGCTTTTGGCATTGAATTGAGAGTTAACACCATAGGCTTCCCTGGTTTCAAGGCCTTTCTACTTGGACTGAGCCATGCTACCAGCACCCCAGGGTCTCTTGTTTGCAGATGGCATGTTGCAGGACTTCTCATCCTCCATAATAGCGTGAGCTAACCCCCCTAATAAGTCTCCTCTCATATATCCATATATATATATATACTCTTGATTCTATCTCTCTGGAGAACCAAGCCAATACAAATAGCCAAAAATTGGAAACAATCCAAATGGCCATCAACAGGTGAATGGATATACAAATTGTGATATACCCGTATGATGGAATAATGCTTAGCAATAAAAAGGGATGGGCTATTGATACACATAACATGGATCTCATAATAATAATGCTGAATGAATAAAGCCAGAAAATAAGAGAATATACTGTATAAGTCCAGGACCAGATGGATTCACAGCCGAATTCTACCAGAGGTACAAGGAGGAGCTGGTACCATTCCTTCTGAAACTATTCCAATCAATAGAAAAAGAGGGAATCCTCCCTAACTCATTTTATGAGGCCAGCATCATCCTGATACCAAAACCTGGCAGAGACACAACAAAAAAAGAGAATTTTAGACCAATATCCCTGATGAACATCAATGCAAAAATCCTCAATAAAATACTTGTGAACTGAATCCAGCAGCACATCAAAAAGCTTATCCACCATGATCAAGTGGGCTTCATCCCTGGGATGCAAGGCTGGTTCAACATATGCAAATCAATAAATGTAATCCAGCATATAAACAGAGTCAACCACAAAAACCACATGATTATCTCAATAGATGCAGAAAAGGCCTTTGACAATATTCAACAGCCCTTCATGCTAAAAACTCTCAGTAAATTAGGTATTGATGGGCTGTATCTCAAAATAATAAGAGCTATGACAAAACCACAGCCAATATCATACTGAATGGGCAAAAACTGGAAGCATTCCCTTTGAAAACTGGCACAAGACAGGGATGCCCTCTCTCACCACTCCTATTCAACATAGTGTTGGAAGTTCTGGCCAGGGCAATCAGGCAGGAGAAAGAAAGAAAGGGTATTCAATTAGGAAAAGAGGAAGTCAAATTGCCCCTGTTTGCAGGGCAATCTTTTAAGGAGATTTTGGGCTAAGACGACATGATTGTACATCTAGAAAACTCCATCGTCTCAGCCCAAAATCTCCTTAAGCTGATAAGCAACTTCAGCAAAGTCTCAGGATACAAAATCAATGTGCAAAAATCACAAGCATTCTTATACAACAATAACAGACAAACAGCCAAATCATGAGTGAACTCCCATTCACAATTGCTTCAAAGAGAATAAAATACTTACGAATTCAACTTACAAGGGATGTGAAGGACCTCTTCAAGGAGAACTACAAACCACTGCTCAATGAAATAAAAGAGGATACAAACAAATGGAAGAACATTCCATGCTCATAGGTAGGAAGAATCAATATCATGAAAATGGCCATACTGCCCAAGGTAATTTATAGATTCAATGCCATCCCCATCAAGCTACCAATGACTTTCTTCACAGAATTGGAAAAAACTACTTTAAAGTTCATATGGAACCAAAAAAGAGCCCACATTTCCAAGTCAATCCTAAGCCAAAAGAACAAAGCTGGAGGCATCATGCTACCTGACTTCAAACTATACTACAAGGCTACAATCACCAAAACAGCACGGTACTGGTACCAAAACAGAGATATAGACCAATGGAACAGAACAGAGCCCTCAGAAATAGTGCCACATATCTACAACTATTTGATCTTTGACAAACCTGACAAAAACAAGCAATGGGGAAAGGATTCCCTATTTAATAAATGGTGCTGGGAAAACTGGCTAGCCATATGTAGAAAGCTGAAATTGGATACCTTCCTTACACCTTATACAAAAATTAATTCAAGATGGATTAAAGATTTAAATGTTAGACCTAAAACCGTAAAAACCCTAGAAGAAAACCTAGGCAATACCATTCAGGACATAGGCATGGGCAAGGACTTCATGTCTAAAATACCAAAATCAATGGCAACAAAAGCCAAATTTGACAAATGGGATCTAATTAAACTAAAGAGCTTCTGCACAGCAAAAGGAACTACCATCAGAGTGAACAGGCAACCTACAGATTGGGAGAAAATTTTTGCAATCTACTCATCTGACAAAAGGCTAATATCCAGAATCTACAATGAACTCAAACAAATTTACAAGAAAAAAACAAACAACCCCATCAAAAAGTGGGCGAAGGAAATGAACAGACCCTTCTCAAAAGAAGACATTTATGCAGCCAAAAGACACATGAAAAAATGCTCATCATCACTGGCCATCAGAGAAATGCAAATCAAAACCACAATAAGATACCATCTCACACCAGTTAGAATGGCGATCATTAAAAAGTCAGGAAACAACAGGTGCTGGAGAGGATGTGGAGAAATAGGAACACTTTGACACTGTTGGTGGGACTGTAAACTAGTTCAACCATTGTGGAAGTCAGTGTGGCGATTCCTCAGGGATCTAGAACTAGAAATACCATTTGACCCAGCCATCCCATTACTGGATATATACTCAAAGAATTATAAATCATGCTGCTATAAAGACACATGCACACGTATGTTTCCTGTGGCACTATTCACAATAGCAAAGACTTGGAATCAACCCAAATGTCCAACAATGATAGACTGGATTAAGAAAATGTGGCACATATACACCATGGAATACTATGCAGCCATAAAAAATGATGAGTTCATGTCCTTTGTAGGGACATGGATGAAGCTGGAAACCATCATTCTCAACAAACTATCGCAAGGACAAAAAACCAAACACCGAATGTTCTCACTCATAGGTGGGAATTGAACAATGAGAACACATGGACACAGGAAGGGGAACATCACACACCGGGGCCTGTTGTGGGGTGGAGGGAGGGGGGAGGGATAGCATTAGGAGATATACCTAATGTTAAATGACGAGTTAATGGGTGCAGCACACCAACACGGCACATGTATATATATGTAACAAACCTGTACATTGTGCACATGTACCCTAAAATTTAAAGTATAATTAAAAAAAGAGAATATACTGTATGATTCCATTTAAGTAAAACTGCAGAAAATTCACACTAATTATAGTGACAGCTGATCAATTGTTGCTTGGGGCAGAGGTTAGGGAGGGGTGTGAGAGAGAGATTATAAATTAATAGGCATGATAAAACTTTGCGGGGTTATGGTTATGTTCACGATCTTGATTGTGACGATGGTTTTACTAGTCTGTGTTTGTGTTGGTATAGACATAAAAATAGATATCATATCATATATGTATATCTAAACTTATAAAATATACAGTTTAAATATATGTAGTTATTGTATTGTCAATTATGTATAAATAAAACTTTAAAAATTATATAGGTCCTACAACTTTGTTCCCTTAATTATTCAAGAGTTTAACCAAAGTCTCTGACTATGTTTAAAATATTCACTGTTTCATCCCAAATGACACTACCCATAATTGGAAAACTAAAAATTCCTTAAGTGCATAATGAATTATTTTTAAGTACACAATGCAAAATGAACACTTATTTATTAAAATAATGTTTTTAAAAAAACTTTGAAGTGATATCCAGACAAACTATAAAGATCTAACAGGAATTGCAGGCATGTGAAACTAAAACTAGAATATAAAATGAAAATTATGTACATGTCCAAACAAGAATATACATAGAGGCCCTGTATAACATTTTCAGTGGGATTTTCTCTTGGTGCAGTTCTAACCCTATGATGAAAAATATCTTTTCTTAAAGTGTATAATTACCCTCTGTCACTCTTAAATCTCCTCTGGTGTCTAAGCTCGTTTAATAATGGTGAACAGATGAGCAGAAATTAAAAATAAAGGCCTTCTACCAATTTAGCACCCTGCACATAATGTACCTATAATGATAGTTTGATTGCCAGTGCCCATTATTTTGTTGCTGCCTTTTTTTCTATTACTGCACCAGAGCCCTGGGTTTCAAAAAGAAGGCAGCATCCTGTTTGATAAAACCAGAGCAATTTACATGAACACCAGTTTTAGCCTGTATTAGAAAGATGCACAGAATAAAGTGGAAAACATAATGTAACGCCACGTGGACCATTTAATGTCAGTGGCACTCTTCACTTAAATATCATATTACATTTTGGTTAATTTATTTTCCAAAAAAGAAAAGTGAAAAGCATGATTTTTCTCCAGTAGAATAAGGGACGAAAATTGAAGTGTTTATGGATAATAAAATGAATAAGAAAAATATATCAAAATGAGGCTAGGGAGTTCCCTACCACAGTTCCCTCAGTGGATATGGAGCAAGTAAAAAATAGGAATTTAAGGTAAAGCCAAAAGAGATATTATCCAAGTTTGGTAGAGAGCAGGCAAGTCTTGAAATACCATTATAATTTTAACTATTATTTGGATCTGAAAACCTCCTGTTCTAAGACTGTTATCTTCGATTACTCTTATCCAATCATATATGGCATCTTACTAATATTTCTATTTTTCCTAGGGAAAATCATGATAATCATAATAACTGCTAATAAGTCATGTAGGAAGGAAGCCTCCACACTATATACATTATGATTGCAGTAAAAATAATAAATTGGATTTTTCAAATGGTTGTGATCACTTCCCTCACTTTTAACACTAAGTAGACCAGTTATTTTAGTGAAGTGTGGACATGGCCTCAGACACCTGCCTCAGTTCCCCGTGAGGACGTTGCTCCCCGGGACGCGGTGCTCCCTGCTGACGTGTGTGGAGGACGTCCAGGCCACTGGGCGCTCACGTCTGGGCCGCGGAAGTGGACGTGGGAGTGAAGAGACCCCTAATGCGACCTAACTAATATGCAGCACATTCAAAGTTCTGTGAGAAGATGTGTTATGTAAAACCCCACTCACCACCAAACACGGAGTCTCAGTGCGGAGCTGAGGGCTCAGTTATCGCTTCCCCTGCCTGGCAGACCTGAAGGATGTAAACAGCTTGTGGTAACATCAGGGCCCAATCTAGCGCCAGTAAAAGATCTCCCTCTCCACAGACCTCTGCAGTTACTCAGGAGGATTGTAGACGGTTTTCAGTTACCCTAAAAACATCCCGTGTAGGCCCGTCTTGTCCGTGGACAAGCAGACTGTATGGATCATTTGTCTTTCCGTGGACGCTTTTCCTCGCCCACCACCACCTGTACAAGCAACTCTGGCCCTCGACGTGCATCCCTTCAATCATTATAACCTTCTCCCTCAGTCACTTCCTTGATTTTATAGCAACGTGTGCTCCGTTTTCCCATTAGATGTTCTGGAGCTTGGATAGGAATTTGAATCCATTCTTTGTGGGGTCCTAAAGCTCCTTGTCGATGTGGGAGGCGATTTTGAGGCGATGGAAGCCGCCTTGGCCCTTGCACTCCCCGCTCCCGGGGGCAGTGGAGTTCGGCGGAGAGCAAGATTTTACACATATTAAGTGCCTCTGAGTCCTGTAGAGAACCTCCAGCCCCAGACTTCCGCATGAAACAAGGGCGCACAGACTGGAGCTGTGGGGGTTTGAGGAGAGCCGTTTATTTGGAGAGCCTAGCACAGGAGGCGGCCCTGTCTCTATGGCTCTGAAGAAACCACCTTTAGACTGCTAAGTGCTGCCCTGGTCTCTTTAGGAACGGTTCAATGTCAGCAAGCTCGAAGCCAAGCAGAAGAAAAACAGCCAGAAAGGAAGAAGGCTCAGGGGGAGTGACTCCACCAGGCCAGCCGAGAGGGAACAGGGTCTCTCCCCTTGACTGAGTAACAGCCAGTGGGGCATGCAGGCACCCCGGCAAGTGCTACTGAGCAACAGCTCCCAGGAGCCAGGCCTTACTCAAAGACAAAGGATGAGCACAGGACACAACCCATTCAAAGGCTTCCCAGCCTTAGCCACGGCCTCCTGCACCTCTCATATAAGCAGCCGGTAATGGAGTGTCCCAAGGAGGCGTTGGAGCTCAACCTTCTAAAGCCAGATCCAACAACTACCCATTTGAATAGTTGGCCGCTGGCTCAGAGCCAGGCGTTCCTGTGGCTGGATTACGTATTCCTGTCTTCTTTTTTCTCCTCCTTGGCTGATCATAGACACAGCAGAGACCCTGCAGGGATGGATAACCTGCGTTTTAGATGCTGGGAGACGGGGACATGCCAGGTTGTGACATGCCTGGAAGACACAGCTCCGTCTTCCAGGCCCAGCAGGGAGCCCGCCTCCATAGCGGAGAGGATGGTCGAGCTGACCTAATAAATATTTTCCATCTCTAACCTCAGTAATTATTTTCATGTGTCACAGCTCAGTAAGGAATGATGAAAAATAAAGTTTCCCTGATTAGACAAGACCCGCAGATCACTGGGAGTAGAATCTGAAACTGTTCTCTGTATTGCTCAAGAAGTCATTCTCCACACTCATCAGAGAGCTGATGTCACCCCATCCCTACTCAACTACACAAAGTAAGTGAGTTTGTTTCGTTCCTGATTACATGTCTATTCTTTCCTTGTTATCTCATACACCCCATCCCTCCCCACTCCAAAATCTGCAACAGTAGACTTTTTATCTGCTCTTTTCTCCTTTGAAGGTTTGAAAACTTACCTATTTCTGTGTGAGAATCTCAGATCCGATTCTGCCTGCAGCCACAATACTTCTCTGCGGGGTGGGAAATGTGGTCGGATGAGTGGTAGGAAAATGCCTTTCGGAAAATTTTTTGATTTGCTACACTCTATTGAGTCCTAGTGGGAAGTCAGCATCCCTTTACTATTTTGGAAAATTCTCAGAAACGATATGCACAAAAGTTTCAGCAAAACATTTTCCATCCTAATAACTTTTCTACATTGTCCCAAGGTAAGAAGAGAGGGGCTAGGGAAGGGAGCCTGTTAAAACATGGTTCTTCCTTCTTCTCCATGCTGGGCTAGGGGCAATGCCATCTCTAAACAAGAGTGCCAATTTAGGGAAGCTTTTGGTCCAGAGAAGGATGTGGTTAGCATAATAAAAAAAAGCCTCATTTAAACTATTTGCCTTTAATTTAGGTTCAGACCTCCTCAGTAGAGTTTAGTTGGCAAGGGGATATTGATAACCCCAGCCAGGAGGTCAGATGCAGCAGGCAACCAAAAATCCAAGGGCTTCATTTGGCAACTTCAAGAACAACCCCCTCAGAACAGCTCACTTAGGGCCACCATGTCTTTAGGTTGATTGCCTGAATTCTAAGTCTTGATTTAAACCATCTCACGTCTGCAGGTTGAGTATCCCTTATCCAAAATGCCTGGGACAGAAGTGTTTCAGATTTTGGATTTTGGAATATTTGCATATATGTAATGAGCTGTCTTGGGGATGGGACCTGCATCTAATCATGAAATTCATTTATGTTTCATAAACATGTTATACATACCTGCACTGCTATCCAGTTTCTCCAACAGCTTGATTTTCTGTGGTATAGATAAACATAAATGCTTCCTCTTTCATATCACTGTTACTCGCAGGAGTACCTGTAGTCCTTTTTGACATTTTCGACAGTATCTTTACACCACAGTGCAAAGAATAAACAAACAAACTAACAAAAAAACACAGTGAGCGATGCACCTAGGTTTGGGCCCCGTGTGGGGACATTGTGCAGGAACCCCCTGTTGATGCATCTGGCTGGCACATGGGCCCTTCTATTACCCTTGGTGGGTGTACTTGTGTGGGGTAATCTGGGCATGAGCAGAAAAAATATATCGAAGTTGAAGGGGGATAGGAGGGTTTTTTTTCCCCTTGGGGATGCTGAATAAACGCTGTGTTGTACACCTGTGTTTTGACTGCAACCCATCGAATGAGATCAGGTGTGAAATTTTCCATTTGTGGTAACATGTTGGCATTCAAAAAGTTTTGGGTTTTGGATCATTGCAGACTTGAAATGTTTGGCTGAGGGATGCTCAACTGGTTTTAGAATTAGGATAAATTCTCTTCAAGGGCTTATTGCTTAATGAGATCCAACATTGACAGGATACAGACTACCAGAGAAAAAATCACTTTCTAGGGATTCGTCCTAATGTTGTTTTCCATCACACTGTCCAAGAATCTTCCTAAGGAAGAAGTGGGCTTTACCTTTGAGAAAACTTCAAAAGTGTGATCTGCTTCCTCATGTCCAATATAAGAGGCAACAAGTTTGATAGTTCAGTGTGCTGGTTTTGAGGTCAGTATACCTGTGCTAGAGCCACGGTTCTAACACAGAGAAATCTTAGGGACCCTTTAGTGACATCCTTCTTCTTACAGAAAAGGAAAATGAGGCCAAGAGAGGAAAGGTGACTTCCTCAAATGTTTACAGTAGAACCCAGGTCATCTAAAATTGCTTCTAATGTTTCTTCTCAGAGAACTGGAAGAACTAGCAAAGTGGCTTTCCAAACCATAGTCTACTTTTTCTAGTTTTTGTATGAGTCATTTTGTTTTGCTGTGTTTTTTTGAAGTATAACATAGATGCTCGCAAGTGCACAAATCATAAGTGTACACCTGGATCCATGTTCATAATGTGGTCACATCCATATAACCAAACACCCAAGTCAAGGAACAAAATGTTACCAAGTCCCCTCCCACTTTGTTGCCCTTTCCAGTCACTGTCCCACTAAGAATAGCCACTGTTCTGACTTGCCTGGTTTTAAACTTTAGGTAAAGTGGATCATATGGTATGTGCTCTTTGGTCTGGATTCTTTTGCTCAATGCTATATTCATGAAAGTCATCTCTTGTATTATATGTAGTAATAGTTTATTTTTTTATTGACAAACAGTATTCCATTATGTAAATACCAAATTTATTTATCCATTCTACTGTCAACATTTGTGTTATTGTCAATTTTTATCTATTATGCATAAAGGAAACATTTTTGCACATGTTTTGTCAGGCATATGTATGTATCACTGGCGGAGTAGAATTGCTGAGTCATAGAATATTTGTAATTTAGTTTTAGTAGACACTGCCCAACAATTTCCCAAAGTGATTGCACCAGTTTACACCTTTACCACCAGTGTATGAGAGCTCTAATTGCCCTATATCCTTGCCAAAACTTGCCACTAACAATGCCTTTCTCAAGAAATAAATTTATTGCTTTTCTTTCATTTGTAGAAAAGTTAGTTGAAGAGGTGAAAAGAAGAATTTTGTCACAAATTTATTTTATATTTCTAATTGCTTTTGAGATGTCTCAGGTCCTACTCCCTAAAGATTTTCTGTTTTACCCCAGTATTGTCAGCCTTAGGTAAATGACTATAGGAATATAATTTAGAGTTCTTTTTTTTTTTTTTTTTGAGACGGAGTCTCGCTCGGTCGCCTAGGCTGGAGGGCAGTGCAGTGGCGGTCGCCCAGGCTGGAGTGCAGCGGCGCCAGGCTGGAGTGCAGTGGCGCGATCTCCGCTCACTGCAAGCTCCGCCTCCCGGGTTCACGCCATTCTCCTGCCTCAGCCTCCGGAGTAGCTGGGACCACAGTCGCCCGCCACCACACCCGGCTAATTTTTTTGTAGTTTTAGTAGAGACGGGGTTTCACTGTGTTAGCCAGGATGGTATCGATTTCCTGACCTCGTGATCTGCCCGCCTCGGCCTCCCAAAGTGCTGGGATTACAGGCATGAGCCACCGCGCCCGGCTAGATGTTCTAAGAAGGCTATTCCTAGAGGACTTTCTGGCCACACACTTAGCTAAAATATTACAATTAAAGATGGCTTCCATTGGCTCTTAAAGTCTTTCGCTTTTCAGGGGTGCTTTATTGAGAAACAAAGATTTACTTTCAGCTAAGACCATAGCTGACAGTTCTAGGACAGCTTGAAGGTAGGTATCCTGATGTTAATTCCGCAGACAGATGCGGAAAGGATATCATCAGTAGGGGTGAGGAAGAACACTATCACCCACCCCTCGGGTCAAGTGCTAGCTTGCAGCCTCCACATTTTAGAGACTACTTTCTTATCAGAATGTTTACTTAGCCTGTAGAGTTATGGTAAGACCAAAAAGGAGATAAACTTAACCTTAATGCTGGTATTTGAAACTCAGAGTAGACTATTTGAAAACAAAATCTTTAACTGTCACTAAGTCCAAAATTAAAGTTTTGCCCCAAATAGAAACCAATTGATCCAGTGTTTTTATGCTGTATTAACAGCACAATCTAGCGAGCTGCATCTCTGAGGCCACCAAAATCAGTAATATTTGGGCCAGCACTCTATAAAAATAATTTAATTTACATCTCCAATACCTGAGATAGATATAAACTCAATTGACTTACATTAATGACATAATGTAATTTGCTGAAATCTTATACTGTGCCAATGCCAGTTGTATAATAATCTCTTTAAATACATTATTATACAGTCCTGACAATATCCCTTTGGGAGGGTTATGTTGTCCCCAGTTTGTGTATTAGAAAACTGAAGCATAAAAAAGTTAAAGACCTTGCCCTTCTATAAGTGGCAGCGTAGGGATTCAAGATAAAGTCTGTTGGACTGCGGTTCTCTGGTAGGAACCACTGACCTTGACTGGCTCCTGCAGAAAACATACAGCAGAACTTCAAGCTGGAAAAACCTGCGAGTCGTAATCTGAGCCCTATGTTTATCTCCACCTTTCTCTACCTGTCTCTTCCCCTATCTCTATCACTCTCTCTACCTCATTCATGACCTGTCACCCACCAACTTTCTTGCCATGGAAGGTGCGCCTTGTGCATTTGCTTCTCATGATAAATCTTCGACAGAGAAGGCCTCACAAACACATTTTAGTTTGAAGCAGACTCTGCTGCAGCACCATCTGCCAGCTTGATAAAGACAATCCTCCTTTAATGAGGAATGTTGAAATGTTGGAAATCCAGGCCAACTTCTAGCATTACAGAGAAAACTTAGAGTATGGAATCCTTGGAGGAAGAAGCCGAGAGTTGGGTCTAGATTTTCAGGGAAAACACACAACTTGCCTGAGTTCAGGAGAAATGCGGCCTTGTGCTCTGTCCTTGGGAGGCTTCCTGCACCCTCCCAAGTGGCCTCCGTGGTCGCACTGCCAGGGGCCAATGCACTGGGAAAAGTTCTCAGTGTGTTCACATGTTTCTAGCTTGTGTCTTTCCTTACATATGTGTGGGTTTTTTCTTAATAAAGGTTTGGCCAAAACTAACTATTTTTGAATGTGCAGTTATTGAGCAAATACTAGACATTTCTCCAACATTCCCATTGAACTTGAATATTCCAGAAAGGCACTTTACCCTGAAGAGAGTTTTACTTCAGGCCTGGGGTGCCTTCTTTCTAAAATGGTGGAACTCAAAATTAGGTATACCTGGGAATTATTGCACACATGGTGTATATAATTATAGAGTTAATACAATGCCACTTTAAATCACTGAAAGAAAATGTATACTTGAATGTGGTATAGTCACTATAGCCAAATTGATATTTTTTTTTACGTGTTACACAGATTTTAATATAAGCAGGCCTGCTAAAATAAAAAACAATTTGGTGCATTATAACGATAGATTTGCTTTATTTCAGCTGTTTAATATTCCTCAAAGGTAAAGGTGTTGTTTATGTTCTTAAATTTTAGCCATCTTTTATTAATTTAGAGAGTAATGTAATCTATTATTATAACTACCGTTTAGCTGAATTGTCTATTTTTAAAAAGTTTTTATAATATGATTAGATAGTAAATGTTAGTCATTACTAAAAAGACATGTATCTTAGAACTTAACAATAATGTTATACCTTGTATAATAATAGTGAGAAGAATAAATCCATGGCAAGTTTTACCTTAGGGAAATTATGTAATATTTCAACCCCCAGACAAAATGCTATGAAAGGAAACAGTTTTTTTTTTTTTTTGAGATGGAGTCTCGCTCTGTCATCCAGGCTGAGTGCAGTGGTGCAATCTTGGCTCACTGCAACCTCCACCTCCCGGGTTCAAGTGATTCTCCTGCTTCAGCCTCCCGAGTAGCTGGGACTAGAGGCATGTGCCACCATGCCCGGCTAATTTTTGTATTTTTAGTAGAGACGGGGTTTCACCATGTTGGCCAGGCTGGTCTTGAACTTCTGACCTCAGGTGATTCCACCTGCCTTGGTCTCCCAAAGTGCTGGGATTACAGGCATGAGGTGCTACACCCGGCCAGGAAATCTTACAAGAACTTTAATATCTCAACACTGCCACATTCCTTTATTGCTTAATATAAGATATAGCCATTCATGTTTCTTTAGCTAAAACCACTGAAGAGCTAGAAATAAGCTGAACAAACATAATTAATTTCACTTGACTATAATATACAATGCCGCAAACACACTGACACACACTCCCTCCTAGATGGGCCCACCTAGAGCAGGAATGAAGATATAGTTTTCAATACATGTAATACAGGTAGTATTAAGTTTTACCAGTCAGAATGATAAGATAAAACTTTTTTTATTTTTTTAATTCCCCATAAGTATATAGCAGGTTCTAGTCCTAAAGGATTCAATATCATGCTAAAAATAAGTCACGGTGAAAGGAAACCCCCATTAACCCCTATTATGGCATGTCTCCTTAAATTTGAGTCAGGACTGACATTTTTGTTTTTATGAAAGTGCTATAATACACACAACAATGAAGACCTTTGACCCTAATCACTTCTTGCAGGATTCTGTTGTACCTGGTGGAATCTATAGATCACTGATCTGTCAATTGCAGGCTTCTGTGGGAAACATGTTGTCCCAAGGACAGTCAGCCACCAGCACTGTACCTGCATGTACCAGTTTGCTATCCTTGTTATCAAAATTAATCCTGCTTAAAAAAATTATTTCAGAGCTTCAAGTGATAACAACATTCAAAATTTGACAGACAAATAAATCATCATTCCTAATTTATGTCCTTCACAGTAGAGATATTGGGGAAAACACTATTGTACAGTCCACATCATCAATCTCAAGTTTTTTTATATGTGCTCTGGGTTACCAACTCAAGTTATAAGTTGTTTTCAAGAATGACATTGAATTTTACATATCCTGTCAAAAACCAACCTTATTCTAACTTCTACTTTTTCCAGCTTCATCCTTTTTATCTTAGTAATCACTAAATCCTGTCAATTCTTCCACCTACATTTTCTCTCTAAATGTTTGCTTTCCATCTTCATTACCTGTTTTATTGCAGAGTAATAGCAATGGAGCTAAAATTGGTCTTCTCTACACTTTCACATGTTTATTAAACACCTACTTTATGCCAGACCTTGTATCGACTCAAACAGAAGTTTGAAAATAATATGCATATGGAACGCTGCATTAGTCTGTTCCTGTACTGCTATAAAGAAATGCGAGACAGGGTAATTGGTAAAGAAAAGAGGTTTAATTGGCTCATGGTTCTGCAGGCTGTACAGGAAGCATAGTGGCTTCTGCTTCTGGGGAGGCTTCAGGGAGCTTTTAGTCATGGTGGAAGGCAAAGGGGAAGTGAGGGTGCAGCCAGAGCAGGAGGAAGAGAGAGAGGACAGAGGCGCTAAACACTTTAAAACAACTAGATCTCACAATAACACACTCACTCACTATCACGAGGAAAGCACCCAGGGAGGCGATGGTGGTAACCCATTCATGAGAACTCTGCCACCATGATCCAATCACCTCCCACCAGGGCTCACATCCAACACTGGGTATTATAACTTAACATGAAATTTAGACGGATCTGTGACATGGGACACAGATCCAAACCATATCAAGTACTTATGAAGTCACAGCAGCTAGACGGTGGGTGCTAGAGGAGAATGGCAAAATTCGAGGAGAGAACTCAGAAGCATTGCAGTGAATCTCAACTTAGCCAAGTGATTATGGCCAAAAGTCAGAGAGCAAGGCAAAAACTTCTCAAAAAATTTCATTGCCCGGCCGGGCGCGGTGGCTCAGGCCTGTAATCCCAGCACTTTAGGAGGCCGAGGTGGGTGGATCACCTGAGGTCAGGAGTTCGAGACCAGCCTGGCCAAGATGGTGAAAACCCATCTCTCCTAAAAATACAAAAATTAGCTGGGTGTGGTGGCACGCACCTGTAATCCCAGCTACTCATGAGGCTAAGGCAGGAGAATCGTTTGAAAAAAAATGGGAGGCAGAGGTTGCAGTGAGACGAGATTGTGCCACTGCACTCCAGCCTGGGGAACACAGCAAGACTCTGTCTCAAAAAAAAAAAAAAAAAAAAGTTTCATTGCCTTTGAAAATTTTTCATGAAGGCTCCATGTTGGTACCATGTGCCATCTCTCAATAAATTCATCCCAGGCAGGCTTTTCTCCCACCTTTGTGGAGAAGGCTGTTCCTTCAGCTGACTACCAGATGAAAAAAAATGGCTTCCATTTTGAATTCATGGGGTACCAGAAATACATCTGTTGAAACACTGGCTGGCATTCCATTCAGTGTGGTGAGATGTTCACACCATGAAAGGCCTGAAGAAATTGTTGAGTGAAAGAGCAAGTTACGTTTCCCATCTTCTTCTCACTTTAGGACATGCTCTCACTTAGTAAAATGAAATGTTTAAGTTTTGCCTACAGTATTTCAACATTTAAATTGCCATTTCGGCAGGGTGTGGTGGCTCACGCCTGTAATCCAATAATCCAACACTTTGAACAGCCAACGGGGGGTGGATCACCTGAGGTCAGGAGTTCGAGACCAGCCTGGCCAACATGATGAAATCCCATCTCTACTAAAAATACAAAAATTAGCCGGGCGTGGTGGTGGGCACCTGTAATCCCATCTATCCTGGAGGCTGAGGCACAAGAATTGCTTGAACCCGATGGGGCGGAGGCTGCAGTGAGCTGAGATTGCACCACTGTACTCCAGGCTAGATGACACAGCAAGACTCAAATTGCAATTTTGTTAATTAGCCGGGTGTGGTGGCACTCGCCTATAGTCCTAGCTACTTGGGAGGCTGAGGTAGGAGGATTGCTTGAGCCCAGGAGTTCCAGGTTACAGTGAGCTATCATTGTGTCACTGCACTCCAGCCTGGGTAACAGAGCACAAGACCCTGTCCCCCACTCAAAATAATAATAATAATAATAAAAGTAAAATAAAAAAATAAATTGCAATTTTGTTACTCTTGATTCTTCTGTCAGGCATTAATATTTGACTTTTAGAAAATCAAAGCTGAAAGTGTGAACATTATTGTTTAGCCATAAGTGTTTAAAGGAGTTTACCATTATCAGATTAGTGATTTAGAATGGTGAGTTGTAGCTTGGAGGAGGTATATAAGGGAGGGATAGAGGACATAGCGTTGGATATTGTCACAAAGGCTTAAGAGGGCTGTCAATTTTATCACCTACATTTTCTCTCTAAATCTCTCATTTCCATCTCTGTCACCTTACTTGACAGTTTTTTCAGGCCTTTCATGGGGTGGACATCTCACCACACTGAATGGAATGCCAGTGTTTCAACAGATGTACTCCTAGTACACCATGAATTCAAGGTGGAAGCCACTTCTTTTCATCTGGTACTCAACTGAAGGAACAGCCTTCTCCACAAAGGTGGGAGAAAAGCCTGCCTGGGAAGAATTTATTGAGAGATGGCACATGGTACAAACATGGCACCTTCATAAAAGATTTTCAAGGGCGATGAAACTTTTTGAGACTTTTTGCCTTGCTTTTTGACTTTTGGCCATAATCACTTGGTTAAGTTTGATTCCATTGCAATGCTTCTGAGTTCCCTCCTCGAATTTTGCCATTCTCATCTAGCACCCACTGTCTAGCCTTTGTGACTTCATCAGTGCTCCACATGCATGCTCTTTTCACATTTCTGTTTGAGTCAGTACAAGGTCTGGCATGAAGTAGATGTTTAATAAACATGTGAAAGTGTGGAGAAGACCAATTTTAGCTCTATTGGTATGTCAATAATTTTTACTTAGCATTATGATCATTATATGCATGTGCAATTGGAACTAAAAAAAAATCACTCACTTGGCACTGAAGCATGACGAATATAATTTTTGGGAAAACTCCCCAGGTTTCTCTAAGCACCATGTGGAGGCCTCATGGACCCAGAGTTCCTGACTTGTCTGAAATATAGCTATATATCCAAAGACGGGGGACTCTATTATGCCTACAGGAGTCCCTTTATGAGGTATATGTGAGATTTCCCTGGTTCTGTTCTTTGCAGTGAAGCTTTCTGCTGTGACTTTAAAGTGAGCAGGAGTGTCTCCATTTCAGAAATACAAGTGCAAACAAACAATCTGTCTGTCTGCATAACATTTCTTTAAAGTCAGATGAGTTTATGTGAAGTGTGGTAGCCCTGGGAGGGGGCTGAAGACTGGCTCACCCTACCACAGAGCCTGTAGGAACTGAGTGGCCTCGCTAACTTTCCACCAAGGTTTGTGTCAAGGTTTGTGGGGGCTGGGCGATGTTTCATACCAAATAACTCAGACAGAGGATTAAACACATTTCTATGCAACTGTGGCAGATTTGGGTTTTATTTTTACCCCACAGTCCTTAAATTACAATACCTCTTTTGATGTGGCATATGCACATTGTGTATTCTTAACTGCTTATTTGGATACATTTGGGACTCTCAGAAGCCTTTTTTTTTTTTTTTTTTTTCACTATAGATGCCAATAAATATGTCTGCAGGGGCAAGGGAGACTGTACTTTTAGATTCCTGGCTTGAGGATCCTAATAAGTTTTTTAAAATTTATAACCTAATAATGAGCTTTGTCTACCACTGCTTCATACTGAAGGAGTTTTATTTTCCTTAAAAGGAAAGATGCAGGATTTTTTGGTCTAAAAATGACCTGCTATAGTTTCCCATCTGGAAATTCTGACTACCTCGTTGTCTGGTGTTTCCTATTGTAGTCTCTGAAAATTAAAACTGTGGAGAAGCTCCATTGAATGAGAGCCACAGACTCCCGGTTAAAGTCCTTTTTCTTCTTCACTTATAAGTAACTTTATCCTAAGGCCACTATATCCTTGTTCTTGCTGTCCTTTGACTTACAGTTACAATATTATTTTTTTCTATTTGACATGTGCCATAGTTTGAATGCTTGTGTCCCACCAAATACATATGTTAAAATCCTAAACTCCAAGGTTAAGAGGTAGAGCCTTTGGGAGGTGGTTAGGTCATGAGGGCTCTGTCCTCAAGAATGGGATTAGTACCCCTATAAAACAAGCCCAAGGGAACTTGCTTGCCTCTCCCACAATGAGAAGATACTCCCTGTGAATCAGAAAACATGCCCTCATTAGATACTAAATCTACCAGTGCCTTGATCTTGCCAGCCTCCATAACAGTGAGAAATAAATGTTTGTTGTTTACAAGCCACACAGTTTGTAGTATTTTTGTTATACCAGTTCGAATTGACTAAGACAATATCTAGGGCATTTGTAATATTTTTGCCATCATGAGTAATTCTGAAAATGCTTTATAATAAATGAATACGAATATAGAAATTCCAAAAATGATAACTACTATGGTTTGCATATTTGTCCCCTCCAAAACTCATGCTAAAACTTAATCCCCGCCAGGCACAGTGGCTCATGCCCGTAATCTCAGCACTTTGGGAGGCCGAGGTGGGTGGATCACCTGAGTTTGGGAATTCGAGACCAGCCTGACCAATGTGGAGAAACCCAGTCTCTACTAAAAATACAAAATTAGCTGGGCATGGTGGCGCATGCCTGTAATCCCAAGTACTCAGGAGGCGGAGGAAGGAGAATTGCTTGAACCCGGGAGATGGAGGTTGTGGTGAGCTGAGATTGTGCCATTGCATTCCAGCCTGGGCAACAAGAGTGAAACTCCATCTCAAAACAAACAAACAAACAAACAAACAAACAAACAAACAAACAAAAACAAAAAATAACTTAATCCCCAACGTAACAGTGTTAAGAGGTTGGGTCTTTAAGAAGTGATAAACCATTCATAGATTAATAGATTAATGGATTAATGAGTTATTGAGGGAGTGGCTTAGCTATCATGAGAATGGGGCTGTTATAAAAGCCACTGTGGCTGTCTTTTGTGCGCCCCCTTGCCGTGTGATGCCCTGTGCCACCTCCTTGGTACTCTGCAGAGTCCTGACCAGCAAGAAGGCTCTCATCAGATTTGGCCCTTGACCTTGGACTTTGCAGCTCCAGTGCTGTTAAGAAATGAATTTCTTTTCTTTGTAAATTACCCAGTCTCCGGTATTCAGTCATAGTGACAGAAAATGGACTAAGACAACAAGAAAGCTGCCAAGAAGAATCACGGTGCACTCAAAGTGACTATAAAAGAACAAATGGGTAGGGGAATTGATGCTGTAGAGGAGAAGAAATATATTTTCATCATCAATCGCTAGGTTCATGGCTGAGGCCCCTATGACAAAAAATAGATTAACAAGGGAAAAGCCTACGAAAGTAGTAAGTTTTACATGACATGCGAGGAAATGAAGACCGCTCCCGCAAAATGGGTAAACTTGTGTATATTTTATGCTAGGTTGGAAGAAAATGTGGATAGTCATAGGGAAGTATGATTGGATTAAAAAGTATGATCTAATGGTCATAAACTGGGAGAAAACTCAGTGACACTGTGTCTTCAGAGATAAGGATGTTCTTTACTCCCAGTATAGAAAGGGCACCTCTTGAATGAGGGTCTTATGATCTGCTTCAGAGGAAGGTCAGTGTGATGGTTAATATCGAGTGTCGACTTGATTGGATTGAAGAATGCAAAATATTGTTCCTGGGTGTGTCCATGAGGGTGTTGACAAAGGAGATTAATATTTGAGCCAGTGAACTGGGAGACGCAGACCCATCCTCAATCTGGGTGGGCACCACCCAAAGCTGCCAGCGCAGCTAGGATAAAAGCAGGCAGAGGAACATAGAAAGACTAGACTGGCTTAGTCTTCCAGGCTACATCTTTCTCCTGTGCTGGGTTCCTCCTGCCCTTGAACATCAGACTCCAAGTTCTTCAGCTTTTGGACTCTTGGACCTTTGACCACAGATTGAAGTCTGGACTGTCTGCATCCCTACTTTTGAGATTTTGGGAATTGGACTGGCTTCCTTGCTCGTCAGCTGGCAGATGGCCTATTGTGGGACTTCACCTTGTGATCATGTGAGTCAATATTCCTTAATAAACTCCCCTTTATATATACATCTATCCTATTAGTTCTGTCCCTCTAGAGAACCCCGACTAATACAGTCAGAAACTCCTTCCTGGGTTTTATGGCCTGCTTCAGGGAGAGGGCCAAGAGAAGTTGAGAGAGTGACCTTTCTGCTTCTGTGGTTTTCTCAAATGCCAAGATGCCATATTTGGCAATAGTGTGTCCTGAATCCTCATTATGCTTATGCTGACCAGTGACCAGTTCTTCCAATTTGGAGGCTCAAATTGGAAGCTATGACCTTCAAGTTCATTGTCTAGTGCTTCCAATTTCTCATTCATTTTCACTGTTGAAGAAGGCTATTTAAGTTAATCAGCGACACTTTGATGACCTGGCATATTTTTAGCCTCTGGAGCCTTGCGTGTGAGGCTAGGGGCAGGGGATTGGGATTGTGGTTCAGCTTCACTGCCAAGCATAGCATTGTGTGTTACCCCGACTTTTTTCTGGAGTTCTCAAGGTCCTAATTGAGTAATCCCATTAGTGGTGTATTTTAGGAGAAAATATTGTAGGGGAAGGAACGAATACTGCTCCATAATCATGCAGAGTAAACTTTGTATTACAATAATCTACCATCAGTCATCATGCAAAATGATATGTCTCGTTGACTTGGAAAAGAAATCATTTGAAAGCTCTATCCTTTTCTTTTTTGGCTATTTGGAGTTTTCTATTTTATACCTTTTAGTCATTCTTTGGATCTTGTCAAATTGGAAACATCTTAGTAAAGAAGGCAATTTTCTTTAAAATTTTATAGGAAATATAGTGATAATGGGTGGGTGGGAACTTCTTTCAGATCTTATTTGATTCAGCTAATTAGTGAGCTTCTGAATAACAGAGTAAATTTTTGTTGGTAACTTTACGAAACCATTTTGCCCTTTGTTCAAAAACCCTCTCACATTTTCAGACAAGTTTTGTCTGAATCCTAAAAAATGTAGAAATTTTTAGAAAAATAGAGGAGTATATGGATATATGGACATAAGAAAGAGAAAATTTCTTACTTAATGTATTATCGTATAACTTCCCAGAGGAGGAAGTCCACTTTGAATACTATTGTGTAGACGGAATGATTATATGCAAATTGCTTACAATATTTCTTCTGTTTATATGCATGTATGTGTATGGAATCTGTGGGCTTTTTTTGTGTGGGTGAATATGTGGTCAAATTATGTGGATGGGCTTGTTTGTTGGGAAATATGGGGTGTATACAGGAAATTAGGAATTAGAAGCCCTTATGGTTTTACTTTAACAGAGGTAGGGATGGATTGGAGTGGCTTTCATTTTCCATATGAAATCATTTAAGCTGGAATTATTCTCATAATATACATCAAGCAGGAATCCAAAACAGTTTTAAGAAATGCATTGTCACAAAGAAGGTAAGCTCCCAAAACTAGAAAAAAAAAGGGATATATTCTTTTAATGGGGAATACCTGACCTGAAATGTAATAATTTTATTTCTATAAAACTGACTCCCAGATCATTGAAGAGACAACTCTTCTACACCTTATACTTTCGAAAACCTGTCTGAATCGTTTAGACAATTTAAGACAAATAGTTATATAGCCATCTGCCTAGATACGCTTAACCCTAAGCCAATGAGTGTGTAACGGTGGAGAGCTCCAAAAAGAGTACAGTCTGCACGCAGCGTAGAACTGAAAAAGGACACCAACATCCACAGATGGATTTGCCTACCACATTGAAATCAACATGGCAAAGATGGGAGGAAATGAAAAGTGTTTATTTCCTCAGGAAATCTCATATATTCATTCTGATGGGAACACATCCATTCAACAAACATTTAGTGAGAGCCTACTATGTGCCAGACCCTGTGTTGGATGCCAGAGAAGAGTCATAAGAGAGCTTCTTCTGGACCGCCATATATATGGTGCATGTTATAGCAGAGTCTGGGCAGAGCACTGACCAATCTCCTCAGGGAAGATGAGCCTCACTGAGGAAGGTGACATTTGGCTAAGTCCTGAAGGATGAGTAGGAGTTTCTATGTGGAAAATGAGAATAGCATCCCTGGCAGCAAGGCCAATGCTGAAGAGATGCACAAAGTACATGGTGTGTTTGGGGAACAACAGGAAGTTTCGTGTGGGTGGAACACAAGGCTAGGTAGATAACAAACACTTTCTGGCTCTTACCACAGGGGTCACAGTCTGGTGTCCCATTCAATTTGGTTGGCAGACTTTTTTTTTTTTTTTTTTTTGGCCCATACAGTGTTTTAAAAATATTTTGAATTAGTTGCCAAGATTTAAAAATTGGAAGATTTCTCATAAAATTCCAGATTTCTGGCTTCTCTTGAAAAAAAAAATTAGAAGATCTGGCAACACTGGGCCCACATTCCCACATGGCAACAAATGACTGGAGCTGAGTAGCAGCTCCCATGCCCCCTCCCTCTTTGAAAGAAGTATGTGCTTGCCAGTTCACCCCAGTCTCCACCTTGCTATCTTCTCTCCTTCGTGTTACATGCCTGGCCACTTCCAAGCCTGTTGGTCACTGGGCTAGAATAGTGAACATAACAGCCATGATTCTTGTTCTCATGGAACAAAGTATTATAGAAGACTTCCTGGTGACGAGTGGGAGGAGCTCAGATTAAAAGGGAAGTTGGAGCCAGAATGAGGGAAGAGCCTTGTATATCTCCCTAAGGAATTTGGACTTCATCCGACAGGCCTATATGGAGACAATAGATATTCTTAAAACAGTGATGTGACTAAATCTATCCTTCAGAATTCTGACAGTAGAGTGGAAGATGGCATGGAACGAGAGTCCACGGCAAAGAAACAAGTAAAAAGCCATCACAGTGGCCAAGAGAAACCCAAACTAGACAATGATACCCTATTTATGATCTTAAGAAAGCCACAATCTAAATTTGAACAATTAAAGCATTTTCCAAAGAGAGATCTTACAAAACTTCAAACATAGCAACATGTTAATTTATGTATTTTAAATATTGATATGTAGAATGAAAAAAAAATCTTCACCAGAGTAACACAGTAAGGAAATGCCAACTTTTGAAGTTTTGTGCTAAATAGCAAACGTTAAGCCTCACACCTTCAGAAACTCATCTCTAGGCAGCCCCACAGATCTTTTCCCATCAATTTATAATTCATAATATATCATGATCTAGCCCTCCATGAAGGAATTTGTATATCAGACCAGTTGACTCAATTGCAAAAACAAGTTCATAAAATGAAAGACATAATTTTTGCCGGTTCTAGGTTTCCCACAACAATGGAAAACCAGAATTCTGTTTACCTGAGAAACTCTTCGGGACATGAATAATCAAATTTTAATCCCAGAAAAATGTGGTCAAGTTCACTAATACTCTGTGGATGAAGATTTTGCTTTTTTAGGTTTCCATATATTTTTATGTAATCCTAAGATTTATTTTATATTTTTACAGGGAGTTGTCATTTTATCCTTCTCTTCATTATATTATTTTTTCTAGAACTTCTCTAGAGCAGGGAAGATGATGATCAAAATTCAGAAAGAGCTAGGAAGGATTATGATGCCAATGGATCTCTTACTTTAAAAAATATGAAGTTTTATACAAATGTACAGTTGTATGATTTAAAGGAAAAGCAGGTTGCTTAAGTCTTTTTTGTAATAAATAACAATTCTTCAAATTCCTAATGGGTATACTCTAAAGGGCTCATTATCAAATAAAGCTGCTCATAAATGCCTCAATCTTCCATACTGCCAAGGATTTCTGTCCTTTCCATAGCCTGTAACTTGCTTCTTGAGTTTTCTTTCGAGGACTAATACTCAGGTACACAGATGAGTTAAGTTCTATGTCTTCTGTACAGGTACATCAAACCAACTTAGATGAATGAGATCAGCTGCCCTAAGTAGAGAAGAAAAAATGCCTTCTAAGATGCCTTCTGATTTTGTCAACACTCTGTGTGTTCTTTGCATAAGAGAGTAAAGGCATACAGCCTTTTATTACCACATAGGTATTAGATCAACAGTCCTTTAGTAACATGATGATTGATATGAGGTATTGCAAATTAATGATCACATTCTTTTTCTAAACTCTTGTGTAAAAAGCAACTACCTGAGGTTCTTCAAAGTATAAGCCTAGAGTATAATGATAGCAAAAGCTTGCTTTGTACCAGGATCTGGTCTAAGTAATATGCATGTATGTAAATTACTTAAACATCACTGCAGCCCTATCAGGTGGGTGCTATTATTTTCATCATTGCCATTTAGCAGATGAAAATACTCACGTACAAGGAATTCTAAATAATTTTCCCAAAGTGTCACAGTTGAGAGAGTTGGTTTGACTCCATGCAGTTTGGCACCGAAGTCTGGACTCTTAACCACTGTTATTTTGCTTTGTACTATATAGATACACCTGCTTAAACATTCAAGGATATTGACAATGTACAAATGCAAACTCCCATCAGGCCTCAAAATCTCTGCATTTTGGCTAATGTGGAGACAATTTCAGGATCTGTAGCATCTGCTATGTAAAGCTAAGATGCAAGACCCAGCCAAATTTCTCAAACAAATACAAGATTAAAAAATGCCCTTCAAGTATATCTGGGGTTGCTGCATCTGGTACAATGGGAAATAGCTTTGCAGTTAGTTTTACTTAATGTAAAAGATCATGATGGATAATTTCCTCTTTGCTATGCCTTGGTCAAAGTACTCAATAAGTATTTGCTGGATTTAATTTACGGTCAGAAAATAGAGGAGATTCTCTCAACCTAGAGCAAGGTTTAGCATGACTTCACAGAGCACTCTATTACGGTACACAGACACTTACTGGCAATTCTCGGCCTAATTATCTGTTTTCATTTATCTTTTCTCCCTAATATCTATTTTCCTTATTCTATATAGAATCTTGAGCTTTATATATTCAATATTATAGTTTTATTCAGGGTTTAAATATTTTCTTTTTAACCTAAGGTACACAAGGACAAGCTTGGTAAATCAATTAAAAATGGCATTTACACAGAATAACCAGTTGACTGTCAATGCATATCTGCAGTAATTAGTACTCATTCATGAAAAGCAAAATACGGCTTAAAATGAGAGCACATTAAATTGAACTTTTTTCGTTGATAAATGATAATGCCCTCTAACGTATGTCAAAATGAATCCATTTTCTTTAAAGAGAAGTCCTAAATAAGATAGCATAAATGTTCAGAATGTTAATTCTTGATGGCATTAAGACTTTATCAGTGATTCAGCTGACTCTGTGGAAGCAGTAAAATATATTAATATATTTTTTAATAAGTAAGGGCTTTAAAGTTCAGATCCCTAATCAATTACTCAGTTTTTTCTAATGGCAAATAAGAATAATAATGTCTACTTCATAGAAATGCTGTGGGACTGAAGATACTGCAAAGTGCCAGGAAGTCACTAAGTAAGGCTTATTGTTACTATCCTTTTGACTTAACTTAGAAGTGTTTCATTCTATTTTTAGCATGTAATCATTAGTTGTGTTAAACCACTCATTAAAAATGAGTGTTGTCTTTGGCTGTCCATTGAAATCATCTAGGGCGCTGTAAAATATATTAATGCCAGAGTCCCACCCTCAGAAATTCTGAATTATGTGGTCTGGCATTTGGAATTTTAAAAGCTCCTCAGGTGGTTCTAATGTGCGATCAAGATTGAGAATCAATGCTCTAAAATAATTCACCTCAGCAATAGACATTCTTGCTATACCATCAAGCATTGCAATCAACATTCCAGCAACATTGGGACTTCTGGTTTATGAAGGTGCCAACTTAAGCAGCCTTTGGCTCACAGTCTACTAACTCTCCATTTAAAATACCCACTAGGACACTTAAGTATGCAAATTCACATTACAAAGGAAAATATAATAAAGGCAAGCGTTCACCATGTGCCAGAATCTTCGTGGTATTTCCAAGAATAAGAGTACACTGGGGGCCGGGCGTGGTGGCTCACACCTGTAACCCCAGCACCTTGGGAGGCTGAGGCGGGCAGATAACCTGAGGTCAGGAGTTTGAGACCAGGCTGGCTAACACGGCGAAACCCCGTTTCTACTAAAAATTCAAAAAATTAGCCGGGCATAGTGGTGTGCACCTGTATTCCCAGCTACTCAGGAGGCTGAGGCAGGAGAATCGCTTGAACCCGGGGGGCAGAGGTTGTGGTGAGCCAAGATCGTGCCACCTTACTCCAGCTTGGGCAACAAGAGCAAAACTGTCTCAAAAAATATATATAAATAAAAATAAAAAATAAAAGAGTATGCTGGGGCTGAATTCACAAACAGTGTCGTTTGCACTCCGTCCCACTTGAATCAGAATAACACCTTTGGTTGATGAGTAAAGAGAAGAATGCTCCTGTTAATCTTTGTTCAGTGATGCTGGAGCTAGTTCAATCAGAAAATGAGGCAAAGTTGATCTTCAATCTCTGATATCCTTTCTTCCGCTTGATCGTTTCAGCTATCGATACTTGTGTATGCTTCACTAAGTTCTCATGCTGTGTTTTTCAGCTTCATCAGGTCATTTATATTCTTCCCTGAACTGGTTATTCTAGTTAGCAATTCGTCTAGCCTTTTTTCAAGGTTCTTATCTTCCTTGCGTTGGGTTAGAACATGCTCCTTTAGCTCAGAGGAGTTTGTTCTTGCCCACCTTCTGAAGCCTACTTCTGTCAATTCGTCAAACTCATTCTCTGTCCAGTTTTGTTCCCTTGCTGGTGAGGAGTTGTGATCCTTTGGAGGAGAAGAGGCTTTCTGGTTTTTGGAATTTTCAGACTTTTTGCGCTGGTTTCTCCCCATCTTCATGGATTTATCTACATTTGGTCTTTGATGTTGGTGACCTTCTGATGGGGTCTCTGAGTGGACGTCCTTTTTGTTGATGTTGATACTATTCCTTTCTGTTTGTTGGTTTTCCTTCTAACAGTCAGGCCCCTCTGCTGCAGGTCTGCTGGAGTTTGCTGGAGGTCCACTCCAGACCCTGTTTGCCTAGGTGTCACCAGCGGAGGCTGCAGAACAGCAAGTATTGCTGCCTGTTTCTTCCTCTGGAAGCTTCATCCCAGAGGGGCTCCTGCCAGATGCCAGCCAGAGCTCTCCTGTATGAGGTGTCTGTAGACCCCTACTGGGAGGGTGTCTCCCAGTCAGGATACACGGGGGTCAGGAACTCACTTGAGGAGGCAGTCTGTCCCTTATCAGAGCTCGAATGCTGTGCTGTGCTGGGAGATCTGCTGCTTTCTTCAGAGCTGTCAGGCAGGGACGTTTGTTTGCTGAAGCTGCTCCCACAGCCGCCCCTTCCCCCAAGTGCTCTGTCCCAGGGAGACGGAGGTTTTATCTATAAGTTCCTGACTGGGGCTGCCGCCTTTTTTTCAGAGATGCCCTGCCCAGAGAGGAGGAATCTAGAGAGGCAGTCTGGCCACAGCAGCTTTGCCGAGCCTGGCTAACATGGTGAAACCCCGTTTCTACTAAAAATACAAAAAATTAGCCAGGCGTGGTGGCACACCCCTGTAATCCCAGCTACTCGGGAGGCTGAGGCAGGAGAATTGCTTGAACCAGGGTCAGGAATGGTACATGCTCTTAAGACTGCACCGTCCAATATTACAGCCTCTAGTCACATGTTGTTATTTATATTTACATTAGTTAAAATTAAACAAAATGAAAACTTCAGCTCCTCAGTCATACCAGCCATTTTCAAGTACTCAATGGTCATATGCAGCTAGTAGCTACTGTGAAGGACTCTGCAGATTATAGACTATTTCCATCATCAGAGAAATTTCTTTTGGACAGTGCTGCTATAAGATAATATTTTCAATAAAATCTGAAATATGGGAATAGAAATAATACCAATTTTGTAAGATTTTTAAAGCCTACCAGGCAGAGACCATCAGGGACACACCTGAAGTCAACATTTGTTTATCTTGGTGCATAAGGGGGAAGGCACTCCAGAGGATCTCTGTGGCATTTCAACAGCCCAGGAGTTAATGAATGGTTCTTACAACCTTTGGAGGTTTGGATTAGTCAAAGGATGGCCTTGACCAGGCAAATTGCCGGAACAGTATCTGATCTTCAACTAAATTAGCCCGTGCAGTTACTGTTTATTAGATAAGTTTGTCTGTGGTCTTTTCTCATTACATACAGATCTGAATAGGTCCTGTTTAAAAAGTTTGAGCCTAGAGGCCAGGTGCAGTGGCTTACCCCTGAGATCCCAGCACTTTGGGAGGCCGAGGCAAGCAGATCACTTGAGGTTAGGAGTTCCAGACCAACATGGCGACACCCTGTCTCTACTAAAAATACAAAAATTAGCTAGGTGTGGTGTCGCATGCCTGTAATCCCAGCTATTTGGGAGGCTGAGGCAGGAGAATCACTTAAACCTGGGAGGCAGAGTTTGCAGTGAGCCAAGATTGCACCACTGCACTCCAGCCTGGGTGACAGAGCAAGACTCCATCTCAAAAAAAGAAAGAAAAAAAAGTTTGAGCCTAAAAACTGTATGATGTACAAGATGACTTTAGTTCAGTGCAGTTTATCTGTTTTGAAGCTTTGAAAGTAACAGCTTCTGTTTCACTTCTCAGTATCTCTGCCACTTCTGCCACAGCCCAACTGCTAGTATGGCCATTTTTCATTTTCTTGTAATCACTTTCTTCGGGAAATACAGTCTATTTAGTTTTGCACCTGTGTTTATAATGCCTGAATCTATTAAAAAGATTTGAACATTTGTAAGGTAGTTGTTTTGGTGACAATAAGCATTATACCTTCTAGTTATTTTTGTTGAATGGTTATTTGTTGAATCATCTAGTATGACAGTGGGCAGGCAGCAGCAGTTAAGACTGGAGCTCATGCATTTGGCAGCTATCGTGGAGACAAACACTGATACAAAGATTATAATCAATGATTGAAATATGCCCCAAGTGTCCCACAAACTACAGTATTTGGATATTTCTTAAATGACCTAGTTTTTTTTTTAATCTTTAGTTCAGCTATGAGTGGTGTAACTTTGTCAGTGACTGAAGACGTGATCCACTAGCTGAAAATTACATAGGATAAGGGTCTTGGCACAAGTGAGGGACAGAGGTATCTACTAACAATTCAAACACCAGAACCAGGAAGGGAAAACAAGATGGCTTAGAGGATAAAGAACAAAATGTGTGAAGAAGCACAAGACCAGTAGCTTCTGGCCTCTGGTTTTGCTGGGAGGGGATGGTCTTGAACCAAACCTGACCATATGCAGTCATCTGTTTGTTCCAAGGATCTTGAATTCACTTTCTATTCTGTGGACCATTTGCTTTAGGAGACTCTATAGAGACCCTCAGATTAATGTTTCTATTAAGTACAGTTTTTTAAATTTTTACTGTTGGAGAATGGATGATGTCTTCTCTGGGAAACATGTATCATTGGATTCTTACTGCTGTATTAGTTGTTAATAGTTTATGAAAAAGACTCCTCTGATAAGGTTTAAGTGAAGTCTTTATCTGATCATCTTTCTTTTTTTTAAGAGATGAGGTTTCTGGTACCAAAACAGAGATATAGACCAATGGAACAGAACAGAGCCCTCAGAAATACTGCCACATATCTACAACTATCTGATCTTTGACAAACCTGACAAAAACAAGAAATGGGGAAAGGATTCCCTATTTAATAAATGGTGCTGGGAAAACTGGCTAGCCATATGTAGAAAGCTGAAACTGGATACCTTCCTCACACCTTATACTAAAATTAATTCAAGATGGATTAAAGATTTAAATGTTAGACCTAAAACCATAAAAACCCTAGAAGAAAACCTAGGCAATACCATTCAGGACATACGCATGGGCAAGGACTTCATGTCTAAAATACCAAAAGCCATGGCAACAAAAGCCAAAATTGACAAATGGGATCTAATTAAACTAAAGAGCTTCTGCACAGCAAAAGAAACTACCATCAGAGTGAACAGGCAACCTACAGATTGGGAGAAAATTTTTGCAATCTACTCATCTGACAAAAGGCTAATATCCAGAATCTACAATGAACTCAAACAAATTTACAAGAAAAAAACAAACAACCCCATTAACAAGTGGGCGAAGGATATGAACAGACACTTCTCAAAAGAAGACATTTGTGCAGCCAAAAGACACATGAAAAAATGCTTATCATCACTGGCCATCAGAGAAATGCAAATCAAAACCACAATAAGATACCATCTCACACCAGTTAGAATGGCGATCGTTAAAAAGTCAGGAAACAACAGGTGCTGGAGAGGATGTGGAGAAATAGGAACACTTTTACCAGTTGGTGGGACTGTAAACTAGTTCAACCATTGTGAAGTCAGTGTGGCGATTCCTCAGGGATCTAGAATTAGAAATACCCTTTGACCCAGCCATCCCATTACTGGGTATATACCCAAAGGATTATAAATCATGCTGCTATAAAGACACATGCACACGTATGTTTATTGCGGCACTATTCACAATAGCAAAGACTTGGAACCAACCCAAATGTCCAACAATGATAGACTGGATTAAGAAAATGTGGCACATATACACCATGGAATACTATGCAGCCATAAAAGATGATGAGTTCATGTCCTTTGTAGGGACATGGATGAAGCTGGAAACCATCCTTCTCAGCAAACTATCGCAAGGACAAAAAACCAAACACCAAATGTTCTCACTCATAGGTGGGAATTGAACAATGAGAACACATGGACACAGGAAGGGGAACATCACACACCGGGGACTGTTGTGGGGTGGGGGGAGGGGGGAGGGATAGCATTAGGAGATATACCTAATGCTAAATGACGAGTTAATGGGTGCAGCACACCAACATGGCACATGTTTACATATGTAACAAACCTGCACGTTGTGCACATGTACCCTAAAACTTAAAGTATAATAATAATAAAATTTAAAAAAAAGATTACATAAAAAAAGTAAAATAAAAAATAAATAAATAAATAAATAAAAAGAGATGAGGTTTCACTACGTTGTACAGGTTGGTCTTGAACTCCTGGGCTCAAGTGATGCTCCTGCCTCAGCCTCCTAAAGTGCTTGAGCACAGGGATTACAAGCATGAGCCACCTGATCATCTTTCAAAAGTTTCTAATCATCTGGTTAATATCATATGGAGGCTGATTAGGTGGCAGGCATGAAAGTCTATTCATATCTTTTGGTGGAAAGAATAAACATATCTTGCCAATGTATTATATTAAACTACAGTATTAGATTGGAGAAAAGTAAAATTCTCTATTGAGGCGTCACATCAAATTAACTTGTAGGTATTTAGTCAATGATTTTCCTAGGGATAATATAATATAGGTAGTGAGGACAGTGATAAATCTCTAGGCCTTCAATTTATTCAAAAATATATGCTACAGATACTACATATTAAACCTGGAGACAAAAATCTTTGTATAGATTATACATGTATCTATATGACCATGTTTTCTTTAACATACAGAACATACAATAATTGAGACATATTCATAGTAATACATTTTATTTATACATAATTGACATGGAAATGTTGAACTTTTCTTTAAATTTGTCAGTTAAAAAGAGATTTATCCTAATTGGTAAAGAAAGAAGCTCTCTAATAGTCTGGAATTAATTAAAATTTAGAGAATGGCAAACAAGTCTAGTTATTCCTGTTATCCTTCCATTTATAAAGTAAAGGAGTAAATCTTTATGTTACCTGTATTCATTTAGGAAACCCAAAGTTATTTCAGGGGATAAGAGCTATTATAAAAATATTTATTTATTTATTTATTTATTTATTTATTTATTTTCCAGAAGTCATTGGGGTACAGGTGGTATTTGGTTACATGAATACATTCTTTAGTGGTGATTTGTGAGATTTTGGTGCATCCATCACCCGAGCAGTATACACTGTACTTTATTTGTAGTCTTTTATCCCTTGCCCTCCTCTCTCTCTTCCTCTCAAGCCCCCAAAGTTCATTGTATCATTCTTACGGTTTTGCGTCCTCATAGCTAGCTCCCACGTATCAGTGAGAACATACAATATTTGGTTTTCCATTCCTGAGTTACTTCACTTAGGATAATAGTTTCCAACCTCATCCAGGTTACTACAAATGCCATTTATGCATTCCTTTTTATGGCTGCATAGTATTCCATCATATACATACTACAATTTCTTTGTCCACTTGTTGGTTGATGGGTATTTGGGTTGGTTCCACAATTTTGCTATTGTGAATTGTGCTGCTCTAAACATGCGTGTGCAAGTATCTTTTTCAAATAATGACTTCTTTTCCTCTGGGTAGATACCCAGTAGTGGGATTGCTGGATCAAATGGTAGTTCTACTTTTAGTTCTTTAAGGAATCTTCACACTGTTTTTCCGTAGTGGCTGTACTAGTTTACATTCCCACCAGAAGTGCAGAAGTATTCCCTGTTCACCACATCCTCACCAACATCTACTGTTTATTGATTTTGTGATTATGACCATTCTTGCAGGAGTAAGGTGGTATTGCATTGCAGTTTTGATTTACATTTTCCTGGTCGTTAGTGATGTTGAGCATTTTTTCATATGTTTGTTGGCCATTTGTATATCTTCTTTTAAGAATTATCTATTCATGTCCTTAGCCAATTTTTATGGGATTGTTTTTTTGTTACTGATTTGTTTGAGTTCATTGTAGATTTTAGATATTAGTCCTTTGTCAGATGTGTAGATTGTGAAGATTTTCTCCCACTTTGTGGGTTGTCTGTTTACTCTGCTGACTGTTCCTTTTGCCGTGCAAAAGCTCTTAAGTTTAATTAGGTCCCAGCTACTTATCTTTGTTTCATTGCATTTGCTTTTGAGTTCTGGGTCATGAAATCCTTGCCTAAGCCAATGTCTGGAAGGGTTTTTCCAATGTTATCTTCTAGAATTTTTATAGTTTCAGATCTTAGGTTTAAGTCTTAATCCATCTTTGGTTGATTTTTGTATAAAGTGAGAGATGAGAATCCAGTTTCATTCTCCTACATGTGGCTTGCCAATTATCCCAGCACCATTTGTTGAAAAGGGTGTCCTTTTTCCACTTTTTGTTTTTGTTTGCTTTTCCCAAGAGTCAGTTTGGTTGGCTGTAAGTATTTGGGTTACTTCTGGGTTCTCTATTCTATTCCATTCGTCTATGTGCCATTTTTATACCAGTACCATGCTGTTTCGGTGACTATGTCCTTATAGCATAGTTTGAAATCAGGTAGTGTGATGCCACCAGATTTGTCCTTTTTGCTTAGTCTTGCTTTGGCTATGTGGGCTCTTTTTTGGTTCCATATGAATTCTAGAATTGTTTTTTTCTAATTCTGTGAAGAATGATGGTGGTATTTTTATGGGAATTACATTGAATTTGTAGATTGCTTTTGGCAGTGTGGCCATTTTCACAATATTGATTCTACCCATCCATGAGCACGGGATGTGTTTCCATTGGTTTGTGTTGTCTATGATTTCTTTCAGCAGTGTTTTGCAGTTCTCCTTGTAAAGGTCTTTCAACTCCTTGGTTAGGTATATTCCTAAGTATTTTATTTTATTTGCAGCTATTGTAAAAGGGGTTGAGTTCTTGATTTGGTTCTGTACTTGGTCACTGTTGGTGTATAGAGGAGCTACTGATTTGTGTACTTTAATCTTGTATCTAGAAACTTTGCTGAATTCTTTTATCAGTTCTTGGAGCTTTCTGGAGGAGTCCTTAGGGTTTTCAATGTAAACGACCATATCATTTTTTAATGACCATTTCAATCTTGCTGCTTGTTCTTGGTTTGTTCAGGGTATCTAATTCCTGATTTAAGCTAGGAGGGTTGTATTTTTCCAGGAATTTATCCATCTCTTCTAGGTTTTCTAGTTCACGTACGTAAAGGTGTGCATAGTAGCCATGAATGATCTTTTATATTTCAGTGGTGTTGGTTGTAATATCTCCTGTTTCATTTCTTAGTGAGGTTATTTGGATTTTCTCTCTTCTTTTCTTGGTTAATCTTGCTAATGGTCATCAATTATATTTATCTTTTCAAAGAACCAACTTTTTGTTTCATTTATCTTTTTTTTTTTTTTGAGACAGAGTTTTACTCTTATTGCCCAGGCTGGAGGGCAATGGTGCAATCTTGGCTAACCTCAACCTCCGCCTCCCAGGTTGAAGCAATTCTCCTGCCTCAGCCTCCCAAGTAGCTGAGATTACAGGCATGCGCCAACACACCCGGCTAATTTTGTATTTGTAGTAGAGACAGGGTTTCTCCACCTTGGTCAAGCTGGTCTCGAACTCCCGACCTCAGGTGATCTGCCTGCCTCAGCCTCCCAAAGTGCTGGGATTACAGGCGTGAGCCACTGCGCCTGGCCCATTTAAATTTTGTATTTTGTTGTGTTTTAATTTTATTTAGTTCTGCTCTGATCTTGGTTATTTCCTTTCTTCTGCTGGGTTTGGGTTTGGTTTGTTCTTGTTTCTCTAGTTCCTTGAGGTGTGACCTTAGAATGTCAGTTTGTGCACTTTCAGTCTTTTTGATGTAGGCATTTAGGGCTATGAACTTTCCTCTTAGCACCACCTTGGCAAAATCCCAGAGGTTTTGATAGGTTGTGTCATTATTGTCATTCAGTTCAAAGAATTTTTTAATTTCCACCTTGATTTTGTTTTTGACCCAGTGCTCATTCAGAAGCAGGTTATTTAATTTCCATGTATTTTCATGGTTCTGAAGGTTCCTTTTGGAGTTGGTTTCCAGTTTTATTCCACTGTGGTACTTGATATAATTTCAATTTTCTTAAATGTATTGATGCTTGTTTTATGGCCTATCATGTGGTCTATCTTGGAAAAAGTTTCATGCACTGTTGAATGGAATGTGTATTCTATTATTGTTGGATGAATTGTTCCGTATGTATCTGTTAAGTCCATTTGTTCCAAGGTATAGTTTAAACTCATTGTTTCTTTGTTAACTTTCTGTCTTGATAACCTGTCTAGTGCTCTCAGTAGAGTACTGAGGTCCACCATTATTATTGTATTGCTGTCTATCTCATTTCTTAGGTCTATTAGTAATTGCTTTATAAATTTGGGAGCTCCACTGTTAGGTGCATATATGTTTAGGATTGTGATATTTTCGTGTTGGACAAGGCCTTTTACCATTATGTAATGTCCCTCTTTGTCTCTCTTAACTGCTGTTGCTTTAAAGTTTGTTTTGTCTGACATAAGAATAGCTACCCCTGCTTGTTTTTTTTGTGTCCCTTTGCATGAAATGCCTTTTTCCATCCCTTTAAGTATATGTGAGTCCTTATGTCCTAGGTGAGTCTCCTGAAGGCAGCAGATAGTTGGTTGGTGAGTTCTTATCCATTCTGAGGTTCTATATATTTTAAGTGGAGCATTTAGGCTATTTACATTCAATGTTAGTATTGAAATGTGAGGTACCATTGCTGGGCATGTTGGCATGCACCTGTGGTCCCAGCTACTCAGGAGGCTGAGGCAGGAGGATCGTTTGAGCTCGGTAGGAGGAGGTTGTAATGAGCCAAGATCATGCCACTCCACTCTAGCCTGGGCAACAGAGTGAGACCCTGTCTCAAATAAATAAATAAATAAATAAATAAAACATACATATATTAACACAAACCAAAGGCATTTGCACATCTTTTAAACCTGTTAATTGAAGGGTACTCTATGATATATCAAATAGTAGCACAGATATATTGAAATCGTGTGCTCAAGTATCCAAAGATTATTAATCAATTAACACAAAATAATATTAATTTAAGATTTTACATTCAAGTTCTTGACAAATCTTATGTTTTGTAGCATTATATAAATTTATCTATTTGCCTAAACACACTGTCTATTATGATACAATTTACTGGAACATACAAATTTCAATTTTATAATATTAAAGGAGGGACTAGCAAAACCAATGGAGGAAATTTAGGAAATTCAAATTAGAATTAGAATTTTTTTAATGAAAATAAAAACTAGCTTAAACTAGTATATTTTGCTAATGTTTTAAACATGGTAGTAAAGTCGGGGGGAAACATAGAGCAGCTTTTAAACCAAAAATTATTAAATCAGTTTAATTTGTCCAGGGAATCATTTTTATAGTAATATTACATAATTGTTTTTTTAGAAAAATGCAGTCTATAGGGTGAGCACAGTGGCTCACGCCTGTAATCCCAACACTTTGGAAGGCCACTTGAGGCCAGGAGTTCAAGACCAGTTTAGGCAACATAGTGAGACCCCGTCTCAACAAAAATAAAAAAATTAACCAGGCTTGGTAGTGTGTGCCTGTAGTCCCAGCTACTAGAGATGCTGAGGCAGGAGGATTACTTGAGCTCAGGAGTTTGAGGCTGCAGTGAGCTACGATTTTGCCACTGTACTTCAGGCTAGGCAACAGAGCAAGACTCCTGTCTTTAAAAAAAAAAAGTAAAAATAAAAATAAAAGTAAAGACCAATGGATAGCTAAGATCCTGTTTCTTTTTCTGTTCCTATGAAAAGTCCTCCAAAGGCCACTGTAATTTCAAATTGTCCTTAATGAAATTATGCCATTTTGAAAGATGCATATGAGTTAAAAATATAATTCAAAAAATATCAAGAAATCAGGAGTTTGACCCAGAGACTTAGATTGATACCACCCCATGGGCATTTGGAAGAGTCGGCGAATGATGTTTCTACAACCTCAGGTTTCTGGAATGTGAAAAAAAGGCAGCCACCACTAGTGGTGGGACCGACAAACCCATAGCTCTGGGCAGATGAAACTGAACAGACAGCTCTCAGGGGTAACAAAAATAAGACTATACATCCTTCTAACATCTTAAAGGATGGCTCAAAGCAAAGTGTTTGTCACAGGAAGCTAATTTGGTGAGAACTCCCAAAATCCTCCATTCTTGGGGCAATCTCTAGTGTGGGCCTAGGAAGGCTGCTTGGCTTTTTTGACAGGCCCAGTTCTAATAAATCAAAGACCTTTTTCCTGGTTAGCTAGAAAAGATCCATTCAGGAAAAAGCAGAAACCAAAGATCAAATTTCAGCTCAGACAGGTCGATGTTGGACATTTGCCCCATGGGTTTATACTGTAAAATGTCCAGTATTTGAACTGGATGTGAAAACAGAGGAGAAACCTTTTTGACCAGCAAGTGAATTATATCTGTAAATGGAGAGAAAAGTTAGAGTCTCCAAATTTTGCTTTTTAGGTGACCTGAAATAGTAGTTAATTTTGTCCTTTTGTTTTCAATCTGTTGTTTAGTCACAGGTGGTGTAAGATTCATTGTGGCCAGGAATGGTGGCTCACCCGTCTAATCTCAGCACTTTGGGAGACCAAGGCAGGAGGATCACTTGAGCCCAGGAGTTCAAGACCAGCCTGGACAATATAGTAGGACCCTATCTGTACAAAAAATTTAAAGATCAGCCAGGTGTGATGGTGCACACCGGTAGTCCCAGCCACTTGGGAGGCTGAGGCAGGAGGATTGCTTAAGCCTGGGAGGTCAAGGCTGCAGTAAGCCACAATTGCACAACTAGGTGACAGAGTAAGACCCTGTCTCAAAAAAAAAAAAAAAAAAAAAAAAAATTCATTGTGCTTGACATAAGGAAGAATTAAAGTGAATCTTAGTATCTCAACCTAAATATTTGTAGAGTAATTACTTTTGGAATCTGAGTGCTGTTGAAATTGACTCTTAGAAGAGCTGTTTTCATGTTTCTGTGATATACTTAGACTCTGGGCCACATGAACTTACCTCTGACTCATGTGCTGGGACCAGACATCACTGGCTTCCCAGAGTAGGAATGGAAAGGTTAACTAAACTCCTCTTCCAACAATATACCTATAGCAGCCACTGCCTGTGTCATTTGCATGCAATAGGTCTGAGCTGACAGTCTTTGGAGGAAAGTTTTTGGTATCCTTGGCCAGTCTGCTCCAGGTGGCTCAGTCATCAGCACTACCTCCACACTACTGCACTGACAGCCAGGCTGGGAGATTCCAGTTGTTTCTCATTTCCTCTTCATTTCCTATGATTTTGAAGTTACCAAAGGGAAAAGAAAATAATCATCTCTCCTCATCAAGCCTCCACTGAATGACTCTTGGTTTCCTGGTTTCCCATTTTCCCAGCCTGTGTAGACAAATTCTTCACTTCACTTTTTGACATGCTTATGTACTAAGAATGAAACCAGCTTTCTAAAGGTCTAGTGCATTTTTGTGAAGGAGGAAACCCCCAGAGACAATTAATTAGGGAGAGTTATTAGCCTATTGTTACAGAAGCTTTTAGGGGTAAAGAGAAAAACAGAGCTGTCAAAATCAAGGATCATACCTTGCTCAGAATCTAGTGGCTCCCCAGAAACTCCCACTTGTGGCTCCTGTCCCATGGATGGAAAGTACAGAGACCTAAGTGGAGGTTAATCATAGCTGCCCTCCTTCACACCATGAAGGAAGGAGCACAGTCTTTCACGGTGGATGGATGGATGATGGGCTCTGAAGTTAGGAGCTTGAACTTGGAGCCATCTCCACCCCCTTGAATTTTTGATCAGGTATTTGGTCTTAAATTCTCAATTTCTTCATCTATGAAAAGATGATAAAAATAGTACCAGACTCATAGACTTAGTCTAAGAATTTAATGAAACAATCTATATTTCCATCTCTTGCATCTAGAGAGTGTTTATCAAGTCTCAACTGTTATTATTTACAAAGTTGAGAAGTCCTCAAGGCCACATCACTTTTGAGACCAACTGCAAGTTCAGACATCCCCAAGACCACCTGTAGGTTCAATAATTCACCAGGACTCACAGAACTGAGAAAAACTGTTATATTTACAGTTACAGTTTATTATAGCAAAAAGATACAGATCCCAAGGGAAGACACGTATAGGGCAAGATGCAGGGGAGTTCCAGGTGAAACTTCCAGTTGTCTTCTCCCAGTGAAGCTGTGCAACAGTGCCTATTTCTTCCAGCAACTATATGTGGTAATACATGGAGCACTGTCAACTAAGGAAGCCCACCTGAGCTTTGCTGTCCAGTGTTTTTATTAGGACTCAGTCACATTTACCTGGTTGACTGGCTGTATCACTGACCTTAGCCTCAGACCCTCCAGCATTTAAGCTGGTAATGCATGACCAAAGGTTCACCATAAACCACATTGTTAGCATAGACTATCTAGCATGGCCCAAGGCCCTAAGTAAACAAGAACACTCTTATCAGGCAAAATATTCCAAGTGCTTAGAGATTGACCCCCGGAAGTCAGGGACAAAGGCCAAACCTCTCAAGGCAAAGTTAATCCTTTGTTTCATATTATTTTGTAATCTACCTCTTTTCTATTATCCATAAACCACTAAAATAAGATTTCAAACCTCAAATTAATTGTTAACTTTTTGTTAAAAATCATGTTTTGAGCACTTTCCATGCACCGTGTTGACCAGTGGAGATAAAAATCTCAATAAGCCAGTGTCCCCCACAGTGCACCAGTGGAAGAGACAAATGTTTAGACAAATAACTATAGTACAATCGCCAAAATGTTCTAGGAGTCTGGTGGAGGAAATATTTGATTTTGCCTGCAATTGTGGGGAAAAGCTAAATTCTTTTCCTTTGGTTGAATTTTATTTTGATGTTATTATCCTAAAATTTAGGTCTTTACCACCTTGAAAAATGGCTTGACTCTGGGTTACATTACTAACCTGTAAATGAGGACTATAAAAATTGGCCGGGTGTGGTGGCTTACTCCTGTAATCCCAGCAAAGTGCTGGGAGGCCGAGGTGGATCACCTGAGGTCAGGAGTTTGAGACCAGCTGACCAACATGGTGAAACCCCGTCTCTACTAAAAATGCAAAAATTAGCTGGGCATGGTGGCGCGCACCAGTAATCCCAGCTACTCATGAGGCTGAGGCAGGAGAATCACTTGAACCCAGGAGGCGTAGGTTGCAGTGAGTCAAGATTTCGCCGCTGCACTCCAGCCTGGGCAACACAAGAATGAAACTCCATCTCCAAAACAAACAAACAAACAAACAAACCTTGTAATTGATATAGATAGTTCCAACTTTTCAAAGCTTCTCACTTTATTATGTCACCCATTCAAGACTACCTGACAAATTAATCCTTGTGCTTTACTTCTCATTACTTTTGTCAACTCCTTCAAAGATTTCTGCACCAGAGTCCTTTGCTTCTGTTGCTGGACAGTTAGGTCCAGGTATAAAACAGAAAGAGAAAGTATAAAGGTATAAAATAGAAAGTATTTGTCAGATGTTTAGAAGGAAGTGATGCTCACACAATACCAAACTTGCTCATTTTAATTTATTGATTGTCTAGATAAGGATCAACAAACTTTTTCTATATAAGGCCATACAATAAGTATTTTAGGTCTTATAGGCTAGATGGTCTCTGTCACAACTACCCAATTCTGCCTTTGTACTGTGAAAGCAGCCATCACTGTACATAAAGGAATAGGTGTAGCCATATTCTAAGAAAATTTTATTTGCAAAAATTCATCTGGACAGATTTGGCTCTAGTTTGCAAACCCTAATCTAGGTCATTTATTCTCACATCAAGTATTGTGGGCTTACCTGATATAAAAACAGTGAGGAATGAAGAAGTGCTTTCTAATTTAATGCAGAAACATAATTAGGCCAGAAATTGGGAGTGTGGATCATCAGCTTTTAAATTTTTGTGCCCAAGAAAGGAACAACAGATGCTGGAGCCTACTTGAGGGTGGAAGGTGGCAGGAGGGACAGGAACAGAAAAAAATAACTATTGGGCACTAGGCTTAGTACCTTGGTGATGAAATAATCTGTACAACAAACCCCCATGATATGAGTTTACCTATATAACAAAACCATACGTGTACCCCTGAACTTGAAATAAAAGTTAATAAAATAAAATTATGTAATAGCTATTCTAGTGGGTTAAAAAAAAAACCAGCAATAAGGAACACACACACACAAAACTTTGTACCCAAATGAGATGGGACTCAGATCATATGAGTGAAAAATATGACTATGACGCATCTGCCAAAACCATCCTTTTGACCTATTCTTTTTGTTGTTGTTGTTTTTTGTTTTTTGAGATGGAGTCTCACTCTGTCACCCAGGCTGAAGTGCAGTGGCGCAATCTCAGCTCACTGGAAACTCCACCTTCCAGTTTCCAGTGATTCTCCTGCCTCTGCCTTCCGAGTAGCTGGAATTACAGGCATGTGCCACCGCGCCTGGCTAATTTGTTTTTGTATTTTTAGTAGACGGGATTTTGCCATGTTGGCCAGGCTGGTCTTGAACTCCTGACCTGAGGTTATCCACCCGCCTCAACCTCCCAAAGTATTGGGATTACAGGTGTGAGCCACTGAGCCTGGCCTCTTTTGTCCCATTCTTCCCACTCTCTGCCTTATTGCAAACACCATGGGAAACACCTGGGAAGTCAGTGAGGCTCTGGAGAGGTCTGTGGGAAAGAATGGGGGATTTGACAGCTAAAGTTTGCTATTGTGGTATAAAATGGTTTTAGATCTGATTATCAGAGGGTATAATCGAGGCCGTATCTATACAATACGAAGTAAAAAAGAATGCAGATAATATGTTTGGTCACCATAACCAGTGGTTGTTCATGTATGACAACAGCTCCTACTTACCTACTCAGCATCCTCTATTTCCTCCCTTCTTCCTTATCAAAGGAGACCTGATTTTATTGGGGTAATCCAAGTGGCAAAACAGAACAGGATTCAATTTCTCAGGAAACTCTTTTAACTAAAGGTGGCCCATGTTAGAAATTTCTGGCCAGTGCGCTATAAGCAGAAGTCTCCTGGTAGGAAAGTTATTTTTTCTTGTTAAAAAGGAATAGTTTCAGCTGCCATGCACATTGGTGCTGTGCACTTTCTTCTTCCAGACGATAATATAGATATGATGCCTAGAAGTGGAGCAGCCATCTTGTAATAATGAAAATCAAACACCATGGAAGATGGAGCAGAAAACTAGAAGGAACCTCAATCCCTGATGATTTTCTTAATGACTGTAATGCTTCCTTCTGGACTTACTTATTTGAGAAACATAAAACTTTACTGCTTAAGCCACTGTTGGCAGGTTTCTGTTAAATGAAGCCAAACACAACCCTAATTGAATGAACTAACTTGAAAATTTTCAAAGCCATGAAAATCAGTCCATTGTCAGTGTTGAGATGCTACCGAGGACAGTATATAAAATCTTGACTTGGCTTTGTGTATTGTAGACAGTAGAGATAAAAGCGAGGCAGTACAGGGTTGACGAGTGCTGTGATTCCTGCCCTGCTACTCTTCATCATCTCATTAGCAGAAGTTCCAGGTGCCTGAGTGGCTACCAAGAAAGGCATTTATGATGATGGAGTGTGGGCCCATTAAGAAGTCTGGCTGGCAGAACACAATCTCCCTTCAGGCTCTACACGTTTACTCTAAGCAGTTTCACAAAAACTCGGCAAAATAGCAGAAAATCTCAGTGCTTGTTAATTAGTTCATAGCCCCCAAAAGTGCTCCCGCATTTTTTGCTGTTATCTATGAAGTTCTTCAAGTTAACTATTTTATTTTAGAGGAAAAAAATTAAGTTTTAATGATCCTTTCCTGGTTCTCTACCCAGCTTTATAAATAAATTCTATTGAAACCATGTTTATGATGAGTAATTCTTTAAACATTTTCTCTTGAAAGCCTTTTGCCATTAATATTTCAGTTAATTAAAAATGCATTATGCCTTAATCCTTTGTTAAATGCACAACAGAATAAAACAGCCTATAATATTGAAGTTGGACTTTTTTTGGAATTGGATGGTTGAGCTTACAATTGATGGTTTATTAATGTAAACCTGGTGGGGGGTAAACCAAAGAACATTTCATGTTCTTATGTTTGCAAAAGAGATCAAATTTACAAGGGCATTATTTTTTTCCTACTGAATTCCTAAATGTTACTATTAAAAGACATAGAATATGTGTAATACAAACATGTGTATCCCAAGGGACAGTTCAAAAAGATTTCTAAACATGGAAAGTTTATGGAAGAATCCAAAGTCAAATTAATATCCCAGAGCTTGGATACAAACTTGGATTTTGGAAATGTTTTCCCAGATTAAAAAGGAGTTTTGGTGTGGGGCCCCATATGGAAAACATGCATAATTTATTTAAAAGACCAAAGCAAAAGTGAATTCACAGTTTGAAATCTGGATAATTATGCTATAATTAAAGGACTAGTTTGTTTTTGTTTTTAAATTATTGTCTTCAGAGTTTCCACCCACCCCCATTACTATTCAGGGATTCAAAAGTTTAGTTTATTTTTTTTATAGTCCTGGAAGTTTTTATCTTCCTTTTAAATGCAGCTCAACTTAATAAAATATTTTATACTTTTTTTTCTCTACAACACAACAATGGGAATTTTTCTATCCCTTCCCTCATTATGACTTTCTGTTTAAAGATTATATCTAAATAAGGTCACAAAATCAATGAAATTGGCTGAGTAAACTGGTTTGATTGGCCACTTAAGTAAATGAATCAGTTCTATAGCACAATTTAAATTCATTCATTCAATAAGTATTTACTGAACCACTTTTGTATGATGGGTCCACAGGCCATGCGTTGAGGATTCAGTCTCTGACCCCAGAAGCTTTAAAACCATTGTACTATAAAGATTCCAAAACATTTTATCACTAATGCTCAACATCATAAGAAGCACAGTAGGTCTTCAGCAGAGACTGAACCCCCAACTCATCTTCCCCTCACATTTTATTAAATGAAAAGCAAACAAAAATCTTAAGGCTGCTTTATGAAGGAGAAATAGAAATTTTTTTCACAATATCTAAAAATTCTGTATAATAGATTCCGATGAATAAATATATATTTAAAATTCTTCCAAGACCATAAAGAAATGGAAGTAATTACATATTCAAATATAAAAACTAGTTTTGAGGATAAAATACTCAAGATGCATGAAAGTTTAGAACATATACAGTTGTGGTAGCAACTAAATTTTGGTTTCCACACTCCTTTCTCTCTTCTATATATATACACATTGTATAATTATATATACTCAAGTCATACAGTGATTCTTTACCTCCGAGACTAGTTATTCTATTAGCTGCTTACTCAAGTGAATTGTGCCTAGAAGGGATAGTGCATATATTTATTCTTTTGACCTAAGTCCTGAAGAGTTTCTTGTCAGAGAAACAAACCAAGAGTATAAAATATATTCTCCTGTGGTTACTGTTCTTGAATCTGTATGACCCAGCATCTCCTCTAATTGTTCAAACTTGAGTGCATGAACACACTACATATGCAAAAACTCCAATGACCACATGTAGAAGAATATAGTTGAGAGATATAATCAAATACAACTTAACAGTGTTAGTCTGACACATATTTAATGTTGTGAATAATCATCCTTGTACTGCATCCTTGTTAGATTTAAATGAAAAAGTGGTTCATGTAAGGGATGGTAACTAGTATGACTTGAGAAGCCAAGCCTGGCATTTTCAGGAGTCAGCCAAAAGTAGAGAGGAAGAGGAATAACTAAGTGGTGCTGGAACTGTCCTAAGGTTTCTCTGAAGACTTCTAGATCCCACCCTTATGAAGTCAGCATTCTCTCTTCTCTGATTGAAAGCATTCAGGGAGATGGATATCCACTGTTGCTAGTTGAAAGGCTCCATTCTATTCACCAAGCTAATTACTTTGAGTTTAGGGGAGAGGCAGGCCCGTTCAATTTATTAAACAGAAAAAGCCTGAGACCTGCTCAAGGGACTGTGTTGTCATGCTGTAATACCCCTAAGGACTTGTGTTCAGTTCATAGCAGGCAGTCAAAACAGTTTTGATAAAAGTTTGAATGAATGCAGTCAGAGTTGTCTCTTTTCATGGAAAAGCAGATCATACTGGGCAACCTAGTCTCAAGTTCCAGACAGGAATATAAGGAGATAAAGAGAATGCAGCAATAAACAGTCTTTCCTCAGCCACAAGAGAGAGGACTGGGTGCTAAAACCTCTGTTTCCTTCTTCATTCCCATTCGCAAATACGCGTGTGAATATTGCAAGGGTCATCTGCCAAACTGATTTGTCCTAAAGTGCTAAAAAGTCCTCTCATCAAGGCAACAAACCACACGTCTTTAAATCCTAACAAGAAAAGTGGATTTCCAGGTAGTGGGGCTCAGGACTCTGAGATAGGAACCCAGAGCCAGGCTGGGGTTGTGTTAGGGATCAGGACATGGGCCCTGTCTGCCAAGAAAAACCAAGGTAAGAGGCAGCCCGGAGGTAGGTGAGGGACACAGCAAGTGAAGATGGAGAAGAGAGTGAGGGGAAGAGGAGGAAAACAAGAAAGTCAAGAGGGAAACCAAAGAAATAAGAAAAAAGTGCAAAGGGAGACAAAGCAAGGAGTAAAGGAATGATGGGAAAGCACCGAATCAAAGGACATGAGATGAGAGCAAGAAAAGCAAGGAAGCTAGGAGAGAAGCTAAACAATGCAAGTCCTGGATTATGAGTAGCAAGAGAAAGTGTCCTCAGAGAGAGTCTACACAGTATGTATCTGCTTGAATGAAATTATTATTATGTGACTATTACTGCATTTGACTTTATACTTTTTATATGACTACTATTTGCTCCCATTATATTACTTTAATAACATAAAAAATCAAAACTTAAATCATTTTTAAAGTTGATTTTTATACTCATTAGTGTAGTGGTGAGTAAAAAAGAAAAAAAAAAAAGGCTGGGCGTGATGGCTTCACCTGTAATCTTAGTGGTTTGGGAGCCCAATGCCGGTGGATCATTTGAGGCCAGGAGTTCAAGACCAGCCTGCCCAACATAGTGAAACACTGTCTTTACTAAAAAGTACAAAAAATTAGCCAGGTGGAGTGGCGCACGCCTATAGTGCCAGCTACTTGAGAGGCTGAGGCACGAGAATTGCTGGAACCTAGGAAGCAGAGGTTGTAGTGAGTTGAGATCCCACCATTGCACTCCAGTCTGGGTGACAGAGCAAGACTCTGTCTCAAAAAATAACATAAAATAAATGAAGTTGATTTTTAAACTTTCCTACAATGCTTTCTCAATGGTGTTTCTTTCCTATCAGTTGAAATTAATTTTTTTTTTTTGAGACGGAGTCTCACTCTTATCACCCAGGCTGGAATGCAATGGCATCATCTTGGCTCACTGCAACCTCTGCCTCCCGGGTTCAAGCAATTCTTCTCCCTCAGCCTCCCAAGTAGCTGGGATTAGAGGTGTGCGCCACCACGCCTGGCTAATTTTTGTATTTTTTAGTAGAGGCAGGGTTTTGCCATGTTGATCAGGCTGGCCTTGAACCCCTGGCCTCAGGCATTCTTGCCTGCCTCGGCCTCCCAAAGTGGCAAATTAAATTTTAAAAGCTATGAAAACTAGCCTTTTATGTCCTGCTAAAATTTTTAAAAAATTAAAACATAAAACCCAGCTCAAATATTTCACATTTTACGCTGATGGGTCTAATTACGCTTCTGGGATCAGAAATAGAAGTGTTTAATAAACATTTAGTGTTGATAGAATGATACAACCATTGGCATTCATCAAGCTTTGTCTGTTCACAAACAACACTGGTGATATTACACAGTATCTGAAAGGAATTTTACTATATCCTGAAGACAGTGGGAGCTATTAGAGAGTAATTCAAGAAAAAATTTGACCACTTTATGTTTGGGGTAGATCCATCTGCAGAAAAGATTAAAGGAGAGCAAAGAGACTGCTCAGATCATGCACCGGAGTCCTGGATGGTCTGGACTGGGACAGTAGGGGTGAGGATGGAGAGAGGGAGAGCCCACTTAAAGTTGGCCTTCAATATCTAGAGGTGCAAGTCTGTACCGCTGCATAATTTCCTCCAGCAATAAACAGTAGGCGATGTGTAAGGCAGAGAAGGCAGAATGGTTGATCTGCACTTGGGAGGTTGATCAATTAAGTGTGATGGAATGGCACTGAAGCTTGGGACTATTAAGAGAGCGATGGAAGTGTTAGACTGTGAGATCTAATTTAGATGTAAAAGGAAATGAAATTCAGAACATGACTTAAACAAAAAATAAAATGAGAACAAGATACCCACCTGAATGGCTAAAATTCAAAAGAGTAGCATTTCCCGTGTTGGTGAGGATGTAGAAACTGAAGCTCTCATTCTCTGCTGGTGGAAGTAAAAATTGGTACAGTTACTTTGGAAAACTGTCAGTATTTTCCGAACTCCTGGCCTCAAGTGATCCACCTGCCTCAGCCTCCCAAGGTGCTAGGATTACAGGCGTGAGCCACCGTGCCCAGCCCCTGTTTGTCAGTATTTTCTAAAGCTGATCAACTACAATCTTATGACCTAACTATTCTTTTCCTAGATATTCTTCTTCTCTTCTCCAAAAGGAAAAGCAAACATTTGTTCCGAAATACATGGACAAGAATGTTCATACATATATAGCCTTATTCATAATAATAAAAAATTGAGATCAGCTTAAATGTTTATCAACTGTAGTATGGATAAATTGTGACATATTTATGCATTGAAATATTGTAGCATCTCTTTTAGAACATGAGTTGATCCTTACAAACATAATAGAGAATGAAAGAGGCACAGAAGAGTACACATTGCAGAGCTCCTTTTACTGGAAGGTCAGAAATAGACAAAGCTAGCCAGGCGCAGTGGCTCACGCCTGTAATCCCAGCATTTTGGGGGGCTGAGGTGGGCGGATCACTTGAGGTCAGGAGTTCGAGACCAGCCTGGCCAATATGGTGAAACCCCATCTCTACCAAAAATACAAAAATTAGTCAGGCATGGTGGTGCATGCCTGTAATCCCAGCTACTCAGGAGGTTGAGGCATGAGAATCGCCTGAACATGGGAGGCGGAGGCTACAGTGACCTAAGATAGAGATCATGCCACAGCCTTCCAGCCTGGGAGATGGAGCGAGACCTAGCTTAAATTAAAAAAAAAAAAAAAAATAGACAAAGCTAATCTATGGTGTGGGAAATCAGCATACTGGTTGCTTTTGATGAGGGCCAATATGGCTTGGTGGGGGCTCATAGGATTATAGGCGTTTAACATGTTCTATTTCTCAATATGGGAGGCAGTTACATGAGTGTGTCCACTGTGTAACAAGTCATCAGACTTTGCATTTAGGATTTATAATTGCAAAATGTATTACACTTCAGTTTCTTTTATTAAAAGTAAAAAGTCTGTGGAGATTCTTTAGTTATTGTGTTACACAGATTCTAGCTAAAGCACAATTGCTGGTGTTACAGACAGGTACTCAGCTGTCCAAAGTTGCGTTTCTCATACACTTCAGTTCATGGTTCAGTAGCCCAGGCAAAACTTCTCTTATATTTTATTTTGTGTTATTTTTTGCTCCCTTTATTTCCCATCTTTCTCCCTCCTAGATACGCACCCTAGTGTATTTAATATACAGCCTTTCAATTCATTGTCCATCCTTCTATGCAGCAATCTGTGTATCTTTGAAAAATGCATGGTGGTATTTTTTAAAAATTTAATTTTATTCTATTTAAATTCCAGGATACATGTGCAGGACATGCAAGTTTGTTAATAGGTAAATGTGTACCATGGTGGTTTGCTGCACCTATGAACCCATCACCTAGGTATTAAGCCCCACATGCATTAGCTGTTTATCCTGATGCTCTTCTTCTCCCCATCCCCCAACAGGCCCCAGTGTGTGTTGTTCCCCTCCCTGTAACCCATGTGTTCTCATTCTTCAGCTCCCACTTATAAGTGAGAACATGTGGTGTTTTGTTTTCTGTTCCTGTATTAGTTTGCTGAGGATAATGGATTCCAGCTCCATGCATGTCACTGCAAAGGACATGATCTCATTCCTATTTATGGCTGCATAGTATTCCATGATGTATATATACCACATTTTCTTTATCCAGACTATCACTGATGGTTATTTGGGTTGATTCCATGTCTTTGCTATTGTGAGTAGTGCTGCAATGAACATATGTGTGCATGTATCTTTATAATAGAATGATTTATATTCTATTTATCACTGCATAGTATTTCATGGTGTATATGTACCACATTTTCTTCATCCAGTCTGTCATTGATGGGCATTTGGGTTGATTTCATGTCTTTGTTGTTGTGAATAGTGCTGCAATGAATATACGTTTGCATGTATCTTTGTAATAGAATGATTTATATTCCTTTGAGTGTATACCCAGTAATGGGATTGCTGGGTCAGATGGTATTTCTGGTTCTAGGTCTTTGAGGAATCGCCATACTGTCTTCCACAATGGTTGAACTAATTTACCTCCCACCAATAGTATAAAAGCATTCTTATTTCTTCACAGCCTCGCCAGCATCTGTTGTTTCTTGACTTTTTTTATAATTGCCATTCAGGCATGAGATGGTATCTCACTGTGGTTTTGATTTGCATTTCTCTATCAGTGATGTTGAGGTTTTTTTCTTTTTTCTTTTCTTTTCTTTTTTCTTTTTTTCTTTTTTTTTTTGAGGTGGAGTCTTGCTCTTGTTGCCCAGGCTGGAGTGCAATGGCTTGAACTTGGCTCACTGCGACCTCTGCCTCCTCCTGGGTTCAAGCAATTCTCCTGCCTCAGTCTCCCAAGTAGCTGGGATTATAGGCGCCCACCACCACACCTGGCTAGTTTTTGTATTTTTTAGTAGAGACAGGGTTTCACCATGTTGGCTAGCCTGGTCTCAAATTCCTGATCTCAGGTGATCCACCTGCCTCAGCCTCCCAAAGTGTGGGATTATAGGCGTGAGCCACCGCTCTGGGCCGTTGAGCTTTTTTTCACAATTTTTTTTGTGTGTATGTGTCTTTAACATACATAAGTGATACAACCATTGGCATTCACCAAGCTTTGTCTGTTCAGAAATAACACTGGTGATCTATGCAAATGATGCTCTTCCTAAAAATCTCATTTTGTTTCTTACATATCAGACTTAAACATTGATTTTGATATTTATTCATGTTATATGAAAATGTAGTTTATTTATTATAATTACTGCATGGCATTCCACTGTATGCCTGCATTTGACTTATCCATTACTCTAATAATAAACATCCAAGTTTCCTCACACTCCTTGCTATCACAAACTATACAGGTTTCCTTATGGTTCTGTGTGAAAGTTAGTTAAGGACATCTTAAAAGCTTTTTATCTTTATCATCAGTTTTCCTTCCAGGAAGATTTGGTCACATTCCCATCAGGCTTTATAATTATTTTTCATATTTTCCCCATCTAATAAGCAAAAAAAAAAAATCAATATATGGCTGGTGCAGTGGCTTATGTTTATAATCCCAGTGCTTTGGGAGGCTGAGGCAGGAGGATTGCTTGAGGCCAGGAATTTGAGACTAGCCTGAGCAACATAGTGAAATTCACTGTCTACAAAAATAAAAATAAAAGTAAAAATAAAAATAGCCAGGCATGGTGGCCCATGCCTGTAGTCCTTTCTGTTTGGGAGGCTGAGGCGGGAGGATCACTTGAGCCCAGGAACTCAGAGTTGCAGTGAACTATGATGGCTCTACTGCACTCCAGCCTGGGCAATAAAGCAAGACCCTGTCTCTAAAAAAACAAACAAACAAACAAAATCATGATATAGTATTAACTAGCATTTTTAAATAAGTTGTAAAATTAAACTGTTTTTTCATGTTTTTTGGCCATTTGTATTTCTGCTTAGTTAACTACTTGTTTATGCCTTTAGTTTTATTCTGGGATTTTTTTTTCTGCTTGACTTTTAAGAGATATTCGTATATTAACAAAATTGACCTGTGATCATATATTGCAATTATTTTCATTTTATTTTTCTTTTAATTTTGTTTATTATGCTGCTAGGTGGTGATGAGAGGGTAGCTGGGTTTGGGTTTTGCTTGTTTATTGTTTTATTTTGGCCTTACAGCTGTCGTCTTTTTGGTTTTGGCTTTGGAGGTAATACTTAAGAAGAGTAAAGAATGTTCAAATTTAATTACATGTTAAGAGATAAGGAAAGTGTGGAGAAGGGAAGTACAGTTATGAGGAACCAAACCAAAGGGAATTGTATTTGTAAAACAAATTTTTGATGTTGGAGCTTTTCTAAGAAAAATTCCAAGAATATGTGCTTTATTAACTGACTAATCTCTAATTTACAGTTTTCCCACTTAGTCAAAAAGTAAAGTACTATAATCCCCTTCTCCTGCCTTCTAACCTATCTATAATAATTATGATTGATATTTCAATAAATATGGTAATTTGTTTTAATTACCCAAAGCCTTAGAATCTGTAGCTTTAAACACACATAGTACTTTACTTTTAGTGCATATTTTGCTGATGTTCTATCTTAGATTTGCTCTCTTGAGATTTATGATTTTACTTGTTTTGGTTTTTTTGGCAATATTTTATTTTATAGAGACTGTGAAAGGTAATTTCCATTGCTAAGGGAAATGAGTCTTCCTGTCATTTGTTTTCTTCTTAGGTGCCGTAGAAATAAAAAAAAATTACCACTTCATCCTTAACAAAATATTAACAAAGTAAATCTAGCAAAATTCAAAAATGCTAATACACCATGGCCAACTGGATTTTATCTCAGCAATGCAAAGCTGGTTGCATTCAAAAATCAGTCAATAGATTTTACCACATTAGCAGAATTTTTTTAAAGCCATATGGTTATTTCAACAGATTCAGAAAGCTCATTTGACTAAATCCAATGCTATTTCATAATAGAAACTCTCAGAAAACTACAGATGGAGGAAAATATCCAGGCCCAACTAATGCCCTGCTTGTCTTGAAGACTCTGATGGGGGCAGTGAGCAAAATACAAATTTATAGTCCCCCAAAATTAGTATATAGCACATATCTTTATAAGAGCAGAGAAATATCGTTACTGGCTATCTCAACACCCCTTATAAACAAGCCATTTTGCACCTCATTTATATTAAAGGCCAACTTTATCAATCACTAAATCCTTATGTAATCTGAGTAATACTGGACCTTCCATTTTACCTTATGGTCAGGTTCAGCACATCATCATCAACAAACAAATAAACAAAAACACAACAAGTGTTCTCTTCCAAAAGCGTTGAAGAGCACCATGGTTTTTAGGTATACTGACAAAGACATTGTACCTTTCTGCACACAGTGAAATTTGCTTAAAATTATCTTTAATCATCTTGCCCTCTTCTCAAAGTTTTATCTCAGCACTTCAAACTCTCTGCTCCAAAACTACAAATCTAAGTGGACTCTCACCTCCATCTCATCTTAGGTACAACCACTTCCTAATCTTCTAAAAGCAAGCACTCCTGACCAGCAATGATGCCAATGGACAGCAGACTCCTTAAATGCATAGCCCAGTTCTTATCTCAATGGTGCAGCTCCCCAGAATTCAGGCTTTATGTATTTTACCAACCTTTGTACCGTCTATGAACCACTTCTTTTATTATCATGGGTTCCTAGTGCTTTAATATCTCATAGGGCAGGCTCTTTCTCATTATTCTTTTCAACATATTTTCTTGGTCATTCTTGCTCCCAAAAAACTTCCAAATCATTCTTTTTTTTCCAACCTTTCCCATGCCTGTTGTTTTAAATTAAGATTGTAATTGGCATTGCATTAAATATATAGATTATCTGGAAAAACATCTTTCTTTTCACAAAATTATCTTCCTTTCTAGAAACATAATGCACACGTTTCATACATGTATTAGTCATTCATACATGATTCATACATGTTTTATTTTGCATACGTTGGCAAAAATTTTATCTTTTTCTTCATATAGGGCCTTATGCATTGTGATAGCTTTATTTCTAGGTGTATATTCATTTGTCCCAGTTGTAACTGTTTACATTTTAAACTGGTTATTACTGGTATATAAGAAAGCTACAGATTTTAAGCATAATTTTGTAAATCAGTTGAATTGATTAAACATTATATACAAGTTCTAATAGTTAGAACTTCAGTTAGTTCTTTTGGATTTTCAGGTATACAATCTTATCATCTGCAAAGAGAGATGATCTCATTTTCATTTTCTTATTATATTAGCTAGAACTTATATAATAACACTACATAAAAGAAGTCACTATGGGGACGGGCGTGGTGGCTCATGCCTGTAATCCCAGCACTTTGGGAGGCTGAAGTGAGTGGATTACTTGGGGTCAGGAGTTTGAGACCAGCCTGGCCAACAGGGTGAAACCCCGTCTGTACTAAAAATACAAAAATTAGCCAGGCGTGCTGACACATGCCTGTAATCCCAGCTAATGGGGAGGCTGAGGCAGGAGAATTGCTTGAACCTGGGAGGCGGAGGTTGCAGTGAGCCAAGATCATGCCATTGCACTCCAGCCTGGGTGAAAAAGCGAGACTCTGTCTCAAAAAAAAAAAAAAAAAAAAAAAAAAAAAAGAAGTTACTATGGGTATTTTTGCCATGTTCTTGACCTTAAAGGACTTTTTAATGTTTCACATTCAGTCTAATGCCTGGTATTGGTTATTTTCACTGTTTAGAAAGTATCCTCTTTCAGTTTGCTGATAATTATTATGAAGAATGGGTGTTGATTTCCATCAAATGCTTTTTTGGCACCTATCAAATGTGTTTCTTATGTCCTCTGATGTACATATATGATTAAATATTATTTTATCTTGAAATAAACAAACTAGAGAAGCCTGAACATAGGGGATCTGTGCTACACCATCTATGCTGATGAAGCATTTGTCATTGTTTGTTTTTAGACAGAGTCTCGCTCTGTCGTCCAGGCTGGAGTGCAGTGGTGCATAATCTTGGCTCACTGCAACCTCTGCCTCCTCGGTTCAAGTGATTCTCCTGTCTCAGCCTCCCACGTAGCTGGGATTACAGGCACGTGCCAGCACGCCCGGCTAATTTTTGTATTTTTGTAGAGATGGGGTTTTACCATGTTGGCCAGGCTGGTCTCAAGCTCGTGACCTCAAGTGATCCACCTGCCTCAGCCTCCCAAAGTGCTAGGATTACAGGTGTGAGCCACTGCACCCGGCTTGTTATGACTTTTTAAATGTATTTTTCACTGCCATCAATAAAATAGAGATTATGGGTAGAAAGGGCATTATTGCTTGTATGTACTGATAATTTAGTCATTCCAACACATACTAAGCGTCGATTGGATGTAAAGCAGAGAGCTGCCAGATACAATACTAATGTTACAGAGTCCTTTGGGTTTGTTTGTTTGTTTGTTTTTTGAGACAGGGTCTCGCTCTGTCACCCAGGCTAGAGTGCAGTTGTGCGATCATGGCTCACTGTATCCTTGACCTCCTGGGCAGCCTCAAGCAATCTTCCCACCTTAGCCTCCTGAGTAGCTAGGACCATAGACAGATGCCACCACACCTGGCAACTTTTAAAGATTTTTTTTGTAGAGACAGGGTCTCACTATGTTGCCCAGGCTGGTCTTGAACTCCTGGGCTCAAGTGATCCTCCCGCCTCATCCTCCCGAAGTGCTGGGATTAGAGGTGTGAGCCATCATGTCTGGCCTGGTGTACCTTTTATTAAAATTTTGACATTCTTGAAAGTCTGAGAAATGCCTTAGTCAATGAAATTGGATATGATAGAAGCCAATGGACCTGATTCCCCAGATTCTAGCAAAATGGCTGGCAAATGGTAGTTGCTCAATAAACTTTAATGAATGATGGAGGCAATGTAGATGCTGAGAACCACAGAGGCAAGCCATATCTGAGTCCTTAGGCGACAGTCAAGTGTCAAGCACCAGGGTGAGTGAATCTAATTACCATGTCCAGAAAATGGAAATTAAGTTCATGGGCCAGTACTTTAGAGCATTATGTAGACAAGCTCAAAGTGAAAGCAGTCTGGGAGACTTGAGAACTGAGACTCAGAGAGCACGACTCATCACACCCCAAGGGGCTTCCTTAACTAGGGTTTTCATATTCCTTGGCTAAGTTACAGGATGAACTTTCAGAAGTTTTCGATATAAGCTGTCCAGAAACTTTGTTTGGTGGTACAGAAATGAGCCTAACTTTGAAGATCTGTAGACCCTGTAGCCAATCCAGACTACTTACTTTTCCATGGGATCATAAACTACGTTTCTGAGTTACATATTATACAGAGTAGGCTTAAACATAAGGGGAGTTTATCTCTTGCTCACGTAAATAGGCTCAAATGATTCCAACTTGTTGAGGAATTTGGAGGTGGAATGGGGACAGTGTTGTTACATATTGTCATTCAGCAAACTAGCTCACAGAGGTTGTGTCATCTTTAACATGTGGTTTCTGAGGTGCCCATAGATGTTTCCCTAGCCCAGGGAACAAGAAAGAGCAGGTGAATTTTCCATGGGGGGATTTTTATAGACTAGGTCTGGGAGTAAAGTGCATTCCTTTCACTTGTGTTTCATTGGCTAAAATATAAGCACACGACCACATCTAACTGAAAGGGATACTAGGAAATGAAGTCTATCGTGTGCCTAGGAAGGCAAAACCATGTCATGACAAGATAATAAATAGTTTTTGCCACAGGTCATACCAACTTTTCAGGTCCACTAAAGAGTTTTATTATAGATTCCTTCTCAACAAAGCCTTAAGTGCTCCTAATTTTAACTCACATACACACTGCAATAATCTTAGCTCTGCCCTTGTAGGAACTATCAGACACTACTGTTTCTGACCATGGAAATACCTTTGTCTTTGTGAGATTTAAGCAGTTTGTGGACATGAATCTCATCTGTGAAGTCCTCATCATGCCTCATTCCTGGCAAACTAAAGATGTCATCTCCATCTCTTGCCACCCAGTCCATCACTGTGTTCAGCATGAAACGTGAGGCCCTCAGCATAGGGGTTAAGAGCATGAACAACTGAATCAGATATAGCTGAGTTTGGGTCCTAAGTCCACTAATCCATCACATGATCATGGAAAAGTTTCTTAACTAGTCTTGCCTCACATTCCTTCAACCCTAAATCAGGCATAGTAATAGTATCTACCTATAGGGTTGTGTGAGAGGGTTAAACAAAGTAATGCACACTTAGCACTGTACCTAACATTTCTTAAGCACTGAAGTACTAACAAGCTGGTTAATGATCAGCTAATAATGGTATTAATAACTATCAAGCTGGTAATAGTAGGTGTAAAATCTGGTCTTTCAGTATGATTAAAGTAATTTATATTTGTTTAATATAAACAGAAATATATCTGGAATGAGCCAGGCGTGGTGGCTCCTGCCTGCAATCCTAGCACTTTGGGAAGCTCAGGTGCGTGGATCACCTAAGGTCAGGAGTTCAAGACCAGCTTGGCCAACATGGTGAAACCCCATCTCTGCTAAAAATAGAAAAGTTAGCCGGGTGTGGTGGCACGTGCCTGTAATCCCAGCTACTCAGGAGGCTGAGGCAGGAGAATTGCTTGAGCCTGGGAGGAGGAGGTTGCAGTGAGCCAAGATTGCACCACTGCACTCCAGACTGGGTGACAAAGCAAAAACTTGTCTCAAAAAAAAAAAATATATATATATATATAATATAAATATATATATTATATAAAATATACATATACATATATCTAGATGTTGTTTTGACTGTATTTACCCTCCACACATCTATTATCAAAGTATCAAAGGAGCTGAAACTGGGGGGTCTTCCAGCCATTATGACTTAGTTGATGGGGTCTCTGTCATGCACTACGCTGTCAAGAAAGAAGATGTGACAGTTTATCAGCCATGTGATCTACCTGGCATTGGTGAGCATGTCAGACCAGGCTGATATCTTCTGAAATGTTTTTCATGGTGAAGAAGGCAATAGTTCTTCTCTGGTCAGCATAACTGCTGAAAAGATAGTCACTTCTTTTTCTGGACAGTTTATTTAGGAATTTAAACCATGGCTTACTCCAAAAGGGGATATGAAATTGCTTACATGTAAACATATAGTTCAAGATAAAAGGAGTAAGTGAAGAAATTGTGGGAAAGGGAAAATTAGAATAGGACAAATAAGATAAAAACCAGGGATAGCATTATTACACAAAATGCATATCAAAAAGTCCAGTACAAGTTGTGAAATATAGGCTAGAATTGACCGAGCTGGCTAGTATCACAAGTGAAAGAATGAAACCTATTCATGAAAGTTGTTCATGAAAATTATAACTATTCCTGATACTGAGTTTTGAGGAAAATGTCTCCATTGAATAACCATAAAGAGCATATTTGGCCATATAACATGTCAGCTAGGCTCTCTGCAACATATATACAGTAAAACTAAGTCCTCCTTGTAGACAGCTAAGGGAAGTCCTTAATATTTTTACACCCATTGGTTTGAATACAAAAAGAACTGAAAATGTCTCCCCTTCTGGATTAGCAAGTTCTAGTAGATAAGTGAGGACAGATGTCATGAATGTCCAGATCATGTAGCTCAAAATCCACTTGATGATTTTCAGTTCCTTTGAATTCCTGTAGTCAAATGCCTGATGTCTCAGGGAGGGCTTAGATAAGAATTTCTTTGTGAAAAAAATAACTTTCACATTGACCTGTATAAATCCTTGCTGGCTACTTCTTCCTACCCAACATAAACTGTCCTTTTTATCACTCTGCATTATAATTCATGAACAATATTTTATTGTAATGATTTGAACTACACAGTTTATTTGCTACCCACACGCCTATTTTCTCCTCTTTCTGTTAAGACTGGTTGGGTGTGTGTTTTCAAATAAGTAGACTGAGCACTAAGGTAGCTCAGAGGAAAAGAGTTAATAGGGACAAAAGAGATGAGGCAGCACACATTTTATGATATCTTATTTTTGTCCTGGTGCTCTTGTAGACACAGAAGTGGAGCAAATGTACCCTTTATGGCATACGGTCAGCTGTGCAAAGGCTGTCGTGTATTTGGAATTCGTTTTGGAAGCAGGACAGAGGTGTGTTTTTCATTATGCCACATTGGATTTTCACATTCGAGAGTGTAATTACCAAACCCAGCCCTCAAACCACTGCAAAAACATCACATGCTTCTTACACACATTTTTGTCCCTTCAAACTGGCACTCAAGTGCCCACCAAGAGCCCTGCCCACAGTAGGGTTAGTTTAAAATTCTTTTTAAACACAGTTGTAACATGGCTCTCGTCCACAAAACAAGTATTATCAGCACTGAAATCATAGAATTATTCTTACATTATAGATCACTAGGTACCTTTAATGTGTAATGACTATTAGATTCAGACCCTGAGTCAGACTGCCCCTGTTATAAAACCCTCTCCAGGAGTCCAGCTCTCAGCAACACTCCAGTATCTCTTTCAGACCTAAAATCAATGTTGTGCTACAAATCTGAAGTTCAGAAGGTCAATTCAGTGTGGAGTTTAACTTCTTTTTTATTTAAAGTTTAGGAACTGTGCTAAGAAGACACAAAGACAGAAAGGCATAGACATTTTATGCTTCTTTGCCTTAGAGCCTATTCAAAGTCAGTGAGAAATTCAAAGAGTTGGGCTCTCTCACATTCTCCCTTCCTTGCTGCAAACCTGTGATTCCTCCTCTCACTGCCCGAGGGCTGGTGGACAGAAGTGACAGAGGCTCTCTTAGATCATGAAGGCTTGGCAGAAGCAGTTTCATATTGAGTTGTATTCTAGCAGCTTAAAAGATTTAATACAGCTTTTTGAAAACCCTTGGTAAAGAGGAGCTGCCATGGGGTAAACGAAGTCACTTATTACCTAGCATCATGTGGCACATACACCACTGATATAATGCAAGCTGATTTTAGGTGATACATTAACAGACATTTATTCTTGTCATAGTGAAGTGTTTATAATGATAACTTCCCTTTGAATAACATTGACTATGCACTACACATTGTTCTAAGTGCTTACGTATACTAACTCATTTAATCTTCCTAACAACTCTAGGAAGAGGGTAGGTAGTATTATTATCCCCATCATTATTAAAGCACAGAAAGATCGAATGATTTGTCCCTGGTGGTTTAGCAAGCTATAGGTGAAGCCTGGATTTGAACCTATCCAGTTTAGCTCCAGTGTCTGTGCCCTTTAACCCCTCTTCAGCCCTTCTCAACTAGGGTTCTCTGAGAATCAAACCCTTCCCAAATCTCATCTTGAATTGTAGCTCCCATAATTCCCACGTGTTGTGGGAGAGACCTGGTGGGAGATAATTGAATCATGTGGGCAGTTTCCCCCGTACTGTTCTCGTGGTAGTGAATAAGTCCCACAGATCTGATGGTTTTATAAGGGGTTTCCCCTTTCACTTGGCTCTCATTCTCTCGTCTGCCACCATGTAAGACATGCCTTTACTTCTTTGCCTTCTCCCATGATTGTGAGGCCTCCCCAGCCATGTGGAACTGTGAGTCCATTAAACATCTTTTCCTTATAAATTACCCAGTGTCAGGTATGTCTTTATTAGCAGCATAAGAACAGACTAATATAGTCATACTTTATATGGATTGGAAATTCAGGAGTGGCTTAGCTAGTTGTTCTAGCTCAGGAATAGCCATAAGTTGCAGTCAAAATATTGGCAGAGGCTGCAGTCATCATAAGCTTCACTGGGGCTGAGAACCTGCTTCCAAGATGGTTCAGCCACATGGCTGTTGAGAGGAGCCCTCAGTTCCACTTGATGTGGACTTCACTGTAAGGCTACTTGAATGCTCTTATGATATGTCGGCTAGTTTCCCCAGAGTTTGTAATCTAAAAGAGGTGACAAAGAGGAAGTCACAGTCCCCTTTATGACCTAGTCTTAGAGGTCACACACTGTTGCTTGCCATATTCTACTCATTACAAGTGAGTTGCTAAGCATAGGCCACACAGGGTGGGATAATTTCTCTAGACCTTTAGAAGGGAGCTATATAATAAATGTGTGAACATTTTTAAACTGCTATACCACACTAGCACATCAAATCTATGATTTCATGGGCATTACTTCCTAGGTAACACTGAGGTAGGCATTACTATTAGGTCTGCATTGATTTAAAGAAAAATGTTAAGTCAATAATGAATGATACAGATAATGTGCTAATATGGCAAAAATTGCAAAGATGGTATATTCCCTTGTCCAGAACTTAGGATTACTGCCCTAGAGGACTTTCCATTTTCAGTGCACTGTGGGAGGAGCTGAGGGGTATCTAAAGAGGCCAAACCAAAGAGACTTAAGAGTTTGGAAGCACCAGGCAGAGCTAAAGGAGCACATATTAAGTGTTAACTGGAAAAGAGGGGATGAAGGATCATGCTTTTTTAAAAGCCACTATTATTTCTTTTAATAACAGATTGATTAAGATATCACTCATATACCATAAAGTTTACCCTTTTTTTTTTTTTTGAGTCAGAGTCTCACTCTGTCACCCAGGCTGGAGTGCAGTGGTGCAATCTCGGCTCACTGCAACCTCCGCCTCCTGGGTTCAAGCCATTCTTGAGCCTCAGCCTCCTGAGTAGCTGGGATGACAGGTGTCTTCCACCACACTCGGCTAATTTTTGTACTTTTAGTAGAGATAGAGTTTCACCATGTTGGTCAGGCTGGTCTCAAACTCCTGACCTTGAGTGATCCACCCGCCTCAGCCTCCCAGAGTGCTAGGATTACAGGTGTGAGCCACCATGCCTGGCCAAATGTATCCTTCTATAAAGTATACAATTCAGTGGTCTATCATGTTTTCACAAAGTTGTACAATCATTATCACTCTAATTTCAGAATTTTTTTTATTACTCCACTCTAGAAAAATCTCCATACACATTAGCAGTCACTCCCCATTTCTCATTCCTTCCAGTCCTTGGAAACCACCAATTGACTTTCTTTCTGTATAGATTTGCCTATTCTGGAAGTTTCATATAAGTGGAATCACACAATGTGTGGCATTTTGTGTCTGACTTCTTTGATCCAGCAGAGTGTTATTAAGGTTCATTCATGTTGTGGCACCTATTCGTACTTCACTGCTGTTTATGACTGACTAGTATTCCATTTTATGAATATAATATATTTTGTTTAATCATTTGTCAATTGATTGACATTGGGTTGTTTCCATTTATTTGCCTATTAGGACAAATACTACTATGAGCATTTGTATACAAATTTTTATGTAAATATATGTCTTCAATTATCTTGGGTACATACCTAAGAGTAGAATTGCTGAGTCATGTTAAAACTCTATGTTTATCTTTTTGAGGAACTGCTGTATTGTTTTCCAAACTGGCTGTACGATTTTCATTCCCCCTACAGCATATGAAGTTTCTGATTTCTCCACATACTTGGCATTATTTGTCTTTTTGATAATAGCCATTCCAGTGGGTTTGAAGTAGTATCTCATTGTGAATTTGATGTGCATTTCCCTAATGACTAATGATATTGAACAATTTTTTCATATGCTTTTGGCCATTTGTATATCTTCTTTGAAGACCTGTTAAAATTCTTACCAATTTTTATTTAGATTTATTTTTGTTGTTGACTTGATTCCCTTGTAGATTCTGGGTACTAGTCCTTTATCAGATATCAGTTTAAAAAATATTTTCTCCCTTTCTATGGGAGAAAGTTTTGAATCCACTTTGAGTTAATTTTTGTATGTGGGGGTGAGAAAGGGGTCTAACTCATTCTTTTACATGTGAATATTAGTTACCCTAGCACCATTTGTTGAAAAAACTATTTCTCCCCATTGAATTGTCTTGGCACCCCTGTGAACAGTGCTTCATCCTAAATAATTGCTTTTCTTTCCCTGCCCAGTTTCATAACTCCAGCAACCAGGCTTCTCACCCCTAAACAGAAACTTTTGTTTCCCCCAACAGTTTCTTCTTTGCAAAAACTGAACTTTTCAGAGTAACTGATGAAGACTGTCAACTCGCCCAGAGGCAATTTGATTGTACCCCAATGAAGATAACCAATTTCTAAGCCCTATCTGGACATTTAAGTTTTTATTCATTTTTTAAAAAAATTTATTTTTATTGACAAATAATAATGATATATATTTATGGGATACAATACAGGTATACATTGTAGACTGAGAAAATTAGGCTAATTAATGTATCCATCACCTCACATTCTTCAGCTTTTTTAGTGTCTCTTCATATGAACAGATAGGTAAATATTGCAGTACATTGATGAAAGACAGAAACCGTGCACAAAACAAAAGATATCTTGGAAGAAACAGGCAGTGAGGTGAGAAGACCAAAACAATCATATAATTACCATAATACTAGTAAAAAAAGAAAGAGAAGATATCATGTCCATGAGAAAGGAGTACAAAGCTATTAGGAAGAAAGAATTTTAAAATAATAAAGATACACTAACACTGAGCATATCCAAACCAAAACTAAAAACACAATGCCATTTATAATTGTTTCAAAAAAATAAGATAATTAGGTAGAAATCTAATAAAACATACATAGGATTTATATCCTGAAAATTACATAAGGCTGGTGAAAGAAATCAAAGAGGATATGAATTAATGGAGAGACATACATACTATGTTCATGAATTAGAAGACTTAACAGTACAGATGTCAACTATCTCGAAATTGATAGTTTAATAAAATAAAAATAAACAGTACAGATGTCAACTATCTCGAAATTGATAGTTTAATAAAATTTCTATCAATATCCCATCAACGTTTTGTGTAGACTAGACAAGCTTATTCTTAAATGTATATGGAAAGGCTCAGGACCTAGAATAGCTAAAATGATTTTTAAGAAGAATAATAAAGTGGAAAGAATCACCTTATCTAGTGTTAAAGCTTATTATATAGCTATGATAATCAAGACAGCATGGGCCTGGCGTGGTGGCTCACACCTGTAATCCCAGCACTTTGGGAGGCTGAGGCGGGCAGATCACCTGAGGTCAGGAGCTCGAGACCAGCCTGGCCAACACAGTGAAACCTCGTTTCTACTAAAAATACAAAAAATTAGCCGGACATGGTGGCACATGCCTGTAATCCCAGCTACTCAGGGGGCTGAGGCAGGAGAATTGCTTGAACCCGGGAGGGGGAGGTTGCAGCGAGCTGAGATCACACCATTGCACTCCAGCTTGGGCAACAAGTGCGAAACTCCATCTCAAAAAAAAAAGAAAAAAAAAGACAGCATGGTATTGTAGGGGGGATAGACACATAGATTAATGGAACAAAAATAGAGAATCCCAAAATATACCCATACTAACGTGCCCAACTGGTTTCTGACAAAGGTACAAAAGTAATTGAATGTAAGAAGGATAGCTTTTCAAAATCCTTGGTCCCAGAGCAATTGAACATCCACATGTGAAAAAAAAAAAAAAACAGGCATAGTGGCTCATGTCTTCACGTCTATAATCCCCACACTTTGGGAGGTCAAGGCAGAAGGATTGACTAAGGTCAGGAGTTCAAGACCAGCCTGGTCAACATAGCAGGGCTCCATCTCTACAAAATGTTTTAAAAAAGAGTGGGAATACACATGATACCATTTAGGAAAGGAGTTTGTCAGTTTCTTATAAGCAATCCCTTGCCACAGGATCCAATAATCTCACTCCAACGTGTTTACGCAAGAGAAACGGGAATTTACGTTCTCACAAAAGCCCATATATGAGCTTTATTTGTAATTATCAAAACTGTAAAGAACCCAAATGTTCTTCAACTGGTGAATGGATACACTAACTGTGGTACATTTATATAATGGAATACTACTCAGCCACTAAAAGCAATAAACAGTTAATATGTGTTAATCTCTTTGTTTTATTTTTGTTAATTTAGTCATTCTGGTAGGTGTGTTCTGGCATCTCATGGTGTTCATTTACATTTCCCTAATGACTGATGGTGATGAACATCTTTTCATTTGCTTATTTGCCATTTATATGTCTTCTTTAAGGTCTTTTCAAATATTTTGCCCGTTTTTTAAACTGAGTTGTGTATTTATAGTTGAGTTTTAAGAGTTCTTTATATATTCTCTATCAGATGTGATTTGCGAATACATCCTCCCAGTATGGGTGTTGTATTTTTATTCTTTTGTATATAGTGTGAAGTAAGGTTCTAAGTTTTTGTTTGTTTTACATGTGAATATTCAATTGTCTCTGCACTATGTGTTGAAAAAACTGCCCTTTCCCCACTGCATTGTTTTGATACTTCTGTTGAAAATCAACTGATCATAAATGTAAGCGTTTATTTTTGTATATTTTTCGTTCTGTCCCATTGATTTAATATGTTTATCTTTTTGCACTGTCTTAAATATTTATAGTAAGTTTTGAAATCAGATAATGGAAGTCCTCCAACTTCATTCATTTTCAAAATGACTTTGGTTACTTTAAGTCCTTCATATGGCCATATAAATTAGAGGATTCACTTGTTAGTTTCTACAACAGAGAGCTGGGCATGGTGGTGTGCACCTGTGGTCCCAGCTACTTGGGAGGCTGAGGTGAGAGGATCACTTGAGCTCAGGGGGCAGAGGTTGCAGTGAGCCTAGATCCTACCACTGCACTCCAGCCTGGGTGACAGAATGAGACCCTGTCTTAAAAAAAAAAATAAAATTCTACAAAAGTAAGCCTGCTGATTTTTACAGAAATTATGTTGAATCTATACATCAGTTTGGGAAAAGCTGCCACCTTAACAGTATTTTGTGAACATGGAACATCTCTACAATTTAAATCTTTAATTTCTATCAGAAAAGTTTTGTCATTTTCAGTGTACAGGTATTGTACTTTGTTAAATTTATTACTAAGTATTGAATTTTTAAAAATTCTATTCTGAATGGAATTCTGTTCTTACTTTTATTTTCACATTGTTTATTACCAGCATATAGAAATACAGTTGATTGGCCAGGCGCGGTGGCTCACACCTGTAATCCCAGCACTTTGGGAGGCCAAGGCAGGTGGATCACGAGGTCAAGAGTTCAAGAGTAGGGCCGGGAGCGGTGGCTTACACCTGTAATCCCAGCACTTTGGGAGGCCGAGGCTGGTGAATCACATGAGGTCGGGAGTTTGAGACCAGCCTGACCAACATTGTGAAACCCCATCTCTACTAAAAATACAAACAAATTAGCCGGGCGTGGTGGTGCATGCCTGTAATCCCAGCTACTCAGGAGGCTGAGGCAGGAGAATCATTTGAACCCGGGAGGCAGAGGTTGCAGTGAGCCAAGATCGTGCCATTGCGCTCTAGCCTGGGCAACAAGAGCAAAACTTCGTTCAAAAAAAAGAAAAGAAAGAAAAGAAAAGAAAAAAAAAAAAACGAAACTCCGTCTCAGAAAAAAAAAAAAAAAGAGTTCAAGACCAGTCTGGCCAAGATGGTGAAACCAAGCTGGTGAAATCCCGTCTCTACTAAACCTAAAAAAATTAGCCAGGCGCAGTGGCAGGCGCCTGTAATCCCAGCTACTCAGGAGGCTGAGTCAGCAGAATCACTTGAACCTGGGTGGCAGAGATTGCAGTGAGCCGAGATTGTGCCACTGCACTTCAGCCTGGGTGACAGAGTAAGACTCCATCTCAAAAAAAAAAAAAAGGAAAGAAAAGAAATACAGTTGAGATGGAGTCTTGCACTGTCACCTGGGCTAGAGTGCAATGGCACAATCTCAGCTCACTGCAACCTCCACCTCCCAGGTTCAAGTAATTCTCCTGCCTCAGCCTCCTGAGTAGCTGGGATTACAGGCACCAGCCACCGTGTTCAGCTAATTTTTTGTATTTTTAGTAGAGACAGGGTTTCACTATATTGGTCAGGCTGGTCTTGAACTCCTAATCTTGTGATCCGCCCCCCTCGGCCTCCCAAAGTGTTGGGATTACAGGTGTGAGCCACTGTGCCCAGCCTACAGTTGATTTTTGATATTAATCTTGTATACAGTGAACTTGCTAATCTTGGTTATTATTTCTAATAGTATTTTTTATAGATTCCCTAGGGTTTTCTACACAAAGGATCACATTGTAAATAAAGACAGATTTGCTTCTTTTTTTCCAATCTATATTCCTTTATCTTCTTTTTCTTACCTTATTACACTGGTTAGACCCTCCAATACAATGTTGAATTAAAACTGTGAGATTGGAAATCCCTACCTTTTTTTTGCAGTCGGGGAAAGCATTCAGCCTTTCACCACTTGATATAATATTAACTATAGGTCTTTCATAGATGCCTTTTATCTGGTTGAGGAAGTTTTGTTCCATTCCTTGTTTGTCTATAATTAAGAGATACCATCTGGCCAGTCATGGTGGCTCAAACCTGTAATCCCAGCACTTTGGGAGGCCAAGGCTGGAGGACCACTTGAGCCCAGGAGTTGGAGACCAGCCTGGGCAACGTAGTGAGATTCTGTCTCTACAAAAAATAAAAAGAAATAGTTGGGAATAGTGGTGCATGCCTGTAGTCCCAGAAATTCAGGAGGCTGAGGTGGGAGAACCTCTTGGAGCCAAGGAGGTTGAGGTTGTAGTGAGCTATGATTGTGTCACTGCACTCCAGCCTGGGTGACACAGTGAGACCCTGTCACATGCACACACACAAATAGTGGCCATTCTATCTATTGTGAGAAGCCTTCACTCTCTCCTGGACCCAGAAGCTTTTTTCTGCTTGCTGTTATTTCCCCAGTGCCTCATGGGAATTCAACCTGAAGTACAAAATCCAAAGAATCCATCAAGACATTTTTATTCTCTACATTGTAGATGACATGGGCTTCTAAAGCAAGTACAGTGTGTTCTTCTACAGCTGGTTTCTAATAAGAATTAGTTCCTAAGTTGTTGGTAATTGGGATAAGAATATCAATATCAAGCAAAAGCTGTGCTCACTTAAGTGCGATTTTTTTTTTTTTTAGACGGAGTCTCACTCTGTTGCCCAGGCTGGAGTGCAATGGCACAATCTCGGCTTACTGCAACCTCCGCCTCCCAGGTTCAAGCGATTCTCCTGCCTCAGCCTCCCGAGTAGCTGGGATTACAAACACCCACCACCGCGCCAGGCAAATTTTTGTATTTTTAGTAGAGACAGGGTTTCATCATGTTGGCGAGGCTGGTTTTGGACTCCTGACCTCAGGTGATCTGCCCGCCTTGGCCTCTGAAACTGCTGGGATTACGGGCGTGAGCCACTGAGCCGTCTTAATGTGATTTTTCCTAGCATTTTAACATGTTGTGTCATCAAGTAACAACAACTAAAGGCAAAACACCTAAAACAGCTGAACACCAAAAGCCATGAGTGTGAATAGAATCCACAGTTGCCCCACAGTCTTCTCCTTGGCTCAGTTTACCTTATTCACTGCTTCTCCCCAATGTGTATTTTTTTTCTCCATAGTTCAGCAACATCAATTCTTCCTTTCAGCCCTGCTTAATTTATCTATTGCTGCATAACAAGCCACCCTCAAACTTAGTGGTTTAGAAGAACACATTTAATTTACCCATGTATTGGCTTGTTGGGAGCATCTCCTCTCTGCTTCACAGCATTTGGGGCCTCAGCTTGGATGACTCCAATGGATGAGAACTGGAACATCTGGGGGCTGGCTAGGTTTCTCTTTTCTCTTCTCTTTTCTCGCTCCTGTCTTCCCCTCCCATCCCCCATCTCCATACCTCTAATTCTCTCCTGCTTTCTACCCTCCATGTAGATAGCTCAGGCTTCCTCACAATATGTTGATCTCAGGGTGATTGAACTTCTTTTACATAGCAGCTGGCTTCTCCCAAGCCAGCATTCTTGGAGTCCATGGTGGAAGCTCCAAACCTTCTTATGATCTAATCTCTAGAAGTCCTAGAATATCACTTTTGCTGCATTCTATTCAAGTAAGTTACAAAGGTCAGCTCAGATTAGAAGAAAAGGGTACTAGATTCTACCTCTCAATGCCAAGAATAACGAAGAATTTGTAGCCATCCATTATCCATCTAAAGCCCCTTTCATCAAACAATGTTGCCTTTTAAAAAAAGTTTGTTAAGCAGGGTGTGGTGGCTCACGCCTGTAATCCCAACATTTTGAGAGGCCAAGGCAGGCGGATTGCTTGAGGTCAGGAGTTCGAAACCAGCCTGGCCAACATGGTAAAACCCCATCTCTACTAAAAATACAAAAATTAGCTGGGCCTGGTGGCTCGTGCCTGTAGTTCCAGTTACTCGGGAGTCTGAGGCAGGAGAATCGCTTGAACCCAGGAGGCAGAAGTTGCAGTGAGCCAAGATCCCCACTGTACTCGAGCTTGGCTGACAAAGCGAGACTCCATCTCAAAAAAGAAATATAAATAAAGTTTGTTTACTTAAGAATCACACAATCTATAAAATTGGAAAAGAGACTTTATTTCTTACAAAAGGTTACAATCTGAAAAGTGGTCATTCCAACAGGTTGAGAAAGTGTAGCCTCCAGCTGAAGCCAAAAGGCAGGCACTTTGAGGGAGACAGGGATAAGACAGTAATTTAAGCGAATGGATTGGCCAAACATACACATTCAATAGGTTACCAGGGAGCTATGAATATTGATGAGGGTGGTCCTGACACATGCATATTGAACAAACATGCATGTTGCATATGACCCATGTTCACCTTGAGGTGGAGACTTAGCATTTATTTTATTTAATTAATTAATTAATTTATTTATTTGAGACAGAGTCTTGCTCTGTCACCCAGGTTGAAGTGCATTGGAGCAATCTTGGCTCACTGCAACCTCCACCTCCTGGGTTCAAGCAACCTCCACCTCCTGGGTTCAAGCAGTTCTCCTGCCTCAGCCTCCTGAGCAGCTGGGACTGCAGGTGTGAGCCACCATACCCAGCTAATTTTTGTATTTTTAGTAGAGATGGGGTTTCACTGTGTTGGCCAGGCTGGTCTCGAACTCCTGACCTCAGGTGATCCACCTGCCTCGGCCTCCCAAAGTGCTGGGATTACAGGTGTGAACCACTGTGCCCAGCTGAGTCTTAGCATTTAAATGTGTTACAATTAGGTCCTATACATCAAAAGGCCTTTTCAGGACATAAAAGCGTTCAAGTGTACAGCCTCCGTAAACCAGCCAGAACCAGTCTATGGTTGGTGGTCTTCCTATCAGGAGAAAGTTACTGAAATTTGTCTCTTGTCCAATCAAAGCTATAGTTATGGCTTGTGGAACAGAGGGGTGGGGTCAGCATCTGGTGGTGGATGAGGGGCAAATTGTTTTCATATTACTTATCTTGAGGCCAGTGCTTGTTTGGCTGCTAAAGAAAGAGAAAAAACTTTGTGTCAGTTAAAACACAAGTTTATTCTTTACGTGCAGAGTGGTTGACTTCACCCTTGCCTGGCATGGCCTTAGGTCCTGTTTAGAATTTGGCATTTGGCCAGGAATGATGGCTCATGCCTGTAATCCCAGCGGTTTGGGAGGCTGAGGTGGGGGATTGCACGAGCCCGGGAGTTTGAGATCAGCCTGGGCAACATGGTAAAACCCCGTCTCTACAAAAAATTTTAAAATCAGCTGGGCATGGTGGTGCATTCCTGTAGTCTCAGCTACTTGGGAGGCTGAGACAGGAGGATCACTTGAGCCCAGGAGATGGAGGTTGTAGTGACTGAAGATCACACCATTGCACTCTAGCCTGGGTGACAGAGCGAGACCCTGTCTCAAAAATAAAAACAAAAAATAATAATTTGGTATCTTATTGCCACAAAGAGCCCATTTTGTCACTCTTATAACCTCTGGTTTAACAATAATGCTGGTCAGTTGTGTCTAAACCACAAAAAGGAAGGGTTATAATAAGGTGTGTCTGACCTCCCATTCATCATGGCTTGGAATTCAGTTTTTAAGGTTTCTGTGGAGTCCTCTTGGCCAATAGGTGGTCCATTTAGTGAGTTTTGGGGCGTCAGATTTCAATTTTAGTTTATAAGTTTAAATACTGTATTAATTATAATACTTTTATTTATTAGTAACTTAGCACATCTTTTTAAATTGTGCTGGTATATTCATCTTAAATTGTGATAGCTGTTAGCAATTTAGCTATTTCTCTAATGATTAAGTTCCACAGATTTTGAGTGGCTTGCTTCAACTATATATTCTCCACAAACTTGTGGTTTGGCGTGCAAGATTTCACAAATCTCATCATTTTCAGGAATATATATGTCATGTATACACCATTTCAGCAGTAACACTTGTAAATACACGTGTTTACAGTTCTAGTATCTTCGCTGAGTGTGTTTCAGGCCTCTGCTTACATCCAGCATTGTTTAAGAAGCCCCAGTCTCTTCTTTTACTCCTTGATCTCGATACAGAAGTAATGGTTATCTCAAATAACACTCATTCATTAAGCAGAAGCTGCCAGAAAGAGGCAGTAATAAAATCAATCTGCTGTGATGAAGATGGAGGTTGACTTCAAGGTAAAATTGAGAAAATTATTCAGATTATTGTTGTTCCTGTTCTTTTTTTAATTTGGCACATTGTTACATGTGTGTCATGAAACATAATTGGATGTAAGGTTAGCTGGAGACATGTAAGGCATTTCAGCTGGCATAATGCTGGAGGAGTGCATGTGTGTATGTGTATGTGTGTCTGGCTCATCTGTCATTCAGAAGCTCTGCTGATTTTTTTCCATGCCTTCTTGTGTCCTTACTACCCGTTTGTTAAGTACTTTCCAAAGCACAGGGACACTGGAAAGAAACCAAACACCATGTATAACTAAAGCTAAGACACTGACTTTTCTTCTGGTCACATTTTCTGTGGACATAAAAACGTGCATGCACATGTGTGTACAGGTGTGCCCACACACAGATGCAGCTTAACACTTGGAACTTGAGCCCCACTACTGAGGGGTGGATCCTAGCACCAGATTTCTGACCTAAAATTTTATGTCAACATAAACACATTTATAAAAAAATACAATACTGGAAAAATTAGTAGTACCATTGAAATGAAAGTTATGAAACCTTATAGTCACAGGTCAAATTTCAATAAAAATTTCTTGACAGGCTGCTGTATATGAGGAGGTTGTATGAAAAGAAGTAATTCATTTCCTATCACTCAGTTGCTTGGACCAAAAATCTAAACTATACTCTGGCTTCTCTCTTTTCCAAGCCCTCAGTAACTGCTCTAGAATCTGCTGTCCCAAATAATGTTTAATCCAGACTCTGCTCACCACTTCCCTGCCACCCTCCTAGTCCAAGCCATCATCTCTTCCATGGACAATGGCAGGAGCCTCCTGACTGTTCTCTGTTTTTCTGCCTCCACCCCAGCTCCATACTGTCTATTCTCCACACAGCAGCCAGGATGACCTTCTTAAAAATTAAATCATGGCCAGGCATGGTGGCTCACATCTGTAATCCTAGCGCTTTGGGAGGCCGAGGCAGGTGGATCACTTGAGGTCAGGAGTTCGAGACCAGCCTGGCCAACATGGTGAAACCCTGTCTCTACTAAAAATACGAAAATTAGCTGGGTGTGATGGCTTGCACTTGTAATCCCAGCTACTTGGGAGGCTGAGGTGGGAGAATTGCTTGAACCCAGGAGGTGGAGGTTGCGGTGAGCCGAGGTCATGCCATTGCACTCCAGCCCAGGTGAAGGAGTGAGACCCTGTCTCAAAAAAAAAAAAAAAAAAAAAAAATCAAATCAGATCATCCAATATCTCTCCAGCATGGCTCACAATAAAATCCAAACTCCTTACCATGCCTTCAGGCCCCTGCCCCTCTCTCCTACTTCATTGTCCACACTCTCCTCCCTGCTCATGCTACTCCAGGCATGCTGACCTGCTCATGTTACTTGGATCACAACTAGTTCATGTCCAGCTCAGGTCCTTTGCACTTGCTGTTTCTTCTGCTTGGATTCCTCCTCCTCCCACAACCCTCAATTTTGTCATCAGAAATTCACTTGATTAGGGTCTCTACTCAAATGTCACTTCCTCAGAGAGGCCTTCCCTGACCTAAAATATCATAGCTAGAATAGCAGAGATTCCCAACTCCTCACTTTGTTCCCTTGCCTATTTTTTGTGTGTGTGTTTACAGCCCTTTTCAGTAACCAACATTATGTTATTTATTTATTTATTTTTTAGAGACAGGGTCTTGCTCTGTTACCCAGGCTGGAGTGCAGAGGCATGATCATAGCTCACTGTAATCCCAAACTCCTTGGCTCAAGTGGTTGGAACTACAGGCATGCACTGCCATGCCTGGCTAATTTTTAAAATTATTTTGTAGAAACAGGGCCATGTTGCACTGGCTGGTCTTGAACTCCTGTGCTCAAGCTATTCTCCCACCTTGACTTCCCTAAGTGCTGGGATTACAGGTATGAGCCACCACACTGGCCTATGTATCTTGTTAATTGCTATTACCCTGATGCCAAGAACAGTGCCTGTCACATAGTAAATACTGAATAAAAACTTATGCTGGAAGAGCTCATGATCTATACTGAGAGGCAAGCTTGGAAACTATCATGATCATACAATATGATTATGTTGTGATAGATATGTATACAAGGTGTTTGAGGAGCACAAGAGGATAGAGTCACTGGTGGAGTGTTTTCAGCTGGGTCTTGAAGGATGAGTAAGAATTTATCAGATAGAGGAGTCTACAGAGGACATTTCAAGCAGAAGAAATAGTGAATGCAAAGGCCCAGATATAAAAATTTAAATTGGGGAAAAGCACGTCATTTTATTGTTCCTGGATAGCAGGATGTGCTCAGCTCAGGCCCAGTAGTGACTTTCCAAGGAATTTGGAAGAGCCATTGGATTTTAATAAGGTAAAATAATCTTCAGTGTTTCAGAAAGATTCTGCTGGCAGCTGTATGGTGGTTAGTTTGAGGCAGAGAGGCTTTGCTGTCCTTCTGGACAGAAAGAAGTGGGAATGGTGAGAAGATAATGGATGGGAGGTGGATTTTGAGAGCAGATTGAGAAGGCTCAGTGACCTATCTGTGAGGGACAACAGAAAGGGAGGCAGAGGCCTGAAGATTTTTAAACTTGTGTGACTTGATGGCATTTATCCTGATACGAATGCAGAAAAAAAAAAAGCACACATTGAGACAGTAAGAGGAACAGTGGTCCTTCACATCTGCCAGTTTCCTTCTTCTCTGTGTCCTTGCGTAGCTGTTTCCTAATTTCTAGCCATTAGTTAACAAATCACACAGTGCTGGGTTCACACCTGTTCTGCTTCCACCCACTGAGCCTTGGTTAGTAGGCCACACATGTGTGCCTGCTTCTCTCTTCCCTTGGGACTAAACCTCTCCCAGGCGACTCTTTATCTGTCTTGAAACTAGATTCCTAGCAATTCTACCCCATAAGGCGTGCTCAGACTCGCCAAGTCCCAAAAGGAGACAAGACTTAAGATCAAACCTGGACCTACCCCAACCATATGTATAATGTGATCAGGCTTCTGGTCTGATTTGCATGTAATTTTTAAATTATTCAACTAAATACTTTCCAATTATTTTTTAAAAACTCAGAGAATACAGAAAGACACAAAGTAGACTTGAAAGACTCCTTGAAAAATAAAGGAAAGGCACAAAGTAGCCTTTCAAGTCTACTTGGTATCCTTCTGTATTGTCTTTTTCAAGCCCCCTCCTTGAAAAATAAAAAAATCCACTCTTTCTATCTTTTTGGCCAGGCACAGTGGCTCACACCTGTAATCCTAGCACTCTGGGAGGCCGAGGCGGATGGATCACCTGAGGTCAGGAGTTCGAGATCAGCCTGGCCAACATGGTGAAACCCAGTCTCTTCTAAAAATATAAAAATTAGCTGGGCATGGTGGTGGGTGCCTATAATCCTAGCTAGTCGGGAGGCTGAGGCAGGAGAATTGCTTGAACCCGGGAGGTGGAGGTTGCAGTGAGCTGAGATTGCACCACTGCACTCCAGCCTGGGGGATAGAGCAAGACTCAGTCTCAAAAAAAAAAAAAAAAAGAAAAGTATCTTTTTCTTTTTTCGGTCTTTATTCTATGTAGTTACAAATAAATATATTATAAAATATTATATATATTCATATAGAAACAAGATATGGTTTTATAGGTTATCTTTGGGCTCAGGGTATTTTGAAACATTTTTTCCACTTAAAAATCTGTCTTCAGGCTGGGCTAGATGGTTCACAACTGTAATCCCAGCACTTTGGGAGGCTGAGGCAGGCAGATCACTTGAGGTCAGGAGTTTGAGACCAGCCTGGCCAACATGGTGAAACCGTGTCTCTACTAAAAATACAAAAATTAGCCGGGTGTGATGGTGCATGCCTGTAGTCCTAGATTCTCAGGAGGCTGAGGCACAAGGATCGCTTGAACCCAGGAGGCAGAAGTTGCAGTGAGCCGAGATCACGCCACTATACTCCAGCCTAGGCAACAGAGTGAGACTTGGTCTCAAAAAAAAAAAGAAAAAAAAATCTGTCTTCAAAGGTTTTCACATTAGTAAATATAAATCCACTTCTTTTCAAACTTCTGAATGCTATTCCATGGCAGAGAGACATGTTTGTCATTTAATCATTCGCCTCCTGACGGATACTTGGGTTGCTTCCAAGTTTTCAAGATTATAAACAGTGCTGCAGTGAATATCCTTGCACACCTTTTTTGGTATACATTTATTGAGACAGATCCCTGAAAGTAGAACTGGTGGACAGGCCTAAAGTTTAATTTTGCTATAAGACGCCAGTTTTCGAGTCTATTTTATTCGGTGCTTCCAGATAACAAGATTTGTAAAATTGTAAAGTAAGTTATTTCTTGACAGGATCCATCCTAAGGCTAACATTAATCCAGAAACAAACCCACCAGTGCCTCTGATAATTATGCTGTATCTCAGAAAGCTAGGAATACTTGGCCACAGGCACAGTTCTTTAAGTTTTTAAAGCTTTTCTGAGCCAGTTGTGGTGGCTCACGCCGGTAACACCAGCATTTTGGGAGGCTGAGGCAGGAGAATCGCTTGAGCCCAGGAGTTGGAGATCAGCCTGGGCAACATAGGGAGACCTCATCTCTACAAAAAATTAAAAAATTAGCCAAGTGTAGTGGTGCGTGCCTGTGGTCCCAACTACTCAGGGAACTGAGGTGGAGGGATCACTTGAGCCTGGAATGTCAAGACTGCAGTGAGCCATAATTGTGTCACTGCATTCCAGCCTGGGTGACAGAGTGAGACCCAGTCTCAAGAAAGAAAGAAAGAGAGAGAGAGAGAGAGAGCAAGCTGTTCGGGAAGCTGGGCAACCTAGCAAGACCCCACCTCTCCAAAAAAATTAAAAATTAGCCAGCACACCACTGCACTCCAGCCTGGGTGACAGAGCAAGACCCTGTCTCAAAATAAAAACAAACAAACAAAAAAAGTAAGTAAAGCTTTTCTGGGGCCTGCTAAAAAGTTCGAGATCTGGAAAAATTGTTCCCTTCAATATATAAAACCTAGAGAACGCTAAAGTTAACACATATTTATTAAATCCCTACAAAATTTATCATTGTGTCAATTTCACTAATATTACATTTAGTATTCATAAATGTTTCATTGTTGGAATTCTCTTTAATTCTTTCCCCAATCTGCTTTCCTCCCTAAGTGAGGGACCAACACCAACCCTCTTGGTTTCTCCTTACTGTATTCAGAGAAAAGATTCACCTAAAAAATAACTTAAGGTCTTTCTTTTTCTCCTCTTTATTTTGGGTGTCTTTCTAAGGAGGATTGCCTTCTGCTCCTCGTTTAGGAAGAAGGCAGCTTTAACCAGGACAACAGTTTGGGGACGGAGCTCCCTTCCCCAGGAGGGGGCAGTATTGAGGAGAGAACTGCATGTGGCCAGTGGCAAAAACTAGGGGAGAAATTCTTTCTTCAGTCTTCTGAGAAAGCCCATGGAAGACAGTGAGAACTTAAGAGGGCAACAGACCCAATTCATTTGGTGGGTTGATAGGGCAGGGGCTGTGGGTCACAGGCTCCCTGTTGTGGGGATGAGGCAGCAGGCAATGTAAAGGATCTCCCTCTTGATGCAGCTTTCATTCTGAGTATCAAGCTCTTTTTTAATGTACTTGTTTTCCTCCAGTGCTTAATTCTTAGCAATGACATAGCATCCTGCTACATTTCATCATGAAAGTATTGTATTTCAGCAGCACTTTGGGTTAATCAGTACTGTCAGGATAGGCTGGGAGCCTAATCAACAATAGTGTTTCTATGAAGGATGACAGAATTAGTGAATGTAATCACCTCAAGTGTTTCTTGGCTCTGAATTTAATTCAACAAGCACGTGTTGAATACTTACCAAGTATCCTGCTAGACAGAGAAAACCCTGAAAATAGGGACCAGCTATTTATTTATTTATAAAATTTATTTATTTATAAAATGCATTCAGGGTTTCCAACAATGGACTTACACAGGAACCTTTGGAACACCATCCATCCCTGACTGGGCACTCTTCACACGGGCCATGTATGGGAGGACCAGACGTTTCTGTTTTCCAAAGAAGTTTGTGATTCCCTGGGAAATGTCCCAGGCCAGGGAGTTTTTTGTTCAAGGTTTCTCTGTAATAAGTACTGTGTGGGATACTTTATGGATTGACCTGGCTAAATTATGTTGTTTTTTTAAGCTGGTGATTTTGTAGTTTACAAAATGATCCACAGAGTTTGGCAGTTTGCAAGCCTTAAAAGCTTGAGATGCATTTCTAAGAGTACAAATATTCCCTTTGGCCATTTGGGCCACAAAACCCTGAAGGTTCCCTTGCTTGGAGATTGTTGGTGGTCTTCCTTTTCTGCAGCCTGGAGCTCTGCCTGGAGCCTTTAAAAGTGAAGTGGACTAAACTCTGTTAAAATTATATGGATTGCCTGACTACTCCTTACCCTTATCCCCATGAAAAGTACCTGATTGTTAACATCTCTTTATAGATATATCCAAGATCTAGTGACTTCAGTTTCTCCCTTTGCCAGACAATGGAGGTTGACTTGTGTTCTTCATTCTATAGTTCTCACCCACACATCCAGGAGAGTTCCAAGGGAGCCATAAAGGTACACCAGTGGATTTCAGCGTTTGAGAAAGTCTCTCAAATGTCATATGTTTACTTCTCTGAAATAAAACTGCACAGAAAAAGAAAACATCAACTGTCTTTTGCTTTTGGCTGAAATTGTATAAACTCACCAGTTGAGACATTGGCCATACGGAGATGAGGAAGAGCTGGTCCCTATTTTCAGGGTTTTCTCTGTCTAGCAGGATACTTGGTAAGTACTCAACACATGCTTGTTGAATTAAATTCAGAGCCAAGAAACACTTGAGGTGATTACATTCACTAACTCTGTCATCCTTAAATGGCCAGATCCTGCAGTTATCCCTTGTCTTGGCCACTGCACTGTCCCTACTCAAGAAGATGCAGGCTGGGCATGGTGGCTCATGCCTGTAATCCCAGCACTTTGGGAGGCTGAGGCAGGCAGATCACTTGAGGTCAGGAGTTTGAGACCAGCCTGGCCAACATGGTGAAACCCCGTCTCTACTAAAAAATACAAAAATTAGCTGGGCATGGTTGCACATGCCTGTAGTCACAGATACTCGGGAGGCTGAGGCAAGAGAATCACTTGAACCTGGGAGGAGGTGGAGGTTGCAGTGAGCCAAGATTATGCCACCGCCTGCACTCCAGCCTGGGTGACAGAGCAAGGCTCTGTCAAAAAAAAAAAAAAAAAAAAGTTTAAGTTCCTATTGAAATACAAAAGTTTCTAGGAGAAGAGGGAGGAACTTGTATATTTCAAACATAGTGTGTGTGGGGTGTGTGTGGTGCTTGGCAGTTAATAAAGGGAAGAGTAGAGAGGCTTAACTCTTCTAATTCCCTCTTATTACCATGGAGCCTCAGGTTATCTTGTTAGCAGTTTGGAAACCTTGGAAACTTGGCTTTGAGGATCTAGGAAACAAAATGGCACTGGGCAAAGACTGTTATGCATGGCAGTGACTTACTTTAGTGCTATGCTGTCCAATCCAGTAGCCCCCAGCCACATGTGGCTCTGGAGCCCTTGGAATTCAGCTAGTCCAAAACTGAAATGTATTATAAATATAAAACACATACTGATTTTCAGAGTTAGTGTGGGGAAAAAAAGAACATGAAATATCTCAACAATTTTTTGTATTGATTACATGTTGAAAATATTTTAGAGGCCGGGCACGGTGGCTCACGCCTGTAATCCCAGCACTTTGGGAGGCCGAGGCGGGCGGATCACGAGGTCAGGAGATCGAGACCGTCCTGGCTAACACAGTGAAACCCCATCTCTACTAAAAATACAAAAAATTAGCCGAGCGTGGTTGCAGGCGCCTGTAGTCCCAGCAACTCGGGAGGCTGAGGCAGGAGAATGGCGTGAACCCGGGAGGCGGAGCTTGCAATGAGCTGAGATCGTGCCACTGCACTCCAGCCTGGGCGGCAGAGCGAGACTCCGTCTCAAAAAAAAAAAAAAAAAAAAAAAAAAAAAAAAAAAAAAAAGAAAAGAAAATATTTTAGATATGTTGGGCTAAATAAAATACATTATTAAAATTAATTCTACTATTTTATTTTTAAAAGATGGCTACTAGAGCATTTAAAATTACATATGTTGCATTATATTTGTATTGGACAGCATGGCTCTAGTGGCTAGGAGGACAGACCCCCACCTAGAGGGCGCTAAAGTCCAGTGCATGGGCAGAGGTGCCACCGAATGAGACTGCAAAGGCAGGAATGTCACTATGAGAAAAGGGTGGCCTCAAAGCAGGGGGAGTAACAAAAACTCCCCAACGTGTCTGGTTTGCAGCCTGGCTAAACACACAGGAATTTCCAGCTTGTCTTCCCATCCCAAGCACTTTGGTTTCGTTTGTGTGGACTCCTGTCCTAGAGAATGGTGTGGGGATGAGGTGCAGCTCTCTATGACTCTAACTAGTTTTGACTTGGGGTTAGCTTCTGAGATGATACCAGGTTCTACATGTGGAATATACATTGTAGATTACTGAGATGTTGGATATGAGCTTGTTACCACATCAAGTTTAGGAAAGCTGATAATTCTGTTTATTTGGTTGATATAAAAATTTCAGATAATACATTTCATGTGTAAGAACTTGCTTTATTGTTTTTCTAAACTGACATTGTGGTTTGACTCATAGACATTGATATCAAAGCAGGAATAGCTGAATTTTGCATAGTACTTTACAGTTTTCAAAGTCCTTTTCAGCAAATTATCACTTTTTATTGTCACAACATCTTGTGAGGCAGACAAGGCATGTATAGATTTTTATCCATATGTTATAGCTAAGAAACCAAAAAAAAGGTTGCCTTGACCAGCATTTAAAAGCTGTTAAGTGACAGAACTAGTGATGGATCATGGAAGATCTGATTGGATACCTTGGCTTCTGGTCTCTGGTGGCTTCTACTGGTGCATAGAGGGTGACTGAGGTGGGGCAGGGAATGAGTGGTCCATAGTTGCCTGAATTCAAGCAATTATGTCCCCTTAAGGGTGAGGAAAATAATTTATAGGGTTTGGATGTCAAGATTTGGAAAGCTGCCTTTAGGAAATGGAGGGAAGGAGCCTAATTGGAGTACTGCCTTCACTCAGCATGAATGGCTTTGAAGTCCCTGTCTCTGTTTGATTCCTTCAGCAACCTCCCTGCTCTGAAAGGCCCTGCTGGTTCCTCTGCTTTAGGCAGAGCCCAGCAGAGGGTGCTGGGAGCCTACTTCAGGGTAGGATGGGTGCCAGACCTGTCCACTTTGCGGAGATGGATCACTGGAAGAGGAAGAAACCTAAGAAAGGAATGGTTGTTAGAGCTTTCCCATCAGCAGAGTGATGATGATGGTGACCATGATAGAAGCAGAAGCCTGGATACACCTGGGGGGTGTAGTGCGATCTGGAAATGTTAGATGGTCCGGAGCAAATTTCCTCAGTTTCCATTATTTGTTTAAGTCTTGAAATGGCAGCCATGAACAAGCAGGGAATGTGAGACAGAGAAGTTAGGAAATCAAAGGCCTGGGGAAAATGGTAGCAATGATCTCTACATCAATGCCACAGATGCCAATTGTTCTTGGCCACACTTTTGTGTTGTATTTAGAGATTACCATGATTTCTGACATGAATATGTTGTAAAAATAGGTTCAGCAACTTGCCTAGCTCCCAGCAAATCATTGCACAGACAAACTTAGAACCATTCGACAGAGTGACAGAGTCAAAGTGGACCCAAGGGATGTTTCCATCAAATGCTTTCACTTCCTAAAGAAGGAAAATGAGATCCAGGGAAGGGAGAATACTTACCAAAGGTCACACAGCTAGTAGGGACGTGTCAATATCATGGTCAAGAATACAGGTGATGGGGCTGGGCAAGGTGACTCACGCCTGTAATCCCAGCACTTTGGGAGGCTGAGATGGGCAGATTGCCTGAGGTCAGGTGTTCGAGACCAGCCTGGCCAACATTATGAAACCCCATGCCTACTAAAAATACGAAAATCAGCTGGGTGTGGTGGTGAGCACCTGTAATTCCAGACACTCAGGAGGCTGAGGCAGGAGAATTGCTTGAACCTGGGAGGTGGAAGATGCAGTGAGCTGAGATTATGCCACTGCACTCTAGCCTGGGTGAAAAAGTGAGACTCTGTCTCAAGAAAAAAAAAAAAAAAAGACAAAAAACAGGAGATGGCTGGGCCTGGTGGCTCACACCTGGAATCCCAGCACTTTGGGGGGCTGAGGTGGGCAGATCACCTGAGGTCGGGAGTTCGAGACAAGCCTGGCCAACATGATGAAACCCCATCTCTACCAAAAATAAAAAAACTAACCAGGTCTGGTGGCACATGCCTGTAGTCACAGCTACTCAGCAGGCTGTGACTACAGGCTGAGAATCACTTGAGATCAGAAGGTGGAGGCTGCAGTAAGCTGACATACTACCACACCCCAGCTTGGGTGACAGAGCAAGACTGTCTCAAAAAAAATTTTTTTTAAAGTCCAGGCGCGGTGGCTCATGCCTGTAATTCCAGCACTTTGGGAGGCCAAGGCGGGCAGATCATGAGGTCAGGAGATCGAGACCATCCTGGCTAACACAGTGAAACCCCATCTCTACTAAAAATACAAAAAATTAGCCGGGTGTGGAGGTGGCAGGTGACTGTAGTCCAAGCTACTTGGGAGGCTGAGGCAGGAGAATGGCATGAACCCGGGGGGCAGAGGTTGCAGTGAGCAGAGATCATACCACTTGCACTCCAGCCTGGGTAACAGAATGAGACCCCGTCTCAAAAAAAAAAAAAAAAAAAAAAAAAGAATACAAGTGATGAAATCAGATCTGGCTTCAAATTTGGGTTCTGACAATTATTTGTCCTGTGACTTTGAGTAAGTTATTTAACTTTTCTGATCTCATTTTCCTCATCTGTAAAATGGGAAAAGAAAGTATATCCCTCTAAAGGTTGCTGTGAGGATTTGGTGGGATAATAAATGTGAAACATTTACAAATTACCTACTAATAGTAAACATTCAATAAGTGATAACTACTATTATAATTAGAACTCAGCTTTTCTGATTTCCAGATCACAATTCAATTTTTAGACCGTGCGGCCTCCCTCAATCCCACTCAAGTCTCTGCATACCTATTATTAGTTCTGCTATAATATCTTCATGAAAGACTGTATGAATTATACAATGATGGAATGAATGACAGTAGGTTTATTTGACTTCACAATTTCCCTACATATAAAATATGATTAAACTAGTTGGGCTACAGAAGGACTCCTAAGCCGAGTGGCTTAAGCAGGATAGGAGCTTGTTTTTCTGGTGGGACAGTCTGCCTTCTTCAATGATTGAGTCTTGGCCGGGCGCGGTGGCTCATGCCTCTAACCCCAGCACTTTGGGAGGCCGAGGAGGGTGGATCACCTGAGGTCAGGAGTTCGAGACCAGCTTGGCCAACATGGTGAAACCCCATCTCTACTAAAAATACAAAAATTAGCCAGGCGTGTTGGTGGGCACCTGTAGTCCCGGCTACACGGGAGGCTGAGGCAGGAGAATCGCTTGAACCTGGAGGCAGAGGTTGCAGTGAGCTGAGGTCAGTCTCACTGCAACCTCTCATTTGTGGACACACAACTAGCCTGGGTGACACAGCAAGACTCCGTCTCAAAAAAAAACCAAAAAAAAAAAAAACCAACAAAAAAAACAGTTGAGTCTCTTCGCACGTTCAAAGTGGCTTCTTAAATTGTTATTTTTTTTCAGGCAGACAAATAGTTCAAGAAGGTGCACGCTTGATTTTTTTTTTCTAATTTTATTTTAATGTTTTAGATGGAGTCTTGCCCTGTTGCCAGGCTGGAGTGCAGTGGCGCAATCTTGGCTCACTGCAACCTCTGTCTCCTGGGTTCAAGCGATTCTCCTGCCTCGACCTCCTGAGTAGCTGGGATTACAGTTGCCCGCCACCATGCCCAGCTAATTTTTGTATTTTTAGTACAGACGGGTTTTCACTATGTTGGCCAGGATGGTCTCGATCTCCTGACCTCATGGTCCACCGACGTCAGCCTCCCAAAGTACTGGCCTTATTTTAAAATTAAGACTAAGAGTAGCACCCATCACTTATATCATTTAATTGGCCAAAACTTATCACTTAGCTGCAAGGGGAGCTGGGAAATATAGTCTTCCTCCACTGGGAAGTCATGTGACCTGATGAAGACCTGAGAACAATATTGAGAACCTGAAGTTGGTCACAAGCTTCTTACTATTATAGCAATGAGAGCTACTCTTAATATAAGTGGTGTTATGTATTTCTGAAGATCTATCCACACTTTTCACCACACCAAAAAATACATTGCCTGGAAAAGTATCTTCTCTTTAAACAGTTTCATTATTTGTTGTGATTCAAAAGTAATGTAGAGGCTGGGCACAGTGGCTCACACCTGTAATCCCAGCACTTTGGGAGGCCGAGGCAGGAGGATCACCTGAGGTCAGGAGTTCGAGACCAGCTCGGCCAACATGGTGAAACCCTGTCTCTACTAAAAATACCAAAATTAGCCGGGTGTGGTGGTACATGCCTGTAATCCCCAGCTAGTCGGGGAGGCTGAGGCAGGAGAATTGCTTGAACCCACGAGGCAGAAGTTGTAGTGAGCTGAGATCGCGCCACTGCACTCCAGCCTGGGTGACAGAGCGAGACGCCATCTCAAAAAAAAAGAAAAAGAAAAAAAAAAGATAATTTTAGAGACAGAGAAGTTGCTGGTGGTTATAGACAGCCATCCCCTTTTTCTGCTCCTTTTCCCTTTCCTAGGACTGAAAATATCCACAGAAGTGATAAAAACACCAAGCATTCTCTTCCGATAACTGCATTGCACAGAGTCCTCCCAGCCTATTGGAGTCTTTGCCATAGCTATTTTGCGGGAGGGGAGGGAAAGAGCAAGAAAGTTGCTACCTCAGGCTCCTTGGTTCTGCTTTAGTTTATAATAGCCCAGTTGGCTGAAGTGGGACAAGGGTTTCCAGCATGGTATCTCCCCTTAAGCTGCCAAAGAGTATGATAAAGAATTGCTACTGCAAAACAGAGCTGGAAAATGAGTGTGAGAACCATGAAGCAACTGAGAAAAGTGATTTGCCAGTGGAGACGGAGAGAGCAAACATTGAAGTGCTGTGGTGAATTATGAAATGTGGATCCTGTTTTGACCATTTGGGGGCTACATTCTCTTCCCTGAAGGAGATGCCCATCCAGCACATAGCTAACCCAGGAGCACCCTCTACACCTGCTCAGTTTGAAAGACTTCAGGAAGTCAGTCCAAGAGTCTGAATCCATGAAAGTGTTTCTGAAAAGCTGAAAAACAGTTTCCAGTATCTCTTATGCAGATAGTAATTTCTAGAACTTTAGTACTCTCTGGACATACTTTGGGGATATTTTACTGGGATCAGAACAGTTTCTGAGACACTAGGTAATTCAGGCTCTGAAAGAAAACAAATGGGAGAGGTAAACCCAGGCAAAGATTCTGATTCCTATGCCCAGGGGTAAGGACTCCAATAGGCTGGGAGGACTCTGTGCAATGCAGTTATCAGAAGAGAATGCCTGGTGTTGCCGTCCTCTTGAAGATCTCTCAGATCCAGCCTTTCCTCCCTGTTCCCACTGCTACTGGGCCTGGCTCTCAGGATTCTCACAGGCTTATCTTGCTGCCTATCTTGCTGGTAACTTGTCTCCTTGCCACTCACCTTTTGTTCCTCGAAGCTGCATATTATTGCCACAATAATTCCCCAAATCCTTTTCATTGTGAGCCTTCTTTACTTCAGAATGCACCAAGTAGTTATTAGAGTTGTATTATATTTCTTTTTTTATTTTTTGTTGGAGCTGATGTTTTCATTTTTCTTACTGTATTTTTAAATGCTTGTACAATAAGTATGTATGACTTTCGGAAGAATGAACAAATGAAGTCAGTTTTCAATGCCTCAAAAGTTGGGGGATAGGAGACACAGACAGGAGCTACTTTGGCTCTAGGTTCTTTTCTGACAAGTCTAAATGTTTTGGGTAGCATTTGAAGCCTCCATAAACAGTCCTACTCTAACTCTCAAATGTGCTCTTCCCCAGCCCTTTATCCTGGACTCTGAAGGAAAGCCTGGATAGTTTGCTTACAGCACCCAGCTTCTGCTCTTGTCAATCCTGGCCCTCACAACTTACTTAAGTCGCAGCCATTTTTCCGGATCTCACCTTCCTGGACCATATTAGTTTTTTTTTCTTTTTTTTTTTTTGAGACAGATTCTTGTTCTGTTGCCCAGGCTAGAGTGCACTGGCACAATCTCGGCTCCCTGCAACCTCCACCTCGCAGGTTCAAAAGATTCTCCTGTCTCAGCCTCCTGAGTGGCTGGGATTACAGGTGTCTGTCACAATACCCGGCTCATTTTTGTAGTTTTAGTAGAGACGGGGTTTCACCATGTTGGCCAGGCTGGTCTTGAACTCCTGACCTCAAGTGATCTGCCTGCATGAGCCTCCCAAATTGCTGGGATTACAGGTGTGAGCCACTGTGCCCAGTGTGGAGCATATTAATTCTTAAGCTTATCTGTCACATCTATGACATTTTATTTATGTCTGTACCACATCCCTTGGAAAATTGATTATGTCATTTTAGTTGTTGCCAACTATTTTATTGGTGTGAATCTTGTATCCTAAATAAATTCCAAGTTATTTGAGGACAAGGGTGAGATCTTGTAAATTCCTTGCTTTCCTCACACCATCTGGCATAATTCTAAACATATAATAGATATTCCATTGATAATTATATTTTGAGAACTTTATTTACATCTTTGCTAGATGACTTAACATGTGTCAGACCACTGTGTCATCCTTCTCACAGATATTTGTAGGAAGATTTTATAGGGATGGTGATCATAAATACAAAGGAATAGAAAACTAATAGGGGGACTTGGGTGTCAGTAACAAGCTGACTGTGTAGCCTTGAGAAACGTCAACTTTGCCCTAACTTGCCAACCAACCACTCTCCGTGTGACTCTTGTTGACTGTTCTCATCACTGCTCCATCTTCTGTCCTTAACAAACTGTGAACCTCATTGTCTATACCAGGTTTCTTCCCCTATTATTGTGGACAGCTCTGTTCATTTGTCTTATTTTCATCAGCATTGGAGGTACCCTTTTCTCCATGGAACAGGCCTCACATTTCTTTTTCTTTTTCTTTCTTTTTTTTTTTTTCGAGACAGAGTTTCACTCTTGTTTCCCAGGCTGGAGTGCAATGGTGCAATCTTGGCTCACCACAACCTCTGCCTCCTGGGTTCAAGCGATTCTCATGTCTCAGCCTCCCGAGTAGCTGGGATGACAGGCGCATGCCACCACACCCAACTAATTTGTATTTTTAGTAGAGACGGGGTTTCATCATATTGATCAGGCTGGTCTTGAACTCCCGACTTCAGGTGACCCACCCACCGTAGTCTCCCAAAGTGCTGGGATTACTGGCTTGAGCTGTGGTGCCCGGCCTCCCAAATTTCATCAGTGGGTTAGAAAGCCCACCTCCTCTATGGCCTGGACTTTTAAATATGCTAATCCTCTGCAATTGTCACAAAAAATACGAACTTTTGTCATTGTACATACGGCTATAAAACCTCTGTTTAGTTTACTCATGTATTTTGTCCATTATCTGTGTGATCTAGCAGGATGTGATCCAAATAATAGTTGACCATAGATTGTAAACCCTGAGAGGGTGCAATGTTGTATTTTTTAATGTGCCTGGGGCAGCTCCTGGCTGGCAAAGGTATTTCAAAATGATTGCTAAATTGTGCCTTTAGAAAAGGCCATGAACTTAAAAACCCTTCTTTGACTTCTCACTGTTATGCTAATGACAGAACCAGATAGAAGGAAACTATGAGTAGCTCCGATCTTAGTTAAGCCCCGTTCCTAATTAGCAGTGTGACCTTGTGCTAATTATCTAACCTCTCTAAACTCACTTTTAGAAGGAAAATGTAGATGATAATAGTACCTAACTCATAGTATTGTTGTGAGGATTAAGTGAGATAACACATGTAAAGTGCCTAGGAAAATTCATAGCTATCACTTTTGTAGTTGTTTTCATTATTTCTTAAGATAAAAGACAAGCTGGGCGCAGTGGTTCACGCCTGTTATCCCAACAGTTTGGGAGGCTGAGGCAGGCAGATCATTTGAGGTCAGGAGTTCGAGACCAGCCTGGCCAACATGGTGAAACCCCGTCTCTACTAAAAATACAAAAATTAGCCGGGTGTGGTGGTGGGTGCCTGTAATCCCAGCTACGTGGGAGGCTGAGGCAGGAGAATCACTTGAACCCGGGAGGCAGAGGTTGCAGTGAGCTGAGATTGTGCCATTGCACTCCAGCCTGGGCGACAAAGCGAGACTCTGTCTCAGAAAAAAAAAAAAAAAAAAGATAAAAGACAGCTGAGTAATAAATGAATAAACCAGTAGCTTCTCAGTATAGCTGTTGAATTAAATTGGATCTGTGAAGTCTCTAATATCAGCAGAAGCCTGCACCTTTCAGTCAATTAAGTTGGGTGGCTATTATCCAGAGCCATCCCCTTTTTCTGTCCTGTCTCCCTTTCCTAGGACTGAAAATATCCACAGAAGTGATAAAAATGAATGGCTGTTTTGTACGATGGGGAGGGAAAGAGCAAGAAAGTTGCTACCTCAGGCTCCTTGGTTCTGCTTAGGTTATAACAGCCCAGCTGACTGAAGTGGGACAAGGGTTCCCAGCACAGCATCTCCTCTTAAGCTGCCAAAGAGTATTGATTGCTAAAAGGCAATCAATTTTTGTTTGGTTTGTGGGAGGGAACACAGTCTGCAAGGTCACTGAAATTTTATTGTTGGAATGTTTTAAACCAATGTAAATATGGAGGCAGAGTTCACAAAGAACACAACATTGAATCAAAGAGAAAACCAGACAGAGCAGCATCTTGGGTGCTTTTCTTCTGACATTCTCTTTTTGGGCCTGACAACTCTTTGCATTTTAATAATTTACCTCTGAAGTCAAAGGCACTAGTAGGCCTGCTGACAGAGGACTTGACTTAGTGTGTGGACTTTGAGAAATCATCTGAAAAGAGACACAAAGCCACAGGACGGAGGCAGTGGGCCTTTAGCTGTTACTTCCTACAATCTGTTCTGCTTTTGTGAAAAGCTGGAGGGGCAGCTCTTTTGAGTCTTCATGCAGAACCCCCTGGATTTTCATTTGGTCTTGCAGGTAAGTGGGCAGAATGACTTGGTATTCTCATTCCTGGACATCTCAGCTTTGTCACTGCCCCCTCCTGGGGCTACTTGGGCTCTCAGTGTAGCAAAAAGAACACAGCCCAGAGAAAAAGCTGACTACAGTAAGAACAGCATAGGAATTTATAAACTGGATGGAGAATATTGCCCAACTCAACAAGGTGTAACCATTTTCTTTCATAAAACCACATCATCGTAGAGAAAGAGAAACGGTAATGTTTTATTACTTTGTCAACACCAAACAAAACACTGTTAGCCACTGTGCAAGTTTAATTCAGAAGAGAGAGATGTTTCTTAGAGTAAGCCTGGGATCTTTTCACCCATTTGGTACGACACCATTTGTTCCTGAATGAAAGACTAGAGAACACAGTTTCTCTGAGTCTCTTTTCCTCTTCTCTGACCTTGATAACTTCACATCTCTGGGACTGTATGATGAAAAGTTCTACTTGCCCAAGCACAGCCTTCTATGAAAGACTTTGAAATGGCCTCTCAGCATATACTCCTGGTAACGTTGGCTCACCTAACCCAGCTGAGGAGCCTCTGGTATACAGGAAGACAGGGTGCCATACAGCTGAAGAAAAGGAACTAGTGAGATGCTTAATAAAATCCAGAGACAGTTCATTGCTACTGAAGTAATAGGGTTGTTTGAGTGATGTTGTCTAAAAGAAAATGGATCAAAGAGAACAATGTGACTCAATCTTCATCTCCTTATTCAAATCCAGTAATTTGCAGTGTGAATTGAGTCAACTGGATCAGCAATTCCCACATCACAATAATATACTCAACATTTTACTGAACACTTTCTGAGTTTTTACTATGTTCCAAGAACTGTTCTAAACAACTTACAGGTAATATTTCATTTAATCCTCACAATTTTCTGAGACCCATTTGACAGATTAAAAAAATGAGGCTCAGAGAGTCTCAAGCTGATCTCTCCAAGTTTACACAGCTAGTAAATGGCAAAGACAGAATTAACTTACTCTGTAGGTTTAAAATCTTAAAGCATAATTCATTTCCTTCAATATTTCCAGAAATTTTAAGAATCTTTAATAGTAATTGTGGGAAGATGGATACTATTGTTTAAATAATATTTTTTTTTTTTTTTGAGACAGAGTCTTGCTCTGTCACCCAGGCTGGAGTGCAGTGGCATGATCTTGGCTCACTGCAACCTCCGCCTCCCCGGTAAAGTGATTCTCATGCCTCAGCCTCCCAAGTCGCTGGGATTACAGGCATGTGCCACTATGCCTGGCTAATTTTTGTATTTTTAGTGGAGATGGGGTCTCACCATGTTGGCCAGGCTGGTCTGAAAATTCTGGCCTCAAGTGATCCTCCCACCTTGGCCTCCCAAAGTGCTGGGATTATAGGTATAAGCCACTGCACCTGGCCTAAATGAAAGCAGTCTTTTAAAAAGAGAGTCATTTCTTTCATCAGCTCCACATAACCTTCTTAAAGGTGAGCATAGTTCTTCTTTCTCCATCACACTTCCCTATCCAACATTTTCAACACCAGCCTGGGAAGGGAGGATTGGGCAGTGGAGAGGGGCTGGGGAGGGATGTATGGGGGGTAGGTAGGCAGTGTTCCAGATCATTCTTCCAGGGCATTCCCCATCTAGTTTCTCCTCGGATAGCAAGAGCCTGCAATCCAGGCTCAAGAGTGGGCAAAATGAACCATATGCTCTGAGGAGGGGAGAACCTCTCTTCACCATACCCTTCCCCCTACTCCAGCACACACAAGCATAGAAAAGTCAAGCATCATTGGTAAGCAGGGATTTTCTTTTTTTCTTTTTTTTTAATTGAGACAGAGTTTCACTCTTGTTGCCCAGGCTGGAGTGCAATGGCGCGATCTTGGCTCACTGCAACCTCTGCCTCCTCGGTTCAAGAGATTCTCCTGAGTAGCTGGGATTACAGTCACCCGCCACCACGCCCGGCTAATTTTTTGTATTTTTAGTAGAGACTGGGTTGCACTAGGTTGACCAGACTGGTCTCGAATTCCTGACCTTAGGTGATCCACCCGCCTCAGCTTCCCAAAATGCTAGAATTACAGGCATGAGCCACCACACCCGGCTGAGCAGGGATTTTCTAAATGATGGTGCTAAGCCTAGAGAATTGAGATAAATGGATAGAAAGCTTGGAAGTCAAAAATATTCCAATCTTCTTGAAGTGGGGAAAGGGAGCAGGAAAAACAAAGTAGCTAGCATGCAATTGTGCCTTACAGTAAATCTTCCCTGTTACTCAAGGCAGCTCACCCATACAAGGGAGAGGAAGTCCGAGGTTTGTTTTTATTCATATATTTTCTGCTTCGCTGTAGATACTGTTGTGTGTGGTAATTCCTAGGCAGATGTTACAATGTGGAGTTTCTCCGGGCAGTTTAGTTGGCATTTTTAACAGGACTTGGATTAAAAGTCTTTCTTCTCAAAAACCGGTTCAGTGATTGAGGCTGAAAGGAGCCCTGTTTTGAAACCCTCTCCTAAAAAACCTAAGACAATCAGAGCAGCCTTACTTTCTTTATTGTCATGGGTCTGCTGTGAACCATCACAGGTTTAGCCCACAGGACACTCTCAGAGACTCCCTGCTCCACCCAAGGTGAGAAGTCATACCAGTCCATGGACCACAGAAGACCCCTTGTGAGATTCCCAGCAAGTGTCAGTCTTAGAGATACTACTGTGCTTATAGGACCCCAGAGCAGAGTTTATGGGGTCCTGTGTTTGAAAGCAACAGTACATACACCATTTCCTTTCCTGTGACGTTCCTCTTTTCCTCACGCTCCCCTTGTAGGCTAACTGAAAACCTGCTGCTTTTTGACTTCTAAAAGGCTTAAATTTGAAGAGTAAATAAAATGATAAGGAGAAGAAAAGGCAGGTTGATCAACTGAGTGGCCTCAATGTCATCTCATTATGAATTTCTGTAAGCAATGCTTCTGAATTGTCAATTTTATCAGCCAAATGTAATTTTTGTGTGTCTGCGTGTGATAGAATAAGTATTGCACATCTCAGCCAGCCTATGCCTTTCATTCTTCTCCTCAATTCCCAAACGACTTTGAAGAAGGGAAATCAATAAATCAATTGGTACTTTGTCCAATACCCATTTCAATGACATCACAGCACCATTTGCTAAAGATTGGACATTAGTTACGGAAAAAGACTGAGACACTTTCATTTGTTAATGTATCTCTGCCTTTGTGAACAAGAATACAAAAAGGAATAGTGAATTGACCTTGTAAATAGTAATTTTTGTTTTGATCCTATCAAAAAACAAAAAGGGGATAATTATAGAAAGGATGATAAAATATCATTTATATCCCAGGATTTATGATAAAGTCAGTGGGTGGTATATTTTGGGCTTATCCTATAATATTCCATTCAAAAAAATTTCCCTACTTTTGCTAAATCAATTTTTTATTAGATTTTTTTTTCAAATCTTATTTTAGAAATTCCTTCCTGTTGGTTCTTAAAAATGACACCAAAATGTGATATTTAAAAATCTATAAACAAACACTTAAATTAAGGACTAAGTTAGGTCTGGTTTTTGGAGAAAAAATACACAACTTGGGAGAATGCTTTTATAATACCAACAATCCCACCTTTTTCATTGTTTTGTTTGTATATTCATTCATTTAATCACATATTTGCATATATCCAATATTTTTTGTTTTGCTTTGAGACAGGATCTTGCTCTATTGCCTAGACTGGAGTGCAGTGGCACAATCTAATTGCAACTCCCCCTTCAAGCAATTCTTCTGCCACAACCTCCTGAGTAGCTGGGATTGCAGGTGCCCCCCACCACGCCTGGCTAATTTTTGTATTTTTGGCAGAGACAGAGACGGGGTTTCACCATGTTGACCAGCTTGTCTTAAACTCCTGGCCTCAAGTGATCCACCTGCCTTGGCCTCCCAAAGTGCAGGGATTATAGACGTGAGCCACTGTGCCTGGCCTCATATATCCAACATTATTAAACAGGGATAAAACAATAAAACTGGCCAGGCGTGGTGGCTCACGCCTCTAATCCCACACTTTCAGAGGTCGAGGCAGGTGGATCACCTGAGGTCAGGAGTTCGAGACCAGCCTGGCCAATATGGTGAAACTCCATCTCTACTAAAAATGCAAAAATTAGCTGGGCATGGTGGCAGGCGTCTGTAGTCCCAGCTACTCAGGAGGCTGAGGCAGGAGAATCGCTTGAACCCGGGAGGCAGAGGTTGCAGTGAGCCAAGATAGCACAATCGCACTCCAGCCTGGGTGACAGAGTGACACTCCATCTCAAACAAGAACAAAAACACACAAAAAAGCAATGAAACTATATTTTTCTAGTCTTTCCCCCAGATATGTCAATGTTATATGTAACTTCATTCCTAAAATTCAGCCTCCCTTGGAAGCAACTGCTACACTCTTAAAGATCTTCCAGATTTTGCTTTTATTACAATAGTGTTAAAGGAGTATGCCTAACTAAGAACGACAAAATATGTGGGAACATAATAATCACAATGATAATGAGTGCTGTGTAGTCAAACTTACTGGACTGAGAGTCAGAAGAGGAGAGTTCCAGTCTCAGCTCAGTGCATGGGGTGTTTCTCATCTGGAGTATGATTCTTTGCTTCTACTCAGTTCAAGCTCCTCACCAGTAAACTTTAGGTTTCCTTCCAAGTTTGAAATTCTTTGTTTTTTATGATTCTCTTTCAAGAGGCCTTGATGACTTGGCATTAGGAGAGTTGTTATGAGTTGTGGGTTCCCAGTGAAAGATGGATTTGTGTATAAGCAGAGCCTGCAGTCTTTTATCTGTGGGAGTATTGACCAGGAAGTCTCTGGCCGTTCAGCACAGGTGTACGGCCACACTGGGTGCAGTGGAGTGGTCTGCAGGTTCACAGTCTAACTGTTTTCCCCTTGACCTTGGTTTAGTCTTGTTCTCTAAACATCAGTCATACCTTAAAATGAAAGCCTGCAAACCCTTACTTAAGTCTATAGAGTCAGAAAGAGAGAGACTCTTTTGCTGACATTACTGCAGCAAAACTGGCAAGTCTCATCTGAGCTCCTTTGCTCAGCTCCTATGCTGGGATCACCTAAAACTCTTGGAAATAAGTGACTTGGAAAATACAGTGAGAAGGTATTAGGTCACCTAAAATATTAAAAGGGCTCAAAATTTGTGGAACTGAGACTAAATCTAAACCACTGCTATACACATACATACACACTCGTACATATTTACATATGGCATACGTATATATATGGGCAAACACATGTAATGGATATATTATATATGGATATGGGCAAAGGAGGTGATCTCACCTACAAATTTTTCAACAATATTTAGACCTAGAGAATATAATTAGTTCTCCCCCATCTTCTTTGCTCTGCAACAACGGGGAATTAGGAGGGAGCTTGGCCCTCTGTTCCCTTCTCTGCTCATGGCGCCTTATCTGGAGAGCAGGTGGAGTCCTCCCGAGCTCTGTGCTGAGAGTCCTGGCCGCTGGCAGCAGGGCCGCCCCGAGGCCAGAACACAATCCGGCCTGGCGCCCGCGGCGGCTCCCCCTACCGGGAGTCCGGAGCAGCGCCGATGGCTTGGTCCCGGGTGGCACAACCTCTCCCAGCCGCCCGCTCCTTGGAGGCTTCGCCGGAGGGATCAGCGAGCTACCGCCCGCCGGGCCGGACCGCGCAGAGCGGAAGCGCTCCGCCCGGGTAACAAGCATTTTCCAGCACAAGAAATTAGTTGCAAATAAACATCTGAAACGCCGGTTCTGTAAACCAAGTGCCCACCGCACGCCTCTAAACGGGCGGGGCCGTGGGGGTGGTGGGGGTGAGAATGGTGGGAAAGATGCTGGGCCTGGGAAGGAGCCAGGGGTAGGGATGGATGCAGGGAGGCGCCCCACCAAGCGCTCCCCGAGTTCAGAGGCGCTTAAGTTACCAAGGGATCAGGGCTGATCTCAGGAGAGGTAAACGACCATCCTTGGAACACGGAGCCCTTCTTCCCTGCCCGGTATCTGCGCGTGCCTTGGGTAGTCCGCACAACCCTCCCCAGCTCCGGATGCCCTGGGATACCCGGACCCAGGAGAGAGCGCGTCAGCGGGGCGCAGCCACTTTGCACTCGCCGATTCTGACACAACAGATAGTTAATTGGGGCCTTCGAAATCAAGGACTAAGGTGAGCAGAGGAGTCCCCCAGCCCCTGGCTGTAGCCTTTGGGACTTCTCTCCCGCGTCTTGGGTCAGAGCAGCGTCCGCAGCAAAGTCCTTTGGGGTGAAAGACCCGGGTGCGAATTAGTTTCAAAGTGGGAGGTTGCTTACACGTGAGCGGGGTCGCCAGCTCTTTGAAGGGCGCACGGTGCGGAGGCTCCGGCAAGGGTGCAATTCCCGTGCGCGTGTTAGCGCAATGCGCACTCCGCTGGGCCCAAGCAGTCATCAGCTCTGCCAAGTGGGTGCTGCTCCGGGTACCCACTGGTGTGGTGGGTAAGTCGGGAGCAGAATACTGAAGCGCATTACCTGGGAAGCCAAATTTGCAAAGCTTAACCCAATCCTCCTCGGGGGCACTTCTTGTAGAATAAGCTGTTGGTGTATAGCAGCCATACACTTAACAAATATATGGGCATAAAAAATGATAGAAAATAATAGGGTGAAGGTTTGACCCGCCACCAGGCTTCTTGCCCTCGCCTCTTCCGCAGGCCGAGGGCAGTTTTGAGTCAAGTGCAATACGCAGTGGGTGTCACCCAACCTCTCCTGGCTCTGCTGAGGTCGTGATCCCTCTGACCCAAGCAGAAACCCTCCAGCTTCGGAGCAGCCCGGCGCCTCCGTGCCCCAAGTTGGCATCCCCAGACCAAGCTCCAGGGAGTCGGGGGTAAAGAAAGGCCGTCGCTCAGAGCGTCCCCAGCATCTTCCTGGGGATCCTCCGCGGCAGGGGCTGCGACCTGTGTGTGGAAGAGTCGTCTTAGCCCTTTCCGTTATGGGACTCTCAGGCAACAAGATTCCACGGGAGACTGTGACGACCTTCTCCAGCTGCCCACACTTTCTTGCCCGACTGGGCTGAACCCGAGCACAGAGACTGGTGTCTTCCCAGCCACACAATCTTGATTCCCAGCCGGCTGACCAGCTTGGTCTAGGGAGTGAAGGAAGGGGGTAAAGGGGAGAGGAGGAAGGGATTCGTTTCCTGTCTGCTTTCTTCTCTCTGCCTTCTCAGAAGTTGTGCTGTTACAGAGAAAAACTTTCTAAACTACCTCCCCATTTTTCTGGAAGGTGTTGCACACATCTCCCCTTCCCTCAATACACACAGCTTTCTCTACCCCCTGCTCCTCCCACTTTCCGGAAAAATGTAATAGGTGTGAACATCGACTAAGCCCAGTGTCAGTAGCACAGCAACAAGCTAATGTGGGAAGGGGTTTCGCTGGTGTTTATTTCTGAAGTTGCTGATATACTCGTGGCAAGGGAGCTTGGCTTGTTGCAGAGTACGAAGCCAAGCCCGGGGCGCCTAGGCTGTGAACACCTCGCGCGAACTTGGTCCGGCCTCTAGGTCCCTGGCCTCGGGCCCTTATGCTCTGCCGGGGGCTAGGATCAGGTTCCTAAGAAAACAGAAGAGTCAAATAAGTGATCTCGCTACTTTACGCTCCCTGCCCACCCCCACCCCCACCACCACTTTTCTTTTCTTCTTTTCTTTTTTGGTTGATGGTCTGTCTGTACTGGGCGGGTATCCCAGAGCTGAGGTGCAGGAGTATTGAGCGATGCCGGGGCTGGCTTTCCTAGATTTAGGAACCGCCGGGGGGCGGAGGAGAGTCGAAGGGGCATCCACTTCTTTGGAGGGAGGACGCCGTTTACTTCCCGCAGACGACGGGCGGGAAGACCTCGGAGCTGAGGGCTTCTTGGGATGGCTCTTTGAGCAGGTAATTCTGCGGCGAAATCGAGAGCGGGTGACTGACACGCTCGGTGACGACGGCCAGGCGGGGCAGCACCCTTTCCGGTTAACAAGATGATTAACCTTCCTGCCTTGCCTGTAGTGGGCTCTCCCCTCCTCCTTCACCCTCCCTTCCTCCGGGATTAGGGGGTGCTCTTTTCAAGGAGAGACTGGAGACTCGAGATGTGGGCCCTTTCTCGCCTCCGCGCGGCCTTTCCTCGGAGCCAGGCTGGGGAACCCGGTGAGGCACGCAGACCAGTCCCTTCGAGACGCCCGCCTCGCAGAATCGGGTTCACCGGCCCGGTCCCGCACGGTCCCCTGGGTCATCTCCCCCTGCAACCACTTGTCTGAAACTTACCAGATTCCAACCTTAAGGCAGGAAAAAAAGTGTTTCATATACAAACCGATCAGGGTATTTGCAGATAATTGCGAATGTCAAATACTCGGGCGTGATGACAAAGTGCAGAGATTGCCAGGGCCAGAGCTCGGCCTGAGGGGCGGGGGCTGCTGGCGGGGCTCCAGGGCCACCTCAGGCCTGCCCAGAGGCGGGCCTGCGAGGGGTAGAGCAGTCAGCCGCAACTGCCAACAGCCCATTTAACGAAGACGGCTGCTTCTTCTACCCCTCCGCTATGGAGCTGATTCATGGATTCATTCACTTAGTCTATACTGGAGCTCCGCTCAGGGAGGAGGTGCGAGAGTAGATACTGCACCAGCCCAGCTCTCTCTCCCTCACTCCCCACTCCTGATGCACAAATACCTCACTGCAAGATTCCCCACAGGTGGAATTGCTGGGCCTCAGTTGGATGCTTAGGCCCAAAGCGAAGGCCCTGCCAGGCGGTGCTCCCAGAGCTAATGTCCTGTGGCAGAGTAGGAAAGAGCTATAGGCCATTTAGGACAAACAAGTGCACCCTTTGATACTGAGGTTAGTCTTCAATAGAAATAAAGAGGGACATTAAAAAAAAAAAAGGAAGAGGAAGAAACGAAATACTGGACCCACCCACCCCAGTCCTCCTACCGGGTTGCAGGAAGCCATCCTGGTGCCATCAGAGCCTGGGTGCACACGGCCCACCAGAGCTGACCCTGCCAAGGTCTCAGTGACAGCAAAGGTGGCTGCTCTCAACAGCTTTCAGAGCAACTCCTCTGAGACCCTACTGCAGGCACACTCAGAATGTTTCAAGTGCCTTGGATTCTTAAAAAAAAAAAAAAAGAGAGAGAGAGAGAAAGAAAAAGAAAGAAAGAAAGAAAGAAAAAAGAGTGGGGCGTGGAGGTTGGTGTTACTCTTGTTGGATTCCACATCTACTGAAAACTGAGTGGATCAATTATGGGTGATACCATGATGTTGGTGGCAAGTCTGGCTTCCCAGGCCAGAATTGCAGGGGTTTCAGGACCTGGATGCTGAGACCGAGAGGAGCAGTGGAGGCAGGGACACCCCATTCTGCGTTAGGTGGCATAAGCTGCAGTCACTGAGGCTCCGGGGTCCTGTGTCCTAGGCCAACGTGGTGGTGGTGAGGGGGCTGGGAGAGGTATATTGTGGTAGAGATGCTGAAAGACCTTGACCTGACTGCCCTCTCCTTTCTGAGAGCTAAAGAATGTGGTGGGGATTCTTCCAAAGCCGGGAGAAGGCAAGACTAGTGTGTGCTAGTGGGTGCAGCTGGGCTGCAGAGGGAGGGAATTCCTGCCGACTACAGGGAGCCCTCTGTGCCTGTCTCTCTCCCCAGCCCTCAGCCCTCTTCCCCTTTCATTGAATGCCTGAAGTCAGATCCTACCTGGAAACCCTCAAAATTTTACACTCCACTTGTCCGAGGTTTCCAATGATGACAAATTTGAAAAACGCTTCGGCTGAAGCCCGGCACCTAAGACTGAGAGTTGGGGGGAGGGGAGGCTGTTGGATAAAAGCTCCTTGGAAAAGACACACTTGCCTCCCCCTTTTTCGCCACGCGGAAACTGGCCGGTCTGGACAAGGGATTGCGCTGGGCTAAGGCCTCGGGCTGGGGAGAGCTCCAGCAGCCTGAAAGCCGAATCCGCAGAAGTTATCCACCTGGCTCCTTAGCCACCGGCCAACAGGAGGGCTCTGGGCGTCCCGCCCTTCACGCCTGTATTAGGAAGGCCTGAGTCTGGCCGGGAGACCTGACTTGAGGTCTCTTGGGAGGAGCAGGGGGGGGCCAGTTCTGCAGGGGACTTGCCCAGTTCCAGTGAGGCTGATGTAGAAAACAATAGCTCTGTCCTCAGCCTGGGTGGCCAGCCGGGGCCGCACGTGTAAGATGTGATTCTATCTGACTTTCCAAATCTAAGTGCATTGATTGAGGCCCAAAGAGTTCACGGCGCATAACTGTCTTAATTAAACCTGCTATAAACAGACAAATCACTTCTTGTTCTTGTAAATAGAGCTTGGGGAGATGGCACAGGGTCTGGCAAAAGCCAGGCTTGGGGAACATTCTTAAAAAAGGAAAAGAGTACTGAGACACAGACAGAAAAAGAATAAAACTGGAGTATCCACATCTTCAGAAAATAGCTCAACTGAAACCAAAATATGCCATAGCAGGGAAGTAATGTGAGACACCCTAAGTTCCCAGAGCAGCTCAGTGGAGGCTGGTAGCCCAGGATGGGACCAATGGTGGAAAAGCAGGGAGCCGGAGAGACCACAGGTTGTTTGGGGGAGGACAGGTGCCCATTGCTGAGGCTCTGAGCTACTCTACTTGGCCCTGCACTTTCCTTGCCAATCCTTCCATCTTTCCCTGCCACTGATCTCAACTTCCTGATGCTGAGAGACAGTGCTGGGAGGACAAGTACTCTCTCAACTTGGTCAGCTTGGGGGACAAGGGCTGGTCACCAAGAGCTCAGAGATAGCAACAACTGGGGATGATGGGTGATCACAGGAGTCCAGCAGGGAGCAGATGGGAAGAAAAGTTGTCTGTGATCCTCTGGGAAAGCAGAAAATGGGGAGTATGTACACCCACAGCTCAGATTCTGCTGTCCCTAAGTGCCGGCAAGGGCTGGGGGATGATCTTGAGTAGGGTCAGGTGCTCCAGTGCCCCAGCTGTTGGGTGTCCAGAAGAGGTTAGGTGTGTGGTAGCTCTGGGAAGAATGCGCGAGACGTCCTTCACTTGGAATGTGCAAAGGGCCGGGTCTGTCTCCAAGTAACTCCGGGTCTCCGGAAGTTACCTGGCAGGGGCAGCCTTCAGCAGACTTTGGGTCTTACAGCATAAAACGAGACGAACTAAGGGGAGCCCACCACTTTTCTAGCTAAAAGTGGAAAGGAAAAGTTGTCTATAATATGTAAATACAGGAGATATGAGTGCACAGGTTTGGGTGGGTTCCTGGTAACTTCTGGAGCCGACTTTTCCCTGGTCTTGGTTTGCAAACTTTAATTCCCATTTCTTTTCCTTTACTATTTAGCATATGACTCTAACAATAATCTGATTCAGAAATACTCTTCATTTCGTTAGGCTAACATTGATAAGGAATTTAAGTTCAGGTAAATTTTAGCACAACACTTTTCTAAAAAGTAACTTTAAAAGTGTTTTTAACTTCCACACAACAAAAACGAAAAAAGTATATATCACTATGGTTGGAGAGAAACATTCTTAGATTGCCTTTATATTTCAGAGACTTTGTATAGGTGCCAGCAACTCCGCAGACACTAACAAATGGGTTATTTGCAGTTATTGTTCATGAAAGGTCTTTTATATTTTTAAATTACGGCATGGTTCCCAGGTGGAAAAATTCCTTACAATTAAGAACTGGTTTTCAAGAAGATTGGAAAACCAAAACAAAAATTACAACGTTTTATCATATAGAAGTCTTTACTGAAAACAACGGATATTGAGTTGAAGTGAGAATGTAATGAAAGTTAATTAAAATGCAAACTATTAGGGAAACACTGCAGATGTCTTTCTGTCATATCCAACGGGACAGTCTTTAGATATTCCACCCTCCCTTATATTATACTTGTATTGTGAGACTTGAATGGTTGTCAACAGTTTTCTGTTGACAGAAATAACAACAGTTCACCTTTGAAAACTCTTCACTCAAAGCTACAATGATGATTGCTCTCGAGACGAAGGACTTCTGAAACAAATAACTTTCACACATCCACACTCACACTTGCACACCCCAAACGCACACGCAATTGCCGGTTTTTGAAAACGTTGCCTCTGAATGAGAAAGAGAGAGAGAGAGACTGAGAAAGTCGAACTCGAGCTTAGGTAACCAACAAACCCAATTACTAGGCTTTATTGATACTAAAAGGAAAAGTTCCCCTCGTAAAATTTCTCTGAGCTTATTAGTTATTTAAATCAGCCCCAGGGTTGGACGCGTGACGCCGCAGGCACCTTCTGTCGGCTCCTGGAGGTGAACAGCCAGCGTCCCTGCGCCGACCCACAGCCCCTCGCTCCGTCCTAGGCACTTGGGGCGAAGGCGGGCGCAGCGAGCCGAGGTGAGCCACTGGGCAGGGGCGCAGGGCCCGACACGCCGGGAGAGAGCTCCGCGTGGCCTAGGGTAGGACACCGGGCATCACACTTTGGAAAGGAACAGGTCCCAGCCAATAATAAGGGAGTAGGCGAGTAGGCCACGCGACCGCGAGGCGCAGGAGCTCAGCCGGCCCGCTGCCTGGCTCGCCAGACCCCGGCCCGCTGGGCACCGGCGCCTGCGACCCGGCCGGAGCGCTGGTGTTCGCGCCGTGAGTCGGGCGCGGGGCGTCTCAGACCTCCAGGGCTCGCTAGTGTTTTGTGTGGGTCTGGGAGCTTTGCAATTGGGTGGGCACCAGGTGAATTTACACCTTTCTGGGTCGCTGTCTCAATAGTTAAGTCCCTCTGTGTGTGTGTGTGTGTGTGTGTGTGTGCGCGCGCGCGCGTGGAAATGGTGGTGGGGGTGTATGTGAACAGCTGAATTTATTGAAAATAAACCCCAACCTGCCCAGTGAAGTCCTCTAAGCCCGACACGGGGTTCCCAAGTCCGGATGTGGCTCCGGGACCGCGCGAGGCGATGCCCTGTTCCTCTGGGCTTGGCTGTAGGGCGGGGAGGGAAGGCACCACGGGGTGGGGGAGAACTGAGCCCGAGTCGCCGCCGTCACGGTCACCTGGGCCTTTCCCGGAGGCCAAGGTCTTGACGGACTGAAACGGTGTCCGAGGGGATTCGTGATACCGAGAAAACAGGCGAGGCGCCAGCTCGGGAAGCCCTCTAAGTTGGCCCCCACTCCTTACGAGTTTGGGCCGCCGGATACACTGCCCTCCTCGTCCCTGGCTCCAGTAGGTGTCTGGGACCTTGGGTCCCGCAGCGGGCTTTTTCGCCCTCTCCGCTTGGTTCAAGACCGGCGTGGGCCCATAGCCTCAAAGCGTTCGGGAGGCAACTGCGGTTTGGGTCCCCTTGCACCCGGCTGCCTGAGCTTGCCTGCCCCTACGAGGGGTGGGAGCGGATTTCTGGACGCCTGCTGGCCTGCCTGAAATTTGGGGTGCGGACCGGGTGCTATCTTGGGCTTTCCAGGTGTACTTTTCATTTCAAGGGGTTGGGGCAAACTGTGGGCGTTCGTATTTTGCACGCGCCAGGGCGTTTTTGTGTTGAGTGGCCCGGTGGTACCCTGGGCCAGGGACCTGCCCATCCCCCGCCACATCCTTAACCCGTGGACTGCAAGGCGACGCGGAAGAGTTGGCTCCGGGACGCGACCAGCAGAGCCGGCGCCGAAGGTTTCGGCCTCAGCCCACGCGGTGGCGCTGTCGGGAGAGGACGCTGGGGCTCTGGGCCGGGACCCGGGCAGTGACCCGGACTCGAGGGTGGCGGGACATTGACGCCAAGCCGAGGCCTCGGGGCTCTTCGCAGCCACCTTGGGCCTGAGATCCTCTGCCTCACTCGGTGTTTCCCTAAGAAAACGCAGCGGGTCGGGAGCGCCACCCGGGGCCCCAACCCCGGCAGCTCCGAGCTGGGGGCGGGGACGCAGCGGCGGCTCCTTTGGCGCTTCCTTTTCTTCCCCCACCCTTGCCTTGTTGTCCCGGTTTACAGTCGATTTCTACAAGTAAACTAGATTAGCAGGGCAGTCATTCTCTCGCAGCGTGGTTGCAGAAGGGGACCCACCTATTAAGTTCTGGGCTCTGCAAAAGAATGAAGGGCGCCCCGGGGGGCGTTGCCTGGTGTGGTAGGGTGGTGCTCCAGGCCGCAGGACCCTCCGTCTTCCCCGGTCTCCCGGCCCGCGGCCGCCGAAGGGACACCAGATCTCCCACCAACGACTCCCCCAGCTCTGAAACCTATCTCCTCGCTTTCTTCCCCCAGGGCAGGCAGTGCCCACACCCGACGCCCATCTCCTACTCCGGGAAGCCCAGTGCAGAAAGCTCCGCGTCCTCGCCTGAGGCAGCTCCTGGGCCGACCTTGGCAATTCCCTTCCCGCCCACCCGGCCCCTGAACGGTCGGCCCCACTAGCCCCAGACCCTCGGGCCTCTGGGGTGCTAGGCTCACCGCCTAGCGCGGACTCGTTGCCCACCATCCTTCCCCATCAGTCGTCCCTCTGAGGCGTATCTCTCTGCTCGGGCCGCAGGGGCTCATTCGTTTGGGGCCGGGAGGAGGACCTCCACAGTCTCTACCTCCGGCGGCCGACGGCTTCCTTCCCTCTCCGCCCCCGCCCAGACCCTCTGAGCTGCCGGGGGAGCCAGGAGTCATTTATCTTTGCCTGGCGCGGGTTGGGATTTGTCCGGCTCTGATGCCAACGAGGAAGGCGTGCGGATAACGAAGTAAGTGTCCCCCGCCCTGCGCTCCGGTCAGTCCCCAGACGCCCGGAGCACTCTGGGAAAGGGCTGAAGCCCACCCTGGGCGAACCGTCCTCCAAGGCGCGTCCCCCACTGGGGTATTCTGGCCCCTGGCTCTTGTCCTCTTGGCGCATCTGATTTCCAGTCTAAGCCCCTCGCGGTTATGCCGTCCGAGAAAGTGTTGGTCGCCAACTCCCCACGGACAGTCCGCGGCGGAAATTGGCTTCAGAGCTGGCGTGGGCTTCATTTGAAAGAAATGATTCCCTCCCGCCCTCCTCCCGCCCCCAGGAGGGCAAGCTCCAGGGGAAGAGGCAGGCCCGCTTGGGTTCCTAGAAGCCGTCGAAAGCTTTTGACGCGGGCGATTCCCATAGTTTTCCCTGCGTGTTCCAGGGTTGAGGGAAAACGCGGCGCAACTTTCCAGGGCTCTTTAAAAGGCAGGGTCTCTCTGCCTGGGTGACCGAACTTGAAAGCCATGGACCTTGGGGATGGATGCCGGGCCCTCAGAGCCCGGGATGGCCCAGGTGAGAGCCGAAGTCCCGCGCCCGGCACCCTGCACCCTCCACCCGAGCGCCCAGGCCTACGCTGTCCGGAGCGGGCCTCTAGGAAGGAAGGTTGACCAGGGTCGAAAGCACGCACAACAAAAACTTGGTGTCGACAAAGAGAAATCAAGAAACGTCATTAGAGTGCAGGCCATAAAAGAAGGCCTGACAGAGAGAAAAGGAGAGAAGATGGAAATAAGAAAAACCATACACCTTTAACACTAGCATATAAAGATCTATTGATTTTTAAAATAACAAATCCGTGTTTGTGAAAAACAGGCGGCCTTTTACTAAATTACATAAGGAAAACTTGGGAGGTGGGTGAAGAAAAGGGGAAAAGTCTGAGCAGATTCCCGACAAAAACGTCAGTTAGAAGGAAACTGAGGGATAAAAATGTCCCCCAGATGTGAACTCCATGTTTTGAGCATGGAAGCAAACTATCTCCTAATGCACAAAATGGGTTTTAGATAAAAGTATTTTTAAAAATCAAACGTAATTAAAACAACTCTTTTCTCATGATTTTGTTTTAAAAAGTTTGGAAATAAACCTTTTGAGGGATACAAAACGAAACCAAACAAATATTCTTGAATCATCAGCAAATTTATTTATTTACTGTTTTAAACAGTACAAAATTCTAGCGAAAGGTAAAACTATTAAAATATATCTTATTGTCGAAATTAAACCTGCTGGAAATAATCGCTTCAGTTGAAATAAGGTCAATACAAAAATTGTGCAGTAAAAAGCGTATGTAATTTGAAACAAAAAAGGCCTTTATTAGAGACAAAACTCGAGAGGACAAAAACCCACACCGGACATACATCACAAAACTTCCTAGAACTCTCCTTTAAATCGGAAGAAATTTGTAAAATGTGATATGAAATACAACTCTACAAACATCCAAAATACATTTCTGGTCATAATTAATCGTATCTGACATTTTCCTCTAAGTTTAATGCAACTTTAAATAATTTAGGCTTTTTCCTAACATGATAGATTTTTTTCAGTATCAGAAATGGACAAGAGGAAACTCCAGTAAAGAGAAAAGCAATGAATTTAAAAGGGTGCAGAATCTGAAAACAAACTAACCACAATGTACATTTAATTGTACTTAATTGTATATTTCATTTAAATAGTCCTTCTCAGGGGTTTAATAATTTAGAATCAATAGTTCCCTTCAAAACATAATAAAATATTTACACTTTATAAAATATTAACCGATTAACAATACAGCCGTGTTGTTTATAAGAGTGTAACTGAAGTCCTGCAAATCATGCTGTTGACACAAGCCTGTGAGGTTAGCGAAGTGATCCTTAGCAAAATGTAAATGAAGATCTTCAGACAGTGGTGTTTATAAAATAGCTCATTAATGACTTAGGATTGAATCGCTCCAACCATTCGCATCATCAGATATAATAATAGTGACGAATCAGACAGGAAAGATCCTGGCTAAACCATTTGCATTTTTTTCCAGAAGTACTGAACTCCTAATATCACCAATTCTTCTAAGTTCCTGGACATTGATCCGGAGGAGGATTCGCAGTTCAACATCAAGGTAAGGAAGGATACAGCATTGTTATCGTTGTTGAGATATTAGTAAGAAATACGCCTTTCCCCATGTTGTAAACGGGCTAAGTTTGACAGTGGTAGTTGGCTTTTGCAACACCCCCTTCCCATTTCGACATATTACAGATTGAAGAAAAAGTTTGTTGCTCAAAACTTACAGTTTGTTTCTTTGCAGCCCCAAACCTTTTAGCTACCACCACGGGTTGATTTACTAGACCCACCTTTGCTCTCACCGACTTCGAACTGTGCATTTTCTCCCACTCTTTTGACTGGGGGTGGTATGCGGGGGGAGGATGGGGCTTGGTGAAGAAAACCAGGGAAAGGCAAACGCTGCCTAAAACTCCCAGGGTGGCTCCCCTAAGAATTGCTATCCTGCTTGTTTCTTTTCTCGGCTGGGATCCGACCGACTCCCAGGTCGCCTCGGACTTCTTTGGAACTTGGTGGGCGGCGCCTAGGTGCGGGGTTCGTGGTGATCTGGGCGCCGACACTTAGGCCGGGGGCAGGTTTCCTTCCTGGGACCCTTTCTCTTCCAGAGGCTCTCAAGCCTCTAAGCCCGTGCGCATGCCGCCTACCAGGTAGATGCGGCGAGTGGAAGGCAGCCTTGTCCCGGGCACGATCGGCGGACTCAGCTTTTCGCAGTCTCTGCTCCCAGCTGGGATTTACAGAACTGCTCCCGAGAGCGTTTCCAGAAACCGAACTTAGTTTGGCCCTCTGGCGCCGCCGTACAGTCAACGCTTCTTAAGGGGGATCGGTGGCTCTTGCTGCGGGAGATGTGGGAGAGCCCTCGGGGGTCCTGGGGATTAGGAGGGAGAGTCAACGTGTGCGGGAGGGACATGAGGTGCAACCAGTTGAGGGGGATTCTCTGGCCTCAGGGCCGGCGGGGATGCGTCCACATTTTCTCGCCTAAGGTCCTAACGGCTAATGTCCGCCGACGCCCCGGGTATCTCGCGGGGGCTGCGGCCCCTGCCCACGTGCTTTTCCTTAAGGAGGCAGCGCGCCCAAGCGGAATCGCAGGGACAAAAGCGCGGCCAGAGGCCAGCCTGCTCGGCTAGTGCCCGCGCCACCTTAAATGAGCACCGCGGCCGGAGTCGGGCTGCCGGCGGCCGCGGCCGCGGGAGTCGGCAAAAGTTTGTGGCTCTGTTACGCCTTCGCGGGACCTGCTGGGGACGCTCCTGTGCGGCCTCCCCCCGGGCGGGGAGGCCGGGTCCTCAGGGCACAGCTCTGTTGGCGCCAGCAGCCCTGGGCTCGAGCAGCTTGGGGTCCCCAGGAGCCCCAGTCCTGTAGCCCGAGGACAGGCAGCCCCACCGCCCTCGCCACCACCGCGTCACGGGCTCCAGGCGGCCCGGTTTGCGCCGCTCGCGATGTCGCCGGAGCGGCGAGCGCTCCAGCGATGCCATCCAGGGATGCACCCCGCTCTGCATCCACCACGCAACCCCCATTCCTGTGCCACCCACAGCCCGGCGGGCAGTGGCCGTGCTCCTGCCATTCGGGACACCCCGGCTATTGTTCCGGACTCGCGGCCGTGCCAGCTTTGAAGGAGAAGCGGCCTTCCCTGCGCGCGCGGCGGCACGAAGCGCGGCGGGCCGGGACGTTCGGCTCGGCGCGGAGGGGGAGCTCGCAGGCACCGGGAAAAGTTGCGCGGAGGGGCGGAGGCGGTGGGTGGTGGGCGGAGGCGGTGGGTGGGGGAGGCGATCGCCCTCCTATCTCCAAAGTCGAAAGTACTCCGCGCAGTTAACAGAGCTGGGAGCCGAGGCAGCCGCGGTCGCCTCTTGCGCGTCGGTCTGCGTCTCGGCCGGCAGACGCGGCACCCAGCGACTGCCTTGTCGCCGCCGCCTCCGCGCCGGGACGAGTGCGCCTAGGGGCTGGGCGAGGCGGCCGCGCCCTGGACCCGCCACAAGGAGGAGGATCAGACCCTGGGCCCCGGTGCCCGCCTGCGCCCAGACGCACCCACCCGCTGGCCGCGGCCACCGCCTCGCGCCGCACTCGGTTCTCTGCCATCGGTCCTTCGCCGCCTCGTGCACGAGGTTCTCGTCACCCCGCTCCGACCGCCGACTCTCCCCTTCCTCTTCCCTCCTCCCTGCCTCCCACCCGCCCCTCGCCTGTCCCTCTGCCTCCTTCGCAGCCCCGCCGCCGTTGGGTCGCCGTGCTCACAGCGATTGATTGATTGATGTTTAATTTCCTGCCAGGCGGGGCCCCCCTCCCCCCGCAACCTCCCCAGCCCTCCTCCCCGCCCCCCACTCCCCTCTTTTCTTGCGGTGGACCAGTCTGGCTTGGGTTTAGGTTTAGATCCATCCCCCCCACCCCCATCCCGAAATAATCCAGAGACTTCCCCTACCCCCACCCCAAATTATTATTTTGAAGGCGCTAGATCTGGGGACCGAAAGGGGGAGGGGGAGAAATCGGAAACCGAGGACAACCCAAAAGGACTCACTTTGCCTGATGACTCAACGCAACTAATAATCATCTCCCTCTCAGTGTGTCTCTCTCTGCGGCTTGTCAGTGAGTCCGGCTCTGGCTGCTGGCAGAGGCGGCCGAGAGGGGAGAGGCTGGAGGTGACAGCTTGGGCGGCCGCCGCGTTTCCTCCCGCGCGCGGTCCCGGGTCCCTGCGTCTTCTCGGCTCTTGGTGTCACCGGTCCCACCGCTCTGGCCGCGCCTCCTCGCGAGCTAGCCGCCCTGCGAACCGGCAGCCCCGGCTCGCCGCCGCCGCCGCCTCCGGGTTCTCAGCCCTTTCTCTCCAGAACGGGTCTCCTTCCCGAAGGTGTGAAAAGGCTCTTTCAGCCTCCTTCTCTTCCCCCCTCCTCCGCCGTCCCCTCCCCCGCTCGCTCGGGTGTCCCTTTGGAGGAGTCCTTTCCCTCTCCTCCTCCTCCCCCTCCTCCCTCCCCCCATCATCATCATAACAACCATCTCCGCACCAGAAGAAGACACCCTGACCCAGGACCTTAAACATTAGGACCTGGGGAAGAGGGAAGGGGAAGGAGTAAAGAGGAAGACTAGGAGAACACTGCAAAGCCAAGCACCAGAAACTTTCCACCCTGGATTCTCTACTTTTGCTCCATGGACAGAGCCCCAGTCAGCCAAGTTTCAGACAGACCGTGAGCAGTAAGTACGCAGGGCGAGGGCTCCCGCGCCGCGCTCGGGAGTTCGGGGAAGCCCAGGGCCAACGAAGTTCCCTCCCCGCCGCTCTCGGCCTCTCGGACCGCGAAGTCGGGGAATGCAGGCGGAAGCCTCGCCCTCAGCCCTCCTGCTCCGTGTCTTCATCTCGCATCCTTCCTTTCACCTCCCCCTGCCACCCCCACCTTGTCTCCTTGACCCGTGGCGCCGACGCTGCTCGCGCGGCCAGAGCGCCCACGAGGATTCCCAGCGCGCACGCAGTACGGTGCCGGGGTCTTGCTTCTTGCGGGTGTCAGTGACAACGCGAGCGCCGTTTCATCAGGTGTTTCCCCTCCTTCCCCGCCCCCCCCACCCCCCCAATCCAGGGGTGTCGAGACCTGCGGCTTCCGTGGGGAGCGCACTGCCAACCTAGTGACCCAGAGGAAAACTTTCTGGAGCGATGTTAAAATTGGGGCGGATGAAGGCTGCTCTTGCACTAAGAATTCAAATGCTTTTTGCTTTTGTGTTTTATATTGAAGAGCTTTAAAAAAGCACTCGGGATCAGATGAAGATAACGCTCCAAAATAATAACGATTGTAGCGCCCGCCTTTGTGATGGAGGTTATTCTGATAAATACCTCCAAGTGTTTTCGGATGCTTATTAATGTGGAATTAGGGTTGATTTTATGCAGGTGTGTGCTTATCTTAGGACTTGCTCCGTATAGGTAAAAAGCGGGTATTCAAGGGGTTCTTTCGCCCGGCCTTTGGCTCCTGCCTGGCCATTCACAGCGCATTTACCGGGTGGTTAATTCGGTTATGGACTTGCGCACACCCCCAACTCCCTTCCCATGTGGGTGGAACGTCTTTTTCTGAAGTTCACTTATTCCGCAACCCTGACCCCGGGACGGGCTAGGCTGTAGCACCCAGGAACGGTTTATGCCAACCCCGTCCCAATGAATGGACCACTTCTAGGCGCCCCTGGGTGCCAACCCCGGCCGCGACCCCGAGGGCTGACTTCTGGGGAGCTGCGACTGGGCAGAGTCGTCGAACCGAGGCGCTGGGCTTCCTGGGGGCCGCCCAGTGTAAGGTTGGGACCGGCTTCCCGGCTCGGGCCCCTCGGGCAGCGTGGGAGGAAGTTTGTGTGGCTGTGGTGCAGCGCTCTGCCACTGGCCTGAACGTCTATCACGTGTATGAGCGGTTTTCCCTCTTTTTTCTCCCTCCCCCTTCCTCCCCCCACCCCCTCCCTAGGTCCCTGTGCGTTTTATTGCGACCTGCCGGTGGGAACTTTGTCTCCGAGTCGGAGCAGCATGGAGCGGCGGAGCGAGAGCCCGTGTCTGCGGGACAGCCCCGACCGGCGGAGCGGCAGCCCGGACGTCAAGGGGCCTCCCCCGGTGAAGGTGGCCCGGCTGGAGCAGAACGGCAGCCCCATGGGAGCCCGCGGGAGGCCCAACGGCGCCGTGGCCAAGGCCGTGGGAGGTAACAGCCCGGAGCAGGGAGGCGCGCAGCCCGCGGCCCAGTGATAATGGCCCGGGTGTCAGGGTTCAGGTTGATTAGGCGCTGTCGCGGTGTAGGATTACAGGAAGTGAATTCCAGGTTGCCAAATAATGCCCCCGTCGCCTCTCATCTGCAACTGGTAGCTTCATCTCCAGTTAAAACAAGAAAGTGGTTTTACCCAGAGGGTGGCATTTTTTGGGCATTTTGCCACTGTGTGCTGAGGTGTTGGCAGGTTTATGTCACAGCCAGCTAACTGTTTCTAGATTTTCCTAGAGAGCTTTTTAGTGATTTAACTCTTTTGCCTTGCCTCGGAGTGTCTGTTGTAGGGATGAAGTTCACGTGCGTTCGCTTTTAGGGAATAAAATAGTCATTAATGCTCAGGCGAGTACAGGAACAAGGAGAGTTGATGTTACTTTGTAGTGAGGACAGTGCTTCAAGACAGATGAATGACAACTGGGAATATTTCCTGCCACGTGAAATGTGGGAAATAAAGAATCACCATGAATCCATCAGGCCCTTAGAAGCTTAAATGCTGCTGTTGTCTATAAAGTTTAGTCATATGCATTCGTAACTTTATTATGAATTATAGGAGAACAGATAAAAATAGCAAAGTAGCCTTATCAACTAGATGTAGTTTCCCCTCCAAAGAATTTATTAATAATTTTATTTAAAGAAAATCTTTTGTAGTTTTTACTACTTAAGCAACTACTTTCTTTTAAAGTTGTCAGGAAAAGCAATCATACAAAATAAAGATATGGGAGAAATTTAAACATTGAAATATTTTGGAGTTTGTATGCCATTTGCTTAGTTGTCTTTTACATGTAAAATCCACAATTCCACATGGCATGCAGGTTTTCTGTGTGTTTGGGATAAATCACTAGTTTAATTTTTTTTGCCTCTAACGTTTTTTCTCTAATAATTTCAACAGTAGCCCATTTAATATTCAATATATTAACTTGTCTTAAATGATATAAAACCTTGGCAAACCTTAATGATAAGCTCCCACCCCCTTGTTGTAAGTGTCTATTGTGTGTATTTCAAAATAGTTACTTACATCTAAAAATGTTCATTCCTCCTTAAAGAGTTGAACACATACGTTTTATAAAATCGTATTTTTTTCTTTTTACTTATTTTGCTATTTCTATTTCTTCATGGTAAATACTCAGGATGGTTTGTCTCAGTCTTTCACATTAATCGTCTCACTTGAGAAGTATTCATCCTTTCAATGTTGTAAGTTAAAAAGTTTGGTGATGGATTCTGGCTTGTTTATCTCCCCTTTTTGGGACTTGAAAATATACTTTATTGAAGCAAAAGAAAACAGTTCTGTGACCCACTTTTTAAAAGAGAGGTTTATTAATTTGTTGTCCTGATACTGGAGCAAATAATGTCAGACTTTTGGCATAATCAGTTAGTATATGCATATAAGAAATAAAAATTCATAGAGTATGATGGTACCAATTATGAGATATGCTAAGTGCTGAAAATGTTTGAAAAAGTTCTGAAACTCCTTGGAGACAGTGTGTTCCAAAGTGGCCTTTGTGGACAGAAAAGGCTTGGACTTAAAATTTTGGTATCTTTCTGAAGATCTAATAAAATTCACTAAATTGAAAGGAGCTGTAAACATTTTAGAATGTAATTGTTAACAACGTGCTTCCCTAAAACAAGTTTTTTCCCCTCCTCTATATCATGTTGAACTATGAAAGAAAGTGCCTTGTTCTGTTGACCAGGGATAACTTTAGTGTTAAATAGTGGTTGGTTTTCAAATTTTCTGAGACTGTAGTTCACATTTGAGCCCTTATATGTTTAATATAAACTAAAATTATTATCTTGGTGAAGAATAATAGATTTGTTTCAACCAGCTGCCTTAGACACTTTCTCTTAATTAACTTAATTTAGTAATAGCAGAGGTCTTATTAGCTGCTTCCCAAATTGAAAATAAAGATGACATTATTTTGTCTCAATACATATCGTTTATAATACATGATAGTAAACTGGTTAAAATTGTTTAGTGGAATTTAAATTTTTTTTAAAAAGAAAGCATAATAGTGTGTAAAGAGATTTAGACAACTTTAGAATATAACAACTTAGAAGATAAGATTTTGATAGTACAAAGGTTTCTAATTGAATGTTAACAAAATTATGAGTTTAAGTTTATATAATTTCCAAATGTATGTTAAGATGTTAATAGTTTCTTTGTAACTGTTAACCATGTATACAGTTTGGAGCAAAGCCAGGCCTTTTGAAAAATGCACATTCTAAATTTTAAAAAATGTTTAAAATACATTTCTAGTTAGTTTTTTTAATAATTAAAGGATTTTTTTGAACATAGAGTAAATATAAAGTAGATTATATTTCTACCATTCTATGTTCTTTTGTTTAAATTTTCTTTATAAAGCAATATAATAAGCATAGATAACTACACAAGTATTTATAGCTCTGTATCATTTATTACCGTTTTCAGATATATTGCAGTCTTTTCAATAGTGTAAAGATGGATACAATAAAATTTGTCTTAAAAGTGGAGCCAAAAATTTGGGAGTACATATTTGTTAATCTTTAGTGTTCCTCTTTCTTAAAAGCTGTTCTTTTAAAAATAAGGGAGATCAAGTTAATTGGTCGTCAAATCAAATAGCAAGTTATCTTACTGTTTTTGATAAGCAGTGAGGTAAATATAGTTTAAATATACTTCTGAATGCATTGGTTGCAATAATAAATTCTGCTGTTACTTTACTTATTTAGGTAGAGGGAATTTACTGTGTTTTTTGATGAGAACTAAGTATTCATAAAAGAAGGGGCATTACTTTAGTGTCTCAATTTAAATAGAAGAGAGGGTAGATACACTGTCACTGTCTTTAAGGTTGTGTTTTAACAGGGGACTTAAAAGTGGATTGTTTACTATGTGGTTAGCTTTAGAAGACTCTGTTAGAAACTAGATGTTTTGCTTTGTCTTTCCAACACTTTCTGGGATGTTTTTACTCTTATCTGAGCAGTGTGTTTTAAAGCATGTATGTAATAAAATGTAAGTGCTCAGATGTGTATGTCAGTCAGCTTTTACAGACGGTCCTTAGGAAAAAAAAAAAGGCTAATATCTCTTTAAAAAACATATGAAGGCTAGGAGAGAGTTTAGAGCTAGCAAGAGCACCATGGTGTTGACAGCTTTATATCCCTGCTGGGTAACATTCACTTACTAGAATTGGCGTCCCCTCTCAGCTAGTAATTCACTCCATAAGGATTTTGAAAAAGGATGATTAATGGTGGGGAAATTTATATTTGTGAAATTGTTGATTAAAACTTACAGATCTATTTGAAGATTTAGGAAAAGAAGGGATTATTAAGGATGATGAAAATAAGAATCAGATGATCCTTTTTACCACTATTAGCATAAGTACCTAAAATGTTCTGCTGTATGGAATGCTTCAGCCACGCAACTTACAGCATAAAATGAAAGTGATGCCAATCAAGTTTCCAGAGGAAGCAAGGCATTCTGCTTTTCTCCTGGACTGCTGAAAGGTGCTGGCCAGTTGTGCTTTAATAGCAATAAATTATTGTGCTTCATTCATTGTTAACACAAGCATTTTCATTTTTTAATGTTTGGCTTAAAGAAGAACTTTCAGACAGCTTTATTTAAACTGAATGAACAGCGCTTGAATATACCAGATGGTGTATTTGCTGATAGGAGACATTAAACATCAGAAATCTTTTTGATATTTTTCATTTTCCTATGAATTTTTATGATTTTTTGGTGTTAAATGTTCTACCTTTTAGGGAAAAATATTTAAACATTGAAAATATCTTTTAGAGAGATTTGCTTTTTTTATTAAAAAAACTTGCTTATTTCTGAAAAATAATTCATGTTTTATAAATAACAATTTAATTTTGTTGGCATACTGTCTGTTAAAGTTATCTTATAACTAGTCTACCTGAAGTACACCTATTCGTGCTACCAGGCAGCCCTTTCAAGAACATAACTGTCTTGTTGCAAGGGGAAAAAAATCATTATGCAGTACACACTGATGTATTCAAATAGGGAAGCAAATGTGATCAAGATTGTTAGTCAGGGCCTCATTTAAAGCTGAACATTGTCTACAACAACAGTTAGTTTAATTGTCTACATGTGGAACACTTCCTTTTAGATGAAAAGAAATGCAGTTCGGGTCAGGTGTAGTCACCATATCAGCAACAGTAGAGAGACATTTAACTTTTTGAAAGGAATGCAGATATGAAAGTATAGATAGGTATATATTGAGATTATAAAATACTTAGAAATATATTGTTAACATGGGCAAAATGGAGAAAACTCCATTTCCAAGGATGAATATCATAATATTTGTAGGAAGTACACATTACTTCAAAAGAGAAAAGATTGTATTTCCCCCTCCTCACTTTTTTTTTTTTTTTTTTTTTTAAGGTTTTAAGATCTTTTAAATAGAATGAACTTAGGCTTTGGGGTCATCCAACAATCTAGCCTGTCCTCTGTAGTTTTGCTGAGGTAGAAAAATAACTCTTCTCTAAAGTGTTTTTAGTTCTTGGCCTGTTATTAAAATAAAGATATACTTGGTTAAAAAAATATATGCAGTGGAACATACACATTAAACAGAACATAGGGTATCCGCCCCTCAAAGTCCTGAGCATAATTTGATGTTTCAAGTAATTTTGGAAGCCTTATGTTCCATCAGCAGAAACCCACTGACCATTGTATACTCAAGATCATCTGTAGTGCAGTGTGTGTGTGTGTGTGTGTGTGTGTGTGTGTGCGTGTTGGAACTACATAGATGTCCCTTAAGGCATCTGTTTTTTAACCCCTGCAGAAAATAAGCAATATCATCCTTTCCCAGAGGGTTGTAACCAGCAAAGTCTGTACATATGAGATATCCTGTTTGAATTCTTCTTTTCTTTCTTGAATTTTGTTTTAACCAATCTGTCTCTGTAGAGAAGGGAAAACAGACTAATCATCATCTATTAGATAGCTAAGAATATGAATTTGAGTCATTTTAAGTATATGGAAATCAGTTTTATTCCAGGCAAGACTACAGTAATTATTTGGTATATCTGACAAAGTAGTAAGCAGTGAAGTTTGATGGTTATAATTTAAAACCCCTATTTTTCTTTCTTTTTAAAAAGTATTTATTATAGAATCAGCATATATGTATATATTTAAAAAGACATGTTAAATTTACAGGGCTAGATGAATTCCAAATAGTATTATTTTCTTGGGTTATACTTATCTTTTAAAGCTTTTTAGGTTTCTGTTGGAATAAAATTTCTCACCATTAAAATGTTTCTTATGACTAAGAACCCACATTAGGTGTGTAAAATATGTACATTGTTTTATTTCAGAAAGCCAAACTTTATCCTATATAGCATGTAAATTAATAAAGAATTCTTTATATTGTTTAATCAGTAGGCTTTTAAAAAACCTATATAACTAATATATGGTAACATAGTAATTTTTACTATCTTCCTTACATGAATACTGAGATACAATGGCATTTTGGAACATATTTAAAGATGGAGCATTTGACAAAAGTTGTATGTGTAACAGTTTGTCAGTGAAAAGTGACAAGTGGGAAATGACAAATGAAATGGCATCATCACTCTTTATTTTGATAAAAATGTCTCAATTTGCAGTGATATAATACTGTTTCATATTATTTCATGAGTTGTGTGAGAATGCATAAGGGGAATTTAGATTTTGTGAACGGAAAATTAGCAGCCCAAACTCTCTTTTCAGAAGCTTTGGCAGCAAGTTCCCCGTCTCCCCCACTCCCCAAGAATAAGAACAGCAGTGAAATGTTGGATCTAACCCATACATTTTAACTCATTATTTTTTGGAAAAAACAGAGAAATAACCTAAAATGGTTTCGAGTAGGAGACCTTTATGCTTAACTCAAAAAAATGAAGAAAAGAGTTTGCCTTTTAGTTTCTATTCTTTTCTTTGTAGCAATTTTTAAATGAATGATTTGCCTCTACTGACTTTGATTGTATGGTCTTTTTTCACTTCCAATCAACACTGCTCTCCAGCATTAATTTAGGGTGCCAGTAAGGAGAGCTGTGAATTCCTGTTATTTTAAAATGCAATAGAGGTTTTGAAAATGTCTGTGGTGAAAATGGATTTTTATATACAAAAGATTCATCATCCTACTACTTAAATGTAATGTGATAAATATTTCAAAGTCAAAGTAGATGCCCTGAGTGGAACTGAGGTATGACTAAAACAAAAACCAGTTGAGGACTTGCAGAGTTTGAAAAAAGCACAGTTGTAGTCACTATAGTATGCTATTTTCCGTTGCTCTTTATTGTTAGCAATTAACCAAACATTATTTTTCTTCTTTTATGTAGAAACAAGCCCTGTAAGCATAACATGCTACAGTGTTTTTGTAAAAATGTTCCATGGTGGAGTTTTCAAAATTATGGAACTCTAGCTATATATATTTGTTTCAATTAACAGAATTATTTTGCTTTTTAGTAGCAAGTGATTTAAGAATTGTGGTAAAATCAGTATAATTAAGTGGCACTGAAAGGCTACATCAGAAATTGCATTCTACAACTTCTGTATCTTTTGCTGCTCAATTAAAAAGTTTTACTTATTTCAGATTTTTTAAAAAGTAGATAAAAAGACATAATATGGAACAAGTGTGCTTTAGATATATAATTATGACAATAGAGTTTATGGCATGCATTTTTTCCCCTTTTTAATTGATGTCCTTTAACTTAAACAAGTGGATGTTATGGTTATTAGTTTGACAAATGCCTAAAATGCAGATAAAAGCATGAATAGAAATTTTAAGAATTTGAAACTTGCAATAAAGTTATCAGCAAACTATGTCAGTTTTATAGTAAGCATATTCTTTATTAATGACACATAGGACAGGAAAACCTTCTGGGGAAATATATTTCAATTTTAGTTGCTCCTGGTACTGTTACTCACTAATAGTGTGTGGGCAGATTCAGTTCTGCTCTTACCTAGTAGCCGTATCATTGGAATGGAGTTCTATCATAGTACAGTTGGTTATTAAACTGTAAAATAACAACAAAGATCAAAAAATTAAGGGGAGGCACTGCAAGCTACTATTTATCAAAAGGGATCCATTTCAAACCAGGGTAACTGGTGCCCACTGATGGTTGCACAGTTACTGAAATGTGCACAGCAGCTCAGTGTCTTTCTTTTGTTTATTTTACTGAAGACTTACACAGATATCTATGTATATAATATATAAAATAAGAAACTCTAGTTAGAGCAAATGTTTTCCAAAGTGCTAAGATCTGACAGAGGTGATTTGCAGGGGTTTGTCGTAGAAACAGCATGAATTTCATCACGTTAACCACATATATCTTTTTCTTTCTTTAAAAAATACTTTTTACTTGGTTTTGCATTTGGCTGGAAAGCAAGTGTATCAGTTCTTTCATAACTGATTGTGATTGATTTTTTTTTAACACAAGAAAATATTTTCTTTGCAAAGAGAGCAAATTTGATCGGATGCCATGCCCAAGACTCCTGGGAAAGGACCAAAGGACCAAAGGCATAAAGTAAAAATAACTGTATTTTTAGATTTCCCAATTATGTCCTATATTAAAATTGAGTACTTTTATTGCATTTGTTTCAATTATTATTACATATAAGGAAAGGCAAAATTGATATATTTAATAGCTTACTGACAAGATGCATTCATATCAAAACACTTGAAATAGCAATAGCATTTTTGAAATATTATTTTTTGGGGGTTAACAGAACAAGAACTTTCTTTTGTCATAATCCAAAGATGCTAACAGAGCAGCATGATAAATGTCTCTTTAAGTGTCATAGTAAAAGAAAATGACTTGTCTTCTGAGGCAGTGGAGAGTTTATGTTGTTTTGGACCCATTTCCCAAGCAGTGATCGAAAACAGATTACAATAACAATTATACAGTCAGAAGATGCAATATCCATTTCTGCTTTAATTGAGTGAAAGAATAATAAAAACATCATTAAGAAAAATGAGGTGGACCTGTCACACAATGTACAAATTTTCAGTCTTGGAGAAGATGCAGAAAAACTGAAGTGCTTTTCGCATACTTTGTTGTGTTTATTAGCTAAAATCTGTTTTAGGGAGAGACCATTTGGCTCTCATTCTTCCCTGGGAAGTTCAAAGAGGAGCCCATGGGAAGTGGTTGCCCAGGAGACATTACAAATGACCATTGACTTTGTCTTCATACACAGTTTGACCAGGAAAATCCCATTTTCTTAAATTCTACCTGAGGTGGAACTACTGTCTCCCCCTCCTTTTTTTTTTGTCTCTGTAAATGGAAGTCAGAAGTAATGAATGTTCCTCTTGTTACAAAGCCCAGCCAAGTAAGGGTTAGATGGGGTTCCTAGGCCTGCTGTTCTTCCTCTTCCCAAAGTCCAAACTAGGCTGAAGGGGAGAGAGTTGAGGCTGAATAGTGAGCACCCTCATTTCTTCTCAGCACACACCGGGGTAACCTGAGTTGCTCTGTGGGCACATCACCTGAGGTGTACTCACCTGACTGTCACCTGAAATGCAGAGGCTCTTGCTTCGACCTGCAATCCTCTGAATTACGAAATCGATGTCCTTAACATTGCTGAGACTCTGGCTCTCATTCCACAGAGCTATGCTTCCAGCAACTCCGAATGAACCGCCAGGCAGCAGGGGCCGCCTGGGGCTCGTTTCGCCTCACTCTGGGCTGTATTTGTTACTCTATTAATAGAAACTGTGAGCTCCTGAAGAAACCTAGGTGGTGACGGTGGAGTTCACCCGGGAACCTTGGCTTAGGGTAGGGATACCTGAGGTGGGGATAACTCTGGTTACCCCCGTGTGTGGTGGGGATACTAAAACTGCAGATAATGTCGGCCATCAGAGTAGTCAGAGCTCCAGGTTTTACTCAGTTGACAGACTTAGGGGGGAATATTTCTTTCATCTGTCGCTGAGTTTCTTGGATTTAATATTTAAAAACCTTCCTGAGGTGACAAAATGAAAGAAACAAGATAGGCAGTACATCCTCCTGGTGGAGGTCTCATAATTTCAGAACTCTCCCGAGCATTTATCATCCCTTTTAGAGTGGGATGTATATCAAACAGCCCCAAAAAAGCTTTTTTAAAAAAGTTATTTAATCCATAGAGTCTAGTTAATAGTGCCTTCATTAAAATGCTTTTGTCAGCAAAGGGTTTTCAGTTTTAACATTTGCGTAACCTAACAGTGTTGATGAAGGCCATGAGCTTTAAGGGTCTATTAGTGGTTCCGTTTCTTCTGGACTTTATAATTTAAACCTAAACATTAATTCTGGGTGGAACTTGGCATAATGTCTTTTTGCCTTGGAGGGAATTTTTGTTGTACAATTAAAAGAAAGTGTTTCGGTTTTTTTTTCATACGATCACCTTCTCCATGTCCCTCTTCCCCAAGTAAACAGCAATTAAATAGTCAAGGTTTTAAAAGGGTTTCTTTAGTTTAAAAAAAGGAGTAGTTATTTTAGGTGAATTTAACAATTTTCCATTAGTTGACATTGCAAACTAGTGCTTTGGTATTAACAAGGAAGTTCTGTGAGGCTGATAATGTAGTGAAAATATTTTTCTTTTCTGTCTGTCTCCCCTGTATACAAGAAAACCCTGTGGTAAAATTTTTTAATAAAACCATTTTGCATGACAGTTGAAACTTATAAATCAGTTGCTATTCTTCTTTATTAGAAGCTGAGAGACAAACATGTTTTAAGTTTTTTGTCACCTGTAATTGTAACATTGACTAGAAAGGAAGAAATTGGAATCTTAATATTAAGTCATTACGTGACTGAATTTTTCAGTATTGTTTATTTTGGAAAATAAACTGCGATCCTTAATATGATCTTTTTGATGCATTAATACTATGTTAAAGTTGAGTTATTATAGGAATCTAATTACATGTTAAGTGGGAAATTAGAAAGCACTAAAGAAACCTTGCAATGATAAATTGTCTTCATCCGAAAACCAGAAGGTATTCAGAGTGAAGGTGCCTGTCAGGAGAGAAGCATTCCTAGAGTTCAGGACAAGATGTTGCCCTTTAGATTTGGGAAATGTGGTATTAGAACACCCCAAACCCTTTAGTATCGACGGAGTATAAGAAGAGCAAATTGTTCCCTGAATAGGAAGTTATTACACCTTTAATAACCAGGTAAAGTCACTTTACAAGGGTAAATAGGGTGATCCTGACTTTTTTCCTTCTCAAATGAATCTCTAGGTAATATGCAGCAAAACTACCTCTATTTACAGCCTCTTTCATATGGCAAGTTTGAGCCTTAAGCACGTTTTTACAGCTAACTTATAAACTCCCCCAAAACTGGGGCTTACCATTGAAAGTCTGCCAACACTGTTACAAATGGTCATTAGTTCCCAAGAAACTTTGAGGAGGAAAAGAACTGTAGGAAAATGCCGTGACTTTAGTAAGAACCATTTTGTTTCATGTGTATTTTTTGCCGCCATGGCAGAACTGGGGACTGACCTGCATGTTCAGGATTGATACTGAACATTCTCCTGTGGAAATGTATAGGATTCCAATTAGCGCAGGGTCGGAGCATAAATGTACCTCTTTTTTCACACTGTTCCAAGTGGTTAGTGGGAAACAAGCTGCAAAGTAATTCCCTTGGCCCCCCAATAAAAAGATTTATAGCAAAATAATTCTCAGCTCCATAATGAGACTGTTGTAGGTTTGTGTTTGATATTTGTAGGACTGAAATACAGTCCATGTACCCAAACTAAGCATTTATTGTAAACAAGTTAACTGCCAAGAGCTTATATTCTGTCAAACATAATTATATTGAAGATTGATGTATAGCTTGAAAGTGAGTTTGTGGGAGACAGTTCTTTTTAACCAAGGCAGGCTTCTGAGATGCAGCTCTCCTTCCTTTGCTAGAATGACTCAGTAAAGCCATCTTTCTCGCCGCCAGCCTCTCATATATAGAATAAACACAGGCTTGCTCTTTGAAAACATAGCTGTTTGTCGATCCTATTTGTGTTAACAAAATAAATGAACTTATATTCATAGAAACTGTCATGTATAGTTTCTTCTATCATCTCCATCTAGATGTAGCGTGATGGTGCCAAGATAAAATAGTAGCTCTTACCTCTTGGGCGATACTGGAGTTCACCCACAAACTTTAAACGTATACTATTAAGTTAACCCCAGATGAAATTCTTTCCTCCTTCAATATGGAGTTTGAAATAATGTTTGACTTGTGTTTCTGTTATTTTGTATTGGGCTTGTCAGAATAGAACTGTTTTGAAACTGGCTTTCTAGGGGGAGGGGGACAACACCAATACCTTTATTTTGTGGCTCAGAAATTATTAATATTTTATCCTTAAATAATTTATGAACCAAGGACTCTAGGGAAAATGAAATCTTTTTGAGATTAAGGTGTTAATACTTGGAATTACTCCCAATTTAAAATGCTGCAGTAGTCTTCCAGGGTTTTTGCTTTGAGGAAGGTAGACTCTTACATTTTATTTAGGGTAAAAGATTTCTCACTTTTTTGTCCAGGAGACAAATCACTTTAGGCTTTGATAACACTTCTCAAAGGCAGTAAAAAGTGGAATAACTCTTTCTTTGGCTGGGTGATAGCCTTTGGATAAACATATTCAGGATGAACATAAGGTTTCCAAGAGATTTATATGCAGAGACTTAAATAGTCTCTTTCATTTTTAAAATATTTATTTCAATATTTTATTTTGGAAATTATATAAATTATAAAGAGGATGTATTAGAACCATAAAGTGAAAAAAATGCTAGTTTTCTCTGTTCTGTTTTTCTGATTAATTTCTATAAATTACACAGGCACTACATATATACTTAAAATATTTTGTCTGGGAAGTATTCCATCAGACCCTGGTTTCCCTGGTCTGTAGGCTGGGTTTTATTAACTTGATCTGAGTCACAATAATAATATCCTATGTATTGCAAACCAGAGATCTCAGTCAGATCCCCTAAGGGGACTGGAGAATACACACTATGATTTTGACTTTCTTGCTCTTTCTCCCTCCTGCTTTTTTTTCTCTTTCTCCTTTCAGCGTTAGCCCTTTCACCAGCTTGGTTGTTATTGCGTCTTGATGGATGCATTTGTTGAATATAAGAATGAGAGTGGCTTTTAATGGCTGAGAAATGGTGGTGGTAGTTGCCTGTCTGCTTAAGCTCGGCTTTGTGAAATCTGCATTCATTGCGCAGTATTGCTTTCTACACCTCTATTAAGTATCCGTAAATGTTTTGCTGTTTGAACTCTAAACATAGACAGTAGGATTTTCTTTTTGTGAGGGAGAAAGCCTTTTTTTTTTTTTTTGCTATAACAACTTTACTTTTCAGTTTTTTATTTGATAAAAATCTCTCCATTCTAGTATGATTTCCTTTGAGGCTCTGCACCAGTGTTTGATCTCAATTTTTAATAATTTTTGTGAGTTAAACTCCCCAAAGAAAACATGCTTGTGCTATGAAATATTCCCACTAGAAATCTGGGTAGTCTTGTCTTATTGAGAGCTGAGCACTTGATTCCTTTATTAATTCCTTTCAAGAGGACCTCAGTACAGTTAACCTTTCGTTAACACTACACTGGAGAAATTAATCAAGCTGTTTTTTTTTAATTGTTTGAATTAGATAAAATAACATTTAGGCAGAGCTCAAAACCTGAAGTAAATGTTAGTATAAGGACAATTTTCATTGACTCCTTTTTTGACGCATGGGACTCTGAGTTGCAAATAGCTTTTCCAGAGAGGATGATGAGAATAAGGTGGGAAGGTGAATCGATCTCTGCTTAAATACTATTTTCGACAGAGTGAGACTCTGTCTCAAAAAAAAAAAAAAAAAAATTCTCAGAAACCTCCAGAATGAAATTTTACTTAACAAAGGACAGAAACCCTAGCATTCATAAATTATGGTAGAGTCATTTTTAACATGTGGTCAAGTCTCAGGACTTATACATATATGCATTTTTAACCTATCGTAAAAAGAACCTGAAGAATTTAGGCTTGAACTAAGGATACTTCAACAATATGCCATACCCTTGAACTTTTCTGTTATATTCAAACTTGTATATCCTATTTTTTTCCTTTCTATTTTTAAAAGTTATTTAATTATTTATTTTAGAGATGGGTCTGGCTCTGTAACTCCGGCTGGAGTGCAGTGGTGAGATAATTGCTCACTGTAGCCTCGAACTCCTAAGCTCAACTGATCCTCCCACTTCAGCCTTCCAAGTAGCTGGGTTTAACAGGCTCTGGCCACTGTGCCCGGCTCTTTTGTCCTTATAACATTTTTTGTTGTTGTTTTTTAAATTCTAGGATCATTAAACATTTTGTCTTTCTGTAGTTACTAAATTTAGAAAAGATACTGTAGTCTATCAGTGCAGGACATGGGTAGGACTGCCGACAAGACCCCCGTGGCTCTAGGGTGTATACAGAGCATGGTGCAGCATGCCACTTTGTTACGCACCCATCCATGCGATGCCCGTGGTGATACCCTGACAAGTTCTGTCAATAGTGGTCACGCACAGCGCTGTGATCTGGCCAACATCCCCTGGACAACGTGGAGCAAACTCCTGAATCCACTTATGTGGATCATTTCCTAGAAAGCTTTCCTTGTTTGCTGATGCTGAGTGCAGTGCAATGGGGCCAGAGTGATATGGACAAGTTTGACAGCTAGGCAGACACTGCCTATTAATGGTGGTGATTAATATCTAACTGGAATTGACATTTTGTTAAATTAACCAACATTTTTTTTGGGCCTACTATATAGGTCAGGCTCAGGGTTGGGAGGGGCATGAGGCAGCTAAGTCCAGCACATGTTTGAGGAGGAAAACGGTGGGCCTCTCCTCTACACCCACTAGAGCCTCGGCATTCCTGACATCAGAGAATTTAGTTCCGTAGGTCAGGCTTGCTGTGGCAGAGTTCCCAGGTGTGGCTCAGGCTTCTTTTGTTTAGATAAGCTGCCACAAATTGCCTCCTATGTGCCCATGAAATACTGTTTTGCAAACTGCCTGGCCAATTTGATCTTGCCACTAAATTTCTATAACCAAAGGATGTTTAGAGACCTGGAGTTTCTCCTTCAGCCTTCGGACCTGACTTCAGGTTGAATTGTGATTGCTTTGCCTGGAGTCAGGCCTGGAATCAGAGATGCGGAAGGCCAGAACTCATCTCCCTTCCCTACCACTTTAGGCCCAGTTTGATCCTTCGGGGTGGTCAGTGAGAGAGGACTAGCGTCCACTCTCCCATCCTCACCCCCGCCTATTTTCGTTCTTATTGTCCAAAGTTAAGATTGGCCTCAGGGGTTGCAAAGTAGTATCTGGTTTTACTAGAGAGAATTCTGAGAATAAGCTATTTCTTGATATCATTCTCAACCCTATTGCCCCCACAAATAGTGGGAGAGCCATCAAGGAGTTTATTATCGAATAAATCAATATTAAATGTTATTGAATATTATTTCATAATAAATAATAAAATTGAGAAATAATATTCAATATATTGTAAAGTACACATTCTCTGAAAAATTCGCTTGTTTTTCTAGTTGGTTTTTTCTTAACTCTTATTCAATATTTCTTAACTCTTAATTTTTTACTCTTATTCAATATTATTGAATATTATTTATTATTTAGTTGGAGGTCTAATCCTGAGTTGCACCTGGGTCATGGGTAAATATGAAATTGAATTATTGTATGTATGGCTCAGTTTGTACCTAAGAGTAATTATGATGGCTGGGTAAGGTGGCTCACACCTATAATCCCAGCGCTTTGGGAGGTCGAGGCAGGCGGATCACCTGAGGTTGGGAGTTCAAGACCAGCCTGACCAACATGGAGAAACCCTGTCTCTACTAAAAATACAAAATTAGCCGGGCATGGTGGCACATGCCTATAATCCCAGCTACTTGGGAGGCTGAGGCAGGAGAATCGCTTGAACCTGAGGTGGAGGTTGCGGTAAGTCGAGATTGCACCATTGCACTCCAGCCTGGGCAATAAGAGTGAAATTCCATCTAAAAAAAAAAAAAGTAATTATGATGCAGAGTTTGCCTTCCTCATAACTGGAAAATTGACTGATCTCTACCTGTAAACCACTTAGAACTTGCTGCTGTCCCACTTCTGTCTTGGCTTCTGCTTCCTCTACGATAAGAGTTAAGAAAAAGCCAACTAGAAAAACAAGTGAATTAATGTTTCAGGGAATGTGTAGTTTACAAGCAAAGGACAGGGAGGAGCGTTGAAAACCGGAGCAGCTGGGGGAGCCTAGAGGGCCTCTGGTCCACCTGTGGACCTGTGGGTGGCTCCCTTTGCATCCAAATGATTGCTCTGCTCTCTCCTTTAAAATTGGTGAAAATTTTTTTCTACTGTTTCTTATTATACTACCTGAAATTTCTTCCATGAGAAATTTATTTGAAATAAAAAATATATTCTACTGTGAAGACCTAGCTGAGGAGATTAAGGAGAACACTAAACCATTCAAACAGTGTAGCAAGCATCTTTTTATCTATTAATCTCTGGAATTTTTGAGATCAGCCCCTGGGGGGAGTAGGAGGCTGGAGTGGAATGTAGAGCCTGTGGCTGCTTTAGCCCAGGAGAGGACAGCAGGGCCGCAAAGAGGAGATTAGGAAGGACGCACTGCATCCCTTTTAGAAATTTTTCCTGGGACCCCAACAGGGAGGTGAGAAATACCCTATTCTTTCTTTCTATTTATGGTTGCAATTTTAGGCACTCAGGCTTTTCTTTATTATTATTATTATTATTTGAGGCAGAGTCTCTTTCTGTTGCCCAGGCTGGGGTGCAGTGGCATGGTCTCGGCTCACTGCAACCTCTGTCTCCTGGGTTCAAGCCATTCTCCTGCCCTCAGCCTCCCAAGTAGCTGGGATTACAGGCGCCTGCCATCACGCCCGGCTAGTTTTTGTATTTTTAGTAGATATGGGGTCTCACCATGTTGGTCAGGCTGGTCTCGAACTCCTGACCTCAGGTGATCCGCCTGCCTCGGCCTCCCAAATTGCTGAGATTACAGGTGTGAGCCACTGCGCCCAGCCTCTATTATTTTAGGATGGAAAGAAGGGGTAGTGGTTAATGTTGGCAAGTTACTTCTCTTCTTGTCTGTGACTCAGTATGTATGTGTATGATTGTGTCAGTGAGAGAGAGAGAGAGACAGAGAGAATGAGAATATGAGGTTATAGAACAAGTAAATCATTGTTTTGATTTTCTGGTCAATTTACAATAAGAAAAAATAGTAGCCATCCCTCACTTTTTCTCTCTGTCCTCTTGAAGACTGTTATTCACTCAGTTTATGTGGTAAAGTTTGTTTCAGTATTTCAAACAGATTGTTCTTTGGTACTTCAGGTTCAGTTTTATATGAAGAAAAGATATGCAAGGCTTTGCCCTACAGTCTTTATAATCTCCAGTTAGCCCTCGGACCTTCTCAGGTGATAGAACTAGATAAGCTGCAGGCCCCAGGGAAGGGAGTGGGCCCTGTCTGCTGCCTTCCTTCAAGAGACAGATGGGCTTCAGGAGCTCTTTGAAAGACGGGAGCCGAAAGCCTGGCCTCCTCTCATCTCAAACTGGCTCCTGTCATTCAGGAGTGCTGGTGGACCAAGGAGACAAAGGAGCTAGGGAGGAGGCTGGAGACGGTGCTGATTTACACTAGAGTATGACCATTCATGTGAGCCTTTCTTTCTTTCTTTGTCTGTGAATAACGGAAGGGCAGGAGCCCTCTTAGCTTCCCCCTCCATGCCTAGCATGGTGCCAGACACCTGGTAGGCAGATAAAAGGTGAATTCACTTACAAGTGGTACAGGTCACCCATTGGACATAGCAAGTGGTAAAGGGTCCTTTTTATTAAGAGGCCAAGCCCTTAGATTTCAATGGATGTGGATTCTGGAGTGTTGTTTTCAACTCTCAGGAAAGCAGCCTGCTTGGGATTTAGAGCTGGATAACCTGAACTATTCTGCCCTTGCCTTGCTGTGTTTTTTGGGGCATGTTACTTCTCCCATAGTTTCAGTTTCCTAATTTATTAACTGAAAATAATGCTAACCCTGTCACAGAGTAAATGTGAGAAGATAAAGGTGTGTATGTTAGACTACATGATGATCTAGGAAGTGCAGTACAAAGCAGGGGTTTATTTCATTTCCCAACTTTGGTGCAAGGCCATTGAATCCTGTCACCTAGACGCCCTGCTGCAGCTGCACCATCTTTCGTCTTTCATTGTTGGGTTAAACATTCAGAGCCTTCGAGAATACGCATTCCTCAGGTCACTTTCATAGCCAGTGTTGTGACATTTCCTGAAGTCTATTCTTTAAAATGAAGGCAAGGGGGAAAGAGCTGTTTCCTAATAAAAGAAGTTGGATTAATATAGTTAGTAATAAAACAGCAGCCTGCAATTGCAGAGAAGGTAACACGTTGGATTTTGGAATTTAACCAAGAGTGCTTCTGTCTTCAGGACTCCTAAGAGCTGGAACACAGAGGAAAGACAGCTAAAGGGCTCACGACAGTCACGCTATTGGCCTAGTATCAGTTTGTGATAAATGTATCCTGTGTGAGAAAAAATTTATATATTGTTATTGGGCAGATTCATTAGAACAGTGCTCTCTGATACTAATACAAATATAAGCCACATGTATAATTTTAAATTTTCTAGTAGCTACACTAAAAGTTAAACAGGTGAAGTTAATTTTAATAATATATTTTATTTAACTCAATATATTCAAGATATTCTACACACAATTACTTTTAAAAAATCATTTATATTTATTTTATTTGTTTTTGTTATGAAGTCATTAAAATCCAGTATGTATTTTATACTTACGACACATCTCAATTTGAGACTAGCTATGTTTCAAGTACTCAATTGCTACATGAAGTTAGAGGCTACTGTGATGGACAGGTAGTTTTACTGTGCTTTTAAGCACTTTCACCTTTTTTGCCATGGGGCATGTTAAACACTTTAAGCCAGTTGTCATTTGCATAATAGGCCATTCAATGATTATTAGTATCATCTTTATTCTGAAGAAATGCCTTTTAGTATCGTGAACATTGATTATAGGCCTTGAAAAAAATTACTGGTTAATTTTTTTCCTCTGTAAAATGGTATTAATACTGATTTTGAAAAAAAGGAAAACAAATAGATTCCATTGTTTGAGAGCTATCTGTCAGACAACTTAAATATGTAAAATTGTTTAATCTTCACAACAGATCTATGATGTAGATATTGTTTGCATTTTGGCTAGGAGGAATTGGAGCTTCAGAGAGGTCAGATGAACTACTCAAGGTCACACACAGGTAAAAAGGGACAGTGCCAGGACTTGACCCTGACCTGGTGCTGTTCATCACCACATCTAACCATTTTCCCACGTGTCTCAGTTCTCACAGCTGTTGCTGTGAACAGTGGTAGTTACAATGGTTAACGCTTTATAAATTATACATACTTCTTCAGAAATAATGTCAGAATGAAAATGACAGTTTCAGTATCATCACTAATGACAGTTGGAAAAATGCATTTTTCTAGTGTAGAGAGGGTACCAGGCTTGTTTTGCCTCTTTGACAACAGAATTCATCATTTATCCCAATTACCAGAACAACTCTTAATTTTTAGCAAATGGCTGAGGCCGAGCGCCTGTCCTCTAGATTAAAGTACCTGCTTACCTCCTGTGATTGTAAAAGGCTTAGTAAGGCTTATGATCAGAAGGTTCAAAGTTCTCTACTAGATCATCTGAAAATGGGTCTGTGCTACAATAAAAGAAAAATAATGTTGGAAGCTCAAGATATAGGGCTAGAGCAAGATTTTCTTTTTTCTTCACCATTTCTAAATTTTGTTGAAAATGGATTTCAGTTTTACATTTTTATTCTTTTATTGGAACTTTTAAATTCTCCCCACTCTTAATTTATTTTGTGAAGTGCTTTTCAAGCACCTCCCTATCTTTCTATCCATTGTCACTTTTCTCTCTCTTTTTTTTTTCTTTCTTTTTCCCTCTTTTTGCCTGGGACGAGTTGTGAATAAGATGGACAAATCTTTCTCTCTCTCTCTCTCTTTCTTGGCATATATTTTTACTCATCCTTTTATAGTTTGCTTCCCTTAGGGATTTTTGGTTTTTAAAGGCCTTTTAAACCTGTGCCTTAATTTTCTTCTTTCTACACTTGACCTCAATGATACTATTTTACTATTTTTTATTTCTCTTGTTATTGTCATTAGTAATTGCATCTATTTTTCCTCCTTTATTCTTCTTTTGTAAAACTTGCATTTCATTATAAAAACCATAATTCTTTAGATGGGTCAAATTCTAGTAAGAAGGTAAATTTTTCTAAGAATAAGCCCTTTATGATATTCTTCAGTATCTCATGTATATGTTCTGCTGAAGAAACCCTATTATCATACGTTCCTGGTTAATACTGTTTTATTTTATAAATGACCACAAAGTTTTGTTTTGTTTTGTTTTGTTTTAAATAGATGATGCCAGTAGGGAATTGTTGCATGCTTTCTGTAAGAAGTCATTACTGTTGTCAGCTAACAATTGCTTCCTTCAATCACTGAACCAAAATGTTTAGGAACTATTTCAGTAATTGATGGTTATAAAACGTAAGTCCCTACATGTTATAGATCCCTGTGCTTTCATGTTATATTTCATATCTAACTGAACAGTTAATATTATTTTTAAAAATTAATAGGGTCTTAAGTTTTTTCAGTTGACCATAGACTTGAGAAAGATTTATAGTTTCTAAGTAATGGAGACATTATAGCTTATGGAGCAATTGGATTCATTTAAAGATCTTATCTTTGATTCCCAGATGTGTGACACTCAGATGTTGACATTAGGAACTGCACATGGATTTTCAGCATCGAAACTTATGTACACACAGGTATTAGTGGTGAAGTAGCTTATGGCACCATGGACTATATGGCCTTATGTGTGCATATGCTTAAATCATTAGAAATAAAAATCTACCTACTTCCTTGGGCAAAGATTATATGCCAGCATGTAAGAGTTAAAAGCTCTAAATGGGGGCTATTCCTTGCTGGTAGGGACTGTCATGAATGAGTCCTATAAAATGCCATTATGCTTGCTTAGGAAGGTTTTACAACTCCTTTAACTACATTGAGGGCAGGAGTGATATCAGACTTGTTCTTACTTGTATCCCTGGAGCCACTGGTGGTGATACCTGTCACATAGTAGGTGTTCAGTGAATAAATCCTGGATACATGAATGACTACAAAGATAATTTGGGGCCAGGAACGGTGGCTCATGCCTGTAATCCCAGCACTTTGGGAGGCCAAGGCAGGTGGATCACCTGAGGTTAGGAGTTCGAGACCAGCCTGGCCAACATGGAGAAACCTCTACTAAAAGTACAAAAATTAGCCAGGCGTGTTGACGGGCGCCTGTAATCCCACCTTCTCAGGAGGCTGAGGCAGGAGAATCGCTTGAACCCGAGAGGTGGAGGTTGCAGTGAGCCGAGATTGCGCCATTGCCCTCCAGCCTGGGCAACAAGAGTGAGAAAAAAAAAAAAAAGATAATTTGAAGGAAATCTAATTTATATTATTCGCTACATGTCCTATATATATTTGGGAATAAACTTGGTATAAATAAATAAGCATTTCATATACCAGTAATGATCACAATTAAAAAATATATCTTACAAGGCATTGTGTAGCTGTCCTAAATCTTCTTCTTTGTCTAAAAAATCAGTCTGCTCCACTCTTATATTTTTAAATAAATCTACACCGTGGAGAGTGTATTTGCTATAGACAATAATACTGCTTTCTTGTTCTCAGGAGTGAACACTGAGTTGTCTTGTGTATGATATGGTTTGACTTGTTACACTGTTGTGCAGTCTTAATAATAATTACCATGATCTTTAATGATAACAATTCTTAATGAGTATTATTATTGTTAATAAGGATTATATTTAATAATTACACCCAATACTTATTATCTTTAATAATAATAATTAGCACATGGGAACCAGTTGCACCATTGTATTATCTTTAGAACAAATACCTCAATCTGTAACCCAGTAGTTTGCAGAGTATCTGCTCCCACCCTTGGCTTTCCAGATCAGAGTAAGTCAGGAGGCTTCTAGGGTTGAGGCCACAGGGAGGGGGTTCTGGAAAACTCCTATGCATTCTATGTGTCAGGGGCCATACTCCCATCTAGTCATTTCACACAGAGGTCTTCTTTTTGTTGTGAAGTACCTTCACCATGACCATGTAACTTTCTACCTCCCCCGTCTGCCTACTCACCCATTCTTCGTAAGTTTTAATTTTTCTTGCACAAAAAGAAGACCCATAACATACTAATTTGTGTGAATTACATTAGGCAGGGTCCATGTTTATTACTTGTATGTTGGTAAAACTTTGATGTTCTTCTGCCTTGGTTATGTTTAGATTTAAGTGCCTGTATGACTTTTTTAAAAATAAAAAAAAGTTTAAAAAAATCTTTGGTGAATTAAACATTTTTTAGCTTTTCACACTTTGATACAAAGCAGAGAAATATTTCAGTGACAACAGATTTCAACAGATTTTCAACTAGACTAATTTGCTTTATTCTTTAGGGTAGTTTACTTATTTTCTCTGAAAACACAAGAAAAGATACTCCCTTTCCAGTAACTGATGTTAATGTATAAAATAATTTTACATAGGCAAACTTCTGTATTTGGATGCATATTTTGACATAAATGTAAATTAAGATGTGTATGATCATGTTATTTTCAGGCTAGTTGATAACCTATTTACTAGGATTTAAAAAAACAACAGCACGTAAGAGGGACTTATTTTAAATTTCTATTGACTTTATTATATTCACATAACAGCTTAGGCCTTAAAATCAAACATACCACCTTAGTAGGAAGGAGCTGGAAGGTTTGAAATATATTTCCAGACTAGAGAAATATATTACTTTTACACATAAAAGTAATATATTTAAAGAGAAATATATTACTTTTACGTGTAAAAGTAATATATTTATTACAACTGGAAGCTTTGAAATAGATTTTTAGACAAGAGCAGATCTGATCTGAAAATACTAGTGCTAATAGTTAATGATAAAACTATAGACATTAAAAGATTCGAGTGTCTGTGTGGTCACCTTCATCTCACCTATGTACCAGGACACCGCTAATTGGTGAAAATGACGGGAATCTAAGGGCTTCTGCCACTGCCCTGGGCAATTCTGTAATAATAGAGGGGCAAAACCCACAGCTTTCCATTAGGCCTATATGACTAAGAGGCTTGTTTAATCTAAACCACTGTCGATCACAGATGACTGACTTTTATAACTGTCGCTTCCCTTCTCATCGCGGTGACTGAGATTTGCTTTTTAATGTTTGTGTTTTGCTCTTGAATTTTGTCCCTTCAGGTTTGATGATTCCTGTCTTTTGTGTCGTGGAGCAGTTGGACGGCTCTCTTGAATATGACAACAGAGAAGAACACGCCGAGTTTGTCCTGGTGCGGAAAGATGTGCTTTTTAGCCAGCTGGTGGAGACTGCGCTCCTGGCCCTGGGGTATTCTCACAGCTCTGCGGCCCAGGCCCAAGGTATTAATGCCTCTCCCCTCTCCTCCCAAGTCTCTTGTGTGTCATAATTTGAGGAAGAATATGTTTTCTGAAATAGTTCTCCAAACAGAGGTTGAAGGAGAATTGTCAGATTTAGCATTTCCTAGTGAGCAGTAGAATATTTCTTGTAGAAGGTCTTGTTTCTTGTTTTGGGAAGCATTTGACCAGCACTCTGGAACCACAAAATCAACTTGCATTTCAAACTGATCATAGACTTTTTTACATTTATAACACTGTTATTTTCTCTAAGTTAGGGCCAATGCTGAGATATTTAACTCCTGACTTATCCAAACTTATAATACATGACTTATAAAGCATTCAGTTTTCCAAATTTATTTATTGCTTTGGGCCTGTGGCTTCTGCACTTTGCAATAAGCTTTTAATTAAACAGAAAAAAATGGATGTCTGTTATCCTTTTGTTTCTTTGAAAACTGTTTTGTAGTTTTGATGCAGTCCATTTAGTTAAAAAATATTGCCATGTCTTTATGATCAATTCCTTTCACTTACTTGATTAAATATTAAAATTGCATCATTATTTCAGTGCGTATTGTACAATACTGGGGAGCCCATTGTGAGCTTCTGTTGTTTCATTTTGAAGTATAGCCAATTGTTCTGTCATGCCAAAGAATTGACAAAACAAATAATAACAAAAATTCTCCCCAAACCTTGAGTGATGGAAAAAAAAAATTGATCTGATGGAATTTATTGTTCTTGTTTTTCAGCTGAAATGCTTGAATTGTATTGTTTATGATTATGGTTATAATCAAAGGAGAGAAATCCATAACTTCCAGATCTTAGTTTATATGTTAGTGTCCTGTATTACTATCTTTAGTTAACATTTGTGAATATGCCAAGGATGTTTGTTATTTTTTAAAATGAGTTTCTCTTCATATAATTCCTAAGAACTATCAGTCAGAGCCTCATTTGTACCAATAAGGATACTGTGAGAGATTAAACATTGATATAAAGTTACAGATGTGGTGACCAAGGGATTTAAATTCCCAAGCTCTTGAATTTGATTCTGTAAGTAGATGATTGCTTTTTAGGAAATATTTTAAGTATTTAAGTTATACTTTAGTTCTATCAAGAAAGCAACCTAATTGAAATTAGGAATGTTTTCCCAGGGCAGGTAGTACCCTACTAGTTATTGTGAATCCCAGGGCAGTCTGAATCTGAGCGCTGGCCAGGCTGGGCACAGTGATATAGCTGAATCGTAGAGTCCAGTGCTTTCAAAGCAGCCTGATAAAGGATGATTCATTTCCTTTTTCCAACGACTTTCCTTCTTGTGTGAGGGATTCACGATTTGATCCTGAGCAAATTGCATACTGGGCACCATTGCTTTTATGTCATGCTATGTACTTAAATGAAATAAAAGAATCTCCCTTCCCTTCCCCCCACAAACTTTTCATGCCACTTTAGGGATATTTTTCTCTGAATGTAAAGGTCATTGTATCCCACTGCTTGCACCCTGGTGTGCCAGCTTCCTGTTTGACAGGGCCATCCATCTCAGTTAGCACAGCCGTTCAGCGCGTCGTGAGCTCACATGTGGAACACAGAGCACTAAGTGGCCAAGATTTGATTCTTGGCACATGCTGAGGGAAGAGGCTCTCAGGAAATTTGCACTAGGGAGCCACACTATTCCTTTCAGGGATTTGGACTAAGAATTCTACTCACCAAGGTGAGATATATGAGCAAATAAATGTCATCTACAGTGGAGGATTATTAAACAGGGAACAAGTCAAAAGTGATTATTTGCCTCCTCAAAGTTTTTGAATATTAAGGCTAAAATGCTAAATATTCTACTATTTATAAGTCGAATCAATATTCTTAAGGTGCTCTAGAGTACAGATATACTTTACTTTATAGGTAAGCAAAGATTTTATCACTCAGTCTCGTACTGTAATCTCACAAAGAAAAAAATCAGTTTGTTTTAAATTAGGCTGCTGATCTGTGTTTTGGGGAAATGGAAAAACTTAGAATTGTTTACTTTGAAATAAATATATTAGATCCTTGTCTTCATTCAGATCATTAAAAGTATGCTGTTGGCTGCGTGTTTATTGTAGACCAAATAGTATGCATGATAAGACAGGTAATTCATATGCTGGATAAACAGCAGCGTGTGAAAAAGATAGAAAAGGAGGTAGAACAAAATATGACTTTTGATGACTGAAGGCATGAGGTTTTATGGGGGTAGTTTTTTGTTCATTTTTGTTTGGCTTTGTTGATTGTTTCATGTTTATGTAATTCCTCCAAGATGAGGACTTGAGGGACTTCCTGGCAAATCCATTTAAAGCAGAGAAATGGCAGTATTCTTGAATCTCTTTTTCCTATGCTGGAAAAGTTGGGCAGAACTAAACTGCAAGGATAGTGGGTTGCTTTAGCCATCTTAAAAATCAAGACTCTTGAAATATGATTTTTCATTTTGATGTGACCAGAAAAAAGTGTCAGTAATTGAGTTGGAAGAGTATTTCAGATTGCCTGTAAAGGAGGAGATACATTAGCAATGTCATTATTTGGAATAGTCCTCAAGTCCCAATGACAGGGCAGCAGGTCCATGATCTTGTGAACATAGGATAGTCAGTTTCTTTTTCTCAGAGGGTATTCCCTCCAGGTGAGTTGAATTTTTATTAAGAAAGAATATTTGCTCCTAAAGAATGATAGAAATTCTACTAAAATGGAGTTTAGGGATTTCTTTCCCTGTGTTAAAATAACCTTTATTTGAAGGCTAGATATTAGTACCTAAGAGAGAATAGTGTAAAAGATACTGTCATAAACCATGGTAACTGTGTTTCTAGCTGACCCATAACCTCCATTTCCCAACACACATTCTGTTAACTCTGATTCTCAAGGATATGAAATGCAGGATTCATCAGACTTGCTGTTTTGCATATGTAGAAAGCCGAAAGCTGGCAGGCCCTTTGCTTCTACCAGAATAGCTGGACTGAGGTCTAATGAATGGCAAGCATACTTTATACTATATGTATGATGGGCCGTGAGTACACGTCTCTGCATTGAAAGTCTTTTGAAAGAGGCATGTTAATCCAGGGTACTGCTGCTATTCTGAGAACTGCCCCACTCTCCCAACTTAAAACTCACCACTCCCTTTACTATTCTTTCTTCTTTCCTTTTCATCCTTTCAGTTCTTCCCCATAAGGCTTTTGGCAGTAGCCATGGAGCTCCCCACACTGTCCAGAGATTTCTGGAGTCCACTGGTTGAGTAGCTATTCATTCATATTGGCAGTGTGAATGGTGGGCTTTGGGAGGCAGCCGTGATGGCAAGGTAATGCCTCACTGTGCTTGTTTGATTTAATTTGTAAGTGGGCATTTTATCTCTCCCCTACTTTCTGTTAATTTTAAAATAAATTTTAAAATTGACTGTTGATTAATTTAATTAATTAATTTATTTCGAGACTGAGTCTCGCTCTGTCACCCAGGCTGGAGTGCAGGGGCGCGATCTTGGCTCACTGCAACCTCTGCCTGCTGGTTTCAGGCGATTCTCCTGCCTTAGGCTCCCAAATAGCTGGGATTACAGGCGCCTGCCACCAAGCCTGGCTAATTTTTGTATTTTTAGTAAAGATGGGGTTTCACCATGTTGGCCAGGCTGGTCTTGAACTCCTGACCTCAGGTGATCCGCCCACCTCGGCCTCCCAAAGTGTTGGGATTACAGGCGTGACCCTCCGTGCCTGGCCGACAATTTTATTTTAAAACAAACATGCTTAGCAAATAAGCAAAAATCCTTTCTGACTGGATTTTTTTTAAGGTCAAAATTATATGTTTAAGAAGGGGTATATTAATTGTCACTGTTTCTTATTTATATTGGAGTAATTACATTCATGCAGTCATTTAAATAATGTTTCTAAAACACAGAAAAGGTGTCTTTAATAGATGTTATGTGAATTAAGCAGGGTGCCAAGTACATTCTCAGTGATATAAAATTCCACATATATGCATGGAAGAAGGACGAAGGCAATGTATTAAAATAATCAACAGAGTAGGTGATGGGATTATGTGGGATTTTCTTCTTTTTCTAATAAAAAAAGTAAATATCAAATTTTACTTCCTTCATGAATTCTTTGAATAAATGGGAAGATAATTATGTCTTATTCCCCAATTTTGATAAGCTGTTCACTTCATCCCTAATTTATCCACAAATGTGAAAATTTAGACATGATACAGATGTATTTCTGTTTTTTCAGTGGAAGATTAAAAAAAGAATCAATAAATCGTTAATGAGCCCCTGTAATGTATAAACCAAGGGATTTCTTAGAGTTGGTTTTTTTCTTTCTTTCTTTTCTTTTCTTTTTTTTTTTGAGACAGAGTCTTGATGTGTATCCCAGGCTGCAGTGCATTGGCACAATCATAGCTTACTGCAGCCTTGAACTTTTGGGTTCAAGCAATCTTCCTGCCTCAGCCTTCTGAGTAGCTGGGTGGCCATGCCACCATGCCCAGCCTAATTTTTACTTTATTTTTTGTAGAGACGAAGTATCCTTATGTTGCCTCAGGTGATTCTCCTGCTTCAGCCTCCCAAAGTGTTGGGATTAAAGGTGTGAGCCACTATACCCAGGCAATTCTTAGAGCTTTAATATAATGCATGGTAACAACTGAGCAATTACTATATGTTGAGCACTATTCTAAGAGATTTACATGTACTAACTCATTTAATTCTCATAACAGACTTTTGAAGTAAGTTATACATTTCCCATTTCACAGAAGAGGAAACTGAGGCAAAGAAAGGTAGGGGAGTAATTTTCCCAGAGGCGCAGGCTAGTGGGTGGAAGAGCTGAAATCTGAAGTCCATTGATCTATCTCTAGAGTCAAGGTCCTTAACCACACAGCCGTCCTGTGAACAGTTTGATTGCCAGCACTTGCTCTTTACTTTTGGACATAAGCCCTAAAAGGTAGGACTTTTTGGATTAGGTGGTTACTAAATACATGCTGATTATATATATTTGATAATGATGTTTATATATTTCATTTCTTTGATGAAATAGATAGATACTTTTTTGAAGTAACAGAGACAGACTTCGTTAAAATTTAAAAGCAAACAAAAAGCCAAACCTCATAGAATTGTCATGTACTGAAGCCAACTTCTAAAACTAAATACTTGTAGAGGGCCTATAGTAGGTTGAGCATTTCAAATACATAATTCTTGCTTATGTGACCAAAATGAGTCCTGATACAAAAATAGAACATATTCCTAATCTAGAAGTTTCTTATCAAACTTACAAATGTTTTGTCAGTGTTGATCTGAACCTCATCTGCTTGAAGGCATTGTTATGTAGAAAGCAGAATTTCCATCTATGAACTGGAAACAATGACAAAAATAAAAAAGATTTAAAACCAAAATACCAAGGATATTTTTATAAAAAATGAATGCCTTTATTATTATCACTTTATTATTCATTTATTATATATTTTTCAATGTACTATCTCTTTACAGTGTACTATTGGGAAGATCTTTATATAGAGGCTACTTTCAAGGACAATTTTATTGTTAGAAATGAATATTCTTTCAGTTTAAATGGTTCAGTGTTTGAAATGCTCTGCTCTTAAATTCTCTAAAATCATTTTTTATGGAAACATGCAACATATACAAATTTGAGAGACTTGTGTATTAAATATTCATGAACTCCTCATCTAGGATCAACAATTAGAAATTCATGGCCAATCCTGTCTCATCTCTTTTCCTACCCACTTCTCACCCCCTCCCCCACTGGATTATTTCAAAGTATATCTTAGATATTATATTTTATCCATAATATTTTAATAAATATCTCTAAAAGATAAAGACTATCTTAGAAAACATAAACCACAATACTATCATAACTCCTAAAAAAAGATAATTCTTTAATTTCACATTCAGTAAAGATTCAAATTTTCTTAATCATTTTGTAATTTTTTTTTTAGTGTTGCCTTATTCAAATTAGGAGCCATACAAATCTATAAATTGCACTTGGTTGATGTGTTCCTTAATTTTTTTTTTGAATCTATAGGTTATCTATTCTTTCACACTTAAAAAAATTCTTTTCTGAAACTTAGGTTTGCTGCTTTAATTCAGAATTTTTGTTTGCTAAACTTAATGAAAATCCTAGTCCTATAAATTCCTTCAAATACTATGATTTTAAATAAACAATTAGTGGCTGTGCACGATGACTCATTCCTGTAATCCCAGCACTTTGGGAGGCTGAGGTGGGCAGATCCCTTGAGGTCAGGGGTTTGAGACCAGTCTGGTGAACATGGCAAAACCCCGTCTCTACTAAAAATACAAAAATTAGCCAGGCATGGTGGCAGGTGCCTGTAATCAATTCCAGCTATGCAGGAGGCTGAGGCAGGAGAATCACTTGAACCCAGGAGGTGGAGGTTGCAGTGAGCCAAGATAGTGATAGTGCCACTGCACTCCATCCTGGGCGACAGAGAAAGACTCTGTCTCTAAATAAATAGATAGATGTCTCTAAATAAATAGATGTCTCTAAATAAAGACTGTGTCTCTAAATAAATAAATAGATGGACAGTCAGATAATTAGTAAGTGCAGTCATAATTTTGGAAAGGAATTCAGAAATTCACCTTTTTTTCTTTTTCTTTCTTTCTTTTTCTTTTCTTTTCTTTTTTTTTTTTTTGAGAGAGAATGGTTAAAAGATATATGTTGTCTGGAGTCAAAAGGTTTTTCATGCTCTGAAAGTTTGACATTTTCCCTATTGAAAATGTTTAAAATGGTTCAGGCGTGGTGGCTGACACTTGTAATCCCAGCACTTTGGGAGGCCAAGGCGGGTGGAGCACCTGAGGTCAGGAGTTTGAGACCAGCCTGGCCAACATGACCAGACAGCCAAACCCCGTCTCTACTAAAAATACAAAAATTAGCCAGGCACAGTGGCGCACACCTGTAATCCCAGCTACTGTGGAGGCTGAGGCAGGAGAATCACTTGAACCCGGGAGGAGGAGGTTATAGTGAGCTGAGATTGTGCCACTGCACTGTAGTCTGGGCAACAGAGCAAGACTGCATCTCAAAAATAAATAAATAAATAAAAAAGAAGAAAGCTTTTAAAATGGTTTAATCTTGTCTTGCTTTCTCTATTTCTTCCTTTCACTCTCTCTCTTTTCTCTACTTTTTCTTCTTTAAACACTAAATGTTTGGGAGACTTTCAGCAGTTTTTTCTTTATAAGGGCAATGTTGAAAAAATATACGTATTTAGACATTTTAGGCCTTAGAGCTAACTTTTAACAGACATGCTGCTTTTTAAAAAATTCTGTGGCTCTCTAAAGAGAGCTGAAAATGCTACCCCAAATTGCTGTTAACCATGTCTCAGCCCTCATTAGAGCTGGATAGGCCGCAATGTAAAACACTATTTGGAGAACACAGTTCTTCAACAGACCCCATGCTTTGTCCTCCTCTGCTATATAAAATTAAATATTCATACATATGTATGTGTGCACATATGCATGTTCATATGCACGCAGTGAAACCTGAAATACTAATTAAATGCCAGCGGTAAAATAATGCTCACCTTATTTCCTCATCCCAATACGTAGTTAAGATTGAATATCTAATATAATATTTATAGTTCTGTATTCCTTATATTTGTTTATGTTGGCATAAATATGTATTTAACATATATAGATATATAATTATGGCTCACATGAAGGTCAGCTGATGGAAATATTGTTTATATGTTAATTTGTAGAGGGTGAAGACTCTAACTTGATTTTCGGGATACCTAGCAGTTGACTAGGTAGTGCTTGGGGGTAAAAGCTGTTGAGGGCAAGAAATGAATGTGCGATCTCACTTTACCTCTGACCTTGCATTTTCTACTTGAATGCCCACTAAAAAAAATCCTATCAGTGGAAAAATTCATTTAAAAATGTAGCTTATTATTTCCTCCATGATGAGGAAAGTATTTAGCAGTGTTTTCAGTTATCTGTTTTGCTTGGGATGATAGGCCATGGTAGCAATTAACTTTGATATATTTTTTAAACTGCCTAAAGTCCTTCTTCTCCAGAGCTTAGGCATTAATGCCCATGACCTGGAAGGGACTGGTCATCTGAGACATTCACGTAAAATGATCCAGGTTAAACAGACTGACCTACAGATATATACAACCTTTATTTAATAATTAAGGTATGTCTCATTAAAATATATAGCTTCTAGGAGTTTCAAGTGTGAAACCTACAAGCCTAAAATTTGTGGTACTCTGATATGATATATATCATGTTTAATTTTTTATTCTGCTCCCCTTTAAAGCATAGCTGTCTTTTACTAACTTATAGATTTTAAGTGCAAAATAGAGTTGTTTGCTGAATAGCTAGGTTTGTTTGTGGTTTAAGAAGATGTAGTACAGATTTCATTCAAGGAACTCATTTGGTAAAAAACACATTCGTTAAAACACTTAAATTTTTCAATAGTGCTGTTACTTTTTTGATATATTCTTTACATTTAAACTTGTCCATTGATATAACTCCTAGTTTTGATGCTATACCATTATTTTCCAACTCTAAGTAAAGTCTATTTTGGCATTCATAATGGACAGTAAAAAAGTCTTGGCCATAGAGCATTTTGTAATATTAAAATGCTTTTTAAGAAATTCCCTGCTTCCTATTTTGTCTTTTTTTCCTTTGGAAAAGATTTCGCATCATCTGAATCTTATAATTTCAGTTATTTGCAAAATTGTGAAATTTCAGAATTGTAGGTCTTTCACTTCATATGTTAGTATATATTTTACATTTTAATACTTTGTCCAGATTTTCTTAGATACAGTGTTATTATATTTTTACATTCCTATGGGATCCCAGTTCCATAACTATTCATTTATTTCTGTAGTATTAAGTGTTCAATTTATTTATTACTTAGTTCAAATAGCTTAGCATATAAGTGGGACCCAGAGCTGTCAGGGACTTCCTTTGTTTACAGTATGACAGAAGAAGAGCTCGGTGGTGGTTTTGAGAGGCAGGGGTGAAAAGTGAACATTCTGCTGGCTGTTTGGTCACAGCTGGGCACCTTAGGTTGGTTTCCTAGGTGCCAGATAGATTTTGCGTGACTGTGATGAGCATTTAAAACCCAGCACTTTGAAATGCAGGTTTCTTTTGATGGCAGCTTTGAGAGCTCTAAAGGGTCTTAAGTCAAGGCTGTAGAGCACGTGCCACTTGCTTGCTCAAAAGCAGTATTTGGCAAAATTATTTGTATGTCAGTGAGAGAAAACACAAAGGTTCTTCCTCTATCTGTCTGCCTCTTTTTGGTTTGAAGAAATATCACTCAGGACAGAACAGCAAATCTGTGCTACTATTTTACAAGCTTGTTACTCAAGTTGGAAAAGATCGCTGTAGGCTATATGCAAATCAGACAGCGCAGAGGTCCCCCTCAGCTTCCAGGTTGCGCTCAGCAGAGAGATGCTTCCAAGATACTCTTTCTGTCAGTTTTATAAATCAGAGAATAGGATGCTGAAAATCTCCTAGAACATTTAAAACCTTGGCCCTCAACGATTTGGCTGCTCAGGTCTAATAATCTCCCTGGTAAAAGCCTACCATCATGGGAGCTGAGCTAAGAGGGCAGCCTGTTCTTGATTGAAAGCCCTCACCAGCCTCACCAACTTCAAATGGTGGTTCTTCTTGAGAATCTATGCTCCAGAGCCATGGTAATAAATAGCAATTCTAAATGTCTTGTTTTATTACTATGAATACGGTGATTCCTTAAGGGGGTGAAGAGACTTCTTTAAAGGGGGCCTATGTTAGATAATCTGCAATGAAAGATATATCAGAAGTGCATGAAAAAAATCTTTCCATGCATACATTTTTCCATGCACTTCTGATATATCTTTCTTTAAAGGTTTTAAAATTAAGATCTTTAGTCTTTTGAGCACTATTGAAAGATAGGTGGTTGAATTTTACCACTCTTACTTTGCAGAAAGGAAAGCTAAGAAACTTTAAAAGAGCACACCTGGAGGCTGTGGTTCTCTAGCATCATATTTTATTCACTCATTTAACAAATATTTTTCAAGTGTCTATTATGTGTTAGATGTTGTTCTAGGTGTTGAGACACAGCAAAGAACCAAATACATAATGTCTCTGCCCTCAAGATACTTACATTCTTATATGTAGGGGAGATGGAAAATAAGCAACTCAATATGTAATAAAATGTTAGGTAGGACCTAACATTATATTATGCTTATTTTGATCCTGTTCTCTCCATTTCGTCTAGAACTAGGGTTTTGGCAAATATAGACTTCTGGAAAGAAGCTGCTTAACCAGAACAAAGTGACAGGTTTTGAATATGTTTTGAGGATTAAAACTAAAATGATTGGACACTTAAAAGGTTAAGGTTCAGCTGTCTGAATTATCTGAAAAATTTACTTACATGGACTAACTCATGTTTGGAATAGGATAAATGTAACATTGTTACAATTAGCTTATATTAAGTCATGGTTTTGCTTTTGTGAGGGAAATTGAAGCTTTTACATAATAGACATATTATGGCTATAATAAAATTTGTTAATATTTATTGAGTGCTTCTTATGTACCAGGCACTGTCCTAGGGCTTAACATTTACTAACTCATTCAAGCTCATAATAACCCTGTGAAGTATGTAATATTATTGTCCATATTTTACCAATGAAGAGGCTGAGGCTCAGAGAGGCAAATAGCTTGACCAACACCAAAAACTGGCTTCAGAAAATGTGTACTTAACCAATATCCCATTTAGTGGCACTGTATTTCTAATCTGTCAATTGAGTCTAGAATCCAAGTGAATAGTAATTATACCTTACAGGCATAAACCAAAGGTTGACATTTTCAAATTGATAACTTAATGAAGATATGTATTTTAAAATTGAGTGGGGAGCTTGTTTTGAGCTTAAATGACAAAATTGAACTTGCTATCATGGATGGCATTTTATAAGAACCTGTTTTGTTAGACCCTATTTTTGTATATTTGTATATATAAGCTCCTTATAAACTTTTAAAGTTTAAATTTGTTTTTTCTAATTATAAAGTATAATACTTGTTAATTACAAAACAAAAAAAAAACTAAAAATTTTTAAAAGTAGAAGACAAAATTCCCTCATGAACCAACCATTCTAGAGATAAAAATAGGTAATATTTGGGTTGCTTCCCTTTGGTTATAGTTCTATGCATACTTTTACATAGTGGAGGTCAGATGTATGCAATATTTTCACTTCTAGTTCTTACTTAACATTATAATGTATACCTTCCATAGTCTATATTATTAATTTTAATACTACGTAACCGTGAAGCTTTGGATTTTCAAATCAAATGAGAAACATTAGTTTTCTCTTGATTATCTATTAATGGAAGGATTTAGGAATGGTCAGTAAATTAGGAAGTGTTAAGTGCAGATACTATACCCAGCACATGCTGGGCAATCAGAGTAATTTACGTCAACATTTATGTGCAGATACAGTTGTTCTTTGAAAATAAATTTATTTTCATTGTTCATTGCAGGTGCAAGGCCAGGTTTTTTTACAAAAACTTTTTTGACATTAATGTTCATTTGGCTTGCTTTCTTACCTTTGTCTGTGGTAAAGAGTTAAGCGTTTGTTTTTAATGTGGAAGAAGGCTATAAAGACATTGTGTCAGTTAGGAAACTTTAGTTAATTGATTTCATATTTTGTTTTTGTAATTGTCTTGTTCTTACCCACATTTTGTTCATTTTCCTCTTTACAAAACATACACGCAGTATTGTGTGGGTTGGTTACTGACTGCTTACTAGTTGCACGATGACAGTCCTGTGTTAAGATGTTTCTTTGCCCAGGAATTAATAACTGATGACAGTTTGTCCATTTGTTAGCCTCTGTTTTTTGCTGTATGCAGTAGGATGGAGATTTTATGAAGGAGTCTTTGGGGGAAACTCTGAAGGAAGGTTTTTTTCTATGTTTGAATTGCTTGAGAACAGCCCATTATTGGAGGTAGGGAATTTGTCGAACAAATCATGAAATCTCCCATATTTGCTGGAGTGATGGGTTGTAATCCTTTTTGTTTGTTTGTTTCTATGGGACCTCAGGTCCTGCTGGGCATGGAAAAGAGATAAGTATCTCTCTGTCTCCCTTCTGTATTGTATAATTCTAACGTGACCCAGCTTCTTTTCATAGTCTTTCTTATAGCATAGCAAGTATGAGATGGTCCTACCTGGAACCTATTTGAGTACCTACTCTGAACTTTTTCTAATAGTGTCATTGGCTCCATTCTGATTGTCTCCCTTCTGAGTGTATTTCTGGAGTCATGCGGCTCATACTGAGGCCTATCCTCAGATACTGGGATCGTTCTCTTCCTATGTGAGTATGTTGGTAGTCCGAAGATAGAGAGGAGTATTTGTTTTCAGTAAGTATTTGCCTGGGTTTTCATAATAGATATAATTGGCTAGCATTTATAGAACTCAAATTATCTATTAAAATATATTCATGTAACCAAAAATATCAATTTATGTGAAAGAAATATTAGTTATGAAACCAATGTTTCATAATTAAGTATACAATAAGTATACAAATGAGATATCGATTTAACATATTACATTATAATTTTCTATGTTCCTTTTTTACATGTGACCCCCACTAGATATTAAAATGCACCCATTTGCACTTTAAACTAATGCAATTAAGATCATCAGTTGCTTTTCCATCTTATTAAGGGGGAATTTCCTGTTGTGACTAATGACAAGATTATGAATTTGTCTGAGTCTCTTGGCAGATATTAATTTAACCATGTAAATTAAAAGGAATAGGCCCAACCCTGCTGTAAATCAGGGGATTAAAACATTTGGGGTGGCACATTCTACCAGGAGACTGAGGTGTCACTTAGTACTCAATAAGGGATGCTGGCCACATTGTCTTGGAGTTCCCTAAAATAACCAATTTATCATCCAAACAAGCACCCACCAGTAGGATGTTTTTTTCTCATCTCCTATTGGAATGCCTTAAGACATAGTCTCACTAGATTCTTATGTCCATTTAGTCCTAAAAACAAGAAAAAAAGAGTGGTATGGGTATTGTTGCTAATGATAATGCTAGGAAACATAGAGCTTACTATGTGTGAGGCACTGTTCTAAGTGTGTTACACATCTTAAATCATTTAATGTTCGCAAACCTCGTGTGGCATAAGCATAATTATCTTCATTTAACAGCTGAGGAAACTGAGGCACAGATGGGCTAAGTGACATACACCAGGGTACACAGCAAGTAAGTGATGGAGCCAGGACCTAAATGTTCAAACCCAGGCATTCTGTTTCTTGAGACAGTGGCTTAGCCACCACACCCCTCTGCCTCTCTAGGGCATGATTAAGACATTGTTGTAATAGTGGGTTATCATTAAGAATACGAATAAAAGTCCCTGTAAGGCCTGACCTAATATAACTAGATTAACTCATTAAAATGCTAAATATTTCTCTCTCTTTTCCTTTATTTATTTATTTTTTTCTTCAGGGGGTGGATTGGGAGGAAGGGAGAGAGGAAGAGAACTTCAAAGACATTACAAATGCATTCTACTTAATCTGAAATACTTTGATGCTTCTGGAAAAGTGAGATGATTTAATTTCATATATAATTGCATGAGGAATTATAAATTATGTTTTCTGAAATACCTATGACATGAAGCCACAAAATGAACAGATAAAACTGATTTGTTCTCTGACAAATCAAGATACATGGCGGTGTTTTCATTACAAGTGCCATTTGTGCGGAGGGAGCAGCTGAGTATGCTACAAGATGACAGGAACCGTTCCCAGGCGGCACTGCTTTCACATGGACATCCCGAGGTAATTTATAACCCATGCTAAAATTTTTAAAAAACATGTTGTCAAGAAAGCCAAGGTTGAACTTCTAAAGTCATGGAATGCAGGTACATCTTTCTAATTGACCATCTTTAGCATAAACTTACTCCTTAGAAATAAGTTGTTTTATTCTGTGGGGAGAATGGATTATTTTCAGGGCACTAGGGGTGCCATTTAGAAAATTATCTCTCTTAGTGCGTTTAATAGTTTCCTGGAAGATATGTGTTGACTTCTGCTGAAGGGTAATATATTCATAGTAAAACTGACTAAGGATTCTTTTTACTTCCCACTGGCCTAAAAACAGTGTGTTCTAGGCCTCTGTGGTGGTGGAAGGTGAAGACTCAAAATCTGGATGTTGTGAGTTGAAGCACTTCTCAAAGGACCTGTGTCCCTAAGCTGCCACAGTCATTTGTTTGTCTTGAATTTTAAAAGGGCTTTGAAATGTGTGGAACCAAAATAGTTCTGTTTGTAGTACTGGTGATTCTGGGAAAACGAGAGCATGGTTGTCTGTGTGGGAGAGAGCTGATGTGGGTCGATTACCAGTGGCACTGTATCGTGTTGGTTTTGCTCTGCAGTGATGGGTTTCTCACTGAGCTGCCCAGAATCACTCACTCGATGCCTTTTGGGATCGATGACATTTGATTTGTAATGAGTGGGCAGGAATGGGAGTGGAGACCAGATCTTTGGGTCAAAGAGGGAAAAAAGGAACTCCGTACAGCAGATCATAGTCTCTTTTGCATCTGATTCCAGCCTGATGAATTCTCACACACAGGGGGCATTATTCTATATAACTAAGACTTGTATTAGATGCTTTATGTAATGCTTTCTTTTTGGGTACATTTTCTATTACGTGTAACAAAACATTGACTGAAAGTGTTTATTTAATAAGAGTTAAAATTTACTAAACCAAATCAAACAAATCGAATTGTTCAAAAATGTTTGGATGTAGAAGCAAACCAGGTTAAGATTTGAAAATAAATTCACATTTTACATTAGTTTTTAAAATAAAACTAATAAACTAATAAAATATGAAAAAATTTCACATTTTACATTAGTTTTTAAAATAATTTCCTTTTAATTTTAAATATAGTGAAACGTAGATGGTGAAGAACAAATTGATTGACTAGTTTCTTTCCCCTAAGAAGTGGATAAGCAATTGATCACGATGACTTCGCTCACTTAACAGATCGTTGGCCCTCTAGTTCTGTGTCTTTTACAATCTGGTTCTGACTGAGGGCATTGTAGTATAGTGCAGTGGTTAGGCGTTGTGGACTCTGACTGCCGGGCCTTTCATCTTGGTACTCCCCACTTCCCAGCTCTGCCATTCTCTGCCTCAGTTTCCTCTTCTATGAAATCAGGGTAGTAATTATAATTCCCCCCTTGTAGGGTTGTTAGGAAGATTAAATGAAACAATCCAAATAAAGTGCTTTACATTGCCCTTGACACAGGGTAAGGGCTGAATCATGTTAGTTGCTATTATGATTCCAGTTGTTGTTATTATTACTTTACAATGCAGAAGCCAGATACAGTGTGTCAGTTTCTTTTGTTTTCTGTAGCTTCAATTCATATGAGCCCTCATTCTGAGATACTGGATGTGAAGTACCAATCTTAAATTTTCTTAAGGTATAGGAAGACTAGGTCTTCTGGTATTCATGTTTTTAAATTGACAATATCCTATTCCATGACTGCGTCAACTTAGAAGAATGTTATTTTCTTTTTTGTGGATAAGTTGTTCTGCACTACATTGCTTCTTTCCCCTTTTCTTCAGAGTACTTAAATATTTACACAGGCTGACAATATAATAAAACTTCCACCCCCATCATCTGGTTAAAATTGTGTATTTTAAATGATGAAATATCCTTAACTAATGACAAATGAAACTTTAAATATTCACTGATAGCTTTGTAATTAGTGAGTTATAGTCTCGGGACAAATTTTTTTTCTGTTCCTTGGTTTTTCTTCTTAAAGTTCTAAATATTGAGTTACCTCAGTACAAATGCAACTTGACTACAGTGAAGCCATTTTATTTAATCCAACTCTTCCCACAGTCGTGCTGAGAAAACAGATGATTTTCCCTTCCATTCCTCCTCTGAAATAGTTGCTCATATCTTTTCTCTTCTTCTCAAGTGGTTCCACTTGTGGAACTGCCTCAAAGCACATCTGGGACTATGTGGAGCAGAAGGGATGTAAATGATTTCCTCTGGGGATGCGCTGTCAGTAGGTATTTGTATCCTGGAAAATTTGAATGTAATGAGAACTGAACTTGTCACCCTTGAATCATGGTTCCTTTTTATGCTCTCTCCTAGAGCATTTCACAGGAGGTAGCTTCATGCCGAATTATATTATTTTGGTGCACTTTTACCTGGCCTAAATGATCATGGCTTAAAAAAAAAAGTAAATGGTGATATTTATATGATTTAAGCGCACAGCACACCTAAAGACAGCAGGTCATGTTATGTTTTTTTTTTTTTTGTGAGTGTGTGTGTGTGTGTGTGTGTGTGTGTGAGACGGAGTCTCACTCTGTCCCCCAGGCCGGAGTGCAGTGGCGTGATCTCTGCTCACTGCAAGCTCCGCCTCCCAGGTTCACGCCATTCTCCTGCCTCAGCCTCCTGAGTAGCTGGGACTACAGGCACCTGCCACCATACCCGGCTAATATTTTGTATTTTTAGTAGAGATAGGGTTTCACCATGTTAGCCAGGATGGTCTCGATCTCCTGACGTCATGATCCGCCTGCCTCAGCCTCCCAAAGTGCTGGGATTACAGGCGTGAGTCACCGCACTTGGCCCATGTTATGTTATAGTCAGTTGTGTTCCAGCATAATGAAATTAGCCTGTAAACAAGGCAGTAAGAAATGACATGGAGGGGAATTCAAAAGTAGTAGTTTAATTTATTCTGATTTATTGACTTTTTCTTCACCTCTCCAGTCTTCTACTTTACTGTTTCTCTCCCTTTTGTTAGTATTTAAACCCCTCCTGTCTTCCTGATTTTTGAGCAGATTCTATTCTTAAAAAAAATTAAACATGAATTACCTGTGGTAAACATAGCATTTGAAGAAGACCTCTCTCCTGCCAACTAGTAGATGTGTGGTCCCCCTGTGTTTTTGGTGTGTGTTTATTTTAATATTAGAATTACCAACTGAAAGCCAATAATACTCTAAGAAAAGTGTAATTACGAAGGTAAATCTGTATCAAAAATTGTGTGGTGTACCTCAAGGTCAAATATAATTATTAGTGGATAGTCTGTTTGATAATTACCCATTCATAGATTTGTACATAATGTTTTCAAAATTGTATATTTTTAAAATTCATTCAGTTTCCTACAAAGTATAATCCACTAGATCATAAACAAAATAACCTCCTTTGGTATAATAGAACCACACCTGTATGGAAATAACTGTAACACTCTAAAATAGAAATATAATAGTCCTTGTGCGAAATAATGTAATGTAACTTCTGCTGAGTCTTGGATCCAGTAGTTCTACTTTTCCTTTCCTTTGTACTCACCCCTGCTGAGGCCTATGCCTTTGACAGCCACCTCTCTACCCTGTGGCCCTTGGCAGTGGCAGTGAGGGCAATGATGATGCTACAAGTTGGCACACAGACTTGGTGGGGCTGAGGACAACCTTACAGAGAAGGACAGCTCACATGGAGTGTTACTGGCCCTGGAGGATACTCGCAGAAGTCTTGGAGAGCAGGGTGGAGCATCATGCCAGGAAAGAGAAGGGCTGGGCCAGGAGGGTCACAGTGCAGGTGCCCCAGATCTAGCTTCTAATCGTAGAGCTTTGCGTGGCCACAGTAGACCCTTGTGGGAAGGCATTAGAGAGGTGATGGGCCACAGGTCACTCACCAGGCACAACCTCATTGGATAAATCAGGGATTTAGTTATTTAATCAAACTTCTGATGAATGAAGTATTCACTTTTCCATCAAATTAAATAGCTCATCTGCAGTATTCTAATGTAATTTGGATATCCATATATGTTATCTTAATGTAAACTCAGTTATGTTTTATCCAGGATGCACTATTGGTATTAAATTCTTCTTATAGCAATACAATTTTAAACATGATATTATACATAGCAGCTAATAAGTTAAAACAATACTATATAGCACTTTAAATGATTTATATGGCTAATGATTAGCAATTTATTCTTGGAGATTTATACTAATTTATGACTTGGTCTCCATTTCAATTAATTGTGTACAACAGTTACTTTGTTTTAGTCATTTTGAATGGTTATTTCTTTGAGACCATGGCCACTGGTCAGATAACAAGCTTACAACTATTCTCTTCCTGAAGATAACTTCTTCCTTTTGGGCTTGTAGTCACACATATGTGAAGTATGTGTTATAAGTCTGTACTGTGAAGGATAGAGCGTTTCTTGCTTCAGGTCCTATATTTTAATACGCACATAATTGTGGTGCTCATTCTTATGTTGTTTTGTATTTTAGGTTGTATTTAAATTACATATTCTCTGTTGCACTCATTCTATAAACTTTTCCTTCTTTTATTTTCCCCGATGTTTTGCAACCTGAACTTCATGCTTCTTCAGTGCTGCATGTGGGGTGGCCTTTGCTTTATGGGAAGACTGCCGTTTTGCCTTGTCCTGGCTCTCTGTCACAGCCTGCTGCCCATTCACCCCCTCTTACCACGTGCCAGCGATCATTCCTGGAGGGACAAGTGTTGCAGTCAGATCCCAGTGAGACCTTGCTCCCAGTCATTGTTTTGTTTGTGATCCTTGCGGAGAAGAGTGACCAGCTATAGGCTTTTCTGAAGAAGATGCCACATGGTGCTTCGAAAGGAAAGGCTTTTGCAGACTGGGGCCCGTGACAAGCAGGAGAGGCTGGCACCGGAGTCTTGAGTGAGCGCTTTGACACACCGAGTCACAGCCCATTATCACTTGTTCTGGTGTCAAAACAATACAGCAGTTTGAACTGCAGCTCAGCTCACTCCTGCTGTCACACAAGCTCCCTCCTAAGTCATTAGAGTGCTGGCATGGACTCTTTCCGGATCAGTCAGAGATGCATTAGGAGAGGGGGACGTATTTATTAATTCAATTTAATAAGTGACTATTAATCATCTGCTGTGTATCGGGCATTGCCCTGGTGGGGGGTGGATGGGGAAAGAGGAGAGTTCCCGTACCAGTACAACAAGATCCCTGACCCGAAGGTGCCCTTGCCCACGAGAGCACACAAGTACCGTGGCTATCATGAAGACAAAATTGCTTTGAAAATTCAAAAGAGGGAGAAATCTCATCAGATTGGAAGGATCAGTTTAGATGGATGAGGGAGGTGATGTGTGAGAGGGGCCTTGACAAGACTGCAAGATTTTGATGGGCAGAGAGAAGGTGAGACAGACAGTTGGCAGTGAATTCTGCTTGGCTGGTATGCAGGATATGTTTAAGAGGTATCAGAACTAGAATCTATTGTAAAGTACCTTGGATGCCAAACTAAAAAGTTAATGTTTTATTTAGTGGTCTCCTGCTTGAGACCACCACTGAAAGGGTTTGAGTCAGTGGGGTGACATGTTAGGAATATGTCAGTCCTTATTAAAATGTTAGCTTAGGTATTAATCATTTAAGATTGCAAGTGACTATATGTAGCAGAAACTCTTCAACAGCGGCTTAACCAAACAGGAGTTTTATTTGTCTCATGTAGGTGTCCAGTGCAGCATCTTCACAATGCCGCCAGGGACCTGGGCTCTGGCTATCTTCTGGCATCTCTTAGATTGAAAAATGGCTGCTGGATCTCCAGATACCCAGTTGAGATTCCAGGCAGGAAGAGGGTAGGGAAAGAAGAGCAGAAGGCCAAATGCCTCTCGTGAAGCTCTGCCTTTATTATTCTGGAATGGACAGCCTTCCTTAAGACTTTGTCTTTATCTCAGTCTCAGGACTAGAGAGCCTGGGAAATCAAGTTTTTTATTTGACACAATGCTGCTCAGAAAAAAAAAAAAAAAGCGACTCTCTAGTAGGAAAAGTGGATATTGGGTAGGTAAGGAGCACTGTTGGCCACAGCTTATTTGTGAATCTATCGTGGGAAATCAGAGAAGGCAGAGAGCAGAGGGGCAGAAAGCTAACAGTGCCAGCAAGGAGTCCTGATTAGATTCAGAGAAAATAATCTCAGAGAGCAGTCTCCATTTTAGGTTTGTTTAATGAAAGAATATGGGACAATGAGTTAGGAAAACCAGGCTTTAGCTGCGGCATCATTATTAAACATGCATGTGTTGAGAGAAGCTACTTCTTTGAACCTCAGTTTTCTTATCTATAAAATTGGGGACTTCAAAGCCTGTAAACCAAAAGCTGTGATGCTAAGAAAAGATTACATATGTGCTTCGGAGTACTATTTTCAGATTAAACACTGAGTAAGTTATAAAAATAAACATATAGATTATGAGAAGATATACATTTTATTAAAAAATGTTTTCTCCTAATTTGAGGAACCAAAGAACTAGCAAACATATTTCATGTATTAATTTGAAATATATTAGCTAAAAAAAATTCTGTAATATTCCTTGGCACTGGTGTTTTCTGTTACCAACTAAACAGTACTTGCATTTATTTACTGTAAAAGAAATAAGAGATAACAGATTCATCCCTAAGCCCCTGCTCTAACAGGATTATTTATGATGTGACAACTTATTACACTCCTTTCCTGATAAATAGTTAGCTACATTCTCCATGGATTTTACAGTTTCATCTGGGGCAGTTTGTTCCCTACAAAGTGAAGATACACAGTTTTTATTTCTCATCTGTGACTTGTCCCCATTAGGGAGGTTTTTTTTGTTTGTTTGTTTTTTGGTTTTTTTTTTGCCTGATTTCCTTCTCAAATCATTGTGATAAAAGACTGGTTCATATGTGTCCACATTGTTTTAATATGGAGGGAGATACAAAGAAATAGAAAATATGACCACTACCTTTGGGGGACTTATTACCTAGTTGGGGAGAGAAGACAAAGACACATAGAAAAAATAAAGAACAGCACAGAAGACAAAGTAATGCCACGCTGAAGCAGACACTTTAGTCTTTGTGTGCTGTGCATTCAGGAGGGGCGTGTGGTGAGGGGTTCCTTCCCCTGCCCAAGGGCAGCCTCTCTCCTTGCTCCTTCCATTGCTGACTCTCTCAGCTTTATTTGGGGTTATGCTTCATCATTTGTCCCCAGAATTCTTGTATCTTCTATTTCTCACTCTTCATTGGCTTCTTCTGTTTGTAATACAGAAGTGCTCAGTCAGGACTACTGCAGACAAAACCAGGAATTCTTAGTATTTGCTTCCTGACTGAGGCTACCACCATATTTTATATCCTCCTTGTTAAATATTTTCCAAGTGTGCATCACTGTGTCCTTACAATCTAGCTCTCATTTGCTTCAAATAGCTTCACACTCCCCAGTCAACAGTGCTTTTCTATTCATCAGATTTTGGGCCTGGCAGTCAGGCTCTGGTCTTCCTTTTCATTCCCTTCAACCATGTGACTCCTCGCACTCTCCACCCTCCTTCAGAGCTGAATTTGCTGTAGTTTGTCAGATGCCCCATATTTTTTCTTGAATCTCTGTCCTTAGGCGTTTTCTGAAATGCTTCCCCCTCTTCAGTTCACCTGAGAAACTTAAGATTCAATTACAATTGAGGTTATCAGCCTGGGAGAATCATCCCCCTATCCCACTGTTCACCAAATAGCATTAGTTACTTTCTTCTTTATGCCCCTATAACACTTATCTTTGTAACAGTAGTTAACACAGTGGGTTATCATTTATCTGTTTACTTATCTCTTTTCTCCCTGTTCTGTGAGTTGTTCTAGTCTAGGAACTAGTCCTGTCCACACCTACGACTTGCCATACAGTCCAGACTGCACTATAACCATTATAGTGGTGAAAGCACTAGCTTTGGAGTCACACAGTAGGGATTCATACCTTGACTCTGTCACTTGCTTGTTTTGTGACATTGGGTGTGTATGTTGACCTCCATGAACTTCAGTTTATCTGTAAATAAAAATAACATCTACCCTCATAATGTTGTGAGGAGAAAATGACATCCAAACAATGTTCATAGCATAGTTCCTAGAACATGGTAGGTATTCATATTAAAATAGTATTTGTTGAAAAAATGTTAATAAATAGAGCAATAGTCAATTAGTGGTAATACTCTCTCCCTCTTTTTCACTTCTTGTTTGAAGGTAGATATAAGCAAGGAAAGTTAAGGGGGATCGTCATGCATAGATGTACTTGGCGAGTTTCTGGATGGTACATTCTACTTGTAAGGATGGAGTTAAGTTTTAAGTGAGAGTGGGAGGACAAAGAGGTGAATTTTTTTTTTTTTTTCTGGACATAGTGACTTGGAAAGAACCCGTCACAGGTGGCAAAGGAAGCTTTGTTAGAGAATGAAAATGGAATGTATGTGGCAGAGGAGAGTAAATGATTCAGTGTGATTTGTATTTGATACATAGTAGTATTGTCCAAATGAGATCCTTATCATAAGAAAGAAACTACCCAAGATTAATAAATGCCATTTATTAGCAATTACTACTTGGGCTTCTTTAATTAGGAAAAAAAAAATTCCAGGTGTCTGTGATCACTAATGGAGCTTTAGAAGTAAGAGGCAGAAGGGAATTTTATGGTTTTTAAAAAAACTTTATTTTTATATTTACAAAGGTGAATGTAAATGTTTTACCAGACCATAAGTGTATGTTTTGATCTACTTTTACACCATTAGCTGCTTAGTTATAATAGGAAAATTCATCATAGGTTTTAACACTTGCTTTTATGATACCCTTATGATGTCATTCCTGTGTAGTACATTGCGTTAAAAAATAGAGTGACCACCCTGAGCAGACTGTTAAAATAATGGAGCATTCATTCTTCTTGAACTGCAGTCTAAATATTCCATAAAGTTATAGTAGCGTGCGCTGGGAGGGCAACGTTTCAGAGTTGTGGTCTCACCTCAAGATTGGAGATTGGTAAAGACATTAATTGCCAGCATTCTTTGTTCAATTTTTTGCGAAGAAGCAAGGTTTGCAGATGATACTGGAAAATATGGAGTTCTGATCAATGAGGCACAAATATACTCCTGTTCTAATTGTGAAGTTATCTGTACTGAGGAATAGGTGATCAGTAATATCAGTTTAACTCAAATACCAATTGAGACAAGAAGACTCTCCCCGAGGAACAATGACTCATTTTACAATGTGGCCACAGAATTTAGCACACAGAATTTAGCTGGGTTCATCCCAGCTGCCTCAAATATCATTAAACTAATCTCAGAGTCTAGGATTAGATGTGGCTGACCCAAGTGTCCTTTCAGGTCAGAGTTCAAGGAGTTCTGCTTAAGTTTCTGTGAGGAGGAGCAGGGAGAAGAATCTGTGCCCGATATTCCTTTAAACAAAGGTTTTATTCTGTAGTGCTTTTAAGATCCTTCAAATAGCCTCAACTACTAAACTAACACACACAGAAAAAGGCAGTTTGTGATCTCTAGAATAGTCTGTTTGCACGGGTTATTAATCACTCTGGGCTGTGATGTACACAGACCAAAAGAAAGAAAAAAAGTCAGTGATGGTGGGGGGCAGTGATGGAGTGATGGGGAGCCATGTTGAACTTCCTCCCTTCCTCATTCTGTGTTGATTTGTAATTAAATCCAGACTTAGCAGGAGTATCATTACATTGTGAAGATGAGCTAGAAACTCTTTTCAAGTTAAATTTCTTAACATTATCCCCTGCAGTAGGAAGGGCATTCACACTGTGACCAATCTTTAAAAACAAAACAATGCTAAATAGTGCTTGCATATTTCAAGTAAAGATTCCTCCTTCAGAAAGACTTGGCATTTGTTGTAAGTGGTGTTATGACACCATGGTATAGAAAACAAAACAACAAAAAAAACAAAAAAAAAACAAAACTTGTCTTGGTTTTTTTTAAAGTAAGGCGTTGAAAATATAAAGTAGGCAGTATACTTTAGCCATGATAAAAATGTTAATTCACCATCTTGTCCATGGAAAAAGCTATTCCTTCAGTGAAGTCGTATTAACTATGCAATATCTTACAGCCAAGTATTGCTCTAGAAAATGTTGGAGGTTTGCGGCCAGGCGCAGTGGCTTACGCCTGTAATCCCAGCACTTTGGGAGGCCAAGGCGGGAGGATCACCTGAGGTCCGGAGTTCGAGACCAGCCTGACCAACATGGAGAAACCCTGTCTCTACTAAAAATACAAAATTAGCCGGGCGTGGTGGCGCATGCCTGTAATTCCAGCTACTCAGGAAGGCTGAGGCAGGAGAATTGCTTGAACCCAGGAGGCGGAGGTTGTGGTGAGCTGAGATGGCGCCATTGTACTCTAGCCTGCACAACAAGAGTGAAACTCCATCTCAAAAAAAAAAAAAAAAAGAGAAAGAAAAAAGAAAATGTTGGAGGTTTGCACATGATCTAAATTCAGTTTTCTAATTATTATTTAATTTCTGTTTTATATCATCATACCCTCCCCTCTACTGAAGTATAGATCACCATTAAAATAACATAGCTGAGTAGTGTATAGGAGTGTCTGTGAAAAAGAGAAAAACTAGATGCCTGTTGGGATTATCGTAGAGCCATAAAACATAATTAATATATCTTTTCCCACTCCCTCATTATGTTCAGTGCTCTCCTCCATGACTTCCCTGGTAGAGCTTGATCCAGCCTTCACTTGGCTACTTCCAGAGATGAGGAGCTCACTTTTTGGTGAGGCTGTAGACATCACCATTTGCTCTTGTTTTACTATTTCTAGGGATTGTAAAGGAAATCATCTTGAAAGTATACTGATATAGTTCTTTTTCTACAACTCAGATATTTGGAAACTAAGATCATGCCCTCCCTAAGACTCTTTATTTTATTTTTTTTGTGGACTAAACAACCACAGGAGTCTTTGTATACATTTGGTCTCTTTTCTCTCCTTTCATGTTGTATTAAGTTGTTGCAAAAGTAATTGCGGTTTTTACCCTTTCAATGGCAAAAATCGCAATTACTTTTGCACCAAGCTAGTATATCCCCCTTGTATCTGGTTGCTCATGGTCCCTCTGACATGAACTTATCTCATTACCTCATTGTGGTCTTGACTTTCTATAAATGCATTAATTTGTTTTAGCAGATGTTCACAATAGTGGCTTATATTAAGTCACCTCAATGTAATAGTTTGTCTTATTTTTGTTTCCTATTTCACATAAATTTATGCAAGGTCAAAAATTATGTGTATACATATATAATTTTAAAAATAATTTAATACATTCTTATTCCATTTTATATAGTCAAGTGTTATAGCCCATCCTTTTGAATCTAAATCATATTATCAACTATATTAACCTTGCAAAATCTACAGATTTTATAAGCGTCTTCACCCAAATCATTGGTAAAATGTTGAATAGGCGGGGCCCACGATAGTACTCAGTGTGTAACCCTGAAAACCACCTTTCAGGCAATTAATTTTAAGATTAGTTATTCAACAAGGCACAAACTATGGAACTACCCTGTCAGGTCCAAGGTTATCATGAAAGGCTTTCTCACGTATTTTTGCTGTTCCTGTAAGTCTGATAAAAGGACAGGATCATGGTTTGGGATTACATCTGTGGACTGAACTTTTTTACTTTTTAATTTTTGAACTTTGAGTGAAAATATTACTTGTTCTGGAATTTGTTCATGATTTTATTTATTTATTTATTTTTACCATCAGATATCGCTTCTATGCATTCCTCCCATACCCTGGGATGTGAATCTCTAGGCCAGTAGGTTTATACTCATTTACTGCATCCAGATGTTCTTTTATGATTTTATTTTCTATATTAGCTCCCAGGGCTTTCTTAGCCATTGTTCTAGCATTTCCAGTTTGAAACTTCTTTTGATCTAGCAGATAAAATGGAAATAGGTGGGTAATTGGGTAGTTTTGCCTCCACTTTCTTTATATTTTTACATGACATCATCTCCCACAAGCAGTTGTCCTGTGTTTTTCTAGATCATCATTGAGTTCCTGACTTCACTTAATAACTTTGTCAAAGTTAGAGGTTTCACTTATCTTAGATCTCCTGGGCTGTAACCTCTTTGATAAGATTCTTAGAGATTCCTACTTGTTTCTCTGCTTCATTTTCAACAATAGTTACCTAGTCTTAATTAAGATTATGAGATAACTTTCAGATCCTGGCCTCACCTCTTATTAGGGAATCTGACCTCAGGGAGTTACTTAACTTTTCTATGTTTCTTTCTTTTCTTCTCTCTCTCTCTTTTTTTTTTTTTTTTTTGGGAGACAGGAGTCTTGCTCTGTCACCCAGGCTGGAGCACAGTGGTGCCATTTCAGTTCACTGCAACCTCTGCCTCCCGGGTTCAAGCGATTCTCCTACCTCAGCCTCCTGATTTTTTTTTGTATTTTTGGTAGAGATGAGGTTTCACCATGTTGGCCAGGTTGGTCCTGAACTCCTGACCTCAAGTGATCTGCCCACCTCATCCTCCCAAGATGCTGGGATTACAGGTGTGAGCCGCCACACCCAGCCAACTTTTCTATACTTCATGTGTAAAATAAGATAAGAACCCTCCTTACTTTAAGGCAGTTTTAAGGATTAATTGAGATATTATTTTAATGATAAGTGACATTGTACACAATGAATGTTACTCTTATTACTATTATTTCTCATGATGATGCCCACCTATCTTCTTTTTCATAACTGTGATCATACGAATATTTCCACAGCTTCACAACTCTTTTAAACCATCTCCCCTAACATGATTTCATCCATGGAATTACACCCATTTTTTTTTCAGCTTTTCAGTGTCATTTCCTAAACTATAAAATACATACGTCCTCTCAGAATGCCCTTATTGTACCTTTCAGAAGAAGTGGTCTTTGGTACCTCAGAGAAACCTGTGGCTCATGTCTCTCAAAAGTCTATTCTTCTGATTTAAGCCCAGCATAGTTCACCTTCATAAATGTATTTATTATATTATGCCTTCCATGATGAGTACTATAAGCCAGATGACTATGGGGGCAGCCTGCAGCTCTTAGAAGGCTCTGTTGAAACCTGTTTTTCCAGTGGGATAGATTATCCGTGGAAAATGCTGATATTTCACTGGGCTTTCTCACAAAGTTAGATATTTCACTGTGGCTTATCTCACATTGTAAAAATGAAACATATTAACATATAGGGCTTGGAATTTAATAGATTTAGGGAAAAATAAAAATTGTGGAAACAAAATTATAAAACTATAAGGTTTCACAGTGTTTCCATTTTAACTTTCTACCATGTTTAGGTGTGTTAATTATAAAGACTCTGCCTGGTTTTTATCTATGGTAAGCAGAGAATAATAATAATAGAATCATCCTTTTGTGTCCAGGGGGATTGGTTCCAGGACTCATTTGAATATCAACATATCAAGGATGCTCAAGTCCATCTTACATAAAAGGGCATAGTGTTTGCCTATTACCTCCTCACCTCCTCCTGTATACTTTAAATAATCATCTCTAGATTGCTTATAATATCTAATACAATGTAAATGCTATGTAAGTGTTATACTGTATTTTTATTTGTATTTTCTATTGTTGCATTATTATTATTTACTTAAAATTTTTAATCCAGGGTTGTTGAATCTGTGAGTCTAGAACCCATGGACTGAATGAAGACCCACTCCACTTACCTTGACCCATGCAATATTCATATAATCAAGCATTCCTAAATTTTTGGAATTTCTAAATAAGAATGGATTTGAGAGAGTTTGGCCCTGAAGCTTTTTTATTTCTTTTTTTTTTCTTTTAAAAAACTATGTATAACCAGAAATAAGCATGTGGAGTTTGATTTCTTTACCATGAATAATTGTACTGAAATATTTCTAGGACATGTTCTAAGTTTACAGTTATATGTGTGAAGGTTCAGAGAACACTTTTGAGGAAACTGCTTTCCTTTTCCCTGAAAAAGTGATAGTGATGGAGTACTCCCCATACACCCTCCCAAAAAATGCAGCTCCTTTTCTCCACCCATCATTTGCATTTGCCCTCCAGCCTTTCTCTATTTCCCTCCAGGGCACACACCCTAGTCTTGTATTTCCCTGGGTCAGCCTGCTTGGCTGGAGGGTGCTTATTTAAGTGCAGATTCCTGGGCTCATATAAACCTAGTGAATTGGGTCCCCTGGTGGTAGATCCCAGAATCTTCATTTTTCTCAAGTTCTTTATGGGGGAGTCTCATGTCCCCAAGTTTTGAGAACCACCACTTAAGTCCATTTGTCATTGGCTTCTATTATGTCTGATGAAACCAATATTATGCAGAGCTCTTTCTGAAGTGCTTTGTTGTTGAACAGGCTGCTGGTGGGCCAGAACAGATTGTCACCATGTAAATGAGGAGTCAAGGGACATAATTTTATGGGCTCACACCTATCTCTTAGCCAAAGACATTTCAGGTTAGTTGTTTGCCTGTACTGGTAAAGGAATATAGTCTCATTTGAACTGGGACAACCCTAGTTCTGGGTACATTCTGTGGTATTATATTTGCCAACTCACATTCAGCCCATGCATTTATAATTACTCAACTGTTTCCATGCATTGAGTCATTGCAGAAAAGCCTCTTCTTTGTAGAACCTCATTAAGATTTCAGCTGCTAACAGATTTTATTTTACAGTTCCAGCTTTCATGATATTAAGATATGGAGATTTGCGCTTCTGGGAGGGGTTATTTACAAGTTTAAAGCTCTTAGAAGCATCACAGTGTTTTTAAGGGCATAACCAGAAAGGAAAATAAAAAGGGTAGTCTGGTATTCTGATCGATGTGATATAATACTTTGGAGGCAAAAATTTAAAATGTTGAATTGCTTTTAAAAAATTGTTACTTATTTGTGATCTGTGTGATTTTTTTCTTTTTTTAACAGCCTTTGGTTTAAAACAATGTTTTTATAAACGTTGTTTATTTTTGGCTTCTAAAAAGACACATAGCATTAAAACAATACTCATAGGGTTCATACTTTTTAAATGAATATACTTTCCTTATGCTAAGAATATATGGTAAATGAATAATCTCTGATTTAAATGATACTTTTTTTTGCATGGTTGCACTCAGAATTATACTGTGCCATTTTATATCTTGTATTGTTCTTCCCCGTGGTATGTTAAAACTTTTAAATAATGTCATTAACTGAGAGTTATTGGTTATATCAATTAGAGGTGCCACTTATGTTTTGTCTTCTATCTGTTAACATAATAATCATTCATTAGGCACTCTACAGAGAGAACTTAAGCTAAATGAGAGCGAGTAGGTCCACATCAGGAGTCAGGAGTGCTGGCTGCCATGATGGCTGCTTTCATGTGAAAGGCCTTGCCTCTTTTCTTGACATGATGTTACCACTGCTTTCACTGAGGAGACATTGGCTACATGTCCCCTTTGGCAGTCATCTTGGGTATCTGAGAGTCTTCCTCATCCAGTGAAGTTCCTCCGTACAGCGTTTAGAGGCCTTTCCTCTTGCTTTGCCCTTCTTTGGCATCTGCATGTGGATTATTTACTTGCTCATTTGTTCCTGGTGTCTTTGCATTACCTACTCTTTCTCCAGCCAGGAATAATAAACACCTTATTGACAGATTGACTTCTGATTCTCTGTGTCCTCCTTGTCAGGTTGGTATCCTGCCATCCCAGAAGGCACTGTGTAGATGTTTGCTAAATAGATGGTTGAATAGAGGAGGACTTAATTTTTGCTAACCGACCAGATTGATTTAATTTGTTGGTGTTCCAATCCAGCCACTTTGAATATCAAGGCTTTCTTGCTTAATATCCTTTTAGGCAACATTATAACTGTTCATGTTTCTATATAAAGATTTCTAAATTGGAGGGTTTCTCATCCGAAAATAGTCAAGAATTTATTTAAAAAACTGAGATTTCTGAATGCAAATAGCTTCCTTTTTGCATGTAGGTTGCTTTGCTTTATTTGCAAGGAAAGTGCAGCGATTTAAAAGTAATAAACACACCCATTGTAGGAAATATAAAAAATACAAAATGATGTGAAGGATAAAATAAAATTCCCCCTTGGTGTTACCTGTGACCCAAGATATTTCTTACCTTGAAAATTTTGCTGATAAAATCCGCTTTATGCCCCTCGTAGTCTCTTTTCTTTCTTTCCTTATAGGCAATTGGCTATCTATATATCTTAGTTTTTCACTTAATATTACAATATTATACAATATTATACAACAATATACAATATTATACAATACAATAAGTTTTTCACTTAATATTACAATATTAATCATTTTGTCATGGCATTAATTTTTAATCCTTTTGTAATGGCTGATTGTGTGAGTATAACATAATTTACAGAACCATTCTGTTGGTTTTACACAGGTTGTTTAGAATTTTAAAAATATTATCAATAACTCTTTAATAAACATTTGTGGGTGTCATTCTATGTTTTTGATTCATTAACTAGCATAATAGACAATAATTTTAAAAGTCTGCATTCTATGCCTGGTTGACAAATTCATGATTGATCTTCACTGACATTTAAGGTGTTAACACTGTCAAATTTCAGATTTTAAATTTAACTTAGTTTTCTTGTTATTACAGTTAACCTGGACTTAGAATATACCTGTTTCATTAGAATTTGAGCTGGTGAAGAGCTTCATTGTCCTGATTGAAAGGTCAAACTGAGGGATTTATAAAGCCTGCCTGAAATGACAAGACTGTTAGATCTGAGTGTTCTAAGATATTTGTCATTTAAAACCCATAGCATTGATATTTTTAAATGTCTTATTATGAAATATGTTCTGCTTACAAAAGAATATAAGTAATGTATAATGTATATGTTTAGTATTAAAGAATAATAAAACAAAAACCTTTGTACCTACCACTCTGCTTAGGAAAGAGTACATTATTAGTACCTTTGAAACTTTCATGTTCCCTTCAATGCGATTGATTTTTTAATGCCAAGGAGCTCAGTGATAATGGATCAAATATTTTATTTTGTTTTGAAACGGAGTCTTGCTCTCTCGCCTAGGCTGGAGTGCAGTGGTACGATCTCGATCTCGGCTCACTGCAACCTCCACCTCCTGGGTTCAGCGATTCTCCTGCCTCAGCCTTTCGGGTAGCTGAGACTACAGGTACCTGCCACCATGCCTGGCTAGATAATGTATCAAATCTTTTTTTTTGAGATGGAGTCTCGCTCTGTCACCCAGGCTGGAGTGCAGTGGCGTGATCTCAACTCACTGCAACCTCCACCTTCCGGGTTCAAGTGATTCTCCTGCCTCAGTGTCCTGAGTAGCTGGGACTACAGGTGCGCACCACTACGCCTGGCTAATTTTTGTATTTTTAGTAGAGACGGGGTTTCACCATGTTGGCCAGGATGGTCTTGATCTCTTGACCTCATGATCCACCCGCCTCGGCCTCCCAAAGTGCTGGGATTACGGGTGTAAGCCACCGTGCCCAGCCAATAATGTATCAAATCTTGAGGAAGATTTGGAAGTGTCTGATTTTTTTCACCTGTACTGCTTCTACCTGGTCCAGGTGGCCCTCTCTTCTCACCTGGCTCACTGCAACAGCTTCCTAGCTGGTATCTCTGCCTTTTACTTCTGATCCACTTCAGGGCAGCCTCCCCCAGTAACCTAAATGGTGACTTAAATACAGAAACTAAATAATGCCATTTATCTGCCTAAAACCCTTCCTGGGTTTTCTGTTTAATTTAGAGTGAAATACAAATACTTGCCGTGATCTGCAAAGCTCTTCCTAATCTCTTCTGATGTGCATCTGCAACACTTACTCTCCAAGCTTACTGCCAGCCTCTTTGAATTTCTCAGCCCAGCCCAGACTTTCTGGTTTTATGACCATCATACATTTTTTCCCCCCATATTTCTGCCTAGCACCCTCTTTTTACCACTCTTTGCAAGGCGGGTTATTTTATTATTTTTTAATCCCTTGGGCCATTTTCCCTGACTACCTGATTATTCTTTCTCATAACATCCTATTATTTTCTTTCTTTCTTTTTGTTTTTTTTTGAGACAGAGTCTTGCTCTGTCGCCCAGGAGTGCAGTGGTGCCGTCTCAGCTCACTGCAACCTCCGCCTCCCGGGTTCAAGCAATTCTCCTGCCTCAGGCTCCCTAGTAGCTGGGAGTACAGGCGCGCACCACTACGCCTGGCTAATCTTTTTTTTTTTTGTATTTTAGTAGACACTGGGTTTCACCATGTTGGCCAGGCTGGTCTTGAACTCCTGACCTCGTAGTCCACCTGCCTTGGCCTCCCAAAGTGCTGGGATTACAGGTGTGAGCCACCGTTCCCAGCCTCATCCTATTATTTTCATTCCTAGCACTTGTTAAATTTTTAATTATATCTTTTCTTATTGGTGAGACTAAGTAGACCTAAGTTTCATGAGTATAGTTACCATGTCGATCTTGTTCACATCCTGTATGTCTAGCGTGGGTAAACACTCCAGAAATATTGAATGAATGAATGAGAAAGTTTAGTGATAGAGAATATTAGCATGGCACAGCTTTTTATGTTCAAAAGATATATATGGTATTTTGGGTCCAACAAAATACACCTGATTGAATTAGTTGAGTCAGGCCTACATCCCTGGACCTCCTTTTGCCTACCACACCTGTTATTTTTAATTCTTACCGACTCATTTGTAAAATATAACCAATGTAGGTTAAATAATCAATTGGAGATTTCTCAGGTATTTAAGACAGACTTAAGCAGCATAATATAGAAGAGATCTTGGTATAGTGGAAAGAATGTGGGCTTTGGAGTCAAAAGTATGAATTTAAATAGTTATGGTGCCTGTTAGCTGTGTAATCTCGAAAAACTGCCCCCTGGTGTTCTCATCTGCAAAATGTCATGATAGCACCTACCTCATTGGTTTGTTGTGAAAATTAAAGGATGTTAAATCCTAGCTCTGTATTTGCCACAAATAGACTCTTCATTCATGATATTATAATCATTGTCTTACCATTATTACGTAAGTGCAAATAGCAAATAGTTTCATCATTTTTTTGCTTCTGGTTTTTGCTTCATCTCTAAAATGGGGATCTTACTTTAAAGGAATAATGTGAAGATTAAGTGGCATAATGTATAAATGTGTTGATGGCACAACACCTAGTGCAACTCCACCTGGCTCATAGTTGGCCCTCAATAAATACACATGGCTAATAAAAATAACAGCATAAAAGAATTGGTATCATATTACTTGGTGGCAATTTGGAGTCTTTAAATTCTAGGTATTCCTTTGCCAAATATTTATTGGATATCTGTTTTATGCCAGGTGCTCAGTTCAGTGCTAGAGCAACAAGGAGGTCTAAGATGGAGCTCTATTGAGTAGCCTGCATTTTAATGGGGAAAGGAGGTTTCACATGAATTGTATAGTTTTTCACCTCATGAGTAAATACAAAGTGTGGTGAGATTAATTCTCTTGGAGGGAATAGGAAAAGTGCTATTCCCTCTGGAAGTACTGTTTGAGTTGGGTCTCAAAGGCTAAGCAGCATTCTCCAGAGGATAAGAAGGACCTTGTTCTGAGGAAGATAATATGAGTTTTGGAGTCAGGCAGACTTGGATCCCAGTGTCTGCCATTTAACATCCTTGTAACCTTAGGCAAGTCATCTATTCTAACCTAAAATGGAGACATTAATATTTATATTGATGTAGTTTCAGTGTTGTCCCTGCCCAAATCTCACATGGAGATATAATCCCCAGTGTTGGAGGTGGGGCCTGGTAGGGGGTGATTGGATCTTGGGGTGGATTTCCGACTTCTGTTCTCTCAATAGTGAGTGAGTGAGTGAGTTACCGTGAGATCTGGTTGTTTGAAAGTGTGTGGCACCTCTCCACTTCTCTTGCTCCTGCTCCCATCATGTGAGCTGCCTCGCTCCTCCTTTGCCGTCCACCATGAATGTAAGTTTCCTGAGGCTTTCCCAGAAGCTGAGCAGATGCCAGCATCATGCTTCTTCCTGTACAGTCTGTGGAACCGTGAGCCAATGAAACTTTTTTCTTTATAGATTATCCAGTCTCAGGTATTTCTTTGTAGCAATGTGAGGACAGACTAATACATATATTGTAGGATTTTTGTGAAAATTAATACAATGATAAAGGGTCTGGCATGCAGCAAGAACTTACAAATGCAGGGTCTTTGCAGTCACTTGGAAAACACTTCTCTCCACACTAGGAAATTACAAAATGGCTTTCACTCCCAAGAATTCATAGTTCTATGTCTTTACCTGATCAAACATGAATTTCTTCTACTTTGTAAAATCTTTTAAATTAAATTAAATTAAATTTTATTTTTCTGAGACAAGGTCTGGCTCTGTCACCCAGGCTGGAGTGCAGTGGTAGGATCTTGGCCCACTGCAACCTCTGCCTCCCGGGCTCCGGCCACCCTCCCACCTCAGCCTCCTGAGTAGATGGGACTCTAGGTACATACCACCATTCCTGGCTAGTGTTTATATTTTTTTGTAGAGATGGGATTTTGTCATGTTGCTCAGGCTGGTCTTGACCTTGTGAGCTTAAGCGACCTGCCCACCTTGGCCTCCCAAAGTGCTGGGATTACAGGCATGAGCTACTGTGCCCAGCCTAAATCTTACCCGTATCTTTATCTTTAGAAGTTCAAAGATTGGCTGTTCAGCACCACTTCAAATTCAGTTTATTAGAAGATTTACTTAGCTCGTAGGAGTTACTCTCTTACCCACTGTTAGAAAAAATAGTAGTCTTCATTCTGTGAGTCTTTATTTTTTTATTTCCACACTTGTCAAACCTGGTGAATCTTCTAAGATTCTAAATAAGAAATCAGTCATTTTAGCTCTTTATTATGGTGTTTACTCTTTGTAACATCAACAATAATAGTAGTTTACATTTGGTTAAATGTTTAAAACTTATAGAGAACCCAAATTCATATTACCTAATTTAATGTCCTCAAAAACCCTTTGAGGTGGAGGCCATCATCATCTTGTTTACAGATAAGGAGATCGAGAGGCACTGAGTGTGGGTGACTTGGTCATCTGATTCTAATTCAAAACTTTATACTGTAGGGGAGGAAAGACTTAATGTTTTCTTCTGCCCCCTAGAGCTATTCTCCACCCAGGACCCTATAAATTGAATGACAAAAGACAGATTAACAAGAGGAAAACAAATAGAAGTTTATTAACGTGTGCATCTGTATCTGCTTTTCAATTGTCTTCAACTCAAAATAATCAATATGAGAAATAGCATATTTTGGGGGTATGTATTCTGCTACCTGCTTTTCTGTTTTGCTCATCTGCAGATTCTGTTGTTTTCTCCAAGGTTACCAGTGCTCATCCTCTTTTTGTTTTTTCTTTCTACTGCAGTAGTCTTTAGTTCCTGTGTGGCCCAGGTTATTCAGCAGTTCCCTATGACCCAGATTCTCTAGTCTGGAAAACATGTGTCTGTTCTTTTATTGATAGATTAGTGTTTCTTAATCATGTGTTAATAGTCTACATTGGCTTCTCATTGCCCTGAGAAGCAACTTCAGGATCCTCTTACCCTCTTCCCACAAACCACTAGTCACTCTTTATTTCTTGTTGTTAATTCTAACATCCTGACAAGGTAAATGAAATGTACTTAAAATATAACTTCTTTAAGGTGGAACCATTTCACTTGTAACATTCTTTTGTCCCATAGCAGTCTGCTAAACTACTGTCTTTCAAATATCTTTCTGTTTTGTTTGTTTGTTTGTTTTTGAGACAGTCTCTCTTTGTCGCCTAGGCTGGAGAGCAGCAAACCCTGCCTCCTGGATTTAAGGGATCCTCCCACCTCAGCCTCCAGAGTAGCTGGAAATCCAGCAGCACGCCTGGCTTATTTCTGTATTTTTAGTAGTAATAGGGTTTCACTATATTGGTCAGGCTGGTCTGGAACTCCTGACCTCAAGTGAAATGCCCACCTCGGCCTCCCAAAGTACTGGGATTACAGGCGTGAGCCATCGCGCCCAGCCATCTTTCATATATCTTTCTAAAGCAAAAAAAGCCAAATTCTTCCAGCATGGTTTCCTTTGGGACTTCTAGACCTATATTAAGTCTATTTTAAAAAATTATCTGATACACTTAGCTTTGTGTGTTTATTCTTTTTTCCCAAATTTTGTGTGGCTTATATTAGTTACTATTCATTATTGTTGAGTTATTTTTCAGATTCACTCATACTTGAACTGAATGACTTTGATTATAAATTCTTTGGATATAAAGAGCACTGTCACTTTAAATTATTCTGTGAATAGCAGAAGCCAGTGTTGAGATGATAATGGTGATATTTAATATACTATTTTTCTCTATTAGGCATATCATAGATTTAACAATAATTATTAGATTTGGAGTCTCTGCTAGCTGCAGCCTTTTCCCAAATTCAAGGTATATTTCTGTGTAGCATATCTTCACAAAACATAAAAACACTAAACTGAAATTAAAACTGATTTGAAAGTATACTAGAGAGGATTGTGAATATCTGTGAAAGTACATGACTTTTTTTTTTTTTAATTAAACATTTGTGATCTCTGCCTACTCCATTTCCTAGCACCTTTTATTTTGTTATTCTTCTTTAGGTAAACAGCCATTCAGGAAGATGGTTTGTGCAAAAAGAATGAAAATAAAGGCATGAAGGAAAATGTATGCACTAGCATCTTCTGTCTCTCCCTCTGAGATTTTATGTATGCTCTGCTTCAAAAACCAGTTTAAAAATAAAAAAGATGAGGGCGGTTGCAATCTGCTTCATTTTATGCAGATTAGGTATGGCCCTCGGGTACCTGCCAAATTGCTAATATGGCCTTCCGTTGGGCCTGATTAGTGTGAACCCGGATCTTTTCCATTAAAGCAGAAATGAATTTGTTGGGAATAAGGTAACAACAAAAGTGATATTTTCACTAATAACCGTGGGTCAGGTTACATTAAAGCAGTTTCTCAGTGTGTACCTGAAGCAGACTACCCTCAGCATTTATGATTTCCTCCATCCTCACTTGGCTCCTCTCTGAGGACATCGTGGTTTTTAGAGACCAGTGGGACCGTGACCTCCTTTTATACCGAAGCTACTTTGAGAGGTCATTTTCTTCTACATTCCAAATGCAAAATGTTATTCTCATTTTTGTAAACACATCTGTAGGCCTTACACTTGTAATAACAAGTATCTTAAATTATCCAGAATGAATGTTTATATAAGGATATCCACTCTGGGCAATCGAATTTTTGGATAATTCCAATAGCCATTTTGAGTGCCCCTGGGTGAAGCATTAATTATCTTCCAAAAAGATAATGGAGACAATAAATATGGAACTATCAAGCATCTCTTATGACTCTATTAGAATACATTTTTAAGAAAATATTTTGATACCAATGATTGTATTTTGTGGGAAAAGAATTAGAGGATTGTATGAACTAAGCAGCAACTGGAAGTTCAAAAAGACAAATTGGGCCCTATCTGCAGATTTGGGTGCCTAAAGACTTATACAAAGTAAAGTCAGCTTTGTCAGTTGCCTAATTTAGCCCATATTGAAAATTACTGGAGCTTTAGCGTGAGCAGTGTTTCATGTGAAGTCATTTTGTAACCCAAATTATTTCTTGCCCATGGAGGAGTAAGAAACACATTTAACAGTTGACATTCTGCATCATCATGGACAGACCAGAGAGAGAAGTAGCTACACCCAAAATACATATGAAAGTCTTTTACATGGGTTTGCTTCCCATTAAGTGGTTTATGGATGAATAAAATATTTATTTTTAAAGGCCTTATTCTGATTTATTAGAAGCATTATTGAATATACTACCCCAACCCGGTATTTTGTGTCTTCAAGTAATTTGATAGCAAGGGCAAGAATTGCAAAGCTTTTGTTTCCTATTTCTTAATTTTATTTGGCAAAGTACAAATCAGTTAAAGCTAAAATTATCTGTCACATAGATGTGATTGGGGAAGAAATTTATAATCATTTTTGGACTCTTACAGTTCTTAGAACATCATGTTTCAATATTATTATACAAGCATTTTTTTTTGAGTGTCTACTAAGTGTCAGACACTAGGCTAGCTTAGATGAATAAGGTGGTTTCTGGTTGATTATGACCAGTTTTGAGATGTGTCCAAGTGTGCAAGAACCACAAACTGATAAAGAAATGTTCATGGGCATTTTAACTTAACAAAAATTTAACTTACCTTGACTCATACTGGAAACTGTTATCAGAATTTAAAAATTAATGACTTGCCCTTTATTTCTGGTACAAATTAATTTTAATGTAATATTGGGTAACTTGGTTAACTACTTTCTTCTAGTGTAGCAACATAGTAATACCATGATAAACTTAAATGCCCAATTTCTTGATGGATTATTATAAGGTGCTTATGATAAAACACGATTGAACCAATTAAAAATGAGTAGAGGTAAACTGGGGCCCACTAAGGTGTCATCAGTATCCAAAGGCTCATCTGTATTCAGAAAATTAGACATGGCGACAGAGTGAGACTCCGTCTCAAAAAAAAAAAAAGAAAATTAGACATGAAGGAAATTAGTCTTATCCTAGTGAATATTTTCATGCTTTTCTCCCCATGTATTATAGAATGTGTATGTTAATAATGAAAGCAAAACAAAATAAAACAACATGAAATGAGATTAAATGGATCTTTTTTTTTCTCGTTTAAGTTAGTGGCCTGAGTGACTAAATATATTTTGATTTGTGATTTTCCTTCCTTTTAGAGGTGGGAAGTTGATGGTGATATATTAGAATCAAAATGAAACACCACTTAAGTTATTTTAAGGATGGTTGAATTAAAAAAAATCCATATGACAGATTAGCTCTTGGGACCCCTTTGCAGGCTTTTGTCTATATTTATTTATTTATTTACTTATTTTAGAGGCAGGGTCTCACTCTGTCAGCCCCCTGAGTAGCTGGGACTGCAGGTACGTGCCACCACGCCTGGCTTTTTTATTTTTATTTTTATTTTTGCAGAGACAGGGCTTCTCTTTATGTTGTCCAGCCTGGTTTCCAACTCCTGGGCTCAAGCAATTCTCCCACCTCAGCCTCCCAAAGTGCTGGGATTACAGGCATGAGCCACAGAGCCTGGCCCACAGCCTTTTTTCTAATAGAATGTAATAGAAATCTACAGTATTAGCTCTCATACAGTTCTTGCCATCTTCTTATCTTTCTTACCGGGTTTTATATCTTAAAGCTCTGAATAAAAGTAAATCTTGTCTACATGTGGAGGGTCTTCATATATCAGTGATTCCTAGGGTATTTATTAGTATTTATAATCAGATAATTTTGAGATTTTTGTACCTTGCTCCCAATTTTCAGCATCACACTTCCTGAGCAAATTAAATTTATTTATTTATGTGGTTTATGCTATGGGCTTCATTGGTCATATACAAATACATCTTTAAGAAGAGGGGATTACTTATTTGTGCAGGTATATAAACTATTCTATTGGGTACTATGCAAATGCAAAATTGATCTGAGAGTATCGTGTCCTAATGATTGTGTTATTGTCTTTCATTAACATAAAAGTGTCCTGGGGAAAGTTACTCTTTAATAATTTTAACATAAAGAACTAATGAATACAATTATATTTATTTAGATAGAGAAGTCCATTAGTAGTCAGTAGGCAGCAGCTTTTGTTATTTTAGGAAGAAGTGCAGTCGGCTGGATGATATTCAGTTTAAAAAAACCTGATTGAGCCATATTTTTTTTTCGGTTGATCTGAAAGCCATTGTTGTTTTGCTCACCAACTGGCAGACCTTCAATTATCCTGAATTTAGAAGTTGTTTACTATACTTTGAAAGTTTAAAAATGAGCCCTTCCTGAGAAAAAGCTGGATGCTTGCCATTTTTTTTTTAAGAAAAGTAGAACTTTAATGGCAGAAAAATCAATCAACCAATTCAATGTTGACTTTATTTCCAGTTTTGAAGGCTTAGTGTGTTTTTAAAATGACAGTAATCAAAGCTATCATTATTAATCTCCAAAGTTTTGGGGCATCATTTTGATCTAGAATGTCAGAACTGCAAGGGGCCATGGAGATTATCAGTAAGTCTCTGGGACTGTAGTGGATTCCACAAGATTTGGTTGAGGGTTTCAGCTATTGAGGCTCTTCTCTGTGCCTTTATCGGGTGTCTAGAACATCTCTTGGGCTAGTCTTCCTGGATATCCAGGGTACCAAGAGTATGGGCGCTCACTTTTCCATATGTTGGGGGTTGGCAGAATGCTGGGGAAGGGTCTGAGAGCACAAGGTCAACCTGCAAAGAAAACTGGCACTGCCCACTGCACAGTGACCTTTCCTCCCTTCCAGCTTCATTGCCTCTTTCCCTCCTTTTCTTCTTTCCTTATCTGTGAGCCTCTACCATCTGCCAGGCACTGTGTTATCTGTGGAACTTACAGTCTAGTAAAGAATAAAGGTGCCAAATATTTTTAAGTGCAGAGGCTCTCTGGGATCATTTGTAGCAGAGGGTGGGTGGTCCCTGATGCCTTCTCTGATTGCGGACACTCCTACAGATGGCAAAATGGAGGTTCAAAGAGAATAAGTGGCCCCAGTCAGTAAGCTAGGACAAATTTCCTATCCTAGGGTCTTTTGGACCATGTCAGATGACTTGCTGTGTTAGCAGGTGACATTTTAGAAGATCCAAGTTTTTGCTTTAAGTAAAGGCAACTTTCCCTTAAAAACATCCTAAAAAATGTAATGCTTACCTCTTTTATGTTGACTTACAATTCATTAATGCCAACATATGTTTATACAGGACTTTATAATTTTCAGTGCACTTTAACTCATGTTATTTTATTGTAATTACCATCTTGTGAGTCAGGCAGGGGAGTTTGTTTCTTGTTTTAGCTTTTAACTCCCCATTTTATAGAAGAGAAAATAGGGGCCCAGAGAGGGTAAGCGAGTTATCCACAGATGCAGAGCTGCATCCAACAGAGGGCAGATCCAAGATCTGGGATCTCTTGATTGCCAGGCTGCTGCTCTTCAAACAAAAATGGGTATGTGACATACACACACCCACTGTATTTTAGGCATCCTCATTTTATGGGGCTGTAGCCAGAGTTGTTAGAACAAGTTAAATTGACATGACCTTTGCCTTTTGGTGGTTTATAGTCTAAATATGGTTTAAAAAAAAGCTTCAGGTTTATTAATACACAAGAAACTATTTTTTTTTTCCCTGGGTATTGTCTATTCAGCCTATGCCAAGTCCTTCACACTTAAAAGGAAATAAAACACAGTTACAGTGCACCTTAGCCCTACTTTCCTACTTACATGTTACAATGTTCCTCTTTCTCTGCAACAGTAATGAGATTTGCCAGTGAATTGAAGGGAAAAAAAAAAGGAATCTGGGAATTTTGGTTTTCTGCTCTTTTGAGGAGAATTAGTGGATTAATCTAGATGCTCCCAGTCCTTGCTTTTTACTGGGCACGCTGGGCAGTGATGTCCAAATCTGGCTTATCACCAGCATCTCCTGGGATCTACCCCTGGAGCTTTTGTTTCAGAGGCCAGGATGAGGCCCGTGACTGCTCTACAGATGAACTTGGAACCCATTTACTTAATCTGACCACTCCAAACACCACAGTTCTTAGTAATCTGCAAATTCCTGGGAATGGAGAGAAAAACAACCCATTTGTGACCTCTTCTACCCTCCAGATTATCTCTAACTGTGTGGTCCAGCTGCCACAGGATAACTAGACATGCAAGGGGAATAGCCTCTAACTCTACCACAGTTGCGTTGCCCATCAATTTATATGGCATTTTTCTGACATTGCTGAATATTTTTGGGGGCTCAAATAGGCCATTGTCATTATTTATCACCATGTATGTTGTGACTGTAAGTCTACTTTTGATTCAATTAGAGAAACATTTGCCTACCGAGAGAACACCTCCTGTGTATTGGACTCTTGGCTTCTTTTTTGGCCATTAAAATGGTAGCGGAATATTTTAAAATTTGGTTTACAGCCTTTAAATTTGACATTTCCAAAAAATGTAAATCAAGGAACTGTCAGAATATCTTTAAATGTAAAACATCTGAAGCTGTGTGCATTAGGTTTAATAACATATATATGAAAATGTCCCTGATGTGTATATGAACACTGAAAGTAAAATATATTAAAATATTCGTTTTTTGTTTTTTGTTTTTTTTTGAGACGGAGTCTTGCTCTGTCGCCCAGGCTGGAGTGCAGTGGCGCAATCTCTGGTCACTGCAACCTCTGCCTCCCGGGTTCACGCCATTCTCCTGCCTCAGCCTCCCAAGTAGCTGGGACTACAGGCGCCCACCGCCACACCTGGCTAATTTTTTGTATTTTTAGTAGAGATGAGGTTTCAGCGTGGTCTCGATCTCTGTACCTTGTGATCCACCCGCCTCGGCCTCCCTAAGTGCTGGGATTACAGGCGTGAGCCACCGCGCCCGGCCTAAAATATTCTAAAGGGAACAAAAACAAAAACCCAAAATCTTCAAACCAAAAGCAGTTGCCACTTCTACCAGTTATAGCCGTAGTTGCTTCTACGTATTGTAGTTTCTTAGTGAATTACTGTGAAATCAGGTTAGTTGGAATGTGAATAAAAATGTACAACATAAGTGAATATACGTTTGTCTTCATATTATTAATATATGGTGACGTTTTCTTTGATAATCTACATGCCATCATAATATTGCCCCTAAGATTAGGTATTATGTAACCGTAAACTGTAGGAAACACAATATGCCTGGAGGACAATTCTAGAATATATAACTGGGAGCATGCAATTGATAGAGAGTTTCCAGGGATATTGAACCTAGACATGGAGTACCTGGAAAGCCAGGTCCTCAGGAAAACCTATTGCAACATTTGAAAAGAATACACATAATTAATGAGGATGTGAAAGATGTGAGGCAACTGTATTTTTAGACCTTCAGTGGATACCTCTTATCGTAGAGGATGCAGAAACACTGGCTAAACATAAGTTATGAATAGCATCAGCTAGAATGTAGCAAAGTATGTTTAAAAGAGTATACTCTTTCGCTTGTGTCTTTGATTATTGAAGATATTTTAGGGGGACAAATGCTAGGGGGAAATCTCTTTATGCAAATGTATTTCTGAATAGAAAGGAGGAAAAAAGAAGCTTCTTTGCATTACCTGCCAACATGAGTTTTTTAATTTAAAACTCTTTTAGAAAATGATTAAACTTAGAACAACAATAAGAAAATATGTACTGGATGAAATAGTTTTTAACCAGTGACAGAAGTTTAGAACCAACCCCAAATAATTTCTCATCACACTTTTCTTTCTCATTTGTCTTATTCCTCCATGTAATAGTTTTAAATGGCACTTTTATGAAATAAATAACTAAACACCAACCACATTTTTTTTCATATCCTGACCAATATTTTGGCTGTTTTACAGAAGAACTGGAATTCTGAAAATTAAATAAAGATTTCTGAAATGCTAACTTCAGAAAGTTTTATTTAATTTGTGGAATAATTTTGTTCTCTCCCTCTCCATTTTTTTTCAATAAGGTCTTTATTAATTTAGTCTAGTTACTTAGTGCTTATATTAAATAATCTAATAAAAGTCAGGGTTGTAACATAACATTTCCCAAATGTGAAGCAGCATCTATTACATTAGACAAAATCTTTATGCCGCAAAATTGTAAAAGCCATGTATAGAATTACAAGGCACCAAATGGTACTGTATATATTTCTAAAATAGAATGTTTCTGTAGTGTAAGGGGGTAGTCAGCTCAAAAAAAAAGTGTGACAGACAGCTGTATCACTATAGTTTATTCAGAAAGTACTCTAAAATTAATTTTAATTTTTAAATAATAATCTTCTTGATAATTTCCTCTGAAAGATAGAAATATGATTTAAATATACAGGTTAGTATTTTTAAAGGTAAAACCTACTTTGTTTGTGTTTGTCAGTGTTACCGAATTCCTGCAAACAGAGAAGTTATCTGTGGGGATGGGAAACAGTGCATTGTGTGTGTGTGTGCTCACACACTTGCATCTCTTGATTTTTAGATAAATTCATATGACAGTATATGTTCAGTGTTTATTTTGAATCATTGAATTATTTATTTTTGTTTGGCATTTCCTTTTGTATTGTCATAAATGCAGGATTAAATCCATTGTAGGCTCCCAGACAAGTATGTTGTGAGGTTTCATTAATTTGTGTAAGTTATAAAGGCACTTGAATAATGTAAGATGACTCAAAAATGCTGTTTCATCTTCCACTTACTTTTACCCCAATGCAAGCCAATTGAAATATATATAGAGAGAGTCCTTAAAATCAAAGCAGAAGGTGTAGAAGAGTTAGGTTTATTCCAATAAGTTGTACTGGGGCACTGCTAAACTATGCATTAAAAAGGAAAATATGTATACTTCAAAAACCATTTTTGTTTCGCCTTTTTTTCTTCTTCCTCATTGAAAAGTCATTCCCACCACAGCTTTAGCAATAATAACTACAATTTATGTCTTTTTGCTGCTACAATTTGATGATATACCACAGTCAGGCCACAGGTTAGAAACACAGGCTGAATTATTATATACTGCTGGGTAGTGATTTCCTGTGAACTGATTTATGGATAAATAATTCTATGTTCTTATTATATAGGATAGACAGTTTTTAATTTCTTTAACAAAGCATAGCTGAACAACAGAAAATTATATGCTATAGCATATGAACACAACCACTCTGAGGAGGATAAACAGATGCAATCAATGTCATGAGTTCTCCTATTTTTACAAGGAGCCTCATCAGCAGTTGGTATTGTGGAAATAATACCGAGAACCAGAAGCCCCAAGGCTTAGTTCTTCTAAGGCTGGGTTTTTTATTGACACTCTTTTGCGGAGATCTTTTCCAGGGAGTTATGAGATATACAAACCCCAGCCTTTGGATATTAAAGCTAATGTCTCATTTTTTTTTCTCAGGCTGAGTTTTCATTTTGCTTTAAAAATTAATGTTAAAATGCACCTGGAATAAAGGAAAATTATCCATCCAGCTGAATTATAAGAATACTGCTGGATATCTTGCTGGGTTGCTTATATCTGTTTCACAGATTGAACTGTAGGCTTTATTGTGCAGTATACCCAATATATATCTATTTTATCAGCATCTATCTACATGCCACTGCAAATTGTGAGAACTGTTCTCATGTACTTCACAGGCAGCCTGTTGTAGGCCTTCATGAAGTAAATATTTCTCATATTTAAGGTACGGGGTAAAAGCTATCATCTTGGCTTATTTTAGGAATGGTTTCACTTAGCTATGTGTTTAGCAATAATAAGCTTCTCTGCTCAATTGTGAGCTCCATAATTACAGGGACAGTACATATTGAGGTTATCTTTGCATCTTAGTGACTTATGTTGGAGGGACACAAGAAAAAAGTTGTTGAATGAATGCTTCATGCTTAATACAAACACTTCTAATGGCTCATTGATTATAATGTATTATCACATTTTATTTTATCCTCAGACATGATTGACTTTCTAAAGGCTTGAATCAAATATTGATCGACTATAATGTGTATTATCACCACTCTTTTGTTTTTATATAATTAGAGGCAAATGATACTAAAAATATGAATTATGCATTTACTGAGAATAGTAACTGTTTTCTTTGAGATAAATACCAAAAACATGAACACAAACAACTATTGATATTTCTTTTGGTGAAATGTCAGCTCTTTAACTCTGGCAGAATACTGCATTGAGAAAATAAAAAACTGGTTTCCATTATTGCATCTTTTTAATTTTAGACAAAAATTGCCTCAATTCCCAATCTAATTTTATATCACTAATGGGAAATTTACCTACAATTGCATTTTGTTATTTGGTCTGTACACATTACACATTGAGTGGATTGGTACTCTATATTTTAGTGAACAGATTTGTCTGGATATAGACGGTTTTATTCATACTGTGCTCAATTCAATCATGTTAACATTTGTATGAATTTCAACCCCAAAATAAAGGCCCATAATTTGTGACTCAAAGACCTTATAACAGCATCTGTAATAGTCTTCAACACCAAGCATTTTCTAAATGTTTGCAGATGACAAATTCCTTGTAAATAATAAAGATGATTGGAAAACAATGTTTATGTCTGAAATGGCACTGTTGTGGGAAACTGTTTTTTCCAGAGAAGCCCCAAGTTTAACTGGCTCTTCAGACTTCTGGGACTGTGATGTCACCTGTTTGCTCATTGGTCTCATTTATTCCTTGGTCTAACATTAAATGTCCAGACACTGCCTGATGTGTGACTGTGGATGTGCTCTGGCCCTCCTCTCCAGGGGCCCATTTGTGTGGTTGGGCGCTTGGACGTGGGTACATCCTCAGGGCATCGGTAGCAGAGCTGAGCAGAAAGGATATTGGCCCAGTAGTTCAAAAACTTGCAAAATGAAGCCTAGGTTTTATTCCTGGTTTTCATCCACTTATGTCCTTGAAAAGTCATTCTTTGATCTTCAGCTTACTTCCAGGTAGAATGCTGAGTCCAGGCTGTTTTCATAAGGATAAACTAATGGTTGTATAAAACACTGTGCAAACTGTAAAGTAACATAAAGGGATATTGTGAATAAGTAGGTTTTTTATAAGGTATACAAACCAACCAAGAATATTTATTGTACCGTGTTATAGAGAAAGGATTACTTCAGGTGGGTTATCAGGGTTGGAATTATTCCCATGGCAGAATTTCAGCAATAATATAGACAGTTTCTAGAAGTGAATATTGGGGATCAGTACTCTAGACAGAGTGAGAGTGTGATAAATTTTCAGAGAAAAAATGGAAATTGCCATGCATTTAGCATCTACTATGTTCCTGGCTGAACTCAAAGGTGTGTGTGTGTGTGTGTGTGTGTGTGTGTGCGCGTGCGTGCGTGCGCGCGCACATGCATGCGCACGTGTATGAAATATTTCCTAATTTAATCATCACTAGTTTTTCTCATTTTTCAAATTGGGGTTACAAAACTTACTCATAGAATGTGAATGTTGGGAATAACATCTGTATACTTAAGTTATGCCATCATTATTGACACTTCTCTAGTGCTGCAATATTATCCTCAATGGCCAGATAACTTGTTCTTGCTCCTTTGTCCTTGTTCACTACACTGGAGTGATTGGTGTGGTCTGCATCCCTCCTTAGAAGCCAGGAAGAGGCTGTTGTAATTGTAACTAGACATACCTACCTGAATTATTTCGGTTCTTTTTTCTCCCCTTGGAATGAGTGCTGTTTTTAATCCACCTGCAGTCCAGTACCGGTTGAGCATCTCAAATCTGAAAATCTGAAATCTGAAATGTTCCAAAATCTGAGATCTTTTGAGTGTCAACATGGTGCTCAAAGGAAATGCTCATTCGAGCATTTCAGATTTTGAATTTTTGGATTTGGGATGCCTACCTGGTAGGTATAATGCAACTATTTCAAAATCTGAAAAAATCAGAAATATGAATTGCTTCTGGTTCTCCAAGGATTTTGGATAAGGAATACTCAACCTGTATAAATTAATCTCTGGAAGTTTTGCTTTATTGTCGTTATGTGTACACTAAGAAACTTACAAGGACCTATTGTCCCTTAAGTTTTATGGAGCACTTATGTAGCAGTCCCAGTGCTAGAGTCTCCTTTTCATGTAAAGTCTCATGATAACCCTAAAGGGTAGGCATTGTTCTTATCCCCATTTTACAGATATGGAAATGGACACATGGAAAGACTAAACAATTTGCCCAAAGTCTCACAGGTGACAAGCAGAGGAGGCTGGGTGTAAACTCTTCTTTGACTCCAGACCTTACTCCTAACCTTTGACCTATACAGTGTGCTACTGAGTCAGGCATTCATGGCCTCCCAAAACTTGGAACCAGTCTTTTCTTCTAGTTTGCCTCTCACTTGAGCCAGTGTGATAACAAGAAGAGTGAGAGCCTGGTCTTTGAAGTGAATCTGAGCTCTGCTACTTGCTAGTAATATTACCTAGGCTACTTAAGATAACCCATCCCTTCTGAATCTCCATTTCCTCATGGAGGGAGTTGACACTAGATATTCAGGGGTAAAGAACTGATGGAGAAATTGGAGGTACACCTATACTAGATTTGGTGGTGCAGAAAATAAGAGACTGAGGGAACAGAGAGATTGTCATAGTGTTTTTGTTTGTTTTAAAGTAGGGGAGGGCTAGGTGCAGTGGCTCATGCCTGTAACACAGCACTTTGGAAGGCTGAGGTGGGCAGATAGATCGCTTGAGCCCAGGAGTTGGAGACCAGCCTGGCCAACATGGTGAAACCCTGTCTCTATAAAAATACAAAACTTAGCCAGGTGTGGTGGCATATACCTGTAGTCCCAACTACTTGGGAGGCTGATGTGGGAGGCTAGCTTGAGCCTGGGAGGCAGAGGTTGCAGTGAGCTGAGATCTCACCAGTACACTTCAGCTTGGGTGACAGAGCCAGACCCTGTGTCAGAAACAAACAAACAAGCAAAAAAGTAGGGGAGATCTGAATCTACTTACAGGTCAAAGGAAAGACGCCACTGAGGAGCAAGGATGGAAGAAATGAATGGGGAAGTGGTGGGAATAGAAGATGGGACACATTGATGTATACTCCTCCTTTGTGATTTAAAACAAAAGTCTTTTATAGACACATGACTGAAAGCTAATACAATCATCAAAAATCTTTTGAGTCAATGTATTTTGAAATAAACTGACTATATCTTCTCTTTAAGACACATTAAAAAGGTCAAAAGAATGACTAAATTTTTGAGATTAAATTATATTCAGACTCTTTACTAATTTTTACATTTAATCTGCACAGTATTCTTGTAAGATCAGTACTTTTATTGTTCCAGTTTACAGATGAGAGGATTGAGGTATGGAGAATTTTAAGTAACTTGGTAGGGTTACATAATTAGTAGGTGACAGAGCCAGGATGTGAACAGAGGCAATTTAACTTGGAAGCCTGCATTCTTAGTCACTGTGGTATACTGCTTCCCAATTTGATTTCCTCAATTAACACTTGACTACTATTCCAAGTAATATTTTTGTCTATTTTATATCAGGGAAGGAGGACTGTTCTAAAGAATGTATTTGCAAAGAGGATTAACACAGTACGTTAGACAGAGACCCTGTTTGGAGGAAAGGCTCATTAAGAGTTACTCCAAGCCTCTACCTGGCTGGAGTAGAGTGGGCTTCTGGCCATAGCTCTCCTAGCAGATCTTGTACCTGCAGACCCTGGTAAATAGCTGTGCAGAGACCATGACTTCTAGGACTGTGCAAGTTAGTTAATAAGGTGCAAAAAAGGAAAAGCACACACTTCCCATTGCCTGGGAAAATAGCATGTGCCAACAGCTCTCTTCCAAGATATAGAAACCAAACTGTAGCACCTGCTCTATGTGGAGGTATTAAGTGTTGTTAAAACACCTGTGTGTGTCTAATTCCAGCCCAAACAAGTCTTCTTCCGGCTTATCAAGGTGGGGTAAGAATTTACCTATATGGAGATTCTATTTCCAGTAGAATTAGTTGTCTATTATTTCCTGTAGAGATTTCTCTCCCTCCCCTCTCTAAAAAATTGAGGTATAATTTACATACAAAAATGTATGCATATTAAGTGATCAGTTTGATAAATTTTGACAATTTGTATAACCATGCAACCACCATGCCAAACAAGAAAATCCCCATATGTCCCTGTCTATGTAATGCCCCTTTCTGTCCCTCTGACTTCTATCCCCATTAGATTAGTCTTGCCTGTTCTTGTATTTCATATAAATGAAATCATACAGATATATTCTGTTGTGTCTGGCTGTAGTGTGGTGTATTCTTACAATGGAATGCTTCTTTACAATAAAAAGGAATCAACTACTGACACCACAACAGCTTGAATGAATCTCTTGTAGAGTTGTGCGTTGAAGCTTGTAGGGTCCTTTTTTTTTTATATTACTTGCTTAGTCTTAGTAACCAAAATGACCCACAAAATCTGCTTCTTTTACTTGCCTATCATAGTGCACAACTGTCAACTTCATTCCCCCCCCATTCTGTCATATATTATCTGTGTGACTTTAGAACACAGCCAATTTATATTCAACTTATGGGTGATCATGGTAATGACTTTTGAAAGGAATTTAAAATTGTAGAATGATTTTTTAAAAAGGAAATATGTTAGACATGTTACATGGTTTCATTTTAGTATTTGCAAATGTCAGGAGTAAAAGAAGCAAGGAAGCAGACCCACTCTCTCGTGGGTGGCTGTCCAGTGGGCCCTGGATGTTCATTTCATGACTACTACATGCTGCGTGCTGTGCACTTTTCATTGTCATGAGAGAGAATGTTAAGAAAACTATCCCCGCAAGAAAACAGCTTTTCTTGGCAAGTGAAATATGACTTAAGGAGCCAGAACTGGAGACATACGGTACTATGAATGAGAGCTGTGTTACTTTATTGGATCTGAGTCCAGGCACTATTTATACTGCAGCATATTCAGCACCAGATTGTTAAATCTTAATACTGAAACAGTGTATCATTTTAATATTTTTGTTCTGTTTATTCCCTGTTTTCAAGCATTATGTCAAGCATTGCGCATTCATTTATTTCATCTTGGACAGGACGTGCCCTGACCAGAAAGTCCATTTCCTATTGCTGGAATTTTGCCCCATAGCTGTCATTTTGTGAGGCTCTTAAAAGTTCACTTGGGTACACAGGTGTTTTCTCTCTTTGATGATAATATATTTTTTTAAAGAACAGTGTAGTTGGACTCACCTGTATTGTCAAAAATAAAAATGCTGTTTTTCTTTTATCACTAAAGCATCACTGCTTTTTATGTGTGGCAATTTCTGACATCCTGGAGACATGGGATTTTTCATCGCCTACAAATAAAATTTTTGTTACCCTGTGTCATATGTGAAATGGGTTTCTCTATTTTTCTTCATCAATGTTACGTGTGCCCTGTGTACCAGATAAAATGGGCCTATCTTATGAATAAGTTAGCATTTTCACCATATGTTGCTGAAACCATCCCATGAATCTTCCTCTAACAAGGGTATTCCTAAAATTGCTGTTCTACGTAGCCCAAGCTTAAAAAGGATTTTTATTATTTTTTCATTGTTATGCATGTTTACCATATGCAGCAGGAAATCCACAGGGAAAAAGTACTATTGTCACTGTCAAAAGAGCTGAGGAATAAAAAAAAGAAAGGAAGTTGAGGGCATCTTTGCTATTTCTGATCTGTGGTCAATCACCGTGGTATTGCATTTGGCCTGGGAAAGCAACCCCACTGCCTGCTGAAACGCAGATATGGGAGCGAACTCTAACTGCTTCATGAGCTCCAAATGCTGTTCGCACTGGGAATCGCACCACAGTCAGGATGTAACTGCATGCTGAGCCCACACACAGGAATTTTCTTGTACAATTCAAAACTGAATCTTATATTTACTTAAGGCTTACTTTTTTTTTTGTCTATGAAATCAGCAGTCCTGTATATTTAGCATCAGCCTTAAGTTAGAATGTGAAACAATTCTGGGGGGAAGGAAGTATCCGTATGGTTTTCTAAGTAATTTAAGAAACAGGAAAACATAAAAGAACTGATTGTCTGTGATTAAACCTCATTCTTTCCTTCCCATCTTCCTGTATAGTTAACTAACTCAATTGTCGGCCAGAAAGAAATAGCTTATTGCACTGGGTTGTAAAATATCTGAGTGGGCCTTGGATGTTGATGATTGAATGACCTTCTTAACATTGAACAAACAATGGGAAGGTTTAATAAATAGCAGATATGTGTTTATTATGTTTTTCTTCCCTGTGCAGGAATAATCAAGCTGGGAAGGTGGAACCCTCTCCCCCTCAGTTATGTGACAGATGCACCCGACGCGACAGTGGCCGACATGCTACAAGATGTCTATCATGTTGTGACGTTGAAAATCCAATTACAAAGGTGGGTGTTTCTGAACATCTGCTTTTCCTTGCTGTCAGAGCTGCTCCGTCAATCATAGATTCACTGCAAAGATCAGCATGTCCTGTCTATTAATTTCTGGACATTGGACAAAATGAAAAGAAGGAGAGAGAGGGAAAGAAGGAGAGAAGGAGAAGGGTGGCCCTTCCCCAGGTGTCTTTATAGTCACATTCCAACTACTTTATGCTTTGTTTTCAGAAGCAGTGAAGTGGTAACCTAGGGGCGGCTTGACAAATCATTAAAAATCTATAGCCCTTAGGAGTAGCTTTACACAGCCCCTTATTCAATGGGTCCTCTAGGCCTGCTTAAATGTGTAGCACATAGTATTTGAAGAATAAACACCTCTGCTGTTTTCACATTTGTGTTATGAGGGGAGAGTTTTGTTCTTGTAGGAGGTTTACCAAGAATGTCCTGACATAGGAGATCTTTTTCTTCGCTTTCCAAGGGCCACATCAAAACAAACAAACAAACAAACAAAAACACACTTTGTGGCCTGCAGAGATTCTGGGGATGATTTCTTTATTTTTTCAAATATGGCATCTGGAACAAGATATCTCTCTAAAGAACTGGAGGTTCTTTGCAGTCTTTTATTGTAAAGTGCCTGATAGGTGTGATTTAAGGAGTGTTGTCCTTTAGTGTAAGTGTTTTGAATTTTCCCCTTTCGGGCAATTTATACTTTAAATATGGACCCCCAGCATTCCCATCTGTGTCTATGAATGGGTGAGGATCTGAAAAGTCATTTTTTGGTTCAGAGAGTAACTCTGAGCCATTCTATGAGGGTGAGGGTGGGCCTTCCAACTGCAAATCTGACAGGGGATGTTTGTTTACAGTTAACCTTAGGCATGCACAATAATTACATTTGTATTGGGGAAGTTTATAACCACACTGCCATGCCATTTCCACCAGCACATTGGAAAAATCGTATTTTATAAAAATAGCATCTCTTGTATTGCAAATGACTATTTTTCTTGGATGAGTGGGATGACAAACTTAAAAGAGACCCCTTGGGCCCTCGCAAAGTCTTGGAGAAGCAGTTTTACTTCCCTTCCTTCACTTAGGCCCCATTCTTCAGCATTTCTTCTGAAGCTCCCACAAGACCCAAGAATGGCTGCTGCAGTGTCTCCTCTTCAGTCAGGGACCCTGGTTGAGGTTTGTGTATTGTTCATTATTGCTCTGTTTTGCAGTTGTTCGAAGTTGGAAGACTTGCCTGCGGAGCAGTGGAACCATGCCACAGTCCGCAATGCCTTAAAGGAACTGCTCAAAGAGATGAACCAGAGCACATTAGCCAAAGAATGCCCTCTCTCCCAGGTCAGTATCTTCAGGTGGGGGTCTGGGAAACAGAAGAAGCCATTGGTAGACTCTCTAGCAGGGGGTTCCTTCTGCTTAAACAACTGTCTTCTCTGTCTTTTATTTATAGACTTACACTGCATTTGAGGTGTAAAAGATTATGTTGCTTCTGGTTGTAGAATAGAAGTTATAGCTTATTAACCGGGCATGGGGTAGCTCATGCCTGCAGTCCCAGCACTTTGGGAGGCTGAGGCAGGCTGATTGCTTGAGCTCAGGAGTTTGAAACCAGCCTGGGTAACATGGCGAAACCTCATCTCTACAAAGAATACAAAAATTAGCTGGGCGTGGTGACATGTGCCTGTAGTCCCAGCTACTCAGGAGGCTGAGCTGGGAGTATTGCTTCAGACTGGGAGGTGGAGATTGCAGTCAGCCAAGATCACACCACTGTACTCTAGCCTGGATGACAGAGTGAGACCCTGGGTGGTTCTTAAAAAAAAAAAAATTAGCATTTATTGAGACTTTGGCTAAGGAGAGAGTATTAAAACATTTTACGTATACGGGCCAGGCATGGTGGCTCACACCTGTAATCCTAGCACTTTGGGAGGCCGAGGCCAGAGGATTCCTTGAGCCTTGGAGTTCGAGACCAGCCTGGGCAACATAGCAAGATAGCGAGACCCTGTCTCTAAAAAAAAAAAAAAAAAAGGAAAAGAAAAGAAAATAGACGTTTTACATATACAGTCATTAACTTCTCACATATTTCATCGGAGATAGGGACCAGTGTCTCCATTTTATAGATCAAGAAACAGGAGCTTAGAGAAGCACTTACATTCACTGCCTAAGCATACTAGCTGGCTAAGTGGCAGGCTGAGATGCTACTCCCTACCCCCCTGTTTCAAAGTGGATGCACCAGATTGTTGTTTTATTTGGTCAGCTGGATGAGTCAGCCATGCTAAATCCATCTATGCATGATTTATTGGGCCTTTTGCCTGTCTGGTGTAGAGAGATGATCTTTACATCATATACATTTGTAGAGGTTTTGTAGTGAATTCACCACAAGAAAATGCATCATGAGGAAAAGTGATACTCTGTTTTTTAGTGAACGTACCATAAACTAATACAAGCCATGAAAATGAGATTGAGAGGATCAAAAGAAGAGCGGTGGAGGAAAGGGCTGCCTTTTCCATTTGTGTTCATGGGCTGGGACCCATTTTTTTCTACTGATGAGATAATATTTTTCCTATGGTGGATTGGGGCTGCTGTAGAAATGAACCCAGGTTGACAAATCATCTAAAGCTTTGAATGGAAATCTGTTTCCTGGTGTGAGCTGCTACACATGATTTAAGACAATGTCTGTTAAGTTGAAGGGAAAATAATGAGAAACCTATTACAGAAATTTGCTGTGCCATGAGCTTTGTTCCAGGGTAAGGGAGTCTCTGGAAGATAGGAAGGCTATTGGTTAAGAGCATGTATCCTGGAATCAGGGCTGGATTCATGTCCTGGTTGACAAGCCTCTATAACCTTACCTTTATGAGCCCCCCTTGTTTGGTTAATAAAACTGAGTAGTAATGGTTCTGAGTTATATAAAGATAATTAAATGATTGGAAATTACATAAAATGCTTGGCCTAATGCCTGGCATGCAATGATGCACCATAAACAGTATCAGCTATTATTACTGAGATATGTTGTGAACTGAATGTGTGTGTGTGTGTGCCTTTGAGGGTGTTTTGGAATTTGGATCCTCTGAAGCAAAGTATGCTATTAATATTTTTGCTTCGAAAAAAATCAAGAAGGCATGCATTCACGTATAGGCAGCTAGATAGAAAAGGACATTATTCTGACCTTATGTTTAGGGCTTTTCATGGAGGCCATTTTAATACCTACCTGTAGGTATGTATGTAGATGTTAAAGCCTTGTTACATACGAAGTTATAAAATGCATATTTTGATTATACTGGTGATACAAAGGAACTGGACAAAGAACAAGTTAAGAAAAGCTGTCAATAATTTTCCCCAAATTTCACAATCATTCACAATTAATTTTCTCTTGCATTCACATGGAAGCCAAAATGGGCTTTGTGTGGAAGTGTACAAACCTCTAACTTGATATTACCAATTCAGAAATTTATCCAGGGCTTCTGAGGCATGTGGAAGTTTGGTCCAAACTGTTGTATCATGAAAATCATGTTTGGTTATAATTGTAGATATGACTAGAGAGGCAACATGAGTGAGGAGAATCCAGATCAGGAGCCAAGAGCCCTGGGTTCTAATCTCAGTTCTTTTATGCCAGATATGTGATCCTGGGCAAGTCTGTTCACTTCTCAGGACCTCGTTAAACTCTTCTATAAGCTGGGCATCATTGTATTTGCATGTTTCACATAGTTCGGAGGGTTGTCTTGACGTTCAAATGAGATCATCTTTAACCCTATCATAAAAACCTCTTTCCCCTTCCACTCTCTGCTCTCATGGTTTGCTCACGTAGTTGCCTGACCTAAACAGTTCCTTCTCCCTCACCCTTCTGTTTGATCCTATGGGTTCCATCACTTCTCCATCTAAAATCTTTTTCCCTTGTGCCACTGCCTTGTTCATTCTTTCATCATCTGTCATCTAAAATATTTCAGGTCTTCTTGCCTCATGACTTTTCTCCTGCCACCTGATTCTCCTGTGTTCCTTGTTTATAATTCCTCAGTCACTCCCCCTACCCACCTTGTAGGAAGTACGGACTCCATATCATAAAGACCATCAAGATGACACTGTTCAGCCTTATATTTCACTAGAGCTACCTTCTTCCCTCTTCCTGCACTCATTCTATATTCCAAACACATGAAATTAATTATTTTGAAATGTTTACCATTGCTCAAAATATCTCTTGAGAGTGGGAGCAACCTAACTAGTGTGGCATTACAAATCTAACAAAGCCACCTTCTGTATTATCTTAAAATTTAATGCCAAGTTTATATTCTAGTCCATATACCTGTTTTGTTGTTTTTTGTTTTTGTTTTTTTTTTTTTAAGACAGAATTTCGCTCTGTCACCCAGGCTGAAGTGTAGTGGCACGATCTCAGCTCAGTGCAACCGCCGCCTCCCTGTTCAAGCGATTCTCCCGCGTCAGCCTCCTGAGTAGCTGGGACCACAGGCATGTGCCACCACGCCTGGGTATTTTTTTTGTATTTTTAGTAGAGACGTGATTTCACCATGTTAGCCAGGATGGTCTCGATCTTCTGACCTCATGATCCATCTGCCTCAGCCTCCCAAAGTGCTGGGATTACAGGCGTGAGCCACTGCTCCTGGCCCCTGTGTTTTAAATATTTTTAAAATGGCATAAAATCATTTTGCCTGTTAAGTTAGTAATCTCCTTCTCTCCACATGAGATTGGTTCTTTAGGGAGATGTACCTTGTTAATCTCTGGCTTTGAAAGCCCCTGCACACAATCCTGGTGACTCTAGAGTCCTTCAGTTTGACACTTGCTTGCTTTTGCATGCATGATTTCACCTGGCTAGAATGCACTATTCTTTTCTACTTGATGAAATTATCTTTCAGATTCCAGCTGGAAAGACACTGCTAGTGAAGTGCCTCAACCTCCTGGTTGAAGTAGTTGCTACTTCTGCTCTTAGTAGCCTTTGTAAATAACCCTGTCACAGCACTTATCTCAGCCTGTTGTCATTGTTACCTGTCAGTTTCCATCACTAGATGGACTGTCCACAATAACAGAGGCCATCTCTTATTGATCTTTGTGTCCACAGCATTCAGCATAATATATATTTTGTATGTAGCTGTTACTATAATGCAGGAATTTAACCTTTTAGCAGGAGAATTCTTTGTGGTGGGGGGCTGTCCTGTGCCTTGCAGCATCCCCGTCCATTACCCACTAGATGCCACTAGCATGCCACTATACCCCTTCCCCCAGTTGTGACAACCAAAATGTCTCCAGATGTTGCCAAAGGTCCCATGACAGGAGCAGTACCACTCTCAGTTAACCAATTCTCTGATGTGCTTAATGAATTAAGTTTAAAAATGTTTCATAAAGTATAGTTTTATTAGTATGTAAAGTTTTATTATTATTACAGTGTTCTTGGCAGTTCCAAAACATTTTGAACTAGAAACAGTGAATAGAGTAATTTGGTGATTGATGCCCAGCACATTTCGGTTAAACGGGGGCTCATATCTGTTGTTTAGATTTGGGTGAGATTTGATTTAGGCTTCTGATATGTTGTGTGATTATGGAAAATCTCACTGGGATAGCTCTTTTCAGCTATCATGGATATGTAATGTGGACCCTGGCATTCATCCTACAGCCATTATCCTTAAACATTCCAGATTATTCACTTAAATTGCATAGCTAGATTGTAATTTAGTGTGGAGATAAGCGTGCCTATTTTGTTGGTGGTTGTCATAGAACAGATGCATGCAGTTTTTGTAGTTCAGCCTATATAAAGTAAAAAAGAATGCATTTTTGTTCTAAGCAAGGTGAAACAGTAATTCAACAGTATATTTCCACCAGCATTCCTGGAGTCCTGATTAAGAATCAGGCACATTGTGATGGGCTGGGGATATAACAGTGAATCTGAGGGAGGAACTAAAACCCTTTCAATATAGGAAGAAGAGAGTGAGGCATCCAGTACTACTCACCTTAGGTGAGAAAGGTGGCTTGTTGGGTTTTTCAAAAATAGACTCAACTCATGAGTAAAAGATTCCTGTTATTGAAATAATTCTTCCTTATTACCCCTAAGCCAAACCATTTTAGGTGATTCTTCACTTGAGTTTGGCAATTACAAAGGGAATGATTCAGTGGATAGTTCATACTTTCTTGAACACCCCAGTGGTCTGAAGTTCAAAAGAGCAGTTTTGAAGGTGGAAGAAAGGTATGGAGAAGTCCATAAAAGTGCAACAATTGTAGCCTGAGGCATATATATATTTAAAACAGGGAAGTAATGATTTAGCCGTTCTCTGTCTGGCCAGATGCTTGGGAAGTACAGATTGTGGTTGTGTGTCTGCGTATTTATTTTTGATTTCACCTTTCAAAGTGTGTTTAAGTGCTGGCACCTCTTCCTTTTCCTCTGATGTCTCTGTGAGTAACCACTTGCAGCCTCTTTCCTCTGCCACTGGCTGTCCTGAGCATCCTAATTTAGCAGACCTTAGGCATCGTCCTCCCTTATTAAATAGTCCTTAGCTGTTCCAATTTGAAAACATTATGATTGCATCTTTCTGTGGCTTACTTATTCTTACTTGAGGAAGAGTTGAAATACCTAAGGTCGGCTTTTGATTGCAAAACTCCAGGTGCTCAGGGTTTTGACCCATTTAAATAAGTAGAGGTACCAGTACCTGCCTTGTGCATCTCATAGGTGATCATGATGTTCAAATGGGATGGCTAAAGAGACAGTCTTGTTAACTGAAAACTGTGGGTTTTTTTTTTTTTTCTTTTTGCGACGGAGTCTCGCTGGGTTGCCCAGGCTGGAGTACAGTGGCATGATCTCAGCTCACTGCAGCCTCTGCCTCCCGGGCTGAAGCAATTCTCCCCCCTCAGCCTCCCAAGTAGCTGGCATTACAGGTGAGCACACCATGCCCGGCTAATTTTTGTGTTTTTAGTAGAGATGAGGTTTCACCATGTTAGCCAGACTAGTCTTGAACTCCTGACCCCAAGTGACCCTCCTGCCTCGGCCTCCCAAAATGCTGGGATTATAGGCATGAGCCACTGCACCTAGCCTGAAAATTGTAATGAAAAGAACAATTTGCAAGTGCATGCAACTTCCAATGTGCTCCATCTCCTAAACATATTCTCTGTGACTCTAGACATGTTTTTTTATGGTAAAATATACATAACATGAAGTTTGCCATACTAAACGTTTTTAAGCTTACAACTGAGTAGCATTAATTACATTCACAGTGTTGTGCAACCATCACCCCTGTCTCTTTCCAGAACTTTTTCATCTCTCCAAATGGAAAGTCTGTAACCTTTAAGCAACAATTCCTTATTCCCCTCTCATCCTGACCCCTGGTAGCCTCTATTCTGTATTCTGCCTCTGTGAATTTGCCTATTCTACCTACCTTATGTAAGTGGAATCATAGAATATTTATTTTGTGCTGGTTTATTTTACTTAGCATGTAGACATGTTTTTGAAGCAGCTCTGTCCCATGGTGCTGGCTGAGACTTTGTTGCTGAATATTTGAGGAACAAAATGACTGACTAAAGCTATTGAGCTGCAAAGATGTTACTAGATTTCCGGTGTGACAATGGTATGGCATTCATATAGTGTGCCTTTAGAAATAGATTGTAGGATAATTATTTCTGTCATCCTGAGCAAACCTTACCCATTTGGACTTAACTCATATGTACAACATGCCAAAACAATTGAGTAGTGAAATCAAGCAGCCAATTGGGTCAGCAGAAAAAAACAAATTGAGCATGTGCTCATCATATATAGTGGCTGATCAACTGCATGGACCAGAATCATGTTAACCGGTTGCCAACTGTCCGTTTAATTTAACCTAAGTTCATGTATGTAGTGGGGATGCATCATGTCTTGTGTTAACCAGTTGCCAACTGTCTGTTTTAGTTATTTTCATGTGAGGTTATTTTAGTTTGTGTCCCAACCTCATGGACTCATGCTGAAGAAGGCTCACAAATGACAGCTTGAAAATATTCCTAACCAAGGGATTGCAGTGACCATAAGAAATGATTGCACAGTGGGGAGAAAGATGCCATTTGCTGATTCCACATCTTGTGCTAGGCCTTTTACACAAATCATCTCACAGAAGAATCCTTACACTCTATGATGCAGGAGACAATATCCCCAATCACAGGTGAGGGTGCTGACGTTAGAGAAGCGAGCCATTCAGCAACAGCTTAGGGGAAGAGCTCTCAAATGTAGTGTTTTCATACTCCAAAGTTCAGAGGAAGTGTTTCTTTCCCTTAAAATGGCAGCAGTTTTCAATTCTGATGTTATAGCTCAGAAGTGGGGACAGAGAGGGATAGTAGAAGGCTGCCAAATGACATTAAATGAATTTTTTTCATGACAAAGTAATTCCTCAGAATCAGTTTTTTTCCCTTTACCTAATTGAAGTATCATTATATTATCATGTTTAATATGTTATTTAGCATATCACCAAGCAGATTGAAAAGGCCGAAAATGAGCAAAGAATGCACATATCACTCATTGCCTGTCTTTGCTCTCTCCCTCATGTAGACACAGAAGAGGAGGCTAGGGGATGCCCCTCCTCTTCCCTCAGACAGGGGATTCTCACTGACAGAATATGTAATTCTTCACATTGGTTTAAAAATGTTCTTCTTCATAACAAGTGTATTATGTGTTTTCAGCTTAGCTACTCTTAGTACCACACTGCTGTTCAAACAATAAATCCCACCAAGCCAAGCAGAATGTAGTGAAGGATATCCAGTTATTTTATCTTTTGTTTTATTTTGGGAGAAGGGGATGCTCAGATCTCTGTTTTTCTAAGTGTATCTTACAAATCATTTTAACCTGTGTTTATTATTTTGCTTTTTCCTATTAAGTTTTAAATTCCCTTTAGGTTCCGTAGTTTTCTTGGATTCTAAACTTCTTAGTTAACTTGTATAAGGGGCCTGAGATCACAGCTTCATGTTTTCCTTTTTTTGCTGTTGTTACCTTGTTTTTTGTTTTGTCTAAAGTATTGGTTGCAGCATCAGCTGTTGAGCTTGTGGTCGCTGATGGAGGTGGTGGTGAATGTTTCCTTCCATTCATTCGTTAGTCTCCCTTCTTAAGAGGTCCATGAAATACTGGTCCACTAACAGAGTGTCTTCATGGTGCCTCCCAGTGCTATTTGACTTTGGGAAAGATGCTTTTTATTCTGAGCTTCTGGGGCCTCAGTTTGAAAATGGAACCATGCTTGTAATCATATGTGACATCTATTCTCTGGGCTAGTTGAAAAACAAACAAGTGAGTTAAAAAGTTGTTTCAGGAACCTAAAAGAAAATTTATTTTTAGATAGATCAATCTAGCTATCATAAGTATTAAATACCAATATTATAAAATTTATTCTCTTGCAGTTTGGCTTAGAGCAAATTCAAGTCTGCTAGTAAACTTTGGAATAAGTAAAGAAAATTCTAATACAGTTTGATTTCTGAAATACCTTATTTAAAAAAAAATCCAGATATTAATGGCCAACTAAATGTCAAATTGACTACAAATAAGGACACCTATACTTTATCTCCCATCCAAAAACCTTTATACTTAAAATTTCATAATTAACTACAATGAAGTCAGAAATTTTCATGTTTCTGTAGTTGGAAAGACATTTTAACCATTTTAATTTATCTTAGAATATAATATTATTCATAAAATAGCTTTGTCTGTGGCCACTGTTTATGTGGTGGTGTTTGTGGCTGTGTCTCGGTATCTGAGTGGGGACTGCCGCAGTTGCCCATTATACGTGTACCCTCATCCTTTCTTTTTCACAGCCCACCACCATGCAAAGCGATACATGCTTAGTAAATGCAAAATCATTTTAATATTAGCCTTAGTAAATCATAGTTCCTCGGTTTAAGTGTTAAAAATAGCAATACACATATTTTCTGGGTTATTTGTATTAGTATTGCTTTGTATAAACAGAGATACTCGAGTTGGTTGCATTCTGGATTGAAAAAGTTGACTCAGCTCTTGTTCTTTTATCAAAAAGATATGGATCCTAACAGTCCAACTGTGCGGTTGCTTTAGAATGACTGGAAAACATAAAAGAGCAACATAAACTGCAAAATTATACGTATTTCAAAAAGCAAAAAATTGAATTAGATCTTTTTTGGCAGGGTGGTAGGTGGGAAAGACTTTAATTATTACTCATCCCATTCTGCATCAACTGTATCTTATCAGGTTTAAGATGCTATTGATTGTAAGATGGATCTCTATTTCAGTGATGTTGAAGTATAAAAAGTGGTTGAAATACGGTAAATACAGATTCTCTGTGTCCAAGGACCTTTAGAGAACATTGTTTCCTGTAGAGTAATAGCACATGCTGGGTTCATGTTAGCCCCTTTCAACTTTATGTATCATTAATTAAGTTTTGATGTTCTAGATATTTAATGGACACTAACATCAAGATGACCTTGTAGTATGTGTCCAGAGCATTCTAGTGAAGCCTAGTGATTTAGATTCAGATTATGAGAATTTAACAGTCTAATGTAGGGTTAGAAAATATTCATGAAACTGGAATAATCAGATATAACATGGCCTTTCTTTTAAAATATTCCCAAGATATTTTTATGTCTTCTGATTTTAAAGTCTTCTGAGGATGGACTATAACAATTCTTATCAGTAAAAACTATTTTGGATATTAGTTCTGTATAAAGACCTGCAGGGAGTTGATATGAATAAAATGTGTCATAAACTCAAACAGACTTTTCTGGTGATTAAAGATTCTCATCTAGGAAATTTGTTTGCTACTTTTTTTTTTGCTCAGTTCATAGTTGAAACCTGTTTATGTTTTTGTTATGTGATCAGTAGAGGTAACAACTTATTTATAATTATCTGGGACAGAAAAGAAATCTAATTGAGTCAGGGTAGCCAACATCTCCTTTACAAATGAGTTATATGAAATATAGGACCTACCGATGGAGCCAGTAGGAGCCCAGATATTCATTTCCTTGCCACTCTGCCTTGTGCAGGGTCAATTGAAGATATAGCAGGAGCAAGGACAAAGAGAGGGTAGAGAGTGAGGGGAATTTGGATTATCTGGGGCCAAAGTGATGCAGTCGTCTGGGCTTGTGGCCTTGTATTATGGGCCAGGAAGAATTGAGGAACAGTGCCAGGCAGTAATTAGACACTGTTCGTTTTAGTTCACTTCCTAGACCATTTGGCAATACAGAGTTTAACTCTGACTCCTGCTATGGCTGTGTATCCTGTGCCTTTCCAGAGGATAAATTCATACAAACAAGATAGAGAGATGACAAGTACGTTTGTGATTATTCACATATACCAGTATGGCTGATGCATCTATTATTAAGCTACTTTCATGTTAAAAAAATTTATTACTATGACATTTCAGTTTGGCACTTTTAAATCTCATCTCTGTCCCTTTTCCTGTGTTAAATTTCAGTGACTCAGATATCCCACATCAGAACTATGTGAGACACGAGATAGAAAAAAAAAAATGAAACAGACATAGTCACTGTCCTCAAGGGTCTCACAGTCTAGGAACAGAGTGAATCTCAGCCAGAGCGGGAGCTAGCTCAGCTAGTTAGGGAACAGCCGTACTTGGTCGTTAATAGCACAAAGCAGAAGACTGTCTCCAGGAGATTAGGATTCCAGTGGTCATCCTATAAGGCAGGAGACAAGGCCTCATAGGTTCTGTGATACACTCCGATGATATTAGCTCTTTGAGTTCCCAGTGCTGTGTTCAGACCTTGGGATGAAAAGAGTTATCCTTACTATCTTCCCTCAGAGAAAAGAATTGTCATGTTTAGATCAGCAACTGGGGAGGGCTAACCATCTGCGAAAGAGGTTTCTGTGAATTGAATTAAGAAACCCCTCCCCTACCAGTACTGCATAGTGATTAACAAAGAGGAGTCTGTTGTTTTAAATGGGAGTTTATGAAGGTCTGTCTGCTGGCATTTTAACCTCCTGTTAAATAACTTGATTTATTGTTACCCTTTTTATCTCTATTACTTTGTAGAAATGTCGTTAGAAGTTCTAAGATTTCTCTGAACTGTTCTATGTCTGGGGCTAACTTTTTTTTGAGAAAGATGAGATTTCAAGGCAAGATATAAAACCTTACACAGGTCATTTGGATCTCTTGAGTTGTTTATGCACAGGACAAAATAAAAATAAGAAATAAAATCTATGTATAAAACATACACAGTCATTTCAGGTATACATTAACATCTGCCACAAATGTTGGCCCAAACATACTGTATTAACTGCATCTCTGTAGGAAGTTCAATTCAAGGTGTGTAATTATAATTTTAACTTTTCAGTGCTATGTCAGGCTATGCTCCACTTCTCTTTTAACCCCAATGATTAATACACACAAATCAGCTGAGCAGTTGGGCTGAGGAGGATGAGAGCAAGGAAGAATCATGCACCTAAGCACTCAGAAAGTTTGAGCTTTGGTTCATTTTTTATTGAAACACAGTACAAGTATTGTGTTTAGTTTCCCCTGCTCTAAAATAGCACTGTTAATTTTTTCATTCGGTGAATTTTCACACAAGTTCTAATCACACGTTTCTATAAATTATATTAATTTAACTTATTTCCCTAAATGTTGTTCTGCAGTGTGTAGCACGGATGTTCTCAGATTCTTGGCTGTGTAAGCTTGTTGCAGTTGGAAGCGGAACAGAAACATCTGAAAGGCATTATTTGGATTACGGATGCTGGAGCATCTGATCTCACCTTTTGCTCTGGTTCCTAAATCACAACTGTTCTTCCTCTTTGCATTTAATCTGCATGTTCTGTCCCCTCCATTGTTGACATTGCCCCAGGGTTGGCTTTTTGGAGAAAGCACTATCATTGTATAAATTAAAGGGATGGTAAATTCAGGTAATCGTGTTTGATGTTAATAGTTCAGTTTACAGGAGAGTGACTGTTTTAAGTTTAAAAGAAAAAAGAGGTTAGTGCAGGTTATAAAGTGCTCTTTCTTGTCCCTAAAAAGAAGTAGTTATATTTTGAAAAAATAACTATAATTTTTTTTTTCAGAGTATGATTTCATCCATTGTAAATAGCACATATTATGCCAATGTGTCAGCAACCAAGTGCCAGGAGTTTGGGAGATGGTATAAAAAGTACAAGAAGATTAAAGGTAAACTGACTTTTTTGTTTGTAAAGCCTGTTTTCAGTTTCTGAGGTTCATGAGTTGTTGGTTGTTTGGAATTTATGCTCATTTTAGATACAATTTACGTAATTTTTTACAAAGGTGAGATCTTTAATATTCCTGTCATGAGATCCTAGTTGGCTCCCTTAAAACTAAGAAGATATTTGAAGTAAAAGTAAAATTAGTAGCACAATATGTTAAGTTTATAGTTTTCATAAGTGATACCTGCAAAGACCAAAATCCTTTAGAATGGAAACTTAAAAGCTGTCATTCTAGGTTAAATCAGCACTTATAGTTTGGGTACTGATTAACAGATACTGTTGGGGTATCAGGATGTCTTTGGTCAGAAATAGAGTTTGATGTTGTGTTCCTGTGTCGACGATTCCAGAGCAGTGGTGAAAACACGGGCTCTGCATTCATTCAGGCAGACTTGGGTTCAAATCTTTAGCTTCTACATTCTAGCTGTGGGAGCTTAAGCAAATTATTTAACTTCACCAAGACTCAATTTCCTCATCTGAAAATGGGAAATCATCAAAGTACTTAGGTCACTGGGTAGATGCGAGGACTAAATAAGACAATACTGGCACAAAGTAACCTCTTGACAAATAATAGTATACTACTACTAATAATTAATAGTATTAGTCATACTAGCAGTAATATATTACATGTAGAATTATGTTTGGTCCTGAAAATAAAGTTCCTTTGTGTAGTAAATAGCATGCTATTTAGATCACCTAGACTTTTAAACATGTCAGGACCATTTCAAATATGTCAGTGGTGGAAAAATTCTTTTGTTTTCACTCCATTCAGATAAATGTTACCTACCAGGGTCCCTGAGGGGATTTGGGGAATTTCTTGTAACATTGGTTTTGATGGTCCTTCCAGTCCATGTTTTGCATAAGTATGACATATTTATCACACTTTATAATATGTATTCATAGCCTCGCTTACTCTGCCCCCATCGGAGGGGCAAATGACAATCTATGGTGGGTAAGTAAAAGTAAAGGATGAATTTGTTTCTTTTACTACTTGCAGATTTTCTCAGGGGAGACAGGATGTCAAAGTAGTGCTTGTTGGCTATTGAGTGTTTGGGAGATTTTTGACAAGGTTGTCTTTTGAAGAAATGAAGTTTACAAACATTGGCAGCACATTTCTGATCACAAAGGAATGAGAGTGTTTTATGCTAAATATATATTTTATAAGGCAAGCCAAAATATTGAGCTACCCAGGAGAAATTAAGTACACTGAAAATTGAATTAAGATCCATTTCTTTTCAACAGACTCTAAAATTCTTAGGACCCGTTAGATCCTGGTTTGGGCAAATGCTTTCGCATATTAATATTCACCCTTGTACAATGTAAGATGAATAACCCCGTCTCATTATAAGACATTGATGTGTGGCTCAGAAGGTTTCTTTTCTGTAAGTGTTGCCTCCAAGTTTTTCTTTTAAAATAGGATTGTTAAAGTACTTCGACATATCCTCTTCGGCTGAAAATCAAAAGAATCATGCAGCTTCAAGGTCATTTGTTAGATCCCATTTACTTGCTGTTATAAGAGAAAGTAAGAGAGTGTCCTCTTTTAATAGGCTGGAGTGTAATTCCAGATTCAGAAAGATTGGAAACTCTTCACTCTAGTGTTTTCAGAATTGCCACTACAGAATGTGTGTGTGTGTGTGTGTGCATTCGCACATTAACACTCATATCTTCTACTTTTCTTTTTTCTTTCCTGGAGCTTTAATTCTTCAAGCTGTATCTTTTTTTTTTTTTTTTTAAAGATAGTAAATGCACAATTAAATCTTTAAGTGCTGTAAAAGCAGACTGAGACCTTGATTTCATTCAGTTGGTCAAGGATCCACACCTGAAGAGGCTGTCAGACACTGTGTACACATACTATTCAAAGAGATGGAGCTAGTCATTGCTGTTGAAAAGTGTGTGTGTGTCTGTGTGTGTGTCAGTAGGAGGAGAAAAGGGAAGGTTAAGGTATGTGTGAAGTAAACACAAGCTGCCATAAAACAGTTCAAGTGGTGTTGATTCATCAACCAAGGGAGTGGGAGGAAAAACAAAGAATTCATGACAGGTATAATGGTGTACAGAAAATAAACACCCAGAGAAGTGCGTTTTATTAACTTTCGACCCTCAGAAAAAGGGAAGTGTTGGACTGAGGCAGGCATATTTTATTTGGTAGAAGCCTTTTTCTATGAATAGATGTTGCTGTGGGAGTTTCTACCTAGTAGGACTCATTTCTCATGGGAAAGTAATGATTTGATTTGTAAGAGTTGTGTCCCTGCTTTCAAAATGAAAAAAAGGCAATGAATTCCAAATTTGGAAACCAGTAGTAGTGAAACCAGAATTCTACCATAGGGCTTTTTCTGAGACCCCAGAAGTCAGAGTTCCATGTCCCTCTCAGCCTCCCTACCTTCCATTTCTGCCTCAAAGTTACCAATTTACATGCACTTCTATGCACTATTCAGCTTAGAAGAAAATCTTAAGTCAACTTACTGAGGTCCCAAACTAAATGCAGGCTACATTGTTAAATATGTTTCCTATTATCTGCTAATGTCTGTTTTAATAAAACAGTGGGAACTAAGTGGTTGCTTCTTAATCAAAAACATGATTTCCTAAACATAAGCTATGTGATTCTGTTACAAATTGCCACATATAGATCTCCTAGGTCAAAATTTTTTTCTCTTCTCATAGAAATAAATAAACGGTAAAATAATGATATACTCTGAAAGATCAAAGTAAATATGACTAAAACCTGGCAAAAATAAAAGTCTACTGGAAGGACAAAAAAAAGATCAGATTGCAAATTCTATAGTCAATGCTGAAATAAATATGAGAAAAATGAACAATCAATAATTTGATATCATTAAAAACAGATGTAAAAACTACATACAAATGGAGTTGTCTAAATTTTGAAGTAAACATTTTAATGTGCATTTTTTGAATTTGTTGTTATTTCAGCTAAACTATTTACACTTATTCTTTAGAAAGTCCTAAATTGGTTTGGCTTAGCATGTTAACTTTATTTTCCCCAGTGATCACAGCAAAGCACATTCTGTTTACCTTTTTTCTTTAATTTCAAAGACAATCATGGTTGACACAGACATATTTGAGTTAACATGAGCATTACTTCAGAATAGATAGGGAGACAGTGTGTATACTCTGGTTTCAAGGTCTAAGACCATGAATCTGTTTCCCAGGAATATTTGACATTGAAGAAAATGGAGTGGGTAGGTAGGGTAGGGTGGTAGGTTGGTTTAGACAGCATTTTTTTTTTAATTGCTGATCATCACATACCATAATTGCTTCTGGACCAGATTTTACAATGTAGAGCTCATAAGCTCTGAAGTATAAGAAAAAAAAAAAAGTACATTTTATCTAAAAGCAAAGAAAAAAGACCAATATTAATAGTTGTTTAATGTTTAGGAGTTTTAGTATTGTACATGAGATTCCATAACACCTAGAAACATTCATGCTATTCCAAAATTATTTTTAAGGTCTTGGGACTATGAGGGATTTACCCAAGTGGTTTTTTCATAAGTTCTACACATTTTAGTAAAATTTTAATTTTTTACACAACTTTTTTTGTCTGAACTCTTGATGTGAACTTTCCCCATCATTTTTATGAAATGAAGTGGCAATCATATATGTAGTAGCACTATCAGTTTTACTCTCATGGCAATCTACTTTTGTGGGGGATATAATAAGAATAAGAAAACGCCTTAATAAAGAATCTTTTGTATATTTTAAATGTGTCCTAATTAATAAGTTACAAGAAAATAATTTTATCTCTAAAGTGTTTGTCATCTGGTACCAAAAGCAAAATAAGCAGTCATCTTTGGTGAGGTCAATCCCAATTATTTAATATGCCTCAAGAATTGAAGGGTCATTGAAAGTTTACACAAATACAGGTTGTTATTATAAAATTATTTGTGTTATAAAATAATACCATTAGAATGAGTGGACCTAACCAAACCCTGTATTTTGGCCAGAGTGCAAAATTATCCCCATCACTTTTCTTTTCTCAGTCATTGCCCAAGAACCGTCTGATTGTTAGTTGTCTTAATTTTATTTGTTTATTTGAACTTCTTTTGCCAGATATTAAAAAGCTGGGAGAAAAGAGGATTTTAAAAACCAGTGTTACTTCCCCAAGACTGGTTTATTCTAGTAATCAGTATTTTATCTGACCCTGTCTGATCTAGTCTTGCAAGATCAAACGTCCAGGCCAGCAGGCAGACAGTAAACAAAGCCCATGAAGGGTTTCGGTAAACACAAAGATTAGATGTTGAATGAAAATTAAACTCCTTGAACTAGTCCTCTGTACTAAAGTGGTTAAGTGGGTTGTGATTAAAAGAAATAAGTAATTATGATCATTATAGCTGAAATGATATAATGTTACCACATTTAAAGCACCTCTTGTACTCAAAAATGATTGTGTCATTTACAAAGTGGTGCCTTGGAGTTGAATAGAGAAATCAATGTCCCCTGACCTGGTTCCATAAGGCAGCCCTTGCTTAGCCATGGTGGTATCAGTGGTCAGGACAATGCCTTTAATCAACTCCTGGTCCTTCTGCCTCTGCTGTTGTTTAACTCTGATGAGGTAAAAGTAACTTACTTTTGTCTACCTAATTTTTCTGTCATGAGAGAAATTTGCTTTCAGCTTCAGATCTAAATGAAGTGTTCTGTAAGGAAGTTTGTCTGCCCTCTGCCTATGTTGTAAGTTTGTCTGCCCTCTGCCTATGTTGTATCTTCTTGAAAGTAATGGCAGGATAAAATCCTTTGAATATTGTATACATATTTACTTACGTATTTTATACTGACAAATTATAGCTGTTTACAGGGTACAAAGTGATGGTATGGTTTTTAATACAACGTGAAATGATTAAATCAAGTGAATTAACCTATTCATCACCTCAAATATTTGACATTTTTTGTGATGAGAACATCTGAGACTTGCTCTGTGATATTAAAATGCACAGTACTCAATTATTAGCTATATTCACCATGCTGTACAATAGATCTAAAAAAAAAACCACTTGTTTCTCCTCACTGAGACTTTGTACCCTTTGATTATCATCTCACTGCTCCCACCTCCCAGCCTCTGTTAAACACCATTCTACTCTCTACTTCTATGAATTCAATTGTTTTAAATTCCACATATAAGTGAGAACGTGCAGCATTTGTCTTTCTGTGTTTGACTTATTTCACTTAGCACAACGTTCTCCAGTTCTACTCATGTCGTCACAAATATCGGATTCATAGAAATAGAAACATCATTTCTACTGTCAGCCACCTTTTATCTCACCAGTTTTTCAACATATAGGAGAGCCTTGTGTATTTTCATTGTGATAGTCACTGATAGTATGCATAGATCACCTATGCTTGCTTGGCCCTCCAATGGAAAGCTTATTGGTAGTTTAAGTGGAAAAATGGTGCGTGGGGAATGTCTTGAGCACTCAGCTTAGACATGGACTAATTCCTTGCATGGGTCTTAAGAAGCTCATTCCAGCTGTACTGTAACTGCTTTGTTGGGCTGAATATACTTATTCATAAATGTTTAAAGATATAAAAATGTTTGTTAATAATATAGTTTGTAGATTAAAAGAAGTAAGCTTGCAATCTACTCATATTTATACTATTTCTGATGTTATTTTACATAGACATTAAGAAAGGATGCAAAGGGAAAAATGATCTATTTCCTTACGCCCCTCCCTGCTTCTCTTGCATCTATTCATCCATCCAGCCTCATGTATACCTACTCTTTGGAAGAAGCATAAGACATAATTCCTGCTTTCCAAAAGCCTACAATCTGTATGAAATGCTTACTTTATAATATAACACATATCTTGTCATTCAAAAACAAATTCTAGCTTCTATCTTATATATAATACCTGGCAGGATTCTAAGGGCTGGGAATACAGTGGAGAGCATTACCTTTTTCTTCCTCACAAGATAATTGTAGTCATAATTAAGTAAATAATTTTAACTAAATGTTTAGTGAGCACTTCTGCTACAGGCTGTAATTAATGCTAGAAGCAGTGAGAAATGTCCATACACATGTAAGATATACTTCCTACCTCTGGTTGTGTTGTCCTTAACCTGGCAGGGGAAGCAGCTGTATAAATGGATCTGGTAAATATATAGTAGTGATATAAACTAGTGTGATGGTGGCATAGAGGAACGTCCGGAAACTCTTCTTGCTAGGTTTGACGTGGGGTCGGGGGTGGGCGGTTAGGGAGAGACAGCGCATGAATTATACCTTAAGGACAAGTGGAGTTACTGCAGCAAGGAGGAAAAGAGAAGGAGGAATGTTTTGGGCAACCACATGATCATCAGTACAGATGCAGAGGTACGAAAGAGCATTGCATGTTTAGAAAATTACAAGTGGCTATCCAGAATGTCTAGAATGGCAGTACATTTATCCTGATACTATAATATAACAGGTGCTCAGAATGGCTAAGCTTTTGATCAGTGAAAAGGCAAAGGTAGAACTAGCTGGATATAGGGAGGGTAGTGACACCAAATGTTGATAGAAATGGTTGGGACCTGGCTGGGCACGGTGGCTCACGCCTGTAATCCTAGCACTTTGGGAGGCCGAGGCGGGTGGATCACAAGGTCAGGAGGTTGAGAGCATCCTGGCTAACATGATGAAACCCCATCTTTACTAAAAACACAAAAAGTTAGCTGTAATCCCAGCTACTTGGGAGGCTGAGGCAGGAGAATCGCTTGAACCCAGGAGGTGGAGGTCGAAGTGAGCCGAGATTGCACCACTGCACTCCGGTCTGAGTGACAGAGTGACTCTGTCTCACATAAAAAAAAAAAAAAAAAAAAAGAAATGGTTGGGACCTGGCTGGGCAATCATATTTGTTGTAACAATGAAAAATAAGGCTGAGAAGGTAGAGAACACACCTTAGGGGTCTTTGAAAGCCCAGTTGATGTATTTTGAGAATCCTTGAAGGTTTTTCAGCAAGAGAGTGACATATTGAAGAAGAGGTTTTACGAATGATTCCTCTAGACACCATCTGAAGCTGTATGAGGGTGTGAGTGGGTGTATGGCAGGAAGGGAGGTGGGTGGGAGGGGGAAGGCTGGTGTGTACACCTGGTGGAAGTAGGCAAAGTCGAACCTATTGCAGTAATTGACGGAAATGGAATGGTGAGGGAAGTGAGGCCCTGGCTTTGAGTGGCACAAGTGAGAAAGACAGGAAGCCACCAATGCGAGAGGTTCAAGCAGAGGAGAGCCATGAGACTTGGTGAGAGTAAATAGGGGTATGAGAATGAGAAAGAGACATGCAAGCAGAATCCAGGTTTTGAGCTTAAGTGACTCTTGATGGTTGTGACAGAAATAGGACAATACTAATGGAGACGAAATTGCTGATACCTCAGTGAGAATTTTGACAACTAGGTAGAAATGTCCATTAGGCTGTTTGAGATGTGAAACCAGCCGACTAAAGGACAGGATGGAGAATAAATTTTTGAGCACTTTTTTGGATGACAATTGAAATGGTACCAAATGAACATTCCTTAAAGAGGAGAGCAAGAGCGGGAGAGGGCTGGAAGCTTTGAGAGGAAAAGGGCCAGGAGTTAAGAAGATGCAGCTAGAGAGAGTGAGGTGTCACTGAAGCCAAGGGAAGATGAGTTACCGGGGGGAAGTGTTATCAAGGGTGCAGTGGAGGGGCAGGGGAGAGGAGAGGGAATTGGAGGCTCTTGGCTTTGGCAGAAAGGATACCATAATGACATTGGAGGGAGCTGTCTCTCTGAAGTGTGAGAACAGGAAAGCCTATGCATCTACTAAGGGAGGGGTGGCAAGGACATGAGAGGAAAGAGTCTAAACGTGGCTAACTGAAGCATGAGGGCTAAGTGTAATTATCAGAAAGAGGATGGAGCCAGCAGTTTTGAAGAGGAAGAGGAGTGATAAGCAAGAGCCCACCAACTAGGAGGGAATGGATTTGAGGCTCAGATAATGCAGTACCTTTGAAAGAAAGAGGAATAGTGATGTCTTCTTCAGAATCTGGGAGAAGGGCAAGGAGATGTGTAAGGAGGGAAGGTTCTAGAGATGGAGTGGACGGTGAGGATGGGCAGCTCATGCCATGAAGTGTGAGGCTGGGCTGGCATGACCTCCTAGCAGTGAAGGAGAGAATGATTGGCATGGGGGCTTGGTGGTGAGAACACCTGAAATAGGATCTGGACAGACCATGTCTGGGGAACAAGGAGGGAGTGTGCTTTAGATTGCTCCTAGTTTCAGATTTCCATTTGTCCTGCCCAGAAACAGAATAAAAAAACTCAAAAACATAGATGTGATGGGGGCTGACAAAGAATCTACAGAAGTGTGAAATGAGAGGCTTTGTGTGTAGACCATGAAATGCGCAGCTTATTTAAAATCTGATGATTGTGGGGACATCCTCTTCTACTGGGGAGACCAGCAGGTGAAAATCAGAGAACTCTTTTGGTTTCTTGATCAATTAAATAAAGATTATTACCTAATTTTCCTTAGACGATTACAAGGTTCAAAGCTGAAAAGCACTTAAGCTCATAAGGTGCTTGAAGCACTTAACTATAAATGCTATGTAAGATGCTAGGACTGAAATCACATTGCCTAATGGGAGACAGTTATTTAACTATTTGCCTGACTGATGAATGGCCTTCATTCCACCATTTGTGAGAATTTGAGATTATTTGACCCTTGGAGTTCTGAACTCCCAAGGGAATAGACATGAATCTATAATCATCTAGAGTACAAATCAGACTATGAGTTCTAACATTGGACCTTTCAAGGTATCACCTTTCTAAGTTTTATGTACCATAGAAATTTTGATTTTTGACTAATCCCCCTTCTGGGCCAAAAGCTGCTTGAAAGAACTTCAGAGGTAGAGGTTTTGGGAACACAGGAACATATCCATTTTCTGTCCTCCCCAGAGTCCTGTGAGCATGAGGCCTTAAACACAGTGAATACTTAGCAAATATTAATAGAATTGAATGTAATATAGATGAACTTATTTGAATATATGCATTTAGAACAGTTTTATTTTTACACATATTATATGGTGCACTGATCTTATTTGCTACCTGATCTGTCAATTGAGAGAAAAAAAAGAAAGAAAAATCTTTGCTTGTTTAGTTCATGTTGCAAATGTCCTTAGCAAATGTGATTGGTTAGAATCATTCTATGTTTCTACTAGTTATTGAGCTAAAGACTTAACAGTAGTCAATTCAGTTGAATAGGACAGTAATACCTTTATAAAGTACAAATTAGAGACCATTTGTGTAGCCTAAGATAAACATGCCTTTGAGGTTTTCACAGCTAGTTTATCGAGTATTTTCCTCAATATAATGGCCTAAAACATCAAAGTCCTATAAAATCACAGAGACTGGTCAGAGGAAAAGAATGAATCATGAATTGATTGTTTTCTTTGATTAACTTTTCTTCAGGTAGGTTGAATTAAAGAATTAATACACATGGAATGCCAACTGACAAAGGCAGAATTTTCCTAAGCAGTAATGTTAAGTTTCAACAATATGATCTTTTTTTACTATCATGTGCTGAATTCACCTTAGAAATTATAGTTTTAGATTAAAATAAAGAATAAAAATGAAGATATTATTAGATATAAGCAGTTTTAACCTATGTAGAATGTTATAGGAATACTCGAAATGATCAATGATATCAAACTGTGATAAAGCATTGTTTGAAACCAAAAGGGACAATAGTGTTCTGGTACAGAGGGTGGAGACTAGGAAAGGTAGATAATGCTCACTTTTTCCATGGAACATAATGGGTCCTAGGAGCTTTTATTACCAAAGAAACAGAGGTGTCCACATTTGAGTTACTTTATGGTGGATATATGTTTCTGTGGAGGTTAATATGATGGAAAAAGGAAGTTGATAATAAGGGGAAAATACACCTAAGAAAACCAGTCATATGGTATTATCACAATGCTGGCTGGTAGGCTTTGCTTATGGGCTGTTTTATTAGGAGTTAACAAGTTGGCTCTGAATATCTTGCTCTAGGCAGGGACTTTGCAAGCAAGTTCTCAACCCAGAGACAAATTCTCTTGAACAAATTTAGAGAAAAACAAAATCTTTGGGTTTGGTGGCAAGTTTTTTGTTTTTTCTTTTTTCTTTCTTTTACTCTTCAGCTCTTTCAAGCTCAATAATTTTTTAAAATTATATTTGGTGAACTCATCTGGTAGTTTTATTTGTTCATTTTAATGGTATGGGATTTATATCTGAGAGATCTATTAGCTTTGGCTACTGCAATCATGTCCATCTGTGTTTGTATTAACAGAATTTTTTTTTGTATAATAAATTGACCTTATACCTCCAGTTATTGACTAGGAGAGAATAAACCAGAAGTATTTTCAGTGACTAGGCATATTCAGTGTTGGCAGACAGGATGCTATTCTGGTTTGTTGGGGAAAATTAGCATTATGTTTACCTTTTAAAAAGATTTTAACCCAATGAAAGACTTTGGGTGGACAGTGGGGTTGTTGACCATTAATGTGTAGCCCAGCTGAGTGAAAGGAGACAAAATAAGTATCAGGTGGAAGCATATGGAATTGCCATTTTTGTAGGTCAAAATTGTTACATATCGCCAATTTCATATAGTTCAATTATATATGAATTTGTGATTGCCCAAGATTCTCAAGCTGTTATATTATGTGAGTGTGCATACCCAGTTTCATTTCTTGTTGGTTACTTGTTTCAAAGAAATAATTTCTATTTATAGAATTTATAGGGTACCTGAGAAAGCTCTCTGCTGTGTGATTCATATCTTTCATCAGTCAGGTGGGAGTCCATGCTGATGACACTCATTTTGGGACAAAAGCTTTGGCCTCAAGAAAAATAAGATAATGGGAGGGGATTTATAAAAATAAATATAATCACTATATTTATATACTGATTATATAGGCACATGTATATATCTTACAGATGACTGGAATGAATTGCTAATAAACTGACAAAATAGGAATTTAAAGGAGCTATCTTTTATCATCAAATAGAAATGCACTTTAAATCATAGGCAGATGTTATGGACCCATCTACATGTGGCAGACAGTTAAAGTGTCTGAAGCAAATATATTGATGGAGTTTTTTAAAGTTAAGATTATTCAGTACTGTATCTCTAGGGGCTGCCATCATTCCTGGCACATGATAGTTGATTAATAAATGTTTATTATATGAATTTTAATGTAAATAATTCTATTTAAGTGACTAGCTGATTCAACTGTTGAGGAATCAATGATTTCATCACTTTTTGATTTGACAGTCTTTTCAGTCTATGTTACACAAAGCGTACAGTGGAGGCTGAGGTTGAGCTTTTACCATGCAGATGACTTATCCATCCTTAATGTCACATACGTGTGCCACGTGCACTTGTGCACACAAACATGCAAATACAAAGTGAAACTTATCGGTAAGAAAGTTGATTGCTCCTGACCCAAATCCTAAAGCTATTAATAACCACATGCCCCAAACTGGGCAGTTCATCTTAAGCAGCGGAATACAGACTGCAGGGTCCTAAAGGCATAGGTTTGAATTCAGAATCTTCCATTAACAGGTTTGTAACATCAAACAATTATGACATTAAAGTCAAATAATGACATTAAAGAAGCCAACTGAGCTTCAGCTTCTTTAATAAAGTAGGCATCTTAATATCAATGTCATAGAATTGTTGTGAGAGTTAAACGATAATGATGTGTCAGGGATTTAGCTCAGTGCTTCAGCTACTATATAAATGGTGGGGCTTGGTGTTACCTGAAATGCCAATACAGTTTGAAAAAGGTATGTTAGTAGTAAAAATATGAAAATTCTTATAATAAATATATTTTTTCTAAAGAAAATCCATTAAAAAGCACTTGTGAAACATTTAGGCTTTAGAACTTGACTTTGAGTTATGCACAAAAAGAGGAAAAAGTAGCCATGTGGTTTGTGTTTTCTTATTACGAGGCGAGAGCCAGCAGCCTTAATCATTTTGAATATTCCTAAATATTTATCTGCATTTGGACAGTTATTCGACCTAGAGCACATTTTTTTAATTTCTCTGGTATTAGACAAGATCGTTGTCTTTAAAAACTGGGCTTCAAGGTTTTAGAGCATAAGGTGGGGAAGCAGAGAACCTGGAGAGGAGGTTTGTAAATTTAAGGCATTCATATGCTCGAGTATCTTTTTTCTGTGCTCTAATGTTTGGGTACCAATTTGAAATTGTTGGTTTGATTGGCAACATTTTTACTAAGAGTGCCAAAAGCAAGCCAGTGTCCTTTTTTACATTTGTAGAATCACTTCCAGAGTACTTTCTAAGGTTGAAAGAGTCGTAGAGAAATTCTGCCGTCGTCTTTTCTTTCTTTCTTTTTTTTTTTTTGGCTTATGTTCTTCTACCCAGGGTTTCTAGGAGAGGTTCTGGGGAATACTAGAGTGTTATCTTATTAAGGAATCCATTAGCACTCATTCATGCTAATCCATTTACATTTGCATAAGCATCTTAATGGCTTAAAGAAAAATCCATAGGCCAGAGATTCTGGAAATTTCTCAGTGCAAAACCTTTTACCCAATTCATTGCTTTCTACCCATTATAACTATGGACAAACCCAAGGGGCTGTTTCACAAAAGCAACTGTGTTAAGGTTTGCAGCGTGAAAATACTACAATAATAGCTTTAGAAATATTATGTATCTTTTTTGCAGTATTGATAAACTTGCAAGAGCAATACTGTAATTAATATTGCCATTGCCACTATATAAACAACTATTTTTCTTGTAATGGTGAGTTTAATAGAGATATCTAAGGAAAGTCTTAAATTCCTGCTAAAGAGTAAAGAGCAGAAGCAAGTATACTGAGAAAGATAATTGTTTTAAAACGGTACTTTTAAAGATGCTCTTAGGTAAGTAACCTGGAAGGTTACTTTAAGACCACTTTACAGGTAATTCTTCCCATTTTACAGATAATCCCCAGATCACTCATCTAGTTATAACCCAGGCCTTTGAAATTTCAGTTTGCTTTTCTTTCTACCTTTCCTATGCCACCTTGCTATTATTGGCAGGCATCTGTGCCAATCAGATGCTTCACCTTTTGCTCAAAAACCTTCAGAAACTATACTTTGGGGCACTAAGTCATTGGATTATATTTTGAGCATTGAGATTTTATTATATTTACTTTACATAATTGCAAAAGAAATAATAAAAATTAAGTGCCAGAATATAGGAGTGAAAGACTATATATATATATATATATATATATATATATATATATAGACACACACACACACGCATACATATGTATATACATACATCCGTGTATATATACACATATATACACACTATATATACATATATAGTGTGTATATGTGTGTGTGTGTGTGTGTGTATTTTATTTTTTGAGTTTTGAAAATGTTCTTGTAACAACCTAAAATATATAAATATATATCAGGGATTTATGTTATTTAAAATAAATACCTGGCTTCCTGGATGTACCATAACAAGTGTCTTAAATAAAATAAGATTTTTGGACCAAATACCTTTTAATTGTAATGCAGGTAAATTCCTGAGGGAGGAATATAAGTTTCTCATCTATGAACAACCAGCCACAGGCAGCAATTGTGAGCATCTGAATAGCTAATGGTCATAGAGTGCTCTTGGTTAGAGCATTGTCTCTGTGAACTTGGTGAGGTTTTAGGAGTTACTGAAATTCTAATATAGGGCTACAAAGGCCCTACCTACTTTAGAGTTAAATGGAATCCCAGAAGCTTAGAGGGTGGTTAGAAAATGGCTGCCCATTCCCTGCAGTTTTCACTCAGTCCCAGGAAACTTGAAGGAATCTGCAAGATCCTCTTAGAACTCTGGGTTTCTCAGAGACCTGGACAGACTCCATATCTGAACTGTTTATCTGGAAGGTCCCTGGACTGGTACCTTTCCCCAGATGTTGGAATAGCTACCAAAAGTCTCACAGCTACTGGACGTAGAAGCATTTGAGCCTCCCTTGCCTTGACGGTTTCTTAAACCATGTTCTGTTTGGGGACTTACACTAGAAGCTGGGGACATCATTCCTTTCCAGGCAATTCCCTCTCCAGTACTCACCCTCAAGGCTTCAGCCACAGTAGAATCAAGTTCACTGTGAATTAAATTGCAGCTCTGATTTAAAGCCCTGGGAGCAGTTGTGAGTTATTTATTTATTTATTTATTTATTTATTTATTTATTTATTTTTGAGACAGAATCTCACTCTGTCACCCAGGCTGGAGTGCAGTGGCACAATCTCGACTCACTGCAACCTCTGCCTCCTGGATTCAAGTGATTCTCCTGCCTCAGCCTCCTAAGTAGTTGGGATTACAGGCATGAGCCACCACACCTGGCTAATTTTGTATTTTAGTAGAGACCAGGTTTCACCATGTTGGTCAGGCTGGTCTCGAACTCCTGATCTCAAGTGATCCGCCCTCCTTGGCCTTCCAAAGTGCTGGGATTGCAGGCATGAGCCAACATGCCGGGCCAGCAGTTGTGTTTTTACTGTCTCTTTAATAAGTAAGCATGTTGCCTTTATCAGAATATTTTCTGTTGTGAATATGAACATTGCTTTCACCGTCACAGACAGCACTACCTTTTACCCTTCATTTTTTCCAGGATTTCTGATCTTCTGCTAAATACTGCAGGGATAAGATGGCCCTTAGGGCCAAGGTGATGTCTTTGGTCTTGGTTTAGTTTAAGACAGACTTAACATGATGTTTTCCATTACACAGTGAAAAAAGCAAGAACCCAAAACCAGGCACTGCTGTTAGGTCTGTGTTTCAGACATTGTGATTACTTTCAAATTATTTTAAAAGAAAGAAGGGAAAGGAAGGGAGAGAAGGGAAGGAGGGAGTAAAGGGAAGAAGAGAAAGAGAAAAGCAGGAAAGCAGGAAGGAAGGGAGGGAGGAAAGAAAGAAAGAGAAAAAGAAAGAACGCTCAGGCTCAATTTTCTGATACAGTCTGGCACATCCTGATACTCCGTCTCTTTTTTAAGCATCTGTGCTTCACTTGCTGTGACTTAAGAGGCTAAAAACGTTATTCTGATATTATTTTTATGAGAGTGGCAGCAAGAACTAAATTAAAATGTTTTCAATTTAGGTAAAATCAGCCAGGCATGGTGGCTCATGCCTGTAATCCTAGCAATTTGGGAGGCCGAGGCGGGTGGATCACTTGATGTCAGGAGTTGGAGACCAACCTGGGCAACGTGGTGAAACCCCGTTTCTACTAAAAATATAAAAATTAGCTGGGCACCGTGGCACGTGCTTGTAATCCCAGCTACTCAGGAGGCTGAGGCATGAGAATCACTTGAACCTGGGAGATGGAGGTTGCAGTGAGCTGAGATTGTGCCACTGCACTCCAGCCTGGGTGATGGAGTGAGACTCTGTCTCAAAAAAAAAAAAAAAAAAGACAAAAACCTGTGTAAATGGTTTCTGAAATCGTGTTCTGCCTTGGTCATTGTAGATGCATCCTTTTGACAGCATTTGATCCTTAGTCATTCTTAAAGTCGGGATGATAATTTTTTTTCTTCTTCTTTCATTCTTGGTAGTAAAGAACTTGGCTTTTACTGGTAGAACTGTTAGGAGCTGAAAAACATAAAGGGTGACTAGTCTCAGAGGCAGAATTTTAAAACTGGTAGCCTATGGGCAGATCTGGTTTTCAGAAATGTTTTGTTTGGCTTTTATTGTATTTTGAAATGGCATTAGTTGCTAACACTTAAAAAATAGGAATATCATGTAAAATCCAGATTTTTTGTTTTTCAAAAAAAAAATCTAAAGAAATGACAATATAAGAAAGACAGAAACTGGCTGAGGTTAGGTAGTGGTTGCTACCTTTGTACTGGTTAGACTTTCCCTCCTCCACCTAGTTCTTCTGCAGCTGGCTTTTCTGGCTGTTATCTACCTGAACAGGTAGGTATTTGCGTTTGCAATGTCTTCATTAATGTTTACTGAGTAGTTAGTACTTCATGGTGTTACTACGGATGTAATATGTTGCTATGTCTTTACAAGATACTTCCATAGTTACTCTTCTTAACTACAAGAATTTATAAGGATCCACCTGGAAACTCATAAGGATAGAAAGAATGATTATATATAACCTTAAAGAATATGGACTGACATTATTCAGACTCTTACTGCACCAATTCATATAGGTTTCATGGAGCTTTGATGTTTATGCTTAATTGTGTACATGATTTTGACTAGATCTATGAATGAGGTATTTTTAAATTATATGATTTAGATATATCTCAAGAAAATAAAGTCACTCAAATGTAATTAAATTGTTGAAAAATGAAAATACCAAAATTTTGGAAAATTAATGTTTGGTCAAATAATGCATTCTATAGGAGGATGGTTCTATGTTTTTTCAGTAGAAAATGAAATAGATGGCTAGGTACAGTGGCTCACGCCTGTAATCCCAGCACTTTGGGAAGCCAGGGCAGGTGGATCACCTGAGGTCAGGAGTTTGAGACCAGCCTGGCCAAGATGGGTGAAACCCCGTCTCTACTAAAAATACAAAAATTAGTTGGGTGTGGTGGCGGCATATGCCTGTAATCCCAGTTACTCGGAAGGCTGAGCACGAGAATAGCTTGAACCCGGGAGGCAGAGGTTGCAGTGAATGGAGATCACACCACTTCACTCCATCTTGGGTAACAGAGTGAGACTCGGTCTCAAGCCCCTCCCCCCACCAAAAAATGAAATAGATAAAATATTTCCTTATTAAGAACTTGAAAACATAATTTAATATCTGAATTTATCTTTACTTTGACTGAATTAAAAGCAAATAAACAAGCAAAAGTGAATCAAATATTTAACTGAAACCAAATATTTCTGTCTATAAAATAAGATTTTACTGTGGAATCAGTTCATGGTCTCTTTACCTTTTTTTTCAGTGAGGAAATTATGATGTTAATTCCTGTTCTATGGAAACTGTTAGATTATGTTATCTAAAGGCTCCTAACCATTTGCTTGGTTTGATTTTAAGACTATGTACTTTAAAGTTTAATTAATACAATAATTGAAAAAGGTTTGCCTTTAGAAGATGAGTAAAATAATTTGTTTTCTTAACCTTATGAAGGAAAGGTGATACGTAAAACAAATGAATTACACTGTAAGGATTAGGCTGGGTGCAATGGCTGGTGAGGCTGAGGCTGGTGGATCACATGAGGCCAGAAGTTTGAGACCAGCCTGGCCAACATGGCGAAACCCCGTCTCTACTGAAAATACAAAAAATTAGCTGGGCATGGTGGTGCATGCCAGTAATCCCAGTAACTTGGGAGGCTGAGACAGGAGAATCACTTGAACCTGAGAGGTGGAGGCTGCAGTGAGCTGAGATTGCGCCATTGCACTATAGCCTGGGCAACAAGAGTGAAACTCTGTCTTAAAAAAAAAAAAAAAAAAAAGCAAGCAAACATTGTAAGGATTAAGTTAGAAATTGAGCCCTAAAAGAAGTTTGAAGTAAACTCTTGACTTATTTGGAAGTTTATAGGAATGTTAAGCAAGAAATCGGGTTTTCTTTTTTTTTTTTTTTTTTTGGAGACAGAGTCTCGCTCGTCACCCAGGCTGGAGTGCAGTGGTGTGATTTCTACTCACTGCAACCTTTGCCTCTGCCTCCTGGGGTTCAAGCGATTCTCCTGATTCAGCGTCCCGAATATCTGGGATTACAGGCGCATGCCACCATGCCTGGCTAATTTTTGTATTTTAAGTAGAGACGGGGTTTTGCTGTGTTGGCCAGGCTGGTATCGAACTCCTGACCTCAGGTGATCCACCAGCCTCGGCCTCCCAAAGTGCTGGGATTACAGGTGTGAGCCACCATGCCCAGCTTAACTGAGTTTCTTTAAAAAGCAGGAAAAAGCACTGTACATGTCTAAATATAAGGTAATACCAAGACGGGTGTTCACATGTTTTCCTAATGGGATATTTTGCATGCATAAAACTTGTAGACATGGATATAAAATAGTTAAATATCTACCTACATTTTAATGTATTAATTTATTTCCACATATACATTTTTAAAGTCACATATTACATAAAGTATTAATTTAGAAATACTACTTTTTTCCACCCATACAGTTCATTGACTTTATTCAGTGCTTTGCATGTGATTTGGCATCAGTGTCTGTCATCACCAACTCCCCTGTTTTCAGTCATCTCACCCAGTTGTCCAGCACACATCATTTCTGCCTAAATTTTTTGAGACTCAGTATTTTTTTTTTTTATAAAACCATGATTCTGTCACGGTTAACTATATGCCAAACCACACATTCCATTTGTATAATAGGGAGACAGTTACTTTTTATATGTGTTCTATAGGTGAATATGTTTGATCTCTAGCTTCTTAAAGTTATCTTTAATGGACTTTTGCATAGTCATATCCAGCATTTGCAATTATAAGAAATAATTTCTAAATTTGTATGGATTTTTTGCTTTGAAAAAGAGATCTTGTTAGATTATATTACACCTATAAGCATTTAAAACTAATAATGTTGGGATTGCTTCAGCCCCATTTCTTTTCTCCAAACCAAACTTTGTTTTTCATGATAGAGTAATACAGAGACTTGGATAAGGATTTGGCTATGAGGTGACTGTCTTTCCTAAGACATTATCTTAGGGAAAGAAAAATACTTGCCTTATGCTTGTATATATATGATACTTACTTTTCCCTTTCAAAGTTATTCTTTTAATCTTTATTAAAGCACAATATAATGTAATAAAGCAGATAACCTGAGGAGAACTTCATTTAATGGCAAGTTGAGGTGATGTTATTAATTTTGTGATTTTTTTCTTGTCTGAGTGCATAGCACAACGTTTAAAATATCAATTTCTTAAGGAAACATTTCTATAAAAAAGATAGCAAGTGAGTCAATAAATGGATATACTATGTGGTAGACATTTTTAAATGAACATTTCCATAGCTGTATAATAATATTTATGTGAGCTTTTTACTAGAAGGTAGCACTTAATTTGGCAGGAGATGTTGTCCTTGTCATTTCCTGATAACCATTAACTACATACTACAGAAGATAGGAACAGCTGGTGCTTTTATAACAAAGGTTGATTGGGGAGATGATAGAGCTTGGGGGATCTAAGAGGATTTAGAATGGTCAGTGGTTTCTATCTTGGCTATTTAAAGAAATGCTTACTTTTAAGAATTTTAACTAATTGAAGTGGCAAATAATTTTACTTTCTTTCATATGTTCCATGAAAAAAATCTATTGTAACATTTTGCAGAAAAGAATATCACTTTTATGCTGGAGCTTCCATCATTGTACGAAAAAATGTTTATATTATTAACATGCCAAAAGTATGATAATTCAGTTCTACATATATTAGCAATAAATTGTACCAATGAAAATAATGATTAATTATCACTTTTATCTCTTAACAGTGGAAAGAGTGGAACGAGAAAACCTTTCAGACTATTGTGTTCTGGGCCAGCGTCCAATGCATTTACCAAATATGAACCAGCTGGCATCCCTGGGGAAAACCAACGAACAGTCTCCTCACAGCCAAATTCACCACAGTACTCCAATCCGAAACCAAGTGCCCGCATTACAGCCCATCATGAGCCCTGGTCTTCTTTCTCCCCAGCTTAGTCCACAACTTGTAAGGCAACAAATAGCCATGGCCCATCTGATAAACCAACAGATTGCCGTTAGCCGGCTCCTGGCTCACCAGCATCCTCAAGCCATCAACCAGCAGTTCCTGAACCATCCACCCATCCCCAGAGCAGTTAAGCCAGAGCCAACCAACTCTTCCGTGGAAGTCTCTCCAGATATCTACCAGCAAGTCAGAGATGAGCTGAAGAGGGCCAGTGTGTCCCAAGCTGTCTTTGCAAGAGTGGCATTCAACCGCACACAGGTACAATTAGCATTAAACACTGTAATTAACAGTAATACTGGGGACAGAATTGAGATAGGTTATAATTATTTTTATCTCTTTAAAAAGCTTTATGGATCTCAGGACATAGAATTAGATTAATTAATAATCCTTAGTTAATGAAACACTATTACCATTGATCCATGCATGACCATGATTAATTAACTAATTGATTAATTTTGATGAGGTAATGGACATCTTTGAACCCAACATGCAACTCCGGACCCCAAATGTTACTAATGACTTGGGTATGTACTCTCTCATCCTCTCCATTTACTGTTTCCAGATGTAACCCTGATCTTGAATTTTGTGATTATCAGTCTCTAGCCATTTTTTTAAACAAATTATAAAACTATGCATGCCCAGACAATCTATTTTTTTCCCTTGGTTTTGAACGTTATAAAAGAAATAAAATTATGTTTTATAATTTTATAAGTAAAGTTTTATTTAAAAATTTATAAAAATCCTTCAAAACATAAAAGTTAGATTTAAGATATTGATAAAATGATAATGGATAGTTTACTTTTATTTTTAATGTTTGAGAGAATTATATGCCAATTATAACACTAAATGTTGAAAATGTAAACAGTTAATTCACACGTCTTATTTTTATTGAGGGTGCTTATATGTAAGACATTCTTTTCTGCTAGTAGTTCTTAAACTGGAGTGTGCATCAGAATCACCTGGAGGGCTGTGAAACACAGACTGCTGGGCCTCATCCCATAGTTTCTGATTGAGTAATTCTGAGGTTGGACTCAGAAATGGACATTTCTAACAAGATCCCAGGTGATTATGATGGTACTGATCCGGGGCCGCATGTTGAGAAAAACTTACCTAGCCCTTATATGAGTAAGAACAAAGCAGATGTGCATAATCTCAGGGAGCTAACGATCTAGTGGTGAAAACCAGGTAACCAGATAATTAGAGTAAAATGTGAAGTGTTATGAGTAATGTTGGAGAGTGTAAGCAATAGTTGTGGTGGAGGTTCATGGTGAGCTGGAGGTGAAGAATACTTCCAGGAGAATGAATATGGTAAGCCTTCAAGAAAACAGTAGGTTAAAATTTCAGCACCCTCGTAAATGCAAGGCAGGAAGCTAAGCTCTATGTGGATGCAAAGAGGAAAAAGATAATGGGCAAGCACATATGTAAACAACACTCTAGAGTATTAGGTTGTCAATGGGTTAGACCTTGAAGGATTAATAAAGTACAGCAGACAAAGATGATGAAGAAGAAGATTATTATTTTAAGGTAAAGACATTCATAGGAAAAATGTTGAGTTAAAAAATGCAGGAATAATTTGAAGACATAAAACAACTGATTTCTGAGAAAAACCCTGTGAACGTACAGAATGTAGGAATGCTTTCATTTATCTGATACCTGTTCAGAGACACATGATAACACACGCTGTAGATGGACCTTACAAATAAAAGAAAGCATGCTGGATTGAAACCTCAATAATTTGGAAAATACAGGAATGTTTCCAAATTTAATGATTACTTCAAAAGTTAAGGGGCTGGGCACAGTGGCTCATGTCTTTAGTCCTAGCACTTTGGGAGGCCAAGGTGGGCGGATCACTTGAGGTCAGGAGTTCAAGACCAGCCTGGGCAAGATGGTAAAACACCATCTCTACTAAAACAGAACAAAACAAAAAAATTAGCTGGGCGTGGTGATGCGTGCCTGTAGTCTCAGCTACTCAGGAGGCTGAGGCAGAAGAATCCCTTGAACCCAGGAGGCGGAGGCTGCAGTGAGCCGAGATCATGCCACTGCATTGCAGCCTGAGTGACAGACTGAAACTCCATCTCAAAAAAAAAAAAAAAAAAAAAGTTAAGTGAAAACTCTCACTGGCGAGAAATCTGATAAATGTTGGTAAATTGGATTGCCTGATGCAAGTTAACACTCAAAAAATGCACCTAAGTGAAATGTTATACCAGTTAGAAATATTTTATGTTTATCAGTGGTTCATTGTTAAAGAGGGTCTGTTTACTTTTGGTTTCCACGTCTCTTGCAAGAAAACATTGAGGTAAGAATTTTGTAGATACTCTTTAAGCAATACTGCGTGAGTTAAATAAATAGTGTTTTTATTAAGTCAGTTAATACATTTTTTCTCTCTTTATTCGAAAGTGTGTTGGATCTCTGGTTGAATTGAAATGTATTTCTATTATGTAGGCAATTTAAATTTTTATTAGTTTTGAAATTGTCGTATGATTAATGAGTCATTGAAAAATGAGTTTTTGTGCTGGGTGCGGTGGCACACGCCTATAATCCCTGCACTTTGGGAGGCTGAGGGTGGCAGATCACGAGGTCAAGAGATCGAGACCATCCTGGCCAACATGGTGAAACCTCGTCTCCACTACAAATACAAAAATTAGCTGGGCGTGGTGGCGTGTGCCTGTAATCCCAGCTACTTGGGAGGCTGAGATAGGAGAATCACTTGAACCCAGGAGGTGGAGGGTGCAGTGAGCCGAGATTGCGCCACTGCACTCCAGCCTGGCAACAGAGTGAGACTCCGTCTCAAAAAAACAAAAAAGAAAAAGAAAAAAAGAAAAATAAGTTTTTGTTAATGGTTGGGATTTTCTTACTGGCCTCGTGGCAAGTTTTGTTATCTCTTATTATATATATTCTACCTTTTTATGGGAAAAACTACTCTTTTTGGTGTAAAGATAGTTTTTATATTTTCTTTGCTTGTAAAGAGTTATTATCAATTTGTAAGTATAAAAACTGCAAGTATAGTTGGTAGTTGATAAGAAAGGTAGATAATAAAACTTAAAAGGGATGGGCACAGATTGAAAAAGGCCTTGAGTGCCAAGACAAGAGCTCTGAACTTTAACAGGCACTGGAAACCATCATAGGTCTTAGGTAGGAATATGCTGTGCTCCCACCATCTTAATTAGATCTTATGGAGGTTTGATAGCAAGAGGGTAGGAATATCATTTAGCAGGCTACTGCAAGTATCCAGGTGAAATGTACAGAGGTTTTGAACTAGGCTGCTGGGGAGGGTGCAGAGAAGAAATATTTTGGAAATAAAATGGACAGAAAGTGTATAAATGGATAAAGAGAGGAGTAGAACTGACACCAAGCTTCAAGCCTGATGCCTGAGAATAAAGGTGTAATTATGAAGGGAATCCAGGAAGACATGGGAAGAGTGGTTGGAGTAAGGTTAAAGTGATAGTTTTAGATTGGGTTATTTTGACGTTGAAGTGTTGACCAACTTCTTAAGTGAAAATGTGCAACAGTCATTGAAAATATGAGTTTGTGGGGGGAGGGGGGAGGGATAGCATTAGGAGATATACCTAATGTAAATGACGAGCTAATGAGTGCAGCACACCAACATGGCACATGTATACATATGTAACAAACCTGCACGTTGTGCACATGTACCCTAGAATAATAAAAAAAAGAAAAGAAAAAGAAAATATGAGTTTGGCGCTAGGAAGAAGAGTTATCAGGACTAGAGCAAGAGATTAGAGATGTTGTCACAGAGCCTGGGACAGGAAATGGAAGAGTCAGGGGAGAGAAGGGGAGAAATCACTGCTATCACCACCACCAGCAGCAGCAGCACCAGCCCCAGGAAAGAGAGAAGAAATGCCAGGAGATGGGGGCAGGTGGAGAAGGAAGAAGAGGGAGACAGTAGTGAGAGTATAGAGGACATGCATGGAGAGTTTCCAGAAGAAGACTTGTCTACTTGTGGAAAGCTGAGAAGTTAAGAGAGAGAGAGGCTTAAAACCATGTCATGAGATTTGGCAGTTGGTTGGGAGAAGACTGGCGAAGTTTAGAGTATAATTTCATTAAAGTAGTGGGGACAGGAGCCAGAATTCAGGAGTTAAAGAGTGATTAGCTGTTGAGGATGCAGAAGTAAGTACATGACACTTTCCAAAATTTGGTGTTGAAAGGGAGGCCAAAGTGGGTGGACAGTTTGGAAGTGATAGGGGGTCAATTTGAGATCACAGGATTTGGGAAGTTCACAGCATGAACTGGTGATGATACCAATCATTGTGGTTTGGTAACGGTCTTCAGCGGTGCTGGAACTTCAGGACTGGGAGCAAGGAAGAAACACAGTGGGACTGTTTGAGGTTTGGTGCTGACATTTTAGGTATGGCAGGAGGCCAAGAGAGGTAAAAATCTCTTGTTCCCTTGACTCTTAGCTAATTTATACATTCTAATATTGACAGAGTCTGTTAACATCACTTGAAAATGAGTTTGGAGGTCCTGAGAGACTCTCACATGTTCCAGACATCACTCTTCCACTTTCTCTCGTGATTCAAAGTACTCGGGCAATATTTGTGTGTCCATAGTTGTCTGGACTGGAGTTATGAAAGGCTCTGGTCCTTTTGAGCAAGTCTGTTGCATACTACTGCAAAATAAAAATTGGAAGGATCTATCTTTTGGCTCTGTATTTTGCAGTTCTCTGTCTCTCTGTGTGTGTGTGTGTTGTGTGTGTGTGTTCGTTCATCTGTCCTTCATGTGCATGAATAGGCATTTCATGGCTAGCCAACATTTTATTGCCTGGTTATGTATACAGCTCCTTTGGCTAAGGATAAAATTGAAAGCATGGTTGTATTACTTTGGATTTTAGAAGCAAATACAGTATACATTTTATCCAAGTAGCATGAAGCATGAGAGAAGACTCACAATGAGGCAAAACAAAGACAGACCATATTGGCGAGAGTGTACACTTTGCCAAGGACCTAGACTCCTGGAGGTCTGTCTTCTCCCATATAATCCTTTTTGTCTATTTTTATGGATTAATGATTTTTCTTTGGCGTTGCCATCTTTCAAGTGCCAAGTTATGAAAGGTCTAATTGAAGCATGGAACACATTTTATTATTTTCCTCCTGCCATTAAATTTGTAAGATGGCTGCACCTAGAAAGAAACATTCACTTTCAATCAACATGAGCTTGAGTTCATGGGCCAGCCTTGAGGATATCAAATGGAAACTGCGTAGGAATGTATGAGTATTTCCTTTTAAAATTCTGCTTTTAATTTAGGAAAGCTTTTCATCCCTCTGGGATCATAACCTGTTGTGTATAAAGCCCAACCTAATCAAGGTAGATGGTATTGACAGAATGACATAGTTTGAACTTAAGCAGGAGGTCAGCAGGCAGATTGTTTTTTGCTGTATGTACTGTAGTCACTAACAGCCGGACTGGGCAGCTGGTTTTACCAGCAGCATTGTTAAATGGAAAATATGGTATATTATGCCCCATGAAACCAACCATAGATTTTCCAAACGTTTAGACTTTTTTGAGTGGAGTCAGACGTTTATGGATGATATAATGACTTGCCAGCTATAATAAACAAAAATAAACATTGTAGCATATCCTCAGTCTATTGAATATTTTCCAGAAATAGTTCATGATCTCTATTATTCATATATTATCAAATTCAATAAAAAGCATTTTAATACATTTTGTCACCTTATATTTTGTGTTCCTGGATTTGTGCTTCATGGTTATACCAAGAGCAAATCGTGTGTGTTCATTTTGTCACCTTATATTTTGTGTTCCTGGATTTGTGCTTCATGGTTATACCAAGAACAAATCGTGTATGTGTGTGTGTGTGTGTGTGTGTGTGTATAAAATAAAATAATATGTAAACATTTACAAATAAACCTGGAACTGTTAGAAAAGAAAACCCTGCCCAGTTTTTCATGTTTAAGATTTCCAGATGAAAAACTTAAATTCATAATAAATAACATTTCAAATGTCAGTTCTCCAAAGAGAAAACATTAATTACCTTGTTATGTCTGATTCATTGTCACCATATCATTTGATGATGTAAAATAACACAGTTAAGAGAATAGAGCCATATTTTCAAGAGCTTCTTTTTAGTTTATTTTTATTTTAATAAATATGTCTTTTAAGAATATAAAATGTATTTGTTTGATAAAATGATGCCCTATCCACACTTTATGACAAGGTCATGGCATCTGCTGGAGTCAGAGATAGACAGCCTTTTGCCAATATTTTATTATTTATTTATTTATTTATTTTTATCCTTACATTTCTCTTTTGGTTTGCTAACAAAAACATACATGGTCTAAACTAGGAACATAAAATTGAGTCACTTGTTCTGGGCTAGGGATACAGCACATTAGAGGTCATGCAATGCCAGGATATGGGATCTCCAGCATGAGCCTGAGACTAACGTGTTTCTAGACACAGGGTGTAGCTGAGCCTTGTGTCCTGTCTGTGCCATTAGGTCATTATGACCTTATGTAAAATATGTAAAATACATTCTGAGTATCACCACTCTTTTTTTTTTTTTTTTTTTTAGCTAGTCTTTTGAAAGATGAGATTAGCCCTGCTTTCTGTCTCTGAAGACTTTTATGGCAAATGAGACCCAGTGAAAACAGTAAGGTGAAAGTGATAAGGCATTTTCTGACCTGGTCATTAATATTCAGGCAATCCCATGATACATTTCTAAGCACTTTAACCTGTGGCCACAAAGTGAGATGGATGATTTTACACTGGAGGAGCCTCAGGCAGATAACATCCCAGCTCTGTTTTTGATGCTCCCCTGCCTCCCCGCCCCCCGGCCCATGGTTTTACTTCTGAAAGCCTGCGTCTGCTGTTAGGCTTTTCTGTTAACATCTCTCCAGTTTGGGCTACTGATTTTCTCTGCTCATCCTGGCAGAGTTGGAAATGCTTACCACCATCTGATGGGTACAGGAGGATGACAACAGGGCAGCTCCCAGCCTCCTGTAGTAGCGACAGCTCTGAAGCATAACTTCCACTCCAGAGCGCTCTGCAGGACCAGGCTGAAGCTGGGACTTTGCTTGCATTTCTTCTCTTCCCTGTCCTGCTTCTCATACTCCCTCAGCAGTTTCCCTTGGAAGTCCATCTTAATAAATCACTGGCGTGGTAGTCTCTATCTGAGGATCTGCGTTTTATCCCAGATTATAGGTCCACGCCATTTCCAGCCTAATTGGTCATGCCATAGGGTAGTAGTTTGAGTAAAACCTATCTATAGTTTTATGTCTACTTTCTCTGCAAGTCAAAAGCCATATGTTGTTATGGAACTAGTATAGAATTTTTTACTCCTTTCTTTTGAAAATATTATCAGTATTATTGTTTAAAACCTATGCCCCCTATAGCTCTGCAATTCAATGGGTCAATATTGATATAGTCCAGACTGACTTATGGATATTGAATGTGGAGGAAAGAGAGAGAATGAATAAAAATGAGACAGAAACAGACGTTGGATGTAAGGCCTTATGAGATTTACCAAACTTGACTTAAATGAAAACTGTCCTTACTGGGTCTAAATGGTGAATTATGTGATTCTGTGGCTTTGAGAGTGGCTTTGCCTCTCGGCCCTACTCCTCCTGTGCTCCTGCAGTGATGCAGATAGTGTCTGTGGGAATAAGCAGCTCTATCAGGTTTCCTTTTTTTTCCATATTCGTTCTTGCTTATATCCTGAATTTATTTTAGTGCTGACATAGTTTGACTTACTAGGCCTATGTACATGAAATATGTTGCTGGACTATTTAATTTGTTTACATCTTTGCCTTTTGACAGTGTGATTATGAATTCCAACCTTAAGCATTATTTTGCCCTTTGTTACTTTGTGGACTTTAAAAAATTAATCAGGGATTTATGCCAGTATGGAAAGGTTTATGACAGTATTTTAAGACTTAATATTACTGAGGGATGGTTGTAGAATGCCCACTGACCTATAATAAGCATGATTTCATAAAATATGTACAGCGAATCTTCCTTAATAGATAAACTATTCTCTAATTTATTTGAAAATCCAATGACCTACATATTCGTATGTTCAGAAATCCCCCTTTTTACTAACATTGTTTCTCCTCTGAGACCTTCCATCTGAGCAAATCTGTTAAATGAAGTAGAGGAAGCTTTGATCCAAACTAGGCTAAATCCAGTGGAACGGATGCCCTGCCACATGTGAATGGGAGCATTAGAATGCCAGAAAAGGGAAATTAGGTGCGATCCTCATATCTTCTCTATACCACTGTCTCCTTACCTTGGTAGCAGAGTTCAGGAAACATCCTTATGCAAGGAATTAGCAATAAGAAGACTGTATCATTTGAAAATGAAACATTTGCCATACTCATTATTTATGTTGTGTGGGGTTTTTTTCTGCCTCTAGCACATCATGCCATAATTAAGAAAGTTTCAGGCTCATTTTGTGTCTCAGGTAGTTCTTCTGAGCCGGTTCTTGGAAACATGTTTTCAGTTGCAAGTACAGATGTGTTTTGCAAAATGTGCTATTCTTTTGTAACAGTAAGTCTCTAATTTGGTATCTTGCTCCTTCAGTTCATTGAAAAAGTTGTAGAGTTACACAATTTGCAACCTTACATCAAAGGCCTTGCTTGGGAAAGCTGTGCATCCTGGTCTTACGTGATAGAGAACAGGATTTTAAAAATCCTTTGGGAACTCATTTTGTTGACCTGTCCTCATTTGACTACTTTTAGTTTTTATGAGACTTTGCAAAAAAGTCTGCAGTTTACTCATCAAAGCCACATCATTTGAAGAAACTTAAGACAAGGATCATAAATACAATTTATGAAGTCACTCAGCAACTGGAGAATGTTTTCAATGGATTGGAAAATTAGATTGAACGATGTATCAGGAAAGCTGACAGTAAGGTCAACTGCTAAAATGTAAACATTCATGTGAAATGGCATGGCTTTTGCTTTTATGCTCTGTTGACACAGTGTTTATAGTATATTCATGCCCCAAATTATTAAGGTTAAAAATGACTCAGGACTTACTAAACATTATATTTTGAAGTGGCACAGTTAGGAAGTGATATGTAGCAATAACATGAAAATCCTGGCAACCAAAATATTTGGGAGTCTGAGCTTCAGTGTGTTACCAGTCAGTTTTTTGGAGTAGAAACTTCTCTTTTAACTCCTTTGTTTGAGTTATACATATTGTTAGCCAAAGGTTGGCACAATTTAATCATACATACAGTTTATATTTCTAGAAAATTTGACCTTTAAGGTATTCAGAATTCTGTCAGCCTACATCTGGTCTCAGTCATCATTATTTCTCACTATCCAATAGAGATACAAGCACCCAGCAAGTCATAGAGTAATAGAACACAATGTAAATCCAGGGATCTTGACTCCATGGTCCAGTGAGCTGGTTATAAAATGACAAGGAAACCTGTGAAAAAAGGAAGTCCACCCACTGAAAGATGAGCTGTAAATATGAAATGCCGCAGATCAAGCATGAACCCGTTATTGAGTTTTGAAGTAAATAATATACCCTCTTTTGATTTCAGAACATTAAATTAATAAAGTAGGAAGAGATGGCCCTGGTTGCTTCATAAAATAAATAGTCTTTCATTTCAGGATCACTGGCTTGAATTCATAGATTTACAGATTATAATAATATTAATATCTCCCAGGATAGCAGTGTCTCAAAGTTATTAGATTGCTTGAGGGTAGCCCTGTAGATAGCAGGTTCCCTTTAGTTCCCCTTGCACATATAAGACTATCTGTTGTTAATTGGCACCTTTTTCAGGCACTCTCAGCCACAAAACATGGATTGGTAGGTCAGAGGGCTCATCTAAAGAGACTTGGGGAGATGATGGCTTTGTTTGTGCTCTGCCTATAGAGAAGGCTAATTTAGCAGCTGTCAAACATATGCAACTCTCCTCTCACTTCTAAATCCACCTGAAGTAGAGACTTGTATGTAAAAGAAGACCTTTCTTTTCTCCTTTCACAAAACTCATGCAAGAGAATCAGAAGAAGCAAACATGATGACATACTGGTCTGTCTTGTTCTTTCTTTCTTTCTTTCTTTCTTTTTTTTTTAAGACAAAGTCTTGCTCTGTCACCCAGGCCCAGAATTCAGTGGTGCCATCTCTGCTCACTGCAACCTCTGCCTCCTAGGTTCAAGCGATTCTCCCACCTCAGCCTCCCGAGTAGCTGGGACTACAGGCATGCACTGCCATGCCTGGCCAATTTTTTGTATTTTAGTAGAGATGGGGTTTCACCATGTTGCCCAGGCTAGTCTAGAATTCCTGAGCTCAGGCAGTCACCCACCTCAGCCTCCCAAAGTGCTGGGATTACAGGCGTGAGCCATCACTCCCAGCCTATCTTTTCCTTTCATCCCTTACCAATGTGCAAAGTTCTTAAAAATTAGTTACCAGACTCATTATAGAAAATTCAGGCTTCTCTGTTTTTACTAAAGAGAACTCACTTTTGGTAAGTTTTGTAAGCTTGTTTCACCATTCTCTAACAGGGAATGATTGACTCATTTTACACAGATAGAGGTCTCTATCCTCAATGAGGACTTTTACCTCTAGTGAGTATATTTCAGTAGAAACCTGCACTTTTGTTTTTTTCTTGTTTGTTTGTTTTTAAATGGAAGTCTTGCTCTGTCGCCCAGGCTGGAGTGCAGTGGCATGATCTTGGCTCACTGCAACCTCTGCCTCCCGAGTTCAAGTGATCCTTCCACCTCAGCCTCCCGAGTAGCTGGGATTACAGGCATGTGTCACCATGCATGGCTAATTTTTTTTTGTATTTTTAATAGAGACAGGGTTTCCTCATGTTGGCCAGGCTGGTCTTGAACTCCTGACCTCATGATCTGCCTGCCTCGGCCTCCTAAAGTGCTGGGATTATAGGCGTGAGCCACCACATCCAGCCGAAACTTGCACTTTTAATGTGAAAGTCCATTGTTGTATTATTTAACTAGTCTCCCGAAATTCTGAGTGATGTTATATTTACAGTATGATTTTTATTAAAAAAAAAACAAGGAAGCACTAGCTTTAAATTCTGTTATTTATATATTTTTCACCATTGCTTAATTAAAGCAATTTTAAAAATATATACAAGGCGTTTTCCTTTCATGGTCATTTATTGAAATGATGACCATTTGGCCTTGGGTTAATTGCATATTTGCTCAAATAAAGTAAAGGAAGTTTGAAGGCCAGAAATGCTGAGAGAAAAATATAATTGTTATCAATTTGAAATTACTAGGTTGTTTCAATTCTGTCTACAGTTCTGTGTCTAAAATTGTCAGTATAGACTGCAGAATTTACTTCCAAAGTTCTCTGTCTGCAATACCTATAAGAAATACTTTTTACATCATGAGCTGGTACACACCCACAGATGAGCACGTGCACACACATCTGTATGTCTGTCTCTAGCTATATCTCATTTCTACCTCTCCCTATCTGTATGTTTCTAAAGCAAAGGCTTCATGAAAGAAAAAAATCCTTCATGGAACAATGCTATTACCATGTATTAAACACTTTGGTACTTTGTAAGGTTTTTAAATTCCAATTCATAATAGAAAGTTAGTTATGATATGCTAAATTATGATCCACTAATAATTATGACCCATGTTTGAACAGTGATACAGATTAAAGCTGATTTTTAAAGATAGCAAAGTTACTTAGAGAAAGAAAGTTGTTTTACTTTTCTGAAGTATAAATTGAATATTTTAATTTAGTGTTACCTAGAATATTCATGTGGTCATTTTGCATCATATAATTTATTACATTTTTCTTTATACCTTCTCTATGTCAAATAGTTTTAATTACTCCACTTCCTGTAAGTTATTTATATTTTCTGCCTTCTCTATGAGAAGACATTTAGCAAAATATAACTAGAGTGTCTTGAATATTTAAAGTTGTAGATGTAAAATAAAAATTGTACTGTGATGTTTATGTATTTATTCATCAAATATTAAGTATTCAGAAACTATACTAGGCATCCTAACAATGGCTAACATTGATTAAACTCTTAGTATGTATCACATACAGTTAGAAGCTCTCTAGGGGACCCTATAAGGGAAGCAGAATTATTTTAGTTTTACAGGTGAGGAGACTGTGCCATAGGGAGATTAATTGATACTTGTCCAGTTAGAGCCCAATTTCGAATCCAGCAAGTCTGACTTCATGACTCATACTCATAACTACTTTATTCTCAATCATTTCTGCTACCGCAGAGTGGAAGATGAAGGGCATAATCCCTTCTTCAAAGAGGTACAGGGGTAAACAGACTTTCAAACCAGTAATCCTTTTGTGAAATCATTAGGACTGTGACGTGTCCCATGTGCTATGTGAGAACAGATGCTTTTGACCCTGAAGGTGATTAAAACTAATGCAGAAATATTTCAGCAGGAAAGAATAATATTTTGTAACTGTTTCAGAAAAAGTCAGCTCAAGTGTTAATAGACTGCTTTGCTTGTATCTGAAGGCATCTGATACATTTGAGATATAAATATTCAATAAATGTATTTGTTTTGTTTTAGGAAAGTACTATTTTTGCCAATGTTTTGACAAAGTAGCCAAAGCTAGTAAATTTTTGGGGCAGGTTGCCAACAGTTGTTTTACAGAACATTCATGGAAACTAGGAATAAGAAGGGCCCAGAACTTTGTGAATGAAATAGTCATAGTGCCAGGTACTTGAGGTGTGAGTAGAAACCATGTATGTGCCCAGAGCTGAAGAACACTACTAGTAAAACGTTTCCAAAGGGAACCTGTTCAGTTCTGTTTGCTTTCACTTTTGGTGCTAATGTGTTTTATAAATTTTGACTTGGATTGTGCATAGCCTCTTATTCCAGTACCTAAGACTTCCTAGAGACACCAAGGAGGAAGGGATAATCGTTACGTAGATTAAGTATGCAAAAACAAACAAACAAACAAAAAACATTAAAGTTGCCAGGAATCTGATTTTGGCTAATTTCCTCTATTGTACATGCTCAAATGTGGCTTGGTCAAAGGTATTGCAGTTAAGGGAACACAGACTGTTTTGGCTTCAAGAATGCTCTGTTGTATCTACTCACTTTGTGTTACGTGGGTACTGTATTCTGATGTGAAAGTTGCCACAAGTGAAATTTTATTGTATCCACAAAAAACAAATCTGTGAGACAAGTGTTTTACTTAATAAATTACAGACTTAGGGTGCCTGAAATATTTGCTCTAAAATGAAGTTTGCATGACCCAAAATTTCAGTTTCAATTATCTTGTTTTCAGCAGGCTGGATGAAAAGATCTTGAGTATAATGTGAGTCATGTTTTCAATATGTAGTCTCCAGAGCCTGCTGTTCGCTGTTCAGCAAAGATAGGACTCCCACTCCCAGAAATTTAAAAAATATGCATTTGTTGCCTTCTTAGAACCATTCCTATATATTACCAACTGGCCGCTAAGTGCAAAATATGCAGATTCTGCCCCCAAGGAGTTTACTGTATCATGGGAGGAAGGTTTTATAGTAGCACAGTGCAAAAGATGTCTCATAAATGTGAGGTAGAACTATTGCTGTTTTGGTTCAAAGGAGGGAGAAAGTATTTCCAACTGCAGTGTACTGTACATACATATACACATGTATACCTAGTCTTTTAGTGCTTTGCAGAATATATCTCTATAGTAACAACATTTGTCTGCAAATGTTACTTTTGTATATGCATTTATATTTGCAGAATACATTAATTCCCTTTAGATGCTCAATTCTATCCACCCCATCCTACAAAAATGCCACATGCATAGGCTGTCTTTCCTAATAAAGAAATATTGTAATAAAAGAGAGGTTTTATTAAACTAATGCAATAATGACATTTTCTTTGAGGATTTAACACATCATTTTTAATAATAAAAATCAAATTGTCATTGTTGTGCCATGTATACCTTTTATTCAAATCAGACTAAGTACTCTGGCTTCGTGGCTAAGCAATGCTCTGGGGTGTGGGGGATGGGGTGAGTATTTTTAGCATTACACAAATGAATTTCAGCAGCCAGATTCATAGTGGGGTTGTAGATTATGAATACAGAACCCAGGGAAACCTGTTAATATTTGTGAACTGAGGGGGAAATGCCTCTCATGAGTATCTAGAAGGAAATGAGAGACTGGAGGTTAGGAGAGAAACGATTTTGTTGGGTCAGCTTTCAGGTAGTAGGATACCAGTACTTTCTACAGCCATGTCGCTGATTTAACCGCTTTGGCTAACTCTGAATTGACCACTGAAATTTAAGAGTTCATTTTGTGTGATTAAACTAGGTTTGATATCACATAGTTTTCTTAAGAGGTTACCAGTTTTTTGCTTTCATGTCAGCTGGACACAGATATTGTAGAATTATGTGAAAATTAAGGCTAGCAAGCATACAAAAGGGGTGAAACATGAGGAATAAGGGACCTTATTTGGAAGGAACCTTTTTTTTTTTTTTTTTTTTTTTTTTGACATTTCAAGGGAAACGTGATAGGTTATCCAGGGGCAGGGTGGATGGTTGGCCCATATGAGTGCCAAGGCTCCTTCCACCTCTAGCCTTCTGTAATTTTAATCTGTAAAATGGGAGGATGTGATTTGTTTTAACTTTACTAATTGGTTATGACACCAATTGTTTAAAGCAATATGTAATTATGAACTAAAATACATTTTCACTAACATGTTCTGAATCATATACCTTTAAAGAGATGTAACTTGATTTCTGAAGATGAGTGTCATCCCAGAATTAATAATTATAATATGAGGGGATAGGGCTTATTTTCTCTATCTAGTCCAAATGTTTCTAAAGAAGTGCTCAGCGTATGATTTTACTTTTAGCATAGGAATCAGAAGTACATCTAAGCTGTCTTTGAGATTTACATGACATTTGAATGTTTATCTTTGTTCACATTGGAACCTAACACTTTGCTACTATATCCTTTCTATGATAAATGAATATTTTTTGGATCAAGTTACTTCAAAAGGTACATGTTTTAGTAAATAGATGAGCATTGCAAGTTACCAGTTCTACCTCTCATTTCAACTGCCACAAACAGAAACAAAATTTCCAGAAAGGAAAACAGTCTCTAGCTAGCTTGAGGCTTTTTCCAAAGGGAAGTACTAGGGTTTGGCTGGGCCAGTTTCCTCAGTACACACCTGGTGTATATCACTTTAAAAAATAAATTATGCCTCATTAAGTTACAATTAAATGGAATCGTGATCATTTGTTTTTCTGGAAGGAAGATGTTTTGCATATTGAAAGCCTAATTTGTTGCAGGTGACAAAAAGGCTGAACAGATTATCTAATATCACTTCATTTTGGGGGTTAATGTTTGCTGGTTAGCTCGTGTATACTTCAGTAGTTCAGAATCATATTAATGTAGACTCTTATTATATTTTTGCTTCAAAATATCTTCTACCACTTTATCAGTTTTTGCACTTTATTTTACAGCTTGTAAGGAAACAGAGGCTTGTCTTGGTATTCTGGAGTAGGCATGTGCTTTCTTTCTTCAAATGTTCTAATACTCCCCAGCTTCACAGGCTGCCCAATATTCATCGTAACTTTATATCCATGTACTATCTATATTTAAAATTCCAGCTAAGTTAAATCTTACCTCTTCCAATTTTTTCCCCTGAATCCTGCAGTTGATAATACTTTCTCCCGCCTTTGAGCCAAGGTGACACTAGTTCTGGCTTGCATTAATAATGCTTGGCATCTTTTACATTGTGCTGCTATAATACCTTCTCCTTCCCATCATATGGTAAACTCCTGGGAAGCAGAATCTGTCCCTTATTAAGTCTCTTCATCCCTCTCAGAACTTTGTATTCAATCATAAATAGGAAATGAATTAATAGACTGATCTGGTTTTTTTTGAGACTAGGTATATTGAATTTGGGGGTTCCCTAGATAATCAATGGGAGATAATGGATTTAGGGGCTTCTGAGGTAATCCATGAGAGATATAGCCTAATCCTAGGGAGTTACCTATGGTCTGAGAGCCGTAAAGAACAGATATCTGTTAAAATCTAGTCAGTAATGACTTTAACTGTTGCTGTCAGGAGTGGCATGTCAGGCTCAGCATTCCTAAAGCCTGGCCCAGGTGTGAGTTCTCTTATTGCTCTCTTCCAGGGTTAAAGGCCCATCAAAGGTAATTTCTCACCTGTCCCAGACAAGATGTCAAAGGCTAGTGCAAAAACTTGGAAGTAGATTTTATAAAGCCAGTCATGATAACGTTTCCCAGACTTTTCTGAATATCAGCATATATTGTACATGCTAACAATTTGGGACAAACTATATAAATTGTTAAGGAAGTATGGAAATCAAAAGCTCATTGACGCAGAAAGTACAGACTCAGAATCTGTAAGGTCATTTAATTTGTTATAAAGAAATATTTTAAAATACTAGAAAAAAATAAGAGCATTAATTTTTCATTAAAAAAATAACCTCAATTCTTTGTTTTGTGTGTAGAGGTAGCAAGCAGGCTAAATTATGAGCAAGCTAGATGGCATTATAATAAGTTATTGCTCATTTCGTACTTTGAATTATTTTGCTTTTAATGAATATTTTGCCAAACTCATGTATTCTTTGGTGGTCCTGGAAATTATATGAAGCTTGCAAAATGTTAATTAGGCTATGGAAAAGGCCAACTTCCTTCTTTTTCCACTGACTTGTAACCCAAGAATTATTTTGGAGGGTATCTCTCTACCTTGTGCAGATGTTCGTTCTGCTCCTTTTAGTCAACATGTTTCCTGGTCTTACATAATCTCGGCTAACACTGTGGAGGGAATTGTTTTAATGTGTCCCTGGAGAAGGTTCTGTTGCCTACGAGGAGGAAAATACTTAATGATCACTTTACTCAATACTTGCAATATATTTTAATATGATTACTGATATGAAAGTTTAATAAGCTATATCCTGGTTAATTTATTAATTTCCCTCCATTTGCACATTCTCAATATTCATGACCTTTCTATTCATAAAAGTGCATCTTTTTTTCAGTGCCCAGGTGCCGCGCCACATTTTCTGTATCCCAGGCTGCATAATGGGAATGTCCAAGTGACACCTCCAGCTTGGCTGGTTGATAATTAAAATGCCAGATGACATAGTGGCAAGGGCTTTAGAAATATTTATGTGAGAGATAAATTATTAATTTATGTTCTATTCAAGACAGTTTCAATATGATAAACATTTACTTGATAATTAGGTGGGGTGATTTGTGGTATGTGAAAGTTATGCTGTCTATTTTCTTCTGATTTTTTTCTCCTCTGATGATTTTCAACTAACGAAATAGACTCACTTTCCATTTATAAGCATGCAGAATTTGGACTACATTTTTAAAAAATCCCAATTTAAATAGTTAAAAGCACATAAATAACTCAAATGAAAAAGACTCAACAAAACAACTAAAACTCTTCTTGTGCCCACCAGTGAGCCACTTGTTATTGAAAATGTCTGAGGTGAAAAGAATCTGCTTTGGGACCATAGCTACACATATGAGAGTTTTAGTAAATAATTTAAAACAGTGTTCTGATTCTCTGGGGGTAATATGTGGAGGTGACACTGGCTTCCTTGTTGGTTTGAGACTTTATCTTCAATTAGGCAAATGAAACAGAGGAAACAGTATATTCCACCACCCTTTAAAAATACAAATATTGTGTCTCTTTCACCTCAGAAATGGTTGAGCAGTCATTCTCAAGGATACTTCATATTAATTTTCCTTGGAGATGGATTAATTTCCCTGTAAGGTTTTCCAGTATGTAAAAAATGTAGGAGAAGAAGCTATACAGTTTCAAAATGGAAAAAAAAAAAACAAGAAACAAAGTAAAACACTCTGTGTTTTAAAATTTTTTTTATTGATTAAGAATGAACAAACATAATTTTGAGCCATGGTCCATTAGAACAATAGTTTTGTTATGTCACTATTTCGTATCCAAAATCTTTCCCATAATAAACTCCACAACTTGTTAAAATAATTTCACAGAGGAAGAATAGGTTTATAAACTTTGCCTTTGAGATCTCTTGAGTATAATCATAATAACTGAACGAATTTATCCGTGTTGACCCTAAAACTCCTTCAAGTTTTAGTAATTTGAAATTTATTGAAATACCAAATTTATGAGAGTGAAAGGGAGAGGAAGGAGGGAGAGAGAGGAAAAAGACCAACTCATCCTTTATATGCAGAATTTATCATTAAAGAAAACTCAAAAAATATCAACCTTAGTGTTTTTTACTGGTATTGAAAGTTGAAATCCACTTTGCTCTTGCTTCTCTGCATATTCATTTGAAGATTTTGATCTTCAAAACAAATTCATTATGAATATTTCAGGTTGCTTAGTGCAAGTGGAAAGTAGGATAGCTTTAGGCAGAACTGACTTTTAATTTCAGAGAGTCGATACTTACATTGTATCACATTTTCTGGAAGATAAGTGTCTCACTCGTTGCTTCTAAAAGCATAACAAGAAATCTGGATTGTTTTAAGAATTATGTACCAGTCGGTTATTTTTACATACACATCCTACCTTGTCCCCTTCTTGGGCATGCATGCATGCACACACACAGACACAGACACACACAAAAGACACTGATCTGTAGCTTTTCTACCAAGTATTACTTAGAATTTCTCTAATCAAAGTAACATGACACCCAAATTGTGAAACTGTCAGATGACATAGTACTTGTAAGTTTCTTGTAGTAAAATTGACTATGTGATGTTCTGAGTGGTGATTGCTTCCTTGGAGTGCTATGTGATACACTTCCTATAACTGGCATTTGCTTCACTATATTATAATACATTGCTTTATTTTAAAACATTGCCTACCTTTCCCTGAAGATTTTTGGACAACTAGAGATAGCATATTCCTCTTACATCCATTGCTTTTTCATATTTAAGCCACATATTAGAAATCTGATAGTGTTTCCTTTGCATTAATTTTCACCTGAGTGGAAATGTCTTTGGCATCTGTTCTACTTTACTACAGTTAAAGAAGTGACTTTTCATGATTTCAGTTGCCCCATCTGTTCTAAGATATGGGATTAACATCTCAGGTCTTCCCAGGGGGATAATCCTAAACCCTGTTCTTATACTGCTCTGAGAAGCAATATATTAGCTGGGAATATAAAGTGATGTCTCTGTGTGATAATCCAACAAGTGTGCAGAATGGAAATAGATCTGCACCTACCCCCAGTACGACAATGTGTCCCACCTTAGATCTCCAGCCCTTTTCTGGAGTCCATACTACTTTTCTCTAGACTTGGCAGCATTTTCCTTTTCTTTGTGAATTCTCTGTCGTCAGAGCACATGAAAACACTAACTTCCTATTTAAATCTTTCTATTTGGGTGAGTCACACATTCAGAAAGTATCTGGGCCTATCATGGCATTCCGTGCACACTGTTATTACAGTGTGCTCAGCCCCTCGCCAGAGGTGACTTCATTTTCATCGCTTTAATGGTGAGATTAGGGTTTCCCCCATGAAGACGTCTCATAAAAGATTTGGGTGCCCTTTGTACATATGTAAGGATAACTATTGTGTGTATAGATTGGGAAATTATCAGAGGGTTAACACAATTTAGCCATTTGCTTTGCGTCTTTTTTTTTTTTTTTTTTTTTTGCATAAGAAATATCTCTATTGAAAACAGTGGCCGGTCATACAGAAATTCAGCCAATTTTTTTTTTAAATTGATGTAAATCTACCATGCTGTTTAAATGTCGAAACTAAATTTACCAAACTTGGCAGATTTGTAAAGCTAAGCAGGACTGCCAAGTGTTCCCAGTTTCAAGCAGAGAGAGTTCTAACAGTTCCTGAAATACTTGTAGGAGGCACCTGGTGGTAATTGCAGTTTCACAATTCTTCCCAAGTGCCTACCTTGCTAGCTGGCATGTCTGTACACTGATGATTATTACAGTGATGATAAAGTGTCAGAATAGAACAGTCCTAAAATAATGCATATCCCCCGGAAGGCAAGCACATTGACTTCATATCGGAGAACCCTAAGGAATTAGTGTGAGGTTCTTGACATCACAGCGAGCTGGTTAAACCAAACAAAGGAGGAGAGGGGTGGAAGACAGAAACCACACACATATACCTGCAAATGTGACTTGGTCTGTTTTTTTCCCCCATTTAATCAGGGATTGTTGTCTGAGATTCTGCGTAAGGAAGAAGACCCTCGGACAGCCTCTCAGTCTCTTCTAGTAAACCTGAGGGCCATGCAGAATTTCCTCAATCTGCCAGAAGTGGAGCGAGATCGCATCTACCAGGATGAGAGGGAGCGGAGCATGAATCCCAATGTGAGCATGGTCTCCTCGGCCTCCAGCAGTCCCAGCTCCTCCCGAACCCCTCAGGTGAGAAACTTGCTTTCCGTATTTTTCACTCTTTGTCTTGGAAACATCTTGCCTTCACTAGTTACTGTGTTTTCCCTCAAACATTGAGAGACATAATTCAAGGATTTCTTTCCTTTTTTTCTTTTCTTATTTTATTTTATTTTATTTTATTTTTTTTGAGATGGAGTCTCGCTTTGTCACACAGGCTGGAGTGCAGTAGCATGATCTCGGCTCACTGCAGCCTCCGCCTCCTGGGTTCAAGGAATTCTCCTGTCTCAGCCTCCCAAGTAGCTGGCATTAGAGGCACCAACCACCATGCCCGGCTAATTTTTGTATTTTTCGTAGGGATGGGGTTTCACCATGTTGGCCAGGCTCTTCTCGAACTCCTGACCTCAGGTGATCCGCTTGCCTTGGTCTCCCAAAGTGCTGGGATTACAGGCGTGAGCCACCGTCCATGGCCAATTCTATGATTTCTTAATCCGCTGAACATGTTGGTCAGAGGATATGAACTTCTGACCATATATGATCCCATACTATATTTCTGTCCCTTTAGGAAGTCCCATTCTTCCATACGTGGTAGGTGAGGGGTAGGAAGGTAGGAGTGGGCACAGGGGCGGGCTCTAGGATGTTTATACATAGCTGCTCAGTTGCCAAAGAAGGAGTTAGGGCATTTGTGTTGAAGCTGAGTTTGCATAGCAAGCACGCTGCTTTCCCTCAAATTGTATGTTTATTTGGTTGGGCTGGATGGGGTAGAGGTGGCTGAGGGCAGGGGGCAGAGGGTAGTTGAAGCTCTGTTTTATGTAATCTGAAAAAGACAAAATGGAGGAACACTTGCAGTGGAAGCATGCATATGCAGTGTCCAGATCAGAATGACTGAGATGTCACTCAATGATCCTTTAGAAAATGATAGTGGAAAGGTAGGCCTTAATTATTTTCCATCCTAGGATGATCTCCCCACAGAATTTGGTGACTTCCATTCTTCCTCTCCACACACTTGAAAAGTATTCTTTTCTTAGGCCCTCATGCAAATGTATACATCTAGTAATGTGTGCTTCAGAGCTCCTAACTCAAGGGTCAAGGTCTCAAGGCAGTCAGGGGTCATTTCTAGTTCACATCCAAGCCCACTCATTTCTGGCCTATCCCCTATTTCCCCTAAACTTTTACTACTCGATAGATTTATGATAAGGCCAGTCCGTTCACTGTTGCTATGATAGTTGCAGGTTCTGTCTGAGTGCTAATTCTCAAAACCAATATTTAACAGGTATAAATTTTTTTTGTTTGTTTTTGAGAAGGAGTCTCACTTTGTTGCCCAGGCTGGAGTGCAGTGGTGTGATCATGGCTTACTGCAGCCTCTGCTTCTCAGGTTCAAGTGATTCTCCTGCCTCGGCCTCCCGAGTAGCTGGGATTACAGGCACATGCCACCACACCAGGGTAATTTTTTGTATTTTTAGTAGAGGTTGGGTTTCACCATGTTGGCCATGCTGGTCTCGAACTCCTGACCTCAAGTAATCTGCCCACCTCGGCCTTGCAAAGTGCTGGGATTACAGGCATGAGCCACCGTGCCCGACCTAATGGATATACATTTATACAAAGCTGAAAAATGGGCGGTTCAAAACCACAGGTTGTTTTGCTTAGATATTATAGCTTTGGTTTTGCGTTTTCTGATAAATTCTAAGGAACTGATTAAGCATAGAAGCAGAATTGTATCCTAGTAGAAATATTTGAGCTTTTTCAAGTATATCCATTTTTTCACACATTTTAACTCTTTTTATATTTTTGTACTCTGCAATAAACTTTTAATTGAAGATTACTTTCTATCATGCACTGCCAAATTGTTACTTACACTTCAGTCTTTAGTGAATTATGAGTTTTAGTTACTGTTTGAACCAAAAATAAGTCTCTTGACTGCTTATTTTGGATGAGTATAACCAAGCATTTTTGTTTACTTAAAAAAAATCTGGGGACATACATACTGAGCTAGTAAGTTGGACAAGTTGTTAATGTGCACTAATATTTACTTCTGCTAAATTCATCAATATTTTTGCCACTTTTGAAGCCCATTAAACCATTATAGAAGAGCCCAGGCATACTTCATGGCCATTTGACAAGGCAGCTCTTCTTAGAAAGTTACTTCTGCTTGTTAGAAATTAACACAGGTCTGTGTATTTGTTTTCAGCTCTTTTGTACTATTTTCCTAACAAGATTATATATCGTAGGCACCTTTTCAAAGACCTAATAGCTTTCAGTGCCAGACCGACTTACAAGGCCCCACAGTTAGGGTCAGTATTTTGCTTATTTTGACCAGAATGCCATCTAGAAAATTCATACAGATGCCCTTTAGGGATAGGTGTAGCAGGGAAATCTCTTATTTAATATCACAGTTTTGATATTTTTGAAAATAAATATTTAAACATGTTTTTGAGAATACGGTCATGGCATTGCATTTGTACATTCTCTAGAATTGTCTTCTTTTTCTCTTAGGTAAAGATTGAGAAAGGAGAGTTTATTAAAGTCTTTTAAAACATTTCATGATTACTGACTTAAAATTCTTTACAGTCATATCTCAACAGTAAAGATCGTAGTACAGTACAGATTTTATTGTGAGAACAAGTATTAGAGGAGTACTCACTGACTCAGCCTTTTAGTTGGAGTCAGCAATTTAGTGCACACAAGCAGCTTGACATTGATGCAGGGAGATTATTTTCCAGACCCCATCTATACTTTATTAGTAGCTGAAAAACAAATTGAAGAAATTTGAAATTTGAAATTATACCTCCAGTCTCTTTTTATTTCTTCAGCTGGCCAGCATTCCATGGTGTACTTAATAATGACAAAACAATACTAAGATAAGAATGATCATTTGTTAAAACACTTACTGTGTATTAGGTATTGTGAACATTTTGCATGAATTCAGTTGTCACCATTTTATGGTATTATGCCCATTTTACAGATGAGGGAACTGAGGTTTAGATGGATTCAGTAACTTATGTAAGGGCACATGGCTGAGGGGTTTCGTCTTAGCCCTCATGGTTGGAGAGAAGGCTTGACCAATCAGGTAGGATGAGATAGTCAGTGAGGCAAATTAAGAAAACTGAATTGAGAAAGGGCAGACATGCTATGCTAAAACGTTCTCTTAACAGGGAAAGCACTGGGGGTTAACTAGAAATTTTGAGCAGAACAAAGAGTTTATTTTTAAAAATTACAGATAATTGAATTTTTAATGGGAAAGTCCCAACGTAGCAAGAAAATTCTTACAACAGCACCTGGCATAAATTGGAGATTTTGGAGGCAGTGTGTAGTGCAGTGTCCTGAGCCCATGTTTTTGAGCCTGAAAGACTTGCGTTCAGATCATGGTTCCTTCACTGGCTGCTGGGTGTCCTAGGTTAAGATCCTCTTTTATTTCAGTTTCTTCATCTGTAAGATGAAAATAATAATATCTAACTCATTGGAATCTTAAAAGAATTAAATGTGAAAACAAAAGTTAAAATGCTTTCTGGAGTACCTGGCCCATAAAAAGCACGCCATAAATTATAGTAATTATTGCTTTGCGGTAATTAGAAAATAGTATGAGAGAAGGAGGTAGAAGAAAAATGGCAGAAGTTACTGAGCACTGTTAGGAAGCAAAGCCTTTATGGAAACGTAGGGCCTTAAGTTCTGCCGCTAGACACCATTTGTCACAGAGTCCACACTGCCTGTTACATCTTTCTCTGGACCTGCATACTGCTGGATCCAGTAGAGAACAGCTCAGGGCATCCGCACAGGGAAACTTGTGATTTGGAGATAACTCTGTTGGTTTGAGATTCTAGGGCGAATGGGGACAAAGAGAAAAAACCCAGGTTAGGCCAATTCGGCTGGTAGTGCACAAGGATCAAGGATGTCTTTTCCTGAAATCTTGCTGCCAGAGGTTCTAAGAAAATGTCTCAGCCCTCTCTTATTAGACACCAGCAATGCATTCTAGGGCTCACACCAAGTAAATGTTATGACCGTCTTTTGGATTAAGTAGATTCAGACATTTTAGGGTTATCCTAACCCCAAGAAGTACAGACTTCTATATTGTCCTTCATTTGTCTCTGAAGCTGATGGGAAATCATTCAATTAAAACGAGCACTGCAGAATACATAAAACCACAATATGAGTTTAAGAAAATGAAAACGGCACATCAAAGGCATTCTGAAGCCTAGTTTTATGAAATGAAATTTTGTTTCATTTCCACTGATTTCCTAGGTGAAATTAGGTGACTGTCTGGTTAGCATAATGATGATAATGATGGGAAACCATACATACTCGAATGACATACGTAAAGCTTTAATAAAGAATAAGAGAGACTTGGGAGTGCATTAAATTGAGTAATAATTTATTATTTAGAGACCTCTACCCATTTACTTATTTTTTTTTCTGGAAGAATTGGCTCTTATTCCAAGGTGTGCCATTTTTAGAAAGAAAAGGTTAACTGTGTGTGTGTTCTGCATGTTTGTTTTGTAGTTAGATGGTTGCTTATAGTTTGGTGTCTAGGAGAGCCATCCTACCTGTGAACCTTCGTCTGGGATGCTGTGAGAGAACAGGGTTGACAGGATTCTGCATGTCCTATAGGAATGCACTGCAATTATTTCCAATCACAATTAACCTGATTAGAATAATGGACAGGAAGTGTCCCTCTGTAGCTAATGCAGTTTGGCATCAGCTGACTGAAATCCTTTGATAATTTCTGCACAGATGGCTGGGCTGAATGCAGCACTTTTTAAATTATTATTTTCATGGTCTCTTGGTAGGCCAAAACCTCGACACCGACAACAGACCTCCCTATTAAGGTGGACGGCGCCAACATCAACATCACAGCTGCCATTTATGACGAGATCCAACAGGAGATGAAAAGGGCCAAGGTGTCTCAAGCCCTGTTTGCCAAAGTGGCTGCAAATAAAAGTCAGGTGAGTGGTTTTTAAAAGAGCAAAATCGAGGGCTGGAATTAGATCCTTCTCCTTCCTCCACCAATAAAAATACATCTGTTCCTATAATAATAATAACAATAATAACCCCCAAGAAACCTGTCATGTTCTGCCTTTTACTCTAGTTTGCTTTTATTCCCATTGGAGTTCAAAATAGAGATGAAGCCAAAACTTGACCTTTTTTCTTTTAAAGATTAAAAAAAATTAGCCTCGAATGATTTCTCTCCTTATTCTAAACACTGCAATGTACCCTTTTGTTTCTCTCCCTTTATATATGTGTGTGTGTGTGTGTGTGTGTGTGTGTATGTGTATATGAACAAAACTTAGAATGTATATAACAGCACCTTTCTGAGACCAAGTTTTAGCCAAGTCTCATCACCTTTCCTGTTCCCACAAGGGGAATGTCCAACTCTGTTATAATAACCACTTTTCCCCAGCCCCAGAGACACCTTTTGATGTCAGGTGTTTCTTTTATGTACAGAATACAGTTGTTTTTTTCAGGAGAAAACACACGTGGGGGGAGTGCAGAGTAAGTGCTAAAATCTTTTAACAGAAAAACACAGAAGCTTATCCAGTAAAATTTTTCAGAGTTCTGGGATTGTGGAGAATGTAATGCTCTGGGGAAAAGAGCAGACAGATGCTTAGGTTTTTTATTTCTGAAAGCAGCAACAGTTGATGGGATCTACTATCTGCTTCAATTCTTCATTTAAAGGGACAACTTCTGCCCAAACCTAGAATCCTAGGTTTGAGGTGCATGCTTACTTATGTATACCTAGGGCGAACACCTAATGCAGAGTGGAGGAAATAAAAGTTAGTTAAAGCATAATTTTGAGAGTCCTTTGATTCTGAGCTTGATTTCCTCTGTGTCCTTGTATGACAAATGTTTTCATCCCTACATATGTAAATAATCAAATGGTTGATCATCTCCCTAACAAATCTTCTGTTGTGTGCTATAAAGAAAGGAAGTGACTGAGTATTGTATTTCTATTAAGCAAGAAGGTTTTCAATAAAAATTAAATTTTTAAAACTGAAAAAATTCAAACTGTAGTTAAATGTTATATTTAGATTAATTATTGAGTACAGGGTTAGCCTTCTTTACCTGCAGTTTTAACCTGATATAGGTTATTTTTAGATGTTGATAAAAGGAGGGGAGTAGAATATCAAGGAACTTGGAAAGGGATTGAAATGTTTGTTTCCCTTTTCAATTTCAGTGTAGTAAGTTTTCCAGATTACTCTGACTTTCTCTCTTCAATGAAATCAGTGAAATACAGTTTGCTAAGACATAATGTCCAACCATAGTATGAAATACATGAAAAGAAAATACCATAGAGCCTTCTTAAACTGTTAAATGCATAAAATCCCATGTACCACATGGCAAAATATAATGAGAGTTGGAGCTGTTAAACGAATAAAGCTGTTAAATGCATAATGCCACTTGGCAAAACTACTGTGCATTTAATGGTTTTCCACTGTGTAATAAAGGACATATGTGGTAAATGTGCAGTGAGTATAAAAGCTGCACAATTGATTTTGCAAACCTGCCCCTTAGTTGTGACTTGATGTAAATATCAAAGTTTCACACAGTCCTTCTTTTATAAGCAGCTTTCAAGAAAAACTGAAGACCACAGTCTGAGAACTTGATTCCAAATGCCTGTAATCTTCCTGTTGATTTAGCAGTATGGCTTTTGGAAATAGTGATGCCTCCAGCCTCCCAAAATAATTCAGGTAGCTGATTGAAAGCTGCTTTTGCCAACTGGCAGAAGCTTAGCTCTCCAAATTTTTGATGTCTCCTGAAGAAATCAGTAGCCCTGATTTCGTAGAATTTGGAGAAGAACATAGTTCTGGGAATTAATATGCTGACGGTAAGATTGAGCTTAAGTGAGGATAAGAGGCTTTGAGGTTGTTCTTTTTCACTGGGACAATGATCTCATTTTCATCTATGAGTGGGGAACCTTATTGTAAATAGCTGACTAGATAGGCAATTCAGGCACTATGTTTATTATGTTTTTTTTAAAAAAATGATACTGCCAAACAAAATGAACTTAATTGGTAGTTTCAAAGGCAATTTAACAAAAGATATTCACTCCATTTTATAAGTATCAGTATTCATTTGATAAAAAGTACATTTAGTGAAATCAATTGCGTGATTTGGTACATGGCATATATATTTGGTGGCTATCCATAAGGTGTATCTATGTGTGTGTATGTGTGTGTACGTGTGTGTATGTGTGTATATATATACACATATATGTATATATGTATATGTGTGTATATACATGTATGTGTATATATACATATATACATGTATGTGTATACATATATAAATCTATAAGGTGTATATATGAGACTGAGAAATATATATATCCATAAGGTGTATCTGTGTGTGTATATAGACATATATATGTCTATGTATAGACATATATATATCTATACATAGACATATGTACATACATATATGTCTATACATAGACGTGTATATATATGTCTATACATATGCATACACATACATACACCTTATGGATATATATATCTTAGTCATATATATACACCTTATAGACTTATATATCTCTCTTAGTCATGACTAATCATAGGACTTAACCTCTTCAAGCTGCAGAGCGGAGTGGCCACACCCACTCCATTGTATTGTGAGGACGGAGAGGAACAAAGATTTTTCTCTTCCCTTGCATTTTCTTCCCTCCTTCTTTTATTTTTCTTTGGAGGGATCTTAAGTTCTTGCAGTGACTGAAGAGCCAAATGCAAGGGCTTTCCCTTCTCCTGAAGGTGAAATTAGGGAAACAATTAAGTAGTCTTGTGAACAGGAGTTGCCTTGAATCCCTGAAGGCCGAGTTCAAATATGCATAGCAACCTTCTCCTTCCATTTGAAATTTATATGACCCCTCCATTAGCACTCCTTGGTGTTAATTGCTGTAATCAGCTGCTAAGAATAATTTCTAACACTGCCCTGTGTGTTAGGGAAGCCTTGAATGGGGAATAGGAAGAGGGAGGAAAGTTTTAGAGAGAGTAGGAATGGTGGGCCAAGAGGGTCCTCGAGGGCTGTAAGTGTTTAGGTAGGAACCAGGCACAATGCAAGGATAGGGGTTCAGAAAAGGAGTTGAAAGGGTGGCAAACTGGTTCATTGTGAAAATCCATTACTGGGAAGTGTGTGTATATGTTTCCCTAGTGTATGGGTTACATGAGGATGCATTTGTAGGGTCCCAGACCACCTCCTGCAGCTCAGCTCTAGTCCCTTGGTGATTGCTAGGCCAGTCCATCATCCACTTCCGTTAGGTATCTTCTATCAGGCCCTTGCCCCTTTCTTCATGGGAAAGGAGTCCAAGAAGGATAAGACCAGAGGGAAAGACATGTTTATGCACATTTCGCCTTGTACTTTCCCTTCATTTTCTATTTAGGACCAGTTTAGTGGTTTAAAATAATTTTCTGTGTGTGAATTCTGAGGATTACCTTCCTTTTCTGTCTGCAGAATACTCAGATCATGGAATAGAATGACAGTGGTAATTCTCTGTGAATTAGGAGTTAGGGGTTCTTAGTAGAAGCCATAATGTAAAGGCATATGGAGCGTTTTCTGTGTAACTCCAGTCTGACCCTCACATACAAAGGGCCACCAGGGAGCGAACGCCCCACATTCTGTCTGCGTGGCCACAGGAATGCCTTGTTCCTCAAAAGCTTCTGCTAATCTTGCTGGCCCTCTTCTGCAGATTCTGTAGGGCCGCTTTCCCCCTTTCTTCCCAATTTTACCCAATCACCCGTGATCTGGGTTGTAGAAATCTAGAGGAGAGAAAACATAGTAACCTGTGGGCACATCTTCTGCGGCTCTCAGGGGACGGTTGTGTACTTTGACAACATCCTCAGCCACATTTCTCTCCCTTGACATCAATTACCCCATTTCCCAGACACTGATTGTTTTTTTCTTCTCATATCCTGCTATCTTCTCCCTTTTATGGGCTACGATAGGTTAGCTCATAGAATGCTAAGGATCATCTGACTTTTTTTTTTTCTTTGAGAGGAGAGTTAATCTTTATTATTTATTATTATTATTTGTATACCCAAAGACTCAACACTGCATATGTGATTGTTTTTTCCTACTAGGTTTGGGTAAAAATAGAGTAGGGAGAGAAATGGAAAGGGGCTTATTTTTAATCTCTGTTTTCCCTTCCCTCCATTAAAAAGATAAACCAATGAACAAAAACTTCCGAAGGGCTGTGGACTTGCTTTTTGTATCAGGAAGGTGGAGAGAAACTGATACACCCTGTTCTGTTCCATACAGACAAGGGGAAAAAGACGGCCTGGTTTTAAACCCCAGATGGTGATAATGAAAGGGGGCAGCGCCAGAGCCTGCTGGGATAAAAGAAAAAGGGTGATTTTGGAACCAACAGGGAACCAGGGGGGTCTCTGGTGAGATGATATTAGTAAGATGTCCTCATCTTTACAAAGGTTTAAAGACCTCTGCCAATCCTCCATGCTACCTATGCCCTTGCAGGCCCACTGGCTGCAGGAACTGCCACTAAAGTCAGGAATGAGAGAGTTTTTCTTCCTACTACACACTTTAGAATGGGAGGCATAATTGTGATCCCATTGTAGCTAAAAGAGATGGATTTCTGGCTTGTAATACACAATTCTAAAATCATTTTCCCCATAGAAACTATGACCTACATGGTGATTGGGTTTCAGTATGTTCTATGCTTCATGTACATTAGGATTAAGTGGATTTTGTGTACTGAACTTTATGCCTTAGCACTATGTTTCTACAAAAAAAAAAAAAAGTTTCAAGTTCTCAACTACTTAACAAATTGTATTCCTAAGTGAGAGTGTACTTATGTTTTAGATGTAGTTTACAAGCTCAGATTTTATGAACATTGCTTTTTTCTTAAAATCTCTCCTTATAGGTGGTCTAATTTGCTTGACAGGCTAAATAATTTAAAACATCTAGGTCTCTGTGGAAGATTCTTTTTATATAAAGGAAAAATAAAGGAAAGAAAGAGTAATTAATTTTTGTTTTTGCATCTCTTCTTAAAATGTCTCAGGTACATATTTATACATTTTTTAAAGAAATAATTTATATTTTGTGATTATGTAAGTAATTTAACAGCCTCATTTTAAAAAATTCAGAAAGTGACGAAGAATATGAAAGTAAAAACATGGATCACCCATGATTTCATGACCCAGACATAGTTAGTATTAATATTTTAGAATCTTTTCTTTCAATGTGTATATGTTTGCATGGGAGTATATGTGTATGTTTATGTCCTAATTGATATCATAACTGTGTAACACATAATTATGAGACAAGTTAAAACTATAATTTTTTAGGACAACTTTTTTATGTAGGAGAGTAAATTTACAAAATATAAAAAATTATCTTGTCTCATTACTTAGTTTCCTAGCCTTTAAAAAATGTTGCACAAAGATCAAAGTTTTGCCATTTTGCACAAAAAGTGCTTTAATGTTGATCTTATATTATTAAGTTTCCATTTTGAGGATGCCTTTATTGGGGCTGGGATAACTTAGGGCCCTGGAAGTAGACATATTGCTGACCTGAGCTCTCTGGTATAAAGACTAACAGAAACTATAGGCCATAGGATACCCTGTGTAAATGTGAGTTGGTGGTCTGCCTCACTGCTAATGATTTTGCTTTTGCCATTTATATTCAACATGTAAGGTAGGAAAAAATGAGGTGTGCAGCCTTGACTGAGTAGCTGCCAGGTAGGTTTCTTCAGAACACAATCATTCTGAGAGCCTATCATGGACCAGTTTCCACTCTTGTCAACTGGGTGAAATATACTAAAATTTAGGGGTGGTGTTCCAAATTCAAATTCAAAAAAGTTTAATATATGTACGCTAAAAATACCATTTGAAAAATATTATATGCCTAGTGAAGAAATTTCTCAGATTCCCAAATGCCAAACTAAGTGGTGTGAACATAGTGATATGATGCGTGAGCGTCAAGTTAAGCCCTCCAGTCTCCCCTCTTTTTTCTCTTGGTAAAATCTCAAGAAATCAGATTCTAGTGAAGGAATCTCCTCAGACATTCCCATAAGATCTGTTTTAATATCAACCTCATGATCAAGAATTGGGTTCTTTTTACCACCCTCACAGTTAATTATGTTAATGTTTCATGCCTTAAAATTAGTCTTTATAGGAGTCCTTAGACAATCAATAATAATGATGATAATGAAGATTAATCAGACTACATATGCAGTTCTTAAAATGTCAAATACTTTTAACTTATCACTAAAGTTTTAAACTCATTTTAAGTTCATTTTTTCCTCTGCAGAAACCTTTGAGTTCATTATTTTGCCTGTTCCTGACTTGGTAACTTTGGAAACTTGCATGTGTCTTTGAAGTAAATTAGGTTGCCATATTAAAGCTTTCTCTCTGATTTCTCCCCAGCTGGTTGGGGAAGAGGACATCGAGTTAAACTGTGGTTCTTACAGTGGGAGAATGTTGGTATCTATGAATGGTTGCTACCACTTTGCTGTTGAGACTATTTAATCTTCTTTTCACAGGGCCAAGACCTAGGGTAAGGCAAGCTAGCTGCCTGGGGTGCAAGATGTAAGAAAGCACACACTTGTCAAGCCATACTGTTTACATTTCATGCCCTAGTCGCTTGTTCACCTCATTCTAGTCCCACCCTGATCTTTAAAAAAAGTCTTACTCCTGGTTGTCTGCCCTGTCTGGTTTCCCCAACCACTACCCCACCAACACTGCCCCACCCCTGCCACCCACCCATTATGATAACTTCTTGAGGAAGTTTGCAATATACAGTGATACGTCACAGGTATGCTGGCATTTGGACCTGAAGGGAGGCACTGGAAGCATTTTGATTGTTTTCAGTTTGATATTTTAGCCTAGTGCATTTTGCTGTTAATATCTTTCTGCCATTGAAGTGAATAAGTCCAGGATTCTAGATTCATTCTTCTTTTTTGACAAACACAAATGGCTTTTTCAGGTGCATGTACCCATGTATGCATGTATGTGTGTTTATATGTGTGTTTATATGTGTGTTTATATGTGTAAAGGTGTACCAAATCTCCATACTGTTAAATAGCTATGCATATTCCGTGTATGCTAAGGAGGGCAACAAAATTTTGTGTAATCCCCTCTTGACTTGAGCCCAGCAGAGGTTTAAAGGGCTGTTCTGAAATAAAATTTTCATTACTCTCAATTACAGACTCAATCTTTACAGACATATCCATAGAAATGTCAGTGACATGCATAAGATAACCCAGACATAGCTAAAAATTGGTCCCTGTAAAAATACAGTTTAGAATTTAGTATACAGTTTTGAAAAGTAAAGAAGCAGATCTTCTGTACTTACCACATTTAAAGTATAAAATAATTAACCTTGAACTTTAACCAAATAGCCAGCACAAATCTTTTTTCAGGTTTAGATAATCTCCTTGTCAGGGATTCATTGAAGCCCTTGACAAGCCTTCCTTGTAGTTAGGCTTTTATCCATTTCAGTTTTCTTGATTAGGTTATCTTGAGTCATTAGGGGGTTTATTTATTTTAATAGACACTTATTGGATTCATGAAAAGAGAATTCGGTGACGAAGAAACAAGAGCTGAATATTATCTGGCTCATTTCACACTTCAGAAGAGTCTCAACCATCTGAAGAGAAATCCTTTCACAGTTACAAAAGTTTGTTTGGGGACTTTATGTGCTTCCATTTAGAAAGCGAACTGTCTGTGGTTAATAATATGAGTTTCCTTTTGAGATACTCAGAAAACATTTCCCTTTGGTTACATATGCTGACATTTTCTGTATTGAAGATGTGGGTGAGTAAATGGCCTTTTGCATTTCTGCTGCAAGAATCTATGAGTCATTCTCCTGAAGAACTGTTCATTTGCTGAGATATTCATTCATTAGAGTTCCTAGAGGGGCAAAGGGAGTGGGGGCTACTTACTAATTAGTAGGTGAAGTAACTCATTAGCTTTGTGTTAGTCATATCAAGGGGAATAATCACTGTGACAAGGCCCTGCCTTCAAGGAGCATATACAGCTTTATTCAACAGGGGCAAAGTTATTAACTCTTGTGGGAGATCAGAGCAGGCTATGAACTTGTGTTTAGTGCTGAGCAAGTTCTAGTTTGTATTTGTTCTGAAATATTGTAAAAACTGGAAAATTAGTCATAAACCTAGACCAGTGTTTGTTAAGGAAAAAACATGGGGGCTGTGAGAAGTTGGGGTCAAAACCAAGTGTCCTGGGGAAGAGAAAGCAAGCCACTTTGTATGCAGTGGCATTTCAGTACCATGGACAGGAACCCCACTCTTTTCATCTGTGGTGTGCCCCTCCCCTCCTTATCACTTAACACGTAAGATTTACAGCCAAGATTCAAACTCTTATCTGTTAGGCTCCAAGCTTGAACACTGGGCCATATTATTGTTTTGTGAAAGGCCTCCCTGGTCATTTGAACATTCTCAGCCTTTGGTATGTGGTTTGGAGGATATGTCACTCATTTATTGTGGACTTGAAATATTTTAATCTTTTAAAATATTTTATAAGTGCAATAGATATTGCCATACCTCATTCATTTTCAATTGAAGAGAGCTTTAAAAACTCTAATATTAACAACAGCAACAACAGAAATACACGCATATATACGCACAGAGAGAGAAAAGAAAGTGGTTAAAATGATAACAGATTATTTAAATGATTGATGTAGTGTGGTTCCTTATGATATATGTCATGTCTTTTTAGAATGAACACTCCTAGAGGGTAGAACTTATGAAGTGTGCACTTTACCAGTACCAGGCCATTGTGGGTCCCAGTTAATAACAAGCCACACAAGTTCACTATGAAAAAAGATATCTAGTCTAGGATAAGTCATGCTCTTGACTTTATGATAGCCTTTTCCCCAACAACTTCTTCTTAAAAAGGAAGGAGGTGGGGGAAAGAGATGAAAAGAAAGACGAGTTAATTCTTCATCATGTCAGTTAAAAAGCCCTCAAAGACTCCTAGGGCCCATAAGATTAAGATAAAAATTGTTTTTTTGCATGACATTCTTTATAATCTGAGCCCTACCTTCATTTCTAGACTTTCAGTCCTCTCCCCACCTGGTGAAAATCTATCTTTATCTTCCAAGATTCACCTTGCATGCCATAATCTCAATGATGACGCTTTTCCTGAACTGCTTCATGGTCAGAATTACTCACTTTCTTGTTGGCAGTCTCAATTAACCTTTCAAGTAAAAAGTAACAATGACAATTAGATAATATATGTAATGTACTAGCCCATTCATTGCATGGCATACAGGAGATGGGTGCTCAACAGAAAATTGTTAACAGAATCAATGTCCTGAGAGACTACTATTACTATTTGCAATTTATATAATGGACCATTTTCCCTATTGTATTCATGCATTAGAGATAGGGAAACAAACCTTAGAACAGTGACAAAGTTGCTTCTGAGAATTGGTGCTTCTCTCAAACAATAACTTTCTGAATTTGAGTCCATAAAACATTCCTCTAGGCTAATTTCTGTGTACTCTAATAATTTTGGTTCAATCTAATGACTATTTATTGAGAAGCTACTATGTGCAAGAAACCATACTCTGCTCTGAAAATGGTAAAATGAGTAAGAAACCAACCCTTGCCCTCCACTCCCATCAAGAAGCTAACTGTTCTGATGGGAATGCAGACATACCTACCTCTAAAAATAATAATGATCAAGTTGTGAAAAAGTATAAACAAAATGCTTCAGGGTTATGCAAGAGTGAGAAACAAATGAGACCACATCAGCTGAGCCTTGAAGTACAGCTTCTCATGGGGAAAAGAAGTTGAGTATGAGACATTCCATCTAAGAGAGTAACATGACAGAAGCATGAAGGTGAGAGTGTACCTGTGAGTAATTCACAGTGGCTGGAGCACAAGGTCAGTAGGGGAACTGGTGGGAGACAAGGTCATGAAAGAAAAATGGAGGCAAATGGTGTTTTTTTATTGTTGCCTCTAGTAATGTTCTTAAATTGTGAACTAGAGGTTCTCTCCTTTATGCAACTCATTAATGAAACTATCAACTTAATAAAAGATAAACTAGGAATTTTTTATTCATCTTCCAGAAAGAATTAATGGCACATTTCTTCAAATAGTAAGCATGTCTAATACATTTACAATGTGATTTGCTTTGTAAATGTAGATTGATATGCAACTTTTCAGGAACACTTGGATTGTAAACAAACTATATCTTGACTGGTAGGAGTGTCATCTCACCTGCATAGTTGGAAGGGCAGTCAGAGTTGTTTTTTCTACTGAGGGAAATATATTTGTTTAAGAGGCTGATGAGATGGCTAAAATGAGATGTGAATAAGTATTATTTGCTTATGCACCCTAATGCTTGGGAACTTTTAACCATTGATTGTAAGGAAGCAGTCTTTGAACTTATTAATAGATTCCTTCTCTGGATTCAGATTTTGAAGGTAAAGTTTTAATTGCGAACCTGTTGGTATTATTACACTTAGGCTCCATGTATATTTTTCTCTATAAGTTCCAGGAATTTCCTGTATCTAAAAAAACCTTTTTATTTTGAACTAATTTTAGACTCACAAAAATGTTGGCAAACTAGTATGGAAGGGATCATTGCACTGTATTATATATCCCTCCCCTATCTTCCCCTAATGTTGACACCTTATATCACCATATGGCAATTATTGATGATAGGGCAATTATCAAAACCAGGAAAGTGACATTGTTTCTATACTGTTAACTAAACAAAAACCTTATTCTAATTTCACCTGTTTTTCTACTAACGTCTATTTTCTGGGACAGGATCGTATCCGGCAACCACATTGCATTTAGTTATTATTATTCTCCTTAGTCTTCTGCAGTCTGTGATGGTTCTTAAGTCTTTCCTTTTCTTCTATTACCTTGCCATTTTTGGTTATTTTGTTGAACACTTGTCAGTTTGGGTTTGTTTGATATTTTCTCATGTTTCGACTGAGGTTATGCATTTTGGGCAAGACTACCTCAGACATGATGTTGTAACCTTTGCAGTACATCATATCAGAGCATTCGTGGTGTCAGTATATCATCAGTAGTTATTTGACCTTGACCACTTTGTCAAGGTTATTTTTTATTTGTGCCTTTAACCGTGATGGTTTATCACTATCTGCTTTTTCTGACAGATAACAAGGTAACAGATCATGGAATGTAGAACCAAAAAGGAACTTAGAGACCATCTTTTGTTAACCCGTCCTTTTAGAGTTAAGCACCCAGGAGCTTGAACAGGGTAACTATTTGCCCAAAGGTCACCCCGTTATTTAATGACAGACCAGGAACTTAGCAGTTAGGTCTTAGAGATCCAGGTTTGATACTTTCTACATTCCTAGCTATGCTCAAACACTTATAATTCACTCAGTCCTAGTTTTACCAGACTGTAAAAGCTAAATGGACTCTAGGAATATACAGCCAACCTTTGGTCAAAACTTAAAACCAGGCTAAGAGAGAAATCCCAGGGAAGCATATACTCCACAGTTCATAGTGCCCACTCACAGAGCTGTCCAAGGCTGGAAACCAGATGAACTTCTGTATCAGCATTTCTGAAATGAAAATAATTCTCATGGAATGCTCCACATAACACAGAGAAAACAACAAAAACCTACTTGAGATTTTTAACAGAAAAAGGAGATTTGTTTATTAATAATTCATGAGTTCCCATTGAACATGCACGACAGAAACAGTGCTATTCAATAGAGAATACTGTCATCTGTCACTGTTTTATTTGACATTTACACTTTTTTTTTTTTTTTGCCTGATACTGCAAAACTTTCTTGGATGGCATGCAAAGATTATATAAATGAAAAAAATCCCAATATGGGGACCCTTTATCTCTTCTGTGATGGGTTCACTCACAATTACATACATGTGTGTTCATGCAACTGCGTGGCACTTTCTCACACATTCATTAGCCAGCAAACAAGCTAATAAGAGACCGTATTGAGAAAACAGAGATAAGCATCCCAAATGGGCTGGTGAAAAGATGATATGAATAAAATGATGGTGCATGAGATGGGAAGTGAGGTGGAAGAATAGATTTCCTGAAGATAGGCTTACAAATACATGGAATGAGCAAGCAAGCCAGAGTGAGGGGAAGGTAAATCATGGCTGCCATGAAGAAAACTAACACAAAAATACATTACCAGTTCAGATACAAAATAAATACCTATATATGGCATCACAGGAGCGCCTGTAGGAGGGAATAACGGCCTTTAGGAGAAGAGCAAGGTAGAGTTAGGATCACCTTCCGATTTTGTGCTACTATAAGGCTCTTGACAATCTTTCTGCTCTGTAGATTAGTTATTATTTATAAAAATCACAGAACCAGCTGATACATTCATAAGCTAATTATTGAGGCAGCTGGGTACACATGGTGCAATATGTCCAAGGCTGTGAAGTATCACAGATTTCTTGGGGCCTGCTGTGGTGGGGGTGCGCTGTTGAAGGCTCCATCCCTTAATCTGATCAGCCAAGCAAACACTTTGTGGGGAAACTAGATTAATAACCCTCTAAATACCATGAATGTGCTTCATCTTCAAAACCGGGTTCCCTTAAACATGCTATTAGCTCAGCTCCATCAGGGATTTGAGGAAGTTCTCTGGTGCCTTAAGAACAGGGTCTTGTTGGCTACCTCCCTGTGCCAGAAATTAATTTGGTTTGCTTATGTCTGCACACATGATCACACTTGTGTCTAATCTGCTCCCTAATAGCTTCAAGGTCAAGACCTTGCATGTCAATGGGCAAATTGAGCACTACACTTCTTAAAGACTGATGGCAGACAGCACACAGTCCATAACGAGGCCTGTAGTGTTGTTCTAAGTGATTGTAATGAGTGCAGATTATAACAGCGCATATAAATCAAATGTGGCAATGAATGTTGTGCGAGACATTCCCAGTGTCATAAGTGGAGATACCACTCAGCTGTCACCTGTCTTCTTTCAAGCTGCTGCTTCCCACAATGCAGTTCAGTCCTCAAGCAGAACAGCAGGTGCTGTCTTCCTTAAGGTCTGGGTATCTCAGATCTTCTTCTTTTAACAGATGCAGGTTTTTGTTTGTATTTTCCATTAAATGGTTGGTCTCCATGCTCTTGCCTCCCCTGGGAGATGTTAAACATACCTGTTTGAAACATTTGAAAGAATTCAGTTGGAGACTTATTCAGATCTATGAAAAGATAGAGAAGTAGGAGCTTATTTTTCCACAGATGGTTTATTTTCCATTTCAAGAATTCTTTTACTTTATGCAAAGAAACCCTTGAGGAAACACTTGGGGACTAGGAGATTTTTAAAACTATAATTTATTTTCTGGTATGGATAAAAAAAATTTGTCTTCATTTTTTATATACATTGCACCTTGAAAATCAACCATGACCTGCCTTTCAATTGAGTTGAGAAAAAATCTATGAAAATACTTGGAAAAACATTTCCAAGCAAATGATAAGATACCTTGTTTTCATTCTTCCTAACCTTCTAACTCTCCCAAGCTTCCAGTTTATTGCAAGAAAAGATCAGGTCTGCGCAAATGTGGCCTCTCACTTGTAAAAACAAGGCAGTGTTGTGTTACAGATTAGTTTATAAATCCCTGGTGGCTTCACAGTTCAGTGCCTACAGCTGCTGCAGATGGGCCTGGGTTTTTGTCTCTTCGTGGTGCTGCAGCCGGCAGTTGAAGGAGAAAATGGAATGATCAGGTTATTAACATGGAGGCCGCGAGGAAGAGGCTGCACAATGAGAACAGCTGGTGTTGCTGTCTTGGCTGATGCAGCAGAGATAATCAAATCTTGCCTTTTTTTGGGTAAAGGCAGAAGACACAGTGGAGAGTTAGACAAACAATGGCTTATGATATTATATGGGGTTTTTATAATGCGTGTCAGGAACTTTCATTGGCTTACAAGTGATGATATATAATTTGTTGAGGTTTGGGAATTATTTTTCACAAAGTCATTCGTGTTTATGCACCTCTTAAGAACATTTTTTTACTCTTTTGCAAGAGACATGATGTGGGACAGTTCTTGTTTTTAAAATTAGTGATGTAGCTTAGAAATGATGGGTTAGAAAGCTACTGGTAAAATATTTTGACATGAGTCAGTGAGCGATGTTGACAGCATCCTCTGTATTATTTTCATATAATCCATCATTATTTGCATTACATTTTCTTTCTTGTGCAGTTGCAAGAGAGAGAACATCCGGATGCCAGATTTTGGAAGCAGACATTTGCAGGTGTGACCCGACCAACTGCCTACCTTCCTGCAGGTGTGGCTGTGGCGGGAAGGTGATGTTTAAGAGGGCCTAGAGCCCGAGGTATTCAGAGATTGAGCAAATATACATTTCTTTTCATTCTAGCCAAGGTTGCTGCTTCTATTTTGTGGAGTTATTGATAATTTTAAGACTATTTCCTCCCTAGAGAATTCAGTGTTGTTTACACCTAGACAATTTTTCTTTTTTAGAATTTGCTGTCCTGTAATGCATATTTGTTTATCTTCACTCTTAGCATGAAATGCTGCCCAGTTGGGTAATTTTAAAAAATTGTAGCTGACTGACACAAATTACTTTTTCTGAGAACAGATGACTATAATCTTGCTAATCTTTTACAGAGAAACTGCAATTGAGAATATATTCTATAGGCAGGGTGATACGATATCTAACAAGAGGAAAGATTCTTGGGCATTGGTATAACCACCTATGTGGTCAGGGGTTGGTTTTTAGAGTCAGACTGTTTCACTATCTCCCCAGGTTGGCAGGAACAATTTTGACAGAAAAAGATGTACTGTGATGGCACTGGACCGCAGTCAAGGCCCCCTCAGCTCCTCTGCACTCTGCAGGTTAATGCAAGCGACCTCCTCTCTCTCCAGGGCTGGCTGTGTGAACTGCTCCGCTGGAAGGAGAACCCAAGCCCAGAAAACCGCACCCTCTGGGAAAACCTCTGTACCATCCGTCGGTTCCTGAACCTTCCCCAGCATGAGAGGGATGTCATCTATGAGGAGGAGTCAAGGCATCACCACAGCGAACGCATGCAACACGTGGTCCAGCTTCCACCTGAGCCGGTGCAGGTCAGTGTCCCCGACCGCCGCACCCCACCTGAGCAGGGCTCTGTGTGCCAGCAGTAGCTGCTGAGGGTCCAAGTGGCACACACCACACCAACTTCTGTCAGAGGGTGTCTCATGCCAGGTCCCCAAGTACAGAAGATGCTGTCGTCACAGTGGGTACTGTGTGTATGTGTGTGTGTGTGCATGTGCGTGTGTGTGTGCGTGTGTATGTACACACAAAGAAAAATGACTGAGAAGTTGAATGCCAAAGACAGCTGCTTTCCTGAGATCATTTTACTTGTGGGATTGTAAAGCCAGAGCACTCACGGAGAATTAAATCTCTCGATCGGAAAACATGGTTTCCATCAGTTCATTTTCTATAAAAAACCTGTGAAGTAGTTTTGCATCCAAAATCCCTCAAAGAATGTTTGATTAGACTGAGGAAAAGAAATAGCCACATGACCTAGGGAATACCATTGAACTCAGCTGAACCTTGAGAGACAGATTGTGACAGATTCTTAGAATTTTAAGATGAGTTTTTGCTGTCTTTGGTTACATCTCATTTAGAAATCTGCCTTCCTTTGGATTGCGTGTTTTGTTGGCTTAGTTTTTGCTCTCATTGAGAGAAATAATATTGCTTTGCCATAGTAATTGAGTTTAACTACTGACACTTTCCATAATCTAAAATTAATTGCTTTCAAGAAGAAATATTAATTGAGGTTTCCAACGTTAGACCCCCTAGAGTTTGGCCCACAAATTGTTTTGGTAGGTTATAAGATGGGCCTGCTGCCCAATGCTCTCAATTTCAGCTGCCACCAAAGAGGACCCTTTGGCCTCTCTCTGAATCTCCTGGAGTAAGAAAAAGAAAGTTGAGGCAGGAGTGCATATGTGCACATGTGTGTGCAGAATGGAAGAGGAGAAGATAAAGGGAGAGTGAGGCATGGTTTCTTGATAAAAATAGAGAGGAGTGGTGAGGGATGCAGTGAAACACCCCAACCTGAGGTTTCTGTCTCCTTTCCCTTCCCTCCCCCCTCACATGTTTGGGAAAGAAGCCAGAAGTTAACACATCTTTATGTCACTTTTCATCTAAATATCATCATCTCTGCCAGCGCTTTTGTGCTATGCTTTTGTGTTATCATTGGTCAATATCCAGGGCCAAAGTCGCAGAGTGAATTGCCCAAAGTTAATAGTTTGGCAATTAGGCTTATGAATTTGTAGAGGCAGTCTCTTGCAATATCCACAGTGATCCCAGAGTTGGGGATGGGGGTGATGAGGGTACACAGCACATACTCACCCTTCAGGACCCATCCTCCCCTTTCCCTTCTTGGTCCTTTTCTGACCGAGGTCTCATCCACCACCAGGGCACCTTCCTTTAGATAATTAAACCCGTGTACTCAGCCACACAGAGCAGTGGCTTTCAGACTTGGAGATTTAATTGAAATTAAAATTAAAGAGGGGCCCAATGTAGGCTTTCCAACCTTTTATTTTAGAAAATAAATTTATTTGAAAAGTTTTCGGGAAGCTCCTATTTATTATCAATATCATTTCATAACATACTCTTTGATATCAGACAGATTAATGAAATGGATAGCCTCAGACAAAAGATCATGTAAATGCTACAGTTCAGCCATATGAAAATCTATCACTCCCCCGGCATCTCCACTGCTTTTTTTTTTCTCATTTTGATGTGAACTGGATTAGACTTCTATCTTGAACCAACACAAGGCCAAGGACTTGCTTCAGGGAACCACTGACTTTTCATGGAATTTTTATTCAGGGCCTATCTTAGTTCAGTACAAATGAAGTAGAAATAAAACAGCAAGGAAAAAGCAATTTATTCCACATATTAATCACAGCTTATTTTAATCATAAGATGGTGATAAAGTTGGAAACTTAGAGAAATTTGAGATAAATGTAATAAAATGCATTGTTTGTTATAATTGAGGGCCTCCCTTCATCTGGATGGCAGCTCTTATACCATGCCTGTCTGTTTTTTGTCCATTAATTATCATCTCATTGGGCCCTGTATTTAGGTAGCTAAAAATATATTCAACGTAATATTTTGTCTTATAGTTGGCCGGTTTGAGTACAGTAAATCTTAGAAGCAGACAGCCAATTGATTTATGAGTTTTATTATCTTTTCTATTAGTATGTCAGAACTAGGGTATGCTGACAATATTTAATGGCTAAGCATGAATCTGTAATTTTTCTTTTCAGTTTTAAGCATCTTGTGGCTATCAACATTAACTTCTGATATCACTAAGAGAAATGCACTTATTTTATAAAAGGTTATTCCCATCACTCAGATCTTAGCTAAAGAGTTTACAAATTAGGTAATTTTCTCTAAAGTGAATTTGCCTCAGCTGTTGACCTTGAGCCCATAACTACTGTGAAACTCATCAGCACATCACATTTCTTTAACGTTATGCCTATATCTGAGTGACACTGCTTTGCAACGTTGAATTTATGTCTGTCAGCAAAATACAAAGCTGTAGATTAATTGTTTATTACAGTCATAATATGAAAAGTGAAGAAAAATAACTGACACTAGACAGCAGAACTCCTGAGACTAAATTTGGCACAGCCTCTGTGACTTGGGGAGGGCTGTATTTAAAAACATACCAAGCTACTATAAAAAGGTCTGTAATTGTCCAAAAGCCAAGGACTCGGGGTTGGAATTCACTTGGGCCTTTCATATCAACTAAATTTTTAGCAAGATACAGTTACTTACCTGTTTTAGAAATCTTAAAAATTCATATGTAGGGTAATATTAGTTTGGTGATGTTACATTTTTGTCTAATTAGATAGGAAATGTGCCATTATTAAATTGTTAACTATGGGTAAAATCAGTGATTATTAAGAGCTTATATATGCAGCATATTAAAAAACACGTAAGTCCTCTTCACTTGTGGTCATGGAAGCGTGCCATTTAAATTTCTTTAGGTAATTAGGGTAAACTATTTCCAAATTTTTCATATATGGTAAAGATATGAGGCAGTGATTTCTGTGCATAATTACCCACCAGATTAATCTGTTGTATTAGGGTACATAGATGTACTGGAATAAAAAGAGGGAGCTTTGCATCACTCCTTCTCCATTTGGTGCTTTCTGTGATATTGAGAAGTCCCATGGAGTCACAGCCTCTCTTCTTAAGAAGAGAGGAACTTTTTCTTGCTGTTTGTGTGCAAATGGAGTTGACAAATGGATAGTTTTTTATTGTCTGCAGATGTGTTTCTGTTAAGCCCACAAAAGGTTTAGACATTTTAAGCCCTTGTTTTTTAACTTTTAAGTTCAGGGGTACATGTACAGGTTCATTACATAGGTAAACTTGTATCATGGGGGCCTGTTGTACAGATATTTCATCACCCAGGCATTAAGCCTAGTACCCATTAGTTATTTTTTCAGACCCTCCCCCTCCTCCCACCTTTTACCCCCCTGTCGGCCCCTCAAGTCCACATTTAAAAATTAGAAGATATCACATAAAATCTAGAAAGTCAGAAGATGTGATCCAAGCTCAGAGTTTTATGTGGCTGGAGCCAATGTCCTTTCTGCAGGGCACACACTTACTGTCCTGCTGCCCTGGTCCCTGTCTCCCCTCCTCTGAGTGTACATGCATATATAGCTGTCATGTGATTTCTTGAGGCATCTCTCCTGTCAGGTCACCTGACCACCTCATCAAAGCCACAAGTGCCTTTGCCCCATGGCTCCAATTTCTTTGATGGTAGCTATTACATGCCATTTATTTTTATATTAATTTATTATAATTTTATAATCCCAACAAAATTTTTTGCATGCTTAAGTGCATGTTTGATGGCATTTCTCTTCAGAGATGAAGCAAGGTTGGGCCTGAGCCATTGAGGGACGTTGTCAGCCCCAGAGACTCACCAGCCCTGGGAGAATGAGACGGTTCTTCCTTGGGAATTTGGATTTCTCCAGGTGTTGTGTAGCTTTGATGTCATATTGAATTATCTGGTTTATCCAGGTTTCTCTTTAGTATTCTCAGTCTCTTCAGAAACCCCGATTTAAGCTCCTGCTTTTGGAAGCTAGTTCTTCAGGATCTGAACACACTTCGTAAGCTAGATCCTGTCACATCATGAATCCACAGTTGGACCAGCGTTGCCCCAGGGTGGTGAGAATTGGTTCCTGGGGAGCATAAATATCTTAGATTCACAGTGGTTTGTGGCCCTCCAAAGGAACTTGGTACATAAAGAGATAATATCTCTCTGGTATTAAAATTTCATAAAGAGGGGCCATGATTAGACAAAAATGCCCCAAAAACCTTCTGAGGGGATCAGTAGTGAAACACAAGTTGAGAAATACTAATCTACATAATGTTTCTAGTCTGTGTGTAGATAGCACAGAGGAGAGACCTTGTAAGGCAAACCAAACCAAAGCATTTCATGAAAAAGAGGAAATAAATTCCATTTTTCACCCCGAAAGGTTGGAAACAAAAGTATTTCCTGTGGTTGTAGTGATTTTTCTCCCAATAGTTATTATAACCCAAGGCCCTGTGCTGAATAGATATTCTCAGCTTAGAATAAAACACTGGTTAGGTTAGGTTCATTACTACCAACTCCGTTTTACAATTGGAAAAACTGGAACAGAGACGTCAAGCCTTGCCTGAAGCCAGGGTTGCCAGCGGAATGAAAACACAGGCGATTTTGGCATCCAGTCTTTCCTCTGACCACACTTCCCTCCTGCAGGAGAGAAGAAAGGACATTGCTCATGCTATGACTAGGTCATTGAGCGAGGGTGATTAGGGAGCACTTGCCAAATTGTTCCTCTCTGTGTCATTTGTGCTTTATTGTATTTCCACCACACTGTTTCCATGGGTTATTTTGTAAGTTCAGGAATTCTGAGCTTGCTGCTGTGTGTGGTTTCCTGACAAGTACTTGTTTTAAAATTCCATGCTGTACATTGAATAAGAATGTGAGACCCGGTTAGTGACAGTCAGACACCAGCATTGTCCCTTGACTTGTCTGGGTTGCTTCTCAGGCGATTTTCAACATTTTCTAAGCCACAGACTCCCTGTCATTGGTAGCGACCAATGATTCTCAACCAGGGGAGATTTTGCTTCCATGGGATATCTTGGCAATATCTGGAGTCATTTTTGGTTATTATAATTTGGGGGTGCTACTGGCATCTAGTGGATAGAGGTCAGGGATGCTGCCAAATATCCCACCATGCACAGGGCAACCCCCCAAAACAAAGACTTATGTGATCTACAATGCCAAGAATGAAAGCTTGTGCCAGTAATTGCCTAACAGTGAAAGATAAAAAATCATTAGTATCTCTGAGACTGATTCTGAGTTTTGTCTGTTAAAAAACCCAGTAATAATAATGGTGACACTGCTGCTGCTTCTCCTTCATCTTCCTTCTTCCTCCTCCCCTGCCTCCTCCTTTTCCTTCTTCTCTGGCAGTAAGTAGCCTTTTTGAGAGCCAGGCTTTCAAAATGTGAGATTTTCACATGTCTTATCTTCTTCAGTTATTGTGAACAACCAAAGGGGTGGTTGGTTTTTATCTATTAATACTTTCACAGATGAGAAATTGAAGCTTAAAGAAGTTAAAGTAACTCGCTCAAAGTGAGAACTTAAATTCACATCTGTCTACCTTCAGAGTCTGACTTTTATCATGTGCTGGAAAGCACTGCTAACGGGCAACAGCCAGCATTCCCTGAATACTTACTATTAGCTGTCTGCTGTGATGCAGAGCTGTTTATGAGATCTTCATTTTTAACCATTCGCTGAGCAGATCGAGTTCTGGGAGTTTTCTTATTTACAGAACACCTAATGCACTGAAACCCACAAATCATTGGTGTGATGTCAAAGAACTGATGTGACTGAAATTTTTACTTTTCATAGCTGCTTTGGCATTTTTGAGGTGGCTTCAGAATGTGCCTCTTATCGCTAATGTTCAAGGGCACTTCAGATTTACCTCTCAGCCCTGGGAATCTGACCCTGATTTTCTACTCCAGCTGCACAGACTGTATCTTGATTTGTAAACTTGCTTCCTGAAGGACATCTTCCAGGGAAATAAATAAACTAATTAATCCATTAAGAATGTTTACAAATTCTCTTACCGGGTTACTAGAATTTTTCTTTCACCTTGGATTCATTCCAAGCTCCTATTCAAAGCCTACTGTGTGAATGTGGCTCCAGAGTTTTGAATCCCCACTCTAGTCCTGAGGAGAGATGCAAATGAACACTTGCATTTGTAATAAAATATTGTAGCAGTTGGGTAGAAGTAGGTCCTCACTTGGGAAGATGTTGGGAGTTCCTGACTGTCAGTGAGGCTGCACTAGCATTTTTCATGTTGATATTATGTTGTTCTGTATGTATTTATTCAACTTGAAGAGCATCCTTGATTTATTATATTACTAGTTTTTCAACATGTCAAAAATTTTAAATTTGTCATTCAGGAATATAAAGAGATTTGAAAGTCATTTGTTATCAATTCTTTTTACTCTAAGAGACAGATATTTTCATCTTGGGTTTATCTTCCAAAGTGTACTGAACAGGTTTCCTTTAGTGATAATCACAAAGCTGAAGAAGTTCATTACAGTCAGTAGATTAGACATTAGCTCTGGCTTTGTTTTACCTAGAGATTTTTAAAAACTCTAAGACACTGTACAATTTAAAAAGTAGGCAGGCAAAGTAGGCCAAAGAAATGTACAGTTTCTTAAAGTTGTTAAATTATTTTCTTTTACAAGACAAATTCCAGCTTAATAATTGGAGATGTATTAAAAGAAATTAAGGATGCTAGAACTTCATGAAAATCCAGGTGTAGGACTCTTGAGTATGGTTAGGTTTCTCTGAATCTGGAACTGGGAATTCAGCAGCTGCCATTTATGGATTCACCTTCTCCTTTGCCATCCTGAACATAGTATTACCTCTTTCTCATGTCAACTTCTTTCCACTACAAGCTTTACTTCCAAGCATCATCTGATTTACCATCTTCTGTGTATCTCTGTCTACCTTGTAACTTCTGCATACTACTCATAGTGTCTCTGCATTATAATTCTGCCTCCTCCACACCTTGGCCTGCCCTCGGTTCGTGCTCTACCTCATGACTTTTTACCATGCCTTTGTCAAACTCACTTTCTCTTGCATACTCCATATTTACTACTTTAAGTTCATCTAAGAGGGAAATTGACTGGTTAACCTTATCCTCCTGAAGGATGACTTTCTTGGCATTCAATTTCCAATCAGTCATCTGAATGCCTAATTTGGAAGGCATTGCATTTTGAAGAAAGAGCTTTGTTGGGCAAAATATTAGAATAACCTCAAGAAGATTGGGAAATAGAAAGCCACCTGGCCATAGATCACTTGTAGGTGACCTGTGAATGAGCTGTCTTTGGGCTGGAAAGTTAGGGCCTTTTAGTGGAACATGGCTTCTAGTACCCTGCAGTTACCAGGGTAGAAGAAGACAGGTATGATTAACAAGTCTAGAACAAACCTTTCATTATCAAGAGAGATTCATATGACTTCTTTTTTAATGTAAAGTGCTGTGGGCATGCAAGTAGTAGGAAACCAATGCCTAAGGGAGATTTTCAGTTCCATGTGTGTCCAGAGTATTCTACCTTTTTATTCTGTTGCAGCTTTTCTAACATTTATCATGTAGTCACATATGTTTAGTGACTTTCCTGTAGAAGCTGATAAATATTAAACATAAATTTTTATAGTATTCTCTTCTGGTTCTGCTAATGTATTTTTTTAAAGTCAGTTCAACATTTTACTAGGCTTATCGTTTTAATTACTGAAGTTAGCTTTTCATTCATCATGGGGTGGTTCTAATATTTTTGCCAAGCAGAACTCCTCCTATGAGTGACTGGACCTCCATAACACACCGCCTTCCAAATTCAACATTCAGGGTTAGTTGCTGGTTGGAAGTGAAATGTCAAACAGCTGGGTTCCACTTTGCTCAGTCTTTTCCTGCCTTCTGGGAACATAGAGAACCCTGGTTTCTTGAGTAGCTTGTTCTTCCATTATTGCTATGTTTCTTTAAATAATAGTCTAATTTTTATATTCTGCATTTTTGAAAGGCAATGCAATTCCTGCACCTTACTCTCTTGGTTTTTAGATCCTAAAATTGAGTAGAAGGCACTTTGTCCAATGCTCCCTATAGGTAAAGGGAATCACAGTCAGTTGTGTCATTTATATCGGTACAAAAAGTCTTCATGGATACAAGCCCAGTGCTCAGAAACCACTAAAATTGCTAATATATATTGTCTTTCTATTTTAATAGAATATTGAGATTTTTAAAGTTTTTTAAAAGTTTTGGGATAGCAAAGTACTCCTTAGACATGTTTTCATAGTTTTTTCCTTCTGGTGAGAGTAAATGAAGCCAGGTATAATATTAAACCTTTAGTGCCTTGACTTTTTTTTTTTTTGACATTTTGGTAGGAAAATAAAACTTAACAGAATGCTTTTGAACATAAAGCTTCATTGGCTTTCTTTTTTAATATTGCTTTGGAATTTGTTAGGTGCTGGTTTTGCTGTTGTCCTATTGGTCAACTCAATGTTGCTATTTATCCCCTTCTCCTTCCCCTTCGGCTTCCTTCCTTCTCCCTCCCTCCCTGCCTCCCTCCCTCCTTCCCTCTCTCCTTTTACTTACTTAAAAATAAAATATGAAACACTCTTTACACCGCTAGTACATTTTGTGAAAGGGCAAACTGATTAAATTGAGCAGCATAGAGCAATGAGAAAGACAGAGGCAAAATAAATAGAGACTAAGGTAGAAAGTGCATTAAAATTCATCCTTCTTTCCCTTCCCACCCACAAAAAACAACAACAATAAATCTAAACTAAAATTGAGGTACTTGTAGATATTGATGTGTCATTGTTCTAGTCAAGTGCGTTGTCACATTTCATCTGTGAGAGGGCAAACCACATTCCTTTATACTTGTATAGATAGCTAGCAAAGTCTGGCTTTTGGAAAAAAATGATTAAATTTCATCGATAAGCCTGCTGTTAGGCTTCAAGTTATAGACCTGATTGAGAAGATGGGCCATTTTTATTCTCGCGTTTTTACTTATTCATTCAACAAATATTTGTGGAGTTTCTTGAATATGCCAAGTGTTATTCCAGGCACCACATATGTAACAGTGAAAAAAAACAAAATTTCACATGTACGTTGAGCAGTTTTCTCCTTTATTCAGAATGTATTTTTAAATAGACCTTCATTTTCCCTCTGGCTACCTTGCATTATTCTAAAATTCAGATTGTAAATTAGTGGAATCCATAGGTTCTATTTCTTCCTCTGTTCCTGACCCTGGGTGACATCTTTCTGCTTCTGTTTTTCTAGCTGTTTCTAGAATGGACAGGTAATATCTCTGGAACATGTTAAGCCTCTCAGTGATGAGATTACCTTAAAAGAACAAAGTGTGGCTATTTGAAGGTATCAAACCAAACAGACCTTCTGAATCTATTCTATAGAGTCTAAAGTGATTTACATAGCTCTACAAAGAATGGCATCTGTTGATTAATGATCAAGTGGCATTTTAAAAAATAGTTTTGATGGAAAACAGATAGATAATAAGTGTGTCCACTCCAACCCTAATTTCTCCCTGACCACACAGATAAACACTTCTCTTTTTATGTCCTGCTCATATTTATTCTCTCCAGCCAGAATGACTTCTCCAAGTTAGCAACCTTATTTACTTGGTACTGAGGTATGGGCTAATTCATCGTTAGAACATGAACCAAACCACCTGGCTCATTTGGTGTGCCTTTAATAAAGCTGTGGTCCTTGGAAGGTTAGGTGTGTGAACTAGTCCCTCTTAATAATGAGCTCTTATGGCAGAAAGTCACATGCTGCTCTAGGAAGATGGGAGCCTTCTTCACATTTTCTGTTTCAATTTTCTACCAGAGTGCTTCTCATTGATAATTGTTGATTTCAAAGATAGTCATCGTCATTGCAGAAGAAACAGAAAAGAACATCTGCAGAAAAGGGCTTCCCCACCTGGGTAGATGAAATTCTCATTATTTCACTCTGTTTGGTCAGTGCATTTGTTTCACATACTTTGATTTGGGCCCAATCACTCACACAAGGTCATAAATCTAGGAGGTAATTAACAGTTGAAATAGGGGATGAAGGTAGCTTAAGAAGCTCAATCCCAGTTGCGTTTCTGAGAATACAAGCCTACATGCTGGGGATCTGGACTTAACAAACTCGATCTACAAATACATACTAATACAGTCGTTGTTAAAGCATTTTGGACTGTCTTACTTAAAAAATATTTCAGTACAGTGTAAAAACGTCCAAATGGAAATATAATTTATTTTAACCTCCATTTCTTCTTTTTAAAAAAATACTTCAGTAGTATAAGTTGTCAAAGAGCTTATTCAAGTAGACTGAAACATTATCTCTGCTGGAAGCATGGCGAGGTGTTTGGATAGAGAGGAAAGGCCACTGGACCTTCAGAAGATCTGGGTTTGAATTCTAGGACCATCACTGGAATTGGAGCTCTGATGTTGTAGAGGCTGCTTAAAATTTCTGAAACTAATTTGCGAGAATAATCCCAACTTGATGGGGTTATTTGAAGTTTATATGAGACGGTGATTGCATAGAAGGCACCTGAGAAATGTTAGTAGCTTCTGAGCGTTATTAGTATTAATCTTAAGGATAAAGGGGATAATTCTTACTGAAAAGAGCACAGAATTGAATCAAGGATGGTGTCAGCATAGAATTTTATATTCAGCAAGATAACGGGAACATGCCTGGCCTCTATTGTTTGCATGTAGTACAATTGTTTTAAGACAGATTTAGAGACTCAGCTGTCTGGTTTCATATGGCCTTCCTACATTTTAAGCTTTTTAAAAAGTCATTGTAACTTATTTAAAAGATAAGTGAGAACTTTTCTTCTCAGCTGTGAATGAAATCCTTCTGTAGAGCATAATAAAATGCCATTGGGTATGACAAAAGTTGGTTAGTGCTTTGTTTTTTTTTTTTAAGCTTAAAAAGCAAAAAGGCTACTTCAGCCTCTGTATCATCTCTGAGACTTCTGCTGTCCTTGCTACCCATTAGCATCCACAAAGTTGTGAAAGAGCCATGTAGTGATGATGTTTGAGACTCTTTGGTGCAGTATTAAATAGGCATCTCCCCCATTAGCAGATCTGTGCTGGCCTTGGTGGACTCAAACAAGGGAAAATAAATATTCTCTGGTGTTGAGTTCCTCAGAGACTACCAGGAAGATGAATTCAGGCTACCAGAAGATGAATTAGGATATGAAGTGACAAGTAGAGTGAAGATGCAGAACTTGCTGTGATCCCAGGACTCCCTTCAGTGGAACTTCTGTGCTGAGAATACTAATGGCCTATTTTCACATGTATGACTCTTCCGGGAATGACCACCTGGAATTCTACCTCTTTCCCTCCCATGTATGCAGGTAAACAGGAGTGGACTTACATACACTAGTGTCATTGTAGAAGGAATATAGGATGAGCTCTAATTTACTCAAACCAAACAAAAAAAAGTAAAACATTTGCAAATTTTACTATTTTAACTATTGATGGCAACAAATTATTTGAAGTGTAGTTCACAACAAATACGTAACAAGTCATGGCTTTGTAAATGAAAGCCACAGGGCAATGAATATAACCATTTAATTTTAATTTTTAAAAATCGTATCTTGCTTATATAATAGAAATAAACACAAATGCTTCCTTTGAAATTAGAGTTTTCTGATTATAAACTTTGAAGTGCATTTAAAATAGATGACTGGGATTTAAGTCTAAGTGTAGTATGGCTTTAAGGTTAAAAAGTTTCCAAATATTTAAAATTTTTCTATATGATTATTGCCCCCACACTGAGGATTTCTGTGTGTTGTTTCAGAGGCCAGAGCATCTTATAAAGAATAAATATTACTCTCTATTTCTAGTTTCAATGAACCTTTGACCCAATAAGAGAAAAGATGACATGGTAAAGAAAAGGGCACTGTAAGTGACATAGAGTCTAGTCCTAGGGCTGAGTGTGTGACCTTGGATGAGGCATTTCACTCTGAATTTCCATCTACTGTTTTGTTTTCTTTTGTTTGTTAGTTTGTTTGAGACAGGGTCTTACTCTGGTTGCTCAGGCTGGAGTGAAATGGCACAATCATGGCTCATAACAGCCTTTACCTCCTGGGCTCAGGGGATTCTCTCTTCTTCTACCTCAGCCTCCAAGGTAGCTGGGACTACAGGTGCACACTACCATGCCTAGCTAATTTCTTGTATTTTTAGTAGAGATGTGGTTTCACCATGTTGCCCAGGCTGGTCTCGAACTCCTGGACTCAAGCAGTCTACCTGCCTTGGCCTCCCAAAGTGCTGGGATTACAGGTGTGAGCCACTGCGCCTGGACTCCATTTACTGTTTTCTAAATTATTACAACATGAATTAGGTGATTGCAGAGACCCCTTTTATCTAAAACACTCATACTGTGAGTTGGCTCATCCATTTCTAATTTCCATTTGAGTATTTTAATGAGGGTGTAAAATATAAACAACAACAAAACAAAACAAAAACACATTGCTCCTGGGAGGTTCAAATGCATTTTGGAAAAACAAATTAGCAACACTATAACAGATTATGAACATCTTATATTGGACTCAGAGACCCAGTTGATTTTCTTATGACTGATAGTTTTGGCAATTGCAAGAGAAAGCCAGCCACTGAGTTTTAAACTGTCATAACCAAACCTACCTACTGTGGCTTCTCAGCTGTTTCTGTTTAGTGTGGAAATCTAATGTAGCTGCAAACTACTGCTGATTTTTATTAAGTTGAAGTCTGGAACTTCCCCTTGTAATGATAGAAAAGCACACTTTCAATTAAAGGAAAACTGCCAAAGTTCTGAAATTCATTTATTTTATTATTACTTGGTTTGACCCTAGCAATGGGAGATCAAGCAAACTAGATAGGTTTGACAGTTCTAAGGTCACAAGTTCAATTTCCTCACAAGTTGTTTCCAGATCAAATTCACTGCAAATCATATAACCCTTCACCTTTTGATATAGAATATTTTATGGAATTGTGGATCACATTGGGGTCATCCTAATAATCACTTTGGGGCTGGGAAAATGACAGGTAAGTCAGGCCAGGCAAAGGGATTCAGTGAGCAAGTCTGGGAAGCAGTATGTGGCTTGTCAGAGGAGGAACATGGTCTTGCTTCTCTATAGTAGAGTCAGAGTATGCTGGAGAAAGCCTACTCTGGCTTGCAGAAGCCAATTGTTAAATTTTTAGAATTTCAAAAGCTGGTTGTTATACCATTGGCAGCATGAAACTGGCCGTGGTGGGATTATTCACACTACAAATACTGGTGGATTATCCAATTGGGGCTTTTTTTTTTTCTTTAGAGACCCAGTTAAATATTTGCCAGCGAAACACTGAGTAGACTCCAGTTAACTTTTTTATTTCAAGCTCTTTGGCCATCTGTGTATTATTTATTTTTTATAAACAAAACTTGCTGAAAACAATTGTATGAAAGAAAAGTCAGGTGTTTCCAGAACTGATCGTCTGATTGGTAATACAGCTCATTTGATCATCCAGATAACAAAAATGTTTATTTAAATAGCAGTTGTTCCTACTCTTTCCTTGTCATGCTTTTCTTTAGTTTAAATTTATTTCTTCATGTTCAAACATGTTTATCTTTGTATTTCTTTCTTATGCAGCGTACAAAGCTCACTTGAGTATCTGGTTGGATCAACTTTATAGAATCTGTAGCATAATGAGTCCATAATTTGTGATTTCCTAGTGCCAAACACCCAAGATATTTGAGGACTCTAGGTAGAAAACGGGAACAAATTAACAGTTATTTTTTAGATATGATAAACTCAAACAGTGCACCTCAAAATTAAGAGTCAATTTTTTTTAAAAAAAGTAAATTAGGGAGCTAAAATCTATGATGTGAACTCTTAAAGATGAATATATGTGAATATGGAAAGGTATTCCTGTTTCTATTATGATCAAAATGAGCAGAAGGTGCTAAAGTGAGCATGTACTGCATAAGTGCAGTATTCACATGCAATGATTTTTTTTAAATATAGTGTTTTGCATTTCATGTTTTTTTGACAATGCATGTCAATAGTTGTACTCAAAAGTGTGGTAAGAGAAGACTGGCAAGGAATTGTGGTGGGCCAATGTCAAATATTTCCATGTGGTGTAATTTAGGGCTATACTTTTGAGAGGAACTCTTATTTGGGTGCATCATGGGAAATGAAAACCTCCCAAGGAGACAGGGGCTAAAATAGTTAAACAGCATGCCTAGTAAGTTAACATAGTAATGAAAGGAAAGAACCAAATTAACTGATTCTTTGGTTGTATAACATAACCTGGATCAAATGCATCAGGATGGTCTGTCAGTTGACAATTCTTCAGTAGATCTTCATATTAGAGCTGCTGATTTACCAGGAGAGAAGAAATTTTCTTGTCATTTTGTTGATAAGAAATCAACCAGTTTGAGTTCCTAATACAGATGTAGTAGAGGTGGCATGCTATACTTTGATGATCTCTATATATTTGTATATATGAAGCAGAGTAGTACTTTATACCATTTGAACATGTAACTGTCATCTGTGTTCTGTGTTGCCATTCCTCACATATAGAACGTGTATGTAATCAGTTTCTATTTCATGTCATATTCATCTGCATTTGCAGCATTTCAAAGATTAGTCAGAAACATCTTGGCAGAAATGGGAAATGCAGAGTTACTTATAAATTCCAGAACTACAAAGACACAGATCAAACATATGATATTAATAACTAGTTGGGGGGAGCATTAAAAATTAGATTATTTAGAAAGTTGAAAGTATTTGTGATCATTTTTCTCTTCTTGAAAGGAAATAGATGCTGAGTTTTGTGTTTTGTTTTTTTTTTTTTTCTCCCACCCTCACATTTCCTTTCTCCCCCTTTTTCATGTTTTGAATTAAAAGCTAAAGACAGGCTGAAAGGGTGTATATATAACTGCAAGAAGGATGTGGTAAATCATGGCAGTGGTTTGTGATCTCGCAGACATGGTGGTGTCAGAGACTGAATACCAAAAGCGAATCCTCAGCTTCCAATGGATTTACTTGAAATCCTTCACCCTTGTAGCATATCATGGGTAATAGCATATCATGGATAATTACATTTTTACAAACGGTAGAGAAAATCATTTTGACACACACATAGTATTTTCCAGCCAGACCAGCTTTTCAATCTTTTACAGCTTTCATGCATTAAGGCTCATATTTTCTTTGTTTATTTAAAAAATATTATCATTAATAATAGGTTTGTTCTGTGGTCAACTTCTGAATAGAAAATACTAAGAAAGACCCCTTTTTTTCCTGTTGCCCCCAAGTCAAACATTTGATACCTTTTCCTTTGTAGAAGTTTGGGCTACTCATGTTTTTGATTAAGGAAAGTTATGACAACCAAATTTTCATGGAGATTTTTAAGAGCTTTGGTCATTTTTCAGCTTATTGCTATGTATAATGGAATGAATTATGTTTGGTGGCAAATCACTAGAAAAAAAGAAAACAGGAGAAAAACTCACAGGAGAAATACTGTCATTGATTTCTTTGCTACCATACTACGGTCCAATAAAGTGAATTCTGGCTGCATGAACCTAGAAAAGGCTGTTCCCACTAGCCATTCACCTGCATCAAAATTCCAGGGAACAGAAAAAAATTGGGGGACAATATTCTCTTTTCTTAACCCTTTCTGATCAAATGTGGTATTTCATTTTGAAAATGAGATTAATTCCCCTAAGGCTTTTGAAACTTTAATAATACACAATAAATAAAATCATATCTAATAACTCAACAGTTTCATTTGGCACCATCCTCTAGATGTACTGCAACTGCGGAAACATAAATACTTGCAGGCTTCAAAAGCCCCATTTCTATTTGCTAAATAAACTTGGCTGGCTTAACATTCCTCTGTGTACCGTCATTAATACAATCTACTTTGACAGCATTTAATTAAAGTGCTTTTTCTCTATTAAATTCATTAAAAGTTCTCCCCCACTCCCCAATGTATAACTGAGTTCCAGATGCTGAGTGGCAAGGACCTATAAGCCTCGCTTTAAATAACTTCTCATTTCTCTTTGTAAAGTGTTTATTACATTCAATTTAGAAACTGTTAAATATGGCTTAGAAAGGAAGTCAGATTCCAAGACATGTTCTCTATCCCTTTAGCCATCTCTTTAAAAACAAATGTTAGTTTAACTCATCTGAATAAGCATTTATTATCTGCATATTTTTCTTATACTCTGTCAACACTACTAGACATTTAAACTGGGAGGTAATAAAGATATGATTTCCACATCAGGGTTGGGGAATTTGCATTAGTTCTAAGCAGGTACATGGCTTGAATACGTTTGCCTGCCCAGATTCGGGGAGAGTAAGCCTAGCAGTCTAGTATTAATAGGTTATTGACAGTTTAATGTCTTGGCACCTACTTAGCCCATGAAGTATAATAACCAGGAAGCTGTCTGATATGAAAGCCATCAATAGCATTTGCAATCAAAACCTTTCAGTTAATTGCTGGTTGACCTTAGAGATTTCCTTTAGGCAATAGCATTCTTAGTTTAGACCAAAAGGACCATATTGATTTGTAGAGTTTATTCAGAGATGATTATTTAATACCCATTGCTCCACTATGTGTGGTAAATTTTGCCTTTTCTCTTTCTGCCCTATGAAGTGTTTTTTTTTTAGCATTGCTTTTCACAAATATTCTTTTTACCAGCTCTACTTTCAAAATATCTCATTAAATCTGTTCTCTTCTCAGAAATAGAAAGTTTGGAATCTTGAGGGTACCCTTAATCAAGTGGTTTTTGTTTGTTTGTTTTTGTTTTTATTTTTATTTATTTATTTTTTTGAGACAGAGTCTTGCTGTGTCCCCCAGGCTGGAGTGCAGTGGCGTGATCTTGGCTCATTGCAACCTCCGCCTCCCAGTTTAAGCGATTCTCCTGCCTCAGCCTCCCTAGTAGCTGGGATTTAGGTGTGTGCCACCATGCCTGGCTAATTTTTGTATTTTTAGTGGTGACTAGGTTTCACCACGCTGGCCAGGCTGGTCTCAAACTCCTGACGTCAGGTGATCCACCCGCCTCGGCCTCCCAAAGTGCTGGGATTACAGATGTGAGCTACTGCACCTGGCCTACTCAAGTGTTTTAATATGATAATAGAGGTTTGATAGAACTCGTTGCTCAGCATGGAATTATAATTCCAATAGAGACCCTGACAAAGCTAAAAACTGTACTCTCAGTAAGGGTAATTATATAATGTCTTAAAAGCACCATACCCTAAAAAAATGTTGTTTAATGCCAAAATGCTTTTTGATTTCTGCAAGTATAAATGAAATGGCTTATATTTGGCCTCTAGATTTTCTTAACTTCCATTATTTATTTAGTTTCAGATGCATATTTTTAGAAGCAAATTTTGATAAAGTCTAAGTAAGCTACGAAGACAGGCAAAAAGCAGTAAAGACAGTTTGTGGCTCTAACTTGAAACCATTCTCTTTGCTTACTTTGGAATATGTGGTGTTGGAACTATAGAGGTTAAATCAAAGTGGGGGCAAAAAAATATATACATTGAATTAATTTTGTTACTTTTTTTCTTTGTTGTTTCTTTACAAAGTCTCTCTTTGTTCATTCTGTTCCAGAGAAAATCATTCTGGCATTTAATATTTGTTTTGGACAAGACATTCAGTGTTTTCTATAGTATTTTGTATATAGGCAATATTCTTTCATATTTTGCTCAGTTGAGATCCATTGACAATTCAGAATTTTATTGTGATACATATGATCCATTTTTTAACAAATACTTCTGGCTTTTATAAATTCTGCGTTGTTTTTAAAGGTTTCCTTTGTCTTATATGGATTCTCTCATTTTTATTTGTTGTTTTGCTGTTTTGCCTCCAGCAACTTTTCTTGTCATGGAAGCTGTCTGCTGCAGGCCCTTTAAGTTCTAGTGATAGTAGAAATATTTCTGCAGATTGGGGAGGGAGAGAGAGAAGCAAACTGATGAATATGTCAGTTTTTATCCCTGAGAATAGGAATATCCTAAATATTTCTTGAGTGTTAATAATTTTCAATCAGATTTTTTTTGGGAATTAAAGAACTGTGTGAGTCAGTATGGTATTTATTAACCTATGGTATTTATTAACCTGTATACAAAGTGTATGTGTGCATGTATCAAATTATTATAAACTATGATAACTCAGCTCTTTTCGGTAATAAGTGTTTTTTTAGTGAGTGCCTACATAGACTTAATACTTTATTTCCCCTTAGGACTATTAGATGTGTTCTAAATTTAAGGATGACTTTCAGTCTGTGTAATATGGCTATTGCCTGTGTAGACGTATATATTCATTCAAAGCACAGTGCCTTTACATTGTGCTAAGTTTAGAGTATGTGGAGGTGAATATAACACAGAATCTACCCTTAAGGAGCCCAGAGATCAGTGGAGAGGCAGATATGAGAGCAGATAGCTATAATACAGCGTATAAGTAAGAGAAAAGCACAAAAGGGGCACGCCTGCCCCAAACCTGGTGAGTTGGAGAACTCAGAAGGCTTCCAAGGAGTAGTGCTGCTCATGGCCCTTACAGATTCATCATCAGAGGTTTCCAAGAAAGGGTGACACAGCATGAGTCTGGGGGCTCCAGTGTAGAGTTGTTGGAGCACAGCCTGCAAGGCAGGGGCTGGGGAGCAAGGACCAGCAGGGGCTCAGGCTGCAGTGAGGTTACAGGGCCTTCTTGTACACAGAAGAGGCCTAGACCACCTGAAGGCCACTGAGGGCCTTTAGCAAGATGTTCGGTTGGCTGTGACAGGGAGGCCTGTTGGGAGGAAGTCAGAGTAATTCAGGCAAGAGATTATAAGAGTCTGAATTACAGCAATGGGAGTACATCTGGAGAAGGGAAAATTAATCCAAGAACTGTTTAAAAGGAATAATCAGCAACACGTGGGATCAACTAGATGTGGAGTTTCAGTTGAGGGGAAGGAGTCAGTGAGAACTCTCAGATCTTGGCTGGAGCAACCTGGGGGGTTGGTCTTGGAGCACCAATCAAGAGCGTTAACGATTAATTCCCTGCTAATGTCATTTGTAAGTATGTTTGTTTTGTACTGAGTTCTCAGCTATTAAATTAAATCCACCCCGAAGCGTATTCACATTTGAAAGTATAATAACTTGACAGTTCCAGTTTTTGAAGACGACCTACACAGGGTAAGCAAATATGCTCAGAAAAGCCAAGGAAACGTTGTGTGGAGACACAATTGGACTTGTTTTGTGAATCTGAGTAGATAAGGATGCTGAATGGCCTTGTGGGAGTAGCATGGTCCTCTGCTGCTCGGAGACTGGAATCTTGCTCGTGAGAAAAGGAGTCCCTAGTCCAGTTACTTTGCCCCAGGGAATTAGGAACTGAGATTTCTCTTCCCAGTGACCATCCTTGGACCCCTGGGAAAAGGAGACTCATTTTCTTGAGAAAGCCGTGATCTAAACAAGAGTGCCTGTCCTTGTTGGCTTTTCACTTCTCACCCGATATACCTGCCACAAAGTTGAGAAGCAAAAGTCTGTCCATACCTGGTTTCAGGTAGTAAGATCATTAATGTGGAGGATACAAAACCAATATTCCCGTAATGAATTAAAAGTGGTTTAGAATGGAAAAGCCTACCCTAGAATTAAGAGCCCAAACTTTTGGGAAGTTTCTACCTCACATATTTAATTTTTCCATATTATTTTTCTCTTGCAAGAAAATAATACCAAGAAAGCCAGTCTCTGATGAAATTAAATGAAGTTGAAAACTAAAGGCTATGTTTGATAAGCTCTCACTTGATACCTTTTAAGAGCTAAGCCACCAGGAATCTTTGCTGCCTCTCCCTAGAGATCAACGGCCTCTGCCTCATGGTTTGAGGCGAAAACCCTTCTTTGATCATTTGACTTTGTTTACCCAGTTTGGACTTTTGGGTATAATAAACTATAATATGTCAGTGGTGTGGTAATGCTAGATATTTTTTTTCTTTTACCAGAGTGGTTGATGATAATGCACTCCTTAAGATTTGCTTTCTATAAAAGGAATATTTGTACTTTTATGTGTTTGATTCACACAGTGCAGTTTTCTCAAGTCCTGTTATTAAGTGGTTACATTCAGAAAGCAAAAAATATGCTGAGGTAGTATTTTCTTGGTGAACATCTAATATTTTCACTAACCATAACTGTCAGATTGTTCTGACTTCTGAGTACCCCAACTGTAAAAATTATACAGAAAATGTGGCCTAATGTGGGATTCTAAATAGCCTCATGTGAGGCTTCAAACACATGGATTACCTTCTTTCATCTCTTTCCCCTGAAGTAAAGCATCTCTTCCAAACATGCTTTCTCCTTAAATAATTGAAGCCCTCTCTTTTAAGAAGCTGTAAAAACACTTCAGTTGTGATGTCACTAGTGCCATTGCAGTTATGGGGATTTTAAATCCTAAACTGGTTCTTGGCTGAGGTTTGTCAGGAAGGGTCTCTCTTTATGTGCTAGCAAATTTTGATGAAACTGGGTATCTGCTTTGTAAAAATGGTACACAGAGATAGAAATGTCAAAATCTCTTTATAACCCACTCTAAGTGGACATTTGGGAGAGAAACTTCCCCATAAAGTATTCTAATTTTTCCTAACACTTGTGTTGTTTTCACTTTTAATTCCAAACTTGAAATATTGAATAATAGCCTCTGTCATTTATAGTGTTATTCTTAGAGTCTAGTAGATTTTAGTTGAAGGTGTTTATTCACACTAAAAGAAATTTGTGCTAAAAACTTAAATTGAAACAGAATATAATTTTGTATTTTTCTCCATTAGCTAGCTAAACAGCAGTAAGCATATATTTGTTACATGTTAGACTCGGGGGTATGTGATTTTGGAGTCAGAGCTCAATTTTGTATATTTGTTTCTTCCTCTGAAGAATAAATGCAATAGTACCTGCCAATATTGTGAGATTATTTCATTCTTTTTAAGAAGTAAGAAAAACAAAAGATGATAAAGAGCTTTGAAAATAATTACAGGATTTAAATAATTACAGAAATTTGATATACGACCATGGAGTCATATTAAATAATCTATGTGTAAATCAGTAATAGTAATGCTTTATTTCAGTGAAGCTTACATAATTTATTGAGATCCTATGACTGAAAGTATACATAGATAATCTCCCCCCCCCCACCACACCCCTCCATATTATCCTTGTTTCTAAATCATCCTATTCTAAATAGGTATTTTCAATTTATATTTTTCATCACTAGATTTATAAATACTGTGAAGGGATTTGGAAATGGTTTGAATTCTGACTCTTTGGTGCTTTACCTTAGGAATCATTATTTAAGTCTTCATTGACAATTCTTGGCTGACTGAGTGATGTCTCTTCTTATTAAATGTATCTATTCTTTTCCTTCATATATCTTAAAACATTTTCATTTAAAAGGAATCAAAACTCTGCTCTGGTTAAATTTACTGGATGAAATGTATTTATCTGAAGTGGTCTCTATTCTATTATTTTAAGCTTACCTTGAATCTGTTTTAAAACAAGTTTCAAAGCTCACAAATCATGTGTCACTGGCATTGATGAAGTTATTTTCATTTGGGTCACATTTTTACTTCACTTGAGAATTATTTAGCCAGCTGGATTAACTATTTAAGCATTCTGATGGATCATGCTTAATCTGAACCCTTTGCACATCTTTCTTTCTTAGCCTTTTGCCATTGCTGAAGTATTAGAAATTTCCAGGTTGGTTCTTTTAATATCATTGGGATTGTGTGGTACCAAGTCATCCTAACCTTTCATCTTCCTCATTTAGTTACCTGGTTATGTTTAACTTAAGAGTATCTTCTTTCAGGTATGCTGGTGCAAAAGCCACTTTTCTTTGCAATTACACCCATGAAGCAAGTCACACATTTATTTAAAAATCAGAATCCTAGAGGTAACTGTTACCCTGCTCATTTCCATCTTACTCTTTATTCGTTTTAACCAGATGTAAGGTCTTTAAAGACACTTTAATCTGTGCCTTGAATTGGGTCTTCAAGAAATAGGCCTTTCCTGTGAATTTTTAGGCTAGGTTTTGTGTTCTGAGAATACTTTGTGAAGAGTGGTGGAGGAGTGTCGGAACAGGGAGAAATTAGTGCTTATGGATGTCAGGCAAGTGAGGGTGTGGTGGATGGGCTGGGGATGGTATCTCCCAGGCATAAGGACACATGGTCATAGCCCGGACTGTCCTAAAGGGTCCGGTCTTCCCAAGTCTTCTCATGGATTGTGTTTGTTGTTTTCGTGGAATGGTTTTGGTCATGTTAGCCCTAGATGATCAAATAAACCTGTTTCTCAGATGGTGCTGATTAAGGGAAAGGTATAATTGCCACTAGGTACATCATGTGTCCATGCTTTTCCTCAGGTTCTAACTGGAGAGTGGATTGTTTTCTATACTCTCTTCATAGCTATTTGATATAGTTCCTCATCTCCTTATATTGAAGAAGCATTTCACTCAGCCACCTACCTCTTCAGTATTTGCAGATTCTGGCCACTCCCAGCAATCAGATTAATGACTGTGATACTTTTTTTTTTCCCCCAAACTATACCAAAGCTGTTAGTATAGTTGTTCTCAATTTATAACCAAAGAGGAAATGATATAAGCCAAAGGCTGTTTTAAGAACCATGCTTCCTCCAAAACCCAAGTTTAACAGCCTATTGTGTCACAATATTTTTATGCTTTTATCTTTGACCAAAGTGTTTATTTTGAGAAACAATTATTAAACTGCATTAAAAACATACACAGTGTTCCAGTAGTATCTTGGTTACAATATTTAAAAAAAAAAAAAAAAACAGACTAAGGCTGGAGGAAATTGAACACATATTTCCATGTCAGACTTCCTACCATTTTGCTTGTTTGTATTGATTTCTCTTGACATGGTCTTCTTTTATTGACTGCCACTTTTTTTTTTCTTGTTCTCTTTCTCTCTCTCTCTCTCTTTTTTTTTAAATCCCTCTCCTATAGCTGTATGTGCTAAGAGCAATTGTAAAAGAGAACCAACTTATATTAAATCCGCCTGGAGTCAAAATGTAATCTAACACCTGTAGTCTGCAATTTGTCATCACTTCATGGATACTTTTTTTTTTTTAATAACAGATTTCCTGAGTTTTGACCTTAGGATACTGTGTAATCCAAATAAAGCAACAAAGCTAAACCATGGTTTTTTAATAAGTCCTATAATGTTAGGATGTGAAATTGCAATCATAAGAGCCAACTTAAGTAACATCATTTGAAGTTAGAAATAGTGCTGAGTTGTGTGTCTAGGAGAATATGTTTTGCCTGTGAAAATGTCTTTGTGTGATAAAGTCAAGAGACAAATCATAATGCATGTGTAATTTCTCCTACACTCTTTCCCTAAGGCTTTCCTAAGTGATTTTCTCCTACACTCTTTCTCTAAGGCTTTCCTAAGTGATTTGACTCAAGTAAGGATGTTTTTACTATTGAGTGTGATTCATGTCATCCAAAGTTTTCAAACTTTTTGGTCTCAGAATCTCTTTTCACTGTTACTATTGAGGACCCCAGTAATGTGTTACATTTACCAATATTACCATATTAGAAATTCTGAGGAATTTTTTAAATGCTTACTAATTTAAAAATAATTATAGATAATACACAGTCATCCCCTTGTATCCACGGGGGATTGATTCCAGAACTTCTTGCAGATAACAAAATTCATGGATGCTCAAGCCCCTTATGTAAAATGGTGTAGTATTTGCATGTAATGTACATACATCCTTCCATATACTTTGAATTATCTCTAGTTTACTTATGATACCTCATACAGTGTAAATGCTATGTAAATAGTTATTATACTGTATTGTTTGGGGAATAATGACAAAAAATAGTTGATACATGTTAGGTACAGATACAACCATTCTTTTTTTTTTCTATATATTTTTGATTGTGGTTTGTTGAATCCATAGGTATGGAACCCATGGATATGGTGGGCCAACTATAAATGCATATATGTAAATGATATATTTATTTCACAATAAATATATTTTCAAAACAGAAAAATAATAGAATGCCAATGTTTTATATACTTTTGCAAATATTTTAAAGTCTGACTTAATGAAAGACAATTGGATTTTCATAATTGCTTCAGCATTTAATCTAATACAATATGTGGTTTTGGTTGACGCTGGTGAGGCAAATCCAGCCTCAGGTAGATGTGTAATTACAATAGGAAAAAATATTTTAATCTGCATTTCAGATAATTGTGATATTCTTCTTTGATACTAGAGCAACATTCTACAAGTGGTAGTTTCTTAATGGTTAGTTGCAAAGTGGAATTGAATCTAAAACTATATTGATGAACTTTTCATACTTTTTCTTTTACCTATTCATAACTTTATAACATCATGCATGCATTTGGAAAATACTGGTTTACTGTATTTTGTAAGGTTATGCAGCCCTTACAAATGTTGGCACATTTTATTATATGACATATTTAAAAGCAAAACCAAACATATTTGTTAAATCACCACTGATATCAAAAAAGTTAAGTACTGGGAAACTATTAAGCATATGGTGGCCACTACAAGTTTTTCAAAACTCTAATTTTTGCTTGAAAGGTTAAAAGGTATAATTGGCAACAAATGCTGTCAGATATTTTTCCTGGAGTGATAGGCTCACTTTAGTTTTAAAACAATGTCAAATATGCAGATCTGAATAACCATGGTTTGTCTTTAGTTGTTCTTTCAAGTCAAATTGATACTCCATGACAAAGATGGGTGGCTCAGCTTTCAAGTCCAACAATGACACAAGTGCTCTTTCTCAAGACAACCATCTTCCCTCAGTATGCTACAGAAGTACTTCATATGCGCTTCCTATTTCTTCACACAGTACATTAAAAAGACGTATACTCAAGGATTGAGACTTAAGTAATACAATTTTACTGCTTCATCAAAGATGCTCTTAAATGAAAGTGGCATCATTTTTGCCATGAGCGTGTGGCAGTGAAAAATACAACTGCCTGGACCATTTGGTGCTGCTGCTTTGATTGTTGCAGGCCAGCATTTCCCACCAGTGCTTTCGTACCATCGGCAAATTTTGAAGTGTGGTCTATGCAATAGGCCCACGACATTGAAACTATTTTCATAGCAAATCCAAGGCATTATTTACCTTTTTGACTTTGCTGAAATTTGCAGATGGTACAAAAGCACTGGTGGGAAATGCTGGCTTGCAACAATCAAGGCAGCAGCACCAAATGGTCCAGGCAGTTGTATTTTTCACAGCCACAAGCTCACGGCGAATTTCAGCAAGGTCAAAAAGTTTATGTTTGGCTGGGCGTGGTAGCTCACGCCTGTAGTCCCAGCACTTTGGGAGGCAGAGGTGGGTGGATCACGAGGTCAGGAGATAGAGACCATCCTGGCTAATACGATGAAACCCCGTCCCTACAAAAAATACAAAAAAAAAAAAAAAATAGCTAGGCATGGTGGTGGGCACCTGTAGTCCCAGCTACTCAAGAGGCTGAGGCAGGAGAATGGCATGAACCCAGGAGGCGGAGCTTGCAGTGAGCCGAGATCGCACCATTGCACTCCAGCCTGGGCGACAGAGTGAGATTCCATCTCAAAAAAAAAAAAAAAAAAAGTTTATGTTTATGTTGTAAATAATGTCTTGGATTTGCTATGAAAATAGTTTTGATGGCATGGGCCTCTTGCATGGACCACACTTTGAGAATCATTGATAAAGAATGTCTTCCTAAGAGGATGTCAGGCTGTATGTATAGAAGGTGTCACCTTAAACAGACTGTAACTTGAGGCTCAATTTCATGTAACATATGCTTCAGAGGCAACTTTTCTGTGCCAGGTGCCATTTTAAGTACAAAGATGTATGTAGTATTTGAGTGAAAGAAATAAGAAAAGTTATCAGTAGATGTTCCTATTTGTAGATCTGTGGGGTGAAAAAGGTTTCTGAATTTGTTGCTTTTATAATAAGCATGTTGATAGAAAAAAATGAGTGACTCATTATACTCCTGATTCTTAAATACTCCTCACGTTTTGTAATAACTACTACTAATTGAAACCCTACTTATGACTTCAGAACTTTGCTGCTACATACTTAGCATATATTATCTCACTTTCCGTCCTAACACTACCAGCACTACAAGGAAGATTTTACAGATTAACAAGCACTGTGGCTCAGAGAGAGTAAGTAACGTGCTCAGAATTACAAGGCTAGTAACTAAGCACTTGTGGTTTTGCAGTAGAAACTGGATTTGAAACCAGAACTTTGTGACCTCAAAACTTCTCCTTACCACGTGTATACAATGCCATCTTATAGGTTATACAGTGCCCTAGGAATTTTTTTTTACACAGAAAAGAATTATATCCCTACTCTCAGATACACACTAGATATAAATTCCTGTAATTAGTGATAGCTTCTTTATTTTTTAAACATTATTTTGCTAAAAAGGAATAATAGCAAGAAAAGTAATAACTAGTTTTGCTGAACAAGAATAGTAACTGATCTGAAAGTAAAGAAGAGAGAATATGGGCCAGGCGCAGTGGTTTACGCCTGTAATCCCAGCACTTTGGGAGGCCAAGGTGGGTGGATCACGAGGTCAGGAGATCGAGACCATCCTGGCTAACGTGGTGAAACACTGTCTCTACTAAAAATACAAAAAATTAGCCGGGCGTGGCGGTGGGCACCTGTAGTCCCAGCTACTCGGGAGGCTGAGGCAGGAGAATGGCATGAACCCAGGAGGCGGAGCTTGCAGTGAGCTGAGATCACGCCACTGCACTCCAGCCTGGGCGACAGAGCAAGACTCTGTCTCAAAAAAAAAAAAAAAAGAGAGAATATGGAATGCAGCGCCACAGAACAAAGATACTGAGCACTAATTGTGTCCCAGGCATATGGTATGCCAATATGTAGCTCACAGTCCAACAGTGACAGAGACATAAAATAATTACATTGATATTTACATTAGTTATTAATCATTAAAGTTCTCCTTACTGAATGTTTGGGCCAAAATTAATTGTCCTTAATGCTGATTTTGAAAAAAGGGGAATATTAGAGGGTAGAGCTAGGTTTTTGAAACTTTCAATTACATGATATTTTATATATAGTCTATTTAAAAAATAATAGCATGTATTCAATCATCTATTCAACAAATTCTAATTGAGTTATGCATAAGGACTTTCAACCAATTGTTGTTACTTTTAAGTAAAAAAAATTGTGTGTGTGTGTGTATATATCTCATATTATCTTGTTTGTGTTCTCATCTCCTATTAATGTACCTTAGCCTACAGGACCTGAAGCTTTGGGTGAGGCTTGTCATAGAGGGACAGACGTGACCACCTGGGAAACTGTTTTAACCTATTACTACACTGGATCAACCACCTTATACAGTCACCTCCTTAATGATTTCTCATATATATGTATATATACCCACACACACACACACACACACATACATACACACACTTTTTTTTTTTTGAGACAGGGTCTTGCTCTGTCACCCAGGCTGGAGTGCAGTGGTGTGATCTCAGCTCACTGCAACCTCCCCCTCCTGGGTTCAAGCAATTCTCCTGTCTCAGCCTCCCAAGTATGGGGGGAACCTGCCCTTGATAGTCAAGTAGGTTCTTTCCTATTTTCCCTAAGTGTCGGCTGGTCTGAGAAATAAAGGGACAGAGTACAAAGAGAGAAATTTTAAAGCTGGGTGTCTGGGGGAGACATCACATGTCAGCAGGTTCCCTGATGCCCCACAAGCCGCAAAACCAGCAAGTTTTTATTAGTGATTTTCAAAAGGCAAGGGAGTGTATGAATAGGGTGTGGGTCACAGAGAGCACATGCTTTACAAGGTAATAAGATATCACAAGGTAAATGGAGGCAGGGCAAGATCACAGGACCACAGGACAGGGGCGAAATTAAAATTGCTAATGAAGTTTCGGGCACGCATTTTCATTGATAACATCTTATCAGGAGACAGGGTTTGAGAGCAGACAACCGGTCTGACCAAAATTTATTAGGCGGGAATTTCCTCATCCTAATAAGCCTGGGAGCGCTACAGGAGACTGGGGCTTATTTCATCCCTACAGCTGTGACCGTAAAAGACAGCCACCCCCAAAGCGGCCATTTCAGAGGCCTACCCTCAGGGACACATTCTCTTTCTCAGATATGTTCCTTGCTGAGAAAAAGAATGCAGCGATATTTCTCCCATTTGCTTTTGAAAGACGAGAAATATGGCTCTGTTCTGCCTGGCTCACCAGCAGTCAGAGTTTAAGGTTATCTCTCTTGTTCCCTGAACATTGCTGTTATCCTGTTCTTTTTTTAAGGTGCCCAAATTTCATATTGTTCAAACACACATGCTCTACAAACAATTTGTGCAGTTAACACAATCATCACAGGGTCCTGAGGCGACATACATCCTCCTCAGTTTACGAAGATGATGGGATTAAGAGATTAAAGTAAAGACAGGCATAGGAAATCACAAGGGTATTGATTGGGGAAGTGATAAGTGTCCATGCAATCTTCACAATTTATGTTCAGAGATTGCAGTAAAGATCGGCATAAGAAATTATAAAAGTATCAATTTGGGGAACTAATAAATGTCCATGAAATCTTCACAATCCACGTTCTTCTGCCATGGCTTCAGCCAGTCCCTCCATTTGGGGTCCCTGACTTCCCGCAACACCCAAGTAGCTGGGATTACTGGCGTGTGCCACCACGCCTGGCTAATTTTTGTATTTTTAGTAGAGACAGGGTTTTACCATGTTGTCCAGGCTGGTCTTGAACTCCTGAACTCAAGTGATCCACCCGCCTTGGCCTCCCAAAGTGTTGGGATTATAGGCATCATCTACCGTGCCTGACCTTAAGTATATTTTTCTTGGAACTTTTAGTAGAAGAATGCTTTCCTTTTTTGGATCACAGTTTATGTTCTGTTCTAAAAAATGAGGTAAAATTAGACAACAAGTCAAAATAATTCTAATATTAACCCAAAATAAACGTGGATAAAAGTCATTGTGTTTGTGTTCTCATCTCCTATTAATATACCTTACCCTACAGGACCTGAAGCTTTGGGTGAGGCTTGTCATAGAGAGACAGACGTGACCACCTGGGAAACTGTTTTAACCTATTACTACACTGGATCAACCACCTTATACAGTCACCTCTTTAATAATTTCTCATTTTCTCTATAAAAGAAGACCACAAAGTGTTGGCATTTTATAAGTAATCCAGCTCACCCCATAATGATACAGTGAATTACATACTTTCCTAAACTTAATCATTCAAGATCTCACTTCCTTCCCTACAGGCAAAAAGCATTATATTTTACACATGGCTCCCAGCTGGTTTTCATTGAGGCCTTCAGAATCCATTTGAACACTGAGAGCTTTAAGAAGAGCTGCTTTATCTTTCTTAGTCAACTTTGGTCATGGTACCATTAGGTCTTTTTGTTTTCAAATTTTTCAGTTTTTGAAAGCAGAGAAACAACATGTGTCCATATTATAATTGTGCTTTATGACTGGGCAAGGAACTTTGGGTTTCATTTGCAGTTAATGTCTCTTTTGAGTATATTTACAACTTCTCATTCTTCATTGCCATCTTCATGTCCATTTATAGACATATGTGTCACATTTCAGCCCAGAGAGATTACAGCAAATAAATAAGAAACTTACTAGACTTTTAACTTTCTATTTTATTCCTACCCATAACTTATTCATCAGACCTTAATTGTTGGAAATAGGACTTCTTATTAAAAAGCTGTATAAATTAATAGGTCCAATTATTGTAGATACTCCATAAATGTTTGATATATGGATACACTTTTTAAAAAATTCTTTTAACCCAGGGCTGTTTTTAATATCATTTCTTTTAGATATGATGAACACCTCTGATGAAGAAGACAACAATCAGTTAAATGTAAATTAACCATTCTTTTGAGGGTAGAAGTGCCAGTGCATACTTCTGGCTGTGTTTATGACAATGTTGCTATTTGTAATACTCCGATGAAAATCCAGTGCTATATTACAAACTGAATTTTTCTTACTAAGTAATTATATAAATATTTTCCCATCTCTCTGGTAATAGTAGCAGTTTTCAGGTCTTAGTATATTTTTGGCTATCTCAGATTTTATGATTGAAGTTCATTGTGAGGGCTTTCCATTACCCTGATGGTGGAATGCCAAGCACTCCATGCTCTGGCCGTGTGGCTCTCTCAGGTGTCATTTTGCTGGAGCATGGTACTATCCAACAGTACTTTCTGTGCTAAGGGAAATGCTCTGTATTGTGCTATCCATCATGGCATCGCAGAAGTGACACAATGGGGCACTTAAAATGTGGCTGATGTGACTGAGTGAACGTTTGTTTGTTTGTTTAATTAGTTTAAATGTAAATACCCACATGTGGCTAGTGGCTACTGTATTGGGCGGCACAGCTCTAACATGCTGACTTTCTTGCGGTTTTGCAATTGTACCAAGTATATTCTTGCCTCGCAGCCTTTTTGCTTGCCTTTCTGTTATCTGGAATGTTCTTCCACATGGCTGGGCTTCACATCTTCACACCTGGGCTCCAATGCTGCCTCTGTAGGGAGCCTTCTCTGAGTCACCTTATCTCAAATAACTTCCCCTCCCCACAATCTTCCTCCTTATGCATTGCTCTATGTATTTATTACTACCTGATATTTTATTTACGATCTATCTCCTCTACTCTAAAGACTTTGTTCAATTTTTCTCTATATTTTACTCATAGAAGTCAGGAGACCATAATGTTTAAGGGCATGGGCTTTAACATATGGTTGAATAAGATATGCTTGACAAGCCCAGTTCTGCTGCTTGCAAACTCTGCACCTTAAACAAATTATCTACACTTTTGGAACTCCAGTTTTCCCATCATAAAGTGGGGGTAAAAATGCCTGCCTCTAAGAGTACTGTGAAAATTAATAACATAAAATATATTTATAGCATTTAGGTCAATGTGTGTCTCATGAGTAAGCTTTATATGAATGGTAGTACCTATTACTACTATTATTATTGTTATTAAAGCTACTTAGATATTTCATTACTGTGAACCTTGCCTGTCATACTGAAAAATCAACAGCAGAAGCTATGAAAAAGAAAGGCTTTTAAATAAACCATTTAGGACTCTCTTTACAGAAATGAATTTGTTGTCTAGATTAACTTTAATTTTGATGGAGAAAAATCCAAACCAAAAAAAGAAATAGGATGAGTTGATAGGCTTCAGTGTGCAAAGATCAAGAGTAAAAAGGAGTGGATAGTTACCCTTACAGAATTAAATATTCCATTATTTGGGAAAATCACATGAAGAGAGGTGTTTGCCTTAGGGATAAATAAAGGTCAACTACTAAGCCCATTTTTTTAAACTTTTATATCGAAATATGTTATAGTTTGCATACAGTAAAATGCACAGATTTTAATTGTACAGTTTGATAATCTTTTAGACATATACACATCCTTTTAACAAACAAACAGGTCAATATAGAGAATATTTGCAACATCCCAGAAGGCTATCTTCCACCCCCTTCCACTCAGTAAACCTCAGTGGAAACCCATTATGCTGGGATCTGTCAATGCAGGCTTTTCCTATTTTTTTCTACTCTTTTATATTAATTTGTTTTTCCTATTCTTTCACATAAGTGGAATCATACAGTTTTTGGTCTTTCATATCTGACTTCTTTCACTCAACAGTAAGTCTGTTTTTATCTATGTTTGTGTATATAGCAATAGTTCATTTTTCCTACTGCTCGGTTATATAAGTATACCACAATTTATTTATCGATCTTATTATTGGTATACACTTGGGTTGTTTCTGGTGATGACTAAAACTGCTATGAGCATGCGTTTTAGAGGACATAGGCATTCATTTCTGGTTTTATACAGTGTTTGTATGCATGGCGTTAGTAGGTACTATCAATGGGGATTTTTTTTGCCCCTCCACTGGGCCCATTTTGAAAAAGGGAAAAAGGTAATGCTGGAAAGTCCTTGGTCCTGCCAGCTTTTTCATAAATTGTTGGAAAGATGCTCAATTAATATAAAGAAGATCTCAGAAAATTATCATCTGACTGCATAAAGGACTAGTTTGGAAAGAGAATTTTATTCATTTTGCAGGGCATTCTCTTAGTTGGAGTAATTGTGAATTTTGTGACTTAAAATATTAATTAACAAAAAAATTATGCCCAAACTGTCAAATGAGCCTGGGAATGAAACCGCTTATAGGTCTCTCCATCAGCAATCAATGGCATGACTCTCAGGGCACTTGCTTGGGACAGAGACCAAATTTGATTCGTTCTAGTTCACTAACAGGGAATTTAGAAGATGTTCTGAGAGATTCAGACAAAACAAAAACAAAACAAAATAAAAAAAAACACCAAATCGAAATATCAGTTAAGTGAAAGTTCAGAAACTTTTCCTGTGAAGAAATGGCTAAAAGAGTTGACATTATTTAGTCAAGATGTGAGAAAGTGAAGAAAAGATGACTTGATTCTGTCCTTTAGATGGGAGGATTTTAGAAGAGGATTTGGATTGGTTTTTGTGCCTGGAGAAGACCATCTTATAGGCATTAGGTACTGCTCTCCTTTCACTCAGAGTACGTATACCACTAGAATAAAGTACTACATGGTATTAGGAAGGATTCTTAGCAATTGGCTAGAGAGGAAATTATGTTGTTCTTTTGCTAGGAATTGTCTAGAGACAATAACTCTCTGCCTGGAGTAATTAGAACATTTTAGGGGAATACAGATAGTTAGGACAGATAACTTTGGGAATCTTTTAATCTCAGATATTATGTATATTATGGTTGAAAGGGACTTATAGCCAAAGAAAAGTGTCAGTATAATAGAAAAAGCTCAGCTCCTTTGCTAACTTGTAAGACAGTTTCACTTTAGAGATGCCCATTTGGGCATTCAGTGTTTTGACTGCTCTTTCCTTACCTGTTAGAAGATGCTTGAAGATATAACTTAACCATCTTCATGTAGATGTCATCATGCTGCCCAACCCACTATGGTACATTGTCTGACCAGAAACTATATATTTCACTTTGTAGATAATTTCTCTAACTATTACTTCTCTTGAGAAACATCTTCCTAGTCTGTCATGGGCAGTTGCCTTGTCATTGTGCCCTGGAAACCTTCTTTATCAGACTGACAACTCCCCATGTTTGTAATTTCCAATTCGGAGGATTCTCCTCCGAATTGGAATTAAGAGGAGATGCTACATGTTTCCAGTTCAATCTTGATCCAAATAGCACCTTTGTGAGGAACTTGTCAGGATTCAGTTAATTAATCCATGTGAAGTTCTTAGAACTGCCTGGCACAGAATAAACATTCAGTGAGGGGTAGCTATTTTTACTGTTCTTTCTCTGTTTCATGTTTGGCTTCTCTGTACATATGTATTACTAGTGCTCAGTTCTAGGAAACAAAGGGGAGTGAAGCAGGCCAGTTGGTTGGACCGAAGGAGAAGAACAACTGCAATCATGCAGAAAGATTATAGTAACTTCAAAGTATAGTTTTGGAAAATCTCTTTAAATCTAACCAATGCACAGTGGAAAATCCCTGAAGAACCAATCTAATTATTCAATTAAATGGAACCGTTATGCTGACTTTTACTACAGAAGGCAAGCATAATTTAGAAAATGGGGCATTTTAATTCTCTTTTGTTTTCCAATTAGCGCAATTGCTCTAATGGGGAGTACTCATGCTTGAGTCTATGTTCTTCCAGTATGTACTTTGCACATAATTTCAGTCTCTCTCTCCCCCAAAATTGGAATCCTCACCTGTTGACATAGAGGTTTACTTATTGCAGTGCTCATACTGCCCAGATCATGGCCTCAGAGCAAATGTCCTTCTGCCATGAAAGTGGACCTGACCAGCACCAGTCCCCCCACCCGCCATCCCTGGAGCTCTGCTTTTCCTGCCGGGTATAATTAGGATGCTAAAGTAACAGAGCTCTCACTTTTTTTGCTGATGCCAGCTTACCACAACAGACCACATGAGTTTACTCTTAGTTGAAAGTGGTAAGGAAAATGCTAAGAACATTCATTTTAATTGGTCAACATTATGCAGACTTTAGTGCCACTGTTTTATAGTCCTGTGCTTAGGATTTCTTTCTGCCACTAGCCATCAGCTTATTATAGCAGATAGTCTTATTTGCTTCTGATTATCCTTTTTATTATTATTTGATTATTCATTATTACTTGAAAAATTTAAACCTCTTTTGTTTATTGCTACCTTATTTAGGTAACAGTTTCATCCGCCCTAATATTTGTTAAGTTCTACATAAAAGACTGACAGTTTCACATTGGTGGGAAAGTATTTTTTCATCATATGGCCCTCAAGACCAGGATGAATGACAGATTTTTTTTTTCTTAAATGCTTGCTTTGATGCTGATGTTTCATAGCTAAAAGACATGGATCATATGGGTAGTGTGTGGTGGTGGCAGGAAAGGTGGCAGGGATGGTGGTACGAATGGTCCTTTAATGTAACTAGACGTGTTTTCTTTGCATTGGTTGGATTTATTCCTCCTGAACTTTGGAAAATGTTTAATTTGTTATTCTAATATGAAAAAGATCCATAAAATATGAGAGAATAGTAAAAGGAGAATTGTGTTTTTTAAAAAGTGAACTCACTCTTCTTAAAAGTTTTGGGAGGATTTAGGAAGTTAGGCACTGACCTAAGTATAGGAAATGTGGTCTTTGCCTTTGGAGCCAACATGACACATTTTAGTGGGGAAGAGCACAGTAACCTTGTAATTCTGTCATCCAGCTGAAGCTGTAAGGTGTGGGCGATGGCTGCAGTTCCTCATCAGGACTTCATGTTCCATCTCCCCCTCCACAAAGTCCTTCTCACATAGGCCTGTGGGGAGAGCCTGGACTGAGTTCCTTTGAGTAAGCTTACCTAAGATTTTGCTTTTTAATTAAATGAGTGGGGAATAGGTAGAAATAAAAGAAAAATTATTTAAATTACAACTAGAAAACTTTAACATTAGGAGAAAAAAAACCCAGAAATTACAAAGTATATGCAAAACAGAGGATTAATTAGTTTATAGTGATTTTGAGAAGGTCCATCTATGTAAGTATAAAATGGTCATTTAAATTCATAATTTAAGAAACAGTTATGTCTTTAAATTAGTTTGAATATTTTCTCATTCTAAAAAATACATTTAAAATCAAAAGACTCAAAACTAGAACTAAAAGAATATAAAGTCATTTCTGATTTTACAAAGGATTGATTTTCTGGCTTAAGTACCAATTATTCCTCTATAACACTGTAAGAGTCATTATGAGGCTGATAATAATTACTGTCATTTATTGGATGTTTGCTCTAAGCCAGAGATGAGGCAAACTATGACTCATGGGCCAAATCTAGTCTTATTGGAACATAGCCATGTTCATTTGTTTTTGCAATAGAATAGAATTGAGTAGTTGTGGCAAAGATCGACCCTCCAGAGCCTCGAATATTTACTATCTTGCCCTTTCCTGACAAAGTTTGCCAATCCCTGATTTAAGACAAGCACTGTTCTTTGTAACAATTATGTCATTTAATCCTTACAACATCTCTAGGAGGTTAGTTTCTTATCCTACTTTTATGGATGATGAAATAGAGGCTGAAAGATATTAAGTGACTTGCTCAGGGTTACTCAGCTAAGTGGAAGAATATGAACTTGAAGCCATGATGATAGAGCCCATACTTTCCCCTTTGTGCCCAATTTCTTTGTCGTTAGCCTTCAGAGAGGTGGCATATCTTGGTGGTTACAGGTATAGAAGACTCTGAAGCCAGGTTGCTTAAAGTGAGATGACCTAAGGCAATAAATGACTTGACTTTGTATCTCAGAATATAAATGTTGGCAAATACTACTATTATGAACCTCCTGTTTTGTAGGTGAGATACTAAATCTCCAGAAATGCTTTTAAGCTTTCCAAAGACCTCACTTTACAAATGACTATAGCTTACCTCCAGTGCTAGATAGATAACACATATTTCAGAGGGCTGATGGTTTTGGAAAGGTAAAATCATGAGTCCAGTGTTCATTTTTTTCTCTCTTAATTATCAGGTACTTCATAGACAGCAGTCTCAGCCAGCCAAGGAGAGTTCCCCTCCCAGAGAAGAAGCGCCTCCCCCACCTCCTCCGACTGAAGACAGTTGTGCCAAAAAGCCCCGGTCTCGCACAAAGATCTCCTTAGAAGCCCTGGGGATCCTCCAAAGCTTTATTCATGATGTAGGCCTGTACCCCGACCAGGAAGCCATCCACACTCTTTCGGCTCAGCTGGATCTCCCCAAACACACCATCATCAAGTTCTTCCAGAACCAGCGGTACCATGTGAAGCACCACGGGAAGCTGAAAGAGCACCTGGGCTCCGCGGTGGACGTGGCCGAATATAAGGACGAGGAGCTGCTGACCGAGTCAGAGGAGAACGACAGCGAGGAAGGCTCCGAGGAGATGTACAAAGTGGAGGCTGAGGAGGAAAATGCTGACAAAAGCAAGGCAGCACCTGCCGAAATTGACCAGAGATAATGTGAACTTCTACTAGGCAAAGCAATACATCGGTCCAAGGATTTTCTGCTTTCATTTCTTTAAAAGTTTTTTGTTAGTTTGTTTTTGTTTTTGGGGTTTTTTTTTTTTTTGCTTTATTTTTGTCTTTTTATGTCTGTTTTGTTTTTCTTACCCTTTTGGACATTTCTTTGTTGCACAGGATACACCTATAGACTGAATAAGTTCAGTATTTCCGAATCAGACATCGCCTTGGCAAAGACACTAAAGCGTTACACTTTATCCCGTCTCTATGACTGGATCATAGTCATTATAATCACAGGAGACTCTGCCTTCATTATCCTTGCACTTAACGGAAGTTACATCAGGCAAGTTCCAGGATGAAAAGAACTATGAAATAAATGAAGGAAGCTACAAGTGTGTGTGTATATGTATATGTATATATCTCTATATTTACATATATATATTAAAATTGCATGGGACAGAGACTTTGCAATCTGAAAGAATAGACTGTGAAATGAGTTCTTAAAGAAAAGACTTGTTTATGTATTAAAAAAACCACTTCACAGTGAGTCGCTTTGGCTTTTTGATAAACTGCGGCCTGCTCTCAGGGTGGGGTGACTATTTTTGAATTCCTATTTATTTTTTGTGTTTGTCCCTGATTTTTTTTTTTTTTAATTCTATGGCTTCCTATCTGGCAGCTTAATGGGTAATTTTTGAGGTATGTATTTAACAAAATAAACGACACTGCCGAAAAAAAAAAAAGTGAAGTGAAAAAAATCAGGGCACATTAAAATGATACAAGTCAAATAAATCTTAAAGACACAATGCACACTTAAAATGACTCAATAAAATGACTTGCTACGTTCCGTTATTCAATTTGTCATTACTGTAGTGAACAGATGCATTTCTGTGGAATTCCAAATAAGTAAAACTGAAATTCAGTGCAGAGAAAACTTTGTCCATTAGTGCAAGTCTTGATCAAATGACATTTTGACATTGGACATATGGAATTCATAGTATGAGCCACATTTTGTTGTGAAATTTATTTACCTGCTTGTGGCTTCAAATCTGAAAATTAATAAGCCTGCTCGTTTAAAAGTTGTTTGTTGTTGCTGTTTTTTTTTTGTCTTTTTGTTTTTTACTAGAAAATAGTTCAGTGTAATATTAAGTTAGAAAAGAAGTTGCTGCCCGGTTAAAGGGGCTCCCTCTCAAATAAATCTCCATCCTTCCCTCTCCCAAAAGACATTTCTGATTTCTGTTTCACTTTGGGCTTCCTCTTCTTCGTACACATTCCATCTACCTAATCAAACATTTTCAGTCCCTGATCTCTCCTGTCCCTTTTCCTGGGATGACAGCCCTAACAAGAACTGTTTTTGAATCGTTGTGCAGCTCCAGGCAATAGAGTATGTGAAGCGATTTCAGTAGAATCACTTACTCATCCTAAAAGAAAACATTATCCCAGTTACCTACATCGCAATTACCTTATGTAAAGCAGAACTAATGCTGACTGGATGTTTAATGGGATGAGCATTAAAGCTGCAATCTACTATAGTACTCCAGATCTCTTTCAGCTTCCTATGAGAAACACCAGAAGCATTACTTTCCACTTCTACTTACAGTAATTGCAAGAGGAGACCTCACATTCAGGACTGGCCTAGTGAACGTAATCCATGCTTTAAACTGGCCATTAAACAGTCCCACATGGTTGGATTTTTTTTTTTTTTTTTTTTTGAGTTGTGCTTTCACGAAACCTTGTCAAAGACCTCATGCAATATCACTTTGAAAGTTATTTTCTGTTTACTACACAAACATTGTAATATAACTGTTAATACTATTTATATATTTGAAAGGTATAAAAGGTAGGAGTTAAAAAAAAAAAAACCTCTGTGTAGATATTAACTCAGAACTTACAATATACAGGGAGAAGACATGTTGCAATACAAGCTAATTCTAGCTGCTCAGTAACCTCTGGAGTTTTTAAAGGGACATTTTCCTGTACTTTTTCAAATAATGATGTTTAAAAATTATCTTGACATAAGCGTCATATACCTTTGCAAAAGGATGGTTGTTTGCAGTTAGCCCTGGCCCATCCTTCCTATTTCTGTAGTATGCTGCAGCTTTAATCAGAAAGTCCATGGTTGCTGCTTCCTGATCTCCGAGTTACTCTTTCCAAATTGTCTTCTTACACTGTTGCTGAAGGTCACTCTGTACACGTAATGGAAACTGATTTTGCCAAGCTCTTACAAGGTGGTTCATCTATCGATGGCATCCGCATTTGGTATCTTTTACACTTCAACCAAAAATTTATTAGGTATTTTTCAATGCTAAGTCTTGCCTTTTATTTTTTAATTTCACTGCCAAGTTTGCAGTGGTTCTAAGTGAATCTGTGGGCATTTTAGCCTGTGGTCTTGCCAGATCTTTGCGAATTACAATGCATATATGTCTATTTATTCAATATCTGTCATATAATATCTATTTGGAAGAAGAAACTTTCTCTTGTAGTGCCTCTTGACAAAGCACAATTTCCCGCCTTTTTTTTTTTTTTGTGAAATGAAAAAAAACAAATTGTGTTTTATTGCGGTATCAACAATGTGAATAAGGATTAACATATTGTAAATGTTCTTTTTTCCATGTAAATCAACTATCTTTGTTATCACTAAGTGATAATTAATTTTTAACTTATGTGCATTGTTAGGCTGTTAGAATTTTTTGGTTGTTAAAATAAACGCATTCAATAAATATGACTGTTTGTCAATTATTTTACTGGGCATTATCTGCTTTCCCACTTAATTTTTCATGCAGAGAGAGACCTAGTGAGTCTTAGGAAAATTTGTACCCTTATTTTAGAAACAAGACAGTGGTACCTGCAATTACAGATATATGAGTCCTGTACAGTGCATGGATTTAATAGCACATGTGAATGTATGTGTGTCTCTGTGTGTATATAAACACATGCATGCTCACTTCCTGGAGCTGGCAACTGGGAGAGACGTTTATCCAATCTTTTGTCATATACAAACAAAACTCAAATGTATAAAGATATATTTATAGGCTGCTGTTTTATTTTTCTAGTGAATATTTTCTGTTTATAATTAAAAAACCACAAATGACTGCGTGTCAGGAAACTTTTGGAGCACATATGTCCATGGTTAATGGACATAATAAAAGTCTTTTATATTTAGAGCTGGGGTACCATAATGTGTGCATGGAGGAATGCTGAAAGGATTGATGTATCTGAGAAATGTGTGAAAATGATTTTTTAGAAAGTGCTTACAATGGAAAAAACTGCTCAAAAGACTAATGTTAATAAGGAAAGAGCAAGTGCTTCGCTTCAGAACTGGCAAAAAAAAAGTAAATTAAAAAGTGATTTTGTTTTCTTTTGATATTGTAAATGTTTTTCCTGTTTATTTTTTTTTTCCATTTTTCTGCATTTGATTGACATACAGATGTAACTTCTCTTTCTTCCTCGGTTTCCCTTACCTTTTTTAACAGCCCATGAACCATGTAGATATGTTTTAATGATAATTTGTGAAAACCGAGTGTTTGCAGAAAGGCAGACAGCTTCAGGGTGCTGAAGGTTTTTAAAAACAGCTAGAGGCTCAACACAGGGTGAAACGTTATTTATGCAAATGTAAATGAACTCTGCATTTAGACTAAAGACAAAGAAGAAAAGCATTTGTGAAATAATGACTTTTAGCACAAGCAGCTTCCACATTCATGAGATTGTGTTTTAGGGGTCAAACTTCATCAGTGGGAGGCTCTACACACAGATGAATTGGTGTGCCTAGAAGGTGTCTCTGTGCTAGTGACTTCTATTTTTGAGAAAGCAAAGTAGGAATTTCTCAAGTAAAGTCATAGCATCTCAGAGCGATCACTTCATGGGTTGAGTTTTGTCGTGTGTGTGTGTGTCTAGAGGACATATGTTTCTTTACACTGTTATTTCCCTTTGTGAAGAGTCTCAAATAAAGACTTTAAATTCCCCCACATTCTTTCTAAAGGACAATCATGCTGTAATCAGACAGTAAACATTTATTAAACATGTACTCTATGCCGGACAATTTGCTAGAAATTGCGGTGACAAAGAATGTACGACTTTGTGCTTTCTCCTCAGGAAGCTTATAACTTGTTAGAAAGGCAAAATATAAATCCAGGAAAAATGAAATAATCACACAAAAGTTGTCTTCAGACAGAAATGTATTTGTTTAATGGGTGGTGCAAACACATGCTATGAATTAAACAGTTATTGCTTGTAAGCTAGAATGGTCTTAGAAGGTGGAACATTTATGATTAGGTTTAGCTGCATACAATAGAAAAAAAAAGCACAAAGTAATTATGACCCAACAAGTGTTTCTTACATGAAAGAAATTGCTGAGATAAGCTGGCTTCATGAAGTCAGAGACTCACACTTTTTCCAGCTCACAGCTCCATTTTTTCCTGTGTTCATTCCTGTGTTCCCTCTTCATAGTCCAGGATGATCGCTAGAGCTCTTGCTCTCACACCTAACTTCCAGGCACCAGGAGGAACAAATGAGTAAAGAATGACACACAGTCTTCCCTTGGTACTGTAGGGGATCGGTTCCAGGACCCCCCCACACACACATCCCCAATCCATGGATACCAAAATTCACTAATGCTCAAGTGCCTTATATAACAGTGCATAGTATTTGCATATAACCTTTGCATATCCTCTCATATTTTAAATCATCTTTAGATTATTTATAATATCTAATACTATTAGAATACATAGTAATACAATTAGTATAATGTAAGTGCTATGTTAATAGTTGTATTGTTTAGGGAAGAATGACAAAAAAAGTCTGTACATGTTCAGTATAGACACAACCATTCATTTTTAAAAACAAATATTTTTGATTTGCAGTTAGTTGAATCCACAGATACAAAGGAGCGACTATATTCTCTTTCTTCAAGCCCTATACTTGAATGCAAGGGAGACTAGTAAATGCTTCTAGCTGTTCCGTGAATTCCAGAGAAAGGGGGAGAGTGGATATTTGGTAGGCAGCTAACAGCCTCTGCCATAGAAGGTATTAAGAAGAATGTTGAAAATAATAGATAAGAGAAGGATAAGTGAAGAGGCACATTAGCCCTGCTGCTACTTCCTGCACCTTACATCTGTTCCTTCTCCTGAGTTCAAGTTCATTCCTGGCTAACTTTAAGGATCAGTCCAAGCAGCACTTCTTCCAGGAGGCCCTTCCCCATCTGCTTTGCCAGTGTGATACAAATTCTTCCATGCTCATGCTGCTTCCAGGGTATTCCACTGCACAGAGTTTGTAGCATGTTGTGGTTACTGTGCTAAATGTTTATTTCCCATGAACCCTTGAGACCTACAGCTGAATCCCAGACATGGAGCTCCTCAGTAGCTAGAAGAGTGCACTCAAAAATGTTGATTGAATGATTGTGTATTAAATATGTGAAAAAACACTGCATTCAAAGACATAGAGTCAGAAAAGAAGACACACTGTGGGAGAGCGAGCAGAGGAGCAGGAGAAAGGAACCTGACACTGGCAGAACTCTCCCAGGCTAGTTGTTGCTTTACGCTCTCACAGCGACTCCTCACAAATACTATTATCCTCAGTTAACAGGGGAAAGGAGGCTGTGCCTAATGCAAGGTCTCAAAGTGGGTTTATGGCTATTTTTCATCTATGTCTAGTCAATTATTCAAGACACACGCTTTAGGGTTTATGTAATCTTTTTTGATTTCTAGGTCTTTCCAAATTGTAAAAGTTGGGAAATTGATAAAAAATGATGGAACAGGATAACAAATATTGGCAGAAGTTAAGGATGTTCATTCAAATTTTTTCCAAACTCTCATGTTCTTAATCGACTTGTAAAATGAAGCAGAAAAAGCCAAACCTATTCCTAAAATGATCTGCCTTTAAGACCATTATAACTCACAGGTAACAGTTATTTTCTCTTCCAAATTCATGGCACTTGTCTGTACCACTCATTAAAAATAATAGAGCAGTGTTTGAAGGCAGCTTTCGTGAGGTTATTTCACATCTTCTGGGTTTATGTTACGGACTTTGGTGGGTGAATGTGGCAGATGATGATATTAATAAAGAAAAGCCCTAAACTTCGAAGGGAATTGGGATCCAGAATATCTGAGTTCTGATGGTGGCTCCACCATTCCCTGGCTGTGTAATGTTGGGCAAATTACGACTTTGAGCCTAATGTTCCTCAACTAAAAATTGGGCATAGTGACGCTCACAGGGTTATGGAGAATCCAGTGGCATAAGATGCTTTGAAAGTGGTAAAGTTTATGAAAATATTACGTTTGTCATCAGAAAGTGCCAAGTAGTGATCTAACTTTGATTAATTGTATTTATTAACTTTCAGAGGTCCTGATGAAATAAAGCAACATTTAAGCTTTTATATAGTTATTACAGACATATTTAATTAAGGCTTGTGGTACGACCACAAGAATGCCATGACCAACTCAATCTATTCAGCAAATATATTTATTGAACACCATTAGTGGCCTTGATTTGTAATGCAGAATCAAAGCAGTTCTGGATACATTTAAATTGATTAGTATATAAGATTTTTGTTTTCTATCACCCCAAAGAATGCCACTTCAAGGTTCCCTGAGAGTGAAGTTAAATACATTAATTTGTGTCTGAAATGCTTACCATTGAAAAGTGGACATTTATGAATTGGGTACATTTTGCTTTATTTCTACCTTCCACCCATCTTTTCAAAGTGAGTGGAGAAGGATAAATTCTAGGGGACTACATCAAAAGTAATTAAGAGAGATTTGGGCAATAGCTCAGCAAGTTTGGGGATGGGTGTGATTCTTTAAAGAGAACAGCAAGGCCTGAGGTCTTTGCATTTGGCCATGCAGAGAACAGGGGTGGGTGGGCAGGTGGAGGAGACATGGGGCTGTGTGGGGATAGGTGTGACAATGTGTCTTCTGAATGAGCATGTCTAGGACTGGCATATTGAGTCGGAGACAGGAACAATGAATGAAGGGTGCAATGAAGGGAGGTGATTTGGCATCCTGCAAATTCAGTATTGCTGGGAAATAATAGAGCCAGGTTCTAAAGCAAGGTCTGCATTTTCTCCCCAGTATCACGCCACCTCTCTTTTTGTATCCTAGAATGTCCTAGAAAGAATGTATAAACTGAGCATTAATTCGTTGACCAGCATGGTTTATATGTCATGATGATTTGACATCTCTTAACACACTTTTTCATAATCTTGTTCAAGTATGACATTTCTGATTGAGTTTTGTTCTGAGGGAAAGCTTATTTTTAGAAAACACCATGATCTGCTAGTACAACTGTCCCAAAGAATCTAGAAGTAGCTTCTTTGGTGACATTTAAAAAGGCTTAAAGTGTTACCTTCACATATGGGGAAATAATTACAAAAATATTCCATTAGCAATGTAATAAATAGTGCAGAGCAATGATTAATTAAAGAGATAACTATAATTTATTCACTATCCATTAACAGGCATAATCCCATGTAAACACAAAATAACACAGGTTGAGGGAATCAGGGGAGACTCAGTGTCAACTTTGAACTGAGCAATCCTAGGAATCTACCCTTAAGGAAAAGGTAAGGAAAAAATAAAATCTTTACAACTTTAATTTGTTTCTAGTTGATTGTGTGGAGGCAATGAGTTGTTCTAGTTTCTATTTTTTACTAATATTGCAGCTTGAAAAAGTTACTTTTCAATCCCTAGTTTCTTCATCCATAAAACAGGCCCAGGAACAGTGGCTCACACCTATAATCCCAGCAGTTTGGGAGGCCAAGGCAAGAGGATCACTTGAGGCCAGGAGTTCAAGACCAGCCTGGGCAACATAGTGAGACCCTGTCTCTTCCAAAACAAACAAAAGTATAAAATAGGGCTAATGACTTACATATTTCAAGGTTGTCATAATTAAACAAAATAACTATGTGGAAGCATCTAGCGTAATTCCTTCCTTCCCTTCCTCCCTCTTTCTCAGGGAGAAAAAAAGCAGGATATAATCAAATGTTACAGAGGACTTAAAAATAGTTCAGATGAGTTTCAGAGTAGGATTAAGTCTTACATTTAAATTTTTTTGTGTGATTTAAAATCTTTAAGGATAAAGGGCTCTTATGCTACACTTTCTCCTTTTCTCCTTCTCCCACTTTTTCTTTGATTCTCTTTCATTACAGTCCCTTTCTCTCCATCTCTCCCTTCCTCCTGTTCCTTCTTCCTGGCAAGAGCTATAATATAATTTTCTTTCTTAATTGCAAACAAAATGAATGAGGTGTTTTAGTAGCCTTCTGAGGTCTTCAAAATTAGATATTTAAACACTAATGACACCACACTTGCTTGTTTTTCTGCTGCCTCATTCTTGTTCTTTTTAAATGTATTTTGCTGATTCTCTTCTCTCCAAGCCTTTATGCCCAAGACAATCCAGGGTTCTTCCCTTCATCCTCCTTTTCCCAAATCTACTCTCCTTCCTCATCCAGCATCATGACACTAAATGCACCCAAATGCTGACCACACTACAATTTCTGTCTGTAGCCTAGACCTTTCCTACATCTCCAAACCAGTAGGTTCCACTGCCGATTCAACGCCTCCACATGCCTGGCATGCTTCACATGGCCCCAGACAACCTCCTCTTCTTCCCTGAACTGTTCCTCCCACCTGTTGGCAACTCCAGCTTTCCAGTGGCTTAGGCCTAAAGCCTTGGATTTGCCCTTTATTTTTTTTCTTTAACACAATGGCATTTAATCTGTCAGGAAAGTCCTATTGGGGGAACCCACCCCCAATATTTCAATATAGGTTCTTTCTATTTTCCATAAGTGTCGGCCGGCTGAGAAATAAAGAGAAAGAGTACAAAGAGAGGAATTTTACAGCTGGGCCTCTGGGGGTGACATCACATATTGGTAGGTCTGTGATGCCTACTTGAGCTGCAAAGCCAGCAAGTTTTTATTAGGGATTTCAAAAGCGGGGGGTGGTGTACGAACAGGGAGTAGGTCACAAAGATCACATGCTTCAAGGGGCAAAAAGGAGAACAAAGATCACATGCTCCTGAGGAAACAGGACCAGGGCAAAACCAGAAACTCCTGATAGGGGTCTATGTTCAGCGGTGCACATATTGTCTTGATAAACATCTTAAACAACAGAAAACAGGGTTCGAGAGCAGAGAACGTGTGTGACCTCAAATTTACCAGGGCTGGGGTTTCCCAATCCTAGTAAACCTGAGGGTACTGCAGGAGACCAGGGCGTATTTCCGTCCTTATCTCAATCGCATAAGACAGACACTCCCAGAGTGGCCATTTATAGACCTCCCCCCAGGAATGCAATTCTTTTCCTAGGGTCTTAATATTCCTTGCTAGGAAAAGAATTTAGTGATATCTCTCCTACTTGCATGTCTGTTTATAGGCTCTCTGCAAGAAGAAAAATATGGCTCTATTCTGCCTGACCCCGCAGGCAGTCAGACCTTATGGTTGTCTTCCCTTGTTCCCTAAAATCACTGTTATTCTGTTCTTTTTCAAGGTGCACTGATTTCATATTGTTCGAACACACATGTTTTACAATCAATTTGTATGGTTAACACAATAGTGGTCCTAAGGTGACGTACATCCTCAGCTTAGGAAGATAACAGGATTAAGAGATTAAAGTAAGACAGGCATAAGAAATTATAAAAGTATTAATTTTGGGAACTGATAAATGTCCATATTAAAATGAAATCTTCACAATTTATGTTCAGAGACTGAAGTAAAGACAGGCATAAGAAATTATAAAAGTATTAATTGGGAACTGATATATGTCCATATTAAAATGAAATCTTCACAATTTATGTTCCTCTGCCGCGGCTCCAGCTGGTCCCTCCGTTCGGGGTCCTTGACTTCCCACAACAAAGTCCTGTTAGCTTTCCTTTTAAATATATTCACAATCTCACAACCTCTCACCGCCACCATTACTACCAGCTTGATCACAGCCACCATCACTGTTTACCTGGAGTGTAGCAACAGCCCCCACACAAGTCTCCTGCTTGACCCTGTCACCTCTTCAGGATTAAATCAATGTCCTTACAATGACCTGCAAGGCCCTACATGATCTGACCCTTCTCTGACCTCCTCTCCTTAATTCTCTCTCCTCTGTTTACTGGGCTCCAGATACACTGGCTCCCTGCTGTCCCTGGAATACACTAGGCCCACTCTTGCCTCAGGCCTTTGTTCTAGCTCTTCTCTCTGCCAGGAAAGCTCTTTTCCCAGACAGCCCCATGGCTGGCTTCTTCAATTCCCTCCAGTCTGCCCAAAAATCATCTTCTCAATGAGAACTAGGCTGATCACTCATGTAAAATTGCAAACTCACCTGCCTTCTGGATTCTTTTTATTCTGTCCTGCATTTTCTTTTTCATAGCTTCTGACATACTCTATAATTTACTTATGTTTCATGTTTTTATTTATTGTCAGCTTCCTCACCCCATTGAAAACACCAATAGGGCACAAAGCTCTTCCCTCCCTTTCAACAAATATTTGATGAATGGGGTACATTTCATAGCAGTTTCCCTTTGTTGGATTTTGAAATTTTCCCAACTTCAGCCAAGATTAAATATTTAAATTGCCTTATAGGGATAAACTTCATCTGAATATTTCTGTAATGCATAATCAAGGTATTTGAGTTACAAGTGCCTTGACCTCAAGAACCTCCACAACTGACATTTGTAAGCCCCACACTCAGGTAATTCATAGTCTGTGATTCTGTGTTGTCTTGGAAGACAGAATCACAGAACCATGGGCTTTATTATCCTGCACATCCTCTTATTCAAAGCAGAAATTCCTTTTCAGGCATCCTTGGCTGGAGGCCATGCAGTCTTTGTTCTTTCATGACTAGGAACTTATGAGTTTGGAACTCAGCCCATTCTGCTTTTGGTTAGTTCTCTTTTCCCCTGTTATTGGTGCCATCTAAAGCTGAATTGACTCTTCTAGTAACCACCTCACATATTTAGGCTCATATTGAATATTGATTACTAAATCCTATAAGTTCTCAGGCTTTCTTTCTTAATCATGTGATACAGCTACTAAGAGAGCTTATGCTTATGTCATTTCAGACTGCATGAATAGAGATATACAGCTTAAACCAAGAAAGGTGATCACCCTATACTCTTCAATACTAATCAGGCCACATTGCAACATTGTTTTCAGTTCTGGATGACATATTTTGGAAGGATGTTGATACATTGAGATATATTCAAAAAACAGAGGGTGACAAGGATGTATAAGAGCCTAGAAAGTTTATCTTCTATTAATTTATTCTGTTAAATCATTTTTTTCATTTGTCAACCAACAAAGTAGATTTATGAAATGTCTATTATATTGAAGCCATTGTGAGGGAAATAAAATCAGGACCTTTAGTTGACAACAATAGAACTAAATTTAACTAGTTAAGCAGAAAAAAAAATTTACTAAAAGTTATTAGAAGGCCCAGAGAATTTCCAGGTAAGTCAGAAAATCTGGGTTAGACATTAGGATCTATATCTAAGATGACTCCAGGGGAGACAGCTGCTGCAGCACGGAGCACAAGCACCAGATCTTGGTCCCATGCTCCTGGGCACTGAATGCCATCTCAAAACCTCTGCCCCTGCTGCCTCTGAAACCCGGATGGCTCTGCCACTGCCCTTAGTGAAATGGAATTCACATGGTGCATTTTTTTTTCCATTCCCTTCCAAATAAAAGTCCTGATTGAAGGAGCCTAAGTCATATGTAAGGAAGGCTGGGAAAGTGCGTTTCTGTCTTCTGTCTTGGACTCATAGGTAGGAAATTCTCTAAACATAGAAAAAACAGACAGAGGTGCTCAGGGCCCAGAAAGTATGCCAAATGCACTAGACTTCGAACTCTTTGAGGAAAGATACTATGCCTTATTAGAACAACATAGTGTTGCTTTGAAATCAGAAAGGGCTGGTATCTATCTAGAAATAGATCTACTCTACTTCCTAGTTTTCAGTAATTTGGAGCTATATATATATATATATATATATATATATATGGAAAATAATACCTCCCTTGCAGTGTGTGTGTGTGTGTGTGCCCATATAAAGCAGAGTGCCTGCCTATTAAATGATAGTTTTCCTGCAATATCTTTGTATTCCCATTACCAAGGATGATTCCTGGTACAAAGCGTTCATTTTTAAAAAATATGAGACTGTTCGTCGAAGTCATGGTATTTGCCTTTGAGAAAAATATCAGTAGGTAGGTAATTTGTAAACCAAAAAATTCTAAAATCCAAGGTGAAATAATGTCGATCCACCGTGGATGGGGAAGTAAGTGTCCTCTGAGGTACTGATGCCTGCTTTTACCAGGAGAAACTAGAAGTAGCATCAAATAATACTTAGTCTTATTTGACTAAGAGTGACTGTAAGAGTGACTCAGTATGAACTTGATCAAGGGTAAATCACCTCCATCAATCATTCTTCTATATTCAGTTGGACACTACTAAATATTTCCAGATGGCAGACCAACTCATTAGATTATGCGGGAGAATACATTTTGTAACTAATTCCACCATGGACCAGCATCAAGTTGGGGTGTTTAATATCAGAAAGATTGTCAAACCTTAAGTGAAACTTGTTTACATCACAGACAGTTTACACATAACATTGCTTTGAAAACCTCTGCACTCAGATAGTAGAACAATGGGGTTTTAACCAGTATATATCTGCAAGCTTGCACACCTGAAGTTGATTCATGCAGATATCCTTGAGACCCATTCTGGTGGCATTCAGGAAGCTTACTGTACTGGGAATATTGGGGAGGCCTTGGCATCTTCAGCACCCTAATAGGATAAGGGTACTCCTGCCAAGTTCCCATCTGCAAGAATGACACTTACCTCTATTACTTTGTGAAATGCTATTTTGGGAATATAGTCCATGGCTGTCACTACCAGACTTTGGGACTTCTTGGACCAGTAATAGCCACTCCTCAGGCTTGGGGGCCAATAAGGACTTGTCAAGTTCATATTGGCAAATAAAGACACTCAACAAGCAATACAAAATATAAAACTACCATCTTTTCTACCATTATCACATCAAACAAAGCACTTTTAACTCCTCCCAAAGTTGGAAGGACATCATCTTAAAATAAACTGTAGTTGGGCTGGGCAGGGTGGTTCATGCCTGTAAGGAATCCCAGCACCTTGGGGAGGCTGAATCTGGGAGGATTGCTTGAGACCAGGAGTTCAAAGTTACCATGAGCTATGATTGTGCCACTGGACTCCAGCCTGGGTGACCAAGCAAGGCCCTGTCTTTAAAAAAATACAACAAAATAAAGCATAATCCTATTCAAGTGAGGAAAGTGAACCAATTTGCTGTGAAATATGTATGTCTTACCCTTTTTTCCCCTCCTTTTTCTGGGGAGCAGAAAAAACTCTGTCACCACCTAGAAGCTGACTGCAGATGACATCTAGAAACTGCCAGTCTGAGGACTAGGCTGAGTATTTACTTTCCCAGAAGTTCTGTCCTTTAAGTCAGGCACCAAAAGATCCCCAAATTTGCTCGGCCTTCTCAGAATTAACTCAATTGGGCTTTGCTTTTTCTAAAGGATTTTGCAGGAAAGTGCTGCCATGTATTGCCATTACATTTACTATAAACTATTGATGCAATGGTTGTCTATGATGCCTCAGTGGCTCTCAGGTGAAATTTCATACAAGAAATTTCCTTTTGATTTTAAAGTAAAAAAGATGATCATTGTTTCCCCAGTGGAATTTTGGTATGCTACTTTCTTTATCTGATAGTGAGAACAACTGAATTTCTTGAGTTTCCCTTTCTTGCCCTGGCCAGTAGGAGGCTCAGCATCAACTCTGATGTCTACTCATAACTACTGAATTAATCCTGTACTTCTAAATGAGAAAAAGGTGACAACCTCAAATTACCCAGAAAGCTACATTTGGAGAGTATAGGAATTTTAGTAGCAAGTCATTAAAAATTAAACTGAATACAATTTCTTCACACAGACAAATACATCCTTCTGGAGAAATCAAAGATTTCCCCAAGTTCATATTTGGGACCACATCATCTGATTATGTAGATTGTTCACAGCATGGGTATCTAGGTAAAGAGAAAAGTGGCAGCTCTGGTATAGGGTCTGCTTTTACCCAGAGGAAGTGACCTTTTTTTCTGATTAGTACCAAAGCGCAGAACGGGCAAGGAGAGGCTCGGCCCACACTTGTGCACAAGTTCATTTGCATGTACATCTCCCATTTCAGCATCTGCTCCTCTGATGTCACAATGCCACACCTAAGGATCTCATGATTTGTGAGCATGGAGCTCTCTGTGGCTACTTGGAGACTTGCATGTGGGTAGGGCTGAGCTACATGGCTGCTTCAGTGAACTTTGGCCAAACATAGCTTTCCCTGAGTAAAATTACCATCTCCCCACTACTCCCCACCCCAACACATCTAGGCTTTAATACAGAGCCCAAGACAAGAAACAAGAGAACTACCAGAAGCAATGAAAAATTGTTAGTCAGAACTTTTGACTGATTGGTGCCTCCAGTCTCCCCCAACATGCCAGATGTACAGCTTTTTACTGTACATAGTTACATATGTGTCCTTTGCATAAAGCCTCTCTGGCTAAACTTCAATCCCTAACTATTATATATTCTGAATAAAAGTGAAACATCTCAGCATTTGCAAAAATTCAAGATTTATCAACATATTGAGCTTTTACTAAGTCATGAATTCTTGATTTGTATTCACAGAGCTTTTACATATTCATAGCCCTCTTTAGCCAAAGATCTTCAATATTCATTTACTATGGAGTGGTAAGTATATATTATTCAACTCCATTTACCAATGGGTAAACTGATGCCCAACTAAAGGCCTCATCAGAGAAACCGAATAAAGAGCAAGATGCTCTTAGCCCCGCAGAGAGAGCTTGCTCCAGCTGTCTCCCTCCAGAAATAAAGGCCCGTTGCCTGCTTGTGAGTCTCACTTCTCAAGCATTAGGGGAATCAGGATTTTTCCTTCTGGATTTGTTGAAATGTCTTGAATCGAGTTTCTTCTTAAAGCACAGGGGACAGGGGACAAAAGAATAGCCCATGGGAAAACAAAAAACAAAAAACTAGCCCTCTTCCAAATTGCTTCAAACCCGTGATGCCAAAGGTTAATTGACCAGATTAGTTCCTCCTAAACTTGGAGGAGAACAGGTAGAAAGAATCATTCATTTGCTCCAATAACCAATTAATGACACTGATTGGGATGGAAGGGTCCTGCCTCTCCCACTTTTATTAGAGAAACAGAGGTCAATTTTCTTAATACCTTTTTAAATACAATCTATTCCTTTAGTTTCTAAGTATTTACTGAGGATTCCAGCTATATATTTACCAGGTGCTGACTGATGGGGTGTTTAAACATAAAAACAAAATATTTCTGGCCAGACCTAGAAAATTACAAGAGACGAACTCTGAATGATCCCATGAGAGCAACCAGCCTGTAACACATATCACAAAGGAATGTCAAGCCTTATGGTTATTTTAGAAACTGTACAAATATATATTAAGCATATTTCTGCATGGAGATTACATTTTGCAATAAATGTAATTCCTTCTTTTTTTTAAAGAATGTCATTATGGGGTATTCAAAGGAAGACTGTCTCAAAGGGTTAATTATTGGGAAAAGGACTATCTAGTTCCCTAAAGTGTTCATTTGAAAGCTGGTGGTCAGAAGTCAGTCTCTATTTCATCTCCAAAGTAAATAAAATAAATATAATTTTTCAGGATTTTAACTACACAAATGTCTGTTTTTTTTTTCAAAATGTGTTGCTCCTTAGATAGTGAGATGATGATACATGGCATTTTTTTTAATTAACACCAAGCACTAATATAAACTGAGCTCATGATATGATAAAACAGAGCTCTCCAATAGAATTTTCTGCAATAATGAAAATGTTGTACATCTATGTTGCTCAATCTGGTAGACATTCACACATGTATAGGGTTGCCTTATTTAGCAAAACAAAATAAAACAAAATTTTAAAAAGCAGGACACCTAAATTTGAATTTCTGATAAACAACATATCATTTTTAGTATACATGTGCCCTGTGCAATATTTGGCTCAATAAATGTTAGCTAATATTATTGTTATTGATAATTATTAACTCATTTTGTCAGTGTTTTACTGGAAAGGAACCTACAAAGATGTAAGATGGAAAGGGCAACAAAATAGAACTCTTTGACATGATAATGCAAAACTGTGTAATCAGCTTCCCATAACTTGGAATAGAATGGATTGTATTTTCTTCTGAACTCTGCTTGCTTTCAGTATTTAATAGTCAAAACCTTGATTACAGACCAAGATGCATCTTTAAACAGGTATTTTCTTCAGCATTAAACTGCAAACTGCATTTCCAGGATACTTCAATGTATGCAACAGGTGTGTTGCCTGAAAAGTTGCTTTAATTCAGTTTTACCTGAATCGAACAAATAAGGACTTACTCTCTGTTTAAAGGAATATGGAGAGGGGAAAATATATAGCTACACATATATATATGACAAGTTACCATATGTAACAAATAATATATAACATTTAGAACATTTTTGATATCTGTATTTAACTTATTTGGAGAATGATGTTTCAGTGAATGTCCTGGTAGGGTATAGAAGGCCCAGGATAAGTGTGTAGCCAAAGTGAGTTTAACAAAGGCCCTGTTTATAGAGGTGTAGTCAAAATTAAGGGAGCCAAGAGGGATGATGGGCACATGCTGTTACCACGGGCCTGAAAGGGCCAGGGAGTGGAAGGGTAAGAGGGACTGCATGGCAGGATCCATGGCCTTAGAATATTGGTGGCAATGTAAAATCCTTGTTCCATTTCTTAATGTTTCAAACTCCTGCCAGTTTCTCCTATTGGCCCAAACCAACCTGAAGCCAGAGTGCAAAGGGGCCTGGGGGCTTAAAATTATAGAAGTCACCCTTCTGGGTGCAGAACAGGGCAGTGGAGGGTGAGAAATAATTGTGAGAGGCAGAGAATAAGCAGCACACAGGATACATACACTTTACCTTTTTAAAAAAGTCAAATCACATGTTCATGTGTGTTATGGAAATGGTCACACTAACTCCCCATTCTTCTTGTGTATGGGTTTTCATCATTGAGTTAGTTTGGGAAATTTTATGGAGAATTAAGTCAGTCTTAGAATGTCTAGTCAGCCTTGTACATATAAGGAGAGTTGAATGTTGGAGTCAAATTATTTATATGGAACACAGACAAGAATTTTGCCCTACAGTTGTATTTTGTGTGATAGGAGTATTAGCCACACTAAAAGCAATTATTTTCACATGTTGCAATGTATCAAGATAACAACAGTTCTCTGTCTTATGTCTCAGGCTCATGTGCAAACACTCTTTCTGTTCAGAAGGACCAGATGGTTAAAATGAAGATAATTCTCACAATAATTGGTAGTTTCTTATAAGATTTTATTGGGGGGTAATGGAATATCTAATGTGTTTATGGAAATTTGTGTTACTGAATGCTGCTATCCTTCTCATTGTATAGTACGGGAGTATTTTTCAAAATTAATAAAGAATTCTTTGCTTGGTCAGGAACTACTGCAGATATTAGATAACAAAGGAAGTGGCCATGAATCATGGTCACAAAACTTTTAAAATTTGAGCCACTTAAAAAAAATCTACCCTGGAAACATTAAGGAAATTTCTTTGGCTTATCTACTCCCTGATACACACTTCTTATTTTGTCAGATTTTCCTTTAGAAATCATAACTCTATATAGTCCTAAAAATGTCCCCTCCATAATGAAAATGTTATGGTTTATTTATTTACAGTGCCATGATTAAGTGCACAGAGGCCAGGGTGTGAGACCTTCAGTAATTTATTTAACTTCTCTCTGCATTCATGTACTCATTGTTGAAACGGTTATAATCGTAGCATCAATCTCATAGAGTTGTGCAGATTTAATAAGTTAAGATTCCTGGCACTGGTACATCCACAATAAATGTTACCTGTTATTGTTATTGAAAAATTATTATTAGTTCATTTCATTTGTGTTTGAGCAGAAAGAAAACTGTAAGTGCAAAGGGCAACAGAATCCAGTTATTTGAGGTGGTATTGGAAGATTGTGAAAATCACAGAATCCTTGAAGAGGATTGTTCTTTCTTTCTTTCCTTTTTTTTTTTTTTTTTTGAGACGGAGTCTCTCTCTGTCGCCCAGGCTGGAGTGCAGTGGCACAATCTCGGCTCACTGCAAGCTCCGCCTCCCGGCTTCACGCCACTCTCCTGTGTCAGCCTCCTGAGTAGCTGGGACTACAGGTGCCTGCCACCACGCCTGGCTAATTTTTTTGTATTTTTAGTAGAGATGGGGTTTCACTGTTTTAGCCAGGATGGTCTCAATCTCCTGACCTCGTGATCCGCCTGCCTCGGCCTCCCAAAGTGCTGGGATTACAGGCTTGAGCCACCGTGCCTGGCCTGAAGAGGATGGTTCTTAAGAGATTGCCTACTCTTGCCTCTAAAGCCAGAAAACTTCAGTAGGTCACCTATGGTCTCTTAGCTAAAATCCAGGGCCTTTCTTGCTACGATGCTGTTTCCATTCTTCCACCATGCTTCCTTTTAAGAGTGTGCTAGTTCTCACTCAAACCAGCTTGCTGATTGTTAAATTTTTAGGAATGTTGTGAGGTAATTGCTAAATACAGCCATTATTAAACATTAAATTATACAAATTTACAATTAAATAAATTTTCAACTCCACGTTTGGTGGTATCATCTTGGCAGCCTAACATTGGCTATGGTGGCGGTATTTATACTGCTGAAATTGGCAAGTGCTACATTTTTTTTTTGAGAGATGATTGTTAAACATTTACCAGTACAGCATTGGTTGAACATTGATCCCTTTTTTTATTGCAGAAGTGAGATATTAAGTATTAAATTAAGCCAAAAACCGTTAGAAAGCTGTGCTGAACAGATGATTTCAGGGCAGTAAAATACACAGAATGGGAAATTGATTTTAACCCCTAATGAATTCTAATGAACAGCAATGCTAGAATACTGATCTCCTGATGTTCATTGATCCCTCATGAAGGGCTGTTTAGATCAATGAGTGAGATGCTGATGGGAAATCAAGGTTTTTGTTTTGTTTTTGACCAGTGCTCTTGCTGAAAACAGCAAGCACTAGAGAGAAGTAACAAGGAAGATTTGGACTGACCACAAAGGGATTTTATTTTCTTGTGGATCCCATGAAAGAATAATTCACAGAAGGCACACGCCATCTACAAGGAGAAAAGCAAGAGAAAAAGTTATTTTTGCTGAAGCCATGAGGTCTACACGCCCAGAGCAGCAAGACTCAGGAGAGGCCTTGCAGAGTCTCTCAACCTCACTGGGTGCTTCTCTCTGGATATGAGTGTCTTCTCCTTCATTGTGGAGAGGATAGCAGGCTTTAAATAGCCAGGAACATTGAGACCTTTAATTTAATGCTACATCAAATTAATTGCCTTGTTTATCTTTATTCACATTCTACCATTTGTTCCCAAAAAAGCTGTGGTTGGACAATCTCCACAAATACTCCCCTAGGAAGGGCAGGATATCTCAGAACCATTCACAGGTGATCAAGAGTGTGTGTGTGTGTGTGTGTGCATGCACGCGCATGCATGCACACAAGTGTACAAGTGCATTTCTTTTTTTTTTTTTTTTTTATTTGTGAGCAACATGGCTGTTTATTTCACCTGGGTGCAGGCGGACTGAGTCCAAAAAGAGAGTCAGCAAAGGGAGGTAATGGTGGGGCCGTTTTATAGGATTTGGGTAGGTAAAGGAAAATTACAGTCAAAGGGGGTTTGTTCTCTGGCCGGCAGGAGTGGGGGTCGCAAGGTGCTCAGTGGGGGTGCTTTTTGAGCCTGGATGAGCCAGGAAAAGGACTTTCACAAGGTAATGTCATCAGTTAAGGCAAGGACTGGCCATTTACACTTCTTGTGTGGTGGAATGTCATAGTTAAGGCGGGACAGGGCATATTCACTTCTTTTGTGATTCTTCAGTTACTTCAGGCCATCTGGGCATATACATGCAAGTCACAGGGGATGCGATGGCTTGGCTTGGGCTCAGAGGCCTGACATTCCTGCCTTCTTATATTAATAAGAAAAATAAAACAAAATAGTGTTGAAGTGTTGGGGCGGCGAAAATTTTTGGGGGGTGGTATGGAGAGAGAATGGGTGATGTTTCTCAGGGCTGCTTCAAGCGGGATTAGGGGCGGCGTGGGAACCTAGAGTGGGAGAGATTAAGCTGAAGGGAGGTCTTGTGGTAAGGGGTGATATTGTGGGGATGTTAGAAGAAACGTTTGTCGTATAGAATGATTGGTGATGGCCTGGATATGGTTTTGTATGAATTGAAAAACTAAATGGAATAACAGAAGGAGAAAAACAGGTATAAAAGGTCTAAGAATTGGGACGACTCAGGATATCTGATTAGAGAGTGCTTAAGGAGATTTGGCAGAGTCCTGCCAGCAAAGATTATTTATTTACTTCAAGAGTTAAGAGTGGCAGTTTGGGGATAGCACCAGGAGATATCAGCTGTGATGACTTGGAAAAACAGTGTAAACCGGCAGTGTAAACAAGAGCAGGGCATGTATGAGTAGTTGAGAATGGTGAATAGGAGTATGACTAGACAGAAGATAGTAAGGATGACAAGTTTTTTTTTTTGTGGGGGGGGACACAGTCTAAGTTGGTCTGTTGTCTGGAATGAGACTGGGGCCTAATAAAAAGGAGCGTCTATACAGGAGCTTAAATGGGCTGTACCCTGTAGCATTCCGAGAACAGGCCTGAATTCTGAGAAGGGAAAGTGGTAGAAGTATTGTCCAGTCTTTTTTAAATTGGTGGCTGAGCTTGGTGAGGTGTGTTTTTAAAAGACCTTTAGTCCATTCTACTTTTCTTGAAGACGGAGGACCATAAGGGATATAAAGGTTTCACTGAATACTAAGAGCCTGAAAAACTGCTTGGCTGATTTGACTAATAAAGGCTCATCTGTTATCAGACTGTATTGAGGTGGGAAGGCTAAACTGAGGAATTGTGTCTGACAGAAGGGAAGAAATGACTGCGGTGGCCTTCTCAGACCCTGTAGGAAAGGCCTTTACTTATTCAGTGAAAGTGTCCACTTAGACTAAGAGGTATTTTAGTTTCCTGACTCGGGCATGTTGAGTAAAGCTAATTTGCCAGTCCTGGGTGGGGGCAAATCCTCGAGCTTGATGTGTAGGGAAGGGAGGGGGCCTGAATAATCCCTGAGGAGTAGTAGAATAGCAGATGGAACACTGAGAAGTTATTTCCTTGAGGATAGATTTCCATGACGGAAAGGAAATGAGAGGTTCTAAGAGGCGGGCTAGTGGCTTGTACTATAGCATAACCTGCCTTTGCTGGTGTGTGGCGATTAGGCCTGGTGGAACCGCCATCAATAAATCAAGCGTGATCAGGGTGAGGAACAGGAAAGAAGGAAATTTGGGGAAATGGGGTGAATGTCAGGTGGATCAGAGAGATACAGTCATGGGGGTCAGGTGCGGTATCAGGAATAATGTGGGAGGCCGGATTGAAGTCCGGGCCAGGAACGATGGTAATTGTGGGAGACTCAACAAAGAGTGAGTACGGCTGAAGGAGCCGGGAAGCAGAAAGTATATGCATCAGGTATGAGGAAGAAAATAGATTTTGGAAGTTATGAGAACTGTAGAGAGTGAGTTGAGCATAGTTTGTGATTTTGAGGGCCTCTAAAACTATTAAAGCAGTGGCAGCTGCTGCACGCAGACATGAGTGCTAGGCTAAAACGGTAAGGTCAAGTTGTTTGCACAGAAAGGCTACAGGGTGCGGTCCTGGCTCTTGTGTAAGAATTCTGACCACACTAACTATGCCTAGGAAGGAAAGGAGTTGCTGTTTTGTAAGGGATTGAGGTTTGGGAGATTAATCAGACACGATCAGCAGGGAAAGCACGTATGTTTTTACGAGAATTATGCCGAGATAGGTAACAGATGAGGATAAAATTTGGGCTTGCCAGAACTAATGGGGGCTATCTATGAAGCCTTGTGGCAGTACAGCCTAGGTAATTTGCTGAGCCTAATGGGTCTCAGGGTCAGCCTAAGTGAAAGCAAAGAGAGGCTGGGATGAGGGGTGCAGGGGAATAGTGAAAAAAGCATCTTTAAGATCAAGCATGGCATAGCGAGTTGTGGAGGAAGGTATTGAGGACAAAAGAGTGTACGGGTTGGGCACCACAGGGTGGATAGGCAAAACAATTTGGTTGATAAGGCACAGATCCTGAACTAACTTGTAAGGCTTGTCTGGTTTTAGGACAGGTAAAATGGGGGAATTGTAAGGAGAGTTTATAGGTTTTAAAAGGCCATGCTGTAGCAGGCGAGTGATAACAGGCTTTAATCTTTTTAAAGCGTGCTGCGGGATGGGATATTGGCGTTGAGTGGGATAAGGGTGATTAGGTTTTAATGAGATGGTAAGGGGTGCATGATTGGTCGCCAAGGAGGGAGTAGAGGTATCTTATACTTGTGGGTTAAGGTGGGGGGATACAAGAGGAGGACGCAAAGGAGGCTTTGGATTGGGCAGAAGGGCGGCAATGAGATATAACTGTAGTCCAGGAATAGTCAGGGAAGCAGATAATTTAGTTAAAGTGTCTCAGCCTAGTAAGGGAACTGGGCAGGTGGGGATAACTAAAAAGGAGTGCTTAAAAGAGTATTGTCTAAGTTGGCGCCAGAGTTGGGGAGTTTTAAGAGGTTTAGAAGCCTGGCCGTCAATACCCACAACAGTTATGGAGGCAAGGGAAACAGGCCCTTGAAAAGAAGGTAATGTGGAGTGGGTAGCCTCCGTATTGATTAAGAAGGGGAAGGGCTTACCTTCCACTGTGAGAGTTACCTGAAGCTCGGCATCTGTGATGGTCTAGGGGGCTTCCGAGGCGATCGGGCAGTGTCAGTCTTCAGCCGCTAAGCCAAGAAGATCTGGGGAGGAGTCAGTCAGAGAGCCTTGGGCCAGAGTTCCAGGGGCTTTGGGAGTGGCTGCCAGGTGAGTTGAACAGTCCAATTTTCAGTGGGGTCCCACACAGATGGGACGTGGCTTAGGAGGAATCCCGGGCTGCGGGCATTCCTTGGCCCAGTGGCCAGATTTCCAGCATGTGTAGCAAGCTCCTGGGGGAGGAGGTTCTGGAGGAACGCCTGGCCACTGTGGTTCAGGCGTTTGGAAGTTCTTGTGTGCTGGAGATGTGGCTGGGGTTTGTCTCACAGTGGAGGCAAGGAATTGCAACTTTTTTCTGTTATTGTACACGTTGAAGGTGAGGTTAATTAAGTCCTGTTGTGGGGTTTGAGGGCCAGATTCCAATTTTTGGAGTTTTATTTAATGTCGGGAGCAGATTGGGTAATAAAATGTATATTGAGAATAAGACGGCCTTTTGACCTTTTAGGGTCTAGGGCTGTAACGCGTCTCAGGGTTGCTGCCAAACGAGCCATGAACTGGGCTGGATTTTTATATTTGATGAAAAAGAGCCTAGACGCTTCTGATTTGGGATAAAGGAAAAGGAGCATTAACCTTGACTATGCCTTTGGCTCCAGCCACCTTTTTAAGAATAAATTGCTGGGCAGGTGGGGAGGGCTAGTCATGAACGAAACTGTAAGCCAGACCAGGTGTGAGGAGGGGAGGTGATAAAAGGATTATAGGGTGGAGGAGCAGAGGCTTAGGAAGAATTGGGACCTAGCTCGGCCTTGCAAGGAGCAGCCTGGGGAGGAAGGGAGAGGTCAGATGGGTCTGTAGAAAAGGAAGATTAGAAAGACTCAGCGATGCTTGGGGTTGGGACTGAGGGGACAGGCGGGAGGGAAAGAAGGAAGATTTGGGACGAGTTGCACTGGGCACAGAGACTAGGAAGGGACTGATGTGTAAAAGAATGCCTGGACATCAGGCACCTCAGACCGTTTGCCTATTTTACAAGAATTATTTAGATTTTGCAGGATGGAAAAATTGAAAGTGCCATTTTCTGGCTATTTGGAACTACTGTCGAGTTTGTATTGGGGTCAAGTGGCATTGCAGAAGAAAATAAGGCATTTAGGTTTTAGGTCAGGTGTGAGTTGAAGAGATTTTAAGTTTTTGAGAACACAGGCCAAGGGAGTAGAAGGAGGAATGGAGGGTGGAAGGTTGCCCATAGTGAAGGAAGCAAGCCTAGAGAAAAGAGAGAGTAGAGAAATGGAGGGAAGGGGTTCGTGGGTTCTTACCTTCTAGAAAAGTGGGAAAAGGGATTGGGGCACAGAGATAAGAGGTCGGGGTGTGGAAATAAGGGATTGGGGTGCAGAGATATAAGAGGTTGGGGCACGGAAATAAGGGATTGGGGCGCAGAGATAAGAGGTTGGGGCATGGAAATAAGGGATTGGGGGTTCTTGCCCCATAGAAAAGTGGGACTTGCCGCTAAGGTTGAAGGAGAAGGGGTTGAGGGGTACCTGCACCTCTCCCAGAAAAGCAGAGAAGGAGTAGAGACAAAGAGAGAAGGGGTTGGGGTACTTGCCCCTTCCCCAGAAAAGCGGGACTTGCCGCTAAGGGTGAAGGACCAAGGCAGGCGTCCCTGCATGGTCTGACACCCTTGAAACGTGGGTGTATAATCAGAAAGGCGTCCCTGCAATGATTAAACACCAAGGGAAGGCTGCCTTCCCAGTCCGTGACTGGCACCGGAGTTTTGGGTCCACGGATAAAACGTGTCTCCTTTGTCTCTCCCAGAAAATGAAAGGAATTGAAATTAAGAGAAGGGAGAGATTGAAGAGTGGAAAGGAGAAAGTGGTTGAGGGACAGTGAGAGAGGTTGGAGAAGAGAGTAAGAAGAGGCTGCTTACCTGATTTAAAATTGGTGAGATGTTCCTTGGGCTGGTCGGTCTGAGGATCTGAGGTCATAGGTGGATCTTTCTCACAGAGCAAAGAACAGGAGTACAGGGGATTGATCTCCCAAGGGAGGTCCCCCGATCCGAGTCACAGCACCAAATTTCATGCGCGTCCGTGTGAAGAGACCACCAAACAGGCTTTGTGTGAGCAACATGGCTGTTTATTTCACCTGGGTGCAGGTGGGCTGAGTCCGAAAACAGAGTCAGCACAAGTGCATTTCTATTAAGATTCATTTTTTGTTAGTCCTCATCCTTTAAATATCTTTTTTCAGATTTTCTGTCTATAATCTGAGTGAAGTTAGAATGGGAACTACAGAGAATCAGTGAAGAGTGTGAGACAGACCAAGGAACAGATGTTCCTGGTGGATGGATCTAGAAAGACTTGTGACTCAAAACAATTGAACAGCCCCAGAGCCAGTGTATCACTGAAGGGATACACAGAGCCAGGGAGATCTGGCTGTAGCAGCAGGACTTCAGACATGAGATGGGTGCAGAGGCAGGATTCCAGTCCCTGGGGGAACTGGTCAGGAGAAGGCAGGTTCTGGTATTGGTGGGATGGGATTGGGGTGATTCATTATGACAGCCTGTGCCCTGAAATCTGACTCTCCAATTAGAATCCTCTATTAGGCATAACAGCTCTCTGTACCTCAGTTTCCACATGTGTAAAATGGGAATAATAATTTGTACCTAGATTATAGTTTTTTTGTGAGAATTAATACATGTAAACTTCTTCTGAAAGTGATTGGCTATTATAATTATTATTACTTGCTATTTGATGAGCACCGTGCCAGGCATTTTACATGCATTATGACCTCCAGTTTTCCAAAAATTTTATGAATTTAGAAATGTGTTCAACTCTGAAATAGAAAAAGCTCAAAAGTCATCAGACCAATGTTTCAGAGCCAGAAAAAAGCTAAACGCGCTAAAATATTAATTACTTTTCTTAGATCCACCAGAAAATTGAGGTCACAGGGCAAACCTGGGAAGTGCAAAGGGCAACAGAATCCAGTTATTTTAGGTGATATTGGAAGATTGTGAAATCACAGAATCCTTGAAGAGGATGGATCATAACTGGGAAGAGGAGAATACAGAGAATCACAGCCCAGATGAAGTTACTGAGAGCAGAAGGCACTGGAGCCAGTAGCTAGGAGGGACACTTTAATAATGTGACCAATTGCTGAAGGCTGAGTATAGACTAGCCCGAGAGTTACACACTCCTGGAGGCCCAGCCTTGGGGTGGGGGTGAGGAGTTTGGGTGTGGGGAGAGGATCCACTTTTGTGAGTTTTACTTTTAAGAGCTTCAGGAGGTTCTCATAATGAAGATGGGGAAAATTTTCCCTCATACTTCCAGCAGAAAGAGAGGGCAAGTAACTGTTTGAAATATGCCCAGAGCATTCTTCATAACACAGGCCTGCCCTTCAAGGGATTATTTTACTAGAGCCTTATCTGACCTGCATAAGGGCAATTAGACAACTCCAGCCCACTATAGCCTTTCTGTCTCACATAACTGCAGAAAAAAAATAAAGCGAAAAAATCCTTCTGAATATCACAGCTCAGGAACTCAAGATCACTAAGATAATTGAGATTTAAACAAAAAACTACAGGATGTTTCCCCTCTCCAACAACTTGCAATTATATCACTGGGACACTGGTATAATAACAGTAGTTTACAACTGAGAATGCTGTAAGACATAGGCTCTATTTAAGAAGGAGTTCTTCGGGACTGTTCCAAGATGGCCAAATAGGAACAGTTCTGGTCTGCAGCTCCCAGCGTGATCAACGCAGAAAGCAGATCCAACTGAGGTACCTGGTTCATCTCATTGGGACTGGTCAGAAAGTGGGTGCAGCTCACGGAGGGTGAGTCAAAGCAGGGTTTGGCATCACCTCACCTGGGAAGTGCAAGGGGCTGGGGATTTCCCTTCCCTAGCCAAGGGAAGCCTTGACAGACTGTACCGGGAAAATCAGGACCCTGCCACCTAAATACTGTGCTTTTCCAACAGTCTTAGCAAATGGCACACCAGAAGATTATATCCCGCTCCTGGTTCAGTGGGTTCCACACCCACGGAGCCTTGCTCACTGCTAATCCGAGATCGAACTGTGAGGTAGCAAGCCTGGCTGGGGTAGGGGCGTCTGCCATTGCTGAGGCTTGAGTAGGTAAACAAAGTGGCCAGGAAGCTCGAACTGGGTGGAGTACACCGCAGCTCAATGAGGCCCACCTGCCTCTGTGGACTCCACCTCTGGGGGCAGGGCATAGCTGAACAAAAGGCAGCAGAAACTTCTGCAGACTTAAACATCCCTGTCTGACAGCTATAAAGAGAGCAGTGGTTCTCCCAATATGGTGTTTGAGTGCTGAGAATGGACAGACTGCCCCTCAAGTGAGTCCCTGACCCCCGTGTAGCCTAACTTGGAGACACCTCCCCGTAGAGGCTGACTGACACCTTATACAGCCAGGTGCCCCTCTGAGACAAAGCTTCCAGGGGAAGGATCAGGCAGCAATATTTGCTGTTCTAAAGCCTCCGCTGGTGACACTCAGGCAAACAGGGTCTGGAGTGGACCTCCAGCAAACTCCAACAGACCTGCAGTTGAGGGACCTGATTGTTAGAAAGAAAACTAACAAACAGAAAGGAATAGCATCAACATCAACAAAAAGGACATCCACACCACAACCCCATCTGTAGGTCACCATCATCAAAGACCAAAGGTAGATAAAACCACAAGATGGGGAGAAACCAGAGCAGAAAACCTGAAAATTCTAAAAACCAGAGTGCCCCTTCTCCTCCAAAGGATTACAGCTCCTCACCAGCAATGGAACAAAGCAGGACAGAGAATGATGTTGACAAGTTGACAGAAATAGGCTTCAGAAAGTTGGTAATAACAAAATTCTCCAAGCTAAAGGAGGATGTTTGAATCCATCACAAGGAATCTAAAAACCTGGAAAAAAGATTAGACGAACAGCTAACTAGAATAAACAGTGTAGAGAGGACCTTAAATGACCTGATGGAGCTGAAAACCACGGCACGAGAACTACGTGATGCATGCACAAGCTTCAGTAGCCAATTCAATCAAGTGGAAGAAAGGGTATCAGTGATTGAAGATCAAATTAACGAAATGAAGTGAGAAGAGAAGTTTAGAGAAAAAAGAGTAAAAAGAAATGAACAAAGCCACCAAGAAATATGGGTCTATGTGAAAAGACCAAATCTACATTTGATTGGTGTACCTGAAAGTGACAGGGAGAATGGAACCAAGCTGGAAAACACTCTTCAGAATATTAACCAGGAGAACTTCCCCAACCTAGCAAAGCAGGCCAACATTCAAATTCAGGAAATACGGGGAACACCACAAAGATACTCCTCAAGAAGAGCCACCCCAAGACACATAATTGTCAGATTCACCAAGGTTGAAATGAAGGAAAAAATGCTAATGGCAGCCAGAGAGAAAGGTCGGGTTACCAACAAAGGGAAGCCCATCAGACTAACAGCGGATCTCTTGGCAGAAACTCTACAAGCCAGAAGAGAGTGGGGGCCAATATTCAACATTCTTAAAGAAAAGAATTTTCAATCCAGAATTTCATATCCAGCCAAATTAAGCTTCATAAGTGAAGGAGAAATAAAATCCTTTACAGACAAGCAAATGCTGAGAGATTTTGTCACCACCAGGCCTGCCTTACAAGAGCTCCTGAAGGAAGCACTAAACTTGGAAAGGAACAACTGGTACCAGCCACTGCAAAAACATGCCAAATTGTAAAGACTGTAGATGCTAGGAAGATACTGCACCAACTAACGGACAAAATAACCAGCTAAGATCATAATGACAGGATCAAATTCACACATAACAATATTAACCTTAAATGTAAATGGGCTAAATGCCCCAATTAAAAGACACAGACTGGCAAATTGGATAAAGAGTCAAGACCCATCAGCGTGCTGTATTCAGGAGACCCATCTCACGTGCAGACACACACATAAGCTCAAAATAAAGGGATGGAGGAAGATCTACCATGCAAATAGAAAGAAAAAAAAAGCAGGGGTTGCAGTCCTAGTCTCTGATAAAACAGACTTTAAACCAACAAAGATCAAAAGAGACAAAGAAGGCCATTACATAACGGTAAAGGGATCAATTCAACAAGAAGAGCTAACTATCCTAAATATATATGCACCCAATACAGAAGCACCCAGATTGATAAAGCAAGTCATGCGAGACCTAAAAAGAGACTTAGACTCCCATACAATAATAATGGGAGACTTTAACACCCCACTGTCAATATTAGAGAGATCAATGAGACAGAAGGTTAACAAGGATATCCAGGACTTGAACTCAGCTCTGCACCAAGCAGACCTAATTGACATCTACAGAACTCTCCACCCCAAATCAACAGAATATACATTCTTCTCAGCACCACATTGCACTTATTCCAAAATTGACCACATAGTTGGAAGTAAAGCACTCCTCAGCAAATGTAAAAGAACAGAAATGACAACAAACTGTCTCTCAGACCACAGTGCAATCAAATTAGAACTCAGGATTAAGAAACTCACTCAAAACTGCACAACTACATGGTAACTGAACAACCTGCTCCTGAATGACTACTGGGTAAATAAGGAAATGAAGGCAGAAATAAAGATGTTCTTTGAAACCAATGAGAACAAAGACACAACATACCAGAATCTCTGGAACACATTTAAAGCAGTGTGTAGAGGGAAATTTATAGCACTAAATGCCCACGAGAGAAAGCAGGAAAGATCTAAAATTGACACCCTAACATCACAATTAAAAGAACTAGAGAAGCAAGAGCAAACAAATTCAAAAGCTAGCAGAAGGCAAGAAATAACTAAGATTAGAGCAGAACTGAAGGAGATAGAGACACAAAAAAACCCTTCAAAAAATTAATGAATCCAGGAACTGGCTTTTTTTTTTTAAAGATCAACAAAACTGATAGACCACTAGCAAGACTAATAAAGAAGAAAAGAGAGAAGAATCAAATAGACACAATAAAAAAAAAGATAAAGGGGATATTACCACCAATCCCACAGAAATACAAACAACCATCAGAGAACACTATAAACACCTCTACACAAATAAACTAGAAAATCTAGATGAAATGGTTAAATTCCTGGACACATACAGCCTCCCAAGACTAAACCAGGAAGAAGCTGAATCTCTGAATAGACCAATAACAGGCTCTGAAATTGAGGCAATAATTAATAGCCTACCAACCAAAAAAAGTCTAGGACCAGAAGGATTCACAGCCGAATTCTACCAGAGGTACAAAGAAGAGCTGGTACCATTCCTTCTGAAAATATTCCAATCAACAGGAAAAGAGGGAATCCTCCCTAACTCATTTTATGAGGCCAGCATCATCCTGATACCAAAGCCTGGCAGAGACACAACAAAAAAATTTTAGACCAATATCCCTGATGAACATCAATGCAAAAATCCTCAATAAAATACCGGCAAACCGAATCCGGCAGCACATCAAAAACCTTATCCACCAAGATCAAGTTGGCTTCATCCCTGGGACACAAGGCTGGCTCAACATATGCAAATCAATAAACATAATCCATCACATAAACAGAACCAAAGACAAAAACCACATGATTATCTCAACAGATGCAGAAAAGGTCTTTGACAAAATTCAACAGTACTTCATGCTAAAAACTCTCAGTAGACTAGGTATTGATGGGATGTATCTCAAAATAATAAGAGCTATTTATGACAAACCCACAGCCAATATCATACTGAATGGGCAAAAACTGGAAGCATTCCCTTTGAAAACTGGCACAAGACAGGGATGCCCTCTCTCACCACTCCTATTCAACATAGTGTTCGACAATCTGGCCAGGGAAATCAGGCAATAGAAAGAAACGGTATTCAGTTAGGAAAAGAGGAAGTCAAATTGTCCCTGTTTGCAGATGACATGATTGTATATTTAGAAAACCCCATCATCTCAGCCTAAAATCTCCTTAAGCTTATAAGCAACTTCAGCAGTCTCAGGATACAAAATCAATGTGCAAAAATCACAAGCATTCTTATACACCAATAACAGACAAACGAGAGCCAAATCATGAGTGAACTCCTATTCACAATTGCTACAAAGAGAATAAAATACATAGGAATCCGACTTACAAGAGATGTGAAGGACCTCTTCAAGGAGAACTACAAACCACTGCTCAATGAAATAAAAGAGGATACAAACAAATGGAAGAACATTCCATGCTCATGGGTGGGAAGAATCAATATCATGAAAATGGCCATACTGCCCAAGGTAATTTATAGATTTAATGCCACCCCCAACAAGCTACCAATGACTTTCTTCACAGAATTGGAAAAAACTACTTTAAAGTTCATATGGAACCAAAAAAGAGCCCGCATTGTGAAGAGAAACCTAAGCCAAAAGAACAAAGCTGGAGGCATCATGCTACCTGACTTCAAACTATACTACAAGCCTACAGTAACCAAAACAGCATGGTACTGGTACCAAAACAGAGATATAGACCAATGGAACAGAACAGAGGCCTCAGAAATAATACCACACATCTACAACCATCTGATCTTTGACAAACCTGACAAAAACAAGAAATGGGGAAAGGATTCCCTATTTAATAAATGGTGCTGGGAAAACTGGCTAGCCATATGTAGAAAGCTGAAACTGGATCCCTTCCTTACACCTTATACAAAAATTAACTCAAGATGGATTAAAGACTTGAATGTTAGACCTAAAACCATCAAAACCCTATAAGAAAACCTAGGCAATACCATTCAGGACATAGGCATGGGCAAGGACTTCATGACTAAAAGCAATGGCAACAAAAGCTAAAATAGACAAATGGGATCTAATCAAGCTAAAGAGCTTCTGCACAGCAAAAGAAACTACCATCAGAGTGAACAGGCGACCTGCAGAATTGGAGAAAATTTTTGCAATCTGCCCATCTGACAAAGGGCTAATATCCAGAATCTACAAAGAACTTAAACTAATTTCCAAGAAAAAATCAAACAACCCCATCAAAAAGTGGGCCAAGGATTTGAACAGATGCTTCTCAAAAGAAGACATTTATGCAGCCAACAGACACATGAAAAAATGCTCATTATCACTGGTCATCAGAGAAATGCAAATCAAAACCACAATGAGAGACCATCTCACACCAGTTAGAATGGCAATCATTAAAAAGTCAGGAAACAACAGGTGCTGGAGAGGTTGTGGAGAAATAGGAACTCTTTTACACTGTTGGTAGGACTGTAAACTAGTTCAACTACGTGGAAGACAGTGTGGTGATTCCTCAGGGATCTAGAACTAGAAATACCATTTGACCCAGCGATCCCATTACTGACTATATACCCAAAGGATTATAAATCATGCTACTATAAAGACACATGCACACATATGTTTATTGCAGCATATTCACAATAGTGAAGACTTGGAACCAACCCAAATATCCATCAGTGATAGACTGGATTAAGAAAATGTGGCACATGTACACCATGGAATACTTTGCAGCCATAAGAAATGATGAGTTCATGTCCTTTGTAGGACATGGATAAAGCTGGAAACCATCATTCTGAGCAAACTATCACAAGGACAGAAAACCAAACACTACATGTTCTCACTCATAGGTGGGAATTGAGCAATGAGAACACTTGGACACAGAGCGCGGAACCTCACACATTCGGGCCTGTCATGGGGTGGAGGAATGGGGGAGGGATAGAATTAGGGGAAATACCTAATGTAAATGACCAGTTAATGGGTGCAGCAAACCAACATGGCACATGTATACATATGTAACAAACCTGCACATTGTGCACATGTACCCTAGAACTTAAAGTATAATAATAAAAAAAAAAAAGTAGTTCTTAGGGAAACCCAAGGTATAATAGGTAAGAGGTGGAAAAAACTAAAAACTAGAGGAAACCAAACCCTCTGGGAACCTATAGCTACAGAAAACATTAAACACAGCCCAGTTGGTAGCTAGATTGCCTAAAAACTCCTACTGAAAGCCTGTTGCTTTGATGCCTATTGTCAGATACATCATGTCCTGCTTTCAACAAAAAAAATCACAAGACATCCCAAACTACAAGAAGAAATGCAACCTAAAGAAAAAAAGTAAATATTGAAACTAGGCTCACATGTGACACAGATTTTGGAATGTTTAGATAAAAAATTTAAAATATTTACGACTAATACATTAGGAGTTCTAGTGCAAAAAGTGGACAGCATGCAAAAGCAGATAGGTGAGATAAACAGAGATGGAAACTCAAAGAAAGAATCAAGGGAAATCTAGAAATCAAAAACACTGCAACAGAAATGAAGAATGCCTCTCCTGAGCTTATCAGTAGACTATATATGACCTAAGGAAAAGACTCAGCAAACATGAAGATTTGTCCGTAATAACTTTGCAAACTAAAATGCAAAGAGAAAAAAAGAATTTAAAAAAGAACAGAATATCCAAGAATGTGAGACGATTACAAAAAGCATAACATAAGCCTAGTGGGAATTTCAGAAGGAGACAAAAGGGGTAAAGAATGAGAAAAAAATAATAGGTGAGACTTTTCCAAAATTTTTGGCAGAGACCAAACCACAGATCCAGAAAATCAGAGAACACCTAGCAAGATAAATACCAAAATTCTATACCTAGGCATATTATATTTAAACTGCAGAAATCCAAAGACATATAGAAAGTCTTAAGAACAGCCAGAAAAAAATGTAAAATCCTATCTATAGAGGAATGGTAAAAATTATATTAGACTTTTCACCAAGTCATGCAAACAAAAACAGAATGGAGTGAAATGTTTAGTGTTAAAAGCAAAAACAAAACAACAACAACAACAACTACAAAAATCAGCCTAGAATCCTGCCTAGTGAAATCATCCTTCAAAGGTGAACAAGAAATAAAGACTTTTTCTGATAAAAACTGAAAAAAGTTGTCAGCAGTAGACTCATCTTGCAAGAAATACTTGAATTATTCAGGGAGAAGAAAAACAGTCTGGAGCAGAAATTCATATCTGCAGAAAGGAAAGCATAATATCAGAGAATAAATAAATGAAAGTGAAATAAAATCTTCTATTATTATCACTCTAGTAGATACTTTTTTGTTCAAACTAATAATAGCAACAATGTGTTGGGGGATTACAGCTAATAGATAAAGGAAACAAATTACAGTGATGTTATGATGAATGAGAGGAGGGAATTGGGAATCCTCTGTTATAAGGTACCTATAATAACTGTGAAGTCATACAGTGTTACTGGAAAGTGGACTTAGATTAGTTGTAAATTATTTGACAAACTCTAGGGTAGCCACTAACATTTTTTAAAAAAGAAGTGTAATTGATACACAAAAAAAGAGAGAGGTTGAAATTATATAAAATGTTCAATTAAAAACAAAAAAGACAAAAAAAGAAAGGCATATTTTAAAAAGAAATGAACAAGTGTAACAAACAGATAAAAGTTACAAATGTGGTAGATATTAATTGAATGTATTAGTTCATTTTCACACTGCTGATAAAGACATAACTGAAACTGGGAACAAAAACAGGTTTAATTGGACTCATAGTTCCACATGGCTGGGAAGGCCTCAGAGTAATGGCAGGAGGTGAAAGGCACTTCTTACATGGCGGCGGCAAGAGAAAAACGAGGAGGAAGCAAAAGCAGAAACCCTGATAAACCCTTCAGGTCTCATGAGACTTATTCACTATCATGAAAATAGCATGAGATTCAATTACCTCCCCCGGGTCACTCCCACAACACATGGGACTTCTGAGAGACATAATTCAAGTTGATATTTGGTGGGGACACAGCCATACCATATCATCCAAGTACAATTATTTGTCACGTGATGGGAAGACACGTTGAGAAATGCATCATTAGGTAATTTTATTTTGTACAAACTTCATAGAGTGTATTTACATAAACTTAGTTGCTATGGCCTACTAAACACATAGGCTGTATGGTATAGCCTATTGCTCCTAAGCTACAAACCTGCACAGTGTGTTATTATGCTGAATAATGTAGGCTATTTTAACACAAAGCATGTGGGGCTTAATACCTAGTTGTTGGGTTGATAGGTGCAGCAAATCACTGTAGCAGCACATATTTACCTGTGTAACAAAACTGCACTTCCTGCACATGTATCCCAGAACTTAAAATAAAATTTAAAAAAATACTTAAATATAGAAAAAGTACAGTAAAAATATGATATAAAAGATAAAAAAGTTGTACATCTGTATATGGCAGCCCCATTACAATTATATGGAACCATTGTCATGTATGGGGTCCATAGTATATATCAATAATCCTCTTAAATGTGAATGGTCTAAATATACCAAGGGACACACTGTCAAAGTAGATAGATAAATAGACTCAACTATATATTGTCTACAAGAAACTCATGTAAAATAGACAGATTCAAAGTAAAGGAATGAAGAAAGATATATCATGCTAACACCAGTCAAAAAAAAAAAGTGGGAGTCACTACATTTCAGGCAAAGCAGACTTTAAAACAAATAAGATATTCAGGAATCAAGAGAAATGTAATTATAAAAGTGGCAATTCTCCAAGAAGACATAACAATCCTTAATGTGTATGCATCTAACAAGAGAACAAAAACAGTTTTGAGACCAAAAACTGATAGAAAACAAGGATCAATAGACAGATCTAATGTCACAGCTGAAGATTTCAATACCGTTCTATCAGTAAATAATAGATCCACTAGGTAGAAAATCAGTAAGGACATAATTGAACTCAACAATACTATAAGTCAACTGGATATAATGGACATTTATAGACTTAATCCAACAACTTCAGAACACACATTCTTCTCATGCTCACATGGAACAGTCCCCAAAATAGACCACATTCTGGGCCATAAAACACATCTTAACAACTTAAAGAATAGAAATCATACAAAGTATGTTCTCAAAACACAATGAAATTAAACAAAAATCAACAACAGAAAGATAGCTGGAAACTCCCACGATATTTTGAAATTAAACAATACATTTCTAAATAACAAATGAATCAGAAGAAGTCTCAAAATAAATTTTAAAACATTGAACTAAATGAAAATGAAAACACAACTTATCAAAATGTGTGGAATGCAGTGGACGTACTGCTTAAAGGGAAATTTATAGCACGTGACTGAATATTTTAGAAAAGAATAAAGATATAAATCTAAGCTTCCACTTTAGGAAACCAGAGAAGGAAGAACAATATAAACTTAAAGCAGCAGAAGAAAAAAATAATAACAATTAGAACAGAAATCAATGAAGTTGAAAACAGGAAATCAATAGAGAAAACCAACCAAACCAAAAGCTGGTTGTTTTAAAAGATCAATAAAGTTAATAGATTTCTTGCCAGGGTAGCCACAATAAAAAGAAGATGCAAGTTACTAAAGTTAAGATGAAAGAGGTGTAATTACCATTGATCCCATATAGATTAAAAGTATAATAAAAGAATATTATGCACAACTGTATGTCCACAAATTTGGTAACTTACATGAAATGGACCAATTCCTCAAAAGATGCAAACTACCAAAACACACAGAAAAAGTAGATAATCTCAATAGCCTAATATCTACTAAACATACTAAGTCAATAATCAATAACCTTCCAAAAAAGAAAGCACCCAGATGGTTTCATAGGTAAGCTCTGCTAAACTAGGAAAAAATGATACACATTCTATATAATCTCTTCCAGGAAACAGAAACAGAGGGAATACTTTCTAACTCAGCTATGAAGTCAGCATTACCTTTATACCGAAACCAGATACAGACATTACAAGTAAGGAAAGCTCCAGAGCAATATCTCTCATATGCATAGATGTGAAAATACTCAACAAAACAGTACCAAATCAAATCCAATGATATATACAAAGAATTATACACTATGCCTACATAGAATTATTTCAGGTATGCAAGGCTGGTTCAATATTTAAAAATCAATTAATGTAAGTCATCATATCCACAGGCTAAGAAAGAAAAATCATATAATATCAATAGATGCAAGAAAGGTGCTTAACAAAATTCAACACCCAGTCATGATTAAAAAAAAAAAAAAACCTCTCAGCAAATTAGGAATAGAGAGGGGCTTATTCAACTTGATAAAGACCATCTACAAAAAACCTGTATTTAACATAATTGTAAGAAACTAGATGCTTTCCCCCTAAGATCTGGAACAACACAAGAATGTCCCTTCTCACTACTCCTGTTCCAATTCATACCAGAAGTCCTAGCAATAAGAAAAGAAAAGGTATACAGATTGGGGAGGAAGATATAAAACCTCCTTTGCAGATGAGAGACACAATTGTCTATGTGGAAAATTCCAACAAATGGGCCAAAAAACTCCTGGAACTACTAAGCCATTAAAGAAAGGTTGCAAGATACAAGGTCAATTTTCAAAAATCAATTCTTTTCCATATACTATACAAGGAATGAACAACTGGAATAGGAAATTAAAACACAGTATCATTCTCATTAGCCTCCTCCATCCCATGAACCCCCTCCCTCTGTAAAATCTGACAAAATATTTACAGAAGCAATATAAGGAAAAAGACAAAACTCTGATAAAGAAGTCAAAGATTTAAATAAATGGAGAGCTGTTTCCTGTTTATGCACAGGAAGACACAATATTGTTAAGATGTCAACTCTTCCCAACTAGATTTATAGATTCAGTGTAATCCAAATAAAATTCCATCGTTATTTTGCAGAAACTGAAACACTGATTTTAAAGTTTATGTGGAAGACAGAAGATCCATTATAGCCAAGACAATATTGAAAGAGAAAAATAATCTAGAAGACTGACACTACTTAACTTCAATACTTATTATAAACCTACAGCAATCAAGATGGTATGATAATGGCAAAAGAATAGACAAATAGATCAATGGAACAGGATAGAAAAGCTTATAATTTGACCCGCACAAATATAGTTAACTGATATTTCACAAAGGAGCAAAGTCAAGTCAATGGAAAAATAGTGTTTTCAATTTGATACAGTAACAATTGGACATCACATGCAAACAAACAAACAAAAAACAATCTAGACAGAGGGCTTTTACCTTCCACAAAATCAACTCAAATGTATAATAGGCCTAAGTATAAAACACAAAACTATAAAACCAACATATAACATATAACTGAAGATATCATAGGAAAATATCTAGGTAATCTTGGTTTTGATGATGAGTTTTTAGATGTAACACCAAAAGTATGATTCATGAAAGAAAAAATTGATAAGTTGGACTTTATTTAAATTAAAAGCTTGTGCTCTGCTAAAGACACTGTTAAGAGAATAAAACAACAAGTCATAGACTGGGAGAAAGTATCTTAAAATCAAATATAAATAAAGACTTTTACCAAAATATTAAAATAACTCTTAAAACTCACAATAAGAAAAGAACCCAACTGGAAACTAGATAAAGGAGCTGAACAGATATATCATCAAAGAAGATACACAGATGGAAAGTAACATATAAGAAATGCACCACATCATATGTGACTAAGGAATTGCAAATTAAAGCAGCAATGAGATGCTACTACACACCTACTAGAATGCCCAAAATCTAAAGCACTCACAATACCAATTGTTGGAGAGAATGAGTGGCAGTAAGAGCTTCCATTCATTGCTGGGAGGAGTGCAAAATGGTAGAGCCACTTAGGAAGGCAGTTTGGCAGTTTCTTATAAATGTAAACATAATCTTACCATATACCTGCTCCTAGGTATTTACCCAGTTGAGTTGAAAACTTATTTCCACATAAAACCTACACATGTGTATTTTAGCAGCCTTATTCATAATTGCCCAAACTTGGAAGCAATTGAGATGTCCTTCAATAGATAAATGGATAAACAAACTGTGGTACATCCCTACGATGGAATCTTATTCAGTGATTAAGAGAAATGAGTTATCAAGTCACAAAAAGATATGAAGAAACTTTAAATGAATATTGCTAAGTGAAAGAAATCAGTCTGAAAGGCTACTTCCTGTGTTATTCCAACTACGTGACACTCTGAAAAAGGCAAAACTATAGAGAGAATAAAAAGACCAGTAGTGAGTGAACCTTAATGTAAACTATGAACTTCACTTTATAATATATATTAATATTATTTTATTAATTGTCACAAATGCACCACACTAATGCAAGATGTTACTAATGGAAGAATGTGAGTACAGGGGAGAAGTATATAAGAGCATTCTGTATTTTCTGCTACATTTTTCTGTAAATCTAAAACTATTTTAGAAACCAAAGTTTATTATATTTTTAAAAGAAATATGTTAATTTCACAGATGAGAATCTAAGGCTTGGGGCTCAAAAAGATAAAGTAGCTTGATGAAAGCCACTCTGGGAGCAATTGCTGTAGAAGTAGATTACTGAGGTGAGAACTCAGGACAGAGGCTCAAAATAAGACTAGTTTTCTTCAAACTTAAACCAACAAAGATCAGAAAAGACAAAGAAGGGCATTACATAATGGTAAAAGGTTCAATTCAACAAGAAGAGTTAACTATCTTAAATATATATGCATCCAATACAGGAGCAACCAGATTCATAAAGCAAGTTCTTAGAGACATTTAAAGACACTTAGACTCCCATGAAATAATAGTGGGAGACTTTAACACCCATTAACAATAATAGACAGATCATTGAGAAAGAAAATTAAAAAAGATATTCAGGACCTGAGCTCAGCTCTGGATCGAATGGACCCGATAAACATCTACAGAACTCTCTACCCCAAAACAACCAAATATATATTATTCTCACCACATAGCACTTACTCTAAAATCAATCACATAATCGGAAATAAAACACTCCTCAGCAAATGCAAAAGAACTGAAATCATAACAAACAGTCTCTCAGACCATGGCACAATCAAATAAGAATTCAAGATGAAGAAATTCACTCAAAACCATACCATTACATGGGAACTTAATAACCTACACCTGAATGACTTTGGGGTAAATGATGAAATTAGGGCAGAAATGAAGAAGTTCTTCGAAACGAATAAGAGCAAAGATACAATGTACCAGAATCTTTGAGACACAGCTAAGGCAGTATTGGGAAAGAAATTTATAGCAAGATATGCCCACATCAAAAAGCTAGAAAGATCTCAAGTTAACAACCTAATGTCACAACTGAAAAAAACTAGAAAACCAAGAGCAAACAAATCCCAAACCTAGCAGAAGACAAGAAATAACTAAAATCAGAGTTTAACTGAAGGAGATAGAGACACAAAACCATTCTAAAGATCAACAAATCCAGGAGCTGGTTTTTTGAAAAAAAAAAAAAAAAAAACAATAATAATAAAATAGATGGACCACTAGTTAGATGAATAAAGAAGAAAAAAAAGATTCCAATAATCACAATCAAAAATCATAAGGGGGATATTACCACTGACCCCACAGAAATACACACAACCATCAGAGAATATTATAAACACCTCTGTGCACATAAACTAGAAAATCTAGAAGAAATGGATAAATTCCTGGATCATACACCCTCCCAAGACTGAACCAGGAAGAAACTGAATCCCTCAATAGACCAATAATGAGATCTGAAATTGAGGCAGTAATAGTCTACCAGCCATAAAAAGGCCAGGACCAGATGGGTTCATAGCTGAATTCTACCATATATACAAAGAAGAGCTGGTACCATTCCTACTGAAACTGTTCAGAAAAATCCCTAAGTCATTCTATGAGGCCAGCATCACCCTGTTACCAAAACCTGGTAGGGATACAACAAAAAAAGAAAAACTTCAGGCCAATATCCTTGAAGAATATAGATAAAAAATCCTCAACAAAATACTTGCAAATTAAATCCAACAGCACGTTAAAAAATGTATTCACCACGATCAAGTAGGCTTCATCCCTGGGGTGCAAGGTTGGTACCACACACACAAATCAGTAAGTGTGATTCATCACATAAACATAACTAAAGACAAAAACCATGTAGTTATCTCAATAGATGCAGAAACGTCTTTCAACAAAATTCAACATCCCTCATGTTAAAAACTCTCAATAAACTAGGTATTGAAGGAACACACCTCAAAATAATAAGAGCCATATGTGACAAACCCACAGCCAACGTCATACTGAATGGGCAAAAGCTGGAAGCATTCCCCTTGAAAACTGGCACAAGACAAGGATGCCCCCTCTCACCACTCCTATTCAACAAAGTATTAGAAATTCTGGCCAGAGCAATCAGGCAAGAGAAAGAAATAAAGGGCATTCTAATAGGAAGAGAGGAAATCGAACTATGCCTGTTTGCATATGACATGATTCTATATCTAGAAAACTGAATAGTCTTAGCCCAAAAGCTTCTCTTTTTTTCTTTTTGAGGCAGAGTCTTGCTCTGTCACCCAGGCTGCAGTGCAGTGACGTGATCTCAGCTAACTTCAACCCTTACCTCCCAAGTTCAAATGATGCTCATGCCTCAGCCTCCGGAGTAGCTGGAATTACAGGTGTATGCCACCATGCCCGGCTAATTTTTTTTTTTTTTTGTATTTTTAGTGGACACAGTGTTTTGCCATGTTGGCCAGGCTGATCTTAAATTCCTGGTCTCAAGTGATCCACCCATCTTGGCCTCCTAAATTGCTCATATTACACGTATGAGCCACTGTGCCTGGCCCAAAAGCTTCTTAAGCTGATAAACAACTTTAGCAAAGTTTCAGGATACAAAATCAGTGTTCAAAAATCACTACATTCCTATACATCAACAACAGGCAAGCCAAAAGCCAAATCAGGAACAAACTCCCATTCACAATTGCCACAAAAAGAATAAAATACCTAGAAATACAGCTAACAAGGGAAGTGAAAGACCTTTACAAGGAGAACTACAAAGCACTGCTCAAAGATATTGGTGATGACACAAACAAATGGAAAAACATCCTATGCTCATGGATAGGAAGAATCAATATCATTAAAATGGCCATACTGCCCAAAACAATTTATAGATTCAATGCTATTACCATTAAACTACCATTGACATTCTGCACAGAACTGGAAAAAACTATTTCAAAATTCGTATGAAACCAAAGGAGATGGCTGTGCCTTAGTCAGGAGTAGGCCTAGGTGGCCTTCTGGCACAGCATGACTCAGTGGGTTTGGAGCACAGGCACACAATTGTGCACATTATGTAACCACACCACATAAGGCACATGTAACCACTCATGAGAGCTTGTGCTTGGATCAGAGCCACTATTGTCTGTAAAAGGTGTAACTATCCTGCTGATGCTGTACCTACAGCTTGCACCCAGAAAGAGAATAAAGCCATGTTGCAACTGCCTACGATTCCTCAAGCGGTCTTTCAGCTACCTGCCACTCACACACCCACTTTCCTTGGACCTCAGCTTGGGCTAGAACCTGACACTTGGCATAGTTGGCAGGATCCCGAGGTGAGTGAGCCTTGGCACCACTGATTCTGGGTCGACCATGTGGCCACAACATGGGTTGTGGTACCTGGTGGTAGCCATGCTGCAAGGATGGGCCCTAGTGGAAACCTGGGTGGTGGTCGATGGGTCACCCATGAGTGTGGAAAATGCGCTGAAGCAGCTGGAAGCACAGAGCACTGAGAAGGAGCGAGCCTTTGCCAGCAGAGTTGGGTGGGCATTTTTCACTGTGTTACGAGAAGTGCATACCCAGTCCCTGAGGGATACAGCTCAGGTAAGGGACCTTCAGGCACAGGCGGGGTGCATGGAGTCCCCGCTACAGAGCTTGGAGAAAAAATTAGAGTCTGACATGAATGCAAGCCTGGGTCCGCCGTCTTGGCTGGAGGTCCCCACTCAATCTGATACTGAGGAGGAAGAACCCCTGTTGCAGGCTCACCCAGTGGTTTGTCAGAAAGTAGATCATGAACAGCCTGTGGGATCCCAAGGGCGGGCTCAAGGACCCCCCATCGTAACAAAACACACTTCATATATTGCCTATACCCCAACTGAGTTGCGGAAATTAGGCAAGCAGTGCCGCCAGCGTCTAGGGGAACCCCTGTCCGCCTGGATGTTTGTCTGTGGGACGAGGGAGTAGATAGTATCTCCTGTTCTGCCTCTGAGATGGAAAAGCTGGCCTCTATCATGACTCATTCCTCCCTCAGTCAGCGGTTGCAAGTGAGCAGGCAGTTAGCAGCAGGGCAAGGTGACCACACCCTGATTCAGGCTGCTATGAGCCGCCATATGGACTGTGTGGAACAACGCCAGGGAAATACCCAAAACTGTGAGTAAATGGCAGTCGTATGTCGATTTGGTGCAAGTCATCTGGGTGATGGGTATGCGGCAGGCTGTTTGACCTGAATACCCAAGGGCCAGATGATGAATGTTTCACGCCCCAAATGAGGGATCTCATGTTGGATTCTGTACCTCTGAGTGCCTTTGGCTCCCTAACTGCTGTCCTCACCCTGTACACAGGGCACCACATACATGAAATGACCACTGGTATGGTAGCTCTTGGGAAAGCAGAAGGCCGTCAGCAGGACTGAGGGGTCCACACCTTAAAGAAGGGGAAGATGCCCTGCCTGCAGGGGGCTCCCCCATGGAAGAAAAGGGGACCCCAATGAGTGGCACGCTCACGGATGTGAGCCAAGATTTAATCTTGGCTGGGGTTGACTGAGAGAAAATTGATAAGCAGCCCACGGAAGTACTATTAACTTTGTGGAGGCAATTGTCTCCAGAGCAGCAATTCCAGAAAATGCCCAAGGAGGAGAAGGACATTGCTGTGTGACCCAGTCTTGCCTGGGCGCTCCAGCTCATAGACTACTTGCTACAGCCAGACCGAAATGTAGAGCCTTTTCTGTTTGATTAGAGAACTGGCTGATGTGCTCCGCTTGTGGGGACATGAGATGACCAGAGGCCACATGTGGAGTTGGCAATCCTCTGGTCCCCCACCAATGTACAGCAGATGTTGGTGCTGGTAGATACTGATGCAGATTGTAGCCTTGTTTATATGAACTTGGATAAGTTTCTGGGCAAGGCTACATACATTGATGGTTATGGAGGCTGGTCAGTTAAAGTGAAACCTGTATCTCTGTACCTTAGCACTGGCCGCTTGGCTTCTCACTTATACACTATGTATGTCTCCCCCATACCTGAATGCATTATGTGGGTGGACATTTTACATGGCCTGGTATTACAAACCATGGCCAGAGAATTCAGACTCTGAGTGCGTGTGGTGAAGCTGGTGCTATGCGGACATATGCATCACTAGCCTCATGTCCTGCCACAACCCCAACAGGTTACTTCCACCCATTAATACCATTTGCCAGGTGGGCATACAGAGATAGCTGAGACGATCAAAAAGCTGGAGGAGCTGCAGATAGTGCGTGGTATCCACAGCCCCTACAGTTCTCCAGTGTGGCCAGTTAGAAAGCCTGATGGAACTTGGCGGATGACGGTGAACTATCGGGAATGGAATTAAGTAACACATCCTTTGCATCAATCATGGATTTGACAGACCATTTGATGATGGAACTGGGACAGTACCACTATATAGTGGACTTAGCCAATGCATTTTTCTTCATCGACATTGACATCACTCCAGTCCGCCTTCACATGGAAAGGGTGACGATGGACTTTTACAGTGTTGCTGCAGGGCTATGTGCATAGCCCCACCATACGTCATGGTCTTGTTGCCATGGATTTAGCCATCTGGCAATGTCCAGAAGTGGTCCACCTATTCCATTATACTGATGATATTATGTTAACCTCTGATTCTCTTGCAGATTTAGAAGCAGTGGCACCCCTCTCGCAGCAACATTTGGCAGCATGTAGTTGGGCTGTCAACAAATCCAAGGTCCAAGAAATCCAAGGTCCAAGGTCCAAGGGCCTAGATTATCTGCCAAATTCTTGGGAGCTATCTGGTCAGGTAAGACAAAAGCCATCGCAGAGGCTATCATTGTTAAAATTCAGGCGTATCCTCATCCCACCACAGTGAACAAGTTACAAATGTCTGTGGGCCTTCTGGGATATTGGCGGGCATTTGTGCCCCATTTAGCTCAAATGACAAAACCATTGTATCGATTAACAAAGAAGGGAACTACCTGGGATTGGGATGATGCAACTGAGACCACCTTTCTGACAGCCAAGTGGGCTATTCAGCTGGCACAAACCCTACGGGTAGTTGACCAGGGGCATCCGTTTGAGCTGGATGTGCATGTGGCCACAGATGGTTTCTGCTGGGGCTTATGGCAGTGCACAGGGCACTTGAGAATGTCAGTAGGCTTTTGGTCTCCACTGTGCAAAGCAGCTGAACTCTGGTATTCCTTAATAGAGAAACAGCTAGCAGCTGTATATGCAGCTCTTCAAGCTTGTGAGAATGTGACAGGACAGGCTTCAGTCGTCATGCGTACTACTTACCCCATAGTGGGATGGGTGCGTTCATGGGTAATGACCCTCTGGACTAGGATGGCGCAGACATCCACTTTAGCAAAGTGGGTGTCTACTTAGAGCAACAGAGTACTCTGGGTACAAATCCCTTAGCGGTAGAGCTGCAAGAGGTCTTGGGACCTATAGTCCTAATGCAAGAGAAGGCCATGGGTCAGCCTGAGGTACACTTGGACCCTGAGCCATCACCATTCAAAGAAGGGTGCCCCCCCATTTCCGACGGAGCATGGTACACAGATGGGTCTAGCTGAGGTGCTACTGCTGCCTGGACCACTGTTGTAGTCCAGCCTAGTATTGACACTATATGGTTTGAAACCAGGTGTGGGCAGAGTAGCCAATGGGCTGAATTTAGAGCAGCATGGATGGTAATCACCAAAGAGGAGACTCCTGCGGTAATCTGTGTGGATAGCTGGGTCATCTATTGAGGCTTAATCTTGTAATTAACCGCTTGGAAAATACAGAATTGGCTTGTTGGCCACTGACCCATTTGGAAATGGGTCAATTGACATATGACAAGCCATGTGGAAATACCTCTGGGAAATGGGTCATTAGAAGGATGTGACTATTTATCATGTGTCAGGCCATATGTCTTTGGCCACCCCTGGCAATGATGAGGCTGAGGGCTTAGCCAAGGTCCAATGGTTAGAGTTGGTACCTACACGAGATGCGGTCTTGTGGCTACACTGGAAACTGGGACATGCAGTGGGTAAACTGATGCAACAGGTCAATAAGCATTGGGGTTTGTCCCTACCCACACAAGATATTTGGGAGGCTTGTCAGAAGTGCCTGGCGTGTACTCAGGCATACCTTAAATGGAGGCAGCTGCCCAGTGTTACACAACAAGTGACAATAGGATCAGTGTCCTTGACAAGGTGGCAAGTAGACTACATTGGGTCGCTGCTGAAGTTGCAAGGGTATACGCATGCACTAACAGCTGTGGACATGGCCACAGGACTGTTCTTCACCTACCCTTGGAGGATGGCTGATCAACAGCACACCATCTGGGCCCTGCAACACTTATGTGCCCTGTATGGTTGCCCTCTGGCTGTTGAGAGTGATAGTGTTGAGACATTTCACTGTATAACAGGTACAACAATGGGCATAACAAATGGACATAAAGTGGGAATTCTATGTGCCATACAACCTGCAAGCTGCGCGTATGATTGGGCTCTTGAAGAATGGGTTACACTTGCATGTCACACCCCCATCTTTGCAAGGCTAGAGTTCAAGTCTGGACCTGGTGCTCCAAACCTTGGATGAACGGTCACAGAAAGGTGGCCAGGCCCTGGTGGAGGCTTCGTTACACCAGGCCACCACCCCCATTCAGTTGCAGATACACACTAAGGATGACCTACTCCAACCAGGTGTGGGGATGAATGGTAACCTGTTGTTGCCTGCCCCAATGCCCCCTAAAGGCAGGGGAACAGAAAACCTGGCTGTGGCCATGGGCTGTCCAACCACCACATTGCCGGTGGTTGGCCACTGTAGCTCCGGTGAGGGGGGCCTACAGTATGACTTGCATGTCACTCCTTGGGTGTTCAATACATGGCCCCCATGGTTGACTGTTTGTAGGGGAACAGTCAGGGAGGGTACCCTTCTCTGGGGGACATATATAATGTCTGTATGGTCTATTATGTGTTCCCCCATGACTTTGCACAAATATGGGACCCAGTGGAACCATGGGGAGCTGAGAAAGTGTGGTACCATCACCCAGAGCAGAAGCCCTTGGTGGCTGCATTGTTATCTAGGGATGAAAAGTTAGCTTATACTTTGCCTGAGGTACGTGATTTGTCCCTGTTAGTACCTATGCCCGTTTTGTCCTTTCGACCATAGGTTAACATGCTCCAACTGCACTGTGGACCAGGCCCACACCTATGCTGAGGTGACCAATGTTTCCAATTGCTGGATCTGCACAATTCTTCCAGCAGCAGCTGCAGATGGCTTGCCCTGGCACATACACCCCACATCTCCAGAGAACTGTACGTGGTTGGAGACTTGGGGTCCCATGGCCAATGCCTGGAACACAATGTGGCAAGCTTTAGACAAAGGATGCTGCAAGATCCATGGTGTGCACACCCCCTGGCTGGCCCATGACATTTATGATGGGTGGGGCTGGCTAGTGGGGGAAAATGTAGTACCCTTGGCCCAGGTGCCATGGTGCATAGAGCAACACTGGGGTAACACTACTGTGGGATGGGTACCTGTCACAGCCTGTGCTAACATAACATGTGTCACTACACCAAAGGGGTGGTGGAACATGCAGCCCCACCAAGGTTGGGCTTCAATGGATTTTGTGGCCCCTGGGAGTTTATGGGTCTGTGGGGACACAGAGTTGCCTTACCTACCAGGGAACTGGACATTGTACATGAGGGTGGCCTTATGTACCTGCCACTGTTCTCCCCGCATTGCCCAGATGCCTGCATGACTGGGAGGTGCTATGCTCTTAGTTTTTGCAAGTGCAAAGAGCCCCATGGTGATTCTACCCCTTGACAATGACTGTCTCTGGAGCAGGTGTCATAACTGTAGAAGCACAAGTTACTCTTGCAGAGCACACCACTCGGGCTCTGAATTATACCTGAGTGGCCCTCCTCTTGTTAACTGGTGAAGTTGATCAGACCAGAAAGGTAGCATTGCAAAACCAAATGGCCTTAGACATAGTAACTGCTACCCAAAAAGGCACCTGTGCCCTTTTAGGAACACAATATTGTACCTTTATCCTTGACACTTTGCAGAACATAACAGCAGCCCTGCAGTAGGTCTCATGGGAAATTAAGGTGGCCGAGAGCCTTACTGATGACCCCCTGAAGAGATAGAGGGCATCCCTGGGCTCTGACCTACACTGGGCCCTAATAGTCATAAGTAGCATAGCTGGGATCCTAGTAGTGAGCTGTTGCTCTCTGTATAGTTGTTATGGGTTATGGGTTCAGGGCTTTGCCCTATGGGCACGTGTCTCTACCTGGGAGATGCCCTTAGCCTAGGGGGTGGAGTGTAAGGGAGATGGCTGCACTTTATTCAGGAGTAAGCCAAGGTGGCCTTCTGACTCAGCATGACTCAATGGGTTTGGAGCACAGGTGCACAACTCCACATATTATGTAACCACTCACGAGAGCTCGTACTTGGCTCAGAGCCACTATTGTGTGTAAAAGATTTGATGATCCTGCTGACACTGTACTTATGGCTTGAGCCCAGAAAGAGAATAAAGCCATGTTGCAACTGCCTACAATTCCCCAAGTGTTCTTTCGGTTGCCTGCCACTTGCACACCTACTCCCCTTGGACCTCAGCTTAGGCTAGAACCTGACAGAGCCCAAATAGCCAAGGCAATCCTAAGCAGAAAGAACAAAACTGGAGGCATCACGCTACCTGACTTCAAACTATACTACAGGGCTATAGTAACCAAAACAGCATGGTACTGGTACAAGAAAAGACACATAGACCTATGGAACAGAATAGAGAACCCAGAAATAAGACTGCACATCAATAACTATCTGATCTTTGACAAACCTGACAAAAACAAGCAATAGGGAAAGGATTCCCTATTCAATAAATGGTGCTGGTATAACTGGCTAGCCATATGCAAAAAACTGTTACTGGACCCGTCCCAACTTATACCATATACAAAAATTAAATTAAGATGAATTAAAGACTGAAATGTAAAACACCAAACTATAAAAACCCCGGAAGACAACCTAGGCAATACCATTCAGGACATAAGCACGAGCAAAGGTTTCATGATGAAGACACCAAAAGCAATTGCAACAAAAGCAAAATTTGAGAAATGGGGCTTAATTAAACTAAAGAACTTATGCACAGCCAAAAAAATATCAACAGGTAAACAGATAACCTACAGATTGGGAGAAAATTTTTGCAAACTATGCATTTGACAAATGTCTAATATTCAGCATCCATAAAAAACTTAAACAAATTTACAAGAGTAAAACAAACCACTAAAAGGGCAAAGGGCATGAACAGACAAAGGACATTAAATGGGCAAAGGACATGAACGGACAATTCTCAAAAGAAGACATACATGTGGCCAATAACCATATGAAGAAAAACTCAACATCACTGATCATAGAGAAATGCAAATCAAAACTATGAGAAGATACCATCTTACACCAGTCAGAATGACTATTATTAAAAAGTCAAAAAATAACAGATGCTAGAGAGGTTGTGGAGAAAAAGGAATGCTTATACTCTGTTGGTGGGAGTGTGAATTAGTTCACTCATTGTGGAAGACAATGTGGTGATTCCTCAAAGACCTAGTCAGAAATACCATTTGACTCATAAATCCCATTACTGGGTTTATACCCAAAGGAATATAAATTGTTCTATTATAAAACACATGCATGTATATGTTCACTGCAGCATTATTTATAATAGCAAAGACATGGAATCAACCTAAATGCCCATCAATGATAGACTGGATAAAGAAAATATGATGCATCTATACCATGAAATACTATTAAGCCATAAAAAAGAATGAGATCATGTCCTTTGCAGGGACTTGGATGGAAGTGGAGGCCATTATCCTTAGCAAACTAACACAGGAACAGAAAACCAATACCATATGTTCTCATTTATAAGTGGGAGCTAAATTATGAGAACACATGGACACGTATAGGGTAACAACACACACTGGGGCCTATGGGAGGATGAAGGGTGGGAGGAGGGAAAGGATCAGGAAAAATAATTAGTGGATACTAGGCTTAACACCTGGGTGATGAAATAATCTGTACAACAAACTTCCATGACACATATTTACCTATATAACAAATCTGCACATCCTGCACATTTACCCCTGAACTTGAAATAAAAGCTAAAAAAAGAAAGGAAACTAGTTTTCTTTTTAGGTGCACACTCATGGTGTAAAGAAACTAGGCAGAAGATCTTTTACTAAACAGCTGTATTTTAATGTGATGTGTAAGGTCCTGCAATCTGGTTTAACAAGCCCTCCAAGTGATTCTAATATTTGCTAATGTTTGAGAACCCCTCTCCTGGACTGCTGATGGGAGGGCCAAAGCTGGAGTCAGGCTGGGCTTAGGAGTGTTAGGGAACAAACAGGGGCAATTTATGGAACTCTGTCTGCCCCAAGAGATTCTGGATGTTACATTAAAGAAGTTGAGCTTGCCTGCGGTGGGGAAGATACTAGGAGAGATATTCAAAGAATCAGATGTGTTTGGCCCAGCACAGTGGCTCACACTTGTAATCCTAGCACAATGGGAGGCTGAGGAGGGAGGATTGCTTGAGGCCAGAAGCTTGAGACCAGCCTGGGAAACATACCATAGACCTCCACTCTACAAATTTTTTTTTTTTTTTTAATTAGCTGGCCGTGGTGGTGTGTACCTGTAGTCCCAGCTATTCAGCGGGCTGAGACTGGAGGATTGCTTGAGCCTGGGAGGTCAAGGCTGCAGTGAGCTATGATCATGCCACTGCACTCCAGCCTGGGTGACAGAGCTAAGACCTTGTTTCTAGAAAAAAAAAAAAGAAGAAGAAGAAGAACAAATGTGTCCCTGTCTATGTGTGAAGAGTTGTGTATGGAGTTTGGAGAAAAATACTCATTTTTACTCCCATTTCTTTGCTGCTGAGTGAGAAAGAGATATATTGTACTTTCCTTCATCTTTGTGATTGGATATATGATATAGGAATCCTTTATTCATTTAACAAATATTTATTGATTGTCTTCTATATGCCATGCATTGTTTTGGCTCAGAAGCTACGGTTAGATTACAACACACTGGTTTCACGGAGGCTTCATCTTCAAGGGGACAGGCAGACAAATAATAAACAGATTTTTAAAAAATGTATTTACTAGGTTCTTTACCTCTAATAAAGCTTGTGTGCCTGTATCTCTGCTGAAGTCTTTGTTTGAGAAACCTCACAGGAGACCCCCTCCCTTAGTAACTCCATATGAATGTGCCGTGTTGTTCTGTAGGTCTGGGGTGAGCAGATGTCCGGCAACGTCTTCCATGCAGAGAAGAATTACGTGCTTGAGTTGTTGCTGAATTCATTCTCCATGTGAAGAAGAATGTACATTTCACATTGTTTTGAATATTGAATGGCAAAAAGGAAAAGAAAATAAACCATACAAAAATAACTGCATGACATTAATGCTAAGGACTTAAACTCGCCAAAACAAGGAAATTCCAATTTAAGGCCAAATATTCAGGACCACACTGCCGTTTCAGCCACACTGATGTGAACTGTTACTAACCAGGATTCTTTCTTCACCTGGTGTTTCCTTGGCTTGTCATTTTGATGCTCAGCAACTTAGTCAACTACTCAGGGAGAAATGATTCCCATTCATTCAGGTTATACTCTGTTTTCATTGCTGGGATTGGTATTTAGAGTTTTTACTAAGCAGCTTCAAAAAGAAGGGTTTGTTTGTTTCAACTTTGTTTGAAAGTTGATCTTCCTTATTAAAAGTCATGGCATCGCAAAACCGAAAGATGAGATGGATTTCAATATTTAAAAAACATTTCCACTCTAAATAAAAGTCAAAGAAACCCAAGGAATAAAACTGCCCCCCCACCCCCCATCACCACCACCAAAAAAAGGAGGGTATTAGGCAAATTGCAGAGGGAGTATAAAACCCTGAGCCTTGTAGCAGTATGAACTGGAGTATATCAGGAATTTCCAAGGACAAACATGGGCTCTACCAAAGAGAAGTCAAGGTATCTTTATCCCTACTATTATAGTTTTATCTCCTGACTTGCTAAATCTACTTAAACCTAGCTTTCCCAAATTCTAAATCAGTGGCTTTCAAATTTGACTGTACTTTAGAATCCCATGGGGGGTTTAAAAAATCCCAATGCCCAGACCACACTCCAGACCAATTATATCAGAATTTCTTAAGGTGGAATTTGGGCATCAGAATTTTTAAAGCTCCTCAAGAGATGCCAGTTGGCAGCCAAGTTTAAGAACTAGTGCTCTAAATAACTAGCTAATGATAAGCCTCACACTAAGCAGCCATTTGCCAAATCCAAAATAATTTTTCTGTGTCAGAGAAAGATGAGTGAGTGGAAGTAATTGATGTGGGTTTTCATACCTTTCCATCTGAGGGGGTGAGGAGTAAAGAAGGATCAGGAGAGATTTGACACTACTGATTAAAAACAGACGAATATACTTAATAAATATAAAGCAGAATGTGGGCCAGTTGGTTGTTCTTCTTGGAAGAACATATGTTGGTCACACTAAGTGGAAGAAATTGTAAGGCTTGTGGAGATGGGGACTTAGAATTCAACCCTGTAATATCATTCTGCAAGCTAAGAATGCTAGTGTTGGGAAATACCGTGAATCCACTGCAGGTGTGATTTGTCACCAGGTAAACAAGCAAAGTGGGGAGCAGAAATACATCACGTGAGTGCTCTGTGCTGGCTGCTGACAAGTTCACGGTCAATGTCCAGAAAAACAAATAACAAAAAAATTGCTGAGTTCTTCTAATAGAGGTGTGAATAGAAGTGAATGAGAGAAGTATTTGAGTAAATAGTAACTTTCCTAGTATTTTGTGGTAGACTACCAGGGAGTATGTTATTATTGATAATAAAAGGAAAAGGATGTGGTCATAGTATAAAACCTCAAATTTGTGTAGTACTTGATGTTGATGACAAGAATATATTGTTGTCATAATATTGCCAATGGGTAAACTGAGGCACAGAGACTTTTTTTTAGGGCCTTTTCCAGGGTGGCAGGGTTGTAGGAGAATAACCAAGTCTGACTGAGGTCAGTGGTACCCACTAAATAAGTAGTGAGCACTTACTGTGTGATTACAGCACTAAGGACCACATTGGAGACCTTTTGAGCACTAAGGACCACATTGGAGTCCTTTTGACCAATAAAAGTATTATTTTTCATACCTTTCTAAGAGATTGGCACCATTGGTTCCCTCAAAGTCATATTTCTATTTTGTGCTTGGAGAAGAAGGCAAATGAGAAGAATTGAGCGAGTTTTCTGGTCTTTCTGAATTATCTTGATTTAAAATCCACAGATTCTCCAGAAGCAGGATTATTTAGTCCAAATTACAAGCATGCTTGAAAATAAGTTTCTCTTCATTTTGTCTTCAAATAAAATATCTTCAGGCAGAGAAAGTAATGTAAATGACTTGCCCAAGGCAAGACTCCACACGGTGCCCGAGTCCCTAGACTTACCTTTTGTCTGTCTTCCTGGTCAACACTCTGACAATGTGGCTAGAGAATCAGGGTGGTGAAACAGTTAAGAGTTGGGCTGTCCACTGTTGAAATCTAGCCCTTCCCTTTACTGTACTGATTGTGAGGCCACCAGCAAGTTCTGACATCATTAAACCATCAGATTCTCCATCCATAAAATGACGAGTTTATGATCAGTTTTGTACCCAGAATGCCCAGGATTGGACCTAGCATCTTAGTTGAGTAGGTTCTCAACCAACGGCAGTATTTCCTGTTGTTTTTTGTTGGGTTGTTGATTCCTGTTTAAAGAATCTGCCATAAAGTTGTACTGACAGTTGATGTAATGTTTGTGCATGGCAAAATTTAATAGACCCAGATGTCTTAAATCGCCAGAATACCTGTAAGTGTAAGATGTCCGTTGTGAAACTGCACATTTGTTGTAAATTTCATTTTGGGCCCTTTATCACATGGGAAAATGGTAGTTTGATTAATAGTGAGAGCTGGCCTGAAGTCAAGTTCAACTCTCACGGTGCTTTTACGTATATATAAATTATCAAATGATGTTAAAAATAACCCCTGACTGGCTCACTAAGTTTTAAAATGAAGTACTTCAAATCAATGGAAATAATATAAAATGCCACGAGAAGACGGTTGCAATTTCTTTTGATATTTCTGTGTGTGTGGGCTGACTGATCACAAGGAGCTTAAGGTTGACTGGTTGAGAGTGAGCAATCAATCTAAACAGGAGCATCCAGGTGTCTTTGTTACAGCATTTAGCCTTACCTAAATTACACCAGAGGTGGAAACATTGAGCAGAGGGGGACATGTGCACTGCTTGAATATGGGGCTCTGGAATCACAAACTGGGGCTCAAGCTCCGCTCCTGCCATTTACTCATCCTCTTATCTAGGGCAAGTGTGTTAGTCTATTCTCTCATGGCTATAAAGAAATAATTGAGATTGGGCAATTTATAAAGAAAAGAGGTTTAATTGGCTTATGTTCCTGCAGGCTGTTCAGCAATCTTGATGCTGGCATCTGCTGGGCTTCTGAAGAGGCCTCAGGAAACTTACACTCATGGCAGAAGGTGAAGGGGGAACAGGCACATCACATGGCCAGTGCAGGAACAAGAGAGAGAAGGGGGAGGTGCCACTCACTTATAAACTACCAGATCTCCCAAGAACTTACTAATGCAAAAACAGCACCAATGGGATGGTACTAAACCATTCAAGAGAAATCCACCCTTATGATCCAGTCACCTATTACAAGGCCCGGCCTGCAATACTGGGGATCTCATTTCAACACGAAATTTGGGTGGAGACACACATCCAAACTATAGCAGCAAGTTACTTGTATCTTCTGATTTTGTTTCGTCATCTGCAAAAATAATAGTACCTATTTCAAAAGACCATTATGGGGCCTAAATGAAAAGAAACCTATAAAAGATTTGCTACAGTAGGAGGCATATGTTATATATTAGTTATTTTCATTGCTATCAGCATCATTATTATTATCACATTCAGGGACTCTTTCCAGCCAGAACTTCAAGGGAAAAAAAACATATTAATTAATTTGACACAGGCTGTAATGTAGATGTGTGACTTTGAATACTTGGAGTACATTTTGCATGTGCTATTTTTAAAAAATAAGAACTATTGTCACCTTAGAAAATTATATTGTTTCATAATCATGGAAAGATCAAAGACCTCCTTCATGATAATGTATAACCCTGTAACTAAAATCAACATATAACAACAGATTATTGTCTCCTTTCCTTGCCTTCCTTTTGGAACTTTATTTCGAATTGTACAAAAATGCAGGTCAGGCATGGCGGCTCACACCTGTTATCCCAGCATTTTGGGAAGCTGAGGCAGGTGGATCACTTGAGGCCAGGAGTTCGAGACCAGCCTGTCCAACATGGCAAAACCCTGTCTCTACTAAAAATACAACAATTATCTTGGTGTGGTGGCACATGCCTGTAATCCTAGCTACTCGGGAGGCTGAGGCATGAAAATTGCTTGAACCTTGCAGGTGGAGGTTGCAGTGAGCTGAGATTGTGCCACTGCACTCTGGCCTGGGAGACAAAGCAAGACTCTCTCTCTCTCTCTCTATATATATATATATACACACATATATATAAATATATATACACACACATATATATAAAAATATATACATATATATATTTATATATCTATATAAAAATATAGAGAGAGAGACATGCCCAGGATTGGACCTAACATCTTAGTTGAGTATTCTGGCAATTTAAGACCTCAAGCCAAATCTGGGTCTATTAAACTTTGTCATGCAGAAATACTACATCAATTGTCAGTACAACTTTATAGCAGATTCTTTAAACAGGAATCAACAACCCAACAAAAAAACAACAGGAAATCCTGCCATTGGTTGAGAATCTACTCAACTATGGAGGTTGAAAGTCTGAAATCAAGGCCTCAGCAGGGCCATACTTCCTCTAAAACCAATAGGGGAATTCTCACTTTCCTTTTCTAGCTTCTGGTAGTTTGCCGGCAGTCTCTGGCCTTCCTTGGCTTGTAGGTGCATCCCTTCCATCTGCCATCTTCACATGGGTTCTCCTTGTCTCTCTATATGTTGTCGTTCCTCTGTGTGTGGACCCCAGTCATATTGGATTAGGGCTCACACTAATGAATTCATTTTAATCTGATTACTTCCGGAAAGGACAGAAAAATATGTGACATACTCCATTGTTAGGATCAATTTCAGAAAACGAATAATAGTTAATTATTGTCACAAGTTGTTACAAGTGGCAGGTACTGTGCTAAGTGCTTTTTTGTTTATATAACAGAGCCCCACACTGACAGTTGGTATATTTAATAGAATTTAATTAACTTTAGTGATGAAAACCTTGTTACTTATAACTTTATTGACCATTTGCGTATAAAAATAAAAGATCTCTTTTTAAATTCTTGGTTACTGAAAAACTGAATATTCTGACTTTTCCCTCCTTGATGCTGTACTTGGTTACTTAGTTTGATGTATTGCTTGCACAATTTCTCAACCTCTGTTATAAGCATCTAGAAAGAGAATTGAAGAGGAAGTCAGTTTTTGCTTTCCTGATAACTTATGTGCATTGAATAATGGCCAATTGGGTATATTTAAACAACGAATACATTATTTGTGCATCTTATTGAAGCGTTTACGTACTTAAACACTGTGTGAAAATGTTCTCATGTATCTTATTTTTGCATTTATTTTGAAACTTCCTATTCCTTGAGGTATTTTTTTATGGTCAGGCACATATGCAGGCAATGATTGTATGACCACCCTTGGTTATGTATTACATCTAATGAAATTAGCTTTTTTGCTCACCCCCGGGGAACCTTTGGAAATAAGACAATAGTCTCGTTGTTTGTTTCCTAGAGAAATGTTAATGATTAACTTCAAAATGGAAGAATTTCTGTTACCCCACTGCCTAATTTTTCATAATTCCATAGAATTGGTGTGTACTTTATCTTTGTTTAATTTATCCCATGCAAGATATTAACTGCTGTACCACTGGTGTACATATATTTTTGGCTAAGGAGAAAGCACTACCATACCTAAAGACTTAGTTCTTTCCAGTTGGGGTGATTTTTAAAATATTAAGCCTTGTCAGCAGCCAGAAAATGTTGAATTCAGGCCTAGCTTTAATGGTTGTTAGATAAAGCATCAATCTGATTTATTCGGATACTAACCACCTTTGCCTGAATGCACATAGTAAGTAATATTTTCCACATGTGCCCAGCAAATCTTTATTGGTGTACTCTAGCACAATGTGGGATACTAAAGAAATGTGAATTACCATGACTGGGCTAAGAGTTTGTAGCCCCTGAGTTTGTAGTTCAGGACATGCGTACGTGGGCAACTGAATGTGAAATTTGGAAGACAACTTGCTCTGTGCTGTATGAAGCCTTTGGACATTAGCCACAGTCGTCTGCTGGGTATTTAGAGCGGGATGGGTCTTCTGTTGGGCTCCAGAGAGTGTCTCTGGGCTAACCCAGGGTTCCTCCATAGCTGCCTGGGCTGAAGAGAGAAGTCAGTTTGCTTGCCTGAGTCTTGATGTCTGAACATCTGGATTGGGTGCAAGGCTAAAGGTACAACACTAAGCCTTTTATCTGTATTCCTTCTTTTAATTTGCCCAACAGCACTATTTTTAGTTAAGCAACTTTATTGCATATGTTTGACATACAGAAAGCTGTACATATTTAATGTATATGACTTGATAAATTTTGAGATAAGTTTACACCTGTGAAATCACTACAATGTATGTCTATCACTTCCAAAAGTTTTATTCTGCCCTCTTTATTTATTAGTTTGTGATAAAAACATTTAACATAAGATCTATCCTCTTAGCAAATTTTTAAGTACCCAGTACAGTATTGTTAACTATAATACTATCCTGTATAGTAAATCTCTAGGACTTACTCATCTTACATAACTGAATCTTTGTGCCCTTTGACTAATATCATTCCATTTCTCCCTCCCTTCAGCTCCTGACAACCACCATTCCACTCTCTGCTTCTATGAGTTTAACTATTTTAGATTCATCATATAAGTGGTATCATGTAATATTTGTCCTTCTGTGTCTGACTTATTTCGCTTAGCATAATGTCCTTTGGATTCTTCTATGTTGTTGCAAATGGTAGGATTTTGCTTGCCTAATGCTCAATAATGCTATAATGAATGTGGGCATGCAGATATCTCTTTGAGATCCTGATTTCAATTCCTTTGGATATATACCTAGACGTGGGATTGCTGGAACATATGGTAGTTCTATTCTTAATTTTTTGAAGAACCTCCATAATGTTTTCCACAGTGACTGCACCAATCCACATTCCTACCAACAGTTTACAAGAGTTCCTTTTGTTCACATCCTCACCAACATTTGTTATCTTTTGTTTTTCTGTTTGATAATAGCCATCCTAACAGGAATGAGATGATGTCTCACTGTGATTTTGGTTTACATTTCCCTGATGATTAGTGATATTGAGCAGCTGTTTACATAACTGTTGCCCATTTGTATGTCTTCTTTGAAGAAATGGCACTCAATTCCTTTGCCCATTTTTAAATTGGGTTGTTTTTTGTTTTTTGTGTTTTTTTTGCAATTGTTTTGTGAGGGTTTCTTATATATTTTGGATATTAACCCCTTAAGAGTTAGAAATACTTTTTCACATTCTGTGGGTTGTTTTTCATTCTGTTGACTGTTTCCTTTGCGGTACAGAAACATTTTAGTTTGATATAATTCTGCTTGTCTAGTTTTGCTTTAATTGCCAGGTGTCATAGACAAAAATTGAAAAGATAAATAAAATTGACAAGCCTTAACTAGACATAAGAAATAACTTGTCCTAGCCTTAACTAGACTAAGAAAATAAGAGAGAAGTCTTAAATAAAGAAAATCAGAAATGAAAGAGGAGATAATACATCCGATGTCACAAAAATAAAAAAGATCATAAGTAACTATTATGGACAATTATATACCAACAAACTGTACAGCTTGGAAGAAATGGATAAAGTCTTAAAAGTATACCACCAATCAAGACTGAATCAAGAAGGGATAGAAAGCCTAAACAGACTAATAACAAATGAGATTGAATCAGTAATTAAAAACCTTCTAACAAAGAAAACCCCAGAACCAGATGGCTTCACGGGTAAATCCTACCAAGCATTTAAAGATAAATCAATACCAATCCTTCTTAAACTATTCCCAAAAATAGAAGAAGAGGGAACATTTCTTTTTTATGAGGCCAGTACCAGTACTGTATCACCCTTATACCCAAACCAGGCAAAGATACCATTACCACAGAAAAGAAAACTACAGGCCAATATCCCTGATAAGTATGGATGAAAAAAATCCTCAACAAAGTATTTGAAAACTAAAATCAACTGCACATTGAAAAGATCATATGTCATGACCAAGTGGGCTTTATCCCTAGGATGCAAGGATGGTCCAACATATGCCAATCAATCAATGTGATACAATACAGTAACAGAATAAATGGACAAAAATAACATAATCATTTCAATAGATGCAGAAAAAAGTACGTACAAAATTTAACATCCCTTCATGATAAAACCACTTAACAAACTAAGTGTAGAAGGAACTTATGCAACACAATAAAGGCCACATATAAAAACCCACTGCTAGTATTATCCTCAATGATGAAAACTTGAAAGCTTTTCCTTTAAGATCTGGAACAAAGCAAGGATGTCCACTCTCACTACTCCTATCCAACATAGTCCTGGAAGTCCTAGCCAGAGAAATTAGGCAAGAAAAAGTAATAAAAGTCATCCTAATTAGAAAGAAAGAAGTTAAATTGTCTGTGTTTACAGATGACATAAACTTATATGTAGGAAACCTGGAAGACTCCACAAAAAAAACTGGTAAAACTAATTAAAGAATTCAGTGAAGTTGCAGGACATAAAATCAATGTGCAAAAATCAGTCATGGTTCTATACACTCACAATGAACTACCTAAAAAAATTAAGAAAACAATTCCACTTACAATGCCATCAAAAAGAATAAAATATTTTGAAATAAACTTAGTGACAAATATGAAAGACTCGTGCAATGAAAACTAGAAAACACTGATGAAGGAAATAAAGTAAACGCAAAAAAATGGAAAGATATCTTGTGTTCACATATAGAAATAATTAATATTGTTAAAATGCCCATACTATACAAATCTGTGTATAGATTCAGTGAAATCGCTATCAAAATCCCAATGGCATTTTTTACAGAAATAGAAAAGACAATGTTAACATTCATATGGAAGTACAAAAGACTCTGAATAACCAAAGTTATTTTGAACACGAAGAACAAAGCTGGAAGTATCATATTTCCTGATTTGAAAATATATTACAAAGCTGCAGTAATCAGTACAGTATGGTATTGGCATAAACACAGACATGCAGACCAATGAAACAGAATAGAGAGCCCAGGAATAAACCCATGAATATATGACCAACTGGTCTCCAACAAGGGTGGCAAGAATACACAATGGACAAAAGATAGTCTCTTCAATAAATGATATTGGGAAAACTGGATATCCACATGCAGAAATATAAAATTGGACTTTTATCTTACACCATGCACAAAAGTCAACCCAACAGGACTATCAGGTAGTTACTATCATTCTTTCCCATTTTATTATAAGGAAACTCAAAGCCAGAGAGGTTAAATGCCTCATCTTTGGTCACAAAAATAGCAAATGATGGAGCAGAAATTTGAATCCTGGCAGTTTGACTCCAGATACTCCTTTATTTGGGGTTAGTGCTTTATAATTTCTTAGAGACATTGCATGATGTAATGCAAAAGGCAGGTGCTTTATGTATAGACAGCCCTGAATTTAAATCCCAATTCCATACTTAGCGGCTGAGTGTCTTTGAGTTTATTATTTAATCTTTCTAGGCTTTAGTTTCCTCCTCTGTAAAATGGAGCTGCTATGATGCTTAAATAAAATAATCCATATTAATGCTCAGCCTGACAACTACTAAATATTCAAAAATGCTACTTTATTTCCCTTAGAGCTCCTGGCTTATCCATTCCAGCACCTTATATAGGTCTCCCAAAGTGGCCCTTACTTGTGCTGGGAATGACACCACAGTCATGCTGCTAGGCTGCCATTGCTCCAATTGATGCTTCTCAGAAATGGGGCTTTGGCCAAAGTTCCAGGAGTTTTGTTTCTCTTCGATCAGAGGTAAATTTATCCAGACATCCTCCTTTTAAGTACCAAGGGCTGCATCTGTTTCGGACCAAAAATAATACCTTGTGATTGGAAATGTTTCAGTAACATTATTTGTGTGTTTTATTGAAGCAGAGGTTACAATTATTAGCGACACCAGGAATTTCAGACATTTAAACACAGTCTTGACTTCTCCAGAGCAAACCACATCCCTGTGCAATTAGTTTATCTAAATACCTTCCATCCAAGCCCTAAACTAGAGCCAGCCTTTGTAGGTGGTGGTCACTTTGAGGACCGACTCTCCACCGTGCTGTCCATGGCAGGCAGAGAAACCTGGAACTCTACTGAGGGCTGCAGTAAAGGTGACTTGGGACTATTAGCAAGGAATTTGCTACTTGGCTTGGGTCACTTCCTAGTCACTGCCAATCTGGCTAGGTTATCCCAACTGCCTGTTTGAAGCTGACCTTAAGGATTTCAAAGAATTAAAAACAGCATTTTCCTTTGCTGAGAGTTCATTCCTTTTATCACATGATCTCTTTATAGTATCCATTTCAGCCAATCTCTTATAACCCAACATCTGCTCAAGAGAAGGAAACAAAAACAAAAAAACAGCCTATCCTTTAAAGTCTCAAAATCTTACCTCTACTCATGGGCTCAGCACACTTTTTTGTTGTCATTTTTGTATATTTGTTTTACTAAAACAATAATTTTAAATAAAAACCATAATTCCTTTTAAATTTGAGGTAGGTGATCAGAATGGATGGGCATATTGTGTTACTAGAGAAGGTGAGTTAGGTTACTTTTGAAATGAGAATACCTCACTTAGTCCTCATAACTATTGGTATGTATGTATTATGATATCCACTTACAGATGAGGAATCAAGACTTGCAGAGAGCAAGCCATTTGTACATGATCATATATGGGTGGTAGGGCCAGGAGCTGAACCAGGGTCTATGTCATTCAAAGCCTGTAGTTTTCCAGCTACTTTTTGCTTAAATTTATAGGAGAGGCAAAAGAGGAATTCTTTCAGCTTTAACCTCGTCCCCAAACATGTCACCATATTGACAGACTCTGACAGGCTAATGTTTATTGTTGTTTTACATCTATCTATTCTTACTTAAATACTAAACATTTAATTGGGCCAATCTACAAGTTGCTAACATAATTGCATTCAGCAGGAAGTTGTGGAGTGTTCCATACACTGCATTGGGAGATAAGAAAAACATTTTCAGGAGCCAGGCAGAAGATGGGAGCTGCTAAAGATGTTTAAGCAGGGGTGTAGTGTTAACCTATTTGAGGTTTGGGAAGTTGATTGACAGTAGTGTGGAGAGTAGATTAGAAAAAGGACTGAAGGTAGGTCAGTTCCAAAGGCATTTTGCTGTCCAGGCAAGAAATCATGAGGGTCTGGTCAATACTTTCTCACACCAAAATTAAAGGAAAATACCTTAGACTAACCCCTTCAGTGAGTTAATGTGTTGGGTGGGGTTTCTTAGTAAACAGTCCTAATGGAGTCTCTCTCTTTTGCTGCCTCTCTCACTCCAGCATCTGGGGAGCGAGCAGTTTAGTTTTGGAGTACTGCTTCCTTTTTTAAGGCCTAACTTATCTGGTGATGGAGGCAGAAATTTTATGTTGGGGAAAAAGGGAACAGTTACAGACTGTTGGGGGAATTGTAAATTAGTTCAACCATTGTGGAAAAATAGTGTGGTGATTCCCCAAAGACCTAAAACGAGAACTACTGTTTGAACCAGCAGTCCCATTACTGGGTACATACCCAAAGGAATATAAGTTGTTCTATCAAAGACACATGCATATGTATGTTCATTGCAGCACTATTCATAATAGCAAAGACATGGAATCAATCTAAATGCTCATCAATGGTAGACTGGATAAAGAAATGTGATATCTATACACCATAGAATACTATGCAGCCATAAAAAAGAATGAGATCATGTCCTTTGTAGAAACATGGATGGAGCTAGAGGCCATTATCCTTAGCAAACTGATGTAGGAACAGAAAAGCAAATACTGTGTGTTTTCACTTATAAGTAGGAGCTAAACGATGAGAACACATGGACACATAGAGGGGAACAACAGACAGGGCCTGTCAGAGAGTGGAGGGTGGAAGGAGGGAGAGGATCAGGAAAAATAACTAGTGGGTACTAGGCTTAGTACCTGGGTGACAAAATAATCTGTACAACAAACCGCTATGACACAAATGTACCTACATAACAAACCTGCACATGTATCCCTGAACTTAGAATAAAAGTAAAAAAAAAAAAAAAAAAGAAATTTCATGTTGGATTACTAGGAGCTGCATCAGTGAGAGCTGAGGCCCCACGGATGAAACAACATGACCTACTGAGAACCGTGCAGCTCAAATGGCTGAAACAGAAGAAAAAGAAGAGGCTTGCTGAGAGGTGAAACAACGTCTAGATCACAAATGCTCTTATAGGTCATACTGCAGAGACTCAGCCATATCTCTTGAGACAATAAGGAGCCACGAAGAGGTGTAAGCCAAGCTGGTGGAGAGGTGGGGTAACTTGTGCACTATCTCATTTCATAAAGATCACCCAGGCAAAACTGGAGTCAGGGCAACCACTGAGAGACTATTGCAATAATCCTTGTGAGAATAATGAAAGCCTGAACTGAATTAGTGGCTGTAGTGAAGGGGAGGAGAGTATAGAAGTGAGAGATGTTAAAGACTTAGAATCCACTGGGCTTGATTATTGATTGGATGTGGTGTGGTAAGTGAAATTTGAGAGGAGTGCTGGGATGTCTCCAGATTACTGAATTGAATGACGACAAACACATGGCGCTCTTCACTGAGATGGAGGACACAGGCTGCCCTCCAATGTGCTGTCAATGAAGGGGCACTGATACAAGTGATTCCTGAAGCCTCTTGCCAGGCTGTGTCTTGACAGTGGGAGGAGCAAGTGTGGGAGGATGGTCAGGAGCTAGGTTTGGGACTGTTGCATTTGAGAGTCTGTGGGACACCCAAGTAGAGCTAAAGGTCTCAGAGGTAGTTAGGTAGAAGGAGCTCAATCTCATGGGAGAGCCTCAGGGTGAAGAGCATCTGAGCACAGGTTTCAGCTGGAGAAAAAAGAATGGATGATGAGATTGGCAGAAAGAAAGAAGAAAAATAAACCCAGTGACTAGTAGCTGACTTTAGAAGGAAGCATGTAAATTCTCACCAGCCTGCCTTCTGAAAATCACTCCTTTGGCAGGTGGGGCATGTACAATGAATCTTAAGTTCCAACAACAGGAATTGTGCTCAACTCTCAGGTGCCTGGATCATTCATTCACTCTTCATTGCAACTTATTTTTTGTAAATTCTAAATCTTTAACCAAAATGTACCAAAAATAATTTAAAATATTTAAAAATCTTTATTATTCTTGTAATTCAATTTCACTCTATCCTTTCTATCACAACCTCTGTACAAAGTTTAGAAGCCATGTCATAAGACATCTGGTGCTTTATTCCAGGTGTCATTCATTCATTCATTCATCTCTTTTGCATTTATTTGTCCAGTTTGGCCACTAAATATTTACTGAGCACAGTGACAGTGACAAGACCACTAACCTCATGGAGTTTACATGATAGTGGAGGGAGATAGCCAGAAAACATGGAAACAAATCAGGAAGAAAATTTCAACATATCCACTGAAACCTTGCCATAAACTTATATTCTCTCATGAATGTAATTTAAAAGAAAAAATTATTAGTAAAATTCTGACATATATGCAAGTAGTAATGGATTTCTGGGCCATTTAAAGCATATTTCCATTGTTAAATTTTCTAGAATCTGTTTACAGCTCCAGTAAATACTCAGGTGTCTTTCATTTTTTGGTTATGGTTTTTGAAAAAATTCCCTCTGCCTCCTTCCCTATTAACTCCTCCCTATTGCCTCTGGATCTGGAAAATGAGGAAACAAGTTATCACATTGCAACATTCCCTCAGACACTCCCTCCATTGTGGGAGAGAGAGATGCTCCTGGCATGTTGATGGAATCCACTTGTGTGTGAAAACACTCTTGCTCCCCAGGAATGCCCTCCTTGGAGCAGTGAGAGTCCATAAGGTGGAATGGACTTGATTTGCTCACCCGGCTATATTTAGGCAATTTCTCCCTTAGTGGTACCCAAAAGAAGTCCTGTGAAAACAAGCCTCTGCAAATCACAGAGCCAGGTGATCATGCATTGAGGCAGTCGGGCAAGTGAAAACTGTGCTTGATGAATGAATAACTCGAGAGTTTCTTTATAAAAGTGACGGGTTTTTAAATGGCTACCATATGGGGGCAGGCAGGTGGCTGGCAAAGGTTTCTGTCCTGCTTTTGCTAGACAGGCTGCCCTCCAGCGTGCTGTCAATGAAGGGCACCGATACAAGTGATTCCTGAAGCCTCTTGCCAGGCTGTGTCTTGACAGGGGACACTCCTGCCTGAGCAGGCGGCAGGTGCTGGACCGCGCTGAGCCCCGAGCTCGCCCGCAGTTATGCTGTCAGCCTCTCATGGCTCTAATGCTTCGTGACAACTGCCTACCTGGAGTGTGATAATGGCAGAAAACCTCTGCAAAATTGATGGGGGATTTCACACAGAAGAGTGGCTTCTCATGTTATGGGAGGCAGAACACCCTGGTTCTCTTTGCCATTGGGAGACAGAAGGTTAGGGTCAGGACCTGGGCAATGGTGTAGATTTTAAATCCAAATTTGCAGTTGACTTGACCTCCTCCCTGGCTCTGCATGTCACATACATTTGTTTTCTCTTGAATGTGTGAGCTTCGGCTGCTCTTAAAAAATGTTACCAAAAGATTATCTTTGAACTGGATTCTACATGACATTAAGCAACATAGAAAGTTGACAAGAAACATAATGAGTCAATGCTTCCACTGCAGATCAAATAGGATAAAATTCCACATTGTCTTTGGTTGCCTGGATCAAGCTGAATGTTTTGCGTGAATTATACAGCTGATTAAAGCTTATTCAGAGGTCCATAGCCAACCATTTATGCTGTGCTGCTTAACATGCCCCCTCGACACAGATCAAAAACACATTTTTATCCCAAACCTCTGTCATTGGCATTTGGCTCATCAGAATTATTAAAACTAAATTAAGTTTGCCTAGTTTTATTTCCTTGACTTCAGGAATGAAAAAGATACAGGTATCTTAAGAGACCAAGAAGATTCTAAGTGGTAATCAGAGAAATAAAATATTGAACCCTATCTAACAGAAACTCAAATGAAATAATGCACGGAAAGTTTGTATCAAGATGCCTCAATTATCATTAGCTTTCATAATTTTTATTCTAAAATTATTTAATTGATAGGACTTTTGACATTTCTGACATTGTTCAGATGCTGATCGTATTTTCTCTTCTTTTCATCTTTTGACTGTAGAGTTAGGAAAGAGACAGCAAAATGGTCCATTTGTGTATATATCTCTGTTAGAATCTAGTGGAGCAACTGTGTGAATGTGTGGGGTGTGCTTAAAAATGGGCCCACCAGGAAACAGGCCTCTGTCGTGTCTTGTGGGTGTACTGTTCTCTGAAACGTGAAAATCTTCAGGCTATTTTTAATATCTAATTGATAGAAATACTTTGCTATTCTACCATAAAGTTGAAAATGAATTATAATAAAAACATATGCCTTGAGTAAACATTTTAAAGTAAAAAATTCCCACTTCTTTCCTCTCACTGGAAATTCTTGGCGTTCCAGAACTGTCTATGCCACAGTCCTTGTTATAGCATCTGTTAGGGAATCATTTTCAAATAAGCAGCCGTGAGCCCATTTTGAAGGCAAAGGTATTTTAAAAAGATGAAAAAAAAAAAAAGCAATGATATCCTGGATATAAAAAATTCCCTATAGTGTTCACAGCTTTTGTACTTATTTTATTTAACAAACATTTTTATAGCATTTATTATATGCCAGATACTATTCTAAGCAGTTTTCAAATATTGATTCATCTTCACAAAGCTATATGGTAGGTAGTATTATTAACTGCCTTTTTCAGATGAGGAAACTAAGGCAATGAAAGAATACGTGATGCATTCTGGAGTCTATGTTCTTAATCACCACGCTTCCTCCATATTCAGTGTTGCAAGGCCAGTCATGATATATTTCAAAGAGGACGTTGAGCTTTGAGGCTAATTTTTCCCATATGAGTTTGGGTGTCTTATAGGGTATCTTATTAAACTTCAGAGAAATTTTAATTTTATAGTTTTTTTCTGAAAAATTATTCTTAATTGGTTATTTAACTTTGAGGATTTCAACTTTTCTAAATGTAAGAAATATTTCTTTAATATAAGGGAGTTGTTTTATGCCTTGTCTACCCTCATTCCCTTAGATAATTTTAAATTAATTAAATAATGGAAAATGGTAGCCTCGACGCATGCCTGTAGCTGTCATCTACCTCCGGGCAAACCCTGCAGGATACACTCAGGTTGTATGAAACAATCTCCTGAGGTCTGGGATCCTTAAGAAGTGCAGGAATTTGGGGGAGGAGAGTTGCTGGTACAGGGGGCCAATGTTTCCAGTGCCACTGCCAGAGCCTGGGGAGGAGAAAGCCGATCCTGCAGTTGCTGGCTGAGGCTCTGGCTCTCAGTGCAGAGGTCCTGGCTGGCTGTGGGCATTTCATGGCTAGCCTCCTAAAGAAGAAATGCCAGTCTCATCTCTCACAGCTGGCCAGTCTAGCACTGCCCAGGCTCCAGCTACATGGCACTAGGAGCAGGCAAAGAAATCCCAATTACTTGAGGAAGAGAGACCAATCTGCCATGTATGGGGAAGATGTAATAAAAGTAAAAGAGATTTTGAAAAACAAACAAAAACCAAGAAAGAATTTAGAATGCTTTAGCAACGTTTTAGGAAATGATGAAAACAATAAAACAACAATTTCCAAATTAAAATAGTTTACCAGTAGAAGGGTAAAAGGAGAATCCAACTACTGAAAAATGAAATAAATAATCCATAAGATGAAATGGGGGAACAGTTGCAAACACATATCAAAGAAATGAAGCAAAAGAAAGAAAAATCACGAGTGAAAAGATGCAATAAGAGACAAGGAAGATAAATTCTAGAGTTCCAATAAGCAAACAATGACCATTACTAACGGAGAAAAAGGAAGAATAGAAATGAAGTAATAAATACAAGTGTGTGCACATATGTATACTTGCAAGTGTACATGCATGTGTATGTACATGTGTGTGAATAAATCCCTGAGCCAAGGAAACACTTGAATTTTCAGATTGAAAGGGCTCACCAAATCTCAGGAAGGATTAAAATTAAAAATGTTCTCAAGCAAACATACCTCCCCTGCATTTTTATCTATTTTAGATGGGTACACTAAAGGAGGAAGACTGTTTTTTCTGCTTTGCAAAGAAAAAATACAGTCAGTTCCAGCGCAAAGCACGTTTTTCATGAGGTGGGATTGCAACAATGAACAAGACAGATCAGTCTTTTCCTCGGAGTCCAATGGGGGAAACCATTAAGTATTAAAATGCTGTGTTAGACACACAGTAATAGAAGGAGCCCAGGCAGCTGTGGGTACATAGGTGAGGACCACCTAACTCAGGCTGGAGGAAGTACAGTCTGCATCGAGACCTAGCAGAGGAGTGTGGGTTAGCCAGGAGGAAAGAAGAAAGTAATCCAGGAGAGGCAAGGGAGAGCATGTTTGAAGAAACCTTGGTGGCAAGATTCAGGGAAAGCAGTTGGGAGTGGGAAGGCAGAGACGGACAAAGTAGGGAGTTAAGCTGGAGCCAGATGAATTATTGCATGCTTTCTCTCTTTTGGGCACCATACTAGGTGCTTTCATCCTCATGCTGACCATAGGTTGTTGGTACAACCCCATTTTTCAGATAAGGAAATTGAGGCAAAGAGAGGTTAACTAACTTGCACAAGGTCACCCAGTTACTTAAATGGTGGTGCCAGGCAGTCTGGCTCCAGAGCCCACACCCTAAGAATGCTGACAAAGGAAGGATTTTATTTTTTAGTACTGCTTGACCTTAGGAACCGTATCTAGTGGTTTCAGACATAAGAGGATAGTCTTGGCTAAGCCACCCTCACGCAGCCCCGATGCAGTAGCTGACACACATGCCCGCCTGTTGCATCTGTGGACTTATCTGAGTGCTCTTAAACCATGGGTAAATGATCCCCAGGCTGTCTTTAAGATAATTAGAAACAAATGGAAAATAGTTCTCCTGTATTATCAACAGCATATCAGCAAAACTTGTGTCTTAAAATGTGCATTCAATTTCTAATATTAAAAAACGTAGTTAAAGCCATATGTTGGATATTATCACGCATCTTTGTAAAATTAGTAGGGGACCCATTTGAATAACCATTTTGTTTAGATCAAACTTACTGGAGTTTTTTTTTTTTTTTTTAAGTTTTCCCCCTCCTTTGCCTCTGACCTCTCTGCAAATCTGTTATGAGAAAAACTGTGTGTTTGTGTGTATACGAATGTGTGACCGTGCATACATGGGTGCCTGCAATGGGGATGAATTGTCAAAAAACAGAGTCTTAGGTTTGGAAAATTGTTATTTAGAGAGGTGGAGATAGGGTGAGAAAATCAGCAATTGTTCAAAGAGAATATAAGTTGCTGATAATATATGATGGAACCAAAAGGACTCTTCTTTTCCTTTTATTTTGAGTTTTTCTTTTCTTTCTTTTTTAGGTCTACAACTTTAGTGTGGGTTGGGGGCAGTGCTGATCTGCTTCATCTAATCTTCCAGTTATTCTTCTGAAAGCCTAATGACCATATCACATAGCTCTAGAAGGAAGCCTTTCAAAAATGCCCAATCAATGCTTGGGAAACTTTAATCATTGTTGTTTTGCTAATTTCCCCTTTTAAAGTAATCATAATTAAGTAAACTCTGAGTAGAATGGATTTCATGAGATGAGCAGTCCTCAAAAGATATGCCTTCAATATTTCCTTCTTCTTATGGAGAGTGAGAATCATAAAAAGGGTTACCTTAGAACATTTGGGAATACAAAATGCCTAAACAACCATTTTGTACCAACAGTGTACCCTCTACGTGTTATGCAGACATGTATTCACGGGGGTCTTATTGAGTGCTGGGGAAAAATACATTCATATCATCAACCAGAATTTCAGAAGAGAACAGTCCTGTGGATTTCTGAAAATTAAAAAAAAAATTACATTTTCTAACAAATTAGCTGAATTTCCATAGAAGTCTACAAGAAAAGAAATAGACAGCTATTGTAAAAAAAAAAAAAAAAAAAAAAAAGAATAAAAGTGTATTTCTGATCACTAAAACTGAAAGAGCTTTGTAAAACATAGAGTTTAGTCAAGGTAAGAAAAACAAAAATCAGGAATAAACATGAAATCAGTTGATTTAGTCTGCCTTAAATAAAATTGAATAACAACAAAATCTCTTGATTGTAGGAGCTGAATCAGCAAATAGAAGAAAAATCCCCCAAAGAATCAACCCTATATTTACAACCCACTTGAGGTTTTTCACTCTGACAGACTAGTCACTAAGTATAGATGGTCCTCCCACTGTTGGTTTGTACAACTTTAAATTTGTCTCTTTCTTTGGTCTGGGCCCCAGGATATGTTCTAGGTTCAGACTGTGTCACTTTGTGCTTTTTAATTGATGCTTCATCTATAACAAAGAGGCTAAAATTTTCCATGAGAAACTTTCCCACACAAAAACCTCGTGGACAACTCACCTCATTGCTTAATAGAAGAAAAATAAAAAAGCCGTTGGGATGAAATGCCACTACAGTTGGTAAGTTTGTGTGGGTATCTACTTTGTATAAGATGTTCAGTTATGTGCATCAAGATAAACAAGTAATAGCCCTTACCTTTAAGGCTGTGTATATTCTGTTGAGGAACTGAGGTAGGCTAATAATCCAGTTCAAGACAAGCAGAATTAGAAATGGAACAGGGCTAAAAAGACAAAACACAAAGCCTTGTTTGTGCACAAAGGATGGAACAAGAGAAATTCCAGATGAGGGAGTCATGGAAGTAGCCTTTTCCTTAGACCCTGAGGGATAGTGTGTTAGTCGTTTTGTGTTGCTATAAAGAAATGCCTGAGACTGGGTCATTCATAAAAAAAAAAGGAGGTTTCTTTTGGCTCACAGTTCTGCAGGCTGTACAAGAAGCATGGTGTTGGCATCTACTTCAGGTGACGGTCTCAGGGAGCTTCCAACCATGGTAGATGGAGAAGGGGAAGCAGGCATGTCACATGGCAAGAGAGGGAGAAAGAGAGAGGGAGGGAGAAGGTCACAGAATCTTTAAAACAAGCAGATCTCTTGTGAACTCATTATCATTCACTACTGCAGGGATGGCACCAAGCCATTTGTGAGGGATCCACCCCCATGACCCTAACACCTGCCACTGGGCCCCACCTCCAACAATGGGGATCACATTTTATCATGAGATTTGGGGGAAACAAAACATCCAAACCCTATCAGATGGAGAGGATTTTGAGAGGCAGGGATGGAGACTGGAAGTTTCTAAGGGAGGAGAGCACAGGTAAAGACCCATGTGGAGGAGGAAGCTGTTGGGGTTGCACTGTCATGGGTGGGAGAGGCTGGCTGAGGAATAGTGGGTTGGGGCTGTTGGTTCAGAGCCTCTCATGCCAAGCAGAGGTAGTTTTAGTAGAAAACTGAGAGTTGAGTTATAGAGAATGCAGGGCTAGAAAAGGCTATTCTCCTTGGTTTAGAGACAATAGCTCTGTCAAAGCAGCACAGTATATAACAGCCAGAGTGTAATTTTAAAAAGAATGCCATACTTTGCTTGTCCTCCAAAGGTAAATTAAAGGAATTAGATTCATAATACCAACCATCTTTTTCCTACCCTGGTTTCTCGTCTCCTCAATTTCCTCATTTTCAAGCTGTCAGCACTTCCTATCACCACCTGTCCTCCCCATCCCTCCACCCCATTTGGTGCAGATTTTATTCTCTCCTTCTTCACTCCCTCTTAGGCCTAGGTCTTTCATGTAGGCTGTGGCAATTTCTCTCCTGTGTCTCTTCCTTCTTCCCCCAGCCCCTCTGCCCTGTCAATCTCTGCTTATTTTGTGGAGGCAATTTAAACTAGTGGTAGTTCTCTTATGCTCTGTTATGCTTTCAAGTCCAGGGAGCATAAATGAGGATGGAGAAAATGACAATGAAGAAGAAGGGATAGATTGAAAGCCCTTCAGTAGCAGAACAAACAATAGGACTTAGCAGCAGATTTCACATGAAAAGGAGCAGGAGTCAAAGACAGCATCAGGATTTCAAGAATGGGTGAATGATTGGCAGGTGGACAGAGAACACTGGGAGAGAGAGGGAATTTTGAGAGAAGATGCTGATTTCAGTCTCAGTGGCTGACATATTAATTCTGACATTGATATGAATGAATATTACACATCATAGACTTTTGTGTGTCTGTTTTCTATTGCTTAGAATACTTGAAACTAGGTAATTTATAAAGAAACAATTTTTTTTTTTTACAAAATTATGAAGGCTGAGAGTCCAAGGTTGAGGGGCCACATCTGGTGAGAGCCTTCTTGCTGGTGGGGACTTTCTTTTTTTTTGTTTTTGTTGTTGTTTTATTTTTTTAATTTTATTTTATTATTATTATACTTTAAGTTTTAGGGTACATGTGCACAATGTGCAGGTTAGTTACATATGTATTCATGTGCCATGCTGGTGTGCTGCACCCATTAACTCGTCATTTAGCATTAGGTATATCTCCTAATGCTATCCCTCCCCCCTGCTGGTGGGGACTTTCTACAGAGTCCTGAGGAGATGCAGGACATCACATGGTGAGAGAGCTGAGTGTGCTAATGTGCTAGCTCAGATCTTTCTTCCTCTTCTTATAAAGCCACCAGTTCCCCTCCCCTGATAACTCATTAATCTATTAATCCATGAATGAATGAACTCTTCATGAGGACAGAGACTTCATGACCCAATCACACCCCCCCATCAATACTGCCACATTGGGGATTAAATTTTAACATGAGTTTTGGAGGGAACAAACATTCAAGCCATAGCAACTTCCAAGGAGAAAGAATATTTTTCTAAGTAATATTTTTCTATGTTCAGATAAAAATTCGAAAGATAAAGAGACTAAGCATTTAGGATGGGCAAGATTTTAGCAGGTGGCATGATGAGTAAAGATACTGTGAAATGTCATACTAAGGTATTTTGGCTACATGCAATGAGAAGTCATAGAAAAATTTTGAGCTAAGGCGTGACTTACAGTTAGTTTTTTTTTAGATGAAATTTTTAAAATATAGGTTGGGAGGAGAAGAGATACACAAAAGGATTTTGTGTAGTAATAAAAATGTGACAGATTACAAAACTTAGTTCAGTAACAGTGGGAATGGAAAGAAAGAAAGAAAAAGAAAGAAAGAAGGAAAGAAAGAAAGAAAAAGAAAGAAAGAAAGAAAGAAAGAAAGAAAGAAAGAAAGAAAGAAAGAAAGATGGATGAAATATTTTTTAAAGGAGGCAGTGTGCCAGTTAAGAGTGTGGTTCAAGGCTGAGGAAGATCTTGTTCAAGTCCCTTCTCTGATACTTCATCACCATGTGATTTGGGCAAATACAGTGATTTGGTATCTCTTTGAGCTTCAGTTTTCCTCTCTGTGAAATGACTATTAATAGCATACCTATCGCATGGCACTGTTATAAGGATTAAAAACTATAAACTGCACAAAGTTCTTAGCACAATGTCATAAAACTAGTTAAGAATGCTTTTTATTACTAAAAGTACAATCTTCAATGACATAAATATCTTTGAAGAGTAGAATAGTCAACAGGAGCAGGGACCTAATTGAATATGAATGAAAGGAAAGGGGTCACTGATGACAGGTTTTAAACTTGGGTTACTGGAAGTGACCATAGAAGCAAGGAAGTCAGGAGGGGGTACCAAGAATGACAGTGAGGCTAGTTTTGCCACGTTAAATGAAGAAGGTGGCCCCACCCTCTGGGCCAGTGATGGCAACGGAAGCTCCACCAGCCTCTGAACTGCCTTTGGAGTCATTCTTCCCTTTTCTTGGAGGTTAACACATGTGCGTAGCCAAATAGCTCTATTGGACTGTTTCCTGCCTGTGGAATCCCTGAAGTCACACAGCCTCCCTTTATCTTGTCTTTTCTCTGTACCCTTCAGTCCAAGCTGGCATTATTTATGCTGAGATGGTTGATTGGGTCTACAAGTCACATGCCTAATGTCTCTAGCAAAGGGTGGTTCAGTCATACCCTTGGACTTTTCTCCGGAATATACCCTTTTTAATATGAGTAGGCTGGGCATTTTCCAGATCTTCAACTTCTAGTTCCTTTTTGCTTCTTCAATTTATGTCTCTCCTCTTGTATTATATGATAAGCAGCAAGGAGACACCATGCTCCACCTTCAACACTTTGCTTAGAAATCTCTTCAATGAAATATCCAAGTTTGTCACTTACAACTTTTCTAATCAACAGAACACAATTTCGTCAAGTTCTTTATCACTTTATGACAAGGATCACCTTTCCTCTAGTTTCCAGTAATGTGTTCCTCATTTCCATTTGAGGCCTCACCAAGAAGCACCTGTAACATTCATATTACCAGCAACATTCTCCTTTAAGGCAATATAGGCTTTTCCTGTCATGTACCTCAAAGCCTTCCAGCTTCTACTCATTACCAAGTCCAAAGCCACTTTCACATTTTGTGGTCACAGCAATGCATCACTTCCTGATACCAAATCTGTATTAATTTGCTAGCACTTTTGTAACAAAGTGTGATTAACTGGGTGGTTTAAGCAATAGAAATGTATTGCCTCCTAGTTTGGGAGGCTAGAAGTCTGAAATCAAGATGTTGGCGGGGTTGGTTCCTTCTGAGGATCATGAGGGAAGGATCTGTTCCAGGCCCCTGTCCTTGGCTTATAGATGGCTATGTTCTCCCTGTGTTTCTTCACAGGGCATTTCCTCTATGTGTATACCTCTCTCTGTGTCCAAATTTCCCTTTTTATAAGAACACCACCACTCATATTGGATTAGGGCCCACCCTAATGATCTCATTTTAACTTTATTACCTCTGTAAAAGTCCTATCTCCAAATACGGTCACATTCTGAAGTACTGGGAGTTAGGACTCTAGTATTTTTTTTTGAGAGACACAATTCAGCACATAATAGTGTTCAGAAGGATTTTACAATGAAATTGTTCACATGTGGGGTTTATAAATCAGCTGTGTACTTTCAGATGATTATAGTTTTTGACATTTCTTCTCTGTTTTGATGGGAGCTTTCCAGTCCAGGAGAGAGCGAGCAAAGAGATAACATTATGCCTTTTGTTGATGATAGTAGCTTAACTTGGTGGTGGGGCCAATGAAATGGTAAAACTGATTCATTTTCCAGCCTCACCATATATGGGCCTTTTGGCTCCCAACAAAATGAGCTTCCTTTGATGAACTGCTTTTTCATTTTAGTCTTTTCTCTGCCAGAGTAGAAGCCTTTCCTGAATGAAGCTCTTAATGACACACAGAATTTATATCTCTTAATAGAATTTAATCACAAGACTGTCTAGTGATCTATTTCAGATTCTTTCTGATGCAACCAGCAGTTTTTAGGGCTATTTTAGAGTTTACGTTGGATACGACCTAATAGAAATCACAAAATATCCTTTGTATGATAGAAGAGCAGCTGAGTGCTGTATGATTTTTAAGAAGGCTCTAACCTATAGCAAATTGTTTTTGTGAAATTCCAATGTATTTGCACCCTGGTGATAATATTAGAATTATTAACTTCTAAAGCCTTTTTTTTTTTAAATCACGTCATCATATTGTATGCTCTATGGACGCAAAATATTCAAGTTTTCTGTGCTACCAGTTTAGTTGTTTGTTTTTCCTTTTTTATACCCTCCTTCTTGTCCCCTTTCATTTGATATTTTACTGTGTTGTACTTCCTGTTCTGTGTAAAAATGGGGCACTTGATCAGAAATACTCAAATCTATGTGCATGCACACAGGAAAGAGCCTGCTTATTATCTATGAAATCTGGATCAGATGCTTCCTGATTGTCTGCAACATTTTGTCAGACTCTCTGTGAGTCCTGTCATCTGGCACAGATTCTTTCCCTCATGGAAGGCCTTCCCAAGCCCGTGTCTGGTTTGTCAGCTCCTATCTTCTGACTGACAGAGCCGGCTTACTCTGCGTCGATCGTCACCCCCTTCACCATGCCAAGGAAACAGATGGAATGAAAGAAATAGGAATCAATAAGATGAAAAAAGTTTAATTTCCTTGGTCTTCCCACAGTATGTCACCTTCATTCCAAAGCCAGAGTTTTTAGAGGGAGGAAATATAGCTCCTTTAAAGAAAACTAGAGGTTTATAAGCCTCTTGGTCGCTTCGGAGTTTGCTTTGCCACAGCTTGACTGTTTTCTTCTTTTCCTTTTTATTTCTTTTATAATTACAATGTTTATTCTGAGTATAATTTCCCCCCTCATTCACTTTGTTTTGACTGCATGTTAGTTATCAAGGATGAGAAATATGAAAGAGCCAAAAATCTATGTGTGACTATGTCTAGGTTGTGAAGCATCGTGGAAAGAACACAGACTTTGAAGTCAAACAGTTGATGGTTCAAATCATGGTTCCATTATTTACAGGCTCTGTGATCTTTGGCAATTTGTTTAACCTCTTTGAGTCTCAGTTTTCTCACCTTTAGAAGTGTCAATTTTATTGTGCTATTGTCAAGTTTTGAGGGGAAGTGAATTGGAGCATCTTACACAAGCCTGATACTCTGCCAGTACACTTTAATGGTAGCCATAATTACTATTTACCTGTGGACTTCTGAAACACAGAGACAGATGTACAAGACAATGACCATTAATGGAAAACCATTAAAAAGGTGGTCAGAAGATTTGATACTTTTTCAATTGGAAAAGATAATTTTTTTGGCACAAATTATGAGACTGATAGTAAAGTTTTAGGCACATGCTAAAAGATGTTATAGCTTTTAATGGCCCATGGGATTTTATACTTGCAAACAGTTATTTAACATGTTATTCAGATTATAACCATATAAGCCTAATGCTTCCAGGGGTATGTAAGAAAAAAAAATCTAAGCACATATACACAAACACCAGTTGATTGGCATTCTTGTCATTAAATTCTTTGCAAATATGTAACTAGTTTTGTTAGAACATTTGGTTCACCAATAATACCTTAAATGATAGAGAGGACAAGGATGAGTTCCTATCAAAAATAAAAGAAAGGCGGACACTAGTTAAAGCAGTAGGGACAGATCTTAATCTGTAATATACAATTGCATTAGAGAATAAGGTCTATGGTAAACTGAACTCAACTTTGATTTGTGTGAAGGTGACTGGGTGTTTTACAGAAAAATGAGGGAATGGGGAGGAGGAGGAGAATGAGCAGGGGGCTCAGTAGAGTCAGAGAAGTGAGAAATTACAAAGGATCAGTCAGTATAAAGGCCGACTAGACTAGCTATATCTGTTAGCTGGAATTATCTAAGGTAAGATTCTATTCTCCCACAGAGCCTGTGAAGCAGAGGCCCTATCCTTCTACTTTTTAAAGGATTGGGTTTTAGGTCTTTGAGAAAGGCACTCTTGAGAAATAGATTAACATACATCTCAAAGGGACAGAGGAAAGATTACAATTTCAAGCCATTTCGAGTAAATGCTCTAAGAAAGGTTGCTATAGTTGAGTATCGGCTAGAAAAAGCAGTAAATTGTTTGTTCTTTAAAGGGGACAGGCACTTTAAAGCGGGGCCAGGGTCATCTAGGGATGCAGGCTTGAGCTCTTAAAAACCACACCAGTGTTTGCTTAAGTCTTTAATGTTGGGGCAGAAGGATGGATGAAATAATTTGTGTTGAGAGTCTGTAGTTTCTTTAGGCCCAAGGTTAAGGCCTATAGAGGCCTATTGAGAAGAGGGCTCAGAGGAAGTTGGCTAGAGTTTGGTCAAGGACAAAAATCTTTGTCATTTCAAGGCAAGCAAAAATGTTAATAAACAAAAGCTTATGTATATAAAAATACAATCATTTATTCATGCAGTGAATAATTTTAACTGCCAGTTATGTGCCAGGACTTGTTCTAGGCTCTGTGATGTGTGATACTTGTCTTCACAAAACTTATAGTCTAGAGGGTGAGAAAAATTAAACAACCCAACCAAACCAAAAAAACACCACACCATAAATTATGAATAAAATTTATTCTTTACATTTGTGAAAATATTTTAACATATGCCAAAGAGAACCACAATCTATTCCTTTTTTTTTTTTTTGCTTCTTATTTTGGCAGTAATTTTAAAAACTGGTAATATTAAGAGGACTATCAACTTGAACACTCTCGTAGTCTACTGATGGAAGCATACATTGGTTTCAGCATTTCTTGGCTAGTATTTTGGCAGAATATGGGGAGAGACTTTGACATATTCATACCTTTTAGTTCCCATTTCCACTTCTAGAAATCATTCCTAAAGAAGCAGAGATAGATATAGTTATATGTAAAGACATGTATCCCCGTGTTAAAATAGTGAAAAACTAGAGTATAAATGCTCGATATAATGGATTATTAAGTAAGCAAAGTATGTGTGTATACATATATGTAATATATGTGTATCTTATATACTTTACTTAATAATCAAATCAAATATATATGTGTAAGAGTCATCATGCATTGCTTAGTGAATGGAAAACATTCTGAAAAATGCATCATTATGAGAATTTGTCATGTATGAACATCATGGGGTGTACTTACACAACCCTAGGTGGTGTAGCCTACTACACACCTAGGCTATATGATGTAGGCTGTTGTTCTAAGCTACAATCTTGTACAGCATGTGACTATGATGAATGCTGTAGGCAAGTATAACACAATGGTAAGTATTTGTGTATCTAAACATAGAAAAGATGCAGTAAAAATATTATAATCTTATGAGACCATCATCATATACACAGTCTGTCATTGACCAAAACATCTTATGTGGTGCATGACTATAAATATAGTTTGTGTGTGTATATGTGTGGAATAGACTTAGCCTATACTGAAGAGCCCTGTAAGAGACAGCTTTTTGAATCTCATGGTCAAATCTACCATAAGATTGGTACATGTCCTTCATTGCATGTTTATAAAGACCATCTGAAAAAAATATAAGGAACATAAGGAAAAGCTATGTTTTGTTGAGAAATTTGTTTGTTTGTCCCCCTTCCTCAATGGCCACTTAAGTAAATTGTGTAACTGAGCAATCTTACTGCTTTGCATTAGATGCTAAAACTGTGACAGGCTGGTGGCAGGTATGAACATTGTCATCATCTGCCTTTTGATTTAAAAAAAATTAGTTTTATTTCAATACCCTTTTCTATCCTTGTTATTTTCTTTTAAATTCTCAACAGTTTTTAATTTATTTTGCTATAACTGTATTTCATTGTAAACCACTTTAAATCCTTTCTGGAACAAAGTAGGGTATAAATAAATTATAGAGGATATCCCTGAAAAGAAATTTAGCAAAATTTTATTGTAGGGTTTTTTGTGTGTGTGTGTGTGTGTGTGTAGAGGATGTTAAAGTGCTTTTAATTATCTTTAAATTTTTCCAAGTTATTTCTATAAGAAACATGTGTTTTCAAAGATTGTTTCATAAATGAAACTCACTGTCTGCTCAAAGTGCTTTGTAAACTGTATAATGTAATAAAAATAAAAGAGATTTATATTTTTGCGACTAAAATTATTGGTTATATGTTTAGTGGACTGCATGTAAAGTCACACGAATTTACGCATCTGCTTAACTTATACTCAGGCTTTGACTTGGCATGTACATATTTGGAAGGAAGAGTGTAATTCCAATACTATTATCATTAAACATCTACTTTGTGTTCCTCAGATATACAATATTGCATGGAATTAAAAGTAGAAGCAGCTGGGCGTGGTGGTTCATGCCTGTAATCCCAGCACTTTGGGAAGCCGAGGCAGGTGGATCACGAGGTCAGGAGATCAAGACCATCCTGGTAACGTGGTGAAACCCCGTCTCTACTAAAAAATACAAAAAAAAAAAAAAAAAAATTAGCTAGGCATGGTGGCATGTGCCTGTAATCCCAGCTACTTGGGAGGCTGAGGCAGGAGAATCACTTGAACCAGGGAGCCGGAGGTTGCAGTGAGCTGAGATCCCACCACTGCACTGCAGCCTGGTGACAGAGCGAGACTCCATCTCAAAAAAAAAAAAAAAAAAAAAAAGTAGAAGCAAACTAGATGTGGTAAAATACATTCTACATACACTTAAACTGCATCTGGGTGAACTCAGACTGCTAGAAAGTCAGTCTGATAAACTGGATTTTCTTTCTTTCTTTCTCCCTTTCTTTTTAAAAAAAAGTTGTTTCTCTAGTTGGATACTTCAAGGATTTCAGAGTGCTGAAGAGATGTATCAGAATATTACCTGCCCTTTGTGATGTCTGTAGCATCACAAATTCTTCCTGCTGAGACCACTAATTAAAGGGAGCCATCCTGTGTACGTAAACAGGCTCACTTGTCTCAATCCCTTGTAAAACTGCCATCTCAAAGTTTCCTTTTCTCTCAAAAGCCTCTGCCTCGCTGCAACATTCTGCTCTTTGAGTCTTTCTTTTGATGCCCTTTGGTCTCCACGTTGTATCTTGTGGCTATACCATGAATAGCTATTCTTTGAACCTCTTCCTTAGCTGCTGATGGCTCAGCTGTGCACAATTTAGGGTTGTGCAGGATATTAAAGGGTGGGCAGCGTCTTTACAGGGATTCATGGACCTCGTCATAAGTAACAATAAATGTGCGAGGAGGGAGTTGGGAGTCGAGTACCGCAGGAATCTTCACTGGGTGGCAGGTGTTAAGAGGCCTGAGGAGTGGATGAGGATTTTTATTATTATCTTACTAGGCTTTATGTTGGGTGGTTGAGCTTCCATAGAAATGTTCACAATGCTCTTATTGCTTGAATCAAGGTTAAATAGACAAATGCATAGTAATGTCCCTGGCCTCTTAGTTAAAGCTCTCCTTAGGTCCTTTCTAACAACCAGCCACATAGAACAATATGATTTCCCTGGGTTTATAATGGTCAATAGCTATTGAATTCATGTAAGAATTTCAATTGGGATATGGTCGGCCAAATATTTACAGTATATGCTGAAAAGAATTATTTACATATTTCTTTTGATCTTCAAATATATGTGTATGTGTGTGTGTATATATATATATATATTCTTTATTTTTTATTTTTTAGGGAGCTTTCTGGCAAAAATTGGAAAGCCTGCTAAACAAATTTTAAAAGAGCTGTAACACTATACACACACACACACACACACACATATAATAGTAAAAATTAAAATAACATACATAGTCTCTACTAAAATAGAATAATAGAAAACTACCAATAAAAAAACCCAGAAGACTTGACTTGTATATAAAAAAGAAGAAAAAAGTTAAAAAGGTATCATCAGACTTTGCAAGATGTCGATACTAATTTGTCAAATGGAGGATGTGAAAGAAGGAGCTCAAACTAAAAATTAAAATGGGGAATAGTTGGCAAAATTGAAGTTTTTTCTATTAAAAAAACAGTTTAAAGAGGAAGATGCAATCATTTGTAGGCTTCAGTGAGCTTGTCACATTGCAGGCATCCCAGACATGTGTAAATCCATTTATTTAAATAAATTTGTTTGCTACTACTGTTTGCTAGGCACCACAAGAGGTGTGTGAGAATGCAGAGATGAATCGTGCATATAACCTGTTTTAAGAAAGCTGTCAGTGCTGGGTGCGGTGGCTCACGCCTGTAATCCCAGCACTCTGGGAAGCTGAGGTGGGAAGACTGTTTGAGCCCAGGTGTTCAAGATCATAGTTAGAGCTCATCTGTATTAAAATAAATAATAAAAATAAATAAATAAATAAATAAATGAAATAAGCATGTAAAATACTTAGAATTGTAACTAGCAATTAGTGAGAGCTCAATATGTGTTAGCCAACACTGTGATTTCTCCAGTGGTTGCATAGAAATGTGACAGGAGGCGAGTGAATCACAAGGTCAGGGGATCGAGACCATCATGGCTAACATGGCAAAACCCCGTCTTTACTAAAAATACAAAAAATTAGCCAGGCATGGTGGCAGGCCCCTGTAGTCCTAGTTACTCTGGAGGGTGAGGCAAGAGAATCGCTTGAACCTTGGAGGTGGAGGTTGCAGTGAGCCGAGATTGTGCCACTGCATTCCAGCCTGGGCAACAGAGCAAGACTTCCATCTCAAGAAAAAAAAAAAAAAAAAAAAAAGAAAAAGAAAAGAAATGTGACACTTGTCACAAGAGACTTTGAGAAGTGTAGTCTTTCTTTGGGTAGCCATGTGTACAACTCAAATTATGGTTTTCTTACCAAAGAAGAGGAGAATGGATATTGGAGGCAGCTAGCAGTCTATGCCACCCAAGAAAACATTTTATTTAATTCAGCCAGTCTTCATGGCTCTTACTGGACATAGTGCTGGTTGTTTGTTTCTCCTCCAAATTGACACCCACACCATAGCACAACAGTTTTATGTGCTCTGCTAGGCAAAGAATGACATGGAGTTATTGCCTCTCTGTCTGGGCACAATGTGTCTCAATGTGTCTAATTACGTAGCCCATTTGTTTCCCTGACATCTAGTTCAAGGATTCTAGAGTAAGAGACAGTAAATGCATGTTGAATAATTAAATGAATTCTTGAAGCCTAATATTTTACCTTGTTTATTTTGTAAATTCAAAATATGCTGGGAAGTCTTCCAGGCTATGTGAAAAAAAAAAAGTGGACCACAGCTCATGGCTAAAATGAGGTTGGTGAGCTCTTTTAATCTCTGCTGGCTGAGGTCCCGAGCAGCATGATCATCTAAGATTTGGAAGCGTCAGATGCTACAGTAGAATGGACAGTTTCTGAGTTAGCAGTCCTAGTACAGGAGAAGTGGGGTGGTTGTGATGATTAATACTGAGTGTCAACTTGATTGGACTGAAGGATGCAAAGTATTAATCCTGGGTGCTTCTGTGAGGGTGTCGCCAAAGGAAATTAACATTTGTATCAATGGGCTGGGGCAGGCAGACCCACCCTTATTCTGGATGAGCACCATCTAATCAGGTGCCAGTGAATATAAAGCAGGCAGAAGAATGTGAAAAGGCGAGACTGGCTTAGTCTCCCAGCCTACATCTTTCTCCCGTGCTGGATGCTTCCTGTCATCGAACATCAGACTCCAATCTTCAGTTTTGAGATTTAGACTGGCTCTCCTTGCCTCTCAAGCTTGCAGACAGCCTATTGTGGGACCTTGTGATCATGTAAGTTAATACTTACTAACCTCCCCTTTATGTGTGTGTGTGTGTGTATATATATATATATATATCCTATTAATTCTGTTACTCTAGAAAACCCTAATACAGTAGTATTATGAGCTAAATTGTGCGCCTTCAAAATTCATATGTTGAAGTCCTAATCCCCAGTACCTCAGAACATAACTATTTAGAAATAGCTCCTTTAAAGAGGTAATTAGACTAAAATGAGGTCTTTAGAGTGGGCCCTAAGATGACTGGTGTTCTTAAATATAAGAAAAGGAGATTAGGACAAAGATGTACAGAAGGAAGATAATTTTAAGACACAAGAAGACAGCTATCAATAAGCCAATGAGAGGGCTCTCAGAAGAAACCAGCTCTGTTGACTCCTTGATCTCAGACTTCTTGTTTCCAGAATTGTGAGGAAAGAAATTTCTGTTGTTTAAACCACCCAGCCTGTGGTACTTTGTTGCAGTTGCCCTAGAAAATGAATACAGGGGTTTTCTTAAAGTAGCATGGTAAAGCAGAGACCAGGTTGGAGATCATCTTATGACATGGTACGGTGTGCTCCAAGAGGGTATTTGATCAAGGGCTTGGCTACTAGCCCCCTGGTGTGCTTGGACTAGTGCAGTCACTTCCTAACTGGTTTTCCTGTTTTCATTCTTTTTCTCTTTTCTTTTCTTCTTTTTCTTTAAATAACAGCTTCATTGAGATGCAATTCACTTACCATAAAATTGACCCTGTGAAAGTATAAAATTAATAATTTTTGGTATGTTCTCAGAGTTGTACAACAATCACTACAATTAATTTTAGGACATTCTCACCACCTCCCTCTCCAAATTCTATGCCCATTAGCAGATTCCCCATTTCCTCCCAACCCTTTCAGTTCCCACCCCCCCGACCCAATCAACCACTAATCTACTTTCTGTCTCTATAGATATGCCTATTAAATAGAAATTGTTCTCCAATACATTCCTGTCCAGATTTTTTAGGATTGGGTTGAGGAAACAGGCACTAACTGGAGCATTTTCTTGGAATAACTGAGACTGTACTGGAAGGCTCAATAAGCCAAAGAACCTAGAATTGTCATTAGTATTTAAGCTACAGCAGTAGTGCCAAACTGTAGTCAGGTCTAGAAGGTTCGAATTGAGCGGAATGTAGTGAAGATGGCCACAAGGGAGACTATCATGCTTGAGAATTCTCTGGCAGGTGATCTTAAGACATAGTCACAAGAGGAGGAAAAAATGATAAAGAGCTAAATAAGTAGATGAAAAAATAAAAAAGAATGACAAGAGAAAGAAAAATAGTAAGTATATGACTAAAGATGGGAAGGGCTTTTTTTTTTTTTTGAAACGGAGTCTCAGTGCTTTGCTCTGTCACCCAGGCTAGAGTGCAGTGGTGTGATCTCAGCTCACTGCAACCTCTGCCTCCTGGGTTCAAGCGATTCTCCTGTCTCAGCCTCCTGAGAACCTGGGATTACAGGCGTGCACCACCATGCCTGGGTAATTTTTTTTGTATTTTTAGTGGGGACGGGGTTTCACCATGTTGGCTAGGCTGGTCTTGAACTGCTAACCTTGTGACCTGCCCGCCTCGGCCTCCCAAAGCACTAGGATTACAGGTGTGAGCCACCATGCCCAGCCTGGAAGGGCTCTTTTAGCTTATAAGTACTATCTCAAACAGCACTGAGTTTTGTAGTTTGATTGTTTCAAGCCAAGAGAAATTACAGTTTCAATAAGGTTTCCTGTTTTCTAGATTTCTCAGATATGTCTAAACATCCCACTATAAGTAACCACAGAACATCAGCCATAGAGTGAATTGTTCCAAGATTCTTGCGGTATTTGGCTTTCAATTACCTTTAAGTGTAGAGTACATTTAAAATTAAATAATCCATGAAGTCATCTAGAAAATAAGAAAACATGTGATTACTATGCATTTATTAGTGAGCTACAGATTCCTTGCTGTTTCAGGCCAGTATGACTACATGCAAGGAAGTCTTTTGTAATAATTCAGCTGTAATAACATGCCTCATTTAGAATGTATTAGGAATATGCTTCTCTCACTGCTGATTTAAAAAAGAAAGAATGTATCAGGAAATTATCATTCATTTGAGTTTATTAGAAAATTTTGAATCAATTACGACCAATTGCAATTAAATTTCTCCAATTTATCATGCTATACCTTGCATGAGTAGTCAAAGCGGACATAGTATACAAAGTATATAACACAAGGATAGTTTGAGTAATATGGTGGAAAGACTATATCACACGATTGTAAACACCCTGGGATCAAGATCAAATTCTAATAATTTGCACAGCTAAGGGAGTTTGTGGTGTAACACATGGTCTGATTTCCGCTTGTCCTGCATTATGTGTTAGAAATGGTTTGTGAAGGAATTCATCAATTTTGTAGCTTGCTTTATTTAGGCTCTGCACAGAGCATTCTATACTGTATGATTGTTCACTTTGTTTATCTTGTGCAGCTGTTTGCTAGAGAAACATAAGGAGGGGTTTTGAAAACAATTAATTTTTAAAAGAGATTGGGGGTTAGGAATGCTTTGGAGATGTTCGTTAATCTTCTCATTTGAATTTAAAACAGCTTTGAACAGCTAGTTCATTGTTAGGTGTTGTGATTATGAATGGGGCACCTCTGTGTGAAACTACCAAGTTCTTCTTACAAGACCTTCCAAGCAGAAAATAACCTTTTCATTTCCTGTCCTTTACCTCCCAGAAGGGGGGAGGGGATTTGCAAATAAACCCAGCTTCATGAAAACCAAAGAATATATGGTTTAATTGGTTCTTTGAATTGGCCAAATCTAACTACAGGAAGGAGAGTGATCTCTTGACCAAAATATCTAGAGTTCAGATTGCTTTTCTAGAAATTTAAGTGATACGATCATATCCTTTTATTTTAATCTTCAACAGTATTTAATAAGGAAAACATAAAATATAAACAAAGATATAAATATAGAACAAATCCAAACAAATGATAATATTGATGGGAAGATTAGAAATACCATTGTTTAACTGGTCCTCTCATCACATTCTTTCTTTGAATATACCTGCATCATCTAGTTCTCCTGAAGTTCTTCTTTGGAGGTACTTTTTCTTAATGATCTTTCTTCTGAGTCTTACTGTTTATATTGGATTGCAATTTATATTTCATCATCTATTAACTTTATATGTTTATTGAAACTGTAGGGAAAGATCTGAATAAGTATAGTAAATTTTTTTTTTTTTTTTTTTTGGCAAACTTGATAGATTTGGCACAAGTTACCAGAATTTATAAACATAGCCAAAATGGTCCTTTTAGTGGTCACTCAAAGAGACATTAGTTTTTTGCTTAAAATAGCATGAGGTTTAACATGCACTATAAATGCATAGATACTTTCATGCGCGTCCGTGTGAAGAGACCACCAAACAGGCTTTGTGTGAGCAACATGGCTGTTTATTTCACCTGGGTGCAGGTGGGCTGAGTCCGAAAAGAGAGTCAGCGAAGGGAGATAGGGGTGGGGCCATTTTGTAAGATTTGGGCAGGTAAAGGAAAATTACAGTCAAAGTGGGTTTGTTCTCTGGTGGGCAGGAGTGGGGGTCGCAAGGTGCTCAGTGAGGGAGCTTGATGAGCCAGGAAAAAGACTTTCACAAGGTAATGTCATCACATAAGGCAAGGACCGGCCATTTACACTTCTTTTGTGGTGGAATATCACCAGTTAAGGTGGGGCAGGGCATTTTCATTTCTTTTCTGATTCTTCAGTTACTTCAGGCCATCTCGGCATATACATGCAAGTCACAGGGGATGCGATGGCTTGGCTTGGGCTCAGAGGCCTGACATTCCTGCCTTCTTATATTAATAAGAAAAATAAAACAAAATAGTGTTGAAGTGTGGGGGCAGCAAAAATTTTTGGGGGGTGGTATGGAGAGAGAGAATGGGCAACGTTTCTCAGGGCTGCTTCGAGCGGGATTGGGGCAGCGTGGGAACCTAGAGTGGGAGAGATTAAACTGAAGGAAGATTTTGTGGTAAGGGCTGATGTTGTGGGGTTGTTAGAAGAAACATTTGTCATGTAGAATTATTGGTGATGGCCTGGATATGGTTTTGTATGAATTGAAAAACTAAATGGAATAAGAGAAGGAGAAAAACAGGTATAAAAGGTCTAAGACTTGGGAGCACCCAGGACATCTGATTAAAGAGTGCCTAAGGAGATTCAGCATAGTCCTGCCAGCAAAGATTATTTATTTACTTCAAGAGTTTAGAGTGGCAGTTTGGGGATAGCACCAGGAGATATCAGCTGTGATGACTTGGAGAAACAGTGTAAACTGGCAGTGTAAACAAGAGCAGGGCATGTATGAGTAGCTGAGAACAGTGAATAGGAGTATGACTAGACAGAAGATAGTAAGGATGACAAGTTTTTTGGGGCACAGTCTAAGTTGCTCTGGTGTCTGGAATGAGACTGAGGCCTAATAAAAAGGAGTGTCTTATTCAGGAGCTTAAATGGGCTGTACCTTGTAGCATTCCGAGGACACGCCTGAATTCTGGGAAGGGAAAGTGGTAAAAGTATTGTCTAGTCTTTTTTAAGTTGGTGGCTGAGCTTGGTGAGGTGTGTTTTTAAAAGACCATTAGTCTGTTCTACTTTTCCTGAAGACTGAGGACTGTAAGGGATATAAAGGTTTCACTGAATACTAACAGCCTGAAAAACTGCTTGGCTGATTTGACTAATAAAGGCTGGTCTGTTATCAGACTGTACAGAGGTGGGAAGGCTAAACTGAGGAATTATGTCTGACAGAAGGGAAGAAATGACTGCGGTGGCCTTCTCAGACCCTGTAGGAAAGGCTTCTACTTATCCAGTGAAAGTGTCTACCCAGACTAAGAGGTATTTTAGTTTTCTGACTCGAGGCATGTGAGTAAAGCCAATTTGCCAGTCCTGGGTGGGGGCAAATCCTCGAGCTTGATGTGTAGGGAAGGGAGGAGGCCTGAACAATCCATGAGGGGTAGTAGAATAGCAGATGGAACACTGAGAAGTGATCTCCTTGAGGATAGATTTCTATGATGGAAAGGAAATGAGAGGTTCTAAGAGACGGGCTAGCGGCTTGTAACCTACATGGAAGAGGTTATGAAATGACGACAGAATAGAATGGGCCTGTGAGGCTGGAAGGATATGTTTTCCTTGGTCTAAGAACCATTTGCCTTGTGTGAGAAGAGACTGATAGGTGGAAGTTTCAGCAGGGGAGTAGGTGGGAGTGACCGATGTGAAGGAGAAAAACTGGCTGTGAGGGACAGAAGTTGGAGAGCTAGCTGCTTGTCTAGCCACCTTATCAGCACAAGCATTGCCTAGAGCAATGGGATCTGATGCCTTTTGATGCCCCTTACAGTGAATGACCCCAGCTTCCTTTGGAAGTAAAGCGGCCTTGAGTAGAGTTATTATTAAAGAGGCATTCATGATGGAGGACCCTTGTGTAGTGAGAAAACCTCTTTCAGCCCATATGACCGCATGGTGGTGCAGAATATGAAAGGCATATTTAGAATCAGTATAGATATTGACGCGTAGTCCTTTTGCAAGAGTGAGGGCTTGAGTTAAGGCAACTAGTTTGGCTTGCTGAGAGGTAGTGGAGGGGGGCAGAGTGCTAGCCTCAATGATAGATGTGGAAGATACTATAGCATAGCCTGCCTTTGCTGGTGAGTGGCAATTAGGCCTGGTGGAACTGCCATCAATAAACCAAGTGTGATCAGGGTGAGAAACAGGGAAGAAGGAAATGTGCGGAAATGGGGTGAATGTCAGGTGGATCAGAGAGATGCAATCATGAGGGTCAGGTGTGGTATCCAGAATAATGTGGGAGGCTGGATTGAAGTTCGGGCCAGGAACAACGGTAATTGTGGGAGAGTCAACAAACAGTGAGTATAGCTGAAGGAGCCGGGAAGCAGAAAGTATATGCATCAGGTATGAGGAAGAAAATAGATTTTGGAAGTTATGAGAACTGTAAGAGTGAGTTGAGCATAGTTTGTGATTTTGAGGGCCTCTAAAAGTATTAAAGTAGCGGCAGCCGCTGCACGCAGACATGAGGGCTAGGCTAAAACAGTAAGGTCAAGTTGTTTGGACAGAAAGGCTACAGGGTGCGGTACTGGCTCTTGTGTGTAAGAATTCTGACCACGATAACCATGCCTAGGAAGGAAAGGAGATGTTGTTTTGTAGAAGGTGCTAGGGTTTGAGAGATCAGTCAGACGCAATTGGCAGGGAGAGCACGTGTGTTTTTATGAGAATTATGATGAGATAGGTAACAGATGAGGAAGAAATTTGGGCTTGACTGAAGTAATGGGGGCTGTCTGTGAAGCTTTGCGGCAGTACAGCCCAGGTAGTTTGCTGAGCCTGATGGGTGTCAGGGTCAGTCCAAATGAAAGTGAAGAGAGGCTGGGATGACGGGTGCAAAGGAATAGTAAAGAAAGCATGTTTGAGATCCAGAACGGAATAATGGATTATGGAGGGAGGTATTGAGGATAGGAGAGTATATGGGTTTGGCACCATGGGGTGGATAGGCAAAACAATTTGGTTGATAAGGCATAGATCCTGAACGAACTTGTAAGGCTTGTCTGGTTTTAGGACAGGTAAAATGGGGGAATTGTAAGGAGAGTTTACAGGTTTTAAAAGGCCATGCTGTAGCAGGCGAGTGATAACAGGCTTTAATCCTTTCAAAGCATGCTGTGGGATGGGATATTGGCATTGAGCAGGGTAAGGGTGATTAGGTTTTAATGAGATGGTAAGGGGTGCATGATCGGTCACCAAAGAGGGAGTAGAGGTATCTTATACTTGTGGGTTAAGGTGGGGGAATGCAAGAGGAGGACGCAAAGGAGGCTTTGGATTGGGAAGAAGGGCAGCAATGAGATGTAGCTGTAATCCAGGAATAGTCAGGGAAGCAGATAATTTAGTTAAAGTGTCTCAGCCTAATAAGGGAACTGGGCAGGTGGGGATAATTAAAAGGAGTGCTTAAAAGAGTATTGTCTAAGTTGGCACCAGAGTTGGGGAGTTTTAAGAGGTTTAGAAGCCTGGCTGTCAATACCCACAACAGTTATGGAGGCAAGGGAAACAGGCCCTTGAAAAGAAGGTAATGTGGAGTGGGTAGCCTCCGTATTGATTAAGAAGGGGACGGGCTTACCTTCCACTGTGAGAGTTACCTGAAGCTCGGCGTCCGCGATGGTCTAGGGGGCTTCCGAGGCGATCAGGCAGTGTCAGTCTTCAGCTGCTAAGCTGAGAAGATCTGAGAAGCAGTCAGAGAGCCTTGGGCCAGAGTTCCAGGGACTCTGGGAGTGGCTGCCAGGTGAGTTGGACAGTCCAATTTCCAGTGGGGTCCCACACAGATGGGACGCAGCTTAGGAGGAATCCTGGGCTGCAGGCATTCCTTGGCCTTGTGGCCAGATTTCTGAAGCAAGCTCCTGGGGGAGGAGGTTCTGGAGGAACGCCTGGCCGCTGTGGTTCAGACGTTTGAAAGTTCTTGTGTGCTGGAGATGTGGCTGGGGTTTGTCTCACAGTGGAGGCAAGGAATTGCAACTTTTTTCTATTACTGTATACCTTGAAGGCGAGGTTAATTAAATCCTGTTGTGGGGTTTGAGGGCCAGAATTTAATTTTTGGAGTTTTATTTAATGTCGGGAGCAGATTGGGTAATAAAATGTATTTTGAGAATAAGACGGCCTTTTAACCTTTTAGGGTCTGGGGCTGTAAAGTGTCTCAGGGTTGCTGCCAAAGGAGTCATGAACTGGGCTGGATTTTTATATTTGATGAAAAAGAGCCTAAACGCTATCTGATTTGGGATAAAGAAAAAGGAGCATTAACCTTGACTATGCCTTTAGCTCCAGCCACCTTTTTAAGAGTAAATTGCTGGGCAGGTGGGGGAGGGCTAGTCATGGAATGAAACTGTAAGCCGGACCAGGTGTGAGGAGGGGAGGTGATAAAAGGATTATAGGGTGGAGGAGCAGAGGCTGAGGAAGAATTGGGACATAGCTCGGCCTGGCGAGGAGCAGCCTGGGGAGGAGGGGAGAGGTCAGATGGGTCTGTAGAAAAGGAAGATTAGAAAGACTCAGCGATGCTTGGGGTTGGGACTGAGGGGACAGGTGGGAGGGAAAGAAGGAAGATTTGGGATCTGTTGCATTGGGAACAGAGACTAGAGAGGGACCAATGTGTAAAAGAATGCCTGGATGTCAGGCACCTCAGACCATTTGCCCATTTTACGACAAGAATTATTTAGATCTTGCAGGATGGAAAAATTCAAAGTGCCATTTTCTGGCTATTTGGAACTACTGTCGAGTTTGTATTGGGGTCAAGCGGCATTGCAGAAGAAAATAAGATGCTTAGATTTTAGGTCATGTGAGAGTTGAAGAGGTTTTAAGTTCTTAAGAACACAGGCAAAGGGAGAAGGAGGAATGGAGGGTGGAAGGTTGCCCATAGTGAAGGAGGCAAGCCCAGAGAAAAGAGAGAGTAGACACATGGAGGGAAGGGGTTTGGGGGTTCTTACCCTCCAGAAAAGTGGGAAAGGGGTCGGGGCACAGAGATACGAGGTCGGGGCATAGAAATAAGGGATTGGGGCATAAAGATATAAGAGGTTGGGGCATGGAAATAAGGGATTGGGGCACAGAGATATATGGGGTTAGGGTACTTGCCCCTCCCCTAGAAAAGCGGGACTTGCCGCTAAGGGTGAAGGAGAAGGGGTTGGGGGTTTCTTGCCCCCTAGAAAGGTGGAAAAGGGGTAGAGACACAGAAGGGGTTGGGGTACTTGCCCCTACCCCAGAAAAGTGGGACTTGCTGCTAAGGGTGAAGGACCAAGGCAGGTGTCCCTGCGTGGTCTGATACCTCTGAAACATGGGTGAATAATCAGAGAGGTGTCCCTGCAATGATTAAACACCAAGGGAAGGCTGCCTTCCCAGTCCATCACCAGCGCCGGAGTTTTGGGTCCACGGATAAAATGTGTCTCCTTTGTCTCTACCAGAAAATGAAAGGAATTGAAATTAAAAGAAGGGAGAGATTGAAGTGTGGTGCCGAGATTGAAAGGAGAAAGAGGTTGAGGGATAGTGAGGGAGGTTGGAGAAGAGAGTAAAAAGAGGCCGCTTACCGGATTTGAAATTGGTGAGATGTTTGTTTCTTGGGCTGGTCGGTCTAAGGACCTGAGGTCGTAGGTGGATCTTTCTTACTGAGCAAAGAACAGGAGGACAGGGGATTGATCTCCCAAGGGAGGTCCCCTGATCTGAGTCACAGCACCAAATTTCACTCGCATCCGTGTGAAGAGACCACCAAACAGGCTTTGTGTGAGCAACATGGCGGTTTATTTCACCTGGGTGCAGGCAGGCTGAGTCCGAAAAGACAGTCATCGAAGGGAGATAGGGGCGGGGCCGTTTTATAAGATTTGGGCAGATAAAGGAAAATTACAGTCAAAGGGGATTTGTTCTCTGGTGGGCGGGTGGGGGGTCGCAAGGTGCTCAGTGGGGGTGCTTTTTGAGCCATCATGAGCCAGGAAAAAGACTTTCACAAGATAATGTCATCACTTAAGGTAAGGACCGGCCATTTACATTTCTTTTGAGGTGGAATGTCATCAGTTAAGGCGGGGCAGGGTATTTTCACTTCTTTTGTGATTCTTCAGTTACTTCAGGCCATCTGGGCATATAGGTGCAAGTCACAGGGGATGCGATGGCTTGACTTGGGCTCAGAGGCCTGACAGATACTAATGATAGAGTTCAAAGACTCTGATGAATGTTTACCCATATAATAACAACTCAATTAAGATTTAGAGCATTTCCATCACCCCAGCAAGCTCCCTTGTGATTCGTTTCCCATCACTCTCCATTCTCCCTTCCAATCACCCCACACAACTACTATTCTGATTTCTATCATCAGATTTTTGTTTTGCCTCTTCTGAAACTTTAGGTAAATGGAATCATACTTTTTGTTGGGCTTTTTTCTTTCAACACGATTTTGAGATTCATCCATGTTGCCTGTGTCAGTGATTTGTTTCTTCTTATGGCATGAGTGTATCAGTTTGCTAACCTTTTGCTTGTTCATAGGCATTTTGGCTATTTCCAGTTTGGCCTGTTATAAATAAAGTTGCTATAAACATTTCTGTACAAACTTTTGTAGAAATAAGTTTTCATTTCTTTTGGGTAAATAGCTGGAAGTAGAATGGTTGGGTCACTGGGTTGTATATGTTTACCTTTATAAAAAATTACCAAGGGAGGTTGCGGTGAGCCGAGATCATGCCACTGCACTCCAGCCTAGGCAACAAGACTGAAACTCCGTCTCAAAAAAAAAAAAAAGAAAGAAGGAGGCGGCGATGAGAGGCTCGCACGCCTCCAGCCCGGCCCCGGCCCCCCGGGACGGAGAGCCGAGCAGCCCCGGCTCTGGGCTACGGACTATGGGCGAATAGCTCTGACCACCCGGCGAAGCATGCCGCCTGCCTTGGCCTCCCAAAGTGCCGAGATTGCAGCCTCTGCCGGGCCGCCACCCCGTCTGGGAAGTGAGGAGCGTCTCTGCCTGGCCGCCCATCATCTGGGACGTGAGGAGCCCCTCTGCCTGCCTACCCAGTCTGGAAAGTGAGGAGCGTCTCTGCCCGGCCGCCATCCCATCTAGGAAGTGAGGAGCGCCTCTTCCCGGCCACCATCCCATCTAGGAAGTGAGGAGCGTCTCTGCCCAGCCGCCCATCGTCTGAGATGTGGGGAGCGCCTCTGCCCCGCCGCCCCGTCTGGGAAGTGAGGAGCGCCTCTACCCGGCCGCGACCCCGTCTGGGAGGTGAGGAGCGTCTCTGCCCAGCCGCCCCGTCTGAGAAGTGAGGAGACCCTCCGCCTGGCAACCACCCCATATGAGAAGTGAGGAGCCCCTCCGCCAGGCAGCCACCCCGTCTGGGAAGTGAGGAGCGTCTCTGCCCGGCAGCCACCCCATCCAGGAGGGAGGTGGGGGTCAGCCCCCACCAGGCCAGCCGCCCCATCCGGGAGGGAGGTGGGGGGTCAGCCCCCCGCCCGGCCAGCCGCCCCGTCCGGGAGGGAGGTGGGGGGGTCAGCCCCCCACCCGGCCAGCCGCCCCGTCCGGGAGGGAGGTGGGGGGGTCAGCCCCCCGCCTGGCCAGCCACCCCGTCTGGGAGGGAGGTGGGGGGGGTCAGCCCCCTGCCTGGCCAGCCGCCCCGTCTGGGAGGTGAGGGGCGCCTCTGCCTGGCCGCCCCTACTGGGAAGTGAGGAGCCCCTCTGCCCAGCCAGCCGCCCCGTCCGGGAAGGAGGTGGGGGGGTTCAGCCCCCCGCCCGGCCAGCCACCCCATCCGGGAGGGAGGTGGGGGGGTCAGGCCCCTGCCAGGCCAGCCGCCCCGACCGGGAGGGAGGTGGGGGGGTCAGCCCCCCGCCCGGCCAGCCGCCCCGTCCGGGAGGTGAGGGGCGCCTCTGCCCGGCCGCCCCTACTGGGAAGTGAGGAGCCCCTCTGCCCGGCCAGCCGCCCCGTCCGGGAAGGAGGTGGGGGGGTCAGCCCCCCGCCCAGCCAGCCGCCCCATCCAGGAGGGAGGTTGGGGGGTCAGCCCCCCGCCCGGCCGGCCGCCCCGTCCGGGAGGTGAGGGGCGCCTCTGCCCGGCCGCCCCTACTGGGAAGTGAGGAGCCCCTCTGCCCGGCCAGCCGCCCCGTCCGGGAGGGAGGTGGGGGGGTCAGCCCCCTGCCCGGCCAGCCGCCCCGTCCGGGAGGTGAGGGGCGCCTCTGCCTGGCCGCCCCTACTGGGAAGTGAGGAGCCCCTCTGCCCGGCCAGCCACCCCGTCCGGGAGGGAGGTGGGGGGGTCAGCCCCCCTGCCCGGCCAGCCGCCCCGTCCGGGAGGTGAGGGGCGCCTCTGCCCGGCCGTCCCTACTGGGAAGTGAGGAGCCCCTCTGCCCGGCCAGCCGCCCGGTCCGGGAAGGAGGTGGGGGGGTCAGCCCCCCGCCAGGCCAGCCGCCCCATCCGGGAGGGAGGTGGGGGGGTCAGCCCCCCGCCCGGCCAGCTGCCCCGTCCGGGAGGTGAGGGGCGCCTCTGCCTGGCCGCCCCTACTGGGAAGTGAGGAGCCCCTCTGCCCGGCCAGCCGCCCCGTCCGGGAGGGAGGTGGGGGGGTCAGCCCCCCTGCCCGGCCAGCCGCCCCGTCCGGGAGGTGAGGGGCGCCTCTGCCCGGCCGTCCCTACTGGGAAGTGAGGAGCCCCTCTGCCCGGCCAGCCGCCCGGTCCGGGAAGGAGGTGGGGGGGTCAGCCCCCCGCCAGGCCAGCCGCCCCATCCGGGAGGGAGGTGGGGGGGTCAGCCCCCCGCCCGGCCAGCCGCCCCGTCCGGGAGGTGAGGGGCGCCTCTGCCCGGCCGCCCCTACTGGGAAGTGAGGAGCCCCTCTGCCTGGCCAGCCGCCCCATCTGGGAGGGAGGTGGGGGGTCAGCCCCCCGCCCGGCCAGCCGCCCGGTCCGGGAGATGAGGGGAGCCTCTGCCCGGCCGCCCCTACTGGGAAGTGAGGAGCCCCTCTGCCCGGCCAGCCGCCCAGTCCGGGAAGGAGGTGGGGGGGTCAGCCCCCCGCCAGGCCAGCCGCCCCATCCGGGAGGGAGGTGGGGGGGTCAGCCCCCCGCCCGGCCAGCCGCCCCGTCCGGGAGGTGAGGGGCGCCTCTGCCTGGCCGCCCCTACTGGGAAGTGAGGAGCCCCTCTGCCCGGCCAGCCGCCCCGTCCGGGAGGGAGGTGGGGGGGTCAGCCCCCCTGCCCGGCCAGCCGCCCCGTCCGGGAGGTGAGGGGCGCCTCTGCCCGGCCGTCCCTACTGGGAAGTGAGGAGCCCCTCTGCCCGGCCAGCCGCCCGGTCCGGGAAGGAGGTGGGGGGGTCAGCCCCCCGCCAGGCCAGCCGCCCCGTCCGGGAGGTGAGGGGCGCCTCTGCCCGGCCGCCCCTACTGGGAAGTGAGGAGCCCCTCTGCCTGGCCAGCCGCCCCGTCTGGGAGGGAGGTGGGGGGTCAGCCCCCCGCCCGGCCAGCCGCCCGGTCCGGGAGATGAGGGGCGCCTCTGCCCGGCCGCCCCTACTGGGAAGTGAGGAGCCCCTCTGCCCGGCCACCGCCCCGTCTGGGAGGTGTACCCGGCAGCTCATTGGGAATGGGCCATGATGACAATGGCGGTTTTGTGGAATAGAAGTGGGGGAAAGGCGGGGAAGGGATTGAGAGATCGGATGGTTGCCATGTCTGTGTAGAGGGAGGTAGACACGGGAGACTTTTCGTTTTGTTCTGTACTAGGAAAAATTCTTCTGCCTTGTGATCCTGTTGATCGGTGACCTTACCCCCAACTGTGTGCTCTCTGAAACATGTGCTGTGTCCACTCAGGGTTAAATGGATTAAGGGTGGTGCAAGATGTGCTTTGTTATACAGATGCTTGAAGGCAGCATGCTCATTAAGAGTCATCACCACTCCCTAATCTCAAATACCCAGGGACACAAACACTACGGAAGGCCGCAGGGTCCTCTGCATAGGAAAACCAGAGACCTTTGTTCACTTGTTTATCTGCTGACCCTCCCTCCACTATTGTCCTATGACCCTGTCAAATCCCCCTCTGTGAGAAACACCCAAGAATGATCAATAAAAATAAATAAATTAATAAAAAAAAAAAAAAAAAAAAAAAAAAAAAAAAATTACCAAATACTTTTCCAAAGTGATGATACCATTTTTCACTTCTACCTGCAACATATTAGAGTGTCAGTTGTTTTACAGCATAACTAATACTTGGTAGACAAATCTTTTAATTTTAGCCATTGTGGCAGATAGGCAGGAATAGTTTATTGTAGTTTTAATTTGCATTTTCCTGGCAACTGATAATGTTGAAAACATTTTATGTACATGTTGGTTATTTTTATATCTTTTATGAAGTGTCTTTCCCTATTGTTTTTATTTGGTTGCCTGTTTTATTACTGGGCTGTACAAGTTTTAGAAATTTCCTAAATACAATCCTAAATTCATAATTATGAAATTATGAATTCATGTTATGAATTCATAAATTATGAAATTATGAATTATGAAATCCTAAATTCATATTATGAAATTTCCTAAATTCATAATACATAGGTATTATGAATTCTTTCACCCTGTCTGTGGCTAGCTTATTTATTTTACTAGTAATGTCTTTTGATGAGCAATTTTGAATTTTGATGAAGTCTCATTTTTCAAAATTTCCTCTGGTCCATTCTATCTGTCTTGTGTAAAAATTTTTGGTCTACCTTATGTTTGTGAAAATATAAGGCAATTTCTTTTATAAAAGCATTATAGTTTTATCTTTAATGTTATGTCAATGATTCATCTCAAAATAATTTGTATGTAGAGTTTGAAGTAGGAGTCAAGGATCAATTTTCTTCCTATATGGATACACAGTTGTTTCAGTCCCATTTGTTGAAAAGACTTTCCTTTGGTCGCCAAATATATTGTTTTGGCACATACGTAAAAACCAGTTCACCATAAGATGGTGGGTCTCTTTCAAGACTGTTATGTATTTGTCTATTCTTATGTCATTGCAACACTTATTTGATATTGTAGCTTTATAGTAGTAAATCTTGAAATTAGATAGTGTAAGTCTTCCAGCTTTATTCTACTTTTTCAAGATGTTTTGGCTATCTTAGCTCTTTTCATTTTTACATAAATTTTGAAAATTAGCTTGTCAGTTTCTACAAAAACTTGTTAGGATTTTTATTGAGATTCCGTGAATCTAAAGATCAATTTAGTGAGAAGTTACATCTTAATACTATTTATCTCAATCAATAAACATGGGTCATCTCACTATTTATTTGAGTCTTCATTAATTTCTGTAAACATTGTTTGGTAGTATTGAGAGTAAATGTGTTGGACAGCTTATATTCAACTTATTCCTGGGTATTTTATGGTTTTTTGATACTATTATAAATGGTGCTTTTGAATTTCATTTTTCATTTGTTGTTGCTAGTATATAGAAACACAATGGTTTTTATTGTCCTTGTATCCTGCAAATATACTAAATTTTCTTACTAGATTTAATAGATTATTTTGGATTACTTAGCAATTTTTATGTATACAATTATATTGCCTGCAGATAAGGACAATTTTATTTCTTCCACTCCAGTGTTTATGCATTTTATTTCTTTCTCTTACCTTATTGCATTGCCAAGGGCCTCTGGTACAATGTTTAATAAAAGTAGTGAGAGTGAACATGCTTACTTTTTTACTAATCTTAGAAGGGGGAAAGTATTCAGTCTTTAATCATTAAGTATAATGTTATAGGTTTTTCATAGATGCCTTTTCCTTTATTAGACTGAGGAAATTTCCTTTTGTTACTAGTTTGCTGAGAGTTTTAATCATGAATGGGCGTCAAAATTTGCATTAGCTTTTCCACACCGATTGTGATGTTTGTTGATTTTTTTGAATATTGAACCAACCTTACATTCTTGGATTAAATCCCACTGGGAGGTATATAGATATACATATATATAAGTATATGTAGTAATGTAAATAGTAATAAATAGTAATATAGTATAAATAGTAATACTATAAATAGTAATATATAGTAATATAAATATATATTAGTATGTGTATATATAGTAATATAGATATATAGTAAGATAATATAGTAATATAGATATATATTACTATATATACATATACCTATAAATACTATATATACTATATGACTATATATACATATACCTATAAATAATAATAGAAATAGTAATAAATAGTAATATCATATAAATAGTAATATATAGTAATATAAATAGATATATATCTCTCTATATTAGAATATGTATAAATAAATAGATATGTATCTATTTATATTAGTATATATACTAATTTATATATCTCTAATATATATTTACTAATATTACTAATATTTACTAATAATAGTAAATCAAGTATATATAAAATAAAAATTGTATTATATATAAAACTATTTTTTGCATCAACATTTATGGGAAATATTGGTCTGTAATTTATTTTTTAGCAATGATTCTTGTCTGGTTTTGTTGTAAAGATTATGATGGCCTCATAAAATTAGTTGAGAACTGGTCCCACTTTCTTTCATTTCTTAAAGAGTTTGTGTAACATTGGTATAATTTTTCCTTAGCTCATTGATATAATTCACTAGCGAGGTCATTTGGGCTCCTAGTGTTGTTTATAGGAAGGTTTTTAATCATGAGTTTCATTTTTATATTAGATAGAGAACTATTCAGATTTTCTATTTTCTTTTAGCACTTTTGAACACAAATTTTTGTTTTTTAAAAATTCATTTTATCTAGATTGGTGAATTTATTAGCATAATGTTGTTTAGAATTTTTTTTATCTTTTTAGTATCTGGTAGATCTTTTTTTATTGCTAATATTTATTTTATTTCTTTTCCCCCCACTATCAGAGAGTCAAGCTAGAGGTTTATCTTGCTTGAAAATTTTTCAGTTATTTGGATCTCTGTGCTGACATTTTTCATGAATCAAAGTTGGAAAAAAAATTAGCTATTAGTTCTTCATTTTTTTCTACCCCATCCTCTCTCTCACATCTTTTTTTCTGGCTGCAATCACATATATTAGACTTCTTGAAACTCACATATATTAGATGCTTTTGATGCATTGTTCAACTTTTTCTAATTTTCTTTTCTTTCTGTGCTTTATTTTGTCTTTAAGTTTACTGATGTATTATTTCATTCTATTCAATCAGCTATTAATCTCATATAATATTATTTTATTTAATATACTATATTTTTTCAGTTATTTATATTTTTTGCAACTTTTCCAAATTGCTTCTAAAATTCCCCGTAGTTTCACCCATTATATTATATGCCCTATACACTGTAACATATTAATCATAGTTATTTTAACTTCCTTGTCCATTTTTTGGTAAATTTCTTTTAACTGACTTTTCCCTTGACTACAGGTCATATTTTCCTATATAGTGATTTTTATTATATTTTGGATATTCTGGGCAATGCATTGTTGAGATGTCGGATTTTTTATTTTTCTCTGAAGAGTGTTAATTTATATTCTAGTATGCAGCTAAATTACTGGCAGGTTATTTCAGTAAGTGGAGGCTTGGTTTCTCTTTTCGAGGGTAGGTCTATTTTTTGTATTTTCCTTAGTCCTACAGGGAATTCCTTAGTTTTGGGAAAGTAGTTTTTACTCTGAGACATGGCTCTTCTGGGATTTCAATAGAAAGACCAAGGTGTTTACCAAGACCCTCTGACTTAGAAGGATGTGCATCCAAATCTCTCTCTTTCCTGTGTTGGGCAGCAGCTGAAAATTCTGGTTACACCTTTCAGACTTACAAATATTGTTTACCCTTGAACTCTTTGGCGTTTCAACTATGCACAGCTTAGGCATCTTTCAGGGTTTGGAGATAATTTATTTGCAATTTTAAAGCTTTCCATTTTTATTCTTTCTTTCTAAAATGTCTCCCCGGTTTTATAACTTTTCTGGAAGTACCTTTCACCTTTTTCAGACTCTTTATACCTAAAAGACTGTACCTTTCTGCTTCATTTCTAGACATCATGTGCAGTGTGGACCTGAGGAGTTAACTCAGATGATAAGCTTATTAAGCATATATTTCATTTAATATGGTTCCAGTTTTTCAAAGGTCATACCCCCTTCAATTTCTACCTTCTTTTGGTCACTCCCCATTACCTTCAGAATTTTTAAAATATTTTGTCCAGAGTTTATAATTGCAAGAAGACTAGTGCTATATAAGCTACCAAAACTGAAACTCCAAAGAAGCATTTTTTTTGTTTACCCTTGGTAATTTATCTACATCTATATCTATAATTAATTACAACCGTATATCACTTCATGATGGGAATATGTTCTGAGAAATGTGTCATTAGGTGATTTAGTTATTGTGTGAACATCATAGAGTGTACTTACACAAACCTAGATGGTGTAGCTTACTAAACACCTAGGTTATGTGATGTGGCCTATTGCTCCCAGCTACAAATCTGTTGATGTACTGAATATTCTAGGCAATTGTAACACAATGGCAAGTATTTGCACATCTAAACATTGTTAAACATAAAAAGGTACAATAAAAATATGGTTTAAAAGGTAAAAAATGGTACGTCTGTAGGGTACTTATCATGAATGGAGCTTGCAGGACTGGAAGTTGATCTGGGTGAGTCAGTGAGTGAGTGGTGAATGAATATGAAGGCCTAGGACATTATTGCGCACTACTGGAGACTTATAAACACTGTACACTTAGGCTACTCTAAGTTTATAGAATTGTTTTTCTTCAGTAATTAATAGCTTACTATAACTTTTTCACTTTATGTTTAATTTTTTAAACTTTTTGACATTTTTATAATAACACTTAGTTTAAAACACAAACACATTGTATAGCTATACCAAAATATTTTCTTTCTTTATATCCATATTCTGTAAGTTTTTTTATTTTTCTATTTCTATTTTTATTTTTCACTTAAAAATTTTTTTTTTTTGTTAAACACACACACACACACACACACGTACAACATCAGCCTAGGCCTACAGAGGGTCAAAATCATTGATATCACTGTCTTCTACCTCTGCATCCCCATTTCAGCGGGAATAACCCGCATGCAGCTGTCATCTCCTGTGATAGCAATGATTTCTTCTGGAATGCCTCCTGAAAGACCTTCCTGAGGCTGTTTCACAGTTAACTTTTTTTAAAAAGTATTAGGCGTATAATTGTTTTTTAAAAAATTATTTTTATTTCAATAGCTTTGGGGTACAGGTGGTTTTGGTTACATGGGTAAGTTCTTTAGTGGCGATTTCTGAGATTTTGGTGCAAACATTCACCTGAGCAGTATACATGCAATATGTAGTCTTTTATCCCTCACTCACCTCTGACTGTTATTCTCCTCAGTTCCCAAAGTCCACATCATTCTTATGTCTTTGCATCCTCATAATTTAGCTCCCACTTTTAAGTGAGAACATAGGGTATTTGGTTTTCCATTCCTGAGTTACTTAGAATAATGGCTTCCAGCTCCATTCAAGTTGCTGCAAAAGACTTTTCATTCCTTTTTATGGCCAAATAGTATTCCATAGAGAATATGTACTACGTTTTCTTTATCCACTCCTTGGTTGATGGGCACTTAGGCTGGTTCCATATCCTTACAACTGTGAATTGTGATGCTATAAACATGTGTGTGCATATCTCTTTTTCATATGATGACTTTTCCTTTGGGTAGGTGCCCAGTGGGATTGCTGAATGGAATGGTAATTCTACTTGTAGTTGTTTAAGGAATTTCCATACTGTTTTCCAAAGTGGTTGTACTAGTGGAGTGTACTCTAAAATAAAGATTAATAGTATAGTAAATACATAAACTAGTAACATAGTCATTTATTACCATTATCAAGTATTATGTACTATACATAATTGTATGTGCTATACTTTAATATGACTGGCAGCACAGTAGGTTTGTTTACACCAGCATCATCACAAACATGTGAGTAATGCACTGGGCTACAAGGTTACCATGGCTAAGAAATCATTAGGTGATAGAAATTTTTCAGCTCCATAATAACTTTACAGGGACCACCATAGTATGTGTGGTCCATTGTTGACTGAAATGTCATTATGTGGGACATGACAGTGTTTATGTTTATATTTAACTAAATGTCCTTTAATAATTTCCAGGGTATATGAATGAACTCTTTATCATGACACCATAAAGAGGAGTTCCTCATTTGTGCTTGCAGATTTGGATTTATTAAGATTGTGATAAAATGTCTCTCTTGGTTTTATCTAAAGCTGAGTTTATTATTTCTTTCCAAAACATGGTTTTTCTCTCATGTTTCTTATTTCAGTAATTAGTACCCAGTCACTTAACCCAGAAACCAGAGATTCATCCTTATATTTTCTCCTTTCTTTAATCCTAACATCCGAGAGGCAGTAAGAGCAAGAACTTAAGAGCATAGGCTATGCCTGGCTTTCATCCCTGCTCTTTCTAGTACTAGTTGCATGGTCTTGTATTAACTCACATAAAATGCTTAGAATAATTCCTGGTATGTAATAAGTGCTAAATAAATGTCCTATTTATTACCACAAATAAAAAATAAATCAATGTCAATCATAAATCAATCATTACTTATCAGCATTTGAATCTTTCAATTTCTTTGCCACCTTCCAGTCTAAATTCCTACTCCCACCTAAATTGCTGTAACAAGGATCTAATTATTCTTCTCCTTTCTACTCCTCAACTTCAGTTCATTTCCCATCCTACTGCCAGACTGAGCTTTTCAAAATGAACTTATCATGTTACTCTGCTATGTAATACCCTTTAGTGGCTTCCATTTGCTTTCAGTATAAATTCCTATGTAAATCCTTACCGTATAATCCTTACCATATATAACAGTGTCGTATAGCCTCTGTTTTCCTACCAGGCCTCGTATTGCAACAGTCTCCTCTCTTGTTTCCACACTCCACCCACATTGTTGTTGTTGTTGCTTTCTTTCTTTTTTTAAATAATTGTCCCTAGAACTCCCCGATTTCTTATTCATTTTAGGACACTTGCACTCATTGCCTCTCTCAAGTTTCAGCTTCATTGTTCCCTCATCAGAGTAAGCTATTTCTAAACCTCCCTTTGAATACAACCTGGTTCAACTAATCTAAAACTTTGGTTTTTGAGAAGGTTAATAAAATTGATGTCTTTAACCAGACTGACCAAAGAAAAAGAGAAAAGATGGCAAACCACCAATATAGAAATGAAAGAGAGAACTGCAGACCATGAAGTCAGTAAAAGGATAATAAATAAATGTTATAAGAAACTTTATGGCAATACATTTGACAAATTGGATGAAATGAACAAATTTCTTTACAAATTTCTTTTTTAATTAATCTTCTTTAAAAAAATTGTTTTTTAAATTTCCATAGGTTTTTGGGGAATAGGCAGTATTTAGCAATTTGTGAGATTTTGGTGCACCCATCACCCGAGTAGTGCAGGCTGAACCCAATTTGTAGTCTCTTATCTCTCACCCACTTCTCACCCTTTCCCCCGTCCTCAGAGTCCATTGTGTACAGATACGAATTCTGAAGGCTTAAGAATTTTCTCAAGAAAAACAACATGAATAGTCCTACATCTATTTTTAAAATCAAGTTCATAGTAAAACTTTTTCAACAAAGAATTCTCCCATTCCAGACAGTGTCACTGTCAAGTATTTAAAGAAGTAATATTATTCTTCTACCAACTTTTCCATAAAATACAAGAGCTGAGAATACTTTCCAACTCATCCTATGAGGTTTGCATAGTTTCAGAAAGGAAATATGCTGTAATTATTATCTTCATTCTTCCTCATGTAATACGTGTTTTTTTCTGACTGCCTTCAAGATTTTCACTTTATCTTTGTTTTTCAGTGGTTTGAATATGATGTGTCCAAGTGAAGGGTTTTTAAGTGGTGGTAGGATGGTGATTCGTAGTGTTCTCTGAGTTTCTCGAATCTGTAGTCTGATTTTTTTTATTATTTTTGGAAAATGTTGGCCATTATTTCTTCAAATATTTCTCATTCCCTATTCTTTCTTGTGTACACTGGGATTCCAATTACACATGTGTTAGACCTCTTGATATTGTTTCATAGCTCTTAGATGTTCTGCTCTGTATTTTTAATTATTTTTGCCTTTAATATTTCAGATAGGGTGACTTGTATTTACTCATCTTTAAGTTCATTAATTTTTTTTCCTCCATGGGCTTGGCAATGTTGAATCTACTGAGGAACCTGTCAAAGAAATTCTTCATCACTTACGATTTTTCACTGTTGCATTTCTATTTGGGTCTTTCTATTAGTTTTCATCACTCTGCTAAAATTTCCCATTTGTCTATGCATGTTGTCCACATTTTCCACTAGAACTTTTAATACAATAATTTATTTTAAATTCTTTGTCTGACTGTTTCAACAATTGGATCACATCTCCTTTGCTTCTTAACAGTGGGTTTTTTTTTTATAGTCTTATAATTTTTGGTTGATTGAAACCAGGCATTGTGTTTAGGACAATAGAGACGCTGGTAAATTGTATTTATGCCTGAGTAATGGGCATGCCTCTCTATTGTTGTGGTGGGGTACGTTAAGTCAGTGTAGGCAGAAGTTGAAATGGGTTTGTTTGTTTTGCTGTGGTTACCTTCATTGTACTACAGTCTTCAAATTTCCTCCAGGGCTATCTTGTAGTTAAGTTGGGGGTTGAATCTTTCAGATATTTCTCAATGATCATGTTCTGCCTCAACTTTTGGTCTTCCCTAGGAGCCCATAACTTTGAGTAGGTTTTCTCTCTGTCCTTGCCCCTCCTTCAGTGGTAGACTACTTTTACTTGATACTTAATGCTAGCCAGCCTGGTGTTGGGGCTGAGGTAAAAGGGCCTTTCCTGTTGTCCTTTTTTTATTCCTAGTCTTAGGCAGGCCTTGTGAACCTGGGTCTCAAGAGTGGAATTTTCCAAATGATTCTGCCCCTCTTTCATATGATGTCCATACTCCCTGCTATCCGTATGATAGCCTTATACCTTTGGTAGATCTTGTGGGGAAAAAGTTTTCTGCCTTTCCCTCAGTCGTAAGATATCTTGAATGGTCAGAGCCCAGGATGGTTCCTTCCTCCTTTCCCAGTGGTACGAGTTTTTGGTTTTGTTTTCCTGTCTGCTTCTCCTAGCTGCAGTTGGGCCCTACCTGTGCCCTGCCTTTTCCCCATGCTCTTAAGGCATTTATTCGGTAAGAGAGATAGGGGGAAAGGATCTAGATGGGGCTTTTTGCCTCTCCAGCAGTGGAGGCTACCCCTCCCCTCTCCCAAGCACATAGGCCAAGGGAAGTTTTCTGTGGTCTCTCGCCCTGCCCCTTTGGCATTATACTCTCTCATTAGTTAGTACGTGGTGATGGTGGTGGAGAAGAGCCTGTGAAGTGGTACAAACACTCTTCATGTCTGTGGCTCCCAGGGGCTCCTATACTTTCAGGTAAGTTCACACTGAGCTGTTAGCAATTCATCATAAACTTTAAGCTAAAATCTTTTTATCCCTTTGTGTGGCATCCTATTTTCCTCCCATACTCTACTCCACCTGGCCAGGGCTTATGTTTGACTCTCCTCAGAGGCATTTGTCTTTTTTAAACTTTGAGGCTGGTTTGTTACCTTGAGAACTTAGCTCTCTTATGTTCAAGAAAAGTTAAATGATTTTTCTGTAAGATTTAAAGGGCAGCTATAGTCCTCCTCATCAGTCTGTTTTTTAGGTATTATGCAATGAAAAGAACATGTTTTTATGTCCATGGAACTTTCAAGTTTTCATATTTTCCCCAATTTTTTCCATTTCCTTTCTTGTTTTCCCCTTTGATTCTTTTTCATTATTTTCCACATTTCTTCCCCCACCAAATGTCCTTGACTTGTCCTTTTATTTCCTAGCCATTTCATCTGTGTAGTTTTCTTAATACCAGTGGCTCTTTTCTTTGAGTCTATGCCTTTGTCGTTATTCTTTTTCAATTTTCTTTAAATACTCTTCCTGTCTTTTTTTTTTTTTTCTCATATGTTGTGTCTTTCCTATTGTGGGGAAAGAATTTATAAAAGGGAACTTAGAATTTACCTGGTAGATATTTAAAATTGCATTTTAATCTTTAATGTAAAATATCTCTAATTATTGAGTGCCTGATATGACTTCATGAACTTTAAGTGTCTCCAAATACCCTCCATCTGTTTTGAGCCCTGCTGCATTTGTTGGGTTGTATTTCCAGAAGGCTGCTAGGCTTTTGAACTTGGAATTTCAAGTACCTCAAGTCTCATATGTCCAAAACGACGTTGATCTCATTCTCTCTAAGTTTGTTCCATCATTCTAGTCACCACGTTAGAATCTGCAAGGTCATTATCATCTCTTCACTCAAATTCCTTATCATAGCAATTCTATCTTTTAAATTTCCTTTGAATCTGCCTATACTGATATTACCTCACTCCCCAAATGTATTAGTCCATTTTCACACTGCTGATAAAGACACACCTGAGACTGGGTAATTTATAAAGAAAAAGAGGTTGAATGGACTCACAGTTCCCTGCAGCTGGGGAGGCCTCACAATCACAGTGGAAGACAAAGGCACATCTTACGTGCAGCAGACAAGAGAGAATGAGAACCAAGCAAAAGGGGCTTCCTCTTATAAAACCATCAGATCTCGTGAGACTTATTCACTACCACGAATGGGAGAAACTGCCCCTGTGATTCAATTATCTCCCACCAGGTCCCTCCCACAACTCGTGGGAATTATGGGAGCTACAATTCAAGATGAGACTTGGGTGGGGACATAGCCAAACCATATCACCAAGTTAATCATTTCTTGTTAATATTATTCATATCTCCCTACTGAGATTTCTGTAACAGAATTAAGGTCACTGTAGTTTCTGCATTGCCCGATCTACTGGTTCACAGTCTTCATTCACTTTAAGCATTGGTCAGCGTTTGGCATTATTCTTCATAACAAGCATTTGAACAGTCAAATAATATTATGTAAAAAATATTTACTGTGACTTACACCATTGTGTCCGCCTGCTACAAGATCTTACCATGTACTGTCCCCTGTGTTTACATTATTCTTCCCACTCCCCACCTTTGCCCCTCCCCACTATTCTCCCTTTCTGAATCCCCAGTAATTAGTAGAGTTCTTTGCATATAGTTGGTGTTTAATAATGCTTATTAAATAAACGGATAACTAATATTCCAGTCAAACTGCAGTAGTTTTAAAATTTTTTATGTAGAAGCAAAACCATCTTTATGAAAGAAATCTTACTTGGAACCCTAAAACATAAATAAGAAAAAGCAGATCATTCTAGTTACAGCTTGCAGAGAGGGTTCTGGGGACAGGGTTAGCACACGGGTGGGGAGTGGCGGGCACACAGGAAGCTTGAGTCTCAGAAGCCTGCTGAATCCTTGGTTAAGCTCCAAGGTTTCTCCTTTCCCTGGACCCCAAGACAGCTTGGAAGAATCAGGGAACTCCCTAGAATGCAGCTGGAACACCTCTGCTTCAGGCAATTATTCTGAAAAAAATAGAGGTGGGAGATTGTGTGTGTGTGTGTGTGTGTGTGTGTGTGAGAGAGAGAGATACATCCCTGTTGACCCAATAGTGAATTCAGGAAGCTTTAATCAAAGTGAGGGCAGTCACCATTCTCAGGCATATTTCTATGTTGGCTCTTAAATACATAAATTGCTTATCTAGTCAATAGAGAAGATCCTTTCCCTTTTGCCAGCTCTTGTTTTATACCTCCTTGGTCAGAAGCACTTAAAGGGCAAATGCATAAATGATTATTGAGAGTAATGTGCTATTCTGCATGCAAAACAAAGCAAATACCTTGTGAAATGGCATTGTTTTGGGGCAGTAATATATATATAGTAGCATTTCATTAATTCCTTTTCATTTATGCACTTCACTCTGTGCAGGTTACTGACAGTTGATTTAAAATATGTATTGCTTTAGCTGGTAAGCGTACATAAAATCACTAAATCAAATTTGCCATGAACATCAACTCAGAAAAATTAAACATATGGACAGTCACCAAGGACAAAAGGCCAGCACACTTCCGTATATTTTCTCTTCTTGAGTTTTTGCTAAGCTACGAATTCTTCCAACTTTAAACACAACTGTGAAGTTTCTGTTGGAATCAGCTCTCATTTTTAGTGGCTGCTTCCTTGTGCATCAGAGGAACCAAAGTAAATTTTTATAGGAAAAGAAGTGTTTAAAAATCTCTTTTAAAAAGGTACATGGAAATCAACAGTGTATTTTATAACAAAAATAATCAATGGGCTTCTTGTGTTTTTTTGTGTATCTTGCCTGAGCCACCACATTTTACTTCTGACAAGACTCTTTGGCAGAACTTTGTTCTGTCAAAAAGGGGGTGCCAGTATTCATATATTAACAAATTGTGAAATGTCCTTTTCATCCCTAGTTTTCTTGCAATGTCACTGCCTCTCTTTTTTACCTTTGTAAAGTTACAACTTCTGAAACTTCGTTGCATAGAATGTGAAGTTAGGAGAATAAATGTGTTTGTAAAAATCAGTAAAAAGAAAAGATGATTTATCCTCTCTACTTCTTAGCTATACTTTGTGGTAGCCCAGGTCTCAATAAGGTTCTAAGTACACTAGGGCTTGCAAACCTGTTCTTAGTGAATGAACCAGTGGGGATGAGAATGTTAATTTAATTTGAGTTACTGTGGATCAACATCACTCTGTTAAACAAGTGCTGGACATACTGATTTTGCAGTAAAGCACAAGTTCTATTTAACTTCCCATGCTCTAGACACTGTGCTAGGTTCTGGAGTTATAGAAATGAAAGAACAGCCACTGCCTTTCGAGCACTCATAATTCACTGCTGGGAGAGAGGGGTGGGCAGATAAGCTTTTACAGGGCAGCGTGGCAGGTACTATGCCAGAGATCATGCACAGGATACTACTGGTTAGGATCATTCCAGGATGTGCAGGCCTCCAGGGATATATTTGTTTAGAGACCAGTCTACATAAGCAATTTGATTTAAAAGTATATTATAAAATCTCAGGCCCAGATAAGGTATATTGACTTACTGATGAAAACTTAGAATATTGGGTAGAGAAGTACTTAGATAGTTGTTTTTGGTCTAATCAGTACACTTGAGGATTCTTTGTAGTGGCCAGGCACCATTGCCTCATGTTCTTTATTGTCCAATGTGCCATTTCCGGAGAATTTGATATTCTCACCATGAGGAAAAGATTGCTACATTGTTATTACTCACAATGCCATGGCTCTTAGGGACCTTTTTGTATTAAAATAAAATATAATAGATCTTTTGTCCTCTGTAGGTCCCTAATATCAATTATTTAATGATACCTTCAGTAGGACTCAGGATGCTGTATCAACTTTCAGGCCACTTGTGAAGACTGACTTCCCAAAAGTTATTACTGTGATTCACAGATGATGACCACAAATTTAAGTTTTACCCACAATTTGCAGGAAAATGTGAATGATAATTCATCTTCTGATCATGTAAATTTTACTGCTCTGAATGTCATAGTATAAACAGAACAACACATCTTCCAAACATATGTTCTCTTTAGGCTACAATCACTGCATTTTTAGAATATGCTCTCTCTTCAATGTTGATTACATCTATGCCCTCTGTACATCTTTACTAGTGAGGCAAAGAGGAGCAACAGCCCACTGGTGGAATGAGAAGAGTGATCCTGTTAGGGCAAGGGATGCCCATTCCTCATGTTCCTTATTCAGCATGCTTAAGAGGACTCAAAAGACCGTGATATCAACACATTGATCGGAAGCAAGAGAGGACGTCAATGAGAAGAACTTGTTAACTTTCTTCTGCAAAATGATGAAAGCCCTCAGAGGAGATAGGTTCAGCCACTCTTGCAGAAGTATCTGACACAGGTTATGAAAATTTGGAGATGGAGTGACCTCCTTGGGTCCAGGAGTTGGGGGAGGAGGGCACATTGAATAAAGGATTCCTGCTGCCATCTCTACCACCTTCAGGTGGTATGGACTATAGGCAGCACCACGGTTAGAAGAGAGATGAGTGAGAACAGAAACAAGAGTCCACACAGAGGGCTCTAGTGCAAGGGTTGGTGGTTGACAGTCAGAATCTCAGAGACCTGAACTTGTCCTGGGTCCTGAGTGACAGTCATCTCCAATCAGCATGTCAGTAACATCTGGTTGCGAGAGCTCATGCTATCCTGTGGAAAAAAATATTGCACTGGTGAGTAAGAACAATTTGTTCAGTAGGCCACCCTCCTGCAAACAGAACTCAGCCATGGGGTCCCACAGAATTCCTCAGGGCATGTGGTCTATCCTCTCCATGGGATAGTGGATGAGACAGTGCCCTTAAGAAAAACAATGGGGACCAGGGCACACCCACATTCAACTTCATGCTTGAGACTTTGCACCCAAAGGGTATTGCTGGCCCTAGCTCATCCCAGGTCCTGGAAGGTAATTTAGAAAATCTCAAAGAAGGCAGACTTACTTTTACAAAGCACAGGATCCCCTGAGGCATAGGGCCTGGAATGTAACTCTGCCTAAATTTAGTGTCATGTTGATTGATACAAAGACAAAGAGGTAGGCATTCAATCATCCTGGAGAAAAAGGAGACAACCTTTCTGAAGAGGTCCTCTTTTAGTTGTCTCTTGAAGGGTGGTATTGCATTAGGTAGCTAGACAAGGGAGAAAAAGTATTGCAAGCGAAGAGGACAAGAGGTATAAAGCATAGAGACTGTGAAGCCACATGTTACATTTGGGAAGCTGTAAGTAAATCATTGTAGCTGTAGTGAAGAGGTCATGTAGGGCTTTGTTATTCCAGGTGTGATCTGCAGTAGCTCACCAGTAGCATCAATATCATTTGGGAGCTTACTGAAATGCAGAATTTCGGGTCCCACCCTAGGCTTATGAGCCAGATCCAGGATTTGCATTTTAACAAGATCCTACTCCCCTTCATTCATATGAAATTTGATGCTTGAGAAGCTTCGCAGTTCCCTAAAATGGAAATGCAATAGTGAACTGGAGCCAGATGCTAGAGTTTGGATTTTACTCTGTAGCTAAGAACAGCTCATTGTATTTCAAGCAAAGCATTAAGATGATCATATTCTGCTTTTAGAAGAGTTGAGTAGCAACAGTGTGAAGAGAACTGCAGAAGGGTAGGCTGTGGGAGTGAGATGATGGAGAAAACTACTGCCATGGCCTGGGCAAGGCAAGAGGAGAGGATGAATTATGGCAGTGAGATGGAAAGTGGGAATGCTATTTAGCAAATGGAATTGCAAAACACGCTGGCATGTGGGTGAGGTAGATTGAAGAGACTAGGATGATATACAAGAATCTTAGTAACTGGGCAGATAACCATGAGAAAGTGTATATAAGATGAACAGATTTTTGTGGAAGAAGATGAAGACCTTGAGGTGTGTGAGGTACATTTAAGAAGAAATGTTCAGAAGACATTATGTGTATGGGGACAGGGCTCAGAGAAGAGTATAGGCTGAAGGTTCAAATTTGGGAGTCATTAGCATACAGGTAATAATTAATATCAAGGCAGAGGATGAGGTCACCAGAAAGAAGAGAATGGTAGTTTAGAATGAAGCATCAGACAATACTAAGATTTAGTGATAAATAAAAAACAAATCTGCCAGAAAGAGTTCAGAAAATTAGGAGGAAAACTAGAAAAGACTGGACACAGGAACTAGGGGAAAGTTTTCAAAGAGGTTTCAATATAATCAAACACTGCAGCAAGGTCAATAAGTAAGAACTAAAGGGGTCTTGAAATTGGTTCATGGAGACACTGGAGAGCATCGTTCCAGTGGCATACTAGGAATGGAAAGTGGTATGTATGGATTAAGAGAAATGAGAAAGCTGTGAGAGCCAATATAGATTAACTCGAAAACAGTGGCCTTCAAAATGTGGTTCCTCAATCAGTAGCATCAGCATCCTCATGTTCCAGGAAATGCAAACAGCAGAACGGCAAAGAAAAAACTTTTAGAATTGTAAAATTTTTGTATTTTTAAAAGGAAAGATTTTTATTCACAGAAGCCTGGACTTCTTTTAGCATATAATTTTGTTGAAATATAAATAAAATTATATTTTATTTATATTTTCATATGTATATATGAATATATGAATATATAATATGAAAACATACAAATCAAAAGTTTACAGCTGCATGAATTTTCATGAAGAAAGCACACCTCCGTAAGTGCACCAGGATCAAGAAGGAGAATATTATTGGCACCTGCAGAAGCCACCTTCATCTCTCTCATTCTCGAGGATACAGTACAATGACTTCTAATACCATGGATTAGTTTTGCCTGTAGAATAGGCAACATGTAGAACATACTTGTTTGTAACTAGTTCGATATTACATTTGTTAGAGTTATTCTTGTTGTATTTGGTTTTAGTTTGTTCATTTTCTTTGGTGTATAGTATGCCATCATATGCATATACTATAACATTTGAATGGACATTTGAATGCTGTCCAGTTTGGAGCTATTACAAATATTAGGTTGGTGCAAAATTAATTGTGGTTTTTGCCATTAAAAGTAATTTGCACCAACCTAATAGTGCTGCTATTAACATTCCTCTGAAGGTCTTTTGCTAAATATATGTCTATATTCTAGAGAGATAAATAGAATTCTGGAATTCTAGGTCATAGGGTAATGTATATCTGCTCAGCTTAGTAGATACTATCAATTTTCAAAGTGGTTGTATCAATTTACACTACTACCAGCAGAATATAGGACTTCTAGTTTCTGTATATCCTCACAAACACTTAGAACTGTTTATTTTTCTCAAATGGCCCTGCTGGTTAGAATGCAGTGGCATTGGATTTCCCCAATGACTTGTGAAGTTGATCCTGCTTTTCTATTTTAATTGACCATTTGTATATCTTCTTTGAAGTTTCTGTTTAAAGTGTTTGCCCACTGTTCTATTGGATTGTCTGCCTCTTTTCTTACAGGGCCTGGGTTTTTGAATTTCTAAAATCTTAACTTTCTATACCTTAGAGCATGTACTTTATTGCTAAGCAAAATGTGTCAACAAATAGCACACAAGATAAGCTACCTGACTGAGGTTTAGTCCCCTTAAGCAAAGGCTAACTGATAATCTAAAATACAGCAGCAGCAACAACAATGACAACAGCAGCAACAACAACAATAATGCTAATAAATGGTGGAAGCTACAATTTAATATATTCTTACACTATATGAAACACTGCTATTTTCTGAGAGAAACATCCTAATATGATAAGAAAAAAATGTAGGGGGAACGTTGACGGTTAGAAGAGACAAAAACAACCACATTTATTCCTGGAAAAACTGAAAACCACATATGGACACACACAGAAAGAATATGGGATTATTTAAATCTCAATGTCAATTTTTAAAACGTCATTATTATAGGAAATCAGATAAACAGCATTATTTAAGTTTTCAAGTAATGAATGAACCCATATTGTCCCCAATTTACTAATTATCTTCTTGCATCATAGCTTAATTGTTCCCTAATGAATGCCTTGCCATTTTCAAATATTGATTAATTACATTTAAAAATTCATAATTTTCTGACTTCTTTGTGTAGATTGGTTTAGATACACAGACTCCAGTTACACATTCTGGGTGGGGCACCCCTAAATCTAATAAGGACATTGTTAATAAAACTATTACACAACCCATGCTAATTCTGGAAAGAGATGCAGGAAAGAATTACAAACTCAGTGAATGAAAAACAATCTCCTACATTTACATGTTTATCCTTGTATTTTTTATGTTAAAGGCCAACAAAAAAGAGACAAAAAAATCTGGCTTGGTAATTGCTTTCAGCTCCCTTAATACCAATATGTTTAGCTCCTTGCACTGGGGTGTCATCAACTGCTGAAGGGCCATACTATTTTAGATTTGCAGCTCTATTTTCTCCTAGTTGTATAAAGGCATTGTTTTTAATTAAAAAAAAACATTTCATTTTAGGGACTTAGATTCCTGTCCTTTAATCTGTCTGAGTTGTCTAGGTCTAGTTTGCATGGAACCCACACACACTTGCTTATTTTTAGGCCATTAGTGGGTACCATTTTCTATATTAGATTACCAGCACTCTGTAGGGTAAAGACCATCCAATCCATGTTCTCCATGATTTCGAAACGGGCTGAGCACATCTGCCTCTGTGGGTTAAGCACACATTCTGAACTTGGCCTTGACCTCATTAGCACATAGTCCAAATCACTGAATTCCCATTAATGACTGACCAGTTGATTCACTGATGACTAATTTATCCAGTATTTCCTTCTTTGCTGGCCTCAGGTTGGAATTCATAAGCCCTCTGGAGAGAAAAAACAATTATTGAAACTAGATTCTCTCTTTCTTTCTTTTCAACGTCATTATCAATTCTTCCCAGAGAGCACTCCTGAGTACCACTTTTGAGTTCAGCAGACACTGATTTGAATCCTTCCTTTGCCATACACTTAGCAGCAGTGCGACCTGGGATAGGTTAGTCAAAGAAATTGAGCCTGAAGAAGGCTCTGCATATGGGGGAAGAGTGTAAATTTGTTAATACGTACAGAACACTTGATGCAGTGTCTTTCATGTGGTAAACACTAAAAAAAGGTGGATAGCAATGCTGTTATTATGATTATACTCACAATAACCTTGGAATAAAATTACAGCCCTTTAAAAATGGAAGAGAGTAGAAAGATAATGTGAAGAAACAATCTGAGGTCCAGAGACATAAAGTGACTTTTTCAAGGTTACATAGTTTATGAATAGCAGAACTGAGACTGAAACCAAAATTTTCTGATTCCTGGACCAAAGCCCTTCCCATCTCGGCAGATGGCTTTCCTACGTAATACGACTGAGGTCTCCCATAGTTAGAAGCAACACCCAAAGCTTATGCTATTAAATAAAGAAGATATAACAGACAAGTTGAATGCTATGTTAAAATACAGCTTCCTGCAAGGGATCTGAGAGACAAGGCTAGATTAGATGAAAGGTCAAAGAAATGCCTGTTTTGTGGGGCCTCAAGCACAAGAGAGCCTAATAATAGAGACAAGGTGATTTAAAACCCTGCTTATGGAAGTAATTAATTAATTTCAGGAAAATGTCCATATCACTGCCAATGGCCACCATCTGATCACAACTAATTATCTTTCATAAAATATAGATATTCTTTCTGTGGGTTTTTGTTTGTTTGTTTTCAAAAATTTTGCTGGAGACATGCCACTGTACTCATTTCTACTTTGGTTTGCTCCCTGGGAGCAACTGAGTTGAATCTCCAATCCCTGGTAAAACAAAATTGACATTTTTCTTCCAGTTTCTAATTTCCCACCACAATAGTAGGCGCAAATATATGCATTTAGCCTGGAATTAAACCCTGAGAGACTCTAACTAGCACCCTAACTTGGGAAATTGTCTCATGGATGCTGAATGGCAAAAGGTCAGAGATAGAGTATAAGACTGTGGATGGGTTTATTATGTAATAGCAATGTGATGCACAGTTAATACTTTACTAGTATTTCTTAGATCATCAATATACATATTTTAGATGGTCGATGTTTGTGGAAATGTATACTTGTTGAGTATACTGAATTATTTTATTGGCACACACATTCTTTAATAGGTGGTTGCATATGAAATTTAAAGTAGTTTTTTCTAATTCTGTGAAGAAAGTCAATGGTAGTTTGATGGGAATAACATTGAATTTTTAAATTACTTTGGGCAGTGTGGCCATTTTCACGATTTTGATTATTCCTATCCATGAGGATGGAATGTTTCTCCATTTGTTTGTGTCCTCTCTTATTTCTTTGAGTAGCGGTTTGTAGTTCTTCTTGAAAATGTCCTTCACATCCCTTGTTAGCTGTATTCCTAGGTATTTTATTCTCTTTGTAGCAATTGTGCATGAGAGTTCATTCATGATTTGGCTCTCTGCTTGCCTATTGTTGGTGTAAAAGAATGCTTGTGATTTTTACACATTGATTTTGTATCCTGAGACTTTGCTGAAGTTGCTTATCAGTTCAAGAAGTTTTCTGGCTGAGATGATGGGGTTTTCTAAATATAAAATCATGTCATCTGCAAACAGAGACAACTTGACTTCCTCTCTTCTTATGTGAATACCATTTATTTCTTTCTCTTGCCTGATTGCCCTGACCAGAACTTCTAATACCATGTTCAACACGAGTGGTGAGAGAGGGTATCCTTGTCTTGTAACAGTTTTCAAAGGGAATGCTTCCAGCTCTTGCCCATTCAATGTGATATTGGCTGTGGGTTTGTCATAAATAGCTCCTATTATTTTGAGATATGTTTCATCAATACCTACTTTACTGAGAGTTTTTAACATAAAGGGATGTTAATTTTTTTCTGCATCTATTGAAATAATCATGTGGTTTTTGTCTTTGGTTCTGTTCATGTGATGGATTACATTTATTGATCTGTGTATGTTGAACCAGCCTTGCATCCCAGGGATGAAGCCAACTTGATCATGGTGGATAGGTTTTTTGATGTGCTGCTGGATTAAGTTTGCCAGTATTTTATTGAGGATTTTTGCATCGATGTTCATCAGGGATATTGGCCTGAAGTCTTCCTTTTTTTGTTGTGTCTCTTCCTGGTTTTGGTATCAGGATGATGTTGGCTTCATAAAATTAGTTAGGGAGGAGTCCCTACTTTTCAATTGTTTGGAATAGTTTCAGAAGGAATGGTACCAGCTCCTTTTTGTATTTCTGGTAGAATTCAGCTGTGAATCCATCTGGTCCTGGGCTTTTTTCGGTTGGTAGGCTATTAATTACTGCCTTAATTTTAGAATTTGTTATTGATCTATTCAAGGATTCAACTTCTTCCTGGTTTAGTCTCGGTAGGCTGTATATGTCCAGAAATTTATTCATTTCTTCTAGATTTTCTAGTTTATCTGTGTAGAGGTGTTTATAGTATTCTCTGACGGTAGTTTGTATTTCCATGGGGTCTGTGGTGCTATCCCCTTTATCATTTTGTATTGTGTCTATTTGATTCTTCTCTCTCTTCTTCTTTAATTAGTCTAGCTAGTGGTCTATTTTGTTATTTTTTTCAAAAAAACAGCTGCTGAATTCATTGATTTTTTGGAGGGTTTTTCCTGTCTCTATCTCCTTCAATTCTTCTCTGATCTTAGTTATTTCTTGTCTTCTGCTAGCTTTTGTATTAGTTTGCTCTTGCCTCTCTAGCTCTTTTTATTGTGATGATAGGGTGTTGATTTGAGATCTTTCTAGCTTTCTGATGTGGACAATTATCGCTATAAATTTCCCTCTTAACACTGCTTTAGTTATGCTCCAGCGATTCTGGTACACTGTCTCTTTATTTTCATTGGTTTCAAAGAACTTATTGATTCTGCTTTAATTTGATTTTTTAACCAGGAGTCATTCAGGAGCAGGTTGTTTAATTTCCATAAAAGTGTGTAGTTTTGAGTGAATTCTTAATCCTGAGTTCTAATTTGATTGCACTGTGATCGGAGAGCTGTTTGTTATGATTTCAGTTCTTTTGCATTTGCTGAGGAGTGTTTTACTTCCAATTATGTGGTCAGTTTTAGAATAAGTGTCATGTGGCACTGAGAAGATTGTATATTCTTTGATTTGGGATAGAGAGTTCTGTAGATGTCTGCTAGGTCCACTTGATCCAGAGCCAAGTTCAAGTCCTGAATATCCTTGTTAATTTTCTGTCTTGTTGATCTAATATTGACAGTGGGCTGTTAAAGTCTCCCACTATTATTGTGTGGGAGTCTAAGTCTCTTTGTAAGTCTCTAAGAACTTGTTTCATGCATCTGGGTGCTCCAGTATTGGGTGCATATATATTTATAATAGTTATCTCTTCTTGTTGAATTGTTCCCTTTACCATTAGGTAATGACCTTCTTTGTCTGTTTTGATCTTTGTTGGTTTAAAGTCTATTTTGTCAGAAACTAGGATTGCAACCCCTGCTCTTTTTTTGCTTTCTATTTGCTTGGTAAATTTTCCTCCATCCCTTTATTTTAAGCCTAAGTTTGTCTTTGCATGTAAGATGGGTCTCCTGAATACAGCACACCAATGGGTCTTGACTCCTTATCCAATTTGCCAGTCTGTGTCTTTTAATTGGAGAATTTAGCCCATTTAGATTTAGGGTTAGTATTATTATGTGTGAATTTAATCCTGTCATCATGATGCTATTTGGTTATTTTGCACAGCAGTTGATGCAGTTTGTTCATAGTGTCATTGGTCTTTATATTTTGGTGTGTTTTTGCCATGACTAATACTGGTTTTACCTTTCCAAATTTACTGTTTCTTTCAGGAGCTCTTGCAGGGCAGGTCTGGTGGTAATGAAATCACTCAACATTTGCTTGTCTGGAAAAGATTTTATTTCTCCTAAACTTATGAAGCTTAGTTTGACTGGATACAACATTCTGGGTTGAAAATTCTTTTCTTTAAGAATGTTGAATATTGGCTTCTGATCTCTTCTGGCTTGTAGAGTTTCTGCTGAGAGGTCCACAGTTAGTCTGATGGGCTTCCCTTTGTAGGTGACCTGACCTTTCTCTCTGGCTGCCCTTAACAGTTTTTCCTGTATTTTGACCTTGGAGAATCTGATGATTATGTATCTTGGGGTTGCTCTTCTCCTAGAGTATCTTAATGGTGTTCTCTGTATTTCCTGAATTTGTATGTTGGCCTGTTTTCCTAGGTTGTGGAAGTTCTTCTGGATAATATCTTTAAGTGTGTTTTCCAGCTTTTTTCCATTCTCCCCATCTCTTTCTGGTACTCCAATCAATCATAGATCAGGTCTTTATATGAAGTCCCATATTTCTTGGAGGCTTTGTTCATTCATTTTCATTCTTTTTTCTTTATTCTTGTCTCATGTTTCATTTCAGTAAGGTGGTCTTCAAACTCTGATATCCTTTTTTCTGCTTGGTCGATTTGGCTGTTAATACTTGAGTATGCTTCACAAAGTTCTCATCCTGTTTTTCAGCTCCATCACATCGTGTATGTTCCTCTCTAAACTGGTTATTCTAGTCAGCAATTCCTCTAGCCTTTTATCAAGGTTCTTAGTTTCTTTGCATTGGGTTAGAACATGCTCCTTTAGCTCATCCTAGTTTTTTATTACCCATCTTCTGAAGCCTACTTCTGTCAACTTGTCCATCTGATCCTCCTTCCAGTTCTGTACCCTTGATGATGAAAAGACATTGTGATCATTTGGAGGAGAAGAGGCACTCTCGCCTTTTGGGTTTTCATCATTTTTCATTGATTCTTCTTCATCTCTGTGAGTTTGTCGAGTTTCTGTCTTTGAGACTGCTGACCCTTGGTTGAGGTTTTTGTGGGGGCCCTATTTTTGTTGTTGGTGTTGTTGCTTCCTGCTTGTTTGTTTTTCTTTCATAGTCAGGTCCTTCTTCTGTAGGGCTGCTGCCGTTTGCTGGGGGTTCACTTCAGGCCTTATTCATCTGATTTGCTCCTGTGCCTGGAGATGTCACTCAAGGAGGCTGGAGAACAGCAAAGATGAGTGCCTGTTCCCTCTTCTGGGACCTCTGATCTTGAGGGGCACCAACCTGATGCCAGTAGGATTGCTCCTGTATAGGGTGTCTGACAACCCCTATTGGAGGGTCTCAATTGTGTGGCATGGGGAGCAGGATCCATTTAATGAAGCACTTTGTCCCTTGGTGGAGAGCGTGTGCTTCGCTCTGGGGAAACCCACTTGTCTGGGCTGCCTGGATTCCTCAGAACTACCAGGAAGAGAGGCTAGGTCTGCTGGTCTGCAGAGACTGCAACCACCCCTGCCCATAGAGGCTCAGGCCCAGGGAGATCCAAATTCTGTCCCTGAGCCTCTGGCTGGAGTTATTGGAGATCCTGCAGGGAAGCCCTGCCCAATGAGGAAGGATGGGTCAGAGTTAGCCCTGAAGAGGCACTCCAGCTGCAGACTGCCATAGCCAATGTGTTCAATTGTGGGGACAAGTCTTGGGACGAAGCCATCCAGCTTCCTTGGCTCCAGCAGGGGAAGAGTGCAGCCTAGAGCTATAGAAATTGGTGCCTCCCTTCCCCAAACCAGGGAGCTTAGCATGCCAGGTAGTTGTGAGTCCCAGTGCTGGCCTCCCCTCCCTCCTGCAGTTCAGCAGGCTTAAGCAGATTCCAGCTGAGAGGCTGTAAGAGTCTGCACATTGCAGGGTTAGGATCCTATGCCCTGGTAGTGTGGGTTTGCGAGTGGTCTCTTCCAATCTGTGTGTTTCACACTTCCGTGGAAAAAGTACAATTTCTCCAGCTGGGTAGCATGCTCACTCACTGCCTCCCTTGGTTGCGGGGAGGAGGTTCCACTTCCCCATGTGGCTGTTGCAGCACACTGTTCTTCCTTCTCTCAATGGGTCATGCCAGCCTTCTAGTCAATTTTGATGAGAGAACCTGGATAGCTTGGTTGCCGGTGAAGGATTCATGCTTATGTTTTTTTTCCAATGGGAGCCTCTGAACGCCCCTTCTTCTAGTCGGCCATCTTGGCCCTGCCCCCTTCTTTTCTTAATAGATTCCAAATTAACCCAAGTGTTCCTTGTTCCTTTCTGCCCACAAAAGCTAGTGGTCTAATTATTTTCCAAATATGTACACTGGGGCTGAAATAGTAACAACATGAGCTATCTATGTTACTTATGTATCCATCACTTTAAACAGCACTTTCTATGTACCTGGCACTGTTTTAAATACAAAGATAAACTCATGTAGACCTCAGCACAACTTTATAAGACAGGGACTGCTATAATCTCTGTTGTACAGATGAGGAATCAGAGGTGCAGAGAGGATAAATAACGTCCAGAGGTTGCATAGCTCATACATGGGAGAAGCAATGTTCAAATTCAGCGGCCTGGCTTCAGAGTCTCTGCTTTTAAAGATGAGTGAACTGAGACAGAAAGGAGTGAAGCAGATTGGTTAAGAGCCAGCGCTTCCTTCTAGTGTCAGTATGATTGACCACCACCACGCAATTTGGCCACTTGATCACTATAATCTCATAAGCAGTATGATTCTGCAAAACAAAACAAGTTATGTTCCTCATTCAACCAATATTTATTGATTGCTCCCTTCATCTTAGGGTCTGTGTTAGGCTCCAAGAATTCAAAGATAAATAAGGTTTGTCCTGCCTTCTGAGAGTTCCCAGTCTATAGAGGAGAAAGTAACAAATAAGTTCAACACAAGACATGATAGTTAAGTCTAGGTAGGTCTTTCACAAAAGAAGTGAAATAAAGACACAGGGATAATTTTGATTGGAAGGGGAAAAGGAAGGAAGCTTCAGTGATGGTGCTTTCTCTGCTTGACTTTAAAGGATAAGAAATAATGTTTGTGCAATATTAACTAATGATTCTTCTTGATAGTTCCTAACCCAATTTCTCACTCCTCACCCTTAATCTAGGTCGCTCTCTGCTTATGCCTCAAGAAAAGGATGTATTTACAGAAAAAAAAAGAGGAATACAGGAATTTCCTCCTGCTTTCTCATTTTCAGAATCTTGGCTCTTACAAAGAATGGGGAGAAAACTCCAAGCATGAGAAGTCTCCTAGATTACATCATTTTCCTAACCCTAATGTCTCTCTATCATCCCAAACATACTTACCACAAAAATTTCATGAACTTTGTTAAGGGAGAAGTGGAGAGAAAGAAAGAGAAAGTTGAGAGGTTTGGGAGGGAGAGAGAAAAAAAAGGAGGGAAAGAGGGGAATGAGAGAGAGTGAGAGAAATATAGACATGCACTCTGCTCTTGATCTGGGAAGGCCAAACATTTCTTTGGAGTCTTGGAGCAGAGGAATCATCTTCTGTTTCCTAGTTCAAGCTCTTTGATGGTCAAAGGCTCAAGGATAACATGGCTACAGGGTATATGGCAGATAGGGCTTAACATAACCTCATGAAGAGAGTCTCCTGACTTCAGTGTAGCACAAGAAAGTGCTGCCATTTCCCCACTCCAAAGAAAGGCCTGGGAGTGGTGGTGAATCCCACCAGAGGAGAGGAGTATGGTGGAGCAGATTTAAGGATTGAGCACAAGGACAGCATGGAACAAGGAATATCCTCAGCAAATGCTGCTTTGAATTGTCAGGTGGCATTGAACACCATCTCTTTCTCCTCTCTTCTCATCAATGCATTGGTACTATTTTAGATTCTTGGAAATTAGCATGACTTTAGGAAGATGGGAGAACTCCAGATTAAAATGCCATTGAGTTTCCAAAAATCTAGTGGATGGGGGTGGGGTGGAGTTTGAAATAGAAATTAAGATGTTTGGACAGATAAGGACAGTTACATTTCTTGTACAGCCAAGGTCATGGACTAACATCCTTGCTATAGACAGATTATTTTCTCTTTATTCCTGTTACATAACTTATTAATTTATTGAACAGTAGCTTATGAAGGATCTCTGGAAGCCAGATCCTGGTACAAGGTTGATATGAGAACACAACCTTGGATGTAACACATTCTTGAGAGTCAGATTTTAGTATGGAAATTATAATTAAAAAACAACAACAGTAGGCCACCTTTTGTAGGAAGAGAACAAAATTACCATGATGTTTAGACTCTCATACTTTAAAGGTAAACCTTTGGCATTTTTGAGCCTTCTGGGAAAAAACAGAAGTTAATAGGACTTGTTAAAAGAAAGCAAAGTTTTCTTCCTTGTACCACTTCACTGTTATTCATTAATCTCTTCTTATTAAGTGTTAACTTGCAAAATTAACAATCCAGTGTTTTAATGGGGAAAGGAACAAAGAAGTTGAAAATGGAGCATTTAAATTGCTAGTGGAAATTTTAAAATTGGAATCATTGACTGGATTGCATTTAAAATTGATATTATAATAGCCACCTTAACTTCTACACAATTTACTTTGACACATTTTTGTTATGGGACTATTTTGGAAAATTCTGATTTGGGCCAAATGTAGATTCTGTGAACTCTAAGCAATATTTATTCAGGCTCCCTCTTCATGAACTTCAATTTCTGTATCCATAGAGAGACTCACCCTCTCCTGCCACCCACTATGCCACCACCCTGAAATCTTATCCATCTCCAGACGCAGAAGCCATTTCCTGGGCTCTATTTTTTCTATGCATGTTTGTTGTTCCAGCAACAAAATTGAAGTTCAGAAAGTGAATGTCTCCAGTTGTATTCCTTGTAAGCAGACCCTGAGATGAGGGCTTGCGCAAAAGTGATTTTTTTAGGAAGCACCCCCGGGAAAACCAGGCAGGATGGGTGGGGAAGTGAAACCAAGAAGGGAAGGAGGGTCAGGGAGGGTATGCTGCGTAGACAGGTGGCATTGAGCACAACCCCTCTCTCCCCTCTCCTCATCAATGCATTGGTACTATCTTAGGTTCCTGGAAATTAGCATGACCTCAGGAAGAGGGAAGAACCCCAGATTAAAATGCCATTGAGTTTCTAAAAACCTAGTGGATGGGGGTGAGGTGGAGTTTGAAACAGAAATTAAGATGGGTGGACAGGTAAGGACAGTTACATTTCTTGCACAGCCTATTCATGTAGAGTCCCTCTGGAATAACTTTGGCTCAGTTACTCAGGGGAGATCTGGAGATGGTGTAGGTCACACCTCAGACAACATTTCTTAATAATTTTAAAGAATTAAGTCCTAATTTCCGAGGCCATCCACTGTGGGGAGTGAATTAGTTTCTCTTCTATGCATCCAGAATGGTATCAGTCCTGTCCCATCCTTGGGGAAATTGAGAAAATCATCACTGAAATCATGTTGTGTCTTCTGTGATTCAGATGAGGAACACTGATTGAGAAAAGCAGCGAAGGTATCCGAATCTGGGGGGTGGAGGAGCTGTACTCCCATTTCCATCAGTCTTGGTTAAAGGCTGCCACTCAGGGATGACACAAATTCCTAGGTCCTTCAGGCTTTTTCTGCCAGCAGACTAAGTGGGCTCTCACAGCCTAAGGGCAGCTGTTGGATGAAGACATGGGTATAGGCTGTGTGGGTGAAAGCACAGTGGGAGACATCGTACATGAAAATGATGATTGAATCCAAAGACATTTGGATGGAACACTGACGGCATCTGCTCCAGTCTTACCCTCTGCCACACAGATCTACTCATGCCTTATGTTAACTTTATTCCATTGTTTCTTCAGGATAGAGCTGGTCATAATTTCTAAAAAAAGAAAAACTCAAAACCTTTAAGAAGAAGGTCTGTGCAATGAGCTACAACCCCTCCTGTTGCAGATAGATACTGATCACTTATTTCCCATCCCACTCATCCTAGATTTTGTTTACCCTTGGCCAGCACTTATGCAGATCTGGTGGCTTGCCTAGTGGGTGATCCAGATATTCATACCTGTAGGGGCTGGGATGTGATTACTATGCTTTTGCTGTAATTGCTTGTTTGTAGTTGAAACAGGGCAAAAGACCCAGAGATGTCTGAGTGGGTTCTGAGTTCCAGATGGTCTTCTTCTTGGCACATTATGTAGCAGCAATTCTACCCTCTCATTATAATCAGGATTATTGCCCCTGGCAGTTCAGCAACTTTTTGCTGTATCTGTCTACCAGCACTAGTGGTCCAAAAGGACCTAAAAGTTGTAGCATTAGGTTTAGTGGGGCCCTTGTTTCCTCTGGTGGAATTGTTTTCCTCCTCACCCCTAGGCAAGAACCATGGCCTCTAGACACACCAAAACTAACATTGCAGGAATGGAAGCCTAAATTCCCCCCAAGCAGGCACTGGATATGATGGTGAGAGGAGACACTTCTACTTTACTACTTGGTTCCTGGACCCATATGCTCTGCTTATTGGGGACAACACCATACAGTGATTACTGGCTCAACTTGAATAATGAAGCTGTAATCCCACAGGTTATCATTTCTAAGATAGTGTCTTAATTGCATCCATAAGAAGCCATTCTAAAATTCTATATAAAAAGCAGCTTTGAAATGATATAGTATATGACAGGATCAGTGGATCTTGTGATATGGTGCCCACTTTTGCATCTTCTTTGATGTAAAGTGGGTCAATTGGTTTGAAATGATGTGAAGTAGTTTCAGTCAAATGAGACCCCAGGTGTGTAAATCGGACGCTCTGTGATCCCTCAGATAGTGGTGCTGGCCAAAGTTCTTCTGTTAGGAAATGCAAATCCATCTCCAGAATATGTGCTTATCCTAGTCAGGACAAAATACTGTAATTTTATTCTTTCTGTAGTAGAAGGGATTGGATGTAATAAATTTTTCACCAAGAGGCTGGTTTGTCTCCTCAAGGTATGGTGTCATATCAAGGGCTCAGCTTTTGTCTCTGCTGTTGACAGGGTGGACATTGAGCAGTAACTGTAGCTGGATCAGCCTTGGAGCATAGGAGTTCATGCTATTGGATTGATGCAGAGTCTCCATCTCTGCAACTATTCTATTCTATTCTATTCTATTCTATTCTATTCTATTCTATTCTATTCTATTCTATTCTATTCTATTCTATTCCTCTCTTTTCTATTCTATTCCTATTTTATCCATGGTTCATTTTTGGGGGTCATTGCTGAAGCACTAGAATGACTCTGGACAGAGACTAGCTGGCATCTTTCAGATGACTCTGTCTACTTCATTGTTGTATTCATCCATTTTCATACTGCTGGGAAGAAATACCTGAGACTGGGTAATTTATAGAGAAAAAGAGGTTTAATGGACTTACAGTTCCACATGGCTGGGGAGGCCTCATAACCATGGTGGAAGGCAAAGGAGGAAAAAAGGCACACCTTACATGGCAGCAGGCAAGATAGCATGTGCAGGGAACTGCTCTTTATAAAACCATCAGATCTCACGGGACTTATTCACTATCACAAGGACAGCATGAGAAAAACCCACCCCCATGGCTCAATTACCTCCCACTGGGTCCCTTCCACAACACATGGAGATTATGGGAGCTACAATTCAAGATGAGATTTGGGTGGGGACACAGTCAAACCATATCAATTGTGTAGTGCCTACCCTACATTGGATTCTGTGGTGAACACTTAGATGTAAAGCAAAGATTGTTACACTTAGTAACCTACAGGTATATGGTTATATCTACATGACTTTCACCCAGCTTTTTCTTTCCCTATCCTCCAATCTTTTTCCTTCTAGTTTCTGATCAACCAGTCAATTTATTTGCTACACTAAGGAACTCATTTATATTTTTACCTTTGGCCACGTCTTTCTCTCCACAAAGTAGATGACCGAGTGTACTGCTTAAAGTTCTGCCCAAATGAGAAGTATTTTCCCTACCACAAGGCCACCCATTAGTGGGAAGAAAGTTAACATAGTCCTGCGATAGGATAAAAAATGTGTACTGTTGTTTATTCCAAGTGAATGAGAACTGCTTCTAACATTTCGTATAGAGAAGTGTTCGAAATAATTTATTAGCCAGATGCATAACTACATACCAAATACCAGAGTTAGTATTAACCTGTTGTAGTAAACGTATCATGGTCATTGCAGCTTGGTTAAACTTTCGGTGATCCACTGTCATCTGCCATGATTCGTTGATTTTTGTGTATGTCACATTGGTGACTCAAGAGGAAATGTGTTGGGAAATCTTTGTTAAATCTTTGAGAGCGGCATTAATCCCTGCCACTTCATTTGAATATAATGTAGTTTCTGGTCTTCAATCTTGGCCAAGTTGAGGGGTAGGGAGTAGTCTTAGGGGATTTCATTTGGTCTTTTCTTTCATCATGACCTTTACACCACAGGTTAATGAGCCAAGGTAAGTGTTCTTCAAACTGCTGAATATATAAGCTCATTCTGAGATTTCTCTCTCATTTAATGTGAGACATCATTTATTCCAGACTTCCAGGAACCACTCTATCAGTGTGTTAGGATTGACTCCAGATGCTTTTGCCAGAATATTGAATCATGAACATTAAGTCATGGAAAAATGTCCCTATATCACTAAACGCTCCCTTACAATGCCTCATGTTTTACCCAGCACCTTTTATTGAGTCTAGTACCCTCAAAATCCTCTCTGAACCATGTTTATTTGGTTTCTACCAATACATATTAGCTAGGTACTGAAGCAATTTTGGTGAATAATTCATTCTCTTCTGTTTCAGTCTGTTTAGGGTACTATACTAAAATACTGTAGATGGGGTAGCCAATAAACAACAGAAATTTATTTGTCTCAGTTCTGGAGGCTGGGAAGACCAAGATTAAGGTGCCAACAGATTGGATGTCTGGTGAGGGCTCATTTCCTGGTTCACAGATGGCACCTTCTCACTGTGTCCTCACATGGTAGAAGGGCAAGGCAGCTCTCTGGGGCTTCTTTTATTTAAAAAAATGGGCTTAGAAAAGGTTAGAAAACCCCGTTTCTCCTCATGGTTAATCACCTTACAAAGTCCCCACCTTCTAATACCATCACACAGGTGATTAGGTTTCAACATTTAAATTTTAGAGGGACATAAACATTCAGACCATAGCATGTCTTGTATTTTTCCAGTTGATCCATGTTGAGACTTGACCCTAGTCATGGGTTTAGTGGTCTGCAGGGAGGTGGGAGTGGATATTGAGGAGACCAAAGATCCAGTCCTAATTCACAGATAAAGTTCTTATCAATTACCCTATTATAGCATGCTAAGGGTTATCTTCACCTGATTTACCTCCAACAATGGAATTAATTCCTGTTGCCATCTGGTCAGCAACTGATCCAACTCAAGAATCCTTTCCTGAGAGTCCACTTCCTATGACCACATCTAGTACCAGCTGTCTTAGATTAGATTCTCCAGAAGTAGAATCTGAGGCAGAGCCATATGGAAGTGATTTATTAGGAAATGTTTCTAGGAAAAATTGGGAAGGGAGTGGGGATGTGTGACCAGGAAGGGAGAGAGGCCATGCCAGGGTGTTTTAAAGAGGGTAACTAGCTCAGTCTCCTGGAGGATCTCAGAAAACAGTATAGATCACACTTCAAAATGTCCTGATTAGGGGGAAGGGAGTTGGAGTATTACCCTGCCACAATCGGTCAATGTTTAAGAGCGCACCCGAGGTGACATGAATTCTGGCACTTCTGACAGTCTGTGCATGCAGACAAAGAGAATTCTGGCAGCCAGGACAGCCCTCCGACAAGGAGATGCAAGTTCTGGCTGTGAGCAGTAAAACACATTTGGAGCTGTTGTGCATGAGCGTTTTAAGGAGATCAGAGCAGGTATGGGGAGAGCACTGACAGTATCTGCCACTGTCATCTGTGTATAAGCACTGAGGAAAAAAAGATTCATGTGCAACTAGATAGCAGTCCTGTAGAAGAGAGAGTACATTTATCTTCCCATACTATTTATATTTTGACTATCTTTACAATGAACGTAGGCATGTATTGACTTTATTCTTAGTAGTCAAATTTTGTTTCAATGAGTAGGAGACATGAATCCGTAGTCCTAGTCTGGTGGACTGATTAAGAAAAGAACTGACCCTTATCTATTCCCTGGTGAATCGTTGAGTGGAAATAATCCTCCAGTAAGACTAAGGGGGAAACAGTCACTTCTTTAAATCCACTTCTCTTGTCTAGATACATTGATCTTTGGTAAAGAGTTTGATAATTGAGCTATAGTATTTCTACATTTGGGCTGATAAATTGTTATGTTGTAAATACTGCTTTCAGATGATCTCTTTTGTAATATGAAAACTGTTTGTAACATGAAGAAAAATCTCTTATATTTTTAGACAGTTTTAATTTAAATAGCATGTTTTCTTAAAACAGAGACACATCAATATTCTTCTGAAAATGTGAAAGAAAGAGGTTTTAGCCTATCAGTTTGAATGAGACTTTGGGTGTAAATGAGTCATTATAGCTAATGAGAAGTGTGCTTACACTATGCGTTGTCGTTGCTTTTGAGATATCTGACCATTTTATTGTTTCTGGCCTGGGGCGAGCACAAATGAATGAACAATGGTTGGGATGTCGATGATGTCAATTTGTGCCAGTCCACCTCTCCCATTCTCTTCTATTTTGATATTTAAATAAGTATTAGGGCAGGAATTCCAAATATCATATCTTCATGTTGGATAAAAGAGGTTTTCATTCTGAGTTGGCTCAGTGAGTGGTCTCTTGGGTTGTAGCAGAACCATCTGCTACTTCTGTTTTGATTTTCACAGTCGAATGTACACCTTACTACATAAACATAATCTATGTATTCTTCATAAAATGACACCCTATTTATTTAATGAAAATTCGGAAGGTGACAGATAAATGGCCAGTCATATGATCAAAAGGGGGTTTTTCATTTGGTTTAAAGCTCATATTCTTGTTGAGAACTTAGCTTTTAAATTTATTTATAAAGAAATGTAATTAAATTGATTTTTTCCTGCTAATCCAGAAACATAAAATGGAAGATATCAATGATTACTTTTTTAAATATGTCACCACCTCATGCTATGCCACCCTCTTCTGCTTTCTGCTTATGTATTTAAGAACTCCACAAAGATGTTCTCTTATCAATGAACTGTGTTAGGAAAAACATATGTAAATTATGTCTTGCTGGAAAACACATACCTTTCTGTATTGTACTAAAAGTTTTGCCAGTGTTTTGCAGGTGGCAAACATATTGCTTGCAAAAGTACATTTATAAAGTAATAACATAATTTTTCATTTGAGACAACTATTTGAAATTGCAATGTTTCTCTGTGTGGTAATTTGAAAAAGTGTTTTATTGTATGATTTTACTTAGGTATATGAAATTATATGCTTAACTAATTAATACATTCTCATAAGTTCTCTTAGGCTATTTTTACATCGGATGACCAAATTTTGATCACTTACATAAATGACCAAGACATTCAGTTTGAGCTTTTATTTTCTCACTCTCCAGGTTTTCTAGTTTTGGCATTATTTGTAGTTTAACTCTACATGGGAAAACAAACCCTTTCAAAATAGTTTCTTTTCACTCTATTCTTGGATTTTTTTCCCTTCCCAGTGAGTCTTTCTGATAGTTTTCAGAAATTCCCATGTGCCCAAATAAACAGGAGGTTATTCTTAGTATATTAATAGTTATTATCATGGGAGAAGAATAATCTTAATATTAATAAAAATAATTTCCACTCACTGTTGAAATAAATTTGTTTATTTTTAAAAGTTGATTCAATGATTGATATTTATAGAATGTTAATTTTTTAAAAAGGGCAACTCTGTGTGGAGTTCGAAAGCTTTTGGCATCCTTGCCTGCCCTACACAATAAGAACCCAGAAACCATTCTGCACATCAAATGGAAACCCAATCTTATAAACCTAAATAATAACTCCTAGTACTGATGCCCTATTATTAAGCTTTGCTGAGTCAAAGCACTTAAATAGAATTAACAAATAAAATTTTCAAAGACTCCCATGAGGTAGGTAAATGTTTTCTTGCTTATTTCTTCAGAGACCACAGTTCAGGGTACTTGCCAAAGCTAAAAGGTCATTGTTGCTGAGCTCAAGAGTGCCAAGAATTTTCTGGTTGCTAATCCAGTTCTTAGATGATTATAATTAGAGCTTGATATAAACTATGCCTAGTTTTGCATTTGGTTCAAATTAACATTAAAATTTCTTGACCCATTTAAATTATTTTACACTTAATGGAATTGTAGAGTTGGAAATGTTTTGAAAATGATCTAGTCCAAACTCTTCATTTTATAGATGTTGAAAAACTAAAGCTTGGGAATGCAAAACCCCGCTCAAGCTCCCGGTCTTCTCACCAATGCGCTGCTGTGCAAAGATTTGATGACCACATCTTGATATGGAAACCTCCCAGAGTTTCCAGGAGATGGCATTAGATCTGTAAAGTAGTGGGTAAGAAAGAAAAGGAGGAGAAAAAGTGTTCTAGAGGAAGAGGTGGTGGGAGGTTGTTTTGTTCTGTTTTGTGTCTGATCAAGCTTCTTTCTGTGCTGAATGACACCATGCCCAAGGAAGCACATGTTCTGTTTCTTGGAAAAATTCCTTGGCTCAGAGCCATCACCACAGACCTTCTTAGACACCCAAAATGGGCAAGGAATACTTGCTTGAAAGAATATTTGTAATCCTTCCCTTGAAAAGTCAAGGGTGGTAGAAGGTGAAGAAAAAGGGAGCGGTTGTAAGGGGGAAAATATGAGTGCAGATGTAGCAAATAAAGGGCAGATGAGACATGAAGATGAGTTCTGGCTTCCCAAATATGGCATGCCCTGTATGGTTTGAGAGAGACACACACTCTCTCCAAACTCAAGAAGTACTCTGAGAAGTCTTTGTATTTTTTTGTAATAATATTTTAAGTAACTTTTAAGCATTTTCTTAATGCCATTGCTCATATCAAATTGCCTATTTGAAAGATCTAGCTTGATGTTTATTAGGTATCTCAAAAGCAACATGTCCAAAACTAAACTTCCAATCCCCCTGAAGCCTACTTCTCTCAATGTCCTTCCTAACCTAGGAAATAGCAACTCCGTTCTTCTAGCTGCTTAGGCCAGAAGTCTTGCAGTCATCTTTAAATCTTCTCTCACACCTCACATCCAATTGTTCACTGAGTCATCTGACTCATCTCCTCATCCGTGTGTTACATACAGCCCGTGATTACCTTGCCCTTCCCAGACCATGACTGCTGTCTTTGTTTACTATGAAAATTGGGAAGAGGCATATCAAGAGTGCTCCCAGTGAATTACGTGTTTTCCAAGCCAATTTCTCCCTGCCTTCATTGTATAAGGAGCAACCTTACCTCCTCCTGATGATCATGATCAGCTACTACCATGAGGATGATATTGACTTTTCTTAAATGCTGGTCTCTTCATGCAAGGAGCTCAAAGTAACAGAGTGGGAGCCATAGCTTAGAATTTTGTAGGATTTTTGCAATGTATCCTGGTAGAAATGTTCAACATCTCTAAACTTCCAAGCCCAGATTTGTGGATGTGAATAGCAAAATTCTCCAAATGGGTCACCAAGAATTACATTAAGCCGAGGCACTCTAACTTCTATCTATCTTTTTGTTCCCAGATCCATTTATTGTATCTATTGATATGTTATGAAATATGATAGTTATTGATTTAGCAGGTAACATAGATGGAATAACAAGGACCATATTAACCTTCTCTCCTGAAACAAACATACCAGACAAATACATCAGACAGTTTTTAAGACACTGATGTCAAAAACAAAGGAAAGTGATCCCTGAGAGGCAGAAAATAAACATGATGGGTTATGTGATTTCCCCTGCTTACTGCCTTGAGACAGTTTTCAGTTGGTACAGGGAAGGGGAACAGACAGACAGCCATGCAAACTCCCTGAGTTGAAGCAATAAAGCCAAGAATCTAGATAGATCAAGGCAGCTAGAATTTATAAGACAGAAGATCCAAGAGGAGAGAGCTTCATAGAAAGAATATGCTGGAGGTCTGCAGAGGGTCCCCTTTCAGTATCCAGTGGAGTATTAAGCAGTGCAGGTATATGTTGGGAAAAGAACCATCTGAAAAGGTTGGAGATAATAATGTCTGGTGCTCACATGGGGCCAGAAATAGTACTTGCTCACACCAGACAGACTGGAAAAACTCATAATTAACAGGACATTATGTAGACTTTTCAGGAAGGTCTTGCCTTTAGTAGTGGAAAATAATAAGTCCTATACTGAGCATTGTTGTGGACATCCTAACAAGTCATAAAAGTAAGACCTGAAATAATCAAGTTGTTTCCAAGTCACTTAGCTGCAGCCCAGATCAAAGTTCAAGATTTACAGAAATTGAAAATTATCCAGCACCTAACTAGGTAAAATTCACGTCTGACATCCAAACAAAGATTGCAAGGCATAAAAAGAGGTAAGAAAACACAACCCATAATGGGGAGAAAAATCAATCAAATGAACATAGACATTAAAATTAGCAGAGGAGGACCCTGAAACAGTCATTATAATTGTATCCCATACAGATATGAAATGTATTTTAAAATACAAATAAAATTTCTAGAGATGAAAACAATGAGAAGAAAAATAACCTGGATGAGACTGACAGAAGATTAAACATTGCAGAAAAAATGATTAGTGAACCTAAAGACATAGCACCTGAAACTGTCCAAAAAATTTTTAAAATGAAGAGAACATCAGTGAGCTGTGGAACGGTTATGGGATCTATAGGGTGTTGATTTTCTGGCCAGAAACTTCTGTGGCTGGTGGCACCTTTGCCTAAGTTCTTGACCTGTGAGTTCTCATCCTGTGTCCAGGAAGAATGAGATATGCAGAAAAGTGGAAGGTGAACAAGATGAAGAGGAGCTTTATTGGGTGTTAGAACAGCTCAAAGGAGACCCACGGTGGGTAGCTCCTCTCTGCAAGCAGGTAATCTCATGGAGTATTCAGCTTTCAGCAGAGAGGAGGCCCTGGAGAGGGTGGCTCCTCTCTACTGGCAGGTCATCTGGCTGTCTGCAGCTCTCAGTGGAGAGGGTAGCTCCTTACTGCAGCTGGTTGTCCCAACTTCTCTCCGCCCTCTCCATCCTCTGCCTGCTCTGGCTGAGCCTAGGGCCTCAGCAGGGAGGAAATGTGTACAGATTGATCCAGGGGTGGCCATGTGTGCCTTGGAAAAGGCACCATAAGTCCCCACCCTAGTCCACAGGGCTGGCAGCTGGGCCCCCAGCCTTCAAGCTTTCCCTGGCCTGAAGGTGGGGCCTTACTGGGGACCGCTCCCTTCTGCCCAGGAACCTATCTGCCTCTTGCTGCCTTTGATGACACCCAGGTTCTGCTGGACTTCTCCAAGGTTAGGGTGGGGAGGGCACCAATAGCAGGGAGAAGCCAGGCAGCAGAAGCAGGCACTTTCAAGCCTGCAAAAGTAGGGAGACTTCTTGGGCCCCCATGAGGGCAGGGATGCCTGAGTCTGCATCTATGGTTTGTAGGGTTGTGTGGGGCTCCTGCCTGCTCCATGGAGTGGGAGGCTCTGGCCTGCAGTGGAAGTTTGGGCTGCAGTGGCACCCAGGGAGCTCCTGCCACACCTCTGAAGGGCCACTGCCATCAGAACAACTTCAAGTGACCTAATATATGAGTGATTGGAACCCCCAAATAAAGAGGATGGAGAAGAAAAATATTTGAAGAAATAATGGTCAAAAACTATCCAAACTTAATTAGGATTATGAAACCACATATCTAAGAAATTCAGTAAATTCCAAGCAAAATAAACATAAGGAAAGCAACATCAAAGCAGGTCATAATCAAATTGGTCAAAACCAGTGATAATGAGAACATCTTAAAAAGGAGCTAGGAGAAAAAGACATGTTGCATACAGAGGAAGATAAGTAAAGATTACATTGGATTTCTTGTTGGAGGCTACAAAAGCAAGAAGACAGTGAAGCAACATGTTTAAATTACTGAAAGAAAACAATAATTGTCAACCTAGAATTCTCTACCTGGCAAAAATATTTCTCAAGAAAAGGGTAATAAGATGCTTATGTACATACAAAGGCTAAAAGAATTCATCACCAGCAGACCTACACTACAAGAAATGTTAAATGAAGTCTTTCATCTGGAAGGAAAATTAGGCCAGATAAAAATTCAGATCTGTACAAAGGAAGAATGAGAACCTGAAATGGTAATTACATGGTATGTAAGTGGTATTCCAATTTTTATTTAAATCTTTTTAAAGATCATAAGCTAATAAAAATAGTAGTCTATCATGGGGTTTATAACATATGTAAAAAATAAAATGCATGACAACCATAGCATAAAGTCCAGAAATCGATGTACATTATTGCAGGGCTCTCGTGATGAACATGAAGTGGCACAATATCACTTGAAGGTAGGCTGTGATAAGTGACAGGTGTAGGTGATAAACTCTAAAGTAACCACTACAATAACAAAATAAAGCATTATAGTTAATACACCAACAAAATGAAAGCATAAAAATATTGATCCAAAAGAGGTAGACAAAAAGGAAAAAGGCAACTAAGAACAGATAGGATAAATAAAAGACAACAAGACAAACTCAAACCTAAACATATCAGTAAATACATTAAATGTAAATACCAGGTTTAGGCCCAGGTAGGGCCAAGGATTTCAAGAATGTTGCATGACCAGGTGGACCAGAATCACGTCATCCACCATTTTTGCACCAGTGACTCTTCTTTGGCTCAAACCAATGGTAAAATGTGCATGTCCCTCTAAGCAACTGAAAGTGGAAGAAAAAAGGTTAACTTTGGTATCGTTGGGTGCAAGCCCAATATGTACAAACCTCTACTCAGGGGTGGCCTTGAAGTACATAATTAAGGGAAATCCCCTCAATTGGCAGAACTTCATATGATGCATTTGATTATCCACTTTGTGTGAAAGAAAAGTAGCTCAAGAGTATTTGTGTGTACAAGCAAATGGCTTGGCTTATATATGAGGGTCAGGAAGGCAAGATATTAGGAAGATCAGAGATCAGGACAACTGGGTAAGAGATATATGGATAGGCCTAAGGGATTGGGCACGAGTTATGAAAATGATCTAAATGATGAAGCAGACAAAATAACTCAGTAGATTGACTTCAAACAGCTTCTGTCATTGGCCACCCAAAAGCTGGTATAATGGGTATATGAATGGAGTTGCCAGGAAGGCAGAGGCAGAAGCTATGCATACAATCAGCAGCATGAGCTCCCACTCACCAAGGCCATCCAAGTTACTACCACTGCCAAATGCCCAACCTGACAACAACAGAAACCAATGCTAAGTCTCTGGTATACAACAACTTCTCCAGGAGACTAACTAGGTACTTGGTGATAATTTGATTACATTGGTCCCTCCTACTCTACAAAGGAGAGTGATTTATCTTCACCAGATTAACACACATTTCAGTTATGAATTTGTCTTTCTTGCTTGACTCAGCCAGTGCTACTTTCTAATGTCTTTCAGAGTGCCTTAACAACAAACACAGGATCCTGAGTAATATTCCCTTAGACTCAGGGTTCCACTTTACAGCAAAGGAGGTGCAATGTTGGGCATATGACCAAGGGATTCACTGTCCCTCTCACATACACATTATCAGGAAACTGCCACCTATTAGAGCTGTAGAATGGCCTTTATTTATTTTTAATAGTCTTGTTGAGATATAATTGACATGCAGTAAACTGTACATGTTTAAAGTATACAATTTTATAAGTTTAGACGTATGTATACAATCAGGAAAACATCACAATTATAATTGTGATGATTATAAATAATTAATAAATTATAAATAAATAATAAAGATAATCATAAAGATAATAAACAGATAATAACATCCAAAAATTTTCTTGTGCCACTTGGCAATCTCTCCCTCCTACCCTTCCTGCTCTCCAAACAACCACTGATCTGCATCTTGTCACTGTATGTTAGTTTGTATTATCTAGAGTTTTATGTAAATGGAATCATGCAGTGTATATCCTTTTCCGTCTGTCTTCTTACACATAGAATAATTTGAGATTTATCCATGTTGTTCCTTCCATCAACAGTTCATTCTTTTTATCACTAATAAGTTGTGTTTTCATTTTAATTCAGTTAAAATATTTTATAATTTCTTTTTTTGATTTCTTGTTTGATCCATTAGTTATTTAGAAATATATTATTTAATTTTCAAATATCTGGAGACTATAATTTCTTTTGATTGTAGAGGGTGACTAAGTCTCTTGTTTGCTATTCATGTATTTTGCCACCAGCATTCTTTTAACCGACTTCACACGTTTTTTTTCAGGACCTTATGGCTGCTACTCCAACTTTGCTGTTCTTTATGATAATGGGGCCCATCTTGCTTGTGGTGTTATGTGTCATCACCTGGCCTCTCTTATTTCAGGATCCTTTTATTTCCATTGCTATCAGTGAGCCAAGTTCTGTAACATTATCTTTCATTTTTAGTGCTAGACTGCAGAGAAGAACCATCTCTGAACTTCTCAATGATGCCATGGCCCCACGAAGCAGTGCATTCTTTATCCTTTTGATAAAGGTTTTCCCATGGAACATAGTGGACTTGGGTTAGCTAACCTTCACTAGTTTTTCATCTCTGGGATTTTCTCTTCTCTGAGTCTTTCAATTCCTTCACTTACTATGGGTCACCTATTTCTCAAACTTACATAAGCCACCCTAAAAGCCTGTTGGCATTGTCTTCCAGAATGTTTGGCCACTCCATATTGATAAGCCCTTCCTTATCCCATTTCATCTTCCGTATCTGTTAGTTCACATCCTCAGGATCAAGTTCTGTGATCTCCTGTATCTTACTGATATATGTTGGCAGCTCCTTTGGGAAACAGTCCATTTCTTCTTCAGCAGGTTCAGCACATTTCCAATCTGGTTATATTGTGACTTAGTTCTAGTTTTTGGACTGGGGCCAGGAAGGTAAGTAGGGGTAAGTCATGGTGGGAAAGGTGCATGCAAAAAAGCCTTTGCGGTGCCTTTAATTAGGAAGGGAACAGTGGCTTTGTAACATGGAGCAGTGGTCTACTTTGCAAGTCCAGAGAGCTCAGAGGAATATGGGGATTGAAGATTTGAAAGCATCAACCCTGATGTCCTTATCAAGTCTCAAGATCCTACTCTTTCTTAACTAGGCTTTTGATCTTGGTATAGGTGATTTTCCAGGATTGAGAATTCAACTTTCTCTGTAGCTCTGCTGACCTTATGATTAAGTCTCTTGAGCCTGAATCCTCAGCTTTTTCTGTCCTCCTGCTTTAAGAGATGGAAGTCTGTTTGTATACTGCCACAAAGGTTTTCTGGCTTTCATACTGTACTTTTAATTCATTGTAAATCTCTCTGTCTTTCAACATCTTTCTTTAATGCCCCTATAGCTCTCATTAATAACTATCAGATTTCATACCTTTTATATTTACTATTTCCTCCAGTCTTTCAAATGCCTGACATACTCCACCACCAGTGTATTTCCATCCTCTGGTATCCAATTCCAGCTGGTCACTGGTGAAAGTTTTAGTAATTGCGTAGCTACACCATGCTGAGGGCTTTAAGTACTCAACCTACTGCCAGTGGCAGGTCTTTATGACCACCTGATAAGCAAGAGATCTGTCTCTAAAATCCTACTGTAGAATCTGCTTTCTAGGACCATTGCTCACGCCAACTTTTGTAGGTTTGATTCCCTAGAAAATAAAAGATGATTTACAGATTTGCACATAGATGGTTATGCACAAGAGACTGCTCTTGAGAAATAAATGTATAAGAGAATGAGGGAAGCAGGAGAGAGAAGAGAAAAAGCTGAACTGAAATGCAGTTGCAAGACAGGCCTCAGTGAATCACACAGAAGTCTAAAGCTAAAATGGTGTCACCTATGATTTGATGCAGGCTCTGCCTAAGGAGGGAGCAGACCTGGAGCATTGCCAGCAGTACTATCTGGGGTGAGTCACATTCCTTCAGCCTAGGGAAATTTGTGTTGGGGAACTCAGCTGTGTGCCCTTAGCAGGCACCACTCCAGGCAGCTGAGGGAATAAGACCCTTGGTCCTGCAGTGTGGTATCTGGATGGTGTGTCCACACCACCCACTATAAAATTTTAGGGCTTTCTGGCCCTTGCTTAATATTAACATTTACCAGAACATTCATATTCTTCATGAAGTTTTAACCAGAAAAAAATTCAGACGTCATTCACCCAATCTATCTTACACTCAAGGATATCATAAAAGACTTAAACATTTAAATTTGGAGGCCAAATTCCTCAGGGAAATAAAGACAGAGTTTGTCTGCCATTTCTCCATTTTTTTCTGTGTAGAATTTATACTGAGCAATTAAATGACATTGAGTCAACTCACTGAGCAATGAATATGCATCGAGTTACCATGACTCAAATATTCCTAACTGCATCATGAATTGTTTATTGAACAACTTATTCTAGAAGCTTGCTTTTGCCGGGGATAAACCTCATGCTTGCTGGTTTTCAGTTTCTAGAATCCTGTCTCATTCTGGGTCTAGGAATAAGTAGAGTGTTAGTTCAGTTCAGTTCAGGCCTTTCGCCTTTTTTTCTCTTCTCTCAAATTCCTCATAGATCATTGGTGGTAATCATATTTTTGATGTCTTAATAACAGTGCCAAGACTTTTTCTGCCGCTACCTCCTTCTCATCAGCTCAGCTAAGTGTATTCTATTCAAAGAACTTCCCACTATCCTCTGCTTAGGCCAAGCTCCTCTTACGGCCCAAGACAATTTTCAGTAGTGTGATTCTTATCTTGTCATCCTTATGTCATGCAAAAGAAAAGAGGTTGAGACTATCACTTATTAGAAGACTGAAAAGTGATGCATCCTAACCCTGATAGTAAATAAGCAAGTTTTTGTTAGATTAGTATAAACACAATCAATAAAACATTAATTATTCCCATGGTATCCAGAAATACCAATAATAAGCCTGGAATTCATAAGAAAACCCATCCTCAAAGGCTATAGAAAGTCACAAACATGCAACGAAGGAGTGCTCACGAGAAATTATTCAAAATGAGCACACCAACAGTTTATTTGTTTGTATTTTTGTTTGGACACAGAAATCATTATTAGCTCTTATTGATCCTTGATTTATGGCACAAATGTGAGAGTGACTACATTTCTGGAAGGTTTAAATAGTAATTTATGAGAATTATGAGCCACTTAATTATTTAATATTAAAAAGCTCAGAAGGCCAGGCATGGTGGCTCATGCCTGTAATCCCAGTACTTTGGGAGGTTGAGGCAGGCGGGTCACTTGAGGGTCAGGAGTTCAAGACCAGCCTGGCCAACATAGTGAAACCCTGTATCTACTAAAATTACAAAAATTAGCTGGGTGTGGTGGTGTGTGCCTGTAGTTCTAGCTACTCTGGAGGCTGAGGCAGGAGAATCACTTGAATCTGGTAGGTGGAGGTTGCAGTGAGCCAAGATCACGCCACTGTACTCCAGCCAGAGTGACAGAGCAAGACTCTGTCTCAAAAAAAAAAAAAAAAAAAAAATCAGCAGGTTATAAAGTGGCACTACTTTAAAAAATCGGAATTATAAGTGTGAGTGTTGTACTACTATAGTTATTTTTTTCCATCTTTAAGTTTTGTCTTTGGCAGGGGCTCACAAACATCTAAATTACCTGTCTTTCGACCTACAGCCAGTAAGACTACAAAGTTCACAGTCTTGTTCTCACAGAGCAGGAAAAACTGGGTTTCTTTATTCTTTATTGAATTCCTTATTCTGACTTTAGTCGTCAGGGACAAAAAGCTCTTCAGTTCCATGAATGTCTCTTGCATACAGCTGTGAAAATTTTCACACATCAGGAGAAATCAGCAACATGTACTGCTGAAAGAAGGGGAAAAATGGTGACTGCTCAGTGAAGCTTAAAGGAAACACACCCCAATGTTTGTGTAGGCAAATGAATTAACACAGACCCTGGGGTCCCAAATACACCATTTTTGTGGATTACTATGCACGATTTGTCCACACTGACAAGATGATTAACCATTTTGCATCTGTGAATTCATGACCCCAAACAGATGAAAGGTAAACATGGCTGTGTTGACAAATGAAATGGCTTGGTTGTAAAATTCTGGTGCAAATGAAGGCGTTATAAAAAAAAAAGAAAGAAAGAAAAAGAAAAATCTGCAGGGAATAAATTCATATTTGTTCTCTTGTCAGTCACCAGGACAACCTTATTCTCTCAAAGAGTGATGGTTATGACATTCATTAATATGGAGATAAGTGGGAGAGATATTCAGGGGTAGAATTTTAGGGTGAAATTCTATCCCTGAATCGTAAGTAGTAAAGAAGTAAAGAGGATAGTAAGAAGTAAGGAGGGGCTCAATATAGGAAAGAAAAACTTTAAATAAGGCCCAACCCTCACCTACAAAGTAGGTGAGCAGTGAAATGATCCTTGATTCAATATTTAAGACAACCTTACAATATATTCTGGCCTTAAAGAAATTGTGTACATTCTTTAGAGTATACGTTTTCCATCTCAGAGAGGAAAAATATGGAGTACAGAAAGCTGGACTGCAATTCCTCAAGCAGAATCTGCTGGAAAGAGTCATAATTTCCTGTTATTTTTCACTACAGGCGATACATCATAATCCTAGGAAATTCACTTAATAAGTGATAATTAGAATAGTGTGATCATGGAAATGGGGTGAGTTATAAACTGTAGAATGCTAGTTAATAGGTAAAACTAAATCATAGGTAAGAACACTTCCAAAGAATGAAGTGGACCTTGCCTCACCAATCTTAGATGTTTAATCCGCACAAAACACCATAAACTTTTCCCCTGAACGACAATAGAATGGAAATGTTATGATTTCTACTTTATTCTAAAGTGACTATAGTGTAGTCTATAATTCTAGTTATGTAAATATATAGACCAATGTTTCCCCAAAATTAGTGTGTATACACATCATCAAAGGACTTTGTAAAAATGCAAGTTCTGGCCTGGGAGTTTACATTTCTAACAAGTTTCCAGATGACACAGATGTGAGGAGTCCAGAGGCCCACCCCACTTTTAGGAGCAAAGATTGAGAAAACTTGAAACAATTCCGAAGACAGTCTCAGGGATGCTAATTAACAGCTGAACAATTAGATCTGTGAGGAAAGGTAACAGCTTCTGGGAAAAATGATGAATCTGGAAAGAGAAAAAATAATAAGTTAACAAGAGGATCAAAGAATGAAAAGGGCTTTTAGCACATTTTCTTATTCCACAGGCAGCAGGATTACAAGTGAGTTTCCATGATAACATAAAAGGTCTATGCAATATCGGGAAAAATTTTTTGACAGTGAGAGGTGCTGAATACTAAAACAAATTACTAGGAGAAGCTGAAAAATCTCATACCAAGAGTTTGGAATGATTTGATAATGCTCCTTCCTCAGGAATGAAGGATTTTCATCATCACCTCTTAAAAACCCCTTCCAGGTGAATGTGTATAGGATGTCCACATCAACACGGTAATTTTTATAATATATTTGTATTGAAAATAATTTGGAATCAATTGTAAATATCAGAGCTGCTAGCAGACATCATCTACAACATCATTTTTATCTACTTGATTGATTTATTTTATGGTATTGGGAGATCTCTCTTGGAGAAAGACATTTATTAGATTATTTCACTTCGTACGTGAGAGTCCCTACATAGACTTCATGCTTCTTATTTTCCCAGTGGCTAACTAGGGGAAAAGGAAAAGTGCAAAAAAATTACAACTTAAATTTTATCATTTTTAAAAAGCAAAACTTCATAATTCATGGGTAAAAAGTACAAGATATAGTCCCATTTTTAAAATGCATGCACAAAAAAGAAAAATGTTCAGGGTGAAAGCTTCGTGTTTTGTCTAATTCTTAGGGTCATTTTCTTATTCTTCACAGAAAACTTTTTGTTTACAAAAGAGCTTTGTATTCAAATGGTGCTTTGAGAGTTGTAAAAAGGAGTAAGTGGCTCACGCCTGTAATCCCAGCACTTTGGGAGGCCAAGGCGGGCAGATCATGAGGTCAGGAGATCAAGACCATCCTGGCTAACACAGTGAAACCCCATCTCTACTAAAAATACAAAAAAATTAGCCGGGTGTGGTGGCAGGCGCCTGTAGTCCCAGTTACTTGGGAGGCTGAGAATGGTGTGAACCCGGGAGGCGGAGCTTTCAGTGAGCCGAGATCACGCCACTGCACTCCAGCCTGGGTGACAGAGCGAGACTCCGTCTCAAAAAAAAAAAAAAAAAAAAAAAGGAGTAAGAAATCATCATATTGTATTTGTTCCCATAATTTATTACTGATACCTCTTATGATCCTTGTCTTGATGACGCAGGGCTTCATGGGCCAATACCACAGAAGAAGGCCACATAAGAAAAAATGAGTAATAAGAGCTAACGTGTATATAGTGCTTCCTATTTGCCAGACCCTATTCTACATGCAGTTTGCATGTTGTTTAACAGGTATAAAGATATAGACAAGCTTCACTAACAAAAGAAAAATAATCAAATAAAACATATTCATGCTTCCAAAAAAAGAAAAGAAATAGACAAAAAGAATTTAAGGAGTAGGGATACTTGGGATAGCTATTTTTAGATCTCTGGTGAAAGTCAGTGATATTGACAGCTAGAAGGCAATAGTACACAACGCTGCTATAGAAGATTTGAAAGCAAAGTTGTATGGAATGAATACAAATGTTTCTAGCACATTCCAGCAATTAGCATCCCTGACCATGGGTCCCAAAATAAATGCTGACTAGCACATTGAACCTCGCTGTAAATTCACTCAAGTTATTCTGTATGCATTTCTACCTCAACAATTCAACGTTAAGTGTGGACACATTTTTGGAAATGATCTTTTTAAAGAATGGGCTGTGGCCTTCAGAGTAGGAAGTATCTCCCCTCTCTCAACTTCTCTTCTTCCTGAACCCCAATGCTATGTACCACTGTAATTTACTAAAGGTTAAATACTAGTTCTAATTCTGCAAATACAAAGGTTTGTCATTAAGTCCTAAACTGTGTATTCATATGTAGTAACAAAGGTCTAATTGGGTAAAAGTCAAACTGATCAGAGAAAAACTCCATTATCTTAGAAAGTAGGAGTAAGAGGGAGTGAGGAAGCACTTTGAACTATCCTGTAAGCAGTCAACAAGGGAAATCCATAACCTTTTGGGGTTTTTACCTCTCTTTGGATGTAAGGGACTGTAGCACATTTATTTTTTTTTTTCGATGGAGTTAGGGAGATTGAGGAGATTGAGAGAGGCATGGACATCTGCTTTCAAAAAGTACTTGAAAGCTACCCATGCAACAGTGTGAGGGGGGACATCCGTGCCCTGAGAGAGCCAGCACATTGCAGTCAGGCTGATGGAAAGAAGTTAGAGAACTAGAAACAGGTCAAAACCAGCAGCTATGCTGGAGGCCCCCGTCTCTGCTCACTGGCTTTCTGCTTTCAGTTAGCTGGGAATCTGATTCAGGATTTGGAGAAAGCCTGAGAGTCATTTCCAAAGTGTCATTAACTAGCTATCTGAGAGTGCACTTGGTGCTTAGAGGAACAGATTTCAATTACAAGGCTCCACCTCTAATTTAGAGCTGCTTAACTTTAACACATAAAGCATGATTTTCTGAACCAAAATAAAAATAGATCCTGCTAAAATAAGTTGTTAGAAAAATTAGCAGAACGCCTCAGAACTCCCACTTTAGGGAGAAAGAAAAAGGTCCTTACAATTAGCATTATTAATAATTCCTTAGTTGTGAGGTCTCAGTGCTTGCTTAATTGCAGAGATTTAGAACCTTTCAAACTCTACATGTTAAAAATAATAGCTAGAGACTCCTTTGCCACCAGCATGTGGGTGGTAAGAGGAAGTGGAAAAAATAAAAACTCACAATGCCTAATGATTTATTAATGAGTTTCATCTCTTTTTTTGGAATTCAGACCATTAATTACATGTGTGTCTAATCACTCACTGGTGGATGGAATGTTTTCCGCCGTCAACTCAAGAGACAGACACACTTCATTATTTGCAAAAGAGAAACTTAACAAGTTTAAGTTTCCCTTAAACTCCTTTAGCCATTTTCAAACCTCCACATTTGCAGACAAGCTGGCAAACAAAAGTTGTCCTTGAAGCTTTCCATCTGGGCCCCCTAACTTCGATTAGGAATTAAAAGCAGGGTTTATTTGTTTGTTTTGTTTTTAAGAGCCCTCTGCTAAGCCTGATGGGTCACTGCTTTGCTGGGTAGAAGGACCCAGAAGAGCCCATTGATGTTTTTATCATCCCAGAGGTGAAGAAAAAAACAATTACCCAGGATTTCGTCAGTCATTCAGTACATGTGAAATTAATGAAATAAGAATTGGATAGATAATTTCAACATGTGAATTGTGTAAGGATCTCCAAGAAGTAATCTATTCTTCAGACAGGCCCATGCTTTACTGTTCTGTGTCTACGGTTAAGGACTTTAAAGGAGGTAATTTTAAAATAACACTTGCTCAGAAAACTTACACCAGGACTTGTTGATGTTTTAAATAGCATAACAAACTTGATCTTTAGTAAGTCAAAACTCCATCTTGGGTACTTCAAGCCCCTTTGTTTGTATTCCCTATATAATTACCTCATTTTTCATTACTCTCCAGGTGGAATTGTTACTTCTGTTAAGTATATTTATTTGTGTGTTCATTCAACTTTCAGGCTATTCCTCGGGATTTACTTCCACCACCCTTGCTTCCGCCATGCTTAATTGACTTTTACCTGCCAGGCCCAGCTTTAGGTAATGGAGATAAAGCAGTAGAAAACAAGTTCTCTGCCCTGAGGAAGTTAGATTCTGTTGGGTTGAGCATACAACTCCCTGCTCTTCACCAAGATAGCTTATTCCCACTTTTGAAATTCTGGTGGCCTTGTTCTTCAACTCATGAGGTCTTTCCTGACCTCCAAATAATTAAGTAACAGATAACAGAAGCAACTTACTTTCGTGTCCCTAGCACAGACAACAATGACTGGCATATGGTAAGTGCTCTATTAATGTTTATACAATGAATGAATGATTCTATCCAACCAAGCTACTTTTCGAGATTATGTATATAGCTATATTAATAACTTAGATTTATTTGGAACTTTCAGCTTGTCAAATGTTCTTACATATCTCCTTTGATCTTCACTATTTTTCTAATGTATTCATAGTAAGCGAAGGAGTTATAACCACTCAGATGAAGAAACTGGAGCTCTTCCTGACTAAATAACTTATTCAGGCTTAAACAGCTATTGGGCAAGAAAGTCAGGATCTGAAAGTACTCCTCTTTCCACCACACCATGTAACTTATTTCTGTAACTTCTTTAATATTATTTGTTTCCTTCCTTCATGCCAATTGTTCTCAAATGTTTTTCATCAGAATCACTTTGTGGGGATGTGTTGTTAAAACACAGATTTTGGACTCCAACCCTAGAGTTTCTGATTCAGAAGGTATAAAGTATAGTCTGATAGTTTGTATTTTTCACAAGTTCCCAGGTGATCCTGATGTTGCTGGTCTGAGGACCACACTGAGAACCAGCATCTTAGACTATAAACTCTTTAAAAGCAAGCATTGTTTCCTAAGTCTTCCTTATGGGTTATCTATGCTGACTTACTGCCACATAACTGCTCTGCTGTGTCACCTTTACTAACTCACTCGCTGTCAAGGAGGTGGTTTTTTTCCCCCTCATTCTGGATCCAAGTCGCTCATGCAGTTTAAATGGATTTCACTTGTTTTGTGGCAGAGATTCAGAACAGCTGTGTGGGTTCCTCTTCTACTTATTTAGAGAGTGTTTCTCAACTTGTTTTTCGACAAGTGTGGTCCGAAAACCACATGCAACAGCATCATCAGGGTGCGTACTAGAAATACCCATTCCTAGGGCCCAATTCAGAACCACTGAGTCAGACTCTCTGGGGCTGGGGGCTGGTAGTAAGCCTGTTTAACAAGTGCCCGTGGAGAGTCATGTATGTTCCAGAGTTGCAAACCTTTGTATTAAAACCATTTTTAAGATACCCTTTTCATTTGTATCTCCTGGATGAAGAACTTGAGCTTCAAGTTTCTCTTCTAAAGTTAATTTTCCAGATCTTCTCTGAACCCTCTCCAACTTGTTTGAGTAGCAGGGGATGAATTTTTGGGCATATTCTCAAAGAATGCTGCATGCTGTTCCCATGTGTGGGTTTCTGCCCAGTATTTACAGAGAAGTTTTTTAATAGGCAGTGTTTTGGAAAGTGACTACTGAAGATGTGAAATGGACTAGGCAAGGAAAATAAAGTTGCTTTAACTTTTTTGAATTTCATATTTCATCTTCAGCCTGAAACTTGGCTCTTTATAATTATTATCTTAAATGAAACTGACATGCCACAAGCACTACTTAAATATTTTTAAATTCATTTTTAGATTTTGGTCCTTAACTTGCCCCAATCCCCTTCATCATTGACTATGCCTTCATGAATTTTAGTTGGGAAGAATAACATTGTTTCAGGGAAATTTTTCCATTTTAGAGTAGACCATTACTCATTAGGCTAAATCCATGAGTTGATGGTTTTCAAGTCAGTGTTTTCAAGAGTGGGAAATGTCTTCTTGGTTTAGGAACCTCTCTAAGGTGGCCTAATAATTCTGGAGAAAATACAAGTTTTAAATTGGTCTGAAGTAGCTAATCTGAGGAATTGCTTCCCAGGTCTTAAAGCCTTGAAAGTAAAACTTTTTCTCTTGGCTTGTGTCACAAATATTACCTTATTCTCAGCTGACTCAAGCATTCAGAAGACGGCATCACTGGCTGTAGCAAGGCCTTGGAGGATGGCAACAGTAGAGGGAGTGGCATTTTCTAGAGACTTGGAACCATAGAGTTTGAGACATGGAAAGAGTCTTCCTGGACATTGAGTTCCACACCTTCATTTTGTAGATGAGAAATCTGAGACCAGATAAGATGATTTGTCCAGGTCACCAGGATTCATATTCAGACTAGTTGATTTGACCAGTGTCTTTCTATCCCACAGTACCTTCTTACTGGGAGAAAAAAAGACTACCTCAAATCAGATAACACCAGTTTTGCATTTTTTATATATTTATTTATTTATTTTTTTCCCACAAGAAGATTTTCTTTGTGCAGTGCTTCATCCTAATGTCATCCGTGGGGTCCTGTATTAAGTACAGTAACAAATTGTCACAAGTTTAATGTCTTAAAACAACACGAGTTTATCTTATAGTTCTGGATATCAGAAACTCACAACGAACCTCACTGGGCTAAAATTAAGATTCCAGCAGAGCTATGTTTCTTCGGAAGTCTCAACAAGATAATCTGTTTCCTTACTTTTTCCAGCTCCTAGATGCTGCCCACATTCCTTGGCTGGTGGTTCTCTTTCAGTTTCAGAGCCAGCAATGGCTAGTGGAGTCCTCACATCCTATCTAACACTGATCCTCCTGCTGCTCTCTTCCACACTTAATGACCCTTGTGATTACATCGGACATCTTTGGATAATCCAGGATACGCCCCTGCCCACCCCCACCCTTACCCCCTCCCCCATTTTCTGTTCAGCTGATTAGCAATTTTAATTCCTTTTGCAACCTTAATTGACCTTTGTCTTGTAACATATATTCACAGGCTCCAGGGATTAGGATGTGAACATCTTGGGGAGTGGGGGTTGGCGGAGAGCATTATTATGCCTGCGGTAGGTCCCACTGAAGAAACAGCTAATTATAATTTAAATTCTTAAAGTGTAGTCTTTGAACTAGCAGCATCAACATCACCTGGAAACTTGTTAGATATGCAAATCTTAGGTTCTACCCAGATCTGAATCAGAAACCCTGGGGCTGGGACCCAGCAATCTGTCGTTTAACAAGCCCTCTGGGTGATTCTAATGCATGATAATGTTTGAGAATCCGTTGTTTTAAGTAACGTAAGAACCCAGAATAAAAATTTAAGTGAGTTCTTTATGTTGACTTAATACTGTTCATTGATGAAGAACTTTATATTTTACTTGCATTTTTACTTAGAATTTAAGGTTCTGGGAGCCTTAAGTATTCTGGATGTGCTTTAGAGCTTCTGAAGGTGCTTGGAGACCAAACAATGCATGCTATTGCCGTTTTTTTCTCAAGTCCACATTGATCTGGGCAGCTTGATTTTTCTTATTTATTATTTGCTTTGTTTTGGAGGTGGCAAAGTTATATAAAATTTCATTTGGAAAAAGTTAACCACTGCTAAAAATATTTCCGAAGACAACTAAATATGTCGAATATCATTTACGGCTTCATGAGTTAGGTTCAGCAGGGTTACTCCCCACATTTTCATTTGTTGACTTCTGCTGCAGGTCTAGCCGAGTAAGACAAAATGCATAGCAACAGAGATGCCTTGGACCTAAAGCCTTGGTAACCCTTTGTTAACATACTTAGATAAGAGAAATTTTCGAGACTGTCTATTCACCTTTAAAACAAACAAAAGACTCTGTCTTTGCTTTGTTGCGTGCAGACTAAAGCTCTGAGGTAGTGATTGACTTCCCCAAGCCCCACATCTAGAAAGAGGAGTTAATATGACATTATATATCTTATGGAGGAGCCATCAGCAGATCATCTGTGGCAGATTGTGGAATTTGAGTGAAAAGATGAACCACTATAAAAGCCAAAAAGCAAAAAACAACACAAAACCCCAATAAACAAAAGGTTGGTCCAACTGCTGTTTGCCTGAAGCTGGCATCTGAGAAGAACTTTCCCAGAAACAAGCAACACCTGAAATTACCATGTGTAAATATGATGGGAAGGAATAACTATGACAGAAACTTGAAAAATCCATGGTCTTACTGTTTGCTTCTTGCAGCTTTGCATGAGGGTAGTTTCTTCTCTAACATGCAGAACTCTTTAAAGTAAAAGCAACAAGGGAACTTCTCTAGGACTCTCATTCCCTTCTTGGATTTCTGCCTGTCCACCATGATTTCTCCTGTCCACACCATATCTGCAAGGTGGGCCATCCTGAATTCATCATGTTGTCTTTATTCTATCATTTTAAGACTTTGTAGATTTACATTAAACCCTTCAAAGATTTTCCTAATTGAGAATTCAAAATCTAGAAATATTAATTGAAATATTATATGACAGGCACTGCACTCAATCCTGGGATTACAGGATTGAGCCAAACAGATATAATTCCTCGCTTTGCTAAGCTTAAAAAAGGCCATATACATATTTCCCTATTTCCCTGAACTCCTATATTGGATTATTCAAATACTTTTTTTTTTTTTTTTTTTTGCTTTCTACGGGGCCAATTACTCTAATCACCTTGTGACATTACCTATTGACTGTTTTCACATTTATCTCTGATATGCACAAACTTTCAAAGCTAACAATATATTGGTCTGAAATCATATGTTATTTTAAGGAACGTTATTTACATTATATTTCCAAGTGCCTTCAGGCTGTTTCTATTTTTATGTGGGCTGCTTCCTCTCCTTTGTTTTCTGAGTCTAATTAAGCTTGAGAGGTATCATGAAATAGGTCAGACATATTTGGATTTGAATTTTTGCTTCTCTGTCTCTGTCCCTGTCTCTTTCCCTATATATATGCATAAATTTGGAAATTTTAATGTACTATCTCTGAGCCTCAGTACTCTCAGTTAAAATGGGGATGATATTACCATGTAAGGTGGTGATGAAGATTAAAATATGTGTGTATATGAGTGTACTTATGTATGTGTATAAATATATACATATTATACTTTTAAATGGAGAGATATTTATTTAAAACCATGACTGGCATATAATGGGTTCTCATTAAGTATCATTTGCAACTCTTCCTAGTCAATTATTCTTATTAAATGAGGACTCTTTTGGTTCCCTTTCTCCTCAGGCCTACCACTGGAGTCTGTGTAAAGGTCCTTGCATTAGCTTCCTATAGTTTTTTCTCTTTAATCCTGCACTTGTAATTCGCCAGGTGCTTTCACCATGTTACTCCCCTGCCTAGGTGCATACTCAAACATGAGAGGACTTCCGAAAGTTCATGGAAAATGCATATTATGGAAAACTATGCATGGATTTAAAAAAAATTTTTGCACCAAAATAAACTCATACTAACTTGTTATAACATATCTGAACAAAATGTAGTTTGAGGCACTAAGAAGAAGACATCTGTTTGAAAAGAACCCCATCAGAACAACATGAATTCTGCTAAAATTAAAGCAAGAACGAATATCAAATTTATGGTGAAGCTTGGGTGGAAGAATGTAAAATTATTGGTGCTTTATGAAAAGTTTATGGGGACAATGCCCCCAGGAAATTAGCAGTTTAAAAATGGATAACTCGTTTTAAGAAGGGATGAGATGATCTTGAAGATGAAATCTGCAGTGACAGACCAACTACATCAATTTGAGAGTGAAAATTCATTTTGTTTAAGCCGTAATTGAGAAGGACTATTGATTAACAGCAGAAACAATAACCAGCATCAAAGACATCTCAACTGGCTCAGTTAACACAATTCTAGCTGAAAAATTAAAGTTGAACAAACTTCCCATTCAATGGGTGTCAAAAACCATTGTGCTCAGATGAGTTGCAGGCAAGGACAGAGCTTTCAATGGAAATTTTAAATAAATGGGATCAAGATCCTGAAGCATTTCTTTTTTATTTTTATTAAATTTTTTTTTAAGAGACAGATTCTCTGTCACCCAGCTGGAGTAGCTGGAACTGCAGGCATGCGCCAGCATGCTCAGCTAATGAGATCCTGAAGCATTTCTTCAAAAAATTGCAGCAGGAGATGAAACATGGCTTTTACCAGTATGATCCTGAAGACAAAGCCTAATCAAAGCAAAGACTACCAAGACATGGACGTGGTCCAATCAAAGCAAAAGCAGACCAGCCAAGAGCAATGGTTGTGGCAACAGTTTTTTGAGATGCTCAAGGCATTGTGCTTGTTGACAGGAGGGCCAAATAATAATAGCATCTGCCTATCATGAAAGCATTTTGTGAAAGTTAACCAAAGCATTAGCAGAAAAATGTCCAGGAGAGATTCACCAGAGAGTCCTCCACCATGACAATGCTTCTGCTCATGCCTCTCATCAAATAAAGGCAATTTTGTGAGAGTTTTGAGGAATCATTAGGTATCCACCTTACAGTCTTGATTTGGCTCCACCTGACTTCTTTTTGTTTCCTCCTCAAAAAATCTGTGAAAGGTACCCATTTTTCTTTAGTTACTAGTATAAAAAAGACTGCATTGACGTGGTTAAATTCCCAGGACCCCCAGTTCTTTAGGGATGGACTAAATGGCTGGTCTATTTTGTAAGCTAAATAGCTTACAAAAGTGTCTTGAACTTGATGAAGTTTATGTTGAGAAATAAAGCTTATATTCTAAATTTTTATCTTTTAGTTAAATTTTTCCATGAATATTTTGAAGTCCCCTCATTCTTATCATCCTGTGTAGTACATCGTTTGGTGTTGTTGGTGCTTTACTTTGATCTTACCCATGATGAGACTGTTTCACTCACTTTTTCTCACAAAACCCGTGTATTCTGGTGATACTTGCTGCTTTTCTTTCCCTCGATGTGCCATGCACAGTTTTACTCAAGCCTTTGTTTACATTGAGGTAAGATTTTAAGTTGTATATGAGTCAACTTTAATTTTAAAAGAAGATGCTTAAGAGTTCACTTATATGGTGCCTATACTTAATATAGTTTATTCAATCTCTTTGGTTATAAGCTACAGAAATCAAACTAGCTTAGGCCAAAAAAGTAAATTATTATTTCATAGACTCCAAATTCAATTTTCACAACTAAATTGCAGGAGGTCAGGGATTTGCAGAGTCTTTAGAACAGCTAGAACCAGAGACAAGGCATGCCTCTGAGCTCCCTCCATCTCTCATCCCTGCTTCTCATGGCCTTCTGCTTTAATGCTTTCCCCATAGACTTGTTTCTTTCACATCTTTAGCCTCTCATCAAAGGTCCCTCTGAAGAGAGGAGGCTGATTCTCTTTCAAGGAAAAGAACTGACTGGTGTAGATTAGGTCAGGTGTCCACTTCTGGCTGCAGGGTCATGTAAAACTATGGAAGTTCCCACTGTAGTTCTCTCTCTCTCTCTCTCTCTCTCTCTCTCTCTCTCTCTCTCTCTGTGTGTGTGTGTGTGTGTGTGTGTGTGTATGGTGGGGTATGGCTGGGAGCAGTTCCGAGGTGAAGAGAGGGAAGAATGCTTGGTGTCAGTACTGTAGAAGTATTATTATTAACACCACCTTTGGAAGCTTTAGGATGGATTTGCGCTTTTCCAAGTCTGTTTTAGAGGTAATCCTATTTTCACACATCTCCTTTAATATTAATGAAAGACGTATTATACTGATATTGATGGCCCACTACCATGCCTAAAAAAGACTTGGGTTATGCTACCATAATTCTACTTGCAAGGGCTTTATGAAAGTGAGCTTGTGATTATAATTATTGTTATTTATCTTTTGGATGTACCACTGGCATATGTGCATAATATGCATAGTGGTGTCACACAGTTTAAACTTAAAGTATCGCCTGTTTTGAAATATATACTTCTTTATCAAAAGTAACTCAGGAAATTATCTTCTATATTTACCACTACCTATACCTAGTTCACTGCTTAACACCAACCAACCCGGCAATAATACTTCCTGACAGTTTTTATAACTACTTCAGCCTTTATTTTAGATGGCACTTTTTGGTAGATTGAACATTTCAAAGAACAAGAATGGTAAATATAGAACCATCGAAATATTTGTTCTCCAAAATTGAATCACATTTATTAGGAAAGGAAAGTTGTTTCTAGTCACATACTGAACTTCCGTTTAGCTTTACAATGCCTTTTTCATCTGGATAAAGTTCTTGAAATTTAAAAAAATCTTTATCAAGTTGATGTCTGTCACAATTAAAAAGTAAAGAAAAGAAATTCAGGCATCTTCTTCAGACTTCTACTGACCCCGAGGGTTTCTCTGTAAGTTTAATAACTGAAATGAAATGTTAGTACTTAACAGTTGGAATCCTCTTCGATTTTGGTTACCATACTAAATAAGCTGCTGACACAGCATAAGAGCTTGTAAAGGATAAAAAAGATCATCTCTGGTCTGAGCTAAGACACCCTCTCCTACTGCTTTGCCCTACATATGTCTGTGTGGGGCTAAACATCTGGTAGACCACTTATTATTTGTGAATGAGGGCAATTATCCATGGCACAGGTGTGTTATCCTCTGAAAGATCTTATTTCATTCTAATATGGACATGTCTGCAAATAATTTATGAGGTGCACTTACTTTATAGTCATCTTTCCCATGGAGAATAATTGCTAACCTGCCTTTCTCCATTTTTCCTTTTCTTTCTTTTTAAATGAAGAGTTGGACTGTGACATCTTTTAGCTAGGATGGTAATTGTAGCACCTTTGGTGAAAACATGAATACTACATAAAGTACTGGTTTTTCCCTGTAAACATTAGAGGAGAAGCTATAATTTCCAGCATAATCTATTATCAAGATCACATTATTCTTATAGGGAAAAGACCCTTGGTAGCAATTTCCTTCAGTTTTTTGGTCCCTCTCTCTCTCTCTCTCTCTCATCAGTATATTAGAAGTCTGGTGGTCAGCATCATACTCATTCACTTTTTTTCACATTAAAAAATGCGCAGATTCTATTAACTTCTTTCTTGTTCTTCCTTTTTTCGTTGTGCATCATTTGGATCTGTGAGCAATTCCTTAAAAGTCAAGGAGCTTTTAATTTTTTTAAAATAAAAAATTATCATTTGCATTTGCATGTTAGCAAATAATTAATATAGTTCATTTACAGACATGGCAGGACTTTGGACTCATTCCCTAACAGGAGGCATCCTTCTTAAAGTCCATTTGAGTTATTTGAAATTCAAAACAATGGAATCTTTTCTCTCTACACAGGCTGTGTTGTTCTATATAAAGTACCTCCAACAGATATTTATATATTGAGATATTTATAATGTAAAAGGAAACAGAATGTATGGGTTAAAATCAGTGCCTAGTAGTCGGATTATTTTGGGCAAATCATTTAACCTCCCTGAATGCAGCAAACTGGTTAAACATACGGACTCTGGAAGTACAGACCTGGGTTTGAGTGCTGGCTCTGTCCCATCATCCACTATGTGACCTCTCTTAAGCTTCAGTTTTCTAACTATATCATGGGGATTAATACCATGTCAAAGGAAGATAAATTTGTGTAAAATGCTTAGCACAGTGCCTTATAGAAGAAAGCATTAAATATGTTAGGTTACTATTACTATTATTAAGTGTTCAGTGCATATTAACCATTACCACAAGTAAGTATAAAATGAAAATAATACTTGCCCTGCCTATCTCAGAGGTTATGATAAGTATCAAATGGTAGCATATGTATAAAGCAGTACATAAATGTAAGATACTATTTTGATATTTTATAAGCTATAACTACCCTGTGTAAAAGAATCCTTGCTTTTAGTAGTGCCAAAATTTTGGAAATTTTTTCTTGTTCACTGTTGTATCCATAGCACTTAGCATGGTGCCAGGCACATGGTAAGAGTTCCAGAAATTCTTATTGAATGAAGTTATTATGTTGCTTACTTTGCCACTTTTTGAAGCTTGAAACAAATTCTAATCCTTTCTTTTACCAGTGAGGATTTTTCGTCTTACTTGGTTGGAAATCATTGGGAAAAAATTGAGGTTAAATTCTGGGTTTTTCTGTTTGAGGATCCGGAGAAGGATTCAAACGGAATGTAATACGTTATCTTTAAAGGTGAAACAAAAGCGAATTGAAAGGCAGCTTCACCCTCACTGTCTCCCATCTCAATAAGTATTGAGTGGAATTGATTAGGGAGGGAAATAAAAGTGGAGCATGATCTGGGCTGAATCATCTGGTAGAGGATCTGGCTGAGTCAGAGGCAGGGTAAAGAGTAAGGCTGCTTTGATTAAAAAAAAAAATTAAGAAAAACGCAACTGATTGTAAGGATGACTTTTTCTCTTACCCTCATTTCTTTTTCTCAAAAGAGAGTAATAAATGGAGCATTAAAATAAAATTATAACAAAGTCAAAGGAAAGGAGGTGGAAGAGAAAAAGAGAGAAACAATTTTCTACTAGCCAAAGAATAATACAATCTTTAATTTCTTGCAGTGAATATAAATGCCTTGGGTATTTGTTATCTCACAGACCTAGAATATTCTGAAAACTTTGGTCCCTCATCCTCTCCATAACTTTTTGCCTACCAAGCCATTCTCCTGCCTCCTTGAAGTTTATCTGAAGAGCTGAATAGAAAGGATATGGTGTCCATTTTGATTTTTATTCCAGGCAGTGTTTCTGTCCTTGAATGAAGAGATCAGTGGAAGCCTACAGCTTGCTTAACTTAGATTAAATCACAGTATTCATTAAGTAGTCTAGTGGTTCTTAACCTGGACTGGGCTTCATATTTACTTAGGAAACTTTTTAATAATATAGATTCATCACAAACTCTCTTATTCAGTAAATTGGGGGAATATGTGGTGAAAAGATTTGGGGGTTTGTATTTTTAAAAGATTGTGATGCAGGTGATTTTGTTTATGAAAACCACTGATTTGGTTAAACCTAGCTATTTTACAAGAAAGGAATTTTGAATCAAGAGAAGGCAAGTGACTTCGTTAAAAGTGTGCTGTCCTGGTATTGAATAAGATGCCAATGGCCCAAGATAAGGGTTAGAAATACGCATAGCACAAAAATCTGTATTTATAAGGACAATTGAGATTCTGCATCTGACCAAAGGCCAGAGCCCCTAGCAGATAATCAGTAAGTCCTCAAGTTGAACTTTTCCTCTCTGTTCTTCACTCGGATCTCCCAGTCATTTGCTCCCACACAGCATGTGGCAGCATTGCTGGAATAAGTAGGAGCTCAAGCATAGTGAAAAAGAAATTAATGCCTCACCTGCTGGAAACACATGTAAGAAATGGTGAGGCTCTCATGTCTCCTTACATAACCTGTATTCTTATTAGTTGGGGCTTTGACTGCAAACGTAAATATTAGTTATCTTTCTCCCATTAATTATTGTCACACAGATTTAAAGGGTCAGAGATTTGGAAGTTAATGCCTCATTCAGTGTGGGAAAAGTAACACTGTGCACTTTGGCTGCTGTTTTTCTTTCTGGCTGACTGCAGACCAATTGTTTCTGCCCCATCTCAGCTGGCTGGCAAAATGCTTATTTGCATAGGGCAGCTATTTTCATGGTGGGAAGGGGCGGCATCAAACTCACTTTTGATTTCCAGAGAGGCTGTGGATCTTAGAACTTATATCCATTACATCCATCATGTTTTATGCCTGTTCTTTTTCTGTGATTAGGACATCTTCGTGTGTTCTTTCAGTATGACCATCTGGCTTTCTCTGTGGCAAAAGATATTATTTCCTGCAGACTAACCAAGGAAAGCCCAAAGTTTTTGTGTTGCTTTGTTGAGAGGCAAATGATGCAGCATGAGGTAGTGAGATAACAAACCTGGGTTCTATTCTCAGTGAGCCATGAGGCTTGGGCATGCCAATTAAACTTCCAGAGCCTTGGATTCATCATAAAATGAGAATAGTCATAGGCATGTGGCCTATCATCTAGACAGGTGACATAGTAAAGAAAACAATTATAATTTGTAGTAATTAAGAAAACTATATTCAGTCTTGATCATTCCCATTGATTGCTATTTCAATGGAAATTGAATTTTGTCATTGGACTCTTTGGGGAAATGGTCTTCTTGTATAGGGCCTTTATTAAAAATCAAGTCCAAAGTCAATTATAGACTTGAAAGTATTGAGGAGCTAGTTCCTAACAGGTGGTGAGATCGTATGAAGATACCACCAAGCACGAGGACAGATCAGCAGGAAAGCATCATCTGGCAGTCAGACAGGGAACAGTGGCTGGATATGCTCACCTGGCAGTGGACAGGTGGAAAGGCAGCAGGAGAGCAACACCATTGGCTCCGACGCTTGACATTAATCACATTCCTATGGAAATGCTGCAATTTTTACAGCACACCCGTGGAAGGGAACTGTCAGATTCTATTGGATGTTCACTTACACTTTACTTAAGAATAAAACAAACAAGCTAAACCAACAGTTTGTCTCAGCAACATCCCAAAACAGAATGGAAATAATATTATGTTTATTGTGGTGGTTCAAACCTTGAGAATACGGTAATGTTTTAAAGCACAGGCCTCTCTTTTGTGGTAAGAAAAATTATTGCTGAAAAAATATCAGCTAGTATATGGCCTGTTTACTTCTTGAAGAGCTACTTTTGGTTGTAGACATGAGTTTAGTCTCCTTCTGGGTGCATCTAGGGTGTTGCTTCTAACAAAGGGATTTTGCTTCTTGGTCGCAGAAGCAGAGTGGTAGCTATGAGTAGAAGGATAGAATGTTATAATTCGCTCAGGCAATGCAACTCTATGGACTGCTCCTAAACTCTGGTTCATACCTCCTTTCCAAGGAGGAAGGGTAGATTCACTTGAAGAGCTATGGAAATTAGCTGGATAAGTATTTAATAAAAGTTTATTAATGAATGAAGTAATGAGTGTCATTTCTACTTCTTACTTCCTAGAGTACCTACTGTCTTCAGGCTTCTATCCCAATATCCATTATACTTGTTAGTGAATGACAAGTCCATTAGCAGATGGTCCCAAGTTTGCTTTGTAGTTCAACATCACCAAGGAAATGGGCTCCTTTGATTCTTCTGCTTTGTCATACTCAATAATTTGTGAGTATCACCCCTCATGGTCTCAAGATGAACTTTTGCGGCCTCCAAGCTATTATGTTATCACAAATATTTCTTCTTTTTTCTATTCTGTTTTTTTTTTTTTTTTTTTTTTGAGAGTTGGAGTTTCACTCTTGTTGTCCAGGCTGGAGGGCAATGGCATGGTGTCGGCTCTCTGCAACCTCTGCCTCCTGGGTTCAAGCAATTCTCCTGCCTCAGCCTCCCAAGTAGTGGGATTACAGGCACCTGCCACCATTCCTGGCTAATTTTTTGTATTTTTAGTAGAGACGGGGTTTCACCATGTTGGTCAGGCTGGTCTCAAACTCCTGACCTCAGATGATGCACCCACCCCAGCCTCCCAAAGTGCTGGGATTACAGGCATGAGCCACCGTGCTCAGCCAAATATTTGTTCTTTATAAAGCAGGAGACATGGTTGGTGGTTGCTTCTCCTCTCCCACTTATTATGGAAGAAAATTGCTCCCAGAAATCTCCAACAGCTACTTTGGCTTAAATCTCATTGACCAGGACTGGCTTACAGGTGTGTATCTTACTAGTTACTTGAGAAGGAGAATTGGATTCTCATGACTGCATTACATCAATCCTGATTCATATACAGAGGTTAGGCAAATCCTCTCTCCCACAACAAAATTGTTGTTTATAGAGGAAGTAGGAAATAGTTACTATCTCTAATCTGCACAATCCTTGATGGCAGAACCTACATTATCCTGTCTAGTTATCCCTGAGCATCTAGCAAAGTGCTTGGTCCATAGTAGAGCCTCAGTAAATTATTAAATAAATGGCAAATGGAAGGATCCAGAGACCAAGTCAATAACAAATAATTGAGTCCTGTGTAGGTTACTTTTTTTTTTTTTTTCCAATTAACTATTCCAGGCAGGTAATACATATCATTTCTAACTCTTTGATAACCATAAGGTAAGTTTTCAGATCCACATTTCACATATTGAGAAACTAAGGCAAAGAGGTCTTAAGCAACTTGCCTAGGGTTATAAACCTTGAAAGTGAAAATCTATGTGGTTCCCAAATTAGTCTTCTTCCATAATACCATAGTGCCTCTTTATGTTGGAAGATGAAAGTTTTTGGTTCTCCTTGGCTTGCCTGAGATGACCATTTTATTTAATGTCCTCAAGGCCTAGAGTATCTGTGGTAGAAACTGAAGTCTTCAGGTTGTATCTTCTCTAAGCACCTGTATTTGTATATGAATCAAACTGAATGGGAAGAGAACAAGCAAAGTGAAAAGGTTGCTGGTGAAAGGCACATAATCTATCAGTTTCTGATGAGTAATTTTCTTACTGATCTTTCAACCTGTCAAAGACACTTGCCTAGCTCCTAAGTTTGAGCCAATGTAAAACAAACTAGTGAAATGATAAGAGAGGATATATAGAATGAGAACTCTTATTCCTGATCAATATAGACAAAGGCAATTTAGAGTTAGTACTTTGGGGCTTTCATGACAAAATTACTATCATTTCTCACCTAGACCATTGCAAAGGCTGTAACTGTGCCCTACATTCGCTTGGGTCTTTCTCCAAATGGTGGCCCAAGTAGTTTTTCAGAATCAAATCTTTTGTCACTCACCAATTTAAAAGGTTCATTGGCTTTTTATTGTATTTAGAATTAAGACTAATGAGACTTAAATACTTGAATTCTCTCTTAGGCCTGGCCTGCCTCAGCGCTCTGTCCTCATCCTGCACTACCTCCCGCTACTCTCGGCCCTGGCTGACTTCCATCTCTCTTTAGGCCCTTCACTCACTAGGCTCCCTCCTAGTGAGGATTTTCCTACACTCATCCCTGACTGGAATGCTCTCTCCTGAGGCAGGTTAACTTACTCAGCCTTCAGGGGTCAAGTATCAGTGCCCTAGCAGCCCCACCCACACCCTCAGTTTAAGTTTCTTTATTCTGTGTTCTCTTAGAACCCTGTTTCCTTTTGTTTTTTCTAAGATTCATTTCACTTTGTGATTATATACTGATTTACATGACTGTTGGTTTGATGTCTGCCTCCTCTTCTTATTTTTTAAATAGCTTTATTGAGATTTAATTCATCTATAATACAATTCATTCATTTACAGTGTACAATCTAATGGTTTTTATTTGTTCACAGAATTGTGCACTCATCACCACAATCAATTTTAGAACATTTTCACTACCCCCAAAAGAAATCCTATAACCATTGGTAGTCATTTCCCATTTCTCTCCTCCTCCTTTACCTATTCTCTCCTCACAGCATTCCCCCAGTCTCCCCAGCCCCAGGCAAGCACTTATCTACTTTCTGTCTCTCTATATTTGCCTATTCTGAACATTAAAAAACAATTCTTCCTAATTGTAATTATATATCCTTTGACCAACATCTTTCCATCCCTTTCTACCCTCTGACTTCCAGTGCTCTGGTAACTACCATTTTACTCTCTACTGCCTCCCCTCCTGAGTCAGTAAGGGGTAACAGGGGCATAGACGGTGGAGCCAAACAGCCTGTGTTCAAAGTGTAGCTCTAATACTTAACAGCTGTGTGACCCTTGACAAGTTACTTTCCATTCCTCACTTTCCTTAACTGTAAAATGGGAAATATAATAGTATCTACCTCTTGTAGGATTGTGAGGATTTAATAGATTAATATAGATGTAAAGTACATAGAACAGTGACTGACACACTTTACATACTATTTAAAATGACTAGCTGTGTAAGAATATGGAATATGTCTAATAAGCTAATCATTGTAATCTCACCATAACCCTCACCAGAGAGCACAGTACCTGCACGTAGTAGATGCATAGCAAACATTTGTTAGATGAATGGATAAAGATAGAAATGTTTATTCTAACACAAATATCTTTTTTTTTCAGTAATTGTTACAGCATTTCCATAGGACACAATAAATAAGGCATGGCTGGCATTTATAGCTTGAAAATGCTAGATCTTAATATCCATCCAGGCTATTTGAAAACCTAACTAAATCTTTAAGTTTTGGCTTGATACTGAATGAAATTGGTGCTTGAATCAGGATAGGCTTCCAGCCCACATATATAGAGTAATCTCTGAGCCCTGTTATAGCTCAAAAATAGGTCCCAGCTTACTTTTATTTTAGCAGACTTGTCAATTATATTTGACATTCTGGGTGAATCTTTTTCCTTTCCTTCCATTGGAGAGTTTCCAAATTTGTGCTATCTAATTGGTCGGCCTTCAAAAATTTACTGAATTTCTTGGAGGGACTATTGGTATATAGGTATTTTCAATGTTTTCACTCTGTTTTGGCTTCATCCTTTTTCTCTGTAACATGTATGGTCTCAGCTTGCAGACCCATTAAACTCCTATGTGAAGGGGATAGGCAAACCAAGGACATTTATCACCCCACAACCAGCAGGTAGAGGAGACTGGGCTGTTGGTTTATTCATTGACTTATTCATTCTTCTTTATTCATGAATTTTATCTGTATGCAAGTAGGAATTCTGAGCCAAAGATCATGAAGACCATGAGATAGAAAGTAGGCCAAAGACTGGTGATTGAACCTTGATACAGGATTCAGGTTGCAGGTGGTGAGGTGGGAGGGCCGGGCTGGGGAGAAAAGGAGAATGAGAGTGAGAAGAAAGGGGCCAGAGGATGAGTAAAGAAAAAAAATACAAATAAAGTTTTTTTAGAAACATCTTTTAAAAATGTATCCCAGGACAGACAAGCTTTTCTTTTACTGGCAATAATGCATTTGAAATGCATTATTCAGAGAACACAATATTACCAAAGTCAACATGTATGGTGACAACTTTGCCTTGTTGCAGAAAGAAAAAAAATAGCGATGTGGAAGTGCTTCAAGTAAATGAAAATGAATCCAGTTCATAATCAAGTAAAAATGTTACGGGTCCAGAGCCAGAGAATATTCTTATAGTGGGCTTTTTTCAGCACCCTAAATTTAACCAGATGGAATGCTTTTTAAAGAACCACCCTATTCAAACTTTGGAAGTGAAGAATTTGTCTTTTAATGGTAAATTTGCATTCCATCAAAAGACGGAACACATCATCCTCAGCTTACTTATTACCCAGAAATAAATTATAATTTAATTGATTTTATTTCATGGTCTATGATGAATACCTAGATTTCAGAAAATTTATTTCAGACATGACCAAGTAGAGGTATACAAACAACATGAGTTGAGACACATGAAAAATGTGAACTCCATTCCTGGTATACTGAAAGCCATGTAACCACAAATTCTTGTTGGTTTTAATATGAATATCCTATTTCACAAACCCCAAATAGGTTAGAGAGAGAATACTCACTACCCTGAATATGGAAAAATTAATGCAGCTGAATTATTAGTAAGGGCAGATCTAGTTGCTGAAATGCAAATAGGTCAACAGCAAGTTAATACAATCCAACAGAGATTCAAAATTCTTGGTTTGAAAGGAGTCCCATATGCTACTGAAATAGCATCATAATTTTCTGATAGCTAAGACAAGTGGAAGCGGTAGTGGTAGAATTAGTGCCCATGTTGCTCTAATTTCTATACAATGGGTTACGCTTTTGTCAGTCACCAGGTGATTTAGACATCTGTTGGTAATAGTGGTAAAGACACAATTTTAACAGTCAACAAATACTTACTGAATGCCAACTATGTGTCAAGCACTGTGGTAGGTGCTGGGAATGTGAGGGGTGGTAGATAAAAAGGGAACTAAGGCACTTGCTTATTCTTGTGGAATTAACAAACCTACTGAGGGTTATCCAGATATGGAAACAGTCATATTGTGCTTCAGGCATTACTTGAGATATACACAGAATGCAGTGTGGCCTAGAGAGGGCAGCTACTCCTGCCCTACTGTGAGTGAGAGAAGGTTTGCCCAAAAAGAATATTTGAATTGGACCTTTGCAAGTGATTAGGATTTTGTTGGGCTAAGAAGGAGGAGGCAGAAAGAGCATGCAGGCACAAGAGGGGTGTTTCCAAAGTCCAGGAGGTTTGATAACTCACCTGGGACTGGAAGGTAAGTTGATTTGGCTGGATCCGCGTGAAGTATAACATTATTGCACGTAAGCCTTGTCTTAGTTTGGGCTGCTATAACAAAGTTCCATATAGGCTTGGTGGCTTATAAACCATAGGAATTTATTTCCCACAGTTTTGGAGACTAGAAGTGCAAGATCAGGGTGCCGACATAGTCAAGTTCTGGTGAGGACCATCTTCCAGGTCACAGACTGCTGACTTCTGGTTACATCCTCACATAGCAGAACGAGGACCCGTTTTCTAGGGTCTCCTTTATGCAGATGCTAATCATATTCATGGGGGCTCCATCCTCATGACCTAATTTCCTTCCAAAGGCCACCTCCTAATACCATTACACTGGTGGCTAGGTTTCAACATATGGATTTTGGGAAACATAAACGTTCAGTCTATCACAAGACAATCCTATAAGGTGGTTAGGCATTACTATCTCTAGTATATGGATGAGAAAGTTGAGGCTAAGGGAGGTTAAGCAACTTAATGAACATCATGCAGCTTGGGTCCACAACTTCAGTTTCACAATCATGAGTAATAGTTTTATAGAGCACAGCTGAATTTTGCTCAATGATGTTAAAATGCTAATATGGGAGAACATATGATATCTAAATAAGAATAATGCTAACAAGATAAACTTCCAAATACTCGAGAGCCAATTATTCATTACATATAAACCTGCCTTCTGCCACCCAGCACACTTTGGTTTACCCACTTTTGTCAGGAAATGACCTTTTTTTGAAATATATTGAGATGAGAGGCTTCTTTCTGAAGTTTCCTTGGGAAGTAAGTGGTGTACTTAAACTTAAGTCTGTCTGAATGGCTCACTATAATATATTGATGCACCCTAAAGGATAACATTATTGCATCTTTATTTTATTTTATAGACAGGATCTCACTGTGTTACCCAGGCTAGAAAGCAGCTGTGCAATCACAGCTCACTGTAACCTTGAACCCCTGGGCTCAAGCTATCATTTTGCCTCAGCCTACCGAGTAGTAAGGACTACAGACACGCACGACTATACGTGGCTATTTTTTAAATTTTATATTTTGTAGAGATGGGGTCTTGCTATTTGACCAGGCTGGTCTTGAACTCCTGGCCTCAAGTGATCCAATTTCAGCCTCCTGTGTAGCTGGGACTATAAGTGAACCCCACTATGCCCAGCTCCTAAAAAGAATTTTAGTCTGTATCATGGAAGACGGCCTGAGAGATGGATAGGGGCTCCTGGCTTAGGAGCATGAAAGAAGATTCCTCACAGTTCAGAGGAGAGGATGAAACATGATTTAGTGTGAAAGAAGTAAAACACAAAGTCTTTTGATTTGTCATCTAGGAAAGGGAATAATAAAGCAAAGCCCGGGAAAGGAAATATAGTCAAAGGAATAGGAATTATAATAAACTCTTAAAACAAAAGTGGCTTAATGAGGTCAGGGAAGGAGACAGGACAAAAGGGAAAATATGTTAGGAGAATAGACTCCATTAAGTGATCATTAAAGGAAGAAAGAAATCCCTCTGGGAAAAATGGATGACCTATTCAAGAAAAAGAAAGGCAGGCTCAATCCCTGGAATAAGATGCACTACGCTCCAAATGGTGTTTTTGACCCTTGGAATTCAACGTGATAGTCAAATTGTGCTTTGCTACTGACAAGATTCTCCAAATTTAGATAATTTATACAATGTATAATTATAAAACACTATCCTAAGAATTGTAATTCTATCACATTTCCATTTGAGACATTGTATAATCACTAAAATAAGAGCAATAAAACAAAGGAGAAAAAATTCAAAATTGTTTTAGAAGACAAAAATTCTTTTGTTCTGTGTTTCTGGAACATTTTGGTAAACGTGTCAATAGCAAGGCATATACATTAATTATATCACCTACAAACAATAAAATGGAAGAACATATAAAACTAACTTAAGGTACATTTAAAATAACCTACCATGATAAAGCATTACCTTAAAAATTATACTGCCTTTTTTTGAGCCATTGTATTATAACTTAAATGTGATTTGCAATAAAACTAAAGGAAGAAAATATCAAAATTACATTAGAGAGACAAAAAAGCATCATCCTGTGGCTCTGGATTTCCAGAAGGAGACTCACTGGGAGGTGGGACCAATTCAAAAGGTGACCAACTTCTGTTTATGGATTGTGTGGCAGAAGGCTAAATCCAACAGTTGCTGTTGAGACACTTTTTGTTGGTGGTGGAGGAGGTGCTGGGCTAGGGAAGTCCCTCAGTGAAGGTGATTTCTGGGAGATTCCTCTTCTCAGGAGTTTTCCCCTGAGATTCATCTGATGGGTTGGGGAGAGGGAGGACTCTGGGCCAGTAGTGTCATGTTCAGTTGTTTGTGTGTGTGTATGGGGGGGGTGTTGAATCTAAAGACAGTCCCAAGTATCTGCCCTAGGACAGCACATGAGCACTAGGACAAACTCTGTCTTATGGAGAAATTGCTGCATCAGGACAGAGCTGGCCAGATGGATGGTCCTGATCCTGTGGTCCTGACCCAGGGGCGATGCTATCTGGTCAAAATCTGACACTGGACCCTGGATCCTCTCACAGCCTGATGTTCCTCCTTCCTTAGGGACTTTGTTGTCTAGGAGATTCCCTGGTAGTCCTCCGTACCCAAATGCCCTATTTGGAACATTGAATACATAACAATATTTTTAAGGCATTTAAATTATTCCTTAATAGTTTTTTTGTCCGATATGTGTATTTTCTAAGTTAACATGATTTTTTTCAACCTACAAAGCTGAATTTCATAATAGTGACGACCTTTTCTGAAAGAATTTTGGCATATATTTTATAGGTGTCCAGCTCTTTACATACATGGCTGATCTTTTCATCTTCCTTGAAAAGATGCTCTTCTATTTTTTCCAGGATAAATTCTCTGTAAGTTGGATATTTAGTTAAATTTCATTTCCTCAGTGCAGTTCAGAAGGGAATTGACATTTTTGCTTTCCCTTTCTGACTGCAGCTAAGCTTTCTGAGTTTGGAGACTTAATATGTTCTTTAAGTGCAGCAGTTATTTATTTTATTCAGTTAATTTAGTATACATTTGATTTCTGTTATCTCTGAGTTCTTACAAATTTAACTCAGCTTTATCAATCAGTTTCTTCAAAACTCCTTTGGATTCATCATCTAAGAGGTCTCCACTTTCTAATGGATTCATCATATCCAATTCTAAGTTCTCACTATCCAAGAACAGCAACCCAAATCTTGCATCCAAAGAGTTCACCCTGAGTCTTCATCTGATTTTACCATTTTGATTTTTTTCAATCTCACTTATACTTTCCTATTTTTTTGATAAGTTTGCTCACTCATCTTTTCCATTCTTCAGCTTCTTATGAAAGTAGCTTTGTACTTCCCAAAATATTAGAATGTTCACTTAAAGCATCCTTTAGTATTGTTTCTCTCAAGTTGTGCTTCATTACTTGTGATATATTTTTAAGGCAGTTTTTTTTTGCAGCTACTTGAAATGGAATGAATTTTTATGTATCTTTTAAATTCTGAATATTTTTTATAATGTTAGCCATTAGATTAACCTGTTATAAGTATTTAGATTTAACTTTTTCGCAAAACCTATATTGTAAGCCTAAGTCCTACTTCATATTATAGCTTAATTACTATTCACAAAATTAAAAGAGAAAAAAATCAAAATTACTTTAGTGGAGAGAAAAAAAATATTTTCTGTGGCTCTGGATTTTCAGAGGTAGACTCATTGCAAAACAAGATGTACAAATTAAGTGAGGTGTCCAATATCATTAGTCAGAGGAACGCAAATTAAAACCACAATGACATACCATTTCATATCTAGTAGAATAACTAAAATTTTTTTAAAAATTGAATTCTCCAAATGTTACTTAGAATGTTGAAAAACTGGCACTCCCATATATTGCTGATAGGACTTAAAATTGTACAGCCACTTCAGAAAAAAAAAAACAAAAAAAACACAGCAGTTTTTAAATAAGGGTAAACAATAGACTAGCCATTCTAGGAATTTACCCAAGAGAAATGAATACATATGTCCACATAAGGACTTGAACAAGACTGTTCACAGCAGCTGTATTCATTATAGCTCTAAAATAGAAAAACCCCAAATGTCCATCAAATGAAGAATGGGTAGGCAACTTTCTATATATTCCATACAATGTATAAAATATTTCATACAGGCATTTCATGCAATGAAATACTACTTATCAATAAAAAAGGAATGAGCTTCTGATTTACACAACATGGATGAATTTCAAAAGCATTACATTGGCTGAAAGAAGCCAAACACAAGAGTATATATTATACCATTCAATAAGCTCAAGAACAGGCAAAACAAATCTGTGATAGTAGAAATCAGAATAGCGAGTACCTGCACAGGAGGGTTGGGTGACAGAGTATGAGCTGGTAGCTCTTTCTGGGGTGAAGGAAACCATCTATAACTTGATTGTGGTCACATGGGATTTTACATTGCTTTCATATCTCATTGAATTGTACATTTGTACATTTTACCTTACTAAAAAAAGTGGACAGGGATTACTTTTGCTGAGAGGGTGCAGTCAAAGCATTCTAAAGCCATGTGACTGCATCTGGATGAGAACTTGCTTCTTAAGGATGCTTTGATGTCTGGGGAAGAGCAATTGAGGAAGTATTAACAGAGCTTGAGCACTCTTGCTTTCAAGAAACAGGGTTGTTCACAGCTTTCAGCTGCTCTTCTGGTACCTTGACAGCATCTCCTGCTGCTACTGACAACCAAGATTTAAAGGGGGGAATTTATGTGGGAAAGACAGTCTCACATAAATTCCTCAAAATTCCCCCAAAATTAAGGTCCTGTGGGAGTGGGTGGTAGAGGAAACAGTGGAATGGAAGAAAATGAGAACAAATATGGTATTTAGCTTAAGGGAAGGAAAAAGCTTGTTAGAATATTTATGTAAACAGAGATTTTGCTTAGAATTGAAAGAAATTGAAATGTGGATACATGGAGCATGAGGCAACAAAGAAACTAGGGCCAGGCAGATTAATACTTGCCAGCAAGTGAGACGTGCTTCCTGTAAGCATTCAGGATGATTCTCTGATATTTAATGAGTCAACGAGGTGTAAAAACAAAGTCTATGATATTAATCTGCTATATATACTAATTTACCAGTGATTTTTAAAAAAATCAGGCTCCAAGTGAGTTAAATATTTCTACTTCTAAAATATAAATCATTCCACATATTATATGCTTTCATTTAATAGATATATCTAGAATAGGGAAAACTATAGAGATAGAAAACAGATTAATGATTGTCTTCGGCTGAGAGAGTACAGCTAAGGAGTACAGTGTTTCTTTTTTTGAGGGGTGATAAAAATGTTCTAAAATTGATTGTGGTGCCGCTTGTAAAACTCTGTGAATATACTAAATGCCACTGAATTGTGCATTTTAAACAGGTGATTGTACGGAATGTGAATATCTCAATAAAACTGTTAAAAATATCAACTATCCAAACCACACTGAATAGGCAAATAAAAAAGTACAAGTGATTGTTTTGTTTGTGAGCAGATTTCATATGTATCTATGATTTCATTGAATGTTTACATTTATAGGAATGAAAATGAAGAAAGTTATCAATATGTTAGAATTTTCTATGCATGAAGAAACAAACTAAACGAAGATATAACATATTAAAGCTTAACAAAATAATTCCAAAAGAAAGATCACCTTAAAAAATGTCACTGTGTGGCAGACAAGTGGGTGATATTAAGATCTCAGTTGGCTTTTTCTTAAAAAGATTATTTGTGGTAATGTAGGAAACTGAACTACACACACGTAGCCTCTGTTTTGTAACCCTGTTATAAGAAATGAGGATGTAAACATACATAGTATAGCTCACAAAGGGACACTGACTTATTATACTTTACCCTGTATAGTTACAGTACCTGAGAGGTAGAAGGTGGTCAATAAATGGTTGCTGAATACCACCTTTGAAAATCGTAAATCACCATGAAAATGTAACATATTAATTACTCTTGGAAGGCAGCGACTAAGTTTTGTAACTCTTTGTTCTGTTCACAGTGCCTTTTACATGTCAAGATGGAGAGCCAAGGAGTGTAGTGGAATTAATTCCCACTGGTTTGGGAATGAGACATGACTGAGTTTGAATCCCAACTGTCAGCTCAGGCTAATTACTTACTGCTTTAAGCCTCAGTTTTCTTCATAAAATGGGGAGGCCATAACTCATAGAGGAGTTGTGAGATCCAAAGCAAAGAATGTAAAGAGCCTAGAAAAATCCTGGCATATTTAAAGTGCACATTACATTTTAGTCATTTTTCTCTGTATTTAACGAATAAAAAATCACTGTCTTATTCAAATGTAGATATGAATTATTCTCAAATCAAGTATTTAATTTAAGTATAGATTATTTTGGAAGCATTATGATAAAATTATTGTTAAAAACATTTTCGGGGAAGCAAGTTTGATATGTAAGAAGGTAATGATAAAAATATTCTAGAAAAATATAAATATTTTATAAAAGTGTATAGAAGGTTTTTCTGAGCATAGCATGAGGACAGATGCAAAGGGAAATATTGATAAATTAAAATACCTAAGAATTTAAGTTTGTACATAGGAAAATTACAGTGAACAATGTTGAAAGACTACGAACAGAAAGATATTTGATCTACAAAGCTGATAGTTTTAATATATATAAAGCCCCTGCAAATCAATGAAAAGTCAAACAAATAAAAATAGGTAAAGAGTAGAGGCATCCAAGAGAAGAGTTACAAAAGATTAATAACCATGTAAAAAATTCATATTTACTAATACTTTTAAAGTGCCAATCTAAAATCGATGTTCATTTTTACCTATATATATATATTCCAAAGATTAAAAAGAGTGCTATCTGGAAGATATACCAAGGTAGACCATATCCTGGGCCACAAAACAAATGCTAACACATCTAAAAGCATTGAAATTTCAGTGTGTTTTCTGTGACCAATGTGGAACCAAATTAGAAATCAATAATAGAAAGATAACATAAAAATCCCCAAGTGCTTGAGAACTAAGTAACACACTGCTAAATAACACATAGGTCAAAGAGGAAGTCTCAAGGGAAATAAAAATACGCTGAACTAAATAAAACTAAAAATACAATGTATCAAAATTTGTGGGACTCAGCTAAAGCAGTACTGAGAGCAAAATTTATAGCAACAAATGCACGCATTAGAAAAGGGGAAAAGTCAGCTGGGCTCGGTGCTTATGCCTGTAATCCCAGCACTTTGGGAGGCCAAGGTGGGCGGATCACTTGAGGCCAGGAGTTCGAGACCAGCCTGACCAACATGGTGAAACCCCATCTCTCCTAAAAATATGAAAATTAGCCAGGTGTGGTGGTGGGTGCCTGTAATCCCAGCTACTCGGGAGGCTGAGGCAGGATAATCACTTGAACCCGGGAGGTGGAGGTTGCCCGAGCTGGGATCATGCCACTGCACTCCGGTCTGGGTGACAGAGCAAGGCTCCGTCTCAATAAAATAAAATTAAATAAATGAAAATAAAATAAAAATAAAAAGGGGAAAAGTCTCAAATTGATAATATAAGCTCCCATCTCATGAACTTAGAAAAAGCAAAATAAACCCAAAGTAGAAAGAAATAAATAATAAGCATAAGCAGAGATCAATTAAATTGAAAACAGCAGATCAATTAAATTGAAAACAGCAAATCAATAGAGAATATCAATAAAACAAAGAACTGGTTTTTCAAAATGACCAACAAAATTGACCAACTTCTAGAAATGCTGACAAAGAAAAAGAAGAAACCGATTACTAATATCAGGAATGAAATAGATAATACCCGTATATACCCTGAAGACATCAAAAGGATAATAGGGGATACTACGAACAATTCTACGTATATAAAGTTGACAACTTAGATGAAATGGACCAATCCTTGAAGAATAAATTATTACGACTCACCAAATATGTAATAGATAATTTGAATAGCCCCATAACTACTTGGGAAATTAAATTTTTAATTTAAAAATTTCCCCAAATAGAAATTTCCAGCCCCCAATAATTTTACTGGAGAATGAATTAACGCCAATTTTATACAATCTTTCAGAAAATAGAAGAGAAAGGAAAACTCTCCATCTCATTTTATAAGGCCAGAATTATTCTGATACCAAAACCAGATAAGACAATGTCAATCTCAAAAAAAGAAAAGTACAGATCAAGATTTCCTGCATTTAGACACAAAAATCCTCAACAAAATATTAGCAAACTGAATCAACAAGGTATAAGAAGATTAAACAACATCATGAAGTGGGTTTATTCCAGTTATGCAAAGCTGGTTCAGTATTTGAATATCAGTTGATGTAACACACCATATTAACAGGCTAAAGAAGATAAATTATATGACCATATCAACTGATACAAAAAAAGCATTTGACAAGTTCCTACACTCTGTCAAGTGTTCCTTACATTGATAAAATCTCAGTAAGTCAGTGATAAAGAGGAATTACTTCAACTTGATAAAGAGGACTGCAACACTACAAAAAAACCCTACAGCTAAAACTCTACTTAATGGCAAAAGACTAAATGCTTTCCTTCTAAGAGTGGGAACCAGGCAATGATGTGGGTTCTTACTACTCTTACTGAACATGGTTCTGGAAGTCCCTTATTATAATAGCCAAAAACTGAAAACAATCAAAATGCTCCTCAATAGGGCAATGTTTAAGCAGTAGTATATCTATACTATGGAATGCTATTCAGTAATAAAAAGGAAAACACTATTTATTAATGTAATAACTTGGATAGATTGCAAGGTTATTATGCAGAGGGAAAAAAAAGCCAATCTCTAAAGGTCACATACTCTATGATTTCATTTATGTAACACTCTTGAAATTATAGAGCTGTAAAACAGATTAGTGGTTTCCAAGAGTTAAAGAGGAGTTTGAGCCTAGAAGGGAGATGGTTGTGGCTATAAAAGGCAACAGGAAGAATCCTTGCAGGGGCAGAAATGCTGTATCCTGACATGTATCAATGTCACTATCCTGGTCCTGATATTGTACCATAGTTTTATAATAAGTTAGCATTGGGGGAAACTGGGGAAAGGGTAAGGGGATCTCTCTGTATTTTTTAAAATAAGGACATGTGAATCTACTACTATCTCAAAATAAAAAGTTTGAAAAACTATAAAAAATAATGTTATGGAAAAATGGACACACTCATATATTTTTCTCTTTTGATAATGTTTCTACATTTTAGAGAAAAGCATGAAAATAACTCTTGATTTAAAAATTGCGCATATGTATATATATATATATATATATATATTTTTTTTTTTTTTTTGAGACAATGTCTTGCTCTATCACTCAGACTGGAGTGCAGAGTCGCAATCTTGGCTCACTGCAACTTCTGCCTTCCAGGTTCAAGACATCCTCCTGCCTCAGCCTCCTGAGTAACTGGGACTAGAGGTGCATGACACCAAGCCTGGCTAATTTTTGTGTTTGTTTATTTGTTTGTAGAGATGAGGTTTCACCATGTTGCCCAGGCTGGTCTCAAACTCCTGAGCTCAAGCAATCTGCCCACCTCGGCCTCCCAATGTGCTGGGATTACAGGCATGAGCCACTGCGCCCACCCCTAAAACTGCATCTTTTAACCAGCAATTCTACTTTTAAGACTTTGTCTTTAGGACATCCCTTTGTACAAATAAAATGCTTATTTTAGCATTTAATGCATAGACTGAATGGTATAAATTATAGATACATAGTTATAGTCTATCAGTAGCGTATAGGTAAAACTAGAGTATGTTTGTATAAATGAGTATTATACAGCCATTATAGTGGATCGGATAAGGAAAGATGACCAGAAAAATAATTATGAGGTATTAGAAGTTGAAAAAGGCAGATTCAGAGCAATACTGTTTTCCATTTTTGTAAAATAATAGTAGCATGTATGCTTATACAAGCGTAGGAAAAAATCAGAACAAACAGAGATCAAGTTGTAAACCATTTACCATCACTCCCACCCTGGGGCTGGAGTAGGATGGCAGTACAAGAAGTTGTCACTATTTACTTTATATATTCCTACATTGTTTTCATTTTTCATTAGGTATATTTGGTACTCTTATTATAAAAATTATGACATAAGAAATTTATAATTTCAGCAGAGCGTTTTACAGTTGAAGAGACACCTTTTTATGTATATGATTTCATTTAATAAGCAAACAGCCTCATGAGGAGGATAAGTAGACCCATGTGTGAAACGAGGAAATAGATGGTCCTAAAGATGAACTAACTTGCCCTAGGATTCTCAGCTGGTGAGTGACAGAGCACAGGTCTAGTGTCTTTGGCCTATACTTTTTGCAGGCTGACCCATTATTACACTGCTTGTGAATTTCTTTTTCTTGCTCACACCTTCCTGCCTAGCTGGAATGACTCTCTTCTTTCTTTCTCTTTGCCTTGCAGCCTATCAATCAAGACCAGATCCTTTCAAAACCTTATAGAGCAGAAGTAGACTCCTACCACGCGTTCAGCTGGTGTCCTTTGACTGCTGCTTTGCTCAGTTCCACCTTGGATGGCTTGCACTGCATTTAACGGTATGTTGCACACTACTAAATGTTTGTCAGCTGTGGGCCTTTTATATACCCAAGGAGATCTTATGTGATGTTGAAGGCAGAGGCCAGTTCACCATTTCTTTTGTTGTCTCCTTAGACACGGGGAATACAGTGCTCTGTTCAAAACATGCTTACAGCAATTCATTATTAGCTTAACATCATCTTCAAAATAAGCATCTTAATACAACTCATGAAGGACACGGTATTCTTTTTAATTGGCTAATAGTGAAAGTAAGAGAAGCACAGAAGGCCCCCAAGTTGATAAGGGTAGAATTCCTGTACCCTCAAACTGACAGCTACTTCCCTCTGGAAGTATAGTGACATGAGTTAAACTACATAGCAGCTTATTACTAAGATTTTTTTCATTTAAAAAGAAAACACTATTTTGCCAGCAGCTGCTTTTATGCTATATTTTCTACTCACATTGAGTTTATTGGGCTTCTGTTAAAGAGGAAATCTGACTGTGTTGACAAGTTGTTTGACCCTGAAACTGTGAAAGTTCAACTCTCTTGCTGCCAATTTGACCTCTCATTAAAACTTTTGGCTCCTGCCTGCTTCTGGTTACGTTAACCATGGGGTGGGTTTTTCTATGCAGTTAAAGGATAAAGACCAAAAGTTTTGAAATCTGATCATCATTCATAGTCCTGTTTATGATCTCTTACCACAAATGATCTGTTAGACTGCCTCCTATTAATCATCTCTTGAAGAGGAGGAGGGAGTCACTTTGCTGTGTCTTTTGTGCATAGGAAGGTTCCCCTTCATTTAACCTTACTGGAAGAGACTGCAATAATCATTTCTCTTGCTGATGGGTGGCCATTGTATTATTGTTTGCTCCCTCATTCAAGTTGGTGGGTGGCATTTATAGTGTGTGCATTCCATCCTTCTGGTGATTGAGGGGTAAGAATTGGGTAGGAGAGGTACGGTAGGGAGGCAAAAGCTACCTCTGAGATGAGATTCCGAAATAAACTGAAAGGGTTCTTATCCTAGCAACCCTCAAAAAATACATAGAAACACATCTGTCCCTTATTTTTTCAGCTTGCTTTATGGTGAGTCATTCAAGTTTTTAAAACCATACAATTACACATGCTAGCAGCAGGGAAAAAGAGTCGATAATAAACCTGGCAGGGGTAATTTAACCAAACCATGCATATCAGTGGTTTATACCAAGAAGGGAGATTTAGAAATTCTTTTCAAGATACATGCTTGCATGTGTGCACACACACACATACACACAGGTCCATAGGCATATATATTATAAAATTATATATATGCATACAACTACACATGTCATTTCTAGAATGTTCAGAGGAAAATGAAAATGGGGGTATTGTATCAAAGAAATGCAATGTAAAACAAATGTAGTTACAGGTTTAGAAAAACAGAATTCATTTGTGTGTGCTAGGTTATCATACTCCTGCAGTTAGGTAAAGAAATATTCTTTTCTGAGAAAATTATAAGGAAAGAAATGTAACAGTTTAAGAAACAATAATTGAATATATCCAGATCATTGCTTTCTTTAAGGAAATGAGTAAGGGCACAAAAGCTTACTTATCCCATTGCATTGGCTAAATCCCACTATATATATATTTTAAAATCTATTAATAAATATCCTTTGTTCTGAAGCCATAATTGGAAAAAATGTGAAGATTAGTATATCCTGGAACATTATCTATATGCTGTAAACAAATGAAACAGAACTAGTTATAGATACAGCATCCTTCAGAAGAAGGAACTTAACACAGCACTGGGTTCTAGGCTGTCTCTTTAATATATTTATTATAGTTAACTTTGCAGATGTTAGTTCAGAGAGCCTTAGAGGTTCAGGGGAGACCCTTATTACCTAAAGATTACCATAAGATAAAATTCTTAGACTTTATCACTTATTCTTACAAAACAGTTCTTTGAGTCGTTTTTGTTTAAATTGTGATTTACCATAGGATGGGAAAGTTAACTGTTGATTTTTTCCAAGCTTATAATTATTTTAGCATTTTACAAACGTTTCCTACATTTAAAAATTATTTTTTTGAAAACAGTTGATAAAAACGAAAATGTGGGGAAGACATTTTTATTCCATAGAATTTATTCCCTACCTACAGCTCATCAGATCTTCAGCTTCTCTAACTCACTTCTTTCTCATTGTTCAGTGTAATAAAAGCAAGTGTTAAATGCATTTCTCCCCTAGGATTCTTTTAGGCATGGATCACAGACTCAAAGGAGATACATATATTATTCACGCACAGACATATGCACACATCATACTTCTTTTTAGTAATTTTAAAAGGTAATTTGATTCAGGTTGTGAAGTTGTTCGCCAATTTGTTTAGTAATGTAAGTCCATCCATTATTGGTATGATATGTTGTTATGATGTAAATATCTTTCATATATTCAACTGCATGTAATTGTGTGATGATGTTGGTCCTGGAAGTATTTCAAGGCACATTTTTGCACCTGAATCTGAAAGCAGCCCTAGTTTAGTGGCATACTTTGATTTTAGAGTGCTTTTACTCCTTTTCCCAATTAGGAGTACTCTGAGTGTGTATGTGTGTTTATGTTTTTGCGCGTTTTGAGAAAAGAGTTTATGCATGAATCTGGATTGAGGATACATTAAAAATATATCTACCCCAGAGCATTTTACCTTAAATATATTTCATTTTGTACATATGCCATAATTTTAACAACTTCTTCATGTGGTGCATTCAAGTAGTATCTTTCCTTTGAAATTTAAAGTGAGTAAAATTTATTTTTGTTCATGTTTCAAATACTTCTGATTGATATTACAGCTTAAATGTTTTCCACAAACATTTTGAGGTCATGATGATTTAGAAATGTATTGTCAAATGTTGTCTTTATTATTATGGTAAATTCCCTGACTTGACTTATTAAGGAGCGAAGTAGAGTTTTTAACTAAACTCCTCTGAGTGGTTTAATAGTCACTTTCTGCTTTCCTTTAGAGCTCAGAATAAAATGGATCTGATTTTTTGTCTTTGATCTTATATTATGTAGTATTTTGGGGTATTTGGAACATTTACATTTACATTGCATCCTAACTCAATAGGATTTCTAAAGAAACTTGTATCAAATAGTATTTTGTGAATTCAAAGAAATAGTATGTGTGTAACGAACAACCATAGAATCTCAGTGGCATGCAACAGTAAGTTTTTATTCTCATACTTACAGGTTCGCTGGGGTGGCTCTGTTTTAGGCTTGGGTCAAGGAGACAGATGGAATAGCTGTGTTCCATATATCTAATTTGGGAACCTAGGAGCAGTTGATATCTGGGACAAGTTTTTCCCAAGGTAAAGGCTGACAGAAAGCTTAGTGGATCCATGCCCATTAAGGGCTGGAACACTGTAACTTCCACCCATATTCCCTTTGCTAAAGCAGGTCATATAGCTGAACATAGTATCCAATGGGGTAGGGAAAAGTAATTTGTTTAATAGGGGGCAGGGGGTGAATGTTTGCTATCACAGAGATAGATTGGATCTATACAATCTATCCAGTATTTTTGGATTTCCTTGTTATAATTTAAGAATGTACTTTGTCCCGTTCATTGACTTCCCATTAGGACTAATCTTGGAACCCCTGGCTCATCAAAGATGCCTGGCTTCACCTACATTTAAAAAGCCGTTGGAATTCTTCTTACATGCAGTGTGCAGACGTTTCCTGACTTATGATAGCTTGATTGAGAATTTTTTGACTTTACAATGATGTGAAAGTTATATCCATTCAGTATAAACTATACTTGAAGTACTCATGCAACCATTGTTTTCCACTTATAGTGCAGTATTCAATAAATTACATGAGATATTCAAAACTTTGCTATAAAATAGGCTGTGTTGAATGATTTTGACCAACTTTAGGCTAATGAAAGTGTTCTGAGCACATTTAAAGTAGGCTAAGCTATGATGTTCAGTAGGTTAGGTGTATTAAATGCATTTTTTACTTAACAATATTTTCAATTTTCATTGGGTTTATTGGGATGTAATCCCATTGTAAGTTGAGGACCATCTGTATTAATTTTCTATTGCTATTTAAAAATCACCTACCATTTAGCCATTTTAAATGATGTACACATTATCCCACAGTTTCCATTAGACAGGAGTCCAGGCAGAGCTTAACTGGGTCCTAGGCTCAGGGTCTCAGAGGCTGCAATCAAAGTGTTAGCAAGACTGTGATCCTTTCAGGAGCTTGGGGCTGCCTTCCAACTCATGTGTCAGCAGAATTCGGGTCCTTGTGGTGGTAGAGCTAAGGCTCCTGCTGCCTTGCTGACTCGGAGCTTCTCTTAGCTCCCAGAAGGTCCTGCAATTTCTTGCTACACAGCCTACCCATTGTCTTCCCTCACAACATGGCAACTTACTTTTTCAAAACCAGCAGAGAAATCTCTTCCTCCAGCCTGCTAAAGTGGAGTCGTATATAATGTAATGTAATCACAGGAGTGACTACCCATCACCTTTGTCATATAACATAGCCTAACCAAGGGAGTGACTATTCAACCCCATTGCCATATTCTATCAGCTAGAAGCAATCAGTGGGCTCCTCTCCCACTCAAGGAGAGGGGCTTATGTAAAGGGTTCGGTCATTGGGGGTCATCTTAGAATTCTGCCTGTCACATACCATAATCTACCAATTAAAAGCCACAAACCCAGCACTTGTGCCTTTGGAAGAATCATACTTACAACTCCAGAAATTCTGGCTTCTCTGTTTAGTAGCCATCACTTGATGCATGGAAAGCGGTAGGTAATCTGTAGCTCTAGGACTAACCTAAACTTCCTGAGGACTAACATTCCTCAGAAATATTGGTGGGATCTTAATTTAAGCCCCCAAAATATTATCAGTGGTGGGATGGGCATAGAAGTGGGTAGTTTCTTTGAAAAAAAAATACAAAGAAAAGAAAAAAACAACTAACAGTAACACCTAGGTTTTAAAATCATGCCCAGCTCATGTTTGACAATCCTTCTGATAGCCCAAATACTATAAATTTAGTTGACGATAACAGAACAGATGGAAAAAACATATGGCTTGTAGGTAGTGTGTGGTAGTTGATATTTGCGGTACATTAGGGGAATTTATTTTATTTTGTCTCTTTCCTTGTGTAACTTTGTGATACTTTATCAAGTGAATTTTATATGCCTTTTTTGACTTATCTCTGTTGTAGCTATTAAACTCTCTTTGTGACTTGAATATAATATTAACATGGATTTTTAAAATAATATTTCATAGCAGGCATTTAGATTCACTGGTAAAAATACTATTTCATTCAGGAAAACATATCTTTAGCCATTTGTCATTAAGCAGAGTCCTTGGATAGATATTACACAGGTAAAAGAAGCAAGAATTTAAGGAGATTAATTCAGTGAAGGATTAGTAAAGAAGGTCAGCTTAACTGGGATTTAGTTTAGACATATATCTAAAATTTCAACAAAAACCACTAGGTCTTGATTTAACATTGATCTCTAATAACTTCACATTTTCTAAAGAAAATTTAGTCAACAAATCAGAGGGTTTGTTGAAAATGCTACTTTTTGATCCTGTTACAAGAATAAGAAAAATTTAATGTGCTGGAAATGGCATAAACATATTTGTTTATGTGTGATCTTCAATTTGATTTATTTTAAGGCTAGACAGCAGCCCTAGAAACCCTGTGCCACTTTAAGATTTACTACACAAAACCCTAAATGAAATGCAACTTTGTGATGTTTGCCTATTTGCAATCTTGTAATTAAAAAAAAAATCCAGATATTTATTTAAGGTTTTTCAAACATACAGGGCAAGATGAAAAAAAGAACATTTCTCTTTAGAGGGACTAAGGGACAAAAGTAGACTTTGGCAATTCAGTATAAATTAAATAAATATGTGTGAAAATCCCTATTCCTGTTGGCTACTTAATACCATGTCTATAATAAGCCACACTGAAAATCAAAATTGAATTATTGGTAAATATTTCTTAAATGATTCATTCAGTTTCCTGACATGACTCTTTTCCTTCGCCTTATCTATCATATCAAGATAGAGACCCATATTCCTAGTTATCTTAGCAAAAGAAGAGCTTTCTTTGGATTTCATCCACATGACTTCTCTTTAAATAGCTGAATTTTATGGGTTCTTTTTGTCCCTCAGGCTTTGAACTCTCTCACACACAAAACCTGCTAGAATAGGAGAGAATAAAGATGTTGTCTTAGAATGGCTTATTATCCTGTAAAATATCTATATAGTATATATTTCTGTTTCTCCCTTAACAGTGAACACAGTGGAATAATGCATTAGGCAAATTTTAAATTTCCAATGAAAACATGTTTAGGTTTAATGAATGATTAGTCATTTTGAATTATTATTAAAAGAATTAATCAAACATCTTTTTATCTTTTTAAAACAGACTTTAATTTTTAGAGCAGTTTTAGATTCACAAAAAATTAATGAAGGTATAGAAATTTCCCATATACTCCTGCCCCCACACATATTTAGCCTCCCCCATTATAAATTTTCTCTACCAGAGGGGGAATGTTGTACATTTTTTTACAATTGATGAACCTACATGACACATCATTATCACCCAAAGACCATAGTTTACATTAGGGTTCACTCTTGGTGTTTTATTGGTTTAGACAAATGTATAGTGACATGCATCTACCATTATCATATCATACGGAGTAGTTTCACTGCCCTAAAAATCCTCTGTGCTCCTCCCATTCATCCTTTCTTCTTCCCTAACCCCTAGCAACTACTGATCTTTTTACCATCTCCTTAAACTCTTCCAGAATATCATACAGTTGGAAACACAGTATGCAGCCTTTTCAGATTCATTTCTTTCACTTAGTAATATGCATTTATGTCTTTTCATGGATTGATAGCTCAATTCTTTTTAGGGTTGAATAATATTCCATTGTCTGCATACACCACAGTTTATCCATTTACCTACTGACGGACATCTAGGTTGCTTCCAAGTTTTGACAATTATGAAGAAAGCTCCCATACACATCTGTGTACAGCTTTTTGTGTGAACATAGGTTTTCAACTCTTAGAATAAGTTTAAACTCTGAGTAAATTACCAAGGAGCCTGACTGCTGGATCATATGGTAAGAGTATGCTTAGTTTGGTAATAACCGAAGTGTTTTCCAAAGTAGCTGTTTGCATTTATATCAGCAATGATTAGAGTTTCTGTAGCTCCACATCGTTGTCAGCATTTGGTGTTGCCAGTGTTCTGGATTTTGGCCATTCTAATAGGTGTTTTCATTGCTATTTTTACTTGCATTTCCCTGATGATATATTATATGGAAAATCTTTTCATATGCTTATTTGCCATCTGTATACCTTCTTTGGTGAGATATCTGTTAAGATCTTTGGCCCATTTTTTAATTGGTTGTTTGTTTTCTTATTGATGAGTTTTAAGAATTCTTTGCATATTTTGGATAACAGTACTTTATCAGATATGTTTTTTGCAAATATTTTCTCCCAGTCTGTGGCTTGTCTTTTCATTCTCCTGACTGCATCTTTTGCAGGGTAGAGATTTTTAATTTTAATGAACCATAGATTATGAATTTTTCATTCATGGATTGTGCCTTTGGTGTTATATCTAAAAGATTATCACCAAACTCAAGGTCATCTAGATTCTCTCCCATGTTATCTTCTAGGAATTTTATAGTTTTACATATTACTTAAGTATGTGATCTAATTTTTGTGGTGAGTGTAAGGTCTGTGTCTAGATTCATTCTTTTGCATTTACAATTTTTGGGATATCCAATTGTTCTAGCACTATTTGCTGAAAAGATTCACACTCTTTAAACTCTATAATTTTATAATAGCATATTTAATCCTTGCTATGGTTTTAACATTTGTTCTTTCCCAAACCCATTGGAATTGAAATATAATTGCCATTGTAACAGTATTAAGAGGTGGGATGTGTAAGAGATGATTAGGCCATAAAGGCTCTGCTCTCATGAATGGATTATGCCATTTTTGTGGAGTGGGTTTGTTACCACAGTAGTGGTTCCTTATAAAGGGTAAGTTGGCCTCCTCTTTGCCTCTCTCTCTTTCCCCCTCTTGCTTTTCTGCTATGAGATTATGCCGCAAGATGGCAACAAGCTTATGCAACAAGATGTCAGCTCTTTGATCTTGAACTTTTCAGCCTCCCAAACTATAAGCCAATAAATTCCTGTTCATTGCAAATTACCATTTGTGATATTCTGCTATAGCAATACAAAATAAACTAAGACAGGAAATTGGTACTGCAGAAGTGGGGTGTTGCTGTAACAAATACTTGAAAATGTGAAAGTGGCTTTGGAACTGGGTAGTGGGCAGAGGCTGAAAGAGGTTGGAGAAGCAGGCTAGAAAAAGCCAGTATTTCTGTAAATAAAGAGTTAAGGACAATCCTAGTGAGGGCTCAGAAGAAGAAAAGAACTTCAGGGAAAGTATAAAACTTTTTAGAGATTACTTAAGAGGTTTTTATCAGAATATTGGTAGAAATTTGGATGGTGAAAGCAAATCTGATGAGGTCTCTGATGGAAATGAGAAATATTAAAAATTGGAATGAAGATTGTTCTTGTTATGAAGTTGCAAAGATCTTGGCTGAATTGTGTCCATGTCTTAGGGCTCTATGGAAGGCAGAATTTAAGAGCAGTGAACTAGAATATCTGGCAGAAAAAATGCCTAAGCAAAATATTGAAGGAGCTATGTGGATTATTTTAACTGCATACAGTAAAACCATAAAAGAGAGAAATTGATAAGGAGATTAGCATGGGTAGAAGAAAGCCAGGTGCTATTTATCAAGACAATGGGAGATTGATTCTGAAGGCATTTCAGAGATTTTTGAGGCTGCACCTCCCATCGCAGTCCCAGAGCTATAGGAAGGCAGAATGGTTTTAGAAGGGCCCAGGGTGCTCTCCATGGACTCACTGCCCAGGGCCACCTTGCGACTCTGCTCCCTGCATTCCAGTGCAATGTTCCCTGGCTGTGGCCCCAGCTGTGGCTCAAGTGGCCTTGAGTGCAGCTCAGGTTGCTGCTCCAGAGGGCACAAGCTGTAAACCTTGGCAGTGCCCACATAGTGTTAATTCTGCAGGCGCACAGCATTTGTGAGCTGTGGAGGAATGGCTACCTACATCTAGATTTCTAAGAAGTTATTGACCAGCTAGGTGGCCCATGCCGAAACCTGCTGCAGAGGCAGAGCTGCCAGAGAGAGTCACGTTAGGGCAATGCCTAGTGGAGCCACAGGGATAGATTGCCCTGGGACCCCAGAACTACAGAGCCATAAACATGCAGCCCCAGCCTGGGAGAGCTATAGGCACAAGACTCCAACTTGTGATAGCGGTTATGTGGGCTAAGCCCAGTAAAGTCATGAGGGTGGTGTTGTCCAAGGCCTTGGGGACCCAACCCTCACCCCAATGTGTCCAAAGTGTGGGACATGATGTCAAGGAAGATTATTCGAGAGTCTTAAGATTTAATATTGTTTGCCCTGTTGGGTTTTGAACTTAATTGGAAGAAGTTGCCCCTTTCTTCTTGCCTATTTCTCCCTTTTGGAATGGGAATCTATCCCTGTTGCAGCAGTGTATTTTGGAAGTAGATAATTTGTTTTGAATTCAGAGGCTCAAAGCTGGAGGGAATTTGCCTCAAGATGAATTGTGCCTTGAGTCTCACCCATATTTGAGAGATGAGACTTTGGACTCTTGATGCTGGAATAAGTTAACACTTTTGGAGCTATTGGGATGGAATGAATGTATGTTGTATGTGAGAAGAACATGAGTTTTGGGTGCCTGGGGCAGAATGTTACAATCTGAATGCTTGTTCCCTCCCAAACTCATGTTGAAATTTAAATACCATTGTAACAATATTAAGAAGTGAGACCTTAAAAAGTGATTAGACCATAAGAGCTCTAAATGGATAATGCCATTATCACAGGTATGGGTTCATTATCATGGGAGTGAGCTCCTTTTAAAAAAATGAGTTTGGCCTCTTTTTGCCTGTTTTTCTTTCTCTCGCCATCTCTTGCCCATCTGCCTTTCATCATGGCATGATGCAGGAAGAAACTGCTCACCGTGGACTCCCCAGCCTGCAGAACTTTCTCTTCATTATAAATTAACTGGTCTGTGGTATTCTGTTATAGTAGCACAATATGGACCAAGACGATTCTATTCACAAATAAGCAGTATATATTGCTAACTGTAAATCAAATAATGCCATCACAAAAATAACTAAAATAACTTGAGAAGCACATATTGCTTTTGGTTCAAAGCTCAACATTAGTCTATATTTGGTAAATGCTAACATCTCTTCCCACCCCATCATGGATATTTTATCTAAAGAAATTTTATGTTTCAGCATATCTTGTTGGGTTTCACTGTAGCTTCAAGTCCAGGGAAATGAATATATTGTTTTGCAAATTAATTCCATAGTCTTCCTATTCCGGTGTTTAATCTTTGGTTTTTCAGAGATATTCTTTGGTCTGATCTAATTTCCTTTTGCTTTCACTATGATCTGTTTCCCCCTGTTCAATAAAGACAAACAGGTTAACATCTAGCAAATAATACTTGAGTCATCCTTAGGCTTATAAAAATTGTGCTGTAAGTCCACTTTCTTCAACCTCCTTAAATTATTTGTAAAATAGTCTCATTTTAAGTGATATTCTAAATAAATCAAAGAAATGGGTACTAGTTACCTCTTTGACGGTTGCATATGGTGATCTTTACACAGTTTTGTTGAGAGAAATGCCAACATGTATTTGTTCATGTAGGTTTCATTATCTCACACTTTTGCTCCAGCAACTGTAATGTCAAAAAATGCCCTTATTTGCTAAGCTCAGCTACTTTCTTCTCCACCTGTGCCATTGTTGCCAAGACCAAATGGGTTTTCTAAGACAAGTTAGATTTTCTGTCACTGTGATGACACTATACTGTGCTGCTCTATTTGCTCTTAGAATATAAACTACAAAGGATATGCAGTCAAAGCCTTGTGCTTTCTGCTAGGATCACTTGAAATGAATCTTTCTATGCTTGTGTCACAAGTTTGGTATACAATTAGGTTCATTTATTTCAAATTGTTTTTGATTTTTAGAGGTTGCTTTTGAATATTTTAACATATTTTTTAGATATATAAATCATTTGTACAATTCCAAAGTCAAAACTTTGTAACAAAGTGTATTCATAAAAGTCTCACTTTCATCCCTTTTTGCCATGTTACGTACACCAGAGCCTACCGATTTTATTAGTTTTTAGTTTATACTGCTAGTGTTTCTTTCTCATCTTTTTCATTTTTTTTACAAATGAAATTAAATGTGTGTGCATATCTATCTCCCATGCATATATATAATATGTGTTATATATAATGTATATGTGTATATAATAGGAGTGTATTGGTATCTCATTGCACATACTATATATGTATATGTGTAAACACACATAATATATATACATACATGTATGCATGTACATATATACACATAAGATATATATACATACGCATGCTCACACGTATATTTTTCTACACTTTGACTGTTTTCACTTTGCAATCAGCCTAAACATAACCTATATTAGCATAGTCCTTTTCATTATTATTTTATGGCATTGAATAATATCCCATTGTGAAGAGGCACCATAGTTTTTTCAAGCTTCTATTTATGGGCATTAGGGTAGTTTCCAATATTTTCCTATCGCATATATAATATTGCAATAAATGAACTTGTAAACTTGTTTCTTTTTAAAATTCACAAACTCTGGGGTACTTTCCTCTGAGTAAATCCATTGATTTTCTAAGCATTAAGAGTAATCACTTGTCCCTTTCATATTTACAATATATTGTATCATATTTACACATGTTTCATTTATTAATGTTTTCTACATATTACAAGTATCTTGGGGTCATAATTTGTGTCTGGCTTTTACATATCCCAAAAACATTGGGTATGATATAGACCATGTGGCTTCTGATTGTTCTGAACTATAAGCTTCTTTTACTGCCCATGTTTATGAATCAATATATATGTTGATACAGAGGTTCTTTTGCTTATTAATTTAGAAATGTTTATCAAAAGCCTACTCTATGTGGTGCTGTGTAGGATGTAAAACTGTGGAAAACAGTCTTCCATGAAGCTTATGCTACCTGTGATTTACCTTGTGCCTTAAGGTCAGGCAACTTACATTTTTGTATCTCAGTTTTTTTATCTGAAAAATGGGAACTATAATCTCTGTTTTGATTGTTTCACGGGGCTCCTGAAAGAACCTGCTGCAGTGATGAATGCAAAATAGCTTGCTAAGACATAAACAAGCCATAAAATATATACAATAGTTACTGTCATTTTAGTACTATATGTTCTTAAATGTTTTGCTATTATCTTCCCCAACAGACTCAGCTGTTTGAGAAATATGAGTATAGTTATTTTTTGTTTTATATTTCCTCAAAGCAGCTAGTACAGAGGGAACAGACACTGAATTTATGAAACTTTTATTTTATTGAGTCATGTACCAAGGGTTTCAAACTCAAATTCCTACAGGGGCTACATGGAGAACATAAATTGGACCGCAGTAGGAAGTGCTGAGAAATTATGGCCAAACTGGAGAATAAATTCTAGGCCTGAAAACATTCAAATTCAAGTTCAAAAACAGCGCTGTGTGAAGTAAACAAACAATTGAAGGCCACATTCAGTAGCCTTTATGTTCCTCTGTGTGCTGTGGTTTATACAAATGTTATATGTGAGACAGAAACCTTATTTCTTTGCTCCATTCAAATTCTAGATGATTTTAAAGATGTAGGATATTGACAAACACAGCTAAGCCATCATAATAATTATCAGTAAACCTAAAATAATAACAAAAATGTGTTGTGTGACTGTGAGGGTGTAGTAAAGGATATAAGATTCAGCCTTAGAGGGTTATGCTTAGTGTAGATGTGCTTTCTGCGTTTGCTTCCTATGTTAAACATGCCCTATTCATGGCCACCCAAGGGCTGATATCACTGTGCTACTTCTCGTAACACAATTTGCTTTTATCTTGTAGATACTATGTATCATACCACTGATTGTATTTCTTTTTTTGCATGTTTCGTGGAATGTTCAGAGCCAAATTTATCACTGACTTCTAGAAAAGTATACCAGATCTCCTGTCACAGATACTGGATTCTAATTTTGTTTTAGCGTTGTCTTTTAACTCCTCGTTTTTCCTTCCCCTTTCTCCTGACTTACGTTTTTTTCTTATGCTGTTTTGCTTTATGTATCTTTGTAAACTACCTCAAAGTTTTTTGGACAAAGGTAATGTATAAATGACAGAAGTCCCAAAGTATGTGCTTTTGGAGATAAGAGAGTAATCACCTCTGTTATTCTTATTGTTGTTATTTACAAAGAAATGGTACATGCAGCTGGTGGAATATTACTTCTATAGCCAGACTCTTAACAAGGAACTGAAAAATGTGAGCTTTTCTATATTTTGCTATCCAGTAAGCTTTACTCAATTTTCCCTACACAATTTTTCAAAGGAAAAAATTATTTTCAATTAGAGAACTTTCTTTTAGGGGTCCGGGATGGTCCCTATTGCCACTTCTCGTATTTTTCTAGCTTTTTGCTTTACAAGACAAATTAGGATGTAATTCCTGGCCTCTTTTTGGTGGTGTGGGGCCATCTGTTTAGCTCCAGCCAATGAGACGTGACCGAAAGTGACTTGAGCATGTCACTTCTGGGCCAGAGCATTGAATTGCCCTTGTGAAGCCCTGCAGCAATCTCCTTTTCTTCCATGTGTCAACTGGCAACATCTGAAATGGTGGCTGCTCTATCTGCCAGAATCCCTGAGTGTCGATCACTGTTAACTTGTATTAGGGAGCAGAGAGTTCGGAGTACTTTGCTACCAAAACACAGCTGTGGCTATCTTAAGCAGTTCAAAGACAATTCATAACAAATCAAAGATTAGGGACATGGATTGCTTATCGGTTGTGCTTACTTCTTGCTATGTAATTAAGATACAGGTGAGGATCCAAAAATAAGTCAAGTCGAAACAGATTTCAGAATTTGCCTTGGAATTTAAAAGAAAAAGAAGAAAATCATTCAGAATGAGAAATATTATCTTTCAGAAAGAAAAATCTCTTCTAAAACCTGAACACTCCCACTGCTCAGCTTTGCTTACATTAAAATCAAGAACAACAACAAAAAATGCTCCCTGTGACAGCCTGAGAAGCTGGATAATATGTTTATACACCTTTCATCAATTCTGTATTTGTGATGCTTCCTACAGCTAGAGGTGAATGAGAATCTAGAGGGAAATTATGACTCGATTTAGCCTTCATTTGCCTCAACTAGACAGGCAATTTTTACATTTTCAGAGACTCAGGGGTGTTATTTGGAGAAGTTACTCAGGAATAAAGATATCCCACCAGGCAAGAGAGGATTTAATGTTTTTGAGACACTTCTTTCTTCAATTCCAGTTTGCAGGTGGGACTGGGGGAAGGAAGGGGCATTAGAAATATCTAGATAATATCTGTGACTAAGAACAGGAAGCACCCCTCCAAGCTCAGCGAGTGGACTCTCAAAGGAGACAGATTGGCCACATGTCTTTTTGTGGTTGTTGTTTTTGAAGTATTTTGGAAAAAAGCATAAAGAAGGAGGAGCATCCTCCTCTGAATGGAATGGCTTTCATCAGATACTCCTGTATTTCCTGGGGTGCAGGCCTGGATGCTGGTTTCAAAAATCTGGTCTTAGAAAAATGATTCTCTTTTGCTCTTGATTTTAGGAAAAGGTGCTAGCCTATACTATAAATGGTGGTATGACTCAGGCAAACTGAGATTAGAGAGAGATAAAGACAGATATGTGGATGGAGACACAAGCAAGCCAGGTTTCCAGAAGCAAAAGATGATTATCCTTCATTAGGGATGTTTAAAACTCTTGACACTGTTTTATGTTTTTTTCTTTTGAGACAGTATCTCTTTCTGCCAGAATGTAGTGGCACAGTCATAGCTCACTGTAACCTTGAACTCCTGGGTTCAAGTGAAGCAGACCTCCCACCTCAGCTTCCCAAGTAGTTGGGACTACAAATGTGTAATACCATATACCTGGCTAATTTGAAAAAAATTATTTTGTACAGACAGAGTCTCACTATGTTGCCCAGGCTGGTCTCGAACTCCTGGCCTCCAGTGATCTTCCTGCCTTGGCCTCCCAAAGCACTGGGATTACAGGCATGAGATTCTCTTGACATTCTTGACAGGGCTTCTAGGATGGGTGAAAAGGGAAGGAAGTTAGAAATTCTAATGTATTAATTTTTTTTCTTATTTTGTAGTGGCCATACCCTCCATTGAACTGAGAAATTTTCACACCTAATTGATTCCTAATAGAAAATGAAATATGTATTCCCACAAGCAGCTTTAAAACATCTAAGATTGCAAGCAAAATTTTTCATTATAGTTTGCAAAGAAAACACTACATTATTTCTCACTTCTTAGTTACAAGTGATATATTAATTTCATCCTGTCTATATACATTAAGCACACATGTTGTATAGTATTTCTTATGAATTATGAATTTTGCTAAGTGATTACACAAAGACATATAAGAGTGTTAATTGTAATGCTCTTTATTGTAGCAAAATATTAGAAACCATCTACATATATTAAACTAAGAACAGGGTTAATAATTTACAGTATAGATATATTAAGCAATATTATATGCTCAGTAAAGTTACATATCACAGAAGGAATCTATATTTACCTGAAGAAACTGTGCTCAAAATGTTAAAAACCAGATTAAAAATAATATAATTCTTTTTTTTTGTAAATAATAATTGTGTGTACACATGCAGAGAAAGAACTCTATGGTCGTTTTTAATGCTTTTTTCCCCAATGGTCATGCATTAACATTTTATTTAAAGTGAAAGATAAAATTAAAAAAAAATTTGGATTTTTAGCCCAGACCTCCCCTTTGAGCCACAGATTATGTTTGTGATATGTTCCCTCGTATGTTTTACAGGCATTTCCAAGTTAATGTGGCCCATGTTGCACACAATAAGTCTGTGCCAATCCAGTGCTTCCATGTCAGTAAACCACAACTCTGCTATTTCCAAATGAGTCAACTGAGGGTCAGTTTTGCACCAGTCACACCCACAGCCCAACCCTATTCTCCATCTAATTTATAACCAAGCTCTGTTTCCAACACAGATCCCCACACAGACTGTGAACACCTCTGTGTCTCTTCATCTTAAATGCATTACCTCATTCCACGTCCCATACCTCTTGTGTGACTTCTGGCAATGCTTCTGTGCTCTCACCATCTTTTCATCCTTATTATTAGCCAGGGAAAGCTTTTGACACACCAGTGACCTTCCATTGCTCCTAGGGTGTGTTAAATATTCTGTTATGATTTAGAGAGAACTGACTAATCTGGTAGTCTGGTCCCTGGTCCCTGCCTTTACCATAGCCTCATATTGTATTTTGTTTTCTCTCTTTTTTTTTTTTTTTTTTTTTGAGATGGAGTCTCACTCTTGTCACCCAGGCTGGAGTGCAATGGTGCAATCTTGGCTCACTGCAACCTCCGCCTCCTGATTCAAGCGATTCTCCTGTCTCAGGTTCCCGAGTAGCTGGGATCACAGATGCCCACCACCACACCTGGCTAATTTTTTATATTTTTAATAGAGATGGGATTTTGCCATGTTGGCCAGGCTGGTCTTGAACTCCTGACCTCAGGTGATCCATCCGCCTTGGCCTCCCAGAGTGCTGGGATTACAGTGTAGCTTGTTGTCTTTTGCTCACAAATCCCTGGACACTCTAACTTCCTCTCTCTTCTTGAAGTACTTCTCATCAGCAACTTCTTACCTTAGGGTCTTTGTACAGTCTTTATTCTTGAAATGTTCCTCTCCACTTTTCACATTTAATTCTGATTTCTTTTTTAGATGTTAAGCTCTTCTTTTTCTTATCACATTTTATCACTATTTGAACTGTTTATAGTCTATCACTCCCACTAAAATGAATGCTTCCTGAGAACAGGAACTTAATTGTCTAGCTCATTATTGTATCCTCAGTGCCTAGCACAATTATTGACACACAGTAGAAGTGCAATACTAAGTATCTGTTGGACAAATGACTACATGAATGTGTATTTGTGTCATTCAAATATTAAAATGTGTTATACATTGGCCATTCTTAGGCTATGATATAGTTGACTTTTTCTACATTTCTTTTTCCATTTTTTTGGCTAGATAAGTAGTTGGTAATAAAGTAATTTTTCTATATTTTTTATTGTATAGAAAATGATAAAGTAATTTTATATTCAGATTGACAGCAAAAAATTAATAGAAATTTTAATAAAAGTACAACATTAACAGCCCTCAACCTTTGAAATATGAAGCATGCTGGGACATGTTCTTTCATTTTGATCTATAGGAATTTAAAGGTATTAAACTTGCTGCAGGCATACTCCTTATTATTCTCTGAATGTAATAGAAACATATTGATAATTACAAGTTAAAATTGAATGTAAGTGCTATAGCACTCAGACAAAATCTATTCTCCAGTTCCGGAAAATTCAAATTAAATTTTGATCATGATATGTACATCAGATGTGAGCAAAATAATATTTTTTGAAATCAATGGGGATATTATGTGTAACAGAATAAATAACATTTAAATTATATAAATGAACCTTGACGTTATGATGATCCATTTGACAGCCATAGAGAATACTAGCAACTTTACATAGAAATTCAACTGCCAAAGAATTTAAAGCTCTTTCTTTGAAATTTGCAAGTTTTATTGACATAGAATTTACATCTTTATTTCACTGGATATCACACCATCCAGTTTTAACATTCCCTATATTTCTATTAATAGACTTTAGAATATGTGTGAATACATGTTATAGTTAAGGGTTATATCTAGATAACGTCTATCAATGTTAAGCTAATTATTGCATAAGACAACATCTTTCTTTAATTTATCCTTGTTGAGAAGGTATTTGCATATTAAAGCATCATGGTATTTGGATTTTAAAAAGTTTAGTAACAATTGTTTATATTATAAAAACATAAGCATTTTATGCTTTTTATTTATGTTTATTTTAAATTAACTATGAAAAAAATTCTCATAGTTAATAAGTATAATTAGTAAGGTAATAAATGACAGCATAAATGAGTGGTATATTAACTAAATGTAAACATATTAATTCAAACTATGTATGTGTACATATGTGTGATATTCTTTTTTCATTGAATGATTTTGAATAGGATGGTGTATATATATATATATATATATATATGTATTCTTTTAAAACAATTAGAATTTTGCTATATACACAATTTCAGATCCTGCCATTTTCTCTGTCTTTTTTTTTTTAGTAACCCCCTTTAGAAGAAGATCCTGCCATTATTCTTGTAGCCTAATATCTAAGCCATTTTCCCATGTAATTACAATTTTCATCCTACATTCTTTCTTTTTTCCCTATGCTTCCCTATGAAACAATAAATATTGTTTCATTATTTATATCAACATTTCCCTTTGTAGGATATTGAAGGTGAGTCTCACCTTTGTTAATATAAATGATTCTGAAGTGAATATCCTTGAGTCTTTCTGATTATCTATCTAGAGCAGTTGTTTTTCAAACGTTTGTGTGCATTAGAATCATTTGCTGGGCTTGGCAAAACAGACTGCTTATTTCCTTCCCCAAAGTTTCTGCTTGAGTAAGTTTAAGGTGGGGCCTTGAGAATTTGCTTATGTTTATGCTGCTCATCTGGGGGCCTTGATTACAGAACCACTCACATACATGCAGTACATTTTTCGAAGTAAGGTTATTGGATTAATGAATATACATTTTTTAAGGTTCTTGGTACATATTGCCAAATTGTTTTTCAGAAAGACTGTATCAAATTGCATGCCTACCAGTAAGTCTCATAGCATGGAGTATTTTAATTTTAAATCTCTTGTCATTTTGAGACAAGAAAAATGTTATCACCATTGAAGCATTTTGTATAATAATGAAACATTGGAAACATTTCCATCAAAAGGAAAATGGATAAGTAAACATGGGTATAGCCATACAAGGAAACTCAATTTAGCAGTTTAAATGAATGGGACTAGGTCTAGTCTATTTGTATCCAACCCCGGAAAAATCACAAACTGTAAGTTTGAATGTAAAAGGTTTTAAAACATGTAAACAATATTAATTGCTTATAAATACGTACACTTAGTCAAGATTTAAAGAGCACCCAAATATGTGAAGGAATGCTAATACACCAAACTCCAGATAGTTACTGTGAAAGGAGAGAATGAAATCAGTGAGGTGGCATTCAAGAGGCTTCCATTACATCTGTGGTATATTTTTATAAACAGATTTAAAGCCAATATGACAATATGTTAAGGTCTGTCAAACCTGGTTAAGTACTTATTGCTTTATTCAGTATTAAAAAGAAAAAATGGAATTTATCAATATTATTTGCATATCTTTAATTAGTAGTGAGGCTGAATATTTTCCAAGACTATTAGCTAATTTTTATTTCTTTCTTATTCTTCATATGCACATAGATTAAACTAGAAAAAATTGATTTGGTATCCTTCGTTGTAGAATTTATTTGCATTTCGCTGTTGCATGGGTTTTAATTTCTAAACATCATTGGTTACCCCCATTTTTAAAAACAAAGGATCAGTTGAAAAAGACCTATGAAAACATAAGCAACTAAATTACTCTAAAATGAAATAACAATTAAAAACAACAATACACCTACATGCAAGTATTTATCGAATGTTACACTAAGCAAAAGTTGAGAAGAACCAAAACCATGGTACACCTAAAGACTTCTGTACTAAGCTGAATAATAGCCATTCAAATATATCAGGTCCAAATCCTTGGAATACAGCTGAAAAGGAAAAAGAACCTTTGCAGATAAGATTGAATTAAGCATCTTGACACAAGAGAGATTTTCCTGGATTATCTGAGTGGGCTCTAAATACATTCACAAGTGACCTTATATGAGAGGTAGATAAAGATACACAGAGGGAAAGGTGGCAATGTGACGATGGAGACAGAGATTGGAGTGATGTGGCAGCAAGTCAAGAAATGCCAACAGCCACCAGAAACTGGAGTAGATTCTCTCTTAGAGCTGCTGGAGGAAGTATAGCCCTGTGATACCTTGACTTTGTCCCAGTAATATTGATTTAGGACTTCTGGCTTCTAGAACAGGGAAAAAATAAATTTATGTTGTTTTAAGCCACCAAGTTTGTGGAAGTTTGTTATAGTAGCCACAGGATATGAGTACATTTTCCAAATCAGAAATTTTAGTTTGGTCATATCCTGAAATTTTTTAGTCATTTTTCAAGAATATTAAATACATTATAAAAAGTGGCAATTTGTCATGTTAAGCATTTCTGGTTTAAAACAAAAATATGCACAAAATAGCCACATCTTTTGAATTACTACTGTAAGGTTTTAAGACACAATTTCTTAAAATTTCAAGGTGAACTGTATTGAAGTTATCAATGATATTAACAGCAAAATGCTTCTAAAATGAAGAAAGTGTGAATCTTTCATGTTACCTCCAAATGATTTAGCTTCATAGTTTTCTGAAACAATTGAATCTTAATTAAAATATTCCTATGGCTAAGATTATAGAATACTCTGAAAAAATGAAGAGATTTATAACATAGACAAATCAACTATGATAACAATTCACAACATAGTCAAGGGAGAAATAAATGGAGAAATGATTATAGATAAATACAATTGATTATAGCTTTAGACAGACATGTGGTTGAATTAGTTTACTTGTTTCAATTATTAATGAGAAATTGATATGCCAACTTCAAAATATTAAGTTTTTGTAAAATATTCTGGATGTTTTAGATTTGATCTTAACTTTGTATGCATCTTATAGATCCAGCAGATTTGTTTCATTCGTTAACTTAAAAAATATACATTGAAATAATTCTACATTCACAGAAAGATGCAAAGACATTTATAGGTAGGTTCCATGCACTCTTCACTTAGCCTTTCCCAATGTATATCTTGCCTAACTCTAGTACAATATCAAACCCAGGAAATGAACATTCGTATGATCCATACAGCTGAATCAGATTTTGCTAGGTATACATGCAGTCATTTGTGTGTATGTATATGTATTGTATGTGTATACTTCTATGCAATTTAATCATGTCTATCATCACATAACCAAAATCAAAATACTTAAGCATCACCACAAGGTTCCTTCATGCTATCGTTTTATAGCTATACCCATCACCTCCTTTGTTCTCATTAACCCACAGGAATTATTAATATAGTCTCCATGCCTAAATGTGTGTTTTGTCATGCAGGTTATATACATGGAATCATGCAGTATGCATTTTTATGACATTGGCCTTTTATTCTTCCATACAATTTCCCTAATATGTATCCAAGTTGTTGCATTTATCAGTAGTATTTTTCTTTTTATTGCTGTGTATTTCATGGGATGGATGTCCCACAGTTTGTTTAACCATTCACCATTGAATGACATTTGGGGAGTGTCCAGTTATCAGCTATCATAATTAAAGCTTCTATGAATACCTGTGTACACATTTTTGCATTAAAATAAGTTTTCATTTCTGTGGGGTTTATGTCCAAGAGTCTTAACTGCTGGGTGATGTGGTAAGTTCCATTTTTAGTTTCAAAAAGAATTTCCAAACTTTTCCGCAGTAATTGTATCATTTTAAATTTCCACCAGCAGTGTATGAGTGATCTAATTTCTCCATATGCTCTCCAGAAAACGGTTTTATTACTATTTTTTTAATTTTTGCCATTTAGATAGATGTATAGTGATATCTCATGGTGGTTTTAATTTGTACTTCCCTAATGACTAATAATGTTAGGCATCTTTTATTTCCTTATTTGCTACCTGTATATTCTCTTTAGTGAAATGTCTTGTAATTCTTTTACCTATTTTCTAGTTGGATTTTTAAAATTATTATGTTTTAAGAGACAGGGTCTCACCCTGTCGCCCAGGCTGGAGTACAATGGCATGATTATACTTCTCTGCAACCTCAAACTCCTGGGCTCCAGCAATCCTCCCACCTCACCCTCCCGAGTAGTTGGGATTATAGGTGTGAGCCACTGCGCCCGGCCTGTTTGTTTTTTAATGTTGAATTTTGAGAGTTCTTTATATATTCTAGATTCTGATTATTTGTCAGATATGTGATTTGCAAGTTTGTTTTCCAGTCTATATTTTCTTCACCTTCCTTACAGAATCTCACAGAGCAAAAGGTTTTTAATTTTGATGAGGTCCAATTCATCAAGTCCTCCTCTTTTGGGTTATGCTTTTGGTGTCAAGTCTAAGAACTCTTTCTGTTGTTGTAGGTCCTGAATACTTTCTCCTATTTTTAAAGACATTTTATAGTTTTAAGTTTTAAATTACATTCATTATTCAGTGAGTTAATTTTTTAATAAGGTGGGAGGTTTAGTTTGAAGTTCATATTTTTTATGTGTGTTTAACAGTTGTTTTTGTTCCTTTGCTAAAAATTAGCTGGACACATTTGTGTGGATCTATTTCTAGGCTTCCCATTTTGTTTCATTGATAAATGTGTTTATCACTCTACTCTGTCTTGATTACTGAAGCTATATAGTATGTCTTAACATTGGAAAGAAGAATTCCTGCTTTTTTGTTCATTTTTTCAAAATCGTTTTTACTATTCTAGGGCCTTTCACCTACCATATAAATTTTGGAAGAAGCTTATCTATGTTTGCAAAAACCTTACTGAGATTTAGATAGGCATTGCATTAAACCTATACATCAATTTATGGAGAATTGAAATCTTTATTATGTTGAGACTTCTAATCCAGAAAAATGATTTTTCCCTTCCAGTATTCAAGTCTTCCTTTATTTTTTTCACAAGAATTTCATAGTTTTCATTATTCAGATTCCATACAGGTTTAGTTAGATTTATGCCTAAGGTTTTTATTTTGGAGCAATTGTAAATGGTATTGCATTTTTTATTTTAGTTTTAATTTGTTTATTTATAATGGATAAAAATGCAATTGATTTCTTCATGTTGATTTTGTCTCCTGTGACTTTATTGGAATCAGTTATTAGTTTGTGGAAGATTTTTTTTTGTAGATTCCTTGGGGTTTTCTATATAGACAATCATAACATCCATAAATATAGATAGTTTTATTTTTTTTCCTTTCTAGGCAGGGCATTTTTTTTTTCTTGCCATGTTGCAATGGCTAAAACTTCCAATACATTGTTGAATAAGAATGGCAAGAGTGAATGTCCTTGTCTTGTTCCTGATTTTTGAAGGAGAATATTTAGTTTTTCACCATAAAGTATAGGTTTTCTTGTAAATGCTTTTTCTAAGGTTAAGGAAGTTCTTCCCTATTCCTAGGATACTGATGATTTTGATCCTGAATGGATATTGCATTTTGTCAAGTGCTTTATTTGTGTCAATGGATTTGATCATAAGATTTTTTTCTTTGGCCTGTTAATATGATGTATACCAGCCTTGCATAATTGGAATAAACTCTACTTGGTTATGGTGTATAAGTCTTTATATATATTGTTGGATTCAGGATGCTAATATTTTGTTGAGAATTTTTGTGTCTAAGTTATGAGAGATATTGGCCAGCCATTTTCATTGTTTTTGTGTGTTGTCTTCATTTAGTTTTGGAATCAGTGTAATACTGATTTCATAAATTGAGTTTTGAAGTGTTTCTTCCTATCCTGTCTTCTGGAAGAGGTTATGTGAAATAGGTGTTAATTTTTTAAATATTTGGTAAAAATCTTCAGTGAAAGAATCTGGTTCTGAAGATATCTCTTTTTTTGTGTGAGGTTTTTAATTACAAAGTTAATTTATTTCATAATTATAGGGCTATCCAGGTTATCTATTTTATCTTGACTGAGATATGGGAGTTTGTGGTTTATTTATTTATTTATTTATTTATTTTTTAATGATACTTAAAGTTCTGGGATACAAGTGCAGAACCTGGAGGTTTGTTACATGGGTATACATGTGCCATGGTTGCTTCCTGCACCTATTAACCCATCATCTACATTAGGTATTTCTCCTAATGCTATCCCTCCCCTAGCCCGCAACCCCCGACAGGCCCTGATGTGTGATGTTTCCTTCCCTGTGTCCATGTGTTCTCATTGTTCAACTCCCACTTATGAGTGAGAAGATGCAGTGTTTGGTTTTATGTTCCTGTGTTAGTATGCTGAGAATGATGGTTTCCAGCTTCATCCATGTCCCTACAAAGGACATGAACTCATCCTTTTTTATGGCTGCATAGTATTCCATGGTGTATATGTGCCACATTTTCTTTATCCAGTCTATCACTGATGGACATTTGGGTTGGTTCCAAGTCTTTGCTATATACTACAAGTCTACAGTAACCAAAACGGCATGGTACTGGTACCAAAACAGATACATAGACCAATGTAACAGAACGTGTGCATGTATCTTTATAGCAGAATGATTTATAATCCTTTGGGTATATACCCAGTAATGCGATTGCTGGGTCAAATGATATTTCTAGTTCTAGATCCTTGAGGAATTGCCACACTGTCTTCCACAATAGTTGAACTAATTTACACTTCCACCAACAGTGTAAAAGTGTCCCTATTTATCCACATCCTCACCAGCATCTGTTGTTTCCTGTATTTTTAATGATCGCCATTCTAACTGGCATGAGATGGTATCTGTTCATACCCTTTGCCCACTTTTTGATGGGGTTTTTTTTTTTCTTTTAAATTTGTTTAAGTTCCTTGTAGATTCTGGATATTAGTGCTTTGTCAGATGACTAGAGTGCAAACATTTTCTCCCATTCTGTAGGTTGCCTGTTCACTCTGATGATAGTTTCTTTTGGTGTGCAGAAGCTCTTTAGTTAATTAGATCTCATTTGTCAATTTTGGCTTTTGTTGCCACTGCTTTTGGTGTTTTAGTCATGAAGTCTTTGCATATGCCTATCTCCTGAATGGTATTGCCTAGGTTTTCTTCTAGGGTTTTTATGGTTTTAGGTCTTATGTTTAAGTCTTTAATCCATCTTGAGTTAATTTTTGTATAAGGTGTAAGGAAGGGGTGCAGTTTCAGTTTTCTGCATGTGGCTAGCCAGTTTTCCCAACACCATTTATTAAATAGGGAATCCTTTCCCCATTGCTTGTTTTTATCAGGATTTTCAAAGATCAGAGGGTTATAGATGTGTGGTGTTATTTCTGAGGCCTCTGTTCTGTTCCATTGGTCTATATGTCTGTTTAGGTACCAGTACCATGCTGTTTTGGTTACTACAGCCTTGTAGTACAGTTTGAAGTCAGGTAGCGTTATGCCTCCAGCTTTGTTCTTTTTGCTTAGGATTGTCTTAGCTATATGGGCTCCTTTTTGGTTCCACGTGAAATTTAAAGTAATTTTTTTCTAATTCTGTGAAGAAAGTCAACAGTAGCTTGATGGGAATAGCATTGAATCTATAAATTACTTTGGCAGTATGGCCATTTTCATGATACTGATTCTTTCTATCCATGAGCATGGAATGTTTTTCCATTTGTTTGTGTCCTTTCTTATTTCCTTGAGCAGTGATTTGTAGTTCTCCTTGAAGAGGTCCTTCACCTCCCTTGTAAGTTGGATTCCTAGGTATTTTATTCTCTTTGAAGTAATTATGAATGGGAGTTCACTCATGATTTGTCTCTCTGTTTGTCTGTTATTGGTGTATAGGAATGCTTGTGAATTTTACACATTGATTTTTTATCCTGACACTTTGCTGAAGTTGCTTATCAGCTTAAGAAGTTTTAGGCTGAGACGATGGGGTTTTCTAAATATACAATCATGTCATCTGCAGAGACAATTTGACTTCCTCTTTTCCTATTTGAATACCCTTTATTTCTTCCTCTTGCCTGCTTGCCGTGGCCAGAACTTCCAATACTATATTGAATAGGAGTGGTGAGAGGGGGCATTCTTGTCCTGGGGCAGTTTTCAAAGGGAATGCTTCCAGTTTTTGCCCATTCAGTATGATATTGGCTGTGGGTTTGTGATAAGTAGCTCTTATTATTTTGAGATACATTCCATCAGTACCTAGTTCATTGAGAGTTTTTAGCATGAAGGAGTGTTGAATTTTGTCTAAGGCTTTTTCTGTATCTATTGAGATAATCATGTGTTTTTTGTCATTGATTCTGCTTATGTGATGTATTATGTTTATTGATTTGTGTATGTTGAACCAGCCTTGCATCCCAGGGATGAAGCCAGCTTGATCATGGTGGATAAGCTTTTTAATGTGCTTGTGGATTCAGTTTGCCAGTATTTTATTGAGAATATTTGCATCTATCATCATCAGGGGTATTGGCCTCAAATTTTCTTTTTTTGTTGTGTCTCTGCCAGGTTTTGGTATCAGGATGATACTGGCCTCATAAAATGAGTTATGGAGGAGTCTCTCTTTTTGTATTGTTTGGAATATTTTCAGAAAGAATAGTACCAGCTCCTCTTTGTACCTCTGGTAGAATTTGGCTGTGAATCTGTCTGATCCTGGGCTTTTTTTGGTTTTTAAGCTATTAATTACTGCCTCAATTTCAGAACTTGTTATTGGTCTATTCAGAGATTCAACTTCTTCCTGGTTTAGTCTTGGGAGGGTGTATGTGTCCAAGAATTTATCCATTTCTTCTAGATTTTCCATTTTATTTGTGTAGAGGTGTTTCTAGTATTCTCTGATGGTAGTTTTTATTTCTGTGGGATCAGTGTTGATATCCCCTTTATCATTTTTATTGTGTCATTTTGATTCCTCTCTCTTTTCTTCTTTATTAGTCTGGCTAGTGGTCTACCCATTTTGTTAATCTTTTCAAAGAACCACCTCCTGGATTCATTGATTTTTGAAGGTTTTTCGTTCTCTATCTCCTTCATTTCTGCTCTGATCTTAGTTATTTCTTGTCTTCTGCTAGCTTTTGAATGTGTTTTCTCTTGCTTCTCTAGTTCTTTTAATTGTGATGTTAGGGTGTCAGTTTTAGATCTTTCCTGCTTTCTCATGTGGGCATTTAGTAGTATAAATTTCTTTCTAAACATTGCTTTAGCAGTATCCCAGAGATTCTGGTACGTTGTGTCTTTGTTCTCATTGGTTTCAAAGGACTTATTTATTTCTGCCTTCATTTTGTTATTTACCCAATAGTCATTCAGGAGCAGGTTGTTCAGTTTTCATGTAGTTGTGCAGTTTTGAGTGAGTTTCTTAATCCTGAGTTCTAATTTGATTGCACCATGGTCTGAGAGACTGTTTGTTATGATTTCCATTCTTTTGCATTTGCTGAGAAGTGTTTTACTTCCAATTATGTGGTCAATTTTAGAATAAGTTTGATGTGGTGCTGAGAAGAATGTATATTTTGTTGATTTGGGGTGGAGAGTTCTGTAGATGTCTATTAGGTCTGCTTGGTCTACAGCTAAGTTCAAGTCCTGAATATCCTTGTTAATTTTCTGTCTCATTGATCTCATATTGACAATGGGGTGTTAAAGTCTCCTACTATTATTGTGTGGGAGTCTAAGCCTCTTTATAGATATCTAAGAACTTGCCTTATGAATCTGGGTTCTCCTTTATTTGGTATATATATATATATATATATATATATATATATATATATATATTTAGGATAGTTAGCTCTACTTGTTGCGTTGATCCCTTTACCATTATATAATGCCCTTCTTTGTCCTTTTTGCATCTTTGTTGGCTTAAAGTCCATTGTATCAGAGACTAGGATTGCAACCCCTGCTTTTTTTCTGCTTTCCATTTGCTTGGTAAATCTTTCTTTATGCCTTTATTTTGAGCCTATGTGTGTCTCTGCATGTGAGATGGGTCTCCTGAATACAGCACACTGATGGGTCTTGACTCATTATCCAATTTGCCAGTCTGTGTCTTTTAATTGGGGTATTTAGCCCATTTACATTTAAGGTTAATACTGTTATATGTGAATTTGATCCTGTCATTATGATGCTAGCTGATTATTTTGCCCATTAGTTGATGCAGTTTCTTCATAGTGTCGATGGTCTTTACGTTTTGGTATGTTTTTGCAGTGGCTGGTACTGTTTTTTCCTTTCCATATTTAGTGCTTCCTTCAGGAGCTCTTGTAAGGCAGGCCTGGTGGTGACAAAATCCCTCAGCATTTGCTTGTCTGTAAAGGATTTTATTTCTCCTTCACTTATGAAGTTTAGTTTGGCTAGATATGAAATTCTGGGTTGAAAATTCTTCTCTTTTTTAAATTATACTTTAAGTTCTAGGGTACCTGTGCACAATGTGCAGGTTTGTTACATATGTATACATGTGCCATTATTGGTGTGCTGCACCCATTAACTCGTCATTTACATTAGGTGTATCTCCTAATGCTATCCCTCCCCACTTCCCCCACCCTATGACAGGCCCTGGTGTGTGATGTTCCCCTTCCTGTGTCCAAGTGTTCTCATTGTTCAATTCCCACCTATGAGTGAGAACATGTGGTGTTTGGTTTTTTATCCTTGCCATAGTTTGCTGAGAATGATGGTTTCCAGCTTCATCTATGTCCCTACAAAGGACATGAACTCATCCTTTTTTGTGGCTGCTTAGTATTCCATGGTGTATATGTGCCACATTTTCTTAATCCAGTCTATCATTGATGGATATACTCTATATAAAATTATTTTAAATTTGTTAAAATTTGTTTTCTGATTAGATAAGATGTATCTTCATGAATATTCTATGAACACTTGAAAATTATGTGTATTTTTCTCCTGTTGAACAGAGTCTTCCAAATAAGTCAATTAGGTCCTGTTGGTTGGTAATGTTCGGTTCTCCTAAATTTTTGCTGATATCCTGTGTAATAGTTTTTATTAATGATTGGTAACAAAATGGCATTCAGTAGCTTTAAAAATAAGGTTATAATTCTGACTTTCCTCACAGAGGTATGATAAATCATCAATGAACATTGTTTTTAAATCCTACAATTTAAAATTTACATAAAACATTTACATTAATCATTAAAACTCACCTGTTAATCATATAACCTTTTTATAGCTCTTTATGTCTTCTGTCAGTTTGAAGAAAGTAAAGGGATATTGGTGGCCTCAAACTTGAAATTTTCTATACAAAAGCATCAATAAATTCATTAAAATATCAAGTGGAAGCAGAAAATATGAATAGAAGAAATAAATGTTTAACTTAGCTTTGGATTAAGCATCATACTACATTATACTGAGGGAAACAGCTTCAAATGCCTCACAGACTCAGGCTTGGTAATCACCACATTCCTTGAAATGGGAAGAGGTAGGAAGTGTTCTCAGTTCCACTTTATGGATAGTGATTGAAGTATGTTACACTTCAAAAATAATTGGTAATTCTCACAACTTGTAATGTCTTTTCTACAAATAATTTTTATAAACTAATGGTAGTTCCAAATATGAGAAAATGAGAAATGTAGAACAGTGTATACAAATGGAACACTGAATTATTCAATATAGCATTTTGACCACTAAATTCTGCCCCACTCTAATATTGCAGTTTGATTCTTTACAGCATTGTGACCTAATTCAAAACCTTAAAAAAACTTTTATCTTTTCTTAAGATGGGAAGCCTCAAGAGTTGCTACATAGACTAAAGCCTGGATTGTTGATTTCCCTGTACTGTATTTTAAGAAAAATATTTTTCCAACTGAAAAGCAAAGCAAAAGAACAACAAAGGCTAAGAAAGGAAACCAAATAAAAAGGCAGTTACCATGGAATCTTCAACATTAGGCTTGAAAAAGCAAGAGGATTTTTAATTCAATCAAAAGAAAAGAAAAAAATTATAGAGAAACCGTTGCTATACACATTACTTTATAAATCTACCATTAGAACTGTAAACACAGGTTTAACAGTGGATTTTGTACTTTTACAGCTGCTCTTTGATAAAGTAAGAGAAAAATTAATCCTTTATAGTCCTTGATTATCTGGTTATAGCTTACTAAAGATATCAAGTAAAGCCATTTTAATGCTTATATTTAAGTTGTCCTTGAAAAAATACATGATTTTTATTTAAAATCAACCTATTCAAAAATACCTTTATAAGACAAATAGTGATATAGTTCATAATTAAAGCAAATATTAGTCTTTCAGCAAATATAAACCACCAACTTTTCCAGGAACTTGGGTATGATTTTTTTTTTCATAGAGATGAAGATGAAAATAAATTTATATTGCTAGCTTGATGAGCTCAAGAGTCTAGGTGAAGATTTACAAGTGAGTAAATCCTTTATGCTATCAATATTCTTGTTTAACATTTCAACTGTATTCATGAGATTAGCCTTTAGATAATGTCTAGGTTGATAATCGAAAGTACACTAATTAATAATGATTGAATTCTGCTTCTTCTGGTGAATGAGTCATGCTTGATATTATTAGAGTTTATTACAGTTTATATTTTGAAAGCTCACCACTCTACAACTATGCAACCTTGAAAGAAAGGCAAGTGTGGGAGGCAAAGAGTGAGAAAGCTGTGGAACCTCATCACTGGGCTGATGATGAGGGCATAGTTTATGTTTAGTTCTGGTTTCAAGTATTTGGGTTGCAGTGTTTTCAGAATGCCATGATCACCAGGGGCCATTGGAAGAATCAATTATAAAGTTTATAGTTTTCAAGACATACTCTGAGCCACAATGGAAAAGAGGGTTTTGTTTATGATATATCTTGTCAGCATTAAAAAGTAAATTATTTTCAAGATAATTTGACTTTAACACAGAGGAAAAAATCCCTTAATTTCTCAGAATCATAATTAATTATTTGTAATTTTTTTCATACAGAGATGTTTGAAGTGGTGCCAAAGAGTAAATCAATTGTCTTCTGTTTTGTTTCTTAGTCACTGAACAGTTTCTTACTGTTTGCTGTCTGCTTTCTGTTTCTCTCTCTCTCTCTCTCTCATTCTTTCCAGCAAAACAAAAGCTCATTATTTCTCATGGGTGACAGGATGAGAAGGAGGAAGGAATAAAATGGATTGGAGTCCTACCATGTGCTAGTTACTGTAAAATTTGATTGATTCTATTAAGTAAGTACATGTACTCCCTTTTAACAGATAAGGAGACCCAGACTCAGATAGGTTTGTCAAGAGGGATGCAAATGAAATTTACTTCCCTTCCTTCTGTTCTCAAGTTTTGAGTGTGACCGCATACAAAGTAGATCATCTCAGTTAGAAGCCAATTCTACCAAGATGTTACTGATTTAGCTAGGGAAAAGTTCTGAAGCCCCATTTTCTGTGAAAAAATGATGTTTAAAACACAATATTATGTTGTTTTCTGCAATGTAGATGCTAAAAGGTGTGAAGAGTTCTTGTTTTCCCTAAAGGATCACAAAGTCAAAGTCTATATGATGTTGACTTTGCAGGTACTGCTGTGGTTTCCCCAAGCAACAGAACCTGCAAATGAAGTGTGATGACTTTGTGAGGGAGAAGAATGTCATCCTTCCATGTTTTCCCATTCATACCAGGCTCTAAATTTATGAGCAAATTATGTTCTGTGAGTTCTTTCACAAATCAATTTCTTGGTAGTTGGAATTCTTTTCTTCACTTAAACAGTGTGAGAAATGTTGATTTGGCTCTCTATGTAAGTCAGCATCTTAGGTAAGCCAGGAAGTAGCAGGACCACAGAACTAACAGTGTTTTTTGGAAGATAAGCACTACTTTGAACACAATTTCTAGTGGATAGTACATTTTTTTTTAGTTTGAAGACAAACAGAAGATATTGATATCACTAGTCAATCTTCATATTTCATTCATTTTCTGAATCAATTCTTTTCAACCTCGTTTCTAAATATATCTCATGTGGCTTCAGTTTCCACTGAAGGCACGAGACATACCTGCCTTCCACCTTAATGCACCTTGACTGGGCTGTTCAGATGGATGCACTGTTCTAGGTTGAGATTTTGGAAGGTGATGATGTTGGTATTAACACAAGAAGCTAACAAAATCCTATGGCTAATTATAATTAAAACAAAACTTTATTTCCTTTGCACAGGATCTCAGCAAACAAAGATAGGGCAGTGGAGCAATAGTAGATGTTAAAACTATTTGCTTTTTTTTTTTTTACGTCAGATGGTAAAATATAGTATTATTTAGGAAATGCTCAATTTATATGTGTAGCAATCAACATTTCACACCTCTCATTGCATATTGCATAAAAAGTGAGCTTGGTAGAAAACATGTCATAATGTTTAAATGTTATTTTTATGAATGGCCTAAAACTTTGTTTCTCAAGGTACATTGTAGGGCATTTGGCAAAGAAGCCTGGAGACATTTTTAATTTCCATGGCACTGGGAGGGGTTGCTAATGGCATCTAGTGGATAGAGGCCAAGATGCTATTAAACATTGTTCAATGCTCAGGATAACCCCCTACAACAAAGCATTATCCCATTTAAAATGTCAATAGTTCTAGGGTTGAGAAACCCTGGCCTATGAAAAGCAATGTGCTAAAATTGTACTCTAGGGGCTCAGAACAAATTATTTAGTTATACGGCTAATGTAAGTGGTATGCATTTTTACTGAAGTATCAGAGTTGAATTTGTAAGATCGTGTCTCTTTAGGTACTTTTTTTGTCAAATTTTAGTACAACGGTGACTTAGTCAGCCCCCACTGCCATAACAAAATACCTTAGATCAGGTGACTTAATCAACAAAAAATTATTTCTCGCAGTTATGGAAGCTGGAATTCTAAGAACAAGGTGTCAACTCGGTTGGATTCTGGTGAGAGTTGTGAGGGATCTCTTTCCAGTTTGAAGATAGCCTCCTTCTCACTGTGCCTTCATATGGGGTGGGAGTGAGAGGGCAGAGAGAAAGGGAAAAGAGGAGAAAGCTCTCAGATGTCTCTTCTTATAAAGACACCAAGCCCATCATGAAGACCCTCACACTCATGACTTCAAATAAATCTAATTATTCCCCAAAGGCCCCATCTTTAAATACTATCAAATTGGAGGTTAGGGCTTAAACATCTGAATTAAGGGGGACACAATTCAGTCTATAGCACATGGTTATTTCCAAAAAAACCATATATAGGAAAGATACTGTTAGCAGAATCTAGCAATGCTCTCAAGAATGGGAATGGATTGTCAGATGTAAAAGAAATCTTAAATGTTTACAATATGTTTTATCTTCAGTAAATATTTGCAAAGTTCATTACCTCTGAATGTAAAATCTCATAAGACATTATATCTAAAGTCTCGGGAGATAAATTCCTCAGAGATATATTTTTACACCTTCTGAAATGAAGAAGTAGTATTGTAGTCAAAATGATTTGTGTTTCTAAAATTTGCTGCTTCTTTAGTTAAGAAGTGACTGGTTACTTCTTCACCAGTGACTGGTTGAGAAGGAGCCTGTATTCTGCATGGGCATAACTAGGAGCCTAATTACTTCATCCAGACTTATGCAACATTAAAAAAAAGAATTAGATGTTAATACAGTATAAAGTCAAAATATTTTGATCAGTATTTGTATGCCATGGATGGCTTGGAAATTCAGTTCAAATTTTAAGTTTTTACCCTTGATTTTTGTCTGTGTTTACCTAGTTTCTTTATTTCTCGGGCTTAATCATTTTTTAGAGAAGTAGATGAGTGGTTGCAGAGGGCAGAAGGATTAGGGAGAAGTGGTGAGTGCTAATGGCTACAGCGTTGCTTTTGGAGGGTGATAATATAAAATTGTGGTGATTGTTACATAACTTCATTACTAAAATTCAAAACTAAAAACCACTGAATTGTACATTTCAAGTAGATGAATTATATAGTATTTGAATTATACCTCAATATAGCTGTTGTATTTTTTTAAAATTGTGATTAAATGGAGCACTGCTAGCTGGGTAGCATTGACTAGTGAATTTGGCCCAGGCCAGGCAGCTCAAGGACATGCTAATTGTATTAGCTCTCTAAGTAAGGTGTCCTCATGTTTCCAAGAGACAGTACCTCCACCATCATTCACTTAACCTCTAATAATGTCAAATTGAGTGGCTCAGTTTCTCTTATTGTTTAAGAGAAACATATTATTCCTGACCTCGTAGCTTCTTTGCAGACAAGCCTCGTATGTCCTTCTGCTGCTTTAGATATCATTAAGTTCCTTAGACAATATCCATTATGATATTATTCTGTAAAACAATACATGGCACTTTTGTATTAAACTTGGGTTTAAATGTGCTTTACCTTGGGAGAAGTTTCATGAAGCTTATGTTTAAATTTAACTCCAGGTTCCTTAATGTGCCAGGTTAAGATGCTTTTGGGGATAAATACTTTGCAATGACTTTTAACTTAGAATTACCTTGATTCATTGTGTTTGTTTCTCTTCTAAAGAAATTTGTTTTGACTGAACAGGATGCCATTGAGCAAAGCTATTTTGCCTCTGATATAACTAAAATTTTGGAGGCATTGTTATAATAAAAAATTGTAAAAAAATGTTAGACACACAGTTCCTCTCTGTACACATTTTTATTGAGAACAGTTTCAAACATAAAGTGTGCTGATCACTTTTCTGCTTGCTCTCCATCTATTTCCCCACTTCCCTTGGTCTGGCCTTATGTCAGGGGGAGGTCTGGGAAGCCTGCATTTCCCAAACTCCTTACTCACTGCCTTTGGGCCAGATTGGGCCAACTGGAAGGAGATTGCATATCATAAAGAAGAATCTTTTTCAGGAGAGTCTCTGGCAGTGGCTGTATCTCCTTAGTAGTCCCAGGTCCTGTTCAGACTGCTGATCCTGCTCAGTGGTCCCGCCACTTGATATTACCACATTTTCCCTTTGCTCCTCAAGTTGTTGGGTAAGAGGGGCTTCCTGTTACTGATCATCTCAGAATTGCTGTACGATCCCCTATTCAGGTTTTTATGGTGTCTAACATTTTTGTAATAAGTTCCTGTGTTAAAATTCCTCTTTCAACTATTAAGTAGACTCACTCTATCTAACTGGACTTTGTCAGGTAAATGCAGAAAAGTTGAAAGCACACGTGTGTCTTTGACACCTTAATTTAATCATTGTTATTGTTTTGTCGTATTTGCTTTATAATGTAGGTACATGTATGTGCATTTGTTTTTGTGGTGAATCATTTGAAAATGCAGAGAAGATGACACTGTACCTCTAAATCCTCTGGCATGAACCTCTTAAAGACAAAAACATTATCCTACTTAACCATGGTAATATTGCCTTACCTTAGAAAGCTAACAGACATTTTCTAATATCTAATAGTTGATCAGTATTCTAGCTTTTATAATTAACATTTTATTTTAAAAGTGTATATCATTATAGCTAAAGACTTCATTTTGAAAGTTATACATTTTTTTCAACAATGATGATTACTTTATATTCAGAACACAATGAGACTGGAAATGAGCAGCTGACTTCTCATGGCTACAAAGACTGTTGGCCTTATTGTGACTCCTCATTCGTATTAATAGATTTCAGTAATTTTGTGAGAAATATGCTATAGTAATTTAATCCTGTATAACCATGTGTAAGCACTATCTAAAACCAAACTATGTTTTTCAAAACACATGAACAAAAATATTTCATGCATCATTTTTCAATTAACTTATTTGAATACTTTTACTGATTTGTAAATTTGGTAATCATCTCATCATTAGGGTATACTTTTACCATTTGAGGCCTTCAGTTAAACTGGGTAAAATTTCTCATAACTTCCACAATTTTCAAGTCATAACTAAATGACATGAATTGTAAAATGTTATAGCCTTCGTGGTTATTTTGACATATGTTTCTATCTTGAACCATTCTGTTTTTAAAGATGATTCCTTGATAACAGTGATATCTCTTGGTAATGTTGCTGAATTATTAAATGGTTCATGGAGCCATAGCTCTTAAATAGCAATAAGGAAGAGATTTGGCGTATCTAATCCTAATCCACTGCTTCCTATGTTAGATGGGTGTAATACTGTCTACAATGCCTACTCCTACTACTTTAAGGTAAAAGTACTGCAGGTAGCCTTTGTTCCCACAACTTGCTCATTCCTTGAAGGATAACACTGAGTTGCTTGCATTCTATTCTCAGACTTATATTTCTTTTAAAAGCTTTTAGAATAGACTACAAATTTAGTAGCATAAAAGCAACACTTTTTTTTTTTTTTTAACTGTGTCCCTTTGGGAAAAAAAGGAACTTCTTCCCAGACCTAGACTGTGTTTTTCAAAGTTATGTCTTAGAATGGTTATTATGAGCTGATGCAATTCTGCTATAGTGACTGTGTATGCGTGTATGTGTGTGTGTGCGTGCGCGCGTGTGTGTGAGAGAGAGAGAGAGAGAGAGCGCGCTCTGAAGTTTTTGGGGCAAGTGATACTCCAGAGAGGTTGCCCTAGAGACATGGCTAGCCTGTGTAGCCTTTTTATCTGGGAGGTCAGAAAATATTTTTTTTGTCATAAAATTTTTGGAATTCTCTACAATTAAGGCCAATAAATCAGGTGAAGGGACTTGATATTTTGGCTGAAAAAGCTGAGATCATCAGTCAGAAGGGAGCATCTTTTTGGGGCAAGTGGTGGCTGCCGTTAAATCTACGCAGGACTTAAAAAATATGAATGTTCTCTGGGGCCGTAATGGGTAGAATTATGAACAATGGGTAGAAACTACAGGGGAACATATTTTATTCAATGTAAATAAAAATTTCATAATACTTTGAATTGTATGTTTTAAAAATATTTCTATTTTGTGACATAACTCTCATTTAGTAAAGCCTACAAATCTTAATTATATGGCTCCAAAAATTCTTACCTATATGTTCACCTATGAAACCACCATCCAGATAAGATACAGAGCATTTTCCACACTCCTGAAGTTTCCCTTGAGTCCCTCTCTAATCAGTACTCTCCACCCAAAGGTAGCCACTATTCTGACTTCTACCACCATACATTAACCATGCCTTTTCTTCAACTTCACATAAATGGAATCATGCAATATGTAACTATCTCATTCTTTAAACATGTTTGTGGATATGTAGTATGTGTATATATTTATGTTTTGAGATGTTTTGGTACAAGCAGGCAATGTGAACTAAGCACATCATGGAGAATGGGGTATCCATCCCCTCATGCATTTATTCTTTGAGTTACAATCACATTAGTCTACTTTAAAATGTACAATTAAGTTATTATTGACTATAGTCATTCTATTGTGCTATCGAATAGTAGGTCTTATTCATTCTTTGTAACTATTTCTTTGTACCCATTAACCATCCCCACCTCTCTGCCAGGCCCTCACTACCTTTCCCATCCTCTAGTAACCATCCTTCTACTCTCTGTGTCAATGAGTTCAATTGTTTTGATTTTTAGATCTCACAAATAAGTGAGACCATGTGATGTTTGTCTTTCTGTGCCTGGCTTATTGCACTTAATAATGATCTCTTGTTTCATCAATGTTGTTGCAAATGACAGGATCTCATTCTTTTTTTATGGTTGAATAGTACTCCATTGTGTGTAAGTACCACATTTTCTGTATTCATTCATCTGTTGTTAGACACTTAGGTTGCTTCTAAATCTTGGCTGTTGTGAATAGTGCTGCAATAAATGTGTATACTGATTTCCTTTCTTTGGGGTGTATAACCAAGAGTGGGATTGCTGGATCATATGGTGGGTCAATTTTTAGTTTTTTGTGGAACTTCTAAACTATTCTTTATAGTGGTTGTACTATTAATAATTTACGTTCCTACCGACAGTGCATGGGGGTTCCCTTTTCTCCACATCCTTGCCAGCATTTGTTATTGCCTATCTTTTGGATATAAGCCATATTAACTGAGGTGAGATGATATTTCATTGTAGTTTTGATTTGCATTTCTGTAATGGTCAATGATGTTGAGCAATGTCTCATATGCCTGTTTGCCATTTGTATGTCTTCTTTTCAGAAATGTCTATTCAAATGTTTTGCCTAGTTTTTGATCGGATTTTTAGATTCTTTTCCTATAGAATTGCTTGAGCTCCTTATATATTCTGGTTAATCCCTATTAATAGTTTGCAAATATCTTTTCTCATGCTGTGGGTTGTCTCATTCTTCATTAATTGTACTCTCTGCTGTGCAGAAGCTTTTTAACCTGATGTGATCCCATTTGTCCATTTTTGTTTTGATTGCCTGTGTTTGTTGGGTATTACTCAATAAATCTTTGCCCAAACCACTGTCCTGGAGATTTTCCCCAACGATTTCTTGCAGTAGTTTCATAGTTTAGGTTTTAGATTTAAGTCTTTCATCCATTTTGATTTGATTTTTGTATATAATGAGAGATGGGGGGCTAGTTTCATTCTTCCTCATGGGATATCCAGTTTTCCTACCACCATTTATTAAAGAGACTGTCTTTTCCCCAGTGTATGGTCTTGGCATCTTTGTCAAAAATGAGTTCACTGTGGGTGGTGCATTTGTTTCTAGGTTCTCTATTCTGTTCCATTTGTCTATGTGTCTATTTTTATGTCAGTACCATGCTGTTTTGATTACTATAGCTCTGAAGTATAATTTGAAGTCAGGTAATATGATTTCTCCAGTTTTGTTCTTTTTGCTTAGGATAGCTTTGGTTATTCTGGGTGTTTTGTGGTTCCATATACATTTTAGGATTGTTTTTTCTACTTCTGTGAAGAATGTTCTTGGTATTTTGAAAGGGATTTCATTGAATCTGTAGATTGCTTTGGGTAGTATGCACATTTTAACAATATTTATTCTTACAATTCATGAACATGGAATATTTTTCCATTTTTTGTATCCTTCTCAATTGTCTTTCATCAGTGTTTTACAGTTTCCATTGTAGACATCTTTCACTTCTTTAGTCAAGTCAATTCCTAGATATTTAATTTTATTTGTGGCTATTGTAAATGGGATTACCTTTTCCATTTCTTTTTCAAATTGTTCACTGTTAGCATATAGAAATGCTACTGATTTTTGTATATTGATTTTGTATCCTGCAACTTCCCTTAATTTGTTTATCAGTTCTAATTGTTGTCTCGTGGTGTCTTAAGGTTTTTCCAAATATAAGATTATATCATTGCAAACAAGAATAATTTGACTTCTTCTTTTCCAGTTTTTGCTCTTTATATCTTTCTCTTGTCTGATTGCTCTGGTAAGGACTTCCAGTACTATGTTGAATAACCCTGCTGACAGTAGGCATCCTTGTTATGTTCTAGATCTTAGGGGAAAAGCTTTCAGGTTTTCCTTATTCAGTATGATACTAGCTGTGGGTCTGTCCTGTATGGCTTTTACTAGGTTGACGTATGTTCCTTCTACCTCCAGCTTTTTCTTTTTTTTTGTTTTTTTGAGACAGAGTCTCACTCTGTAGCCCAGGCTGGAGTGCAGTGGCATGATCTCGGCTCACTGCAACCTCCGCCTCCCGGGCTCAAGCAATTCTACTGCCTCAGCCTCCTGCGTAGCTGGGACTATAGGCACGTGCCACCATGCCCAGCTAATTTTTTGCATTTTTAGTAGAGATGGGCTTTCACCATGATAGCCAGGATGATCTCGATCTCTTAAACTCGTGATCCACTCACCTCGGCCTCCAAAAGTGCTGGGATTACAGGCGTGAGCCACCATGCCTGGCCAAGTTTTTTATCATAAAGGGATGCTGAGTTTTATCAAATGCTTTTTCAGCATCAACTGAAATAATCATATGGTTTTTGTCCTTCATTCTGTTTATATGATGTATCACACTGATTGATTTGCATATGTTGTAACATCTTGCATCCCAGGGATAAATTCTACTTGTTCACGATGAATTATCTTTCTAATTATTATTGAATTCAGTTTGATAGTCTTTTGTTGAGAATTTTTGCATCAATATCCATGAGAGATACTGGCCTGTAGTTTTCTTTTTTTGATGTGTCTTTGTCTGGTTTTGGTATCAGGGTAATGCTGGCCTCATAGAATGAGTTTGGAAGTATTATTTCCCCCTCTATTTTTCAGAATAGTTTGAGTAGGATTGGTATGAGTTCTTTACATGTTTGGCAGAATTCAGCAGTGAAGCCATCAGGTCCTGGACTTTTCTTTACTGGGAGACTTTTTATTATAGCTTTGATCTTGTAACTTGTTATTGGTCTGTTTAAGTTTTGGATTTCTTCTTGGTTCTATCTTGGTCAGTTATATGTATCTCAGAATTTGTCTATTTCTTCTAGATTTTCCAATTTATTGGCATATAGTTGCACATAGTAGCCACTGATTTTCTGTTACATTTCTTCAGTATCAGTTGTAATGTCTCCTTTTTCATTTCTGATTTTATTTATTTGAATTTTCTCTCTATTTTGCTTAGTCTGGCTAAAGATTTGTCGATTTTGTTTAACTTTTTAGAAAACCAACTTTTTGTTTCATTGATTTTTTGTATTTTTTCATTTCATTTTTAAAATTTCTCCTCTGCTCTTTATTATTTCTTTTCTTCTACTAATTTTGGGTTTAGTTTGCTCTTGCTTTTCTAGTTCTTTAAGATGCATCATTAGATTGTTCATTTGAAGTTTTTCTTTCTTTTTTTTTTTTTGGTGTAGGCACTTATAGCTGTAAACTTCACTCTTAGTACCGCTTTTTCTGTATCCCATAGGTTTTGGTATGTTATGTTTCCATTATCATTTGTTTCAAGAAAATTTTCAATTTTCTTCTTAATTTCTTTATTGACTCACTGGTCATTCAGGAGCATATTGTTTAATTTCCATGTATTTGTGTGTATTCCATGTATTGTATTTGAAGTTTCCAAAACCTTTCATGTTACTGATTTCCAGTTTTATTCTATTGTGATCGGAGAAGATGCTTGATATTATTTCAGTTTAATTGAATGTTTTAAGACTTGTTTTGTGACCTAACATGTGGTCTATCCTTGAGAGTGATCCATGTGCGGAGGAAAAGAAAGGGTATTCTGCAGCTGTTGGATGTAATGTTCTATAAATATCTATTAGATTGCTTTGGTCTGTAGTGTAGATTAAGTCTGATATTTCTTTGTTGATTTTCCATCTGGATGATCTGTCCAATACTGAAAGTGGAATGTTGAAGTCTCTAGCTATTAGTGTATTGGGGCCTATCTCTTTCTTTAGATCTAATATTTCCCTTATATATCTGGGTTCTCCAGTTTTTGGTTCATATATATTCAAAATTGTTATATCCTGTTGCTGAATTTACCCTTTATCATTATATCTGCTACTGATTTTTTATGTTGATTTTGTATCCTGAAAGTTTCCTGAATTTGTTTATCAGTTCTAATAGTTGTCTTGTGGAGTCTTTAGGTTTTTCCTAAATGATCTTATGTTTGGAAAAACCTAAAACAATTATACCATGACCTTCTTTGTCTCTTCTTATAGTTTCAGTATTGAAATCTATTTTGTCTGATATAAGTATAATAACTACTGCTCTTCTTTGGTTTCTATTGGTATGGAATATCTTTTTCTATCCCTTTATTTTCAGTCTATGTGTGTCTTTATAGGTGAAGTGTGTTTCTTGCAGGCAACAGATTAATGGGTCTTGTTTTTTCATCCTTTCTGCCAGTCTATGTCTTTTGATTGAAGAATTAGTCCATTTACATTCAATGTTATTATTGATAAGTAAGGACGTACTCCTGCCATTTTGTTGTTTTCTGGTTGTTTTGTAGTCTTTTTTTCCTTCTTTCTTTCCTTCTTGTCTTCCTCTAATGAAGGTGATTTTTCTTTAGTAATATGACTTAGTTTCTTGTTTTTTATTTTTTGTGTATTCATTGTATGTTTTTTTTTGGTTTGAGGTTACCATGAGGCTTGCAAACACTATCTTTAAACCCACTGTTTTAACCTGATAACAACTTAACACTATTTGCATAAACAAACAAACAAGCAAAAAGAAAACTAATAAAAAGTCTACATTTTAACTTTATCCGTCTACTTTTTAACTTTTTTGTTTTTCTTTTTATATCTTATTGTACTGACTATGTCTTGAAAAGTTGTAGTTGTTATTTTTGATTGGTTTATTGTTCAGTCTTTCTACTTATGATGAGAATAGTGTGCATATCACAGTTACAGGGTTATAATAGTCTGTGTTTTTCTGTGGGCTTACAATTACCAGTGAGTTTTGTACCTTGATGATCATTTATTCCTCATTAATGTCGTTTTCTTTCTGGCTGAAGCACTCCCTTTAGCATTTCTTGTAGGACAGGTCTAGTATTGATGAAATACCTTAGCTTTTGTTTATCTGGGAGTCTTTATTTCTCCTTCATATTTGACAGATACTTTCACCCTATATACTATTCTAGGGTAAAGGTTTTTGTTTCTGTTAGCACTTTAAATATGTCATGTCACTCTGTCTTGACCTGTAATGTTTCCACTGAAAAGTCTGCTGCCAGACATATTGGAGCTCCATTGCATTAATACGTTATTTGTTTCTTTTCTCTTGCTACTTTTAGGATCCTTTCTTTATCTGTGACGTTTGGAAATTTAATTACTAAATGCCTTGAGGTAGTCTTCTCTGGGTTAAATCTACTTGGTGTTCTAGAACCTTCTTGTAGTTGGATATTGATATCTTTCTCTAGGTTTGGGAAGTGCTCTGTTATTATCCCTTCGAATAAACTTTCTACCTCAGCGTCTTTCTCTGCTGCCTCTTTAAGGCCAATATCTCTTAGATTTGCTATTTTGAGTCTATTTGTCTACATCCTGTAGGTACATTTCACTGTTTTTTATTCTTTTTTCTTTTGTCTCCTCTGATTTTGTATTGTCAAACAGCCTGTCTTCAAGCTCACTAACTCTTTCTTCAATTCTGCTATTTCTTCAATTCTGCTATTAAAGGACTCTGATATTTTCTTCAGTATGACAACTGCATTTTTCAGTTCCTCAATTTCTTTTTGATTCTTTTTAATTATTTCTATCTCTTCGTTTAATTTATCTGGTATATTTCTGAATTTCTTCTCTGCACTATTTTGAGTTTCCTCAGCACAGCTGTTTTGAATTCTCTGTCTGATATGGTTTGGCTCTGTGTCCCCACTCAAATCTCATTTTGAATTGTAATTCCCAATGTTGGAGGAGGGACCCGGTGGGAGGTAATTCAATCATGGGGGTGGATCTCCCCCATGCTGTTCTTGTGATAGTGAGTGAGTTCTCATGTGATCTGATGGTTTAAAAGTGTGTGGCACTTCCCCCTTCTTTCTCCTGCCACCATTAGAAGAAGGTTCAGGACTGTTTTTCTATCTCTTCAGTACCTTTTTCAATGGTATGAAGTTAAAAGCAGGTACTATGAGTGCTTACCTGATTTTTGGTCCTTATAACGGTGCTTCTTCTGTGTAGATAGTTGTTAACTTGGTGTCCTTGCAGATGGGAAAATCAGTAAAACCTTCTATTTCACCATCTTGCTCCACCATCTCTCATGCTTCTTTTGCTCAACATTATTTCAGGGAGATTTAGCCTTGCTGTTGCATAGTTTGTTCATCTTCATTGTTATGTAGCATTTTATTCATTCTTTTATATGTTTTTCAGTGAACATTAGCTATAAATTTTATATCCGTTAGGTAAGCAAAAAATGTTCATTGAACCCATACTGGGGACTAGATCTTGTCTTACGTTCTGGGGTTTTAGCAGTGAATAAGACATCTTACTCATATCCTTTCTCAGTCATCAGCGATGCTATCTCCACGCAGGCTCACTCCTGGTCAGTTCATGAAGTTTAGTTTGCCAGGCTTCATTCATGAGGCAGTTCTGGCCTAGGTGAGCCCACTTGTTGGTAAAATCTTGCCTTAGCCTCAGTCCACAGTGTCTTCCATGGTTACATTTCCTCAATCCCTACAGGGTTGGCCCAGATCTTATATCTAATCTGCTGATGTGGTTTATTGTCTTTTGCTGATACCTGTGCTATTTTGAACTTCAGCCATTTGGTTAGATTCTCGAGATTGCCTAGTTCTTTCCTCTCCCACCTTTCAGCCTCTCTAGTATCTTCTCCAGGAGTGACCTCACACAGGGAGTGACCTTCACACCCCTGTACTCTTAACTATGGAATCAGACTTGACCATGCAAGGATGCCTTGATCCAGGATGCTGGACAGCAAATGAAGGCTGCTGCTCCTACTTCAGCTGCTAGATAACCACTGTCTGGATCAGAATTTCTTCTATATTACGGGTAGGCCAAAGTACGTAAAGTATGCCCCATCTTTGGCAATTAGACAAATTAGACAAGCTGACCATGTACTCAGATGGATACGTTGTAGCTGGGTCAGTTTTTTACACTTCCCTCCCAGTTTTCTCCCTTTGCACACTTACCTTACCTATTTAATTCTCAGGGCTCCTGAAAATCAAGTTTCTATGTAGGTTATGACCTGTCCAAAGATGAACTGAGGTGCCTTGAGAAAGGAATTTTTTATTCTATCACGGGAAGTGTTTAGGCACAGATTCAATATCTCCTGGAATGATTGCTATTAAAAAATCCAGTGTGTGTTCTGCTCAAAGGGTATCAAGTTTAGAGCCCTAACTGAATTTCTTAATAGCTTTAAGATTCTTGAAAAATGTCAACTTTCCAGATGTTTTTCATCTATAGCATGTGTGTATTAATAACTCTCATAGCAGTATGTGCTATATAAACTGAGATATGTGGGAACCTGCTATAATATTAGTTATTATTATCCCTTTTCCCTTATTTCCTTTGGTCACATTCTCCCAGGTCGGAATCAAGGAATGTCATGGCTACAGACAGGAGGAGAAGTGGGCTTGACAGCAATACCTTCACAAAGACTTCTCTTTGAAATTTAGAGGTTTAAATTTTTGTTATTTGATTTGTCTCACCCATCAGAAGACATATTTTAGCACTTAAAGGCCCATGATCAGCCAGGCACGGTGGCTCACACCTGTAATCCCAGCACTTTGGGAGGCCGAGGTGGATGGATTATGAGGTCAGGAGATCAAGACCATCCTGGCTAACACAGTCAAACCCCATCTCTACTAAAAAATACAAAAAACTAGCCAGGCATGGTGGCAGGTGCCTATAGTCCCAGCTACTTGGGAGGCTGAGGCAGGAGAATGATGTGAGCCCAGGAGGCGGAGGTTGCATTGAGCCAAGATCGCACCACTGCACTCCAGCCTGGGCGACAGAGTCAGACTCCATCTCAAAAAACAAAACAAAACAAAACAAAAACAAAAACAAAAAGCCCATGATCTATTAGAGAAAGCTCTGATCCTCTGATCCTGGAAGAAGAGGAGAAACAGGCTTACTCACTTAGGAAGCTTTAGTGTTCTTCTCCAATGGTGGAATCCTATTCTGTAGGAGGATGTGAAACCTACAAAGAGGGTCTAGACTGTTATGAATTTGAGATGGTTTCTTTTGGAATATTGAGTTTGACCTTGGCACTTTTGCCTCCATGATTGATACCTTACATTTGTGTACCTGGGAGAACATTATCCCATAGACTCAACTTGGAAAGACAGACGAGATCTAGTCATTGTGTTTATAGAAAAAGTAAAGCAAGATAATGACTAAATCATAAGGCAGGGGGCTGGCAGGGGGCATACATGTCCAGGAGAAGTGGTAGAAAGAATATAAACTGGACAATGGTTAGAATATAAAGATAATTACAGCAGCATTTCATAAATGAAGAATACTAGTTTTACAGCATGTTAATACCATGTTTTAGGAAACTAAGATACCATCAATTATAAGATACACCATAACTTTATGTGCTTTTAAGTTAAAAGTATGTTGGCAATTAAATTATAATGCAATGCTTTAACAATAACAATAGCCCTATGAGACTAAACCCTCATTTCTTGAAACTCTTTGATCCATTTTGAGAGACTGAGCAATTTCTCCAGTCTTCAATTACATTGCTTGATGTGTCATAGGAAATATGTATCTGTTTTTCAGTAACAAAACACAATTCATGTATGTGTTCTTTCCTATGGTCTCATAAAACAATTGGTTGGTGCTTTTTTTTTTTTTTAAAAAAAAAGCAAAAAAAAATAACAATTATGCAATTGCAGTTATTTCTCCAATGACAAATATTTGCTTCAGTAATATTTTATACCCCATTCTATTTTCATGCTTTTCTGCTTACAAAATAAGTTTTTTGTTTAAATACTAAATTATAGTGTACTCTTTTTAAAGATATTTTAAATAGCAATTAAAATTGACATGTGTAGTACCAACAAAACATATTACTCAGCTGCTATGATGAAAAAATGAACAGTGATGATCGTGTTTGTTTATGCACAGGAAATGACAACTACATCATGACTGTTACCAGCTAATAGTGATTTTAAAATGCCATTGGTTGTTAGATACAACCCAATGTTAAAATGTGATAAACATGTATGTCATGTTATCATGTTAAGTTAACACAAATGAGGAAATAGGTAACTATTGTGACGAAATGAGTTCTATAGTCCAAAAAGTTTGGAAAACCACAGTTATGCAAGTTTCTTTTACTATCAGATTTCACAGAGACTTTAACATGTTAATAAGGACCATGATTCTTCCAGGGGAGCAGTGTTTGGCAAAATTAATTGCCCATAAGTATTCTTTTGAATCTCCTCTTTTCTTATCACTGATTTGAAGAAAACACTTTAGAAAACGCTTATGAAGAGGGACTAAAAATAAGAGCTGAAAAAATTTCAAGGAAGGAATTTTCAACAATTATGTTTGAGAGAAGTCAGAAAAAAAGACCTAAAAACAGGCCATTGGGTTTGGTAGGAAGTCATTGTTAAAATGTTGAGGATATTATTAGAGCAAACCAAATGTGGATTAAAGACAGATCACATGGAGCTAAAGGAAATGGTGGAGTAGAGTTAATTGATACAAACCATATTTTTGAGAAAGCTTGGCAATGAGAAATGGAAGACGGTAGCTCTGGTTCCTAGTGTTGAGTAGGCTTTCCCGTAGTGTGGCTCTGCTGGAATGAGATGAGTATTTCTATCCTCTCTGCTGGCTCTCAGAATCTTAGCTCAGATAAGAAACTCAAAAAGCCGTTATCTCAGACCTGTGCTGCTCTCAGCGTCCCTTCTAGTTCTGCTCTGACTCAAAAGCATTGCATATAGCAACTGCATCATGCAGGCTGCTATATAGCCTGCTTCCTTCTTGAAGGTTGTTACTGAACAATATGTTATGGGAGGTAATAACAATAACTGTTGATTGTAGAACTTGAGCCACTAATAATGCTGATCTATTAAAGATAGTTAAGGTGATAGTTCAACAAGACTCTGACTGCATGGAAAACTGATGTCCACCAAGCAGAGTGCTAAAGTGCTGAATTTCTAATTCAGAGTGTGGCGGTGATGCCAATATAGATCCTAGCTCCATTAATCAGAGCTACTAATAGCTCTCATCTATGAATAACAGTTAATGTAAAAACTAGGTTGATAGCCAGAATTTCGGAATGTTGATAAATATTTATGGTTTTGTTGAGGATTAAATATAGATATTATTATAGGTCAGATTAACTTCTGACCTATAATACATGGAGTGCATTAATAATGAGAATTGTTTTTCTTTTCTCCTTTATTTTCAGTGCAGGGCTCACTAATAGTTTATATTTTTTTCTACATTTGATAATAGGTTAGTCTTAATTTTTTAGAGGCATTGGGAATAGCAATTCACAGTGAATAGGATTTTCAGAGGAAATTCTGATTTGTAAAATAAATAAGATATTGTTAGCTAAATCTGTTGGTGCTCAGAAGGCGTAAGGACATAATCTTTAAAAAATAAAGTAAGAGGTAAATTGGGAGGAGGTTGAGGATTAAAGAAGGCAAGTTGGAGGGACTAAAAGCCTTAAATAAATGGAAGTTTCTCTTTGGGAATCCAACCTAGAAAATCAACAAGGAATGAATAAAACACTTTTTGAGAAGCAGTAAAGGCACAGATGAAATTTGACAGCATGAATTTATAATAACCATGTCACTATAGTGACCGGAGAAAAGCCATATTAATTTAAAAATATGACTGTATTTACAACTCTACTCAATATTACATGTCCATAAATTCATGTCAAGTCATCACATAATTTATTCTTTTGTTTTTTTGAGATGGAGTCTCGCCCTGTTGCCCCGGCTGGAGTGCAATGGCACAATCTCGGCTCACTGCAACCTCCGCCTCCTGGGTTCAAGCGATTCTCCTGCCTCAGCCTCCTGAGTAGCTGGGATTACAGGCATGTGCCACCATGCCCAGCTAAGTTTTTGTATCTTTAGTAGAGATGGGGTTTTACTATGTTGGCCAGGCTGGTCTTGAACTCCTGACCTCATGATCCATCCATCTCGGTCTCCCAAAGTGCTGGGATTACAGGCGTGAGCCACCACACCCAGTGCAAACAATTTATTCTTATGCATCTATGTACATCAATGTATAGGCTGAGTTGAAAATGCATAATTCTTGTTCTCTATTTTAGAGAATAACAATCTGAAATAATACTACATTGTCATGGACAGATATATTGGCTATATATGAAACAAATATATGGTAGGTAACATAAAATATGTTTCCCATGGAATGAAGTTAATTGGTGTACCCTATGTAGTAAGGTTACTTTGGGAAAACCTATGAGTTTGAATATTTGGCCTATTGCCTGTTTGGGTGAATGGAGTTAGCTTCTGAGGTTATTTTGATATTGTTGGTTGTGGTACTCTAGCCACTAATAATGCTGATCTGTAAAAGATAGTTAAGGTAAAGACTAAGCCAGAATTTTTTAATATTAATGAATATTAACTATTCTGTTGAAAATTTAAAAATAGATATTATTACATATACATAGTAAGTTAATAATAAAATCCATGCAGGTCTTTAAATGCCTAAAATTATTTCAGTTTTGATAAAATTCTTTTTGAAACAGATTACATATTTCTGTGTCTCTTTTTTTTTTTTTTTTTTTTTTTGAGACGGAGTCTCATTCTGTCGCCCAGGCTTGAGTGCAGTGGTGCAATCTCGGCTCACTGCAACCTCTGCCTCCCAGCTTCACACCGTTCTCCTGCCTCAGCCTCCTGAGTAGCTGGGACTACAGGCACCCGCTACCATGCCCGGCTAATTTTTTATATTTTTAGTAGAGATGGGGTTTCACCATGTTAGCCAGGATGGTCTCGATCTCCTGACCTTGTGATCCACCCGCCTCGGCCTCCCAAAGTGCTGGGATTACAGGCATGAGCCACTGCGCCCGGCTTCTGTGTCTCTTAAAATGAAAAAAATTGAGTGTAATTTAACATTTTCTTGATGATTCTGGGTTAATGTGTAAGCTTCACTGTACCCAACCATTGGGTCTGTGCAGAAATCTACATGGAGGCATGTTTACTCCAACATGAAATGCATTTAATGAGCTCAGTCACCTCTTGGCCAGTCCTGATCCTCTCCTTGCACTTCTAATTTGCCTTGTCTAATCTGTGACTTGCTTGAAAATAAGATTACTACTCTAGTTAGAATTTCAACTAAAATAATAGTAAAGATGCTCTGAGTGAGAATCTGAATTCTTCTCTGTTAAAATACATGCATTTGACAAGATGAGATTTGGGAAAGTCCATTCTGATTGTGTGTATGGCTTTTTTCCCCTCTTATTTTCTGGTTCATTGCCATATAATGGGTAAACAAGTTCTGTATATGGGAGATGCCAATTTACTGATAATTTGCCCCTAAAGTATTTATGCTTGGTTGGTAAACACCCTCTCTAATCCCTGCAAAATGCTTTAATGGTATAGTGAATGAAGAGGACATTATGAGATTTGCAATGAGGAAAATTGTAAGTTTTTAAAAAATTAGAGATGTTCACAGAAGAAGACTGCAATTTAATATTTATCTTAGGCAAAAGTATCATCAATGTTTTTATCTTGTATTTGCATTTTATATATACATCATTTATAACTCAAGTATTCTTATGGTTGGGTTTGAGCTGGCCGGCTAGGCTTTTTGTATATTAATATTGACTGGTTATTGGGTAATAGCCTACACTGCATGCCTCCTGCCATAATATGATGAAAAGTGATTATGAAAAGTGCTTTGGTTTCAAGTCTGGTGAATAAAAGAAATACCATTTCAATTTCTCCACAGGGAGATCTCCGTTGATATTTTAATTTGTGTGTAAAGTAAATGTACAAAAGGAGAAGGAAAACAAGGTGATAAAAACCTAAAGGAGTTTATTAATATTTAACATGAAGGAGAAATACTTACCCATGATTCCTTTTAATATTATGGGGCATCAGGGAATGAATGATCCTATATATAATATTAAAATATACATCCACATATATGTATATAAAATTAAAATATTTTGATAATATTTGATGAGCATAGTATTTTTTATCCAATTATTAAACCTCAAATAATTTACCTTATAAAATAATAATGAATGAAGACAATTAAGTAATTTTTTGGAAAGTCACAACATAATTTATAATATTAAAAAACAGAAATAAATAACAAATAAATAAAACAAACACATCTGTGACATATTTGTCATGGGAAAACATGACAAGAAGAATGCTGAGTTAATGTGAAAATAACTAGACATAAAACAGTATATGTAGCATACCTCAATTTTATAAAAATGACTTAAATAACTAGAAATGAAGCAAATGTCAATAAATATCTCTGGATGGTAAAAATATGAGTAATTTTTATGGTGTTCTTTCATTTCTCAATTTTTAAACATTTTATATGCATTATTATTATTATTGGTGAACTTTTTCTAAATAGATTTCTAAAATTAGAAGAAAATTATTGCGAATAAAGTGTAGCATTAATTTTTCTAACATCTTAGATGTTAGAAGCTACACTTAAGTGTTAAGATGCTATACTTTAAGTGTAACATCTTGAAGTGTAACATCAAAGATGTTTTTTAAAAAAGATTTCATTTGAACTAAGATATGAAAATAAAAAATTTGGTGACAAGGTTAAAATTGGTTTGATTAACGAATACATATACTGAACAAAATTTATACAAAGAGCTGTTAAAAGAATACTACCCTTTTAATGTAGCATATGTGATCCCAATATCTACTTTTCAAGTTCCTTCACTGAAACAAATTTATTTTCAGAGAAGTGAATTTAAACTAAAACTAAGTAAAATAAAGTTTGAAAAAAATTATTGAATTGAGCCATCGTCAAAAGCTCAGCATGCAACTTGTCTTATATCTCCTTAATATATTTGCAGCAAAAATAAGAATGCATTGAAAATCTCAAACAGTGTGCCAAGGAATCAGTTGTTGAATACTCAGTCACAGTCTTGGTGCCACTGTAAGAATGTATCACCTTCTGAAAATAGTCCCCAAGATGTTTACCTTCTGTGATTCTGCTTCACCTGCCCTAGCAACCGAGTCTTTCCTTTTCCTTTCATTGTGGTCGTAAGAGAAGTTCTAATCAGCCACAAAGAATTAGCACTAATTATTGAAAGAATTCTAATTGCTTACATTAGAAATAAATTCTATGTTTTAGGGTCTGGATAATGTATCCTGCAATAAATTAAGTAATAATATATTATGATAATATGGAATATTTTTGGTTTGTCATTTAAATTTTAAAGACTGATTAATTGAATTGGTTAAAGCAACATTGTAGGAAGTCAAAATTATATCAGGCTCCATCTATGGGTCTGAGAACATAAATTGACTTCTTATAGAAAACAGCTCTGTTCCACAGACACAAATTTTCCTTTTAACATCTTGGTCAATCACCTTGCAAAGGTGTTATAGGTAAGAAGTGTCATTGAATAAGCAGAAATTCGTGCTTATGCAAAAAAAACCCAACTATGTATTCATTTCTCCATTATTCTGAGTTGGATACTAAGAAAAACACAATCAGGCACAGCAAAGCTAAAATGCTGCAAATACAAAAAATATTTTATAATACCAGAGTTGGCAGGAAAAGAAAGAAATCCTCAGAGGTTAAAAATGATACATAAATAAATATAAATCCATAGGATTAGCAGACTCTGGAACTGGCACTTGACCCACAAGTCTCTGGTATCCCTGGTAGCCTGGTAAATGGGTTTAAATGGATCATGTGAAAGTGTCAGGTGCTCTAACCCAAGAATCAAGGAAGATATGAGGTCAGACCAGACACCCTCTCAAAAATTTTTGCTCGTTTAAGAGTGATATTTAAGAGAGTGAAGTAGGAAGAAAAATACCCCTTGAAAAGAGAGAGTAAAGAACATGCCTGTTTTAGCCTTGGCTCTGAGGCAAAAAAAAAAGTCTCTCCTGATAATTCTTAACTTCAAATTTGTACTGCTGTAAGTTGGAGCATGAATTTGTATTCTTGTGTGATTAAAAAATGAACCAAAGCAAAATATAATTGTAGAATTTGAGCTAGAAAATGTCTCAGGCTGTTAATGACCTCAGACACCTGGCAGAAACAAACACTGATCTTCTCTGAAGGAACACATTCTACTTTAAACACAGGACCCAAATGTTTTCTACAGATGAAGTTCCAAGAACACACACACACACAAAGACACACACATACTTAAACATACAAAGAAACCAGCATGCATGAAAGTTGTTAGAAATAGCAAGCAATACAATCAGACAATTAAAAATACAGAACAAAAACAAGTTTATACAGATAAGTAAACATATACTAAAAAATACAAAAATTTACCAGAAATATTTGAAAATGACCAAAATAAAATTCTAGAAGTAAAGAAATATTATAATTCAATTTATAAGCTCAATGGATAGGATGTAATAAGAGAGTCAGAAGACTTCTACTTTGTTTATGACATATTACATAATTTGGTGTAATCAATGCATTAAAGAAACTGTAAAAAAAAATAGGCAACTTATTTTTTAAAAAGGCATCTGGCTTGGTGTGGTGCCTTACATCTGTAATCCCAGCGCTCTGTGGGACCTTGGTGGGATGATCACTGAGCCCAGGAATTCAAGACATAGGGAGATCCTGTCTCTACACACAATAAAAAAAAAAGTAGCCAGGTGTGGTGGCATGTGTCTGTAATCCCAACTACTCGGGAAGATGAGGTAGCAGGATCTCTTGGGCCCAGAAGGTTGAGGCTGCAGTGAGCTGTATTCCTGCCACTGTATTCCTTCCTAGGTGACAGAGTGAGACCCTGTATCAAAAAAATAACAAAACAGAAAAGCATGTGTTTGAAGGCATTGAAAGATTAACAGAATAAGATTATTAGTTCAAAAATTTAAAGAAGATAGAAACTCAGAGAAGTGAGATGAGTATCTGGGACTAGTTTTGCTTTGGGCATCTTTAATTACAGAATGAAAATGAACAAATTATAGCTACCCACAATAACATGCCAAATGTCACAATAGTAGTATTGATATAAATGAGCTACACATGAAAGCATGAATACCGTATGATTCAATTTACATAAAGTTCAATAATAGACAAAATTAAACTACAGTGTTTAAGGATGCATATTCAGAAGATTCAAGACAATTAGCACAAATGTCAGGAAAGTGGTCACCTTTAGAGAATAGCATGGAGGTTATGATTGGGAAGAAGTGCATGGTGGAGGGGGTTGTGTTTCCAGGGTGCTAGCAGTATTCTGTTTCTTGTCTTAGATGGGGGTTCATGAAGTAAGCTTTAAAACTGTCTTGTGTTTTATACATTTTTGTATGTATATTGTATTTTATAATCAAAATGGACTAATAAAGAGAATTAGTGTTCTAGACGATAGGTCAGGAAAATACCTGGAAAATATGGACAAGAGATTAAGAAACTCGAAAGAGCGAGAAAGTGCAACAAATATGTAACCCAGTATCCTTCTAACAGGGAATATTGGTTACCAATATTCAAAGGGACGATGAATGAAAATTTTCCAGAATTGTATTAAAATTCTTAGATTCAGGAATCCTGATGAATTCTAAGCTGTGTAAATGTGTAGTCTTGTGGCAGTAAATTTGTGTGACACTAAATATAAAGATAAGATCTTGAGAGCAGCCAGAGGGAAAAGACAAATAATAAAAAATGAATGAGAGTGATATTGATAACTGATTTTCAACAACATCAATGGAAATCAGAAATTAGTGGAATAATGTCATCAAATACTGAGAAAAATAGATGTCAAACTAGAGTTATATATAGTGAAACAATATCTGAGAGCTGAGAGCAACATAAGTATAATTTGAATTCAAAATATAAGATCAAGAGCATTTATTATACACAGAGCTTCAGTTAGGACATTTTAGACAGTGAACTCTTAGAAGAAAAGGAATCCCAAAAGAAAAATCTGATGCACGATGAAATGGTGAGTAAAGAAAATGACAGATTTTTAATAAAAATAGTTTACTTTATAAAACAGTAACAAAAATGTCTATTATGTTGGATTAAAGTCAAAAAAACTAAAATGCTAGATAGTAATTGCATGTCAAATAAGAAAGAGGTGATACACATTAGTGTTCTAAAGTTTTTGTATAATTTACCAGAAATACAAAGAGGTGATTAAACTAAAAGTGTTATATATAAATGTTAGACTATATAGGGTAACATTAAAGGTACAGAAACAGAGCATAAAACATCTAAGTCATTAATAAGAAATAAAGGAAAGAAAAAAATCTCAACCTAAAAGAAGTCAAAAAAAGCAAAAGAAATCCAGAACAAGTAGGTCACATAAAGTGTATACAATAAATTGGGAGAAATGATTCCAAATAGAACAGCAATCTCAATCAATGTAAATAGACTAAATGCTCTAGTTAACAGACGAAGTTTGTCAGACTGAATAAACAGAACAAAACAAAACGTAGCCATACTCTGTTTATAGCAAACACACCAAAAATATAACAACACAGGAAGGTAGAATGTGAAAGGATGGAGAAAAGCTACACTAGGTAAATACTGGCCAAAAGAAAACTGGAAAGCCACATTAATACAAAACAATTTAGATTTTCAAGTTGGGGAAACATTGCTAGAGCTAACAAGGCCTCTTAAATATTGATTAAAATTGGATTCATGAGTAAGATTTTATGAAATTAATATGATATTGAAACATATACAGAAAAGTTAAAAAAACTAGGATGAAATGACAAATTTGTTATCATAAGATATTCACACATCTGTTTCAGAAGTTGTTAGATCCATATTGATGAAAAATTATGATAAATACATGCTTAAGCTAATGGTTATGCTTAGAAAATTGCTGTAACAATGAAACAATACACATGATTTTCAAGCATATGGAGAACTTTTATAAAATTGACCATATACTAGACCGTTAAGCAAATCTCAAAAAATTATTGAAAAGGGACTTCTTACAGATCACCTACACTGACCATAATTCAGTAAAGTTGTAAATCCATTACACATCTCTGAATGTATTTTGAAATTTAGAAATATATTTCTATATAACTTGTGTATTAAAAAATTATAATGAAATTTAGGAAAAAATTTGGATTCTATAAAAATGGAAATTCTACATATTAAAACTCATGAGATGCAGTTAAAGCTATACTTGGTAAGAAATTTGCAGCTTTAAATATTCATATTTTAAAAGACCATTTGAAAATAAACAAGCTAAGCATTCAAATACAAAATACTACAATCTAAATGTAGAGAATATGGATGAAAGGAAATAACTTAAGACAGGAGAAGATATGGATGAAATGAACATAAAGGTATAAAATACAGGACCAATAAAACTAAAGATTGGTTATTTGGATTAAAAAAAGATACATTCCCTTACAAAAGACAACTTGAGTTTAAAAGGAGAGAAAAAATGAGCAATATTATGAATAAAAAAGCAGGTATAATTATAGATGTAGCAGACACTAAAAAGGAAAAGCATATTATGAAAACCTTTATAATACTTTTGAAACAAAGGTGGAATAGATACATTTCTGGATGATACAAATTAAAAAAATTGATTCAAGGCTAAATGGAAAACTTAATAGTCTATAACCATTAACATTTTGAATCAGAGATCAAATGCCTTCCTATAAAGGTAATATCAAGCCCAGATAATTTTACCTTTGAGTTCTCGAAGCAATCAATAATCATGTTATTCCTATCTTACACAAACTAATATTACATACTTAGTATATAACCTTAATATTGGAACCAAAAGTGAATAGTATGAGGAAGAAAAATTAAAAGTTAATTTATTCTTGACTATAGATGGTAAAATTTTAAACAACATATTTATAAAATGAATTCAGACATGATTAAAACATGGACTGTAGGCTTATTTCAGAAATGCAAGTTAGTCAACATTAGAAAATCTATTACTGAATTAAAAAATTAACAGATTAAAGGAAAAATTATAAACATTTCATTAAATACAGTAACAGTATTCATTTAAGTTCAACAACATTTCATGATAAAATTCGTAGAAAACTAAAAATAAAAGGGGGACTTTTCTAACCTGATAATAATATCTACAAAAAATCTAAAATAAATATCATACTAATAAAGAAACATTACAAGCATTCTCTTTGAAAACACGAACAAAGCAAGATCAGTACTACCACACTTTATACCCATTCGACATTGTCCATGAAGTTTCAGTTTGTACAGTAAAACACACAAGAAAAGCTTGTTAAAGCAAACTAAATATGGCCTGAGAAGGACTCCGTACTTCTATATTTGAGTCCTTGTGGATGAACTGTAACCAGCTTAAAAGTCAGACAAAATTGAAATCCTAAATAGTATACACCTGTAACAATGGCTGAGTGCTGGCCAATCCCAGCAGCCATACTCAGAGACTGCTGAATGTTCAAACCGTGTTCAAATAAGGCAAACGTTGAGCTTTTCCTTATTTGAACGTTGAACCAATCCCACTGTTTCTCTACCTTCCTTCTGATTCTTGTATGTCACTTTACCTTTTTTGTCGATAAATTTGTTCTGACCATGGACCCCTGGAGTCTCTGTGAATCTGCTGTGATTCTGGGGACTGCCTGATTCGCGAATCGTACATTGCTCAATTAAACCGCTTTGAACTTAATTCGGCTGAAGTTTTTCTTTTATCAAGAGTAAGGAATGGTAAGGAAGATACATAGTTTTCATACATTCATTCACATATAAAACATTTGTCCACATTGAAAACCCTAAAGAATCCATAGACAAACTATTATATAAGTTTATCCAGTTTGCTAAATTCACCCAGGTTAATTTCATTTTTATATGCCACCAAACCCAAGTTCCAGAAAGGATTTTTATGAAACTTGACAAACTAATGCTAAAATTCACATGGAAGAGGAAAGGACCAGGAATACTGGCACTTCTGAAGATGAAGTGGTTTCCCCTACCCAATATGAAAAATTACTACAAAATGGTAATTTTAACAATTTGATATTGGCACAAGAATCAAATCAGCCAACAGAATAGTGTAGGGAGTACAGAAACAGAGCCATGTATTGATGGATATCTGATAGACTGAAGAGCTTGTATTGAAGGTCACTGGGGAAAGGATAGTCTGATCAATGCATGGTGTTGAAACAAAAGGTTATTTTATGGTTAAAAAAAGGGATCCTTGAATCAAACCATATCAAAATAAATGAATGAGTAAATTTGAGGTGGATCAAGAGTTTACATGTCAAAAGCAAAACTTTAGAATGCATTCCAGAAAAATATATGAGAACTATTTCAATGAGCTGAGGCTATGGAAGAAGAGGAGAGAAGAAGACAAAGAAATGGAAGAGAAAGGAGAGGAGGAAGAGGAAGAAGGGTAAACCTTAAAAAATGTATATAAAACTTCTCCTTATCAAGACAATATAAAGAAAGGGAAATGACACGCCAAAAATTGGGAAAAGATATTTACAATACATGCAACCTACAAATGACTGGTGTTTGGTAATATTATATGAGACTCCTGTGAATCATTAACATCAAAGCAAACAATGTAACAAAAATGGGCAAAATCATGAGCAAGTAATTCACAAAAGAATAAGCCTGAATGGCAACAAACATGTGGAAAGGAGCTGAACTTCATGGTAAGAGTGCAAATTAAAACCTAAATAAGTGCCATTTCACAACTGTCAGACTGTCAACAATTAAAACTCTGATAATATCAGTGTTTGTAAGAATGTGGAGGAACGTGCTAGAAAGGATACTTAGAACATAGTAGGCCCTCCAAAAATGTTTCTGGTTATCTATTACTGTGTAACAATAACTTAGTGTGTAACATCCTAAACTTAGTGATTTAATATTTAATTATACTGATGACCTGTTAGGGACTAGGGCATAGGTTTACAGGTGCTTCTGTTCTAAAGGAAGTCACAAAGGTAGAAAGCATTATATGAACACTAAGAAGAAAATTGTATGTTAGATTTGAGAAATTATTTTAGGACTCAAGGAGGACATGGAATATGAATTGGGCTGAAAGTACCTTAACAGTTGAAAGGCAGAGAAAGTCATGACTATACTGTGCCATAGTTTGTTTTGGTTGGAGGGAAGGTTGATATAAAGTAGTAGTGGGAAAATATCATAAATCTGGGGGCCAATTTCCAATTGGTCATTCCTGTCATGCAAGGATTTCTACACTCAGTGAATATTATCAAGTACCAACTTTGTGTCAGGACCATACAGTGTGCTGGGGATGCAAGAAAGAACTCCACCACTGTCATTGCCTGAAAACAGTTTACAATCTAGTGGGAGTGTGGAGGAGGGAGGTGGCAAATGGGTAACTAAAACACAATGAGGTAAGTGCTAGAGTGCTGTGAGTCAAGGGAGATAGGCACATTCACAGGAAGAGTATCTAATCTAGGGTTGAGATGGAGGTGGTCAGAGAAGGGAGGAGTTGACATGTTAGTAGAGAAAGAAGAATGGGTGCTGGTGAAATGACGGTTGGAGGAAGAACACTCTGACAGAAGGGACAGCATGTGTAGCATTGAAAAGTGCAGGAGACTGTGTCATGTGGGTTCAATTGCAATTAGTTCAGTACAGCCCACTGGACTGTGAAGTCAAGGAAGGAGATGATGTTGGGAAGTTAAACTTCGTTTACAAGTCACCAGGCCTCTGATATAAAAGTGCTGATATAGACTTTATTGTGGTGGCAAGAGGACTCTGTTGAGGCATTTTAAGCATGGTAGTAACTTGATTTTATAAAGAGTCTGTGTTTGAGGAAGAAGATTGTCACTAAAACAAATTTAAGAGGATCTAAATAATCTAAATTGTACATGGTAAAAGAATAAATAGGAGTGCAACTGAAGCAAAAGTGGGAAGCAGAAAGACTAGTTAGGCTACTGCAGTCATTGATGAAGGAAAGGGTGGTGTTCTGGCTAAAGGGATGGAAAGAAGTAAATGGATTCAAGAGGTATTTAGGAAGCAGGAACAATAGAACCTGGCCATGTACTGGATATGGGGAGTGAGGGAAAGAAAGGAGTTAAAGTAACTTGTATTCTTCCATTGTGCAACTCAGTCTATGGTGATGCTGTTGCCTGAAACAGGGAACACAGGGAGAACCGAAGGTGTGGGGTGGTGGACAGTGATGACTAGGAGTCACTAACTGTTGCCATGGGAATGGATGATTTGTCAAGAAGGGTTGTAGAGAAGAGGACTAAGAACCAAATGGTAAGGAACAGGTAGAAGAAGACAAATGTGAAAATCAGGCAGAAAAGGAGGATTGAGGGAGGTAGCATGGAAGCCAGAAAGGTGAGCTGTCATGGAAATGAAGCAAAGAGAGGGTTTCCTGGTACAGGTGACTAAATGATTGTGAGAAATAAAAGGTTAAGTGGAAGGAGTCCCCTGTCCTTTAGCAACAACAGTTCTCTGGTGACCTTGATGACAACACTTTTTTTGTGTGTGTGAAGCTGTAAAATGGAGGGGAGAGTGAATGTAGGCCTTTTCTTAAAAAAGACCCATGGCTACTACTTAAATAAACCAGGGAAGAATTTGGAATAATGTTAGTAATATTATGAGTATTCAGGTGTTATTTTATGGATATAATTGTAGAGGGTTTAAACCATTTAAATTTTAGACGAGAAAAGAGAGCTAGGGATAAGGGATAAAGGGGAGTACGGGGTTACATGTTTGATGAAAGCATTTGACTTTAATAAGCTGGTAGAGACTTGAACCACCTGAAATGCTGATGGGAAGGCCCAATAAATATTAAAAAGTTGACAATATATAGCAGTTGGACTGGATGATTGTCTATGAACAGACAGAAGAGGAAAGAATTTGTATACAGGTGGAGGAATTAGCAGTTAGAAACTGCCTCCATCATGCCAAATTTTTACAAAGACAATATTCATTGTTACAGCTTTTATATTTAGATTGTATAAAATAGTTTCATCTCGATTTCACTATTTTAGTCCTTTGGAACAAAATCTTGGGCCATTTATCCTTGAACTCATTCATTGAAGGAACATTTGGGGCAAAGTCTAGTATGATTACATTACCCAAAGACCAAATTACAAACATGTAATCGAATGAATTTCCTTGGAGTGTATTTCTTTGCTATAGTGGCACTTTCAAAACAAATGGCACTTTGAAAAAAAGTTTCTTACTAATATCTAATACTATTATTTTATGTACCATGAACACATGCTTAAATGGCCACTTCTCAGTTTCTCCAGTAATCATTTCATTTTAATCAGCTAACTGCTGATAGCCCAGATGAACATCTTGCACGCAATTTTATTTAGCACATCTCTTAGAATGACTGAAGTGTCAGAACATCCCAGGTACACTGCTGTAGATGCCAGCTGCACTGGAGGAGTGTTGCCCAAAAACATCTGGAACATTATTCAGTATGAAAGGGAATAAATATGTTTATGGAAGAGATATTCACATCTGTGGTCAGGTTCTTTCAAATATTTCAGATTTCATATAGTTTCCATCTTTTTTTTTCTATAGAACTTTTGATAGAATTATAATTTGTGGGTTAGATTATTTGATCAAAGAAAAAAGGCTAATATTTTTGGAGGCTGGGTTTGAATACTCTACCAAATAAAGCATTATGAAGAATAAGTTCCAAGAACTAATCTATTATCTGAATCTGGGAAATCTGAGATATATTGTTTCCCTTCTGTTTCCCTAAGGATTTGCAGGAAAAAAGAGAGGAAATGTAATTATTGACTTCTTATGAAAGGAGAGGGATGGGCTATCTTTTCAGAACTATTATAATGCTGATTAGCATTTGCTGAACATCCATGCTGAGCTAGGCACATGCTAGCCACGTTGCATATGTTGTTACTTCTATTCCTCGTAGCTAGGAATCCTTGCAAGGTAGATATTCTCTTTCTCATTTTGCTGGTGGGGAAACTACTGACCAGTGATTTATGTTCAATGATTCATCTGTGATTATATCACTAGTAGATTTCAATCAACTTCTATTTGGCTGAAATATCTGTTCTCTTTTCACATATTCTGCTTCTGTCCAAATAAACTGAGGAAGAATTTTGAAATGATGTTAACATAATGTGACTATTCAGATACTCTTTTATTAATCTCAAGAAGGTTTAAAGCTACAGGCATTTTATTTCTTTTATATGTATTTATCTGCACATATGTATTTATAAAGAACACATATAAGGAGAGCAAACAAATGCCTGTTTTTATAACATACTGCTTATGAATTTTTGGATAGGAATAAAATAAAATAATTATTATTGTAACTGAAGACATAAAAGTAATTTGAAAGTTGTGCTTTATTTGTTTTTGCTCGCTTTCATTCATTTTCACTCTTAGAAGATGCTTATCTAGGAGATTGCTAACCAGTGCAGATGTGGAGGGCACAGCTATGATTGTTTTTTTTGAAAGACTGGTCTAGATACGCTTATTAACTATGATACATCCTTATGTATTTTATTAGTGACTACAATTTTCTTAAGATTATTGTGCAAATTTACTTATAGAAATTTTCTTCAGTTTACCTATTTAACCTGAGTACAGAGGGAAGAAGAGGCCCTGTTTAAGGCTTTGTTATTTATATCTGCTTTTAGTTTTAGATGCTGGTGCAGATGCCCCTCTCCTGACCTCTCCTGTATCGTTTCTTTTCATGAATTAGAGACAACCCAGTCTGGTCATCATTCTCTATGAAAATCCTTGTCTTACTTGCTTCAGTAACTTGCTCAAAATGCTCTTTTACATGTCAGATTCCTCATCAGTAAAAATAGGATACTAACACCTGCTGAGGTACGTTCTCATTGGGATTGTATTAGATGTTACATGGAAAGGTAACTTGTTAATGCTTGGCACATATTAGGCATTCGGAAAGTATTTATGGAATGTGAATCAGAAAAGCACATGTGATTAACTTCACTCCATCATGATTATTTTTGTCATCTCTGCACTTCATTTTGTCATCTCTGCACACCTGACTGGTTTTGTTCATTTGACAAACATTTAATGGGATATGTGAGCTATTGGTAGTCTTTTTTTTCCTCACTGAGCCATATATTTTTGTAGGGGAGACAGTAAACAAGATAAATAAATAAAATATGGTGTGTTAGTTGGTAAGTTCTGAAAAGGAAAAAAAGCAGGGAAGGAGAAACAGAAATAATGGGGGTAGGGTTGTGATTCAAATGGGGTGACTAGGGAACTCCCTTGTGCAAAACTATTTGAGAAAGGACATATGAATAAAAGACCAAGTAAAAAGGATATTGATATGGTCTGGCTCTGTGTCCCCACCCAAATCTCATCTTGAATTGTAATCCCCATAATCTCCACATGTTGAGGGAGGGACCTGATGGGAAGTGATTGGATCATGGGGGTAGTTACCTCCATACTGTTCTCATGATAGTGAGTGAGCTCTCACGAGATCTGATGGTTTTACAAGTGTTTGACAGCTCCTCCTTCACACGTTCTTCTCTCACCTGCCACCATGTAACACGTGCCTTGCTTCTCCTTCACCTTCCACCACGATTCTAAGTTTTGTGAGGCCTCCCCAGTCATGTGGAACTGTGAGTCAATTAAACCTCTTTTCTTTGTAAATTATCCAGTCTCAGGCAGTTCTTTATAGCAGCATGAAAACGGACTAATACAGATATATTGAGGTGAGGAGATCCAAGCATAGGGAAGGGCAAGTATAATGGTGCTGGGGCAGTAGGATGCTTAACATGTTCAGGAAACAGCATGGAGTGTGACGTGAAGTGTTTTTAGCTTCCATAGAAAAGTCTGAAAGTTTTACTAGTATCTACTTTTCAAAATCCTCAGGGATCCAGCCTTCTTCCAGTCTCTCTCTCTCTAGGGAATGGTTATTATCCTCAGAGTCTAAGATGGTCCTCCCCACATTCTGTAGTCCAGGCTTAGTGGGAGAGTTGAAAAATAGTCAAGGTGTTCTCAGCACCTGTATTTTAGGGAAGGTTCTCAGAGATTGCCAAAGCAAATGTCTGCTCATATGTTATTGGCCAAAACTTAGTAGTCCCCTTCACTACAAGGGAGGCTGAGAAAGGTAGTCTTTTTCTCTGAGAATACATCTGCATAGTTAAAACTTCAATTACTGTGGAAGAAGGGAAAGAAGATATTGGGGAACAACTGACAGCCCCTGCTATCCTCCATGAACAGACCCACCAACAAGGGGCAAGGTGTTGAACTTCAAATGTTCCCTCTAATGATTTCCTTTGAAGATACTCATGCCTAACAGATAAGATCACTTCCTCAAACAACAGTGAGGAAATGGAACAATGCTTGAAAATGGAAAAACAAGGTGATTTTACAAATGATGCCTACATTCATGGACTCACCTCAATTCTTTTGCTGCTGAGAGAGATACCTCCTGGTGTCTCCTACACAACAATTTTTGCTCTACCATTCTATTTCAGAAATACGAAAAGTATCCACAAAAGTTTCTAAAGTAAGGAATGCTTTGTTTCATTTATATATCAATAAAGGCTTTGTTTAGAACAAGTGAGGAAAAGACATTTTTATGTTCCTACTATGTCTCCTTTTAAAGAACGAAAATGAAGAGCATAGAAACCACATATTATAATTGGTTCAGAATATTCTATAGAATTAATTTTAGATGCCAACTGAGTGCTTTCCTAGAAAGGATGGTTCTTTGACATTCATTTAAAAATATCTGACAAAATAGAAAAGAATATTGTTTCCTTTTTTAATAAGCATGAGTGAAATACAAGAAACTAAGAGTTTCCTTCAAAACCTTTTAAGAAAATAAAATATGCACACACCTCTTGCAGTTGAATTGAAATGGATATCTTTGATTTCTAGTTTCTGACCAGAAGGAGGGCCCAGAGAAGTCCCTAGATAAGCTCAGATTCGAGTAGTTCTGTTTGGAGGTGACGTAGAAGGACCAGCAGTCTCCCAAGAGAGCTGGTATTTTTGGCAGCTGCACATGCTCAGTTTTGTAAACTCAGATGATTTATAGAAGATTCAAATAAGCATCTAAATTTTTGTATTAGATATACTGAACCTGAACTCTGAACTTTCAGATATCCACCCATTCTTGCCTCTCAGTGTCTCCTCACTGTGTGTTCTTCTTTGGAAGAGGAGATTGGCCTTTTTATGACCTACTTGACTTCTCACCCTCTGATTCATGTTCTATTCTCCATCTAATTCCATCTGTCTAATGTACAAAACCCAGTAACTCATGTGTCCAGTGCCTCTCTAGTGTTTAAATATTCTTTTTCATATCCCCAGTTGTCAGTAATTCTCTTTCCATAAAGTCTGTAATTTGAGGGTGAAGTAGAATGGTTTGTTTTTTCTAAAAGCATTCTCAGTTCTTAAGAGTTCTATAATTGAATAGGTCTTGCAACAGAATCAATTCTTGGAAAGGTTTTTTTTTTTATGTCTTGTTTTATTGGTCTTGTTTTGTTGTTCATGTAAAAGACCTAAACCCCAAATTTAGGTTCAATAATGTTAAATTGTCACTGCTTATATTGTAATGGCTCTGCCTTAAAGACCTATAAAACAAAGTGTATTCTTGTACAATGCTTAGTCAGCCACCCTTTTAGTAGTTACCAGAACCTTTTCTTCTTTTCTTTTCCATTAGCACAAACATTTTGTCCTTATCACATTGACAGTGATAAAATTAGCCATTAAGCAAAATTTAGTCTTTTTCACCATAGAAATCTCTTCTTCTCCCCACATCATACCTTTTGGCCTTTTTCCCCCCCATTCTTTTACAGTTCGATTGAAATATTCTTTAAGGACTGTTGAACCACGTGTGGTATCTCCAATAAATATTGTTATTAGAACTTGTGCCTGGTCAAGATGAATTTAATGCACATTATTTAAACATCTAGCATTTAAGCTGATAATGATTTAGAGACAGCTTGTTGATCAACAGTATTTGCCTTTAGAGAGAATTACATTTAAGTTCATTAACTGACATAGCTTTGCATGCATCAATGGTTGGGTGGTGTCAGCATTTATGAAGAGTACTATGCAGTGTTCTCGCAAGCTGCTATTTTTAATACTTGTTGTTAGACTTAGAGATTAAATATCTTTCCCCTATTTTAGTCTCCATAATTTCCTTATTTTAGTAAACCTTATTTTAGTAAACATGTTTTCTTTATCATTACAAAAGCAATCCCCATCCGTTATGGGGATTTTGAAGAATTCAGAAAAGTTTAAAGAGGAAAGTAATAGATCATTGCCACTGAGAAAAAAAAATGGATGGCATCAATAAAATACTGTAATTTTCAGAACAGTTATTCCTTTCTGAGTCATATTTTTGTTTTGTTCTGGAGCTATCATTTATTTTTTATTTAAAAAACACTTTCACTCACAGCTTTTTATTCTACAGAATCAAGTGGACTACTTGGATTCAAATCCTGATTCTGACACTTGCCAATCCTATTAATTTGAGCAAATTTATTTTTTTAATTTAACTAATTATTTTTTATTTTATTTATTTATTTTTTATTTTTTTGAGATGGAGTCCCACTCTGTCACCCAGGCTGGAGTGCTCTGATGCAATCTCGGCTTACTGCAACCTCCGCCTCCCAGGTTCAAGCAATTCTCCTGCCTCAGCCTCCCAAGTAGCTGGGATTACAGGTGTGTGCCACCACACCTGGCTAACTTTTTGTATTTTAGTAGAGACGGTGTTTCAACATGGTGGCCAAGATGGTCTCGATCTCCTGACCTCAGGTGATCCTCCCACCTCGGCCTCCCAAAGTGCTGGGATTACAGGCGTGAGCCACCACGCCCGCAAGCAAATTTCTTAAACTCTTTATGTTTTAATTTTTTTTGGTATAAACCAGAATAAAATATACCTTTTTAAAAATTATTATACTTTAAGTTCTGGGATACAAGTGCAGAACGTGCAGGTTTGTTACACAGGTATACACATGCCATGGTAGTTTGCTGTACCCATCAACCCATCATCTACATTAGATATTTCTCATAATGCTATCCCTCCCCTAGTCTCCTCCAGCCTGGCGACAGGCCCTGGTGTGTGATATTCCCCTCCTTGTGTCCATGTGTTCTCATTATTCAACTTCCACTTATGAGTGAGAACATGCGGTGTTTGGTTTTCTATTTCTCTGTTAGTTTGCTGAGAATGATGGTTTCCAGCTTCAATAGGGTTATTGTGAGAAGTATATAAACTAGTACAGGTTAAGTAATGAGAACACTGCCTGGCATGTGCTAAACACTGTGGTTAGTTTTTGCTATTATCATTATGTAAGGGGAAAAAACAGCTACAGCTGGAGTTTTGTGTTCTGTTAGACAAAAGAATATAACTAATCTTTGTGTCCAACACAAGTGTTATAAAATGGGCTGTCCTATGTTCATCTTTTCCATCTTCCTTCCTATCACAAGTAAAAAAACATATCACTCAGCCTTCGTTACCAACATTAATGAACAATGAGGTATTAGTGGAAGTTGCTGGATGTGATTTCTGTGAAAATTCTTCGTCCCAAGCCATTTTCCTCTCTTCTGCTTCCTGGAGGGTGGCTGTAATGACTAGAGCTGCAGTAGCCTTCTCAGATCGTGAGGCAGTTTTAAAGACGTTGGAGCAGAAAGACCGAAGGACCTGGGCTCATGATGACAATGAAACCCACATACCAGCTTTGGTTGATCAACCATTGTACTTCTTTTATATGAGACAGAAGCCTGGACTTCCATTAACAACACCAGAATGTACTTTATAATTGATACGTTGAATAAATAATCAACACATAAGGTTTTCAGATTATTTTCCAAGGTCTTTCCCACTTTTTGTCTGACAAGAGATAGCATTGCTTATAGGGCTCCATACATTGCCTTCCTATTCTTTCTGAACTTTTCACCTATTAATGTTGTATTCTTCTCATTTTGTCTCAGATTCTAACAGGAATTCATATTGGGGAGAATTGTTCCTGTCTTTTTTTTCCTGATTTTTATTTTATTTTATTATGCTTTAAGTTGTAGGGTACATGTGCACAATGTGCAGGTTTGTTACATAGGTATACATGTGCCATGTTGATTTGCTGCACCCAGCAACTCATCATTTATATTGGGTATTTCTCCTAATGCTATCCCTCCCCCAGCCCCCCACCCACTGACAGGCCCCGGTGTGTGATGTTCCCCACCCTGTGTCCAAGTGATCTCATTGTTCAATTCCTACCTGTGAGTGAGAACATGCAGTGTTTGGTTTTCTGTCCTTGTGATAGTTTGCTGAGAATGGTGGTTTCCAGCTTCATCCATGTCCCTGCAAAGGACATGAACTCATCCTTTTTTAAGCCTGCATAAAAAAGGTGTATATGTGCCACATTTTCTTCATCCAGCCTATCATTGATGAACATTTGGGTTGGTTCCAAGTCTTTGCTGTTGTGAATAGTGCTACAATAAACATACATGTGCATGTGTCTTTATAGTAACATAATTTATAATCCTTTGGTTATATAACCAGTAATGGTATTGCTGGGTCAAATGGTAATTCTAGCTCTAGATCCTTGAGGAATTGCCACACTGTCTTCCACAATGGTTGAACTAATGTACACTCCCACCAACACTGTAAAAGCATTCCTATTTCTCCACATCCTCTCCGGCATCTGTTGTTTCCTGCCTTTTTAATGATTTCCATTCTAACTGGCGTGAGATGGTATCTCACTGTGGTTTAGATTTGCATTTCTCTGATGACCAGTGATGATGAGCATTTTTTCATGTATCTGTTGGCTGCATAGATGTCTTCTTTTGAGAAGTGTCTGTTCAAATCCTATGCCTACTTTTTGATGGGGTTGTTTTTTTCTTGTAAATTTGTTTGAGTTCTTTGTAGATTCTTAGACCTTTGTCAGATGGGTAGATTGCAAAAATTTTCCCCATTCTGTAGGTTGCCTGTTCACTCTGATGGTAGTTTCTTTTGCTATGCAGAAGCTCTTTAGTTTAATTAGATCCCATTTGTCAATTTTGGCTTTTGTTGCCATTGCTTTTGGTGTTTTAGTCATGAAACCTTTGCCCATGCCTATGTCCTGAATGGTATTGCCTAGGTTTTCTTCTAGGGTTTTTATGATTTTAGGTCTAACATTTAAGTCTTTAATCCATCTTGAATTAATTTTTGTATAAGGTGTAAGGAAGGGATCCAGTTTCAACTTTCTACATATGGCTAGCCAGTTTTCCGAGCACCATTTGTTAAATAGGGAATACTTTCCCCATTTCTTGTTTTTGTCAAGTTTGTCAAAGATCAGATGGTTGTAGATGTGTGGTGTTATTTCTGAGGCCTCTGACCTATTCCATTGGTCTATATATCTGTTTTGGTACCAGTGTCATGCTGTTTTGGTTACTGTAGCCTTGTAGTATAGTTTGAAGTCAGGTAGCATGATGCCTCTAGCTTTGTTCTTTTTGCTTAGGACTGTCTTGGCAATACAGGCTCTTTTTTGGTTCCACATGAACTTTAATGTAGTTTTTTCCAATTCTGTGAAGAAAGTCATTAGTAACTTGATTTGTGGGGGCGGATGGCATTGAATCTGTAAATTACTTTGGGCAGTATGGCCATTTTCATGCTATTGATTCTTCCTATCCATGAGTATGGAATATTCTTACATTTGTTTGTGTCCTCTTTTATTTCATTGAGCAGTGGTTTGTAGTTCTCCTTGAAGAGGTCCTTCACGTCCCTTGTAAGTTGGATTCCTAGGTATTTTGTTCTCTTTGTAGCAACTGTGAATGGGAGTTCACTCATGATTTGGCTCTCTGTTTCTCTGTTAATGGTGCATAAGAATGCTTGTGGTTTTTGCACCTTGATTTTGTATCCTCAGACTTTGCTGAAGTTGCTTATCAGTTTAAGGAGATTTTGGGCGGAGATGACGGGGTTTTCTAAATATACAATCATGTCATCTGCAAAGAGGGACATTTTGACTTCCTCATTTCCTAATTGAATACCCATTATTTCTTTCTCTTGCCTGATTGCCCTGGCCAGAACTTCCAACACTATGTTGAATAGGAGTGGTGAGAGAGGGTATCCCTGTCTTGTGCCAGTTTTCAAAGGGAATGCTTCCAGTTTTTGCCATTCAGTATGATATTGGCTGTGGGTTTGTCATAAATAGCTCTTATTATTTTGAGATATGTTCCATCAATACCTAGTTTATTGAGAATTTTTAGCATGAAGGGCTGTTGAATTTTGTCAAAGGTCTTTCCTGCATCTATTGAGATAATCATGTGGTTTTTGTCATTCGTTGTGTTTATGTGATGGTTTACTGATTTGCATATGTTGAACCAGCCTTGCATCCCAGGGATGAAGCCGACTTGATCATGGTGGATAAGCTTTTCATGTGCTCCTGAATTCGGTTTGCCAGTATTTTAATGAGAATTTTCGCATTGATGTTCATCAGGGATATTGGTCTAAAATTCTCTTTTTTTGTTGTGTCTCTGCCAGGCTTTGGTATCAGGATGATACTGGCCTCATAAAATGAGTTAGGGAGGATTCCCTCTTTTTCTATTGATTGGCATAGTTTCAGAAGGAATGGTACCAGCTCCTCTTTGTACCTCTGGTAGAATTTGGCTGTGAATCCATCTGGTCCTGGAGTTTTTTTTGTTGTTAGGCTATTAATTATTGCCTCAATTTCAGAGCCTGTTATTGGTCTATTCAGAGATTCAACTTCTTCCTGCTTTAGTCTTGGGAGGGTGTATGTGTCCAGGAATTTATCCATTTTTTCTAGATTTTCTAGTTTATTTGCATAGAGGTGTTTATAGTATTCTCTGATGGTAGTTTGTATTTCTGTGGGATCAGTGGTGATATCCCCTTTATCATTTTTTATTGCGTCTATTTGATTCTTCTCTCTTTTCTTCTTTATTAGTCTTGCAAGTGGTCTATCAATTTTGTTGATCTTTTTAAAAAAACCAGCTCCTGGATTCATTGATTTTTTGAAGGTTTTTTTGTGTTTCTGTATCTCTCAGTTCTGCTCTGATCTTAGTAACTTCTTGCCTTCTGCTAGCTTTTGAATTTGTTTGCTCTTGCTTCTCTAGTTCTTTTAATTGTGATGTTAGGGTGTCAACTTTGGAACCTTCCTTCTTTCTCTTGTGGGCATTTAGTGCTATAAATTTCCCTCTACACACTGCTTTAAATGTGTCCCAGAGATTCTGGTATGTTGTGTCTTTGTTCTCATTGGTTTCAAAGAACATATTTATTTCTGCCTTCATTTTGTTATTTACCCAGTAGTCATTCAGGAGCAGTTTGTTCAGTTTCCATGCAGTTGTGCAGTTTTGAGTGAGTTTCTTAATCCTGAGTTCTAATTTATTGCACTGTGGTCTGAGAGACAGTTTGTTATATCTGGTCTTTTACATTTGCTGAGGAATGCTTTACTTGCAATTATGTGGTCAATTTTAGAATAAGTGTGATGTGATGCTGAGAAGATTGTATATTCTGTTGATTTGGGGTGGAGAGTTCTGTAGATGTCTATTAGGTCAGCTTGTTGCAGAGCTGAGTTCAGGTCCTGAATATCCTTGTTAAGCTCTGTCTCATTGATCTGTCTAATATTGACAGTGGGGTGTTAAAGTCTCCCTTTATTATTGTGTGGGAGTCTAAGTCTCTTTGTAAGTCTCTAAGGACTCACTTTATAAATCTGGGTGCTACTGTATTGGGTGCTTATATATTTATCATATTCTTGTTGTATTGATCCCTTTACCATTATGTAATGGCCTTCTTTGTCTCTTTTGATCTTTGTTGGTTTAAAGTCTGTTTTATCAGAGACTAGGATTGCAACCCCTGCTGTTTTTAACTTTCTGTTTGCTTGGTAGATCTTCCTTCATCTCTTTATTTTGAGCCTATGTGCATCTTTGCATGTGAGATGGGTCTCCTGAATACAGCACACTGATCGGTCTTGACTCTTTATCCAATTTGCCAGTCTGTGTCTTTTAATTGGGGCATTTAGCCCTTTTACATTTAAGGTTAATATTGTTATGTGTGAATTTGATCCTGTCATTATGATGTTCACTCATTATTTTACCTGTTAACTGATGCAGTTTCTTCATAGCATTGATGGTCTTTACAATTTGGCATGTTTTTCAGTGGCTGGTACTGGTTGTTTCTTTCCATGTTTAGTGCTTCCTTTAGGAGCTCTTGTAAGGCAGGCCTAGTGGTGACAAAATCTCTCAGGATTTGCTTGTCTGTAAAGGATTTTATTTCTCCTTCACTTATGAAGCTTAGTTTGGCTGGATATGAAATTCTGGGTTGAAAATTATTTTCTTTAAGAATGTTGAATATTGGCCCCACTCTCTTGCTGAGAGATCCGCTGTTAGTCTGATGGGCTTTCCTTTGTGGGTAACTTGACCTTTCTCTCTGGCTGCCTTTAACACTTTTTCCTTCATTTCAACCTTGGTGAATCTGACAACCCAATCTGTGTCTTGGGGTTGCCCTTCTCAAGGAGTATCTTTGTGGTGTTCTCTGTATTTCCTGAATTTGAATGTTGACCTGCCTCGCTAGATTGGGGAAGTTCTCCTGGGTAATATCCTGAAGAGTGTTTTCCAACTTGGTTCCATTCTCCCTGTCACTTTCAGGTACACCAATCAAACGTAGATTTGGTCTTTTCACATAGTCCCATATTTCTTGGAGGCTTTGTTCATTTCTTTTTACTCTTTTTTCTGTAATCTTGTCTTCTCACTTTATTTCATTAATTTGATCTTCGATCACTGATACCCTTTCTTCCACTTGATTGAATCTGCTATTGAAACTTGTGCATGTGTTGCGAAGTTCTTGTGCCATGTTTTTCAGCTCCATCAGTCATTTAAGGTCTTCTCTACACTGTTTATTCTAGTTAGCCATTCTTCTAATCTTTTTTCAAGGTTTTTAGCTTCCTTGCAATGGGTTCGAACATCCTCCTTTAGCTTGGTGAGGTTTGTTATTACCAACCTTCTGAAGCCTACTTCTGTCAGCTTGTCAAAGTCATTCTCCATCCAGCTTTGTTCCACTGCTGGTGAGGAGCTGCAATCCTTTGGAGGGGAAGAGGCGCTCTGATTCTTAGAAATTTTAGCTTTTCTGCTCTGGTTTCTCCCCATCTTTGTGGTTTTATCTACCTTCGTTCTTTGATGTTGGTGACCTACAGATGGAGTTTTGGTGTAGATGACCTTTGTGTTGATGTTGATGCTATTCCTTTCTGTTGGTTAGTTTTCCTTCTAACAGTCAGGTCCCTCAACTGCAGGTCTGTTGGAGTTTGCTGGAGTTCCACTCTAGACCCTGTTTGCCTGGGTGTCACCAGCGGAGGCTGCAGAATAGCAAATATTGCAGAACAGCAAATATTGCTGCCTAATCCTTCCTCTGGAAGCTTCGTCCCAGGGGGGCAGTTGCCTATATGAGGTGTTTGTCGACCTCTACTGGGATATGTCTCCCAGTTAGGCTACACAGGAGTCAGGGACCCACTTGAGGAGGCAGCCTGTCCATTCTCAGAGCTCAAACACTGTGCTGGGAGAACCACTGCTCTCTTCAGAGCTGTCAGACAGGGATGTTTAAGTCTGCAGAAGTTATCTGCTGCCTTTTGTTCAGCTGTGCCCTGCCCACAGAGGTGGAGTCTAGAGGCAGTAGGCCTTGTTGAGTTGCGGTGGGCTCTGCCCAGTTCGAGCTTCAGGCCACTTTGTTTACCTACTCCAGCCTCAGCAATGGCAGACACCTCTCCCCCAGCCAGGCTGCCACCTCGCAGATTGATCTCAGACTGCTGCCGCTAGCAGTGAGCAAGTTTCCGTGGGCATGGGACCTGCTGAGCCAGGCACGGGAGAGAATCACCTTGTCTGCTGTTTGCTAAGACCTTTGGAAAAGCGCAATATTTGGGTGGGAGTGTCCTGTTTTTCCAGGTAGTCTGTCACGGCTTCCCTTGGCTAGGAAAGGGAAATCCCCTGACCCCTTGCACTTCCCTGGTGAAGTGATGCCCCACCCTGCTTCAGCTTGCCCTCTGTGGGCTGCACCCACTGTCCAACCAGTCCTGATGAGATGAACCAGGTACCTCAGTTGGAAATGCAGAAATCACCCATCTTCTGCGTCGATCACGCTGGGAGCTGCAGACTGGAGCTCTTCCTATTCGGCCATCTACTGCTCCTGTCTTTTTTTTTTTTTTTCTTTTGTATTTTATTTTATTTTATCATTATCATACTTTAAGTTTTAGGGTACATGTGCACAGTGCACAGGTTAGTTACATATGTATACATGTACCATGCTGGTGTGCTTTACCCATTAACTCGTCATTTAGCATTAGGTATATCTCCTTATGCTATCCCTCCCCCCTCCCTCCACCCCACAACAGGCCCCGGTGTGTGACGTTCCCCTTTCTGTGTCCATGTGTTCTCATTGTTCAATAACCACCTATGAGTGAGAATATGCGGTGTTTGGTTTTTTGTTCTTGCAATGGTTTACTGAGAATGATGATTTCCAATTTCATCCATGTCCCTACAAAGGACATGAACTCATCATTTTTTATGGCTGCATAGTATTCCATGGTGTATATGTGCCACATTTTCTTAATCCAGTCTATCATTATGGGACATTTGGGTTGGTTCCAAGTCTTTGCTATTGTGAATAGTGCTGCAATAAACATACGTGTGCATGTGTCTTTATAGCAGCATGAACTACTTTAAAGTTCATATGGAATCAAAAAAGAGCCCGTGTTGCCAAGTCAATCCTAAGCCAAAAGAACAAAGTTGGAGGCATCACGCTACCTGACTTCAAACTATACTACAAGGCTACAGTAACCAAAACAGCATGGTACTGGTACCAAAACAGAAATACAAATGAATGGAACAGAACAGAGCCCTCAGAAATAACGCCACATATCTACAACTATCTGATCTTTGACAAACCTGAGAAAAATAAGCAATGGGGAAAGGATTCCCTATTTAATAAATGGTGCTGGGAAAACTGGCTAGCCATATGTAGAAAGATGAAACTGGATCCCTTCCTTACACCTTATACAAAAATTAATTCAAGATGGATTAAAGACTTAAACATTAGACCTAAAACCATAAAAACCCTAGAAGAAAACCTAGGCATAACCATTCAGGACATAGGCATGGGCAAGGACTTCATGTCTAAAACACCAAAAGCAGTGGCAACAAAAGCCAAAATTGACAAATGGGATCTAATTAAACTAAACAGCTTCTGCGCAGCAAAAGAAACTACCATCAGAGTGAACAGGCAACCTACAAAATGGGAGAAAATTTTCTCAACCTACTCATGTGACAAAGGGCTAATATCCAGAATCTACAATGAACTCAAACAAATTTACAAGAAAAAAACAAACAACCCCATCAACAAGTGGGCAAAGGACATGAGCAGACACTTCTCAAAAGAAGACATTTATGCAGCCAAAAAACACATGAAAAAATGCTCACCATCACTGGCCGTCAGAGAAATGCAAATCAAAACCACAATGAGATACCATCTCACACCAGTTAGAATGGCAATCATTAAAAAGTCAGGAAACAACAGGTGCTAGAGAGGATATGGAGAAATAGGAACACTTTTACACTGTTGGTGGGACTGTAAACTAGTTCAACCATTGTGGAAGTCAGTGTGGCGATTCCTCAGGGATCTAGAACTAGAAATACCATTTGACCCAGCCATCCCATTACTGGGTATATACCCAAAGGACTATAAATCATGCTCCTGTCTTAATAGCAGTAAATAGTGACACATTCCTTATCTCAATAACCTGGTATTAAGGATATTAAGTGTAATTATAATTAAGGATATTAAAAATACCTTGAGTATTAAATTTTTTTCACAAAAATTCTTTGTGACTGTCATGTATTTCCAAAGAATATATGTCAAATCATCACGTCTATCTTAAAATTTGATAGTATTAGGATCTCTTTTTAATATAATTTTATTATTTTCTTTTGCTTCCTAATCAGCACATTCTTTTGTCTTTAGGTTGGAAGTTAGACTTTTTGTAAATCTACTCATTTATATCAAGTTTACGAGAGATTTCCCTGAACACAGAAGAAGGAGGGCTTATGAAGATTCTTTTTTCTTTATTTTCTCTTTTGTTTTGGTAAGTGGCCTTAAGGAATCTATAATTCTTCAAATTCCATGGAAGAGAAACTTAACTAAAACATTCAGCATATTTCTTCCAGTGATTTCCCAAGTCATCTGCTATTTTGCTAATAAATATCTTATCACTTTGTCTCTTTGTCTGATAGTACATATTTATATTCCTTTTACCCCGTTAGCCTGGAACTTCCTCAGGGGTAGGAGTTGTAACTTATCCATACTTATAGTACTTAGGGCAGAGCTTTAACATAAAGGAGATATTTAATAAATTTTTTTGGTGTGTGTGTGTATTCATACAGTTTTTAAATACATATATAGATTTAGGGGGTACTTGTACGAATTTGTCACATAGCTAAATTGCATAATGGTGAGATTTAGGCTTCTAGTGTGCCTGTCACCCAGATAGTGAATATTACGCCCAGTAGGTAATTTTTCAGCCCTTACTCCCCTCTCTTCCCTCACTGCTTTTGGCATCCCTAGTGCCTGTTATTTCCCTTTGTATGTCCATGTGTACCTATCACTTAGCTCCTAGTAATAAATAGATGTGATATTTGATTTTCTGTTTCTGAGTTATTTCATTTAGGATAATGGCCTCCAGCTCCACTCATGTTGCTGCAAAAGACATAATTTCATTCTTTTTTTTTTATGGCTGCAGAGTATCCAATTGTGTACGTGTTCCACATATTCTTTATCCAGTCATCCACTGATGGACTTACACAACTTTGTTGCACAGGTCATTCGCCCGTGCACCATTACCAAAAGATCCTTTTCCTGAAATAAGGCCGCTCTAAAAACTCTGAGGAGCTGGGTTTTTGAGTTTCTCATCCAGATCAAGTACCTCTGTGACTTAGGATCTGAATACTTCCTTCTTTACAATTGAAAGTTTGAGGGGTCTGAGCTCATTCATTCTGTTTTTGTCTTTCAGTGGGGCTGCACCAGAAACATTCTAGTATTTTAGTAGAGTTTCAACTTTTTTAAAAAAAAGACATCTATCTTGGGAGCAATGGCTTTTTCATGTACATTGAGAGGTGTTTTTTTCTCAGTAGATTTGAGAGTTGATGGCTTATTTCCCTATCCTCTCCCTATGTCTGTCTAGAGATGATCCATGTCCCTGAGTTGGGATAATATCGTCCACATGCCCACCCAGACTGTGATTATTGACGTTAGTGTGTGCACAAAGGTTAACTGTTGTTCCCAGAAATCTCAAGAGGATTTGTGGGATTTAGTAATCCTGGAATCCTGAGCTTAGTCTCTTGGAGATGGATCTTACATGAGGGAAAGCAGCTGTGTTATTTGTAGGTGGAAAGATCCACATTTAGCTTAAATCAAGTATTAGTTGCACTAACTCTTCAGCATTATATTGACATCAGATTTTCACGTTAATTCTGTCTGTCTTTCTCACACACACATTCCCGTTCATTCTGGCTTTATAGCAGTCGGCTGAATAGTACTCTTTTCTTTGTCAGAAAAGCAAAACATTTGTTATGGTGCTTAATCAAATCCCAGGATGGATGTTTGTATGCCTTTGAGTTCTTACGGTGAAATGTGATAGTTAACATTTTGGCCTATCTGAGAGGATGCTAGCGAATGTAAAGAACAAATACATTGATTATTATTATAGCTATCTGTGGATGTTTCTGCCAGAAATCTTTATATTCCACAAGTTTTTTGTCATATAAACTACTTCAACCATTGTTGGCCATCTATATAAAAGAAGAACGTGTAAATAATTAAATATCTAAAGAGTTTTGCTTGAGTGTTCTCTTTTGAGAGAAATGACTTTTTACTTAGCTCGTATTACTCTTATATCATCAGTGTTATTGCTATAAAATGCATTTTCTATGTGGTCTTTATTGTTAAATTACTACAAATAAGACTTACAGGTTGTTAACCTTATGTGCTATGGGCAAATCAAAGTCATTTTCCATCTCCTCTTTTTATTCTATTTATTAATTGTCATGCACTAGGCCCAAAAAATAATAAGAGAAGAGAAAAGAAAGGAAGGGAGGGAGAAAAGAGGAAGAAAGGAATAAAAGAAAGAAGGAAGAAAGGAAGAGAAAAAAAGTAAAGAACCAGTAATGAGAGTGGCTGTTTGGGAAAGAGGCTTGATTGCTTCAGGAAACCATTCTGATATACCTTAATGCTACCATTAATCACATACATCCCTTTAGTGGAAGAAACAACATCACTTTTTACCTCAACATATATTGGCATTATTGAACTCCCTCATTTCCTTTAGTTCTTTCTCAAAACTTGCCTTTCCAGTGAGCTTTTCTTGGCTACCCTATTAAAAATTTGAACTCCCTCCTCTAATACCATATTATTTTCCCTACCTTACTTTTGCATCTCAGTACATATAACTATCAACATTCTCTCAATGAAAAGTTGAGATGTTTATCTGTTAATTTCTTATGCATTTTAAGCTCTTAGAATATTATGTACATAATACATGCCCAATAAATACTTGTTATAGAATGAACAAATGAATGAATGAATGAATGAATAAGAGGGGTAGTGAAAAATCAATCTTTTTTGAAATGACTGATATAAATCTTGGGTTCCTTGAAGTTTTTTCTAGCATGTTTAGTCACAATTCCTGTGGTATATTAAACCATTTGCATGATATATTTTTTTAACTTGACTCGTTGAATCTGGCTATTCTTAACATTAATATTCATTGCCTTTATAGTAAATATTTTAGACTCTTGGTATTGGGATTTAGATTTTGACCTTCAAGTATCTCCATTAGTGAAACTGAAAGGTTGTTTTTGAACTTTTTATAAGAAAGACTTTGCCATGGATTACATTTCTGCTTTTTTCTTTCATGATTTATTTCAGCTTGTTAAAATATTTTGTGTCTTAATTATTTTGTACTTTCATTTTTATTATGCAAAATTATTCAGAATAAAACATGCATATTCTAAAAAAAAAAGGTAACATGCGGACAGTGTTGCAAAACTCCAGGTGGGAGCTGTGACTGTCATGTAAAAATGACATATGTAAAAGTTATAAAATATACAACTAAAGTATTTGAAGGAGAAAGGTGTCATTTGGGGGAGATTTATTCTCAAAGTCATAAGAAAAAAAAAGGGAAGTGATTCCACCTGTTCCTTCTAGAGGTTCTCATTGCATTGCCATGTTTAATGGCAATTTATGTGCTGTATTACAAACAATTTAAATAAAAAAAAAAGACGACAAGTTCTTGCCTTCTGGAAAATAGACCAGTTAGAAAAATGATGCACAGTTGCAGAAATAAATATGTTCATTGAGTTGTTAGAACCATTTAAGTTCAAAAGCAGCAATAAAGGAAAGCACATAAAAGAAGTCATATTTCCTTTTATTTATTCGCATGATATATACTTAAATCTTTAAGAATCTATTCATTTATTCTATCTTGAGATAAAACTAATCTACAACAAAATGCATAATCTTAAGTTTACAATTTAATGAGTTTTGGTAAATGCATGTAGCCAGCCCCATGTAACTTACACCCCTGAAAAAATTAGACACTGCCACTGCCGTCACATCCCAGTAAGTACTCTCATAGTCTTTCCCAGTTATTCCTCCCCATCACAGTGAGGCAACCACTTTTCTGATTTTTAAAACTGTTGATTAGTTTTGTCTAATACTGACCTTCATATGAATGAAATCATGCTCCTCTGTGTTCAGCTTCTTTAGCTCAAGGTAACATCTATTAGATTGTTCATGTTGTGTGTATTAATATTTTTTATTCCTGAGTAGTATTCCTTTGTGAGAATATACTAAAATTTGTTTATCCATTCTCTTCTTAATGAAATTTGAGTGTCCAGTTTATGCTACTTATGAATAAAGCTGCTATGGACATTCTTGTGCATGTGTGTAGGTTTTATTTTTTGATGTGTTTTTAGTTTTTGGTAAATATCAAGGAGTAGAATTACAATTTCCAAAAAGTGAGTATATATTTAACTTTATAAGAACTGTCACAACTTTTTCCAAAGTGAATATACTGTTTTACACTTAAGCTATCTATTTATTTTTATTGTGTGTGTTTTTTTTTTAAAGGAATAGACTTCTACAATCCTTAACAGAACATGGCCATCTGGGGTCTAGCTGCCAAAATTGTTCCATATATGCCAGGTACTTTATAAAGTATTGTCTAAATATCTACTGTGCATGCTTTCTCCTGAATGAGAAAAGTGGGATGGTTCTGATTTTCTGGGGACCGGCTATGGAACAATTTTTTTTTTTAAACCTACATGTTAAAATGGTACTTGCAACCCACTTAGTAAGTGTGAAAATAAGAAAGTTCTAAATTATGGCTGTTGTGGGTTGATTAAATTTTACTGATAATTTGAGCTCACATTTCCATTTTTTCTCCCTGAGCTTTTAAAATTTACAAAACCCAATATGTATCGTCACAAGCCACTTTAAGTTTTCCCATTCATGTTTGATGGATTTCAATATTTCTTACTTTTTAAAACTTACTGAACGCATCGAAATTTTGTTTTTTTAAGAATTATTTAATGTCCAAAAGAGCACAGGAATTTCTAACATCCCTTTCCCTCTTTGAACAAAGTTTAAAAGGAGTTTCATTCTGGAAGAACTTAACACCAGTTTTAAATTCACTACCCAGAAGACCTGGTGACATTGGTCATCCTCTCCCCTGCCTGTGCATCACTGTGGTGGAGCTAGAACTGTGAAGGCACAGTGAGGCTCCTAAAATGCATACGATTTTGCAAGCCTATTCTCACCTAATATTATTTTTCCTCAGAAATATTTGTGTTTGAGAAAAAGCAACTACAGGGCAAAATTTTGGAGGAAGGTTGAAAACAGGTACCATGGAAAAATATTATTATTGATTTTTATAAATGTATTTGGCAGTGAATGTGTACTGAGCTATCCAATGTAAGCATCAAGATTTCTTTTTCCATTGGTAGTATAGTAGGGTCCTCTTTCAGTAAACATTTGCTTTTGGAAAACATAAAAGGTCAGTTTTGGCCAACTGCATTACTCCTACTCTGCCATCTGTAAAAAATTTAGACTTTGCCTTTTTGAATGACCCTTTAAAAATACACAAGACCTAATTCTATCCTTTACTCCCATAAAACTCCCATTGGACTTCAGTGGGAACATTTTAAAGTTAAGTTCTGAGGAATAAGGACATTTTACAATGCCCTCTTGTGAGAACTTCCTTGGGCAGAACTCAGCCAACTCCTCATTCCTCCTGAGGGAGTTCTATGGTCTTACTGGTTTTCGAGCTTCAAAATAGACTCTGTGCCATTAAGTGGTTATGCTTCTTGAGCACACACACACACACACACACACACAAAACCTCACCCTAAAACTCTAATGTCGTGCAACACTAAAGTAGATGGCCCTTGGTGCAGTGACAATCTTCCTGCCTCTGTTCATCACGTGTTGATTGGTAGATGTCAGTTCTCAATGCCCTGCTCCACATTTCCTTAGTGCTCCACTGTGAAAACATATACCATTTTTTGAAGACTTAGCACATGCCAGGCACTGTACTGAAATTTACATACATTATTCCACTTAATCCTGTGAGGTAGGAATTACTGTTCCTGATTCACTGTGAGGAAAGGGAGACTTAGAGTGGCTAAAAACATGATGAGAATCACTTGGTAGAGCCAATATTTAGACTGTACTCTCTCTGATTCCAAAGCCATTGCTTTTAATTGTTGCACACCTTGCATTGCAGTGTACCACTGCCCTTTATACACCTTAGCGGGGGAGAAGGTTGTTGTTCAGGGAGGGTTTTGCTTATATGCCTGTCTGTCTTTCTAATGAGATTGACAAACGAGATAGGGTTCTTGTTTTGTTCATCTTTGTATGGTTAGAACAGGATGCATAGGAGTTTAATAAACAAATCTTAAATTTAAAAAGTACTCGTTTTTGTTATCATAAAAGTTACACCTCCTTGTTAGGAATAACTAGACAATAAAAAACAGAGTATAACTCATTTCCAAATAACAGTATCCAGAAGTAATTCAGTACATCTTTGATAAATGAGTGAATTCCAAAAATTAAAAAAAAATACTTATAGTCTTGTGCTGCTTCTAATATATTTGTATGACAATAGGCACACCATGACCTGATTGCTTGATGTTAATTAAGCATGATTAGTGCATGATAAAGTCTTTAGTCTTCACAAAGCTAGGAAGTGAAAGAGAGGAAAAAAAAGCCCAAATATTTCTATGATCAAACCATTTTAATTCACAATATAAAGTTCCTGCAGTAGCATTTTATTTGAGACTATACATCTTTGAGTCACTTACATTTAAACTATTAAACTGATCAGAAGTACTTATTTTAAAATTATCTCTTTATGATAGGAATTATATTTCAGAAATTTAATAGAAATATCCTTGTATTTGTATGCCAGTTAAATAGGACTTGATTTAAGTGCTATAGTTAAAAGCAGTTTATTGGTGAAAGTCTAGCCCCTAGTGGACAGGCGTCTCTGGTACACGCCCACACACTGAGCTAGTTAGGTACAGTTTGGAGGGATGACTTCTTAAACCTCAAGGGCTTCAGAATGAAACCGTCTGCAAGACTTTTGATGTTAATATTTTCTTCTCTTTTTTTTTCCACAAACATATCCATTGTATGTCTGGATTATAAGAATTTTATAATATTTTAATGAGCATTAAGACTTTTTTCCTGCATTATTAAAATTTCTTGAAAGCAGTAATCCTCTTCCCTGCTTAAAGAGTAAAGTTTCTTTCCTTTCTTTTCCTTTTCCGACTCCCTTTCTTTTTACTGTAAGTATCCAACATTTAGGCAACATTAACTCTTTCAGGATGAATTTAGATTGCACTTATAACTCCACTTTCCACACACACATATTTCATAAAATTCACAATTTCTTTTAAAACTAAAAGGAATTATTTTTAATTACTTCTTTTCACTCATGTAAGCATGTATGATATATAAACATAAAAATAAAGTGCAAAAATTTAACACCCAAATAAGATAGAAACACAATATAATACCTGATATAAAGCATATGCAATCAGAAAGTTATAATTTTCTTAAGCTTATAAAATCCTTCTTGTTCTAAGAATTGTTATTAAACACATTTTATGATTCAAAGAAACCATAATTAGAGTTCTCTAATCACCTTGATGATCCTAGATGTTTGCTTAGTTTTAGAAACTTAATGCAGAAAGACTGTGAATTTGCATTTCAAATACAGTCAACTCTGCTATAATATGACATATGTGTTGTAGGGCTTATGCACAAGGGGCACAACACTCAAAACCTTTGTCAGTGATACGTAAAACAAGTTTGAAATCTAATAAATATGAGAGTTCTCTTTTACACACATTACATGGTCAGGAAATACATAAATACTATTTTACCATAAATGTGTCACATTACCTTGAAACAAACCTGAAGTTTGCTTGTGTAAGTGGGTGTCAGAAGTGTTGCAACTTATGAGTTTTTGTGAAATTGTAGAAGGTGGCTTATCTGAAATCAGCTGGAAAGTTCTAATAGCAGATGTGGATGGGTGTGGCTCATAACACAGGCCGGTGAACTGAGGTAGCTGGCAGATGTTTGAGGAGCATATGTGTGTTTTGTGTATTCCTGTGTAGCTTGTATGAATTGGGTACAGCTTCCTGCATTCCTCTAGTGTAGCTTATGGACAACATGGTGCATACGCAAATACAAAATTTGCATTGTCTTCAAATTATTCTCTACTATATAAATTGTGTGGGAATAAATTCACATTTCCAAAACAAGAGTTATAGCAAAACTGATTATATTCTTTGTCAAAGACCTGAAATAGAAGAAGAATTACTCATTAAGAATGAGAACTATTTAATGTTTAAGAAATGGTATAAAACATTGCGCACAAGCTGTTCTAGACTTTGTTAGCCCCCGTGTGTTATATGTTTGGCTGTTACATTGTCAGCACAATTAAGTTCATTTATTCCATGTCCCTTTAAGTCATATGGTGGGTTTGATAGAATGTGAGTCAGGCAGGTATGGTTTTTGTGTCTCTTGACTTCATGCTTTCTAAAACTTTCCATAGTAAGATATAGGGGAACATGAATAACATTCTTTAAGTTATGGTTTTTATGTGTGTACAGATGGAATACATAGCTCAGATAATAAAGGGAGGGAAAATTTTTCCCTTTGGTCAGTTAAGATTAGCTTCACCCATGCTAAAATTTCAGAAGGCGAAAATATGAGTTTTTAAAATGCATTTCCAAGTTAGAAAAATACAAGCATCTCTTATTCAGTATGAGTAGCCAAAATAAAATGTATCATAAAAGAACACTTGATTTTCTCTTCCAAACTTACACCTCCCCAAGTCTTCTGAATTCCATAAATAAGCAGCCATGTGGTTTCTCAAGCCAAAACCAAGGGTCATTCTTGCTCCCATCTCTCCATTATCCTGGTTTCATCATCATCCAATCTAACTTCTGTCAGCTCTGCTTTTAAAGCCCATCCAGAATCTGTGCATCTGCACTGTCACTGTCATCTCTCACCTGACTGCAGTGCCTCTTAGCTGCTCTGCCCCCTTCTACTCTTTCACCCAATAACTCATTTGCTGCCTAGCTTCCAGGGTGATTAGAATTACAAATCAGATCACACCCTTCCTCACTCTGACCTTCCAATGGCTTCCTATTTCATTTAGGATAAAATCTGAATTTGACCAGGGCCTATAAGCTGTACATTTTTTGGCTCCTGACTATGTTTCTGACCTTATCTCCCATGCTTTTGGTTCAATCCACTCTAGAGATGCTGGCTTTCCTTCTGCTCCTTGCATAGCAGCTCTTCCCTCTGCTGGAATGTGCTCAGCTCAGTCTTTGCCCAACAGTTGTCTTTAGATCTCAGCTTCCATCTCACTTCTAGAGTATCACTCCCTCCACCATGACTCTACCCTTTTTATCCACTTACTAAATCACTCATTTGGTATTATATGCAGCCCTACTACTATCTGATATCATCTTGATCATTTTGTTTCTTTTCATTCATTTTCTCTCTTCTCTAGAATTAAGGCCTCATGGGAGTTTATCTTTCTTGTTTAGTACCTTGACCTTGGCACCTCTTCTAGTGCATAACATTTGGATGTTTAATATATATTTGTGAAAATAATAAATGAAGATTTAAAAAAGAGGGGAGATACACACAGATACACACAGTCACACACATATGTGTGTATATATGTATACACACATATATATACATATATATATATAATTTTCCAGCAATGTAGGCAGAGTTCTGTGCTTTACAATGCAAATGCTCTCAGACTTTAAAAAATAGTTTTGAGTCGATGTGGTTATGTCAACCCAGTTGATGAAAATCAATGGTGGTAAGCATTTAGAGATGACTTACCATATCCAAGGCACTCCTTTATATCCTTTTCATATAGAAATTCATTCAATTCTTACAATAGCCCTTTGAGGTAGGTACTATTATCCCCAATTTAAAAGATGAGAACATTGAGGCCCTTGAGTGGCACAGATGGTTGAGCTGGGATTTGAACTAGGCAGCACTACTGTAAAATCAGGTGGCTTAGGCCCTGTGCATTCTCCATAGGAAGGACATCTGATTATATAGTCATGCTTTCCTAATATGCCACGTACTATGCCTAACACCTAGAGTAGTGGAGAACCTCTAGTTTTTTTTTTGTGGTTGTTGTTTGTTTGTTTGTTTTTACTTAACAGGATAAGAAAGGTAACAATCAGTTAACCACAAAAACCATTACACAGAAATTATGAAATGCAAACTTGATATCAATGTAAAGAGCCCCAAAAGTTACACATATGCTAGAGTTTTAAAAGAACTTTAAATATGAAGCAATGTATTGATCAGTAACCTGTGGATTTGTTGGTAAATAATCAGTCAATCTTAGTCTGGATCGGGCATTGGCTGTCTTTTCTTGTTGGCTTGTAGCTTTCAGGAAAGACATCTGGAAAGTGGCTTGAAATTTATTTTAGAGGCCATAATGCCAACCTCTGTAGAACCTAAATGTGCAGAGAACAAGAGAAAAAGAGACTGTGACTTTCATACAGTACAGCAGAGGAAAAGGACTGGGTCGAATCTGTGAATAGTAGCAGAACTGCCAAAACCTGGAAGGGAAGCAGTCACACGAAGATGGAGTTTGCATCTATTCACATACTTGTCGGGATCTACCAAGTCTACTGAGTTGGAGTTTGGTGCCAGAAATCAGGAGATAAAGTTATTTTCTTTCTGCAACTTACCACAAGCAAACAGCATGTCTGAGTCTTAGTTACTACACATGTAAATGGTGATATTGTATTACATTTAACAGAATACATGCATGGAAGCAGAATACTGGCCTAAATGCCTTCTTAGAGAATACTTTAACTTTCATGGACACAATTATAACATTTTATGGTTTGGAAAATGAATACAACAATGGTTATGAAGTTGATGAAGACAGAATTGCCACAGAATTTATGGTAACACTGAGCTAGGAAACCTTGAGATGAAGAATTAGTCCTTGCTGTCAAACATAATTTACATATGAAAAAAAATAGGTGAAACCCACTGACAACTTCTGGGGCTGCAGAATCATGGGACTCTATAGAATGGACCAGGTGTTCTGAATTGTTATTTTAATTTTAAAATTTGAAATTGCAAAAAGCCAATAAAATATGTCTTAATATGTCTTCATTTCTTGCTTTAGTTTGACTATTAAACATAAGGAATTAAATTCAACACAAGAAAATTAAATATTAGAAAATTTGCCATTACACTATATCAAATTTATATTATCAAATGAATAAGAGACATACTCCATTGAATAGGGGTGTGGGACTAAACTGCTCTGCATGCAATGGAAGGGAATTTAAAAATTTTTCCTTGATGAATTGGAGAGGCAGGGTTTTATGACTCCTAAAATGTGGAGTGTAGGGAGCTATTGGAGAGGTAGCAGACTTACAAGATATCAAGATCTGAGAAAACAAGGTAGTAAGGAATTAACTTTGGCATGTGGCCAAAAAATTTCTAAGAATAGTAATTCTCAAATTCAGTTTAAAATTATCCCCTGATCTTCACCATTCTGTAATCATTTCCTATTCTACTTACAACTTTAATAACATTTACAAATTACATTCTATTTGGAGGAGCAAGAGAGAAGGGCCCACGTGGTATGGAAAGAAGATAGCAGCTGCAGAAAGTGAGAAAATAAGGTACAGAATTTACCAAGAAGAGACGTTCAGAATGAGAGGTGATAAGGAGATTCTATCTGCACACAAAAATATGTGGAACGTTTTTGGAGAGTTTGGGACTTTCCTTAGGACATGGGCTGGGGATTTAATTATTTTAATTTAATTATTAAAGCAATGAGTTCCCCAAATGCTAAAAGACTTGGGAATGTTCAGGCAGCAGACACTTTGGATTATATATGTAAATATTTGTATTATGAATTTTTTTTTTAGAATACTTCCAGCAAAAGCATCATATAGCCAAGAAAAGTAATTTTGGGAGACATAAAATATAACAGGATGTATCTTCTCTGCATCCATCCACCCTACTTCTGGCAAAAGTCATTAGGAGATTCATTCCTTCCTGTATTTGGTCCATGTGGATGGATAGAGCATTGCTATTTTCTCCAAGGATGGAACATGTAATTTAGGCCCAAGACAATCAATAATTTTAATCCCTTGGCCGCAGCAGCTGGTTAGAAATATAGACATTGACCCAATTGGCATCACTGAAATACAAGGAATTTTCTGAGACTTCCAGGAAATCTATATTGCACTTTCCCCTAGATCTAAATCTTGCAGTGGATTTATATTCAGGATCGATTTAGTAACAAAATAGTAGCAGCAGCTTGAGACCCTGCTGCCAGTATTTTGTTCCATGTGGAGCCTAGTGAAGCCTTTGGAACAGCAGCTACAACCAGAGAGAGTGATAATGCAACCAGTGATGGGAACACAGGTAAAGGAGAATTTAAGCGAGGGAAGGGACAATAGAGCAGGGAAACTCAAATATCTTATACTAGGTGCTATGTTTAGGCTACATGTACAATTCCTTTCAATCCTCAAAGCGATTATTATTATCTCTGTTGGAAAGATAAGGTAGCTAAGGCTCAGAAAAGCTAAGCAAATTGCCCAAGGAAGAAGCAAGATACGAATACTCTAATATTCAAGTCCCATTTCAAGCTGTGAGCTTACCTGCCTCTGAAATTCTACAAATAAGAAAAGCAGGAATTTGGGGGCTGGTAGGATTATAAGGATGTCACCTATGGGCTCAGAGGAAAGATAATTGTTTCTTGATTTCGATGAGACTCCCCACTCTACCCCTATTCCTCCTTTCTCTCATCCAGATGGTACAGTATAGAAAACTTGAGTTATATCTATTTAACACATTAATTGTTCATATGGAAGACTTATATTTCCTTTACAATCTGGAAAATGGAGTTAACTCAGTGGCAAAGAACTTTAAAATTATAAATAAGATTCAGCTACTGTTCTTTATGCCATTGGTTCTTAATTCATTTGATGCAGGTAACATACCTGCATCTGTAACAGAGAAGCATATAAAGTATCTGAGTTGCTAAAAATTCTGATTTATCAGTGTATGGGTTAATGAAGTTTCTCTGTGATAGGAAAGCCATTTTGAATCTGGAGAAATGGCAAAGGCATTAATATTGCGGGTATATGCTTTCTTGCACCAAAAGATTTAAGTGTTGTTTTTCTAAATGGGCAAAGTGAACTTCTGTATATAGTGAAGACAGCAAGAACAATAGAGGCTGGAGCCTACTGGTTAAGGCTGTGCAAGCTGCAAACTGTTATTTTTGTGCTTAAAAAATAGCCATAGAAAGGTGGTTTCTAGAAATAGATGTGGAATTCAATGCCTGTGTTAACTACTGATTGCTAGTTATAGAAAAGAAAAATAAGATGCCATCTTCAGCATATGAAACTAATGTCAGGAAAGCCTTTTATTGTCTAAAAGGGCAATTATGCACTTGAAAGCTCATTTCTTTCCTCACTCCAAAATATAGTCCACAACACAGATTTAAAGGGGAATTTATATAAGATATTTCTTCCATTGCCCCTTTCTAGTTGTTTCTTTGGGCTTCTTTAATCCAGAAACTATCCTAGTGCTCGTTATCAATTCTGAATTAGCAGTAGCTGTATTGCATGGCATGTTAATGATTAAAATGGAAAGCAACTCTTAAAATTTAGTTCATCTCAGGGAAGAGAGTTACTTCCCCAAGAGCAGCTACACTGCAGGGACAAGAAAATGCTGAAGACAATATACAGCTCTTGGGAGAAATGGAATGAAAAGAAATAAATATCTCCAAAACATATTGTTGTGCTTTTATTTTAAATCCAAGGGGAGAGCTTAAAAGAGAATCACTTAAGTTCCAAGTGACGTCTTTGGGTTATAATATTGTAACTTTAAATTGGGAATGGTTTAGGGTATGTGGAAGAATCTTTCTGTTTTCAGGTGGCCTGGACCTGTTATTCTCATTAGCTGGGAGCCAGTATAAGAGACAGCCCGTGTCTGTCTTGGGTTTTGCTGGGGCAATTCATGCCACCCATAGAAAGCTCTTTCCCAGTCACAGTATTTACTTACAATGTATTTTTTTCTTTTAAAAATTTATACAAGGACTGACGTCAGTAAAATGATAAAATAGGACTCTCCAGTGCTCTTCCCCCCACTGAAACATCAATTTGAACAACTATCCTCATGCAAAAATATCTTCACAAAAGCTAAGGAAACTAGATGAGAGATTACAGCACCTGGGTGTAGCACAGAAATAAGAAAAGATGCATTGAAGAAGGTAGGAAGGACAGTTTTACATCAACTGTATTCCTTTACCTCCAACCACAGGCAGCACAGCTTGGAAAGAGATATCCTCTGTGTGAGGGTAGGAGCACCAGATTGTGCTTCAAACCCCAACACAGGATCTACTCAAGTAATACTAGTGCAGGCAGGTTCCCACAGCCCCAGACTTCATGTCAGTACTCATGGGCTGAGCCTTCAGGCCTGCCCCAGTGCCAGGAGGGATTCTGCAGCTGCAGACTCCAGGCCTGTGTGACGGACTTGGTCTCTGGGCCATCACACTGCCAAGCTGACCACAGCCGCCCCTTTCTCTGGATTGTTCTCACTGCCAGGCAGTCTCCACTGGTTTTCAGGCCTAACCCTGCACCAGGCCAGCCACCACAGAATCAGGCTCCAGGCCTGTCCCATGGCCAGGCTGGCCTTAGCAACCCTGGGCTCCAGATTGCCCATATTACTGGGCTGGCCCCCCTGGCTCAAGCTTCAGGCATGCCCCAGCACCAGGCTAGCCCCAGTAGTCCTAGTCATCAGGCTGATGACCACAGACCCAGCCTCTAGGCTGGTACCTGTAGACATAGAATCCAGGCCCACCCAGTTCCAAGGCAGCTCCTGTGGCACCAGGCTTTAGGCCTGTCCTCATGCCAGTCTGGCACTCAGACCTCAGATACCGGGTGGGCACCATGGATAGAGACTGCAGGCCTGCCTATTGCCAGGCTACTCCCCACAGCCCCATCCTTCAGGCTGGCTCCTGCAGACCCAGGGGCCAGGCCTGTCCCAGTAGATTCTAGTTCTGTGTCAACCCCCATATATCCAAACTCCAAGACCTCCCTGTGTACCCGGGTTCTAGGCCAGCCCCTGAGGCCCCAGGCCAACCTTCATGGACCTAGCCTCTTGGCCAGCACCTGTACACTCAGCCTCCAGGCTGGCACTAGTGGATACAGGCTCCAGGCCAGCCCCAGTGGCTTCAGATCCCAGGTCATCCTCCATAATTATAGTCTCCAGAACAGCCCCAACAAACCCAAGCTTCAAGCTGGCCTCAGTACAAAGCCAGTCTCAAGCTCCAGGCCACTCCCAGTGGTCCCATGCTTTACAGAACCCAAGGTACAAGCCTGTTTCAGAAGACCCAGGGTGCAGGCCCACTCCAGTAGACCTTGGTTCCAGATTGAACTCTGTGGATCGAATCTCCAAGACCACCAAGCTGCAGGCCAGTCCCCATTAATTTAGGTTCCAGGCCCATCTTAGTGGCCCCAAGTTCCAGACCCACCCCAGTGCAAGGTCAACTCCATGAACTCAGGCTCTACATCCTTCCCAGTGGACCCAGGTGCCAGGCTCATTCAAGCACCTGGCCAACTCATGGAGACTCAGGTTCTAGACCCATCCCAGTGCCAGGTAAGCCCTTGTAGACCCAATCTCCAGGTTGGTCTCCATGGATACAAGCTCCAGGCCCATCCCCACAGACCCCACCAACAGGCCTATCCCAGTGGATTCAGACTTCAGGTCCAACTCTGTGGACTTAGGCACTAGGCTTGATCACCTGCTGACCCAGGCACCAGCTAGCCTGCCCAAGAATCCCAGCAGCAAGTCCACCCTTGGACCATGCCAGACAACCAGCCCAGCATCTCTGGACAAGCTAATTGGTGAAGGACTTTCCTAGAAAATGCCAGACTGCAAACTGGAATAAGTCCCTACTTATTCAAAGGTGCAGATATCAATGAAAAGCAACAAGAAACATGAAAAACCAAGAAGTCATAACATCATCGAAAGAATACAGTAATCTTTCAATAACTGACCCCAAATAAATGGAGATATGTGACCTGCCTGACAAAGAATTCAATGTAAGACAAATAAGTAACATCAGAAATTAAATAGAAAACATTACAATATATGCCACAGATATAAAAAGGATCATAAGAGATTATATGACCAATTATATAAAAACAATTGGATAACATAGAAGATATATATTCCTAGACACATGCAACTTAACAAGACTGAATCATGTAGAAACAGAAAATCTGAGCAGACCAAAAATGAGTGAAGAGATTGAATCAGTAATAAAAAGTCTCCCATCAAAGAAAAGCCCAGAATCTATTGGCTTCATCATTGAATTTTACCACTGAAAGAACAGTGAATGCCAATTCTTCTCAAATACGTCTGAAAAATAGAACAGGTAATACTTCCAAATTCATTTTACAAGACCAGCATTACTCAGTTACCTAAGCCAGACAAAAACACTAGAAGAATAGAAAACTACAGGCCAATATGCCTGGTGAACATAAATGCACAAATTCTCAACAAAATACTAACAGATGGAATTCAACAGCGCATTAAAAAGATAATTCAGCATGATCAAGTATTATTTATTCCAGGGAGGCAAGGATGGTTTAACATACACAAATCTATAAATGTGACACAACACATTAACAGAATAGAGAGCAAAAACCATATAATTATCTCGATAGATCCAGAAAAAGCATGTGATAAAATTTAATATTGCTTCACGATAAAAACTCTCAACAAATTAGGTATAGAAGAAATGTACTTCAGTGAAATAAAGGCCAAATATAACAAACCTACAGCTAAAATCATAATCAATGATGAAAAATTATAAACTTTTTCTGTATCATATTATACTGTCTATCATATCTATATCATACTGAATGGGCAAAATCTGGAAGCATTCCCTTTGAAAACTGATACAAGACAAGGATGCCTTCTCTTACCACTCCTATTCATCATAGAATTGGAAGTTCTGGTCAGGGCAATCAGGCAAGAGAAAGAAATAAAGTGTATTCAAATAGGAAGAGAGGAAGTCAAATTGTCTCTCTTTGCAGATGACATGATTGTATACTTAGAAAACCCCATCGTCTCAGCCCAAAATCTCCTTAAGCTGATAAGCAAATTCAGCAAAGTCTCAGGATACAAAATCAAGGTGCAAAAATCACAAGCATTCCTATACACCATTAACAGACAAACAGAGAGCCAAATCATGGTGAACTACCATTTACAATTGCTACCAAGAGAATAAAATACCTAGGAATCCAACTTACAAGGGATGTGAAGGACCTCTTCAAAGAGAACTACAAACCTCTGCTCAAGGAAATAAGAGAGGACACAAACAAGCAGAAAAACTTTCCATGCTCATGGATAGGAAGAATCAATATCATGAAAATGGCCATACTGCCCAAAGTAATTTATAGATTCAATGTTATCCCCATCAAGCTATCACTGACTTTCTTCACAGAATTGGAAAAAACTACTTTAAACTTCATATTGAACCAAAAAAGAGCCCGCATAGCCAAGACAATTCTGGGCAAGAAGAACAAAGCTGGAGGGATCATGATACCTGACTTCAAACTATATTATAATGCTGCAGTAACCAAAACAGCATGGTACTGGTACCAAAACAGATATGTAGACCAATGGAACAGAACAGAGGCCTCAGAAATAACCTCACACATCTATAACCATCTGATCTTTGACAAACCTGACAAAAACAAGAAATGGGGAAAGGATGCCCTATTTAATAAATGGTGTTGGGAAAACTAGCTAGCCATATGCAGAAAACTGAAACTGGACACCTTCCTTACACCTTATACAAAAATCAACTCAAGATGGATCAGAGACTTAAATGTAAGACCTAGGACCATAAAAATCCCAGAAGAAAACCTGGGAAATACCATTCAGGATATAGGCATGGGCAAAGACTTCCTGTCTAAAACACCAAAAGCAATGGCAACAAAAGCCAAAATTGACAAATGGGATCTAATTAAACTAAAGAGCTTCTGCACAGCAAAAGAAACTATCATCAGAGTGAACAGGCAACCTACAGAATGGGAGAAAATTTTTGCAATCTCTCCATCTGACAAAGGGCTAATATCCAGAATCTACAAAGAACTTAAACAAATTTACAAGAAAAAACTACCCCATCAAAAAATGGGCAAACGATATGAACAGACACTTCTCAAAAGAAGACATTTATGCAGCCAACAGACATATGAAAAAAATGCTCATCATCACTGGTCATTAGAGAAATGCAAATCAGAACCAAAATGAGATACTATCTCACACCAGTTAGAATGGCAATCATTGAAAAGTCAGGAAACAACAGATGCTGGAGAGGATGTGGAGAAATAAGGACACTTTTACACTGTTGGTGCGAGTGTAAATTAATTCAACCATTGTGGAAGACTGTGGCAATTCCTTAAGGATCTACAACTAGAAATACCATTTGACCCAGCAATTCCATTACTGGATATATACTCAAAGGATTATAAATCTTTCCACTATAAAGACACATGCACACGTATGTTTATTGTGGCACTGTTCACAATAGCAAAGACTTGGAACCAAACCAAATGTTCATCAATAATAGACTGGATAAAGAAAATGTGACACCATGGAATACTGTGCAGCCATAAAAAAGAATGAGTTCATGTCCTTTGCAGGGACATGGATGAAGCTGGAAACCATCATTCTCAGCAAACTATCACAGGAACAGAAAACCAAACACCGCATGTTCTCACTCATAAATGGGAGTTGAACAATGAGAACACATGGACATAAGGAGGGGAACATCACACACTGGGGCCTGTTGCAGGGTTGAGGGCTAGGGGAGGGATAACACTAGGAGAAATACCTAATGTAGTGACCGGTTGATGGGTGCAGCAAACCGCCATGGCACGTGTATACCTATGTAACAAAATTGCACATTCTGCACATGTACCCAAGAACTTAAAGTATAATAAAAAAACAAACAAGACACCAAGATAGCCAAGTGCGTTGCCTCACGCCTCTAATCCCAGCACTTTGGGAGGTTGAGGCAGGTGGATCACAAGGTCAGGAGTTTGAGACCAGCCTGACCAACATAGTAAAATCCCGTCTCTACTAAAAATACAAAAAATTAGCCAGGCCTGGTGGCAGGCACCTGTAATCATAGCTACTCAGGAAGCTGAGGCTGGAGAATCGCTTGAACCTGGAAGGCAGAGGTTGCAGTGCGCCAAGATCACACCATTGCACCCCAGCCTGGGAAACAGTGTGAGACTCTGTCTCAAAAATAAATAAATAAATAAAAAGATAATTCAGCATGATCAAGTATTATTTATCCCAGGGATGCAAGGATGGTTCAACATACACAAATCTATAAATGTGATACAACACATTAACAGAATAAAGAGCAAAAACAATATAATTATCTCAATAGATCCAGAAAAAGTATTTGATAAAATTTAATATTTCTTCACAATAAAAACTCTCAACAAATTAGGTATAGAAGAAATGTACTTCAATGAAATAAAGGTCAAATATGACAAACCCACAGCTAACATCATACTCGATGAAAAATTGAAAGCTTTTTCTGTAAGATCTAGAACAAGACATGGATGTCTACTGTCACCATTTTATTTCAGTATAGAAGTTCTAGCCAGAGGAATTAGGCAAGAGAAAAAAAAGGCATCCAAGTTGGAAAAAATGAGTTAAATTGTCCCTATTTGCAGAAGGCATAATCTTATACATAGAAAATCTTAAAGACTCTACAAAAAAAATTGGAACTAATAAATTCAGTAAAGTTGTAGGATATAAAATCAACCTACAAAAATCAGTAGCATTTCTATATATTGACAATGAACTAACTGAAGAAGAAAGCAAGGAAATCTCATTACAATAGCTACAAAAATCAAATAAAACAAAATGGAAATAAATTTAACTAAAAAAAGAAAGACCTGTGCACTGAAAACTATAAAAGATTGATGAAAAAAGATATCCTATGTTCATGGATTGGAAGAATTAATATTATTAAAATGTCCACACCACAGATTCAATGCAATCCCTATTAAAATTTTAATGATATTTTCACAGAAACAGAAAAAAAGAATCCTAAAATTCAAAAGGAGCCGCAAAGACCCTGAATAGCTAACACAATCTTTAACAAAAGAGCAAAGCCAGGGGCATCATATTACCTGACTTAAAAATATGCTACAAAGCTATAGTAATAAAAATAAAATGGTACTGACATAAAAACAGGTATATAGATCAGCAGAACAGAATAGAGGGCCCAGAAACAAGCCCATGCATTTATGGTCAATTGATTTTCAACAAACATGCCAAAAACACACAATAAGCAAAGGACACTTTCTTCATTAGTGGTGTTGGGACAACTGGATCTCCACATGCAGAAAAATGAAGTTAAATCCTTACTTTACATCATAACTAAAATTCAACTCAAAATGGCCTAGAAAATTAAATGTAAATCTTGAGACTGTAAAACTACTAATAGAAAACATGGGGAAAAGCTCCATGACATTGGTCTGGGCAATCTTTTTTTCTGGATATGAACCCAAAAGCACAGGCAGAAAAGCAAAAATGACAACAGGATTAGATCAAGCTAAAAAGCTACTGCACAGCCAAGGAAACATCAATACAGTGAAGAGAAACCTACAGAATAGAAGGAAATATTTGTAAATTATACATCTGATAGGTTAATATCCAAAATCTAAAAAACGCAAACAATACAATAGTTAGAAAACAAATAACCTAATTTAAAAAAATGGAGAAAGGAGCTGGATAGACATTTCTTAAAAGAAGATGTACAAATGTCCAACAGGTATATGAAAAAATGGTCACTAATCATCTGAGAAATGCAAATTAAAGCTGCAGTGAGATACCACCTCACACCTTTTGAAGTGACTATTATCAAAAAGACAAAAGACACTAAATGTTGGAAAGGATACGGAGAAAATGGATCCTTTGAGTGCTGTTGGTAGGAATGTAAATTAGTAGAGTCATTATAAAGAATGTATGGAGGTTCCTCAAAAAATGACAAATATAACTACCGTATGATCCAGTAATTCCAAAACTGAGTATATATATTCAAAGAAAATAATTTCAGTATGTTAGCAATATCTGCTCTCCCATGTTCACTGCAGCATTATTCAAAATAGCAAAGGTATGGAATCAATCAAAGTGTCCATCAATGGATAAATGGATAAAGAAAATATGATATATAAATATTTAAATATGGTATATGCACAACAGAATACTCTTCAGCCTTAAAAAAGAAGAGAATCCTGACAATGTGATGACAACGTGGATGAACCTGAAGGACGTTATTATAAGTGAAATAAGCCAGGCACAGAAAGGCAAATATTGCATGATCTCACTCATGTGTGGAATCTAAAAAAATTGATTTCATAAAAGTAGAGCATCGAATAGTGGTTACCAGGGGCTGGGGATGGGGTGGTAAGGTAGGAGTTGGGGAAGTGTTGGTCAAAGGACACAAAATTTCAGTTGGACAAGGGGAATACATTTAAGAGATCTATTCTACAACATGATGACATAGTTAAGCAATGTATTATCTTCTTGAAAATTGCTAAGTGAGTAGATTTTAAGTGTTCTCCCCACGAAAAGAAAAGTGTGTGAAGTTGTGTATAAGTTAATAGCTTGATTTAGCCGTTCCACAATGTATTCATATTTCAAAACATGTTATGCATCATAAACATATATACTATTTTGTTTTTTGATATATACACTTTTTTTTTTTTTTTTTTTTTTTTTTTTTGGAGACCGAGTCTTGCTCTGTCACCCAGGCTGGAGTGCAATGGCGCGTTTCTTGGCTTACTGCAATCTCTACCTCCCGGATTCAAGCGATTCTTCCACCTCAGCCTCCTGGGTAGCTGGGACTACAGGCTAATTTTTGTAGTTTTGGTAGAGATGGCGTTTCAACATATTGGCTGGTCTCCAACTCCTGACCTCGTGATCCACCCGCCTTGGCCTCCCAAAGTGCTGGGATTACAGGCGTGAGCCACCGCACCCAGCTAAATATATACAATTTTTATTTGTCAATTCAAAAAATAAACTTAAAAATTTAAGTAATACCTGAAAACATGATTTTGTTGTTGTTGTTAATTACTCAAAGGTATAAAAAGTTCCCCTTCAATCAATCATCATCTTTTGTCAATCTAACTCTCCTCTCCAGAGGTAATAACTTTTAAATATTTGCTGTGTATCTTTCTTAACTCATTTCTAAGCATTTTATGAATTTTTATGTAGTATACGGACATCATGTAGTTTTAAAAACATATAAATAGGCTTATAACATATATTATTCTTCAAATTCTTTTATGACTTAGAAATATATGTCTTAGAGAATTTCTATGTCAATAACTATGGATTATCTCATTTTTAACTTTTGCAGAGGATTTCATAGTACTTCAGCTTCATAATAATTTAACTCTTTCATTCTGATAATAGGTTACTTCTAACTAAAATGTAATAAACATCTTTGTTGTATATTTTAGATATACTGAGGGGTATTTTCGGTAAAATGGATAACTAGAAATAGAATTCTTAAATCGAAGGGTATGCATACATATTTTACATTCTAGTAGGTACTTTTAAATTATACTCTAAAAACTGGTATTAAATTACATTCCCAAAAGTGTATGTGTTTCTCCACACCCTCAATGACACTGGATATCATCATTTTCTATAATAAGTTTATTCAATTCAATGTGGGTAACAACAACAAAATCAATGTTTTAATTTGCATTTTCTTGACTATCTGATGCTGAACCAGTGAAGTTTATCATCCTTTTATACACAATATTTCTGCTTCTGCTTCCCTGAATTGTCTACTTATATTTTTTATTTATTTATTTTTCCCAAATTCTTTTCGCAGTGATTAGGGTCTTTGCAGATATTCTGTTTCTTAAACTTTTATTGAAGAAAGTGTTTGCAAACACTTTCTTCTAGTTTGTTGCTTTTTAATTAATTTTGTTTACAACATTTTTTGAAATGCAAAAAACTATTAATATGTATTTAATCATATCTAGCATTATTTCCTTTAAAAGCTTTGAGAGTTGTTTATTTCCTGTGAAGGCATTCCTCACCTTAATGTTGGTGGACTAACCGTTAAGAGGTTGGGCTTCAGTGTTATGATGTCTGAGATCAAATCCTAGCTACATCCTTTTCTAGCTCTGTGACCTCAAGCAAGATTCCTCAGCTGTATGTGCCTCAGTCTTCTCATCTTAAAATGCAGATCTGAATAGTCCCATTTCATAGGGTTGTTTTATGGATTAACTGAAGTCCTAGAAATAAATTGCTTGGCACTCAATAATTGATATGTTTATTATAATCCAACACTTTATAGTTTGAAGAAGCATTTATCTTTTTAAGCCATCTTGAATTTACTTTTGTGTATAACATAATTATTTTCATTCAAAAAGATACTCAGTAATCAAAATATATTAATCATGTGCCTGTCTTCCCCACTAATTTGAAATGCTATCTTCACTACATATTTAATTCCCATGTCTACGTGAGTTTATTTCTTGACTCCATTTAGTTTCATCCATTTCTCTATTTTGGAGGTTTGTATTACACTGCTTTAATGATTATTAGGGCAAGAAACACACATTGTTCTTTTTCCAAAATCATTTGGCTATTATTGTTTATTTCATTTTCAAGCTAACTAAAGAATCATGTGTGTATGTTTGTGTGTGTGTGTGTGTGCATGCATGTATGTGTGTTTAACAAGAACTGTATTGAATTTATAAGTTAATTTGGAATTAATTGATAGTTTTGCCTAGGAATATGTCATATTCATTTGTAGGAGTTCTTTATATTTTCTGGATGTTTGTCCTTTTTCTATTGTTTGTTGTGGTAGAGCTGAATAATGTCTTCTCTCCCGAAGATGTCCATATCCTAATTTCTGGGACCTATGAATATGTTAATTTGCATGGCATAAGGAACTCTGCAGATACTATTAAGGTAAGGATTTTGAGATGGTGAGATTATTCTGGATTATGAGGGTGAGCCCAGTGTAAGAGAAGCAGAGGTCAGAGTCAGAGAGAGAGAGGTTAAGACAGAAGCAGACGTCAGAATGTTGTGGGGCCAACACCCAAGGGACATAGGTAACCTCTAGATGCTGGAAAAGGTAAGAAACAGATTCTCCCCTCGAGCTTCCAGAAGAAACAAAGTTCTGCCAATACGTTGAGTTCAGCTCTATAAGGTTCATTTCGGACTTTTGATGTCCAGAATTGTAATATAAAATTGGTGTTTTAAGTCCTAAGCTTGTAATAATATGTTGAAGAAGCAATAGCAAACTAATACACTTATATTGCAGTCTTTTCTCTTGCTTTGTGGCTAGCGTTTTCTTTTTTCTTTTCTTTCTTTTTTTGAGATAGAATCTCTCTCTGTCGCCCAGGCTGGAGTGTAGTAGCATAACCTCAACTCATTGTAACGTCTGACTCCAAGGTTCAAGTGATTCTTGTGCCTCAGCCACCCGAGAAGCTGGCATTACAGGCACACACCACCACGACTGGCTAATTTTTGTATTTTTAGTAGAGATGGAGTTTCACCATGTTGGCCGGGCTGGTCTCAAACGTCTGACCTCAAGTGATCCACCCACCTTGGCCTCCCAAAGTGCTGGGATTACAGGCGTGAGCCACTGCACCCAGCTTGCATTTTCACTCTCTTGATGCTATCTTTTGATGAACAAAAGCTTCCTTTTTATTTTAATATAATAAAATGCACAATCTTTCTTTTTGAATAATACTTTTGTATGCGATTTAAGAAATCTTTCTCTACCTAAAAGTTATAAAGATATTCTCTTCTGTTTCTTCTAGAAGCTCCACCGTTTTATGTTTTACATCTCAATTACAATGTTTCAGGAATAATATTTTGATGTATAGTTGAAATAGGTATCAAGTGTCACACATTTCAATAAAAATATTTAATTGGCATAGTACAGTTTATTTGAAAAAAATTATTATTCTCCAATTGTTCTGTCTCTGTCATGGCACCCTTTTTGGAAATCAGTTATCTTTAAACATAGAACTATTTAAAGACACAATTCTGTTATGCTTGTCTCTGTGTCTATTATTGCACCAATACCAATATCAATATTAGTGTAACTTTAGAAATAAGTCTTGATATCTGGTAGAGTAAGTCGTTCCTGTTTGCTTTTCTTCCTTAGGCTTGTCTGCCTATTTTGGGTTCTCTTCATTTCAATGTAAATTTTAGATTTCAATGATCAATTTCCACAAAAACATGCTGAGATATGACTGGGATTGCATTATAGATCAGTTTTGGGGATAACTGATATCTTTATAATACTGACTATTCTAATCTATAAATATTGTTTTAGCCTGAGTTCCCTAGAAAGCAAAGCCTGACCAGAAGTGTGCTAATACTTTAATAGGAAATATAATCATGGGGAGCAGGAGTGAGGAAGTATGGGAGCAAACTGTGAAAAAATAAGGTTACGCTACTGAGTTGGCCACCACAGTGGAGTATAGGTTGCTTAACCCCATAAATCTGTCTGAAAAGCTGTATAAAATGTTTCTCAGACTCATCGTCCCAGACAATATCAGTATCTTAGAACACTTCAAAGCCAATTACTACCTTTTCCTTCAATCTTGCATTCTGTTATTGTTTGTTATATTCTACTGTTGTTAGGTTTGTTAACTCTCCTTATGTAGTCATGTACTGCATAATGATGTGTCAGTCAACAACAGACCACACATATGACAGTGGTCCCTTAAGATTACATTATACTGCATTTCAACTATACCTTTTCTATGTTTAGTTATGTGTAGATACAAAAATACTTACCATTGCGTTACAATTGTCTAGAGTATTCAGTATAGTATAACATGCTGTACAGGTTTGTGGCCTAGAAGCAATAGGCTATTTTACATAGCCTAGGTGTGTAGTAGGCTACACCATCTATGTTTGTGTAGGCACATTTTATGATGTTCACACAATGACAAATCACCTAATTATGCAATTATGCAGATATGTTCTCAGAAGGTATCCATGTTAAGTGACACATGACTATATTTACAAACACACAAGATAGTATTCTTCTTCTTCTTCTTCTTGTTATTATTATTATTATTATTACTATTGAGAGGAAGTCTCACTCTGTTGCTGAGGCTGGAGTGCAGTGGTGTGATCTCAGCTCACTGCAACCTCTGCCTCCTGGGTTCAAGGGATTCTCCCACCTCAGCCTCCCAAGTAGCTGGGATTACAGGCACCCGCCACCACACCTGGCTAATTTTTTGGTATTTTTTAGTAGAGAGGGGGTTTCACCATGTTGGTCAGGCTGGTCTTGAACTCTGGCCCTCAGGTAATCCACCTGCCTTGGCCTCCCAAAGTGCTGGGATTATAGCCATGCGCCACCACACCCGGTCTATTGCTGTTGTTTTATCAGTCAATATTTTAGATTTATTGTGTTTCTTATCTTTATTGTTTCTTCTATGCTTTATCTATTCTCTCATTTTTTAATGACTGAAGTGTTTTGATTTCTCTTTCATCTATTTAGATAGTTGAGATGCCTCAAAATTAATCTTCTGTCCCTGAGAAGTACAGTGTACTTTCAGTCTTTCCTGTTTTCCTAAGGAGGTAGCCCTTTGGATTTCCACCCCAAAGTTTAGGGTTATATTAGGCACTTCCATTTTAGGGGTTCTGGAACTCCAGCCCAGGAGTCTGTCAAGGTTTTGCTAACATCTCGTTGTCTCAACTTCACAGTCACCTGTCCCATATCCAGCAAAAGCGTCCAGGGGAAAAGTAGCCAAAATGCTGGCCTGTCTGTCTCTTTTCTCTTTCTCCTGGATTTTGGTCCTGTCTTGTTAGACCTCCAATAACTTTAGCTTTTGTGGTTGTTCAAGCTTTTTTAGTGGTTCTTGGTGTGTGGGTTGGTCTGGATTACCTTCTCTATCATTAGCAGTGTCAGAACTCCTATTTTTAAATTTAACAAAATATTTCAATTTACATGTTTTCATTAACATTTAGAATTAATTTTTATCTATATTCTCTCTCCAGCTGAGAATTTTCGTCTTCTTAATCTCCCATGTACTATATTTTAATCATCTGGAATTTTATTTCCACTGTTATATTTTACATTTACCATGTTTTACTGTTTCCCCATTCATCTTTTTTTTTTTTTTTCAAAAAATGTATTTCATATCACCCTCTTTCTTGGTCTCTGCTATTCAGGTTTGGGCATTCATCAGTGGAATTGGTCATCTCTATTGTGTGGCGTTATCTATGTCATTGGACCTATGCATGGCTTTTAAACTCTCACGATAACTGCTTTATTTATAATCTCAAGGTAGTGAGCTGGAATAGCTGGGAAAGAAGGCTGACTGAGAGGTTATCATTTTCGTGTAATTGTTAAGAACTTCCTTTTGTAGTGAGAGTCTTTTAGTATTTGTATGGTGTAAAAATATCCACATGACTTATGCTGATTCCAAAAGTTTCATTCACGTATTTCTTCCTCAATTCTTCTTCTCATCAATCTCCCAATATTATTAATTTTCAACATCTACTCTTTTGACAAGTCATTAGCCATTGCCTCTGAAATAATACAGATTCTAACCAGAGGCATAGTCTTTCTCCAGGCAAAGTAGAGATGTACCACTTGAAATTATGTTCATTTTAAGGTTAAACCTTCTCCACCGTCCTTTAGAGCCACTCTAATGAGGACTTAATGCCACAGCAGTCTACTTCTGATAGAAAAATCAGCAAATTATGTTCAAATCATTTTCTCTCAGCAGACTGATTCACATCAGTGCCCCATGAATCCACAAATGTGGTTTGAGGGAGGATGAAAGTGCAGTGGTCATAGGCATACTGGGAGTGTGAGCTACCTGCTTATGCAGCTTGTGTGTGCCTTCAGGATCTCCTTGGAATGGGTCCTACTTAATGATAGGATTCTGTTAGGCATGCTTGACTTTATAGCCAGGTGGGTCAGATATATCCGTTTTATTATGGGCAGTATAATTGCATGGTCATCCAGCATCCAATAGTAAAGATTCAGTATCTACCACAAACTCCTTATAAGCCAAGAGCTATTTTTCAAAAGGAAAATATTTATATGATGAAAAGTGCACAGCTTTGCTCTAAAAAGGGATTGGCAAACTTTTTCTGTAAAGAGACAAATTATAAATATATTGGCTTTGTGGTCTCTGTCATAACTACTCAACTCTGCTGCTGTAGCACAAAAGCAGTAATGTGTAGTATGCAAATGAATGAGTATTACTGTATTTCCATAAAACTTTATTTGTAAAAACAGCTAGGAGAGCAGATTTGGCCTGTAGAGGTTTTAGTTTGCTAGCCACTGCTCTAGAAACTTGAGATTCTCTGCTGCGATTTTCCTATCAGGGTTTACCAGGGTATACATAGAGCAACCTTTTTGCCTACCAAGAGTTCAAGCAACACTGTAACTTCTGGTGCATAAGCACCAAATGCTTTCACTGCAATCTGCACTAGACAGATTATTTTATCTCCTTTTGAGATGCTCTGAGGCTGACAGTCTTGGAGCTCACCTGGTAACAGGGTAATAGCAGCGCTTCCAAATGTGGTATTTTTGACCTCCAAAATCTAAAGAAAACAGTGTCTCCCATCTCATTGGTTAGCGTTCAACGTGCAGTGACTTCTAGTTTACTTTTCTGTAAACTAAAGTACTAACATGTTGAAACTTCTGGAATTCCAGAAATGTTACTAAGATGGGAGACCGTATGGTTTCCTACCATCTAGCCTTCCTAGGTCTTACCAAGGCATCTAAGCAATCTTAAGGTTCTAAACTGTGATGTTACTAATGTAGCGAACCTGTATGATATCTGATGGAATCATGAGAACAACATAATATCTACAGCTTAAATCGTGGCAGAGGAGGGAGAGCTGATAATTCTGAAATAAGTTCGTTAGATGTCCTTGCAGTCTTACCAGGGAAAAGCAAATTGACTCTGGATTTGTCTGCTTATTTGGATGGAGAGAGAGTGCCATTTGCCATATCAAAAGATATCATACCTGGAATAGTTGATGGAACCATATCTAAAATAGCAGACTGGAATTATAATCTGAATGTACTTCATGTAATGTACCACTACTCTCTAAGCCCGTTCTCTATTCTATACTTATCAACCTAGACAGTTAAATGTGAATGTCATCAAGAATGACCTACCTGGTATCATTTGTCTTTGGTGAGGGCACTATGCTTAGTGATTTTCTTTGTGATGTAGTACTTTCTGTGATTTACCATGTTGGTAGACAGACACACCTCTGAGGAGTTCTACTAATTAGTTAATGTCATATCTTTCTTTCATGTGTCATATTACTTTATCTGTGGGTCACGAATCCACTGTGGGGGTTATTCTAGTTGTTGGGGAACATATGTTCCAAATAGACACTATGATCTGGGGAAATAACCATGGTATGGATTTGGAATCCCAACATGCCTAGTCTAATTTTGAAAAGGGACAATTTTGTAACTAATCCCCATGAGTTTCCTTCTCATCCATGGAGTTTGTTTGTGTTCTGGATCTCTAAGAATTATTGCTGTCTTAGAGCCAGTGCTTAGTAGTCTCTAAATATTTCAGTATCTACCTTTACAAGTATAGTTATTCTTGTAAATGGCAATAGGTATTTTGGGAGAAAGTATAACTTCACTCAAGTATGGAAATTGGAATCGAGATTATGATCTTTTGTTGTAGTAGCTTAAGTCATGTGTCTGTGTCCCAGAACTAGAGCTTATTCATTTGTACATATCAGGTAAGTTGTTAATGGGTTGTTTATCTCATTCAGAACTTGATACTCCATAATCTGTTACCTACAAGCTCGGATTCTGGAGTTTCAGACTATTCTGATTGCCTGCTACCTTGATGCCTTCTATAGAAATTGTGCCCATTTTGTTTTAAGCAGTTAAGTACCACTAATAAATCTCTGCCAAACTTGGAATCTGGTAGACCATTGAAATCATGGGACCTGTTTCTATTGTATCTTCCTTCACTGACACTCAGAATTCACCCATGAGAGCAGTCACAGGGACATTAGCACTCCCTTAACTAATGGCTTTCTCAAACTCTTAATGGGCCCTTGGGGGACTTGGTTAAGTGTCCCTTAAGGGATGCATAAGAGAAGCACACATGAAAAATAAACTCCAAAATTTCTATTGTCTGTGTGTTTAGATTGCCTTCTCCATATTATATGAAGAAATTTCTGCCATTTCAACTTCATTTAGTGTGGACCACCAATGAGTCCCTATTTCAGTCAACCAGCTAAGCAGACATTCATAAACACTCCCAGAGTCTCTAGCTAACACACGAGATCAATATTTTATGTTGATAATTTATATGTTTATCTATAGATATGAATATGTTTATATTTATATATGCTTATATATTTATGTGTAAAATATTATAATTTTAGCCCAGTCTAAAGTTAATTTATCCTTAATTATCCCAAAATTCATTATATTATTGACATAAATTAGCAAAATTTTATAATTATTTTGATGTATAAGCCTTTTTCTTCTAGGTTTGACTTTGTAGTTGGCTAGTAGGTATACTGGGATCTGACCGTAGTTAGAAATTTAGAAATATTAAGGGATAGTGAAAGTAGGTATGAAGAGAATTGACATCCTCTTGCAAAACAACTCTCCTGGACAAAGGTTCTTTTTGAGTAAGACAAAAGGGCCTCTATAGACATGGAGGAGGGGCTGCTTCCTCTGGCAAAGGAAATATAGTGAGGTTGAGTATGGAAGGCTACTCTGAGTCTTCTGCATACTCCACTATATCTCCATTGTAATTTTTAGAATTCTGATTTTTATTGACCAATGTTCTTACTTTCATATAAGAAATTAGTTAAGGCTTTGACTCGAAATGATTTTTAATTTAGCAGTCTATTTGACCAAATTTTGTATTTGATTTTTATACATTCAGCTTCAACCTTTTAGCTACAGCAGAGAAGAGATTATTTTCAAGCATGGAAAGTCCCACGTTTCAGTTTGTGCTTTAAGATTATGATTTAAAACTTTGAGACTGTCACTGTAATGTTATATTTCATGCTATTCAGTACTATGAGAAACCACCCTATTTCACAGCCATGAATTTTTTAGGCTATATAAGATATTCTATAATAGTGAGTCTTGTTCCCTCCAGAGGTTTGCATAGATGATAATTTAATAAAAATGTTATCATTACATGCCACTTGTTACCAGAGTCTCCTCCATTAATACTACTGAATTTCATTGTCTTCTCTCCCAATTTGGCTAGATAACCAGTCTTAGATTTCCATTTACCAACCACATAGACCACAACACAGGAATGGACTCTAGCTGAAAAATGATAAAAAGAAATTTATTAAAAAGGTATCAGATGGCTTATGTAAGCACTAGAAGAGAAGGAGAATTAATTTCAGAGACATCATATTCAGGGAAAACATAAAATAACTCATGGTGACTGGTTATCTAAGAACTGGTCTACCTTTCTTCTGTCACAGGGTGCTAGATGCCACTGTTTTCACTACTGCCATGCTGCCAGAAACGTTGATCATGTTGCAACCACCACTTCTTCCCTAGAGCATTATCTTAGCCAAGCTTTAGTATTACTGGTTTCCAATTCAAAGTTCAGGATGGGAGAGTCTAATTATTATTTGCCTGTACCATGTGTCTACATCTTAGATGCAAAGAAGTTTGAAAATTGAGTTTTAGGCATTTTCATCTTCAAATTTTAATTTCCACCTATACTCACAAGGAAGAAAATCTCCTAAGCTATTTGAGGGATTCAGGCATCCTTCTCCAATTCCTTCCTACCTTCCTTCCTTCCTTCCTTCTTTCCTTCCTTCCTTTCTTCCCTCCCCTGGCCTCCCCTCCCTTCTCTTCCCCTCCCCTCCCCTCCCCTTCCCTTCCCTTCCTTTCTTTTTCCCATTCCTCTGAATTGGTAAGAGTTTTCCTACAGTCATATAAGTGCTTAGAACATGTCAATAGGAAAAGCTGTGCACTCCTTTATTTTTTTTTTTCCTTGTCTGCTGATAAAATAAGATAAGCTCAACTCCATTCAGAGTATTTCTCTTTGGGGAGAGCAGGTTTTCCTTTTTGTCCTTCCCATCAAAATCTCTTGTGGAAGATTTGCCTCCATGTGCTCTTATGTCATTAGGGCATTATTCCTATTCAGGCAAATGGTTTATTTTTAGAGGCCATTTATTAGATTATATCCACAAGTAAAACATTCAGTCTGTTTGGTAATGAGTAGAGGAAAGATGTGACTAGGTTAGCTGTTCTTAATGCAGCCCTGTAGAAGAAGCTGCTTTGTGTTTAACCCAAGACCTATATCCTCTCCAATTTGGGCTTAGAATTAGACATTTCCCAGATTTCCTTCTAGTTAGATGGGACCATGCGACTATATTCTGAACAATGGAATGTGGATGAAAGTAATGTGCACCATTTTAACCCATTATGCATAATCCTACGTGTTCTTTTCCTCATCTGGCTGGCTAGAATGGAAATGTCATCCAAGATGTTGAAACTGGCAGAGTCATGGTATAGGAAGAGAAAGCATGGAAAATGACTCTGGGTCATTAGAACTCTCCTATGATTTCAGATCAATCACATACATCTTGTAATGTCTTGTATCTATTTATTCTAGATTCCTGGTTCCTGACTACTTTAACTTACGTTTGGTAACTTTTTTCAAATATTATCCCCTTTGATTGTATTCCTTATGGCTATTCCTAATATTTTTTCCCTGTTTGATTACTACTAGTCTTTCTTTTTCCTGTTTGTCTTCTATGAACTGTAGATTTTCCAACTATCTCCTAGATCCCTAAATTCTGGTATCTATTTGATTATAATATCTACTTTTCTACTCCATGAGATTCCAATATCATAAATGAAAACTCACTCCAAAAACCTTAATAGCCTACTGTAAATCAATACAGCAAAAATGAATGCTATAAGAATTTTATGGGCATAGATTCAGAAAAAATATTTTCTATTCTTATTATTCCTCCATATGACCAGTGTGATGTAGAGTCTTCAACATCACAATGAAATTATAGGATAGTTCTCTTCTTGGAAGCTATTTTCTATTGAAACTTTTTAAAAAGCTGTATTTAATAAAGGCCAATCTGAATGCCTCTATATGAAATGTATGATTTAAGGGTGAAAGATGGAATTATCATTATATTTTCATGTTTATGTACTTCAGGCCTTATAAATAAAGCTGAGTGGTTTTGTAACCTTGCCAATTCTTAATACTGAGTTGATTAAAGTGGTAGGTGCCTTCTTACTTTTTATCTTTTTAGTGCCAGAAGGATTTGGCTATTAAATTGGGATATATTTAAAGCTATTTATTTGTTAGGAACACCAAGAGTAGATAGGAATACCCAAAGTTTCTCTCTCTCTCTCTCTTTGCTTCATAATGCCATATCACATAGAAAATGGTCCCTCATCATCCTCTTGAAGGCAGGGAGAAAGCCCTCCAGAAAATAAAGACATTAAAGAGTTTTCTGAATATACACTATAGTTAAGGGCTGTTTGTATTAATATTTTTCTTTTCAGAGCATAAATGTCATTGGAAATCTGATTCCCCTTCTCTCCACCACCCACTCTTCTGCTGATGATAGCTATAACTGAAGGGAGAGTGGGTAAAGGCTAACAACATCAGGTAATGATAAACTCCTATTATTTATTCTACAGTGATAAACTAAAAGATAGCAAGTGCTGTTCACTTCTCCATGCAAAGAGGATTCAAGTAAGTAGTCTTGGATACAAAGCACAAATATAATGGATTTCTTTTGCTAAATAGAATGCTCCCAAGTAATATTTAGCAATAAATAGGTTCTTTATATTTCTTTGTAGCCTTTGCTTATTCGAAAGGGTGAAGTAGGGTTAAAGAATACTGGAGTTTATTGCTGGAAGAATATCTTTTAAATAAAAATGATGTAATTACAACCTCATATGAAGCTTTTGAATGTCAATTATCAAGTGACTGAATTTCTCTTTGTTCATTCAATATTCTTTGAGATTTTATGTACGTCAATGAGGAACTTATAATTTCCAGGTTCCACGTCGCATCATGTATCTCTTTTGTGTGAATTAACACACTAAATTAATACATAAGGTGACAATTTAAACTGTACACCAGTGAGGTTAGGGACATGCTTTCCTAGAATTACTGAAAACCTCTAAACACTTAGCACTGTGCAATTCTCAAAATGTGTACTTCATGAATGCACTTTGGGGTGGAGTGGAAACATGGAAAACGTATGGTGTGAATATGTAACTTTTTTGGCATTCTTGATGTTAAAATTTCTTCATTAAAAATAATATGCTGTTTGAAAACATATTTATGAAACTTGTGTTCAGTTGATAAAGTTATATGAGGAGTTCAGATACTATGCTCAATTTAAATATTTTAGTCAAGCTAAAAACAGAGTACAACATTTAAAACACACACATTGTAGTTTGAGGAAATATAATAAACCAACATGTGCCTTCTTTTATTTTTGGTGAAAATTTATGGTATGAATTTTGTCTAAAATGTTTGAGAGCTATGAGGAAAACCATATATACTTATAAATTAGATCCACTTGGGAAGGACAGTAATGCCATATTACTTTGGTTTTACTGATATGGTTTTTGGCTTTCAACTAGAAGCTGCCTCAAATCTGAAAAAGAGCCTTTGTTGAGAAAAATTTCTTAACTGTATATTTGAATCTATTATTTTTAGCAAAGGCCAGCCTTTACTGATGCAGTTTAGATAATTGAGAAATAAAAGAGAAATTAGAACTTCTTTCTTGAAACAATTAAGATAATATAGTTATTTGTAAAAATGGATTCAGATGGCTGTTTTATTAAATTAATCCAGTTCACAATTGGTAATGAAGGGCAATAATTAGTCATTATTTGGAAATAAGAAAACATTAGAGGAAAAATTAGGAGGATAACACAAAAGACAGTTATTGTGTAAATACTTGTGAAAGAGCATTTCTCAATACCCCTGAGAAATTCTTCCTGAATGACATGCTTCGCCCAAGAGGTAGATGATTAATACTAATGTATAGCTTTTCAAGTAAGTATTTTATTTTTGACCATAGGCTCTCACGTATCATTTTGTTTTAGCGAATATTGTCTTACTCTAGGAAATATACCTGTTGGAAGGATCATTTTTCTTATAAGTGATTTTAGTAAGAACTTTAAAACTGTACCAAATCAACTATGTAAGAGATTTCTACAAATCTGAACATGTTTCATTCACGTTCATATGTTTTTGAATACTCATCTAAGGCAGAAAACCAGGGCGATTATATTGTGGATGGAGATCCTGAGAAGACTACTGTCTCTGGATATCCTATTAAAATGTTAACTAACAGGCCGGGTGTGGTGGCTTACATCTATAATCCCAGCACTTTGGGAGGCCAAAGTGGGTGGATCACTTGAGTTATGGAGTTTGAAACCAGCCTGGTCAACACAGTGAAACCCCATCTCTACTAAAAATACAAAAAATTAACCAAGTGTGGTGGCACATACCTGTATTCCCAGGTACTTGGGAGGCTGAGGCCCAAGAATTGCTTGAACCCAGGAGGCAGAGAGTGCAGTGAGTAGAGATCATGCCAGTGTACTCCAGCCTGGGTGACAGATAGAGACTGTGTCTCAACAACAACAAAATCAATGTTAGCTAACAAAAAGACAGTGCAATTTCTCAGAAAATAATCTTCCCTTGTAAATAATACAAAAGTTAGTAAACCTGTTTCAGAAAGCACATGAGCCATTAATTATTATCATAACTAAGAGTAGAGAACCCTTGAGTACAGTGAATTTCAATACTTACATAATGTCCATCTTAGAGAAAATAGTGGACTGTTTCCTAGAAATAAAGTGATGATTTTAAACATAAATTGAAATAGAAACAAATATCTTACTCTAATAGATGTGAATTTTTTCTATTACCCTTGAAAAAAAAAAGAGTCACCTTTCTACTTCCCGTAGTAGGTCAACTGCTTCTTCCCTGAACCCTAGATTTTCTCACATTCTCAGAAGTTTGCATCTCTGGTCCGTGAGCCTATTCTTCGAAAAAGCAATTCACCTGGGACCAGGAAAGCTTAAAAACAGGAAACAAAAGCTTGCTTATTCTTCTAGGATAGAGGGTAAGGGGCAAATTGTTTTCAGTATTTTGAGTTACTTACAATAAAGACAACCAAGGCAGCAATTATTTCAGCAGATTATCCTTCTGTAATTACTTTCAAAGACAAGTCAGTTGCAGGTATACTATCTATGTTAAAACTGGATAAGAATATAGGGCAATACAAAACAATAATTCCCAAATGCTCTCAAGCGTTACTAAGCAGACACCAGATACTTAGTGGGTCACTTATTTTTATGGGGTTTGGTTGCATTGCAATAGTATGATTATTTTGCCATTGTTTTATTAACTTGGCAGAATTTTGCAAAATTGTACCACTTAAAAATTTTGCAAAGTGATTTTAGTAAGAACTTTAAATCTGTACCAAATCAACTAGAGTACAAAATGTACTCTGAAGACTTTTAGTAATGAATGGAAATGAAGAGGAAAGCACGTTGTTATTTCTGATGAAATTGTGAGTATATAAAATGCATTCTCTTTCTTACTTTGGATAGGAATGAAAGGCTTAGGGGGCAACATTTAGAAACCATAGTGTAAAAATTTTATTAGATTTGAAAATTCTTCCAAATTTAAGTGTGATATCTTCAAGAAATGAAGATTGCAGAGATTTAATATATTTGATATCCTACTTACCACCCCAGAATGAGGTGAAATCAGTTAAGATCATCATCCTTTACTTCCTGAAAACTAAGTTAGCACGGTCCAGAGACCAGGAGTGTTAATGAGTGCCGTCAGTTGGGATTTAGAGTAAAAGTAAAGTAAACATTCATTCTGGATTCAAGTTGGAAGAGCAATACCATGTTCATGTAGGCTTGTGCTGTGAAGAAAAGGCAGTGTTGGTGAACATAGGCTGTAAAGGTGTTTTAAAAACCTATTTCAGTATACATGCTAGGTTTTGTTTATATTCCAATTTCAGGGATCTCTTAAGAGCAGGCTTCAACTGTATAATGCCTAATACATAAAGCATGTGCTTCTGAATGCCCTTTCTATATTGTTTAAAGGATTATCCACCACCAGCTCTTTTATCTATGACATTGGCATAGACCAAGGGCAGTGGGACCTGCACAGTGACACCAAATTTGTCACATTCACCTGCAGAAGGATGCTTTTAGCAGCCTTTTCCTCTTGATATGAATTAGAAATTTGCCCCTTTTTTTCTTTTCTTTCTTTCCTTTTTTTTCCCCCATCTTGTTTGCACTGATATTTGTTTTGGTTACTTTAATGCAACTAATAGATTTAGAGTCACTTAATTTTTCTCTGTATTGTTGATATTTGTTACTGTTTCACCTGAATTGGAATGAAGTCCTTAAATTTATTTGATAAAAATATAGAGAGGTCTCTGTGTATAGTTTAGCTAACATCCACTTTCACCAAAAGGTATTTTTCACATGCTTGAAGCTATGAAAACTTTTGTAGGACATTTGTGAGAAATGTAAGACAGGAGAACTGCATCAGGGGCTTAAAATTTGTTATCAAGAGAATTTAGAACAGTTTGAAAACAGAGTGTAGTAAATGACTCAAAATGTTCAGTATTCGGTACTCAGGTCTTAATATAGAATCTCCAAAGGGAAGGTCAGTTGGAATTTGAATATCAAGGAAGCCTTCGTGAGGGGGTTTTTATCTCACCATCACAAACTGGGACAAAAATAAAGAAAAACAATAGGAGTAAACATACACAATGGATCCTTCTAAAATTTAGTGTTTCTCTTTTGTTTTATTTTTTCCATTGATTTTTATTCATTAGGACCTAACTGATATTTCTGTCTTTATTGAAAAAATCATGTCGGGGGTTGAATCATATCATAACAAGGTGACCTTTTATTCTTAGGCAAAAGTCTGCAATTTCTTATGTCATTAAAATGGGTCATTCCATTTCTTTTCCTAAAATCTTGTGATATTGTTAGGCTCCTAGTGAGGGACACTGAAATAATGAAGATTTGTGAGTGAATAGTGGCAAAGCAGCGAATTAAATTTCTAAGATTTACTCTCTTTCAGAATGCTAAGTTATCATCTCCACTGAGGTAGGGATGAGACAACATGATGATTATGGAAGTACAGATGGTTAATTTATTCAACAAATATTGTGTACTTTGTACTTTATTTTTGCTGGTTACTTTGATTGGCACAGAGATGACCATGATAGGACTTTTCTTTGAGAAGTTCACTGTCCAGTTCACTTTCCTAAATCATAGCTGAAAAAACTAATGTCCAGATAGGTGATGAGACTTTTTCATGATTATGCCGATGATTAATAACATGTAAGGAACTCTAATACTTCTCCTCCATTTAGGGAGATGGAAGAAGCACATGATTTCCTTCTCTTTTTCATGGACTAACATAAACTAGGAATATACAGTTAGCCACACTACTACCAAATGGCCCCAGTGAATAGAGTTTCTATATTACCCAGCTTGGCAGAAACCAGGAGGATGGTCCACAATTTCCAATCTAATGAATGAATAATATCACATAATAGTATTGCTGCTGTTGTTCTGTCCTCTCAAATTCTATTAATGTTTTATATGTCCTAATGTATTCGTTTCCTTGGGCTGCTATAATAAATCACTACAAACTTAGTGGCTTAGGAGAACACAAATGTATTATCTTACAGCTCTTGGGGTCAGAAGACTAAGATGGGCCTCACTCAACTAAATCAGAGCTCTGTTCCTTTATGGAGGCTTTAGGGAAGAATCCTCTTTTTTTTTTTTCTCCTTTTCCACTTTCCAGAGGATTTGAATTTCCTGGCTTATGACCTCTTCCATCTGAAAGCCAGCAAAGGCCAATCTAATATTTTTCACACAGCATCACTCTGACATTGACTCTTGTTCTCCTCTTCGACATTTGAGCATCTTTGTGATTACATTGGACACCCAAATAATCCAGGACAATCTTTCTATTTTATTTTATTTTTTTATTTCTTGCATTTCTTTTTTAACTTTTATATTAGGTTCAGGGGTACATATGTAGGTTTGTTATATAGATAAACTTGTGTCATGAGGGTTTGTTGTACAGATTATTTTGTCACCCATTATTTGTCACTAGTGTGCAATAGTTATTTTTTCTGATTCTCTCTCTTTTATTACCCTCGACCCTCAAGCAGGCCCCAGTGTCTGTTGTTCCTCTCTTTGTGTCCATGTGTTCTTATCATTTAGCTCACACCTGTAAGTGAGAACATGCAGTATTTGGTTTTCTGTTCCTATGTTAGATGGCTAAGGATTATGACTTCTGCCAAGGACATGACCTTGTTCTTTTTTATGGCTGCGTAGTATTCCATGGTTATATGTACCACATTTTCTTTCTCTAGTCTACCACTGATGGGCATTTAGGTTGATTCCATGTCTTTGCTAATGTGAATAGTGTGGCAATGAACATACATGTGCATGTGTCTTTATGGTAGAATAATTTATATTTCTCTGGGTATATACCCCGTAATGGCATTACTGGGTTGAGTAGTAGTTCGCCTTTAGGTTTTTGAGGAATCACCATGCTGCTTTCTGCAATGGTTGAACTAATTTGTGTTCACATAAACAATGTATACACATTCCATTTTCTCTGCAACCTCACTTGCGTCTGTTATTTTTTGACTTTTTAATAATAGCCATTCTGACTTGTGTGAGATAGTATCTCATTGTGGTTTTGATTTGCATTTCTTCGATTTTTTTTTCACATGATTGTTGGCTGCATGTGGTTTTGCTTTGTATCTCCATCAAAATCTCATCTCAAATTGTAATCCTCACATGTCAGGGGAGGGTCCTAGAGGGAGGTGATTGCATCCTGGGAGCAGAATTCTCCCATGCTGTTCTCGTGATGGTAGGTGAGTTCTCATGAGATCTGGTTGTTGAAAAGTGTGTGGTACTTCTCCCTTCTCTCTCTCTCTCCTGCCCCACCATGACAAGATGTGCTTGCTTTCCCTTCACCTTTCACCATGATTGTTAGTTTCATGAGGCCTCCTAGCCATGCTTCCTGTATAGCCTATGGAATTGTAAGTCAATTAAATGTTTTTCCTTCATAAATTACCCAGTCTTATGTAGTTCTTTATAGCAGTGTGAGAATGAACTAATACAGAAAAATTTGGTATCAGGAGTGGGACACTGCTGTAAAGATATCTGAAAATGTGGAAGCAACTTTGGGACTGGGTAATGGGCAGAGGTTGGAACAGTTTGGAGGGCTCAGAAGACAGGAAGATGTGGGAAAGTTTGGAATTTCCTAGAGACTTGTTGAATGGTTTTGACCAAAATGCTAACAGTGATATGGACAATGAAGGCTGAGGTGGTCTCAGATGGAGATTGGAAACTTATTGGGAATTGGAACAAAGGTCACTCTTGCTGTGCTTTAGCAAACAGTCATGGAATTTTGCCCCATCCTAGGGATCTGTGGAACTTTGAACTTGAGAGGGATGATTTAGAGTATCTGGCATAAGAAACTTCTAAGTAGCAAAATATTCAAGATTTAACCTGGCTTTTTCTGAAAGCGTACAGTCATATGCATTCACAGAGACATGATTTGAAACTGGAACTTATGTTTATAAGGGAAGAAGAGCAAAAAAGTTTCGAAAATTTCCAGCCTGACCATGTGGTAGAAAAGAAAAACCCATTTTCGGGGTTGAAATTTAAGCTGGCTGTAGAAATTTGAATATGTAAAGAGAAGCCAAATGTTAATAGCCAAGACAATGGGGAAAATGTCTCCAGGCCATTTTAGAGATCTTCATGAGAGCCCCTGCCATCACATGCCTGGAGGCATAGGAGGGAAAAATGCTTTCCTGGGCTTGGCTCAGGGACCAGCTTCTCTGTGCAGCCTCAGGACATGGCATTTGGCATCCCAGCCTCTCCAGCTCTAGTTGTGGCTGAAAGGGGCAAAGGTACAGCTTGGTCTGTGGCTTCAGAGGGTGCAAGCCCTAGGGCTTGGTGGCTTCCACATGGCATTGGACCTATGGGCACACAGAAGGCAATAGTTGAGGTTTGGGAACCTCTGCTTAGATTTCAGAGGATGTATGGAAACACCTGGATGTCCAGGCAGAAGTCTTCAGGGGTGAAGCCCTCATGGAGAACCTCACTAGGGCAATGCAGAGGGGAAATGTGAGTTGGATCTCCCACACAGAATCCTCACTGGGGCACTGCCTAGTGAAGCTGTGAATAGAAGGCCACCATCTTCCAGACCCTGGAATGGTAGATCCACCAACAGCTTGCACCATGGACCTGGAAAAACTTCAGGCATTCAACACTAGTCTGTGAAAGCAGATGCAGGGGCTGCACCCTTCTGAGCCACAGGGGTAGAGCTCCGCATGGTCTTGGGAGCCCACCTCTTGCATCAGCATGGCCTGGATGTGAAATACAGAATCAAAGGAGATTATTTTGGAGCTTTAAGATTTCATGATTGCCCTGTTGGGTTTCAGACTTGCATGGGGCCTGTAGCCCCTTTGTTTTGGCCAATTTCTCCCATTTTGAATGGAAGCATTTACCCAGTGCCTATACTCCCATTGTATCTTGGAAGTAACTAACTTGTTTTTGATTTTATGGGCTCATCAGTGGAAGGCACTTACCTTGTCTGAGATGAGACTTTGGACTGTGGACTTTTGAGTTAATGCTGAAATGAGTTAAGACTTTGGGGAACTGTTGGGAAGGTATGATTGTCTTTGAATTGTGAGAAAGACATGAGATTTAGGAGAGGTCAGGAGCAGGAATGATATGGTTTGGCCTTATGTCCCCATCCAAATCTCATCTCGAAATATAATTCCCACACGTCTCAGGAGGGGCCTGGTAGGAGGTGACTGAATCATGGAGGTGGACTTACCCCTTGCTGTTCTTGTGACACTGAGTGGATTCTCACAAGATCTGGTTGTTTGAAATGTGTGGCACTCCCCACTTCTCTCTTGCTCTCTCTCTCCACCATGATAAAATGTGCTTGCTTTTTCTTCACCTTACACCGTGATTGTAAGTTTTCTGAGGCCTCCTAGCCAGGCTTTCTGTATTGCCTACAGAACTATGAGTCAATTAAACCTCTTTTCTTCATAAATTGCACAGTCTTAGGTAGTTCTTTATAGCAGTGTGAGAACAGGCTAATACAGTTCCTTAGAGATGCTAGATATTAGATCTTGGTCAGATGCATAGTTTACAAAATTTTCTTCCATTCTGTAAGTTGTTTACTCTGTTAATAGTTTCTTTTGCTGTGCAGAAGCTCTTTAGTTTAATTAGATCCCATTAGTCAATTTTTTCTTTTATTACAACTGCTTTTGGCATCTCCATCATGAAATCTTTGACTGTGCCTATGTTCTGAATGGTATCGCCTAGGTCATCTTCCAGGATTTTTATAGTTTTGAGTTTTACACTTAAGTCTTTAATCCATCTTGAGTTAATTTTTGTATATGGTGTAAGGAAGGGGTCCGGTTTAAATTTTCTGCATATGGCTAGCCAATTATCCCAGCACCATTTATTAAATAGGGTGTCCTTTCCCTATTGCTTGTTTTTGTCAGATTTGTCAAAGATCAGATGGTTGTAGGTGTGTGGTCTTATTTTGGGGCTCTCTATTCTGTTCCATTGATCTATTTTCTGTTTTTGTACCAGTACCATGCTGTTTTGGTTACTGTAGCTCTGTAGTATAGTTTGAAATCAAGTAATGTGACACCTCTAGCTTTGTTCTTTTTGCTTAGGAATGCCTTGGCTATTCAGGCTCTTTTTTTGTTCCCTATGAATTTTAAATTTTTTTTTTTTTTTTTAGTTCTGTGAAGAATGTCATTGGTAGTTTGATAGGAATTGCCTTAAATCAGTAAGTTGCTTTGGGCAGTATAACAATTTTAATGATATTCATTCTTTGTATCCATGAGCATAGATTGTTTTTCCATTTGTTTGTGTCATCTCTGATTTCTGTGAGCAGTGTCTTGTAATTCTCCTTGCAGAGACCTTTTATCTCCATAGTTAGCTGTATTACTAGGTATTTTAATTTTTTTTGTGTGGCAATTATGAATGAGATTGCATTCTTGATTTGGCTCTTGGCTTGGCTATTGTTGCCAAATAAGAATGCTAGTGATTTCTGCACATTAATTTTGTATCCTAAAACTTTGCTGAAGTTTATCAGCTAAAGGACCTTTTGGGCTGAGACTATGGGGTTTTCTATATGTAGAATCATGTCATCTGCAAACAGGGATAGTTTGACTTCCTCTCTTCCTCTTTGGATGACCTTTATTTCTTTCTCTTGCCTGATTTCTGTGGTCTGGACTTCCAATACTATGTTGAATAGGAGTGGTGAAGAGGGCTTCCTGTCTTGTGCTGGTTTTCAAGAGGAATGCTTCTAGCTTTTTCCCATTCAGTATGATGTTGGCTATGGGTTTGCCATAGATGGTTCTTATTATTTTGAGGTATGTTTGTTTAATACCTAGTTTACTGATAGTTTTTAACTATCACTATTTAACATGAAGAGATGTTGACTTTTAACAAAAGCCTTTTCTGCATCTGTTGAGATAATCATGTGGTTTTTGTCTTTAGTTCCATTTATGTGATAAATCACATTTATTGATTTGTGTATGTTGAACTGACCTTGCCTCCCAGGGATAAAAACTACTTGATCATGGGGAATTAGTTTTTGATGTGCTACTGGACTTTGTTTGCCAGTATTTGTTGAGGATTTTTGCATCAATGTTCATCAAGGATGTTGACCTGAAACTTTTGTTGTTGTTGTTATGTCATTGCCAGGTTTTGGTATCAGGATGATGCTAGCCTTACAGAATGAGTTGAAGTGAATTTTTTGGAATAGTTTCAGTAGGAATCATACCAGCTTTTCTTTGCACGTCTGGTAGTTTCAGTAGGAATCATACCAGCTTTTCTTTGCACATCTGGTAGAATTTAGCTATAAATCCATCTGGTTCTGGGCTTTTTTTAGTTGGTAGGTTATTTATTACTGATTCAATTTCAAAGTTCATTATAGGTCTCTTCAGGGAATCCATTTCTTCCTGGTTCAGTCTTGGGAGGGTGCATGTGTCTAATAATTTATCCATATCTTCTAGGTTTTGTAGTTTGTGTGCCTAGAGTTGTTCATAGTAGTCTCTGATTGTTATTTTTATTTCTGTGGGGTCAGCGGTAACATCCCTTTTGCTGTTTCTAGTTGTATTTATTTGGATCTCCTCTCTTTTCTTCTTTATTAGTCTAGCTAGTGGCCTATCTTATTAATTTTTTTTCAAAAAAAAGGTCTGGATTTATTGATCTTTTGTTTGTGTGTCCATCTTCTTCAGTTCAGCTCTGATTTTTATTGTTTTGTGTTAGTCTGTTTTCACACTACTGTAAAGAACTATTAATACTAGAGACTGGGTAATTTATGAAGATAAAACATTTAATTGATTCACAGTTCTGTATGGCCAGGGAAGCCTCAGTAAATTTTTGAATTTTTTGTGTGCATCCATCTTCTTCAGCTCAGCTCTGATTTTATTTTGTATTAGTCTGTTTTCACACTGCTATAAAGAAATATTAATATCCAAGACTTGGTAATTTATGAAGAAAAAATATTTAATTGATTCACATTTCCGTATGGCTGGGGAAGCCTCAGGAAATTTACAATCATGGCGGACAGTGAGGGGAAAGCAAGGACCTTCTTCACATGGTGGCAGGAGCGTGAGCGAGCAAGGGGGAAACTGCCACACACTTGTAAAGCATCAGGTCTTGTGAGAACTCACTCACTATCATGAGAACAACATCGAGGAAACTGCTCCCATGATCCAATAACCTCCCACCAGGATCCTCTCTTGACATGTGGGGATTACAATTCAAGATGACATTTGGGTGGGGACACAGAGCCAAACCATGTCATTCTTTGGCTGGCTTTGGGATTGGCTAGGTTTTCATTTTCTAATTCTTTAGTTGTGATGTTAGGTTGTTAAATTGAGATCTTTCTCTTTGATGTGGGCATTAGTGCTATAAATTTCCTCTTAGTATTGCCTTAGCTGTGTTCCACACATTCTGGTATGTTGTACCTTTATTTGGTTAGTAATCTTAATTCTATCTGTAATCTTAATTCCTCTGTGCCACGTAAAATGATATATTGGTTTGTTCTATCTTTGATTAACAATCTTAGTTCTACCTGCACTCTTAATTCACCTGTGCCATATAAAATAAATATTTGTAGGTTCTAGAGTTTAGGACATAGTGATAGTTACCTCTGGGTGACCATTATTTCACCAACCACATCTACTGATGCAATTATTCAAATGGACTGAATGATACTTTGAACTCTTTCTTGCTTCAGACATGTAGTCTTCTGACACAGGTCCAAGTAGTGCAGGTGAATTGAAGACTAAATAGCTTCCCACTGATAAATCAAGAGCTACCTTTTTTTTTTTTTTACTTTAGATGCACATTGTATAGACATCTCCTAGATCTTACCACATAGTTTGTCTCTTACATTAGATCAATATTTATCATTCTTGTTATCACTGACATTTTGGGCTGGATAATTATGTGCAGTGGAGGCTATCCTATATATTGTAGGCTGTCTAGCAGAATCCCTGGCCTCTACCTACTACATGCCAGTAGCATCCTCGAACCCCTTCCCAAATGTTACAACACAAAATATCTTTGGACTTTGCCAAATGTCCCCTGGGGGTCCAAATCATCCTTGGCTAGAAGTCACTGCTATGGACTATAAATGTCTTTAGTTCAGGGGCCACAGTTTTATATCACTGGAATCCCTAATCCAGTGCCTTGAACATAGTATGTACCTAGTGAATGTTAGTTGAACAACTGACTGGAAATCTCAAAATTAATCACTATCACTACAGAAATAGTAGGATTTCTTAATTCTATAATAGATATTTAAAATACAATTGGGGACTAAATTCCACAAAATATTGTACAATATACTGTAGTCAGTTTGAGTAGACACTCTAAACTTGAGAAAACTCATTGTCACAATGGGTAGCATTTAGCAAACCCTTACTTCATGCCTGATATGCTATACCATATTTAATCCATATAACTGGGACTTGCCTTAGACCTGGGCAAAAGGAGCCTGAGGTTTGAGACCTGTATTTTAGAGATCCCTGAACATCACAAGTATAAAAACAAAACAAAAACAAAACAGACAATACCTTTGTTATATTCTTTGGCACCTTTGATGTTAGATTTACTGTTAGATTAGATCAAGGACAGGCACTCATCGAGGACACTGCATGGGCCTTTAGCTTTAAACATCTGCTCTCACAACTCTAGAGCAATGTTTTTCCACATATCCTCTCTGTGTCTCTGATTTGAATGATGGTGCTTCCAGTGCTGGGAGGATGTGTTGATTGTGCTGCTATTGACCTCAGAGATGAGCCATGGTTTAGAGTATGGGAAGAATTTAAGTGGTAGAAAGATTCAGATAAGAGAAAAGGCACTGAGTTTGAGTCAATATGTAAAAAATTAATAAAACATTTCCCCACAGAGAGCATGAGTGCAAAGATTTTTGCATAATAAACATTGTTCCCCAGAAGTATTGGCCTTCATCTTTTTCTTTTTGTGTTCTGATTAGTGGTTTCAGCAGTACTCATCAACTGGCACAGATTGTGTAGCCCTTGCATTTGGCAACACTTTTCCGTAAAAACAATGTACATTACTATTAATTTTGTGTGCATATATACATTTATTCTCTAGCTGTAACATAATGAAATATAATATTCTTTTTATTGGCAAGTAGATAGACTAAAAATTAGAATTTTGGAATAGGTTTATTAAAATTATTTAATAATTATTATATTTTTTAAAATAAAAATATTCATTTCTATGAAATAATTGTAATGTATAAGTTTGGTACCTGTTAATATCAATTTTAATTGGTAAGAAAATGTTAGAAGGAAACAACTATTAAAAAGGTGAAAAGTCATTTTTATTTCTTATTTTTATATTTTAATGTATACAGTCTAATAAAATATATTTAAATTTTGTACATACTTTGAATTTAATTATATGTCATTTAAAAAATTCCTTAGATCATTATGGTCAATAGAAAGTAAACTATGTAATTGTTTTGACCTTTTATTTTATTTTTATATGTTCTTTAATTTTTTAAAAATTTTAATAGCTTTAGGGGTACAAGTGGTTTTTGGTTACACAGATGAATTTTATAGTGGCAAAGTCTAGGATTTTAGTGCACCCATCATCTGAGTAGTGTACTTTCTACCCAGCAGATAGTTTTTCATCCCTCATCTTCCCTTCTACTATCCTCCCTTCTGAGTCTCCACTGTCCTTTACACCACTCTGTATGCCTTTGTGTACCACAGCTTAGCAACCATTTGTAAGTGAGAACATGTAATTTTCATTTTTGGTTTCTGAGTTATTTCACTTAGAATAATGGCCTTCAGTTCCATCCAAGTTGCTGCTAAAGATATTATTTCATTCTTTGTTATGGCTGAATAGAATTCCATGGTGTATAGGTATATATATACCACATTTTCTTTATCCACTCATTGGTTGATGGGTACTTAGGTTGATTCCATGTCTTTGTAATTGTGATTTGTGCTGTGATAAACATATGCATACAGATGTCTTTTGATATAATGACTTCTTCCCATTTGCGTTAGATACCCAATAGTGGGACTGCTGAATTGAATAGTAGATCTACTTTCACTTCTTTGAGAAATCTCCATACCATTTTACATAGACGGTGTACTAACTTTCATTCCCACCATCAGTGTGTAAGTGTTTCTTTTTTATCACATCCATACCAACATCTATTGTTTTTTGACTTTTTAATAGTAGACATTCTGGCTGGGGTACAGTGGTGTCTCACTATAGTTTTAATTTGCATTTCCCTGATGATTAATGATGTTGAACATTTTTTCATACGTTTGATGGCCATTTGTATGTCTTCTTTTGAGAAATGTATATTCTTGCCCTTTGCCCCCTTTTTATGGAGATTTTTTGTTTTATTCTTGATGATTTGTTTGAGTCCCTTATAGATTCTGGATATTAGTCTTTTGTCAGAGGCATAATTTACAAATACTTATCCCATTCTGTAAGTTGTCTCTTTACTGTAATGATTATTTCTTTTGCTGTGCAAAGCCTTTTACTTTAGTTAGGTCCCATTTATTTATTTTTGTTTTTGTTGCATTTGCTTTTGCGGTTTTAGTCATAAATTATTTGCCTAAACCAATGTTCAGAAGAGTTTTTCTTTGGTTTTCTTCTAGAGCTTTTATGGCATCAGGTCTTAGATTTAAATCTTTAATCCATCTTCAGTTAATTTTTGTATATAGTGAGAGATAGGGCGCCAGTTTCGTTCTTCTACGTTTGGCTATCCAATTTTCCCAGCACCATTTATTGAATAGGGTGTCCTTTGCCCAAATTATGTTTTTATATGCTTTGTCCAAGATCAGTTGGTTGTATTTGGCTATATTTCTGGGTTCTCTATTCTGTTCCATTGGTCTATCTATCCACTTTTATATTAGTACCACAGTGTTGTGGTTACTACAGTCTTGTAGCATAATTCGAAGTTGGGTAATGTAAAGTTTCCACATTTAATCTTTTTGCTTAGGATTTCTTTGGCTATTCAGGCTCTTTTTTGGATCCATATAAATTGTAGGATTGTTTTTTCTAGTTCAGTGAAAAATGATCTTGGTATTTTGATAGAAATTGCATTTCAGTTACAGGTTGCTCTGGGCAGTATGGTCATTTTCACAATATTGATTCTTTCAATCCATCAGCATGAGACGTATTATATTTTTTCATGTAATCTATGATTTCTTTCAGAAGTGTTTTTATTTCTCCTTGTGGAGATCTTTCACCTCCTTGGTTAAGTATATACCTAGGTATTTTATTTTTTGTACCTATTGTGAAATGATTGGAGTGCTTGATTTCATTCTCAGCTTGATCATTGTTGGTGTAATAGCAGCGCTGCTGGTTTCTGTACATTGATTTTGTAACCTGAGACTTTGCTGAATTCATTTGTAAGATCTAGGAGTCTTTTGGAGAAATGGTTAGGGTTTTCTAGGCATAAGATTATGTCATTGGCCAAATAGAGAAGTTTGACTTCCTATTTCCAATTTGGATGCCCTTTATTTCTTTCTCTTGCCTAATTGCTCTAGCTAGGACCTCCAGTACTATGTTGAACTGAAGTGAAAAAAGTGGGCATCCTTATTTTATTCCAGTTCTTAAGAGAAATGCTTTCAGCTTTTCCCCAATTAGTATGATAATATTGGCTGTGGGTTTGTCACATATAGCTTCTATTTATTTTGAGGTATGTTCCTTCAGTTCCGAGTTTGTTGAAGGTTTTTATGATAAAGGGATTCTGTATTTTCATCAAGTGCTTTTTCTATATTATTGAGATGATCTCATCTGGTTTTTGTTTTTAATTCTGTCTATGTGATTAATCACATTTATTGACTTGTATATATTGAGTCATCCCTGTGTCCCTGGAGTAAAATCCACTTGACCATGATGAATTATTTTTGGATGAATTTTTGGATTCAGTTTGCTAGTAATTTGTTGAGGATTTTTGCATCTATATTCATCAGGGATATTGGTATGTAGTTTTCTTTTTTGGTTCTCTCCTTGCTTTGGTATCAAGGTGATACTGGCTTTGCGAATGAATTAAGGAGGATTCCTTGCTTCTCAATCTTTTGTAATAGTTTCAGTAGAATTGGTACCAATTATTCTTTGAATGTCTGGTAGAATTTGGCTGTGAATCTTTCTGGACTTGGGTGTTTTTGTTGTTGGCAACAGAAAACAAAACTTGTTCAATCTCACTGCTTGTTATTGGTCTGTTCAGGATTTCTATTTCTTCATGATTCAAGCTAGGAGGGTTGTATATTTCCAGGAATTAATCCATTTTCTTTATATTTTCTAGATTGTTTGCATAGATGTATTCATAATAGTCTTAAATGATCTTTTATATTTCTGTGGTATCAGTTGTAATGCCTCTATTTCCATTTCTAATTGAGCTTATTTGAATATTTTCTCTTTTATTCTTGGTTAATCTAGTTAGTGGTCTAGCAATTTTGTTTATCTTTTCAAGAACCGCTTTTGGATTCATTGATCTTTTGTATTTTTTGTTTCAATTTCATTTAGTTCTGCTCTGATCTTTGCTATTTCTATATAATAACCTTCTTTGTATTTATTTTTCTACTGTTGTTGCTTTAAAGTTTGTTTTGTCTGATATAAGAATAGCTACTTTTGCTCTCTTTTGGTTTTCATTTGCATGAAATATCTTTTTCAAACCCCTCACCCTGAGTCTATAAGAATCTTTACATGTTAGGTGTGTCTATGGAAGAAAGCAGATATGTGGTTTGTGATTTTTATCCATACTGCCTATCTGGATATTTTAAGTGGAGCATTTAAATCATTTACATTAAATGTTAATATTGAAATGTAAGGTACTTTTCCAGTTATTGTGTTGGCTGTTACCTAGTGACTTTGTTTTCTTCATTGTGTGAGTGTTTTATAAGCCCTGTGAATTTTGTGCTTTCAGAAGGTTCTATACTGATGTGTACTGGCCTTTTGTTTCAAGATTTAGAATTTCTGTTTAGCATTTCTTGTAGGGCTGGTCTCATCTTGACAAATTCCCTCAGTATTTGCTTGTCTGAGAAAGACTATTTCTCTTTCATTTATGAAACTTAGTTTTGCTGGATACAAAATTCTTGGCTGACAGTTGTTCTCTTTAAGGAGACTAAAGATATGACCCTAATCTCTTCTAGTTGGTAAGGTTTCTGCTGAGAAGGCTGCTATTATTCTGATAGGTTTTCCTTTATAGTCTACCTAATGCTTTTATGGCACTGCGTTAGAATTATTTCCCTCACATTGATTTTAGACAGCCTGATGAATGTATGCCTTGATGATGTCCTTTTTACAATGAATCTCCCAGGAGTTACTTGTGTTTGTTGAATTTGGATGTCCAAATCTCTAGCAAGGCCAGGAAAGTTTTCCTCAAATAGGTTTTCCAAACTTTTTGCTTTTTCCTCTCTTTCATGAACACCTATAACTCTTAGGTTTGGCCATTGTCTTGGGGATTTTGTTAATTTCTTTTAATTATTTTTTTCTTACTTTTGCATGTTTAGGTTAATTAGGTTAATTAATTAGGTTCAAAGACAAGAAACCTTATCTTTGAGCTCTGAAATTCTTTTCTCTACTTGGTCTAGTCTATTGATAGAACTTTCTACTGCATTTTGTAGTTCCCTCGGTATGTCTTTCATTTCTAGAAGTTCTGATTGGTTGTTCTTTAATGTATCTATCTCTTTAGAAAATCTTTCATTTCTATCCTGAATTTTAAAAAAGATTTTATGTTTGTTTCCACCTTTCTCTTATATCTCCTTGAGTAACTTAATAATCAACCTTTTGAATTCTTTATCTTGTATTTCAAAGATTTTTGTCTTAGTGTGGATTCACTACTGCAGACTTAGTATGCTCTTTTGGTGGTGTTATAGAACCCTGCTTTCTCATATTGCTAGAATTATTTTTCCTGGCTCCTTTTTATTTGGGTAGACTATTTCTTTTAATTATCTTTGAATTTATTTTTTATTTGACTGGGTTTTAAAAATTTCTTTCTTTTCCTTTTGAGGATGTGACTTTAATGTTTTTAGTTAATTGTTACCTAGCTTGGGCCCTGGGTTCTTTTAGAGGAGAAGAGTCTATTAATTAGTTGGTTATATAGAATCTGTGTGTGATGGTTTTCTCAGTTGCTGGTTGTAGTAGCAATGTGCTGTGTGTGTGAGCAAAATTCACTGTCTCCTAGGGGCTGGAATGACAGAGGTCTCATGAAGCTTACCTAGTTCCCTTTAAAAAATTTTTCTTCCCAGTATTTTATTCACTGGGTTGAACAGTTCAGGCTTCAGGCCAGCAGGAAGTGACCACAAAACCAGATGCAGCTAAAGCAGGTAGGTAAATACAGTGCCCCAGTGGTAGATAGAGATCCCATCTTTGACAGAGTCAGCTGGGTCAACTGTCAGTGAAATGCACTGCAGTCTTTTCAGGGGGAATGGAGGAAGCCACCACAGCTCTCCTTCCAGACCAGTGGGAAAGTGATCTACTTCCCAGTCATACCCCTAACCCAGTGTTCCAGCTATTCAGATCAGATAGGCACCTCTTTTCATCTGCAGGAATGTTGATCTTCCCTGTAGAGAGGGATTGCAAGGAGGAGAAGGAGTCCTCTTCTCCAAGACCCTTCATGAGCAGGGCTGCCTGACTGTTGGGGTAGAGCTGAAGACTTTCCCACTGAGCCCAGCACTGCACCTGTGCTTCTGCTGAAAGATATTTCACACAAGTAAAAAGTTCATAAACGCAAGGCCTGCAGTCTGGTTTCTTTTGCACCATGGGGTGCGCTCTCTCTTCCCCTAGGAGTAGCAGTTCCTGAGGGCCATACTACTGTGAATCCTGCTGCTCCTCTGGGTCTAGGTGCCCAGTGGGGCTGCCACACTTTAGGTGGGTTCTGGGGAATATCTGCAGGGGACCCAGTGATGTGACTTATCCTCAAGTCTTCCAGTAGCAGGCACCAACATCAGCTCTGATGGGGGTGGCAGGGCAGTGACATAGACTATGTGAGATTTCCTTAGCCTATAAATAGCCTTAGTGTGTTAACTTTCTCAAATGCCAGGTGCAGTAGCGATATACTGGGCACAAAGACAAACTCAAGACCTGGTGAGCCAGGGTGATGCAAGAAATGATGATAGATGAAACTGTGCAAAGGTTTTCTCCTTCCTGAGCACTGTGTTATTGTGCCTGCAGATGTTGTAATGGGCTGTGCCAGTTGGCCTTCCGCTAGGAGTAGGTGGTGTTTGCAAAAGACCACTAACTGAGGTGGTAGAATTTGGGCTTGCCTTATGTTACCCAGGGGAGATACCCTGGTGTCTCAGGCAATGGGTGGGGCCATGGAGCCCCCAAACATCCCTGTCTGTTGTGTTATGCTACTAGGGAGGGTGGAATGGCAAAGCTGGATGGGGGTTGAATCAGGCAACTTTACTCTTTGGATCCCCATGTATGGGCACAAGGAACAGCTTCAATGGGCATCAGAGGGTAATTCCCTGGCCACTGGGTTAATGTTCCAGGGATGAGTGTAGCTGCCTCTGCTGTACAACAGAATCTGCATGGGAAACTGAGGGTAGCAGGCAGCAGTAAGCTCCACTCAGCTCTCATGTGCTTGGCAGGATTGGTCTTACTTACACCCACAGTATTCTGCTAGCAGCAGCCAGCTGTGTACCAGGCAGCCTGTGCTCAGAAATCAGAACTGCCCCAGGCCAGAAGCCTTCCTGATAGAGATAGAAACCACAGCTTTCAGGCCACACCCCTCCTGATCTGCCTGAGATGTGGGAATGTCCAACTCTTGTGCTTGTGGCCTTGCACATTTCCCTCTTCTCAGTTCTGGTCAATGGGGTTCATCCCCACTCAAGTTCGTATCGCAAATCTCAGTTGGGAGCTTCTCTTAGCCTGTGACCACATCTGAGTTAGCTTGCAGACTTCTGCAAGGTCCACTGCGAGGTAGAATCAGGAATGGCTCCCCTCTATCCTTGCTGGAGTCTGGGAGTGCATGCAAAGCACCACCCGATGCCACTCTTTCTCATATATTCCCTAGTGCTCCCTAAATCAGCTCCAGCGCTGGATAGGGTTAAGGCTTTCCCCCATGGCTTGCATTGCCCAGCTACCCTGTGGGAGTGTGTGTTATGGCAGCAGGCAGTCTCTCCCCCTCTCACACTCTGGAGACTCACAGTTTTCTGTCTGGTTCACAGTGTAGGCTTCTGCCTGCTGCTTATTTCAAAGGGTCTGCATTTTTTTCAGTTTTTCTAAGTTCCTGTCTTGCCTCTTGGAAAAAAAGTTCACAGTGTGAATCTCTACACACTATTTTGTCTTTCCAAGTGGAAGAGGCATGCTAACAATGCCTCTAGTCTGCCATCTTGGACTTCAAAAACAAAATCCTCTCCTTCAAAAGAAAAACAAAATCAAACTTTTAAAATGACGATTATTTTGCTGAAAATAAGTCTTATGATATAAATATATAATAATTTGCATTACATAAGTTTTTATATTATTATTCATCCCCAAATTGCTGGCCCATCAACAGAAGGCCTAGTCTTTGACATTTGCCATCTTTTGGTCACATAAAAATCATAGCTTTACATGTATTGTTTTTGATTTTGTCATTATGAAGGTATATTTGTCAAGGTAGGAAGATAGAACATGTTTTATTTAACAGTTTGTTGGCTTAATTTATAATTTTTAAATATTTAGACATATGGTATGTGGACCTCTATTTGTATTCTTGTCCTGGGCAGGCCTATATATGATAACTTTATGAAGTTGGTATTATCATTTTCATCTTTTAGAAAAGGTATCTAAAGCTCAGAGCAATTAAATTGCTTAAGGTAACCCAGTAAATAAGTGGAAAATCTGAATTCTCACCACAGTCTCTTTGCCTCCAAAGCCTCACAAAGCCACAACATCAGTTAATTACTGAAGATTACATCTCCTGCATATGGTCTTTATGAGGAAAACAGAGATGGAGAGAATATTAGAGAGTAGGAATATTTCTCTTGTCAGCTGCCTGTTCTCTCCAGAAATACCAAACTACTTAGATAGATCTTGCATCTCAGAAGTGTGTGTGTGTGTGTGTGTGTGTGTGTGTGTGTGTGTTTATGCACATGTCTATAAAGCATATGTACATTAGAGGTTGAGGGTAGAATGAGAGATTGATACTCTACTAGTTTTATAAATAGCAAAGCAAGGTGGTCTTTCCCAGTATTTTTATTTGAGGACCAAAGTGTATTTATTGTTTCAAATAAAAATGACATTGGCTTACATCGGAGTGAATGTAAGTGTCCCACCTTCTTTTGTGGACTGAGTCAATACCTACCAACAATTAAGGCCATTAAATGTTGTAAGAAATATGCCCCTCTTCTTGCTTATTAAAGAATTTATTCTGTACCACTTTGTCTCTTCACAGGTTAATGCAGTGATTAAGATGATTGATTCTGGAAACAAACTGCTTGGGTTAAAATCTTGGCTCTGTCATTCACTACATATGAGAAATTGGGCAAATTACTTAACCTCTTACTCTCAGTTTTCTCACCTATAAAATGGAAGCAATAATATTTCTCACCTCAAATGGTTATAGAATTAAATTTTTAATGCATATAAAACCAGAATAATGCCTAATAAGTATTATGTATTTATTTATAGTTACTACTTCCTAATAAATATTGATATGAGGCATTTTAATAGTCAATTATTGAGATTTCAAATAGTCTATTATCATTTACTAAAGAACATTTTAAGAGAATTATAAAAGTGAAATAAATTATTTAAAAATGATTTATTCAGGTCAATCATAGTTACCTAAACATGTTTAAATAATTTTACTTCTATATGTAAGAACCAATTAAATTTATTGACATTTTTAATGAGTATCCTTTTGTAAT